>NC_141052.1:56116314-57451314 GCF_041138505.1 Cibotium barometz | reverse complement strand
ATCTATGACTATCATTCTCAAGAATAACACTGGGAGTATTCAGCATGAGGTGCGTACATCACATGCTACATCATTCCTTGCACTGTGAACATGATGCATCTCAAAAGAGTTTATGCCTACCTCTTCCATTGTTGAATTAGCCAAATCAACAAGCCTTTACCAGAGGTTGCGAGTGACCTCCCCATTGCAGAACTTGTCTCATATGCTCTCAAGTTGCAGACCAGTTCCCAAGTGCTTTCCTATAAGGAATGCATTATAGTTTAAGCATTATAGTATAAGGAATGCATTATAGTTTAAGCATTGCAAAACTACCAAGGACAAGTCTACACCAATGGAGGGAATTAGAACCTTCATCTCCAATTTCAAAAGACAAATACAAGCCTTCTCTCACCATCACCAGTCCTATTCTTTCACTCTGCATCATATAGTATACTTACTCATTCCTAGAACACTCTAATGGAGAACAACCATGTACACACTCATTCTATTGAAGAGTCCAATCATGAAAGCATTAAGAGAAAGTACCATCTACACATTGATCTAGATAGTGCGTATGCGCCCATTCAAAAATGTAGAAGTGGACAACTATTGCTCTCATCTGATATGTTAAAGATCATATGAGGTTGTCGGAGAAGCAACACATAGACCTTTGGTGTGATGGCTCCATCTATCCTATTGACCCCTGTACTGCTTCACATCCTCCCTTTTCAAATCCCACAACTCTCTTACGTTTTGCAGGTGATGGCGCCACAGGCTTACTAGGATATTGCAAGTCAATTTCTTACATACAAGAAAGAGAAAGGCATTATTCACAACACTTAGCAAATGAGCTTCTTAGCTTGTCTCTTAAATGCAAGACATAGAAAGTTAGATTGGAAGAACAAGAATGTCAATAAGAAGTGACCTCCACAAATATAGAGAAAAAGACACAATCATTAGACGACGCATATGTAAAAGAAAGCTCAAAAACGTCGAGAACTTGAGGCTCGGTTCTGGAGGCCTGAAGAAGAGAATCCAAGCCATAAGGTGAGATTGCACTGAATGCATTCCCATTCACATGTCTTTTGTGTTAGCAATTAATATTATTTTATTTGTTGGGCTTCTTTGGGATTTACATGTTCTCTACGTTAGTAATGAGTAGTGCTGTATTTGTAGGGTTGTTATACATCCTGACAAAGAGAATATTAATCCTAATCTCAATCCAACAAAGCAACTAAAACCATTCGTGACATCAAGAATGGCAAGAGAAATGATAAAAGAGAAGAAGTTCAAGGTCGTTCAACAAGATATAGTGGATGAATTTGTAACCAACAATACAGTTTCAGCCTGCGGATATTCAATACGCCATGGATTCAAGTGGAGTCAGTCGTAAGGGTTATAGTGCCATCTAGAAGTCAGTGTCATCCCTCCTTGAGGCCAAAGGAATTAAAGCAAAGCTACTTCCAACACCTACAAAATTTTGGAGACATAGGGAGGAATTAAACACAAAACAGCTTCACTATGTTGGTCGCTCATACCACATTGTAGGAGAGTTTAAGGGAGAATGTGGCAACATATTCTACAATGAACACAAAAATATGTTCATGGACTTGGAGCTCTTGCAAAAGAGAATGGTGGAGTTATATGATATTACATTTGAGGAGGTAGGAGGTGTACTTCAGTTTGTCATCAAGCTTGATGAGTACGAGATTATCAAGGAGAAAAAGACGGGAAGGGTCACAATAACACTTATGAATAGGCTCTTTGTAATTGTAGTAGGGATGATCCAAAGTATTTTAGTGTGCCGTCCAAGACGAACATCTAGTGGCTAGGTTCATTTGAGGTCAAGAAAGAGGACCATGAATCCTTGTTTTGGGTATTTCATCAGACACATATCCCCAATCTCATCAAAGAACAGATGAATGCAAACAGGATGCTCCATGTAGAGAAAAGAGGAGAATTTCAAGTCTAATGGCATCTTGCGGGTGATTTGAAGACTCTCAAGTGCTTATTTAATTGTAGCAAAGGGGCCAATGCAAAGTCTCCATGCCTTTACTGTATGGACTCCACAAAACAAGGGTGATGGACTTGGAGACGACCACCCAACAGACAAATTTTGGATGAGAACTTTAAACCAGTGTTTGAGATTCCTCTTTCCAATCTTTTACAATGTATCTTTCCATTCTAATGACTTTGGTGATTCGAGTGGCTTTCATTTATACCTTTGCCATACTCTTCTAGTTCCTCTGGGTTCTCTATGCCTAGAGACAATGCTACTGTAGCATATGTATGAAAGTAACCCCTTCGGTTGCCGGCATAACCAGGGTAGCATCCAATAATTTCTAAGGCAATAGACTTCTCTATCAAAATAATCTTCTCATAACTCTTAGGAATAATCATTGCACCTAGGAACAAGGACAATGTCTTGAATATAAAATTTGTAACTTTCCCTTCCTGGCTCATGGCATTGTGGTAGACTATAATCTTTACCTTAGACAATCTGCTTAGATAGTGAGAGATAGCTGCGTCTTGGCCACAATACTCCCTTTTATGCCGCTGCAAGAATTTGTCTTTGACTTCAAATGTACTCTCCAAAATAAAATAATTAAGGAAACATAAGTCTACATATCAAATTCACACACACACAACACACACAACACACACATACATAGAGAGAGAGAGAGAGAGAGAGAGAGAGAGAGAGAGAGAGAGAACCTGAGTCTCATCTATCACGAACAGTTGGTCTTGCCAAAGGTTAATAGAACTTTTAGTATCTTCTCCTACTTTGTTCATAAACTCCTTTGTGGAGTCATTCAACTTATCAAAGCCATATTTGGCCTGCAGCTCCATGAAGGTTTTATCATCAGCCTCTTTGAATTTCTGTGCTTTGCCCAAACAAATACTGAGACACTCTTTACTATTATAATTTTCCTCTAATGCTAAGCCATTTGCATCATCTTTCGAGACAAAATCACTACCCTCTTCCAGAAAATTGGCAATAGCAGATAAAGCAAAATCTTCCCTCAGGCTGAAAATATTCTGAATGTCAGCCAACAGTACATAACGATTATTATCAATAATGAATTCTGGCAGCACTGGCAATACTAGACCACACTGCTCTACTTTGAAGAGATCTACATCCAGTGGTCTCTATATTGTTGATGTCTTTAGAGAAACAATATCCATTGACTGCGAATCCTCTTCCTCCTATACTAACTCAATAACTTCCTCAAGTTCTGCCTCCTCGGAGGGTAATCTATCTTCTGGGGGAATTTCATCTTGGATAGTACCTTTAATACAATAGTTCTTCACCCATTTCAGGAAGGTCTTTATAGGAGAAAATTGTTTGCCTTCCTGCTTAGTGCACAATCTAGCAAGTGCACGTAAGCCTGATTGTTTAGCAGCAACCTTCCTTTGGATACTAATTTTTTAAAATCTTCCCTGTGTTTCGACAGGTACTCTGCATGCTGATGCAAAATGGACTCCACTTGCAAAGGCTTATTAAACATCTTTGCAATAATGTGAAAGTCTTCAGCAGCTCCCGCGTTGTTACAGACAAAATTGAAGAGTTTCTCATCAATTAGAGCTTGATCATTACTCTCAAAAAATTCTTCCTTTTCACATCACTGCTAAGACGTTGCTCCTTCTTCTTCTGCTTCTTCCTCTTCGACATCTCTTCAATAGCCTCCATTGAGAAATCGAAATCCCTCTTAACAGAGAGACTCTGGTGAGCAGGTCGCTTAGAAAGGACACTAGACTAAGAACACCTGCTTTCTCCTGTTCATCTGCCTCCGCATCCTCGTCTTCTAAATAAGATTCTTCGTCTCACTATGATATTTTACGAAGTAAACGGGGTAACTTGATTCTCCCGGCTCCACAGTTGGAAACCCTTGATCTTCTGTCTATCCTCTCACAAGCTGTGGCTCATCTATCCTTGCCATAACTTCTGCAGGGTCGTCAGTGGTGGGTGAAGTCAATAGATCTTTTCTTTGTGCTCATCAATAGCTTTGCAGACTTCATTCGCATGTCGCTCCTACCCGCAGCAGCACTAAAATCAGGATCCAGCGCAACGACTCCCCGCTTAAGCTTTCTTTTTTCTGAGAAGGAAGACACTGGCATGAATTAGAAAAGGGGAGTCATCCCTTATTGTATTTGTGCAGTTTGGTGCACGATAAAGAAAATCCATTAACCCTACAAGGGCTATATCGCGCCAAACTTTACAAATCTCTCTCTCTCTCTCTCTCTCTCTCTCTCTCTCTCTCTCTCTCTCTCTCTCTCTCTCTCGGTGTACTATATGTGTGTGTCTATTGTGTTGTTATTGTTGTGTGTGTGTGTGTGTGTGAGAGAGAGAGAGAGAGAGTGTGTGTGTGTGTGTGTGTATGTGTATGTGTGTGTGATATAAGTGTATATGTATGTGGGTGTATGTGTGTGCAATTTGGCATGATAAAGTACCTCCATTACCATTACAGGAGCCATATCACGCCAAAATGCATAAATTGCACACACTCTTTCACTAACTCTTTCTAAATTACTTTCTCTAACACTTTATCTCTATCTTTCTGTCTCTGACTAACTCCTTAAATTTTTATCTATCTCTCTCTGACTATCTCTAAATCTCTCTCTATTACTCCCTCTCTCTCTCTCTCTCTCTCTCTCTCTCTCTCTCTCTCTCTCTCTCTCTCTCGTTGTGGGTGTACTGTATGTGTGTGTCTGTGTTGTATATGGTTGTGTGTGTGTGTGTGTGTGTGCGTGTGTGTGGATGTGATATAAGTGTATATATATGTGTTTGTATGTGTGTGCAATTTGGCACGATAAAGCACCTCCACCATTACCCTTACAAGAGCCATATCACGCGCAACTACACAAACTTCTCTCTCTCTCTCTCTCTCTCTCTCTCTCTCTCTCTCTCTCTCTCTCTCTCTCTCTCTCTCTCTCTCTCTCTCTCTCTGTGAGTGTACTGTATGTGTGTGTCTGTGTTGTATACGGTTCGCTCTATGTGTGTGTGTGTGTGTGTGTGTGTGTGTGTGTGAGAGAGAGAGAGAGAGAGAGAGATAAATAGATTGTGTTTGTCTATTCCTGCATGTCTGTGTGTCCATGTGTGTGTGTGTGTGTGTGTGAAAGATTGTGTCTATATGTGCATGCATGTATGTGTGTCTGGGTATCTAAGTGTGTGTGTGTGTGTGTGTGTGTGTGTGTGTGTGTGTGTGTGAAAGATTGTATCTGTCTATGCATGCATCCGAATTGCATTTTCTGATGATATAGTAGTTTCGTCTTTAGTTCTTCCCTTTTTCCTCAATGAGTTACCCTTGTTTTTGTAATTTAATAAAGTGCCAGCTTCCACATGAGAGCCACTCTAAGGTGTTTATTCTCAACTCTCAGCTGGCACCATTGCTACGAAGAAGGAGGACTTCCCAACAAGAGATTCAAAAGTGGTTCACCTCTTTGAACATGCTCGAGGTTACCGTATTAATTTTTCCAGACGAATCAGGGTATGTTACTCCTCTATCTTGTTAGTTATATACATCTATTAGATAGGGGATGCCTTAGTTTTAGATATTTCTGCTTTTGCAGGAAACCATTGGAGCCTTGCCATTATAGAAATGGATAAGAGAATCGTGTGGACTCTTAATTCAGTACCAAGATCACATCCTGAGTTAGGCCTGTAAGTAAACATTCAAAGCACCTTTCTCTAGTATCTATGGTGGCTGCTTGAAGTTGGCAATGTATCTTATTGTGAAAGCTTATTTATTATGCAAGTGTATAAAAAGGCTTCTTCATGTTCTTGGTTCCCTATATGGAGACAATGAACTGTACAAATCAGAGGTCAAGCCTATTCAAATGCCCAAGCAAGGAGACTCACACTCCTCTAGTGGATGGAGATCAATGATACATGCAGAATATATTCTCTAGAGTCTCTTCTCCAAGGTAAGTGGAAGAATCATTGGGTGGACATTGATTTAGCTAGATTTGCGGTCTGACATTATGAATTTTGTGTTTTCAGACCGCATTACAGAATTATGAGAGCTTTGGACCAAGTGCTACAGGGAATTACAAAGTCGGAGAAATGCATGTCATGCTAAGGCCCAAACTGTATCAATTTATCAACTTTGTAACTAAGCACTTTAGATTGGCCATATGGTCCTCAATGATGATGCATAATTTGAGGCCTCTTGTCATGCTAATTTTGAGAGAATCTAAGTTTGAGGAAATAGAATTGTATTTTGTATATGACCAAAGGCAATGTTACATTGACCCATATGTTTTTCATCCCAAGCCTTGGGTGCCCTTACTTATGAAGCGCTATGTGGATATCCAACACCCATATAATCCCACAAATGCATTATTAATTGATGATACCCCTGAGAAGGCTATGTACAATCCCATGGGAACATGGATATCACCCTTTCCTTCTTTCGAAGGTAATGTAGATGATGTTTATTTGGAAGAACAATTGATTCCATATTTAGATGGATTGTACAAATCAAAAGACTCTGTACAAGATTATATAATGAGAAATCCTTTTTTGTAATGTAATGTTTTCAACTGTTCTATTCTCACTCAAGTAATGTGTCTTGGAAAATAGTATACATTGTATTGTTTTTTGAAAGTACTGCATCGAACAAAAGGCTCTTGATTAATTATGTTAAAAGAGTACATTCAAATTTGTAATGTCAAGTAGGAGTGTCATTAACAAGATAGACTTGAGTAATTATGTCAGAAGAGTACATTGGAGTGGGTATTGTCAAGTAGGAATGATCTTGACTATGTTGCCCAATTCTTAACATTGTATTAGTAGTCGCTCCTTTCTTCCATTGTGAATGAAATTAAAGTGTGCCGGCGTGTATTGCAAGGGTTCTTCGACAATATCCTTCCGTAGCTGTTTGTAAATTACATTTTCCTCGCATAGAAACAATTGTCACCAGTGTTGAAGCTTCGTCAATCACTTCAATGTCTATAACTTTGTTGTCCATTGCACTTGCAGCTTCCTGATCCATTGGTACCAACTCTCCATTGATGTAACGGGACCTGCTATACCAGAAGGACAAGATAAAAGTTTGAGTTGCAATCATGTACTTCGCAACTACTGTCTCCGGTGCAATGTTACAATGGATATCGTCAAAAACTTTACTCAGCCATCCCTCGTCAAGAAGTCTTGCTAAGAGGAATGTGTCCAAATCTTTGCAGACAAGCATGGTTCTCACTATCTTCACCTGAAATAAGCTAAAAAGTTCCACAAACACAATAATTGGTAGGTAAACAATAATTTTTACTACACGAGTTGGAATGCTCCCTCGTAGGGAGCGTTACACATCCTTAAAGAGGTTGCTCTTTGCTGACTCCATTACTGAGGGGTCTGGGATAGGCCAATCCATGTAGTTCCACTCAGCTTGCAAAGGTAGCTCTTCCAAGCAGTCACGATTGTGTTTCTTGTTGAGCAAATGATGGTAGAAATGATCATAGAAAAAGATTCCTGTATCTACAAGTCTTTTGTTGCTCCTTCCCTCATACTGTAGCCGACCAATGTGTGCGTGAACCACATTCATAATTCCAATGATGTACTGAACTAGCTCCCACTCCTCATATGATGCGGGGTACACATCTGCAACCATAGACATGGACAGTTTACATAGTTCATTAGACCATTAATGAGAAAATGAAAGATTGACAAGCGATAGATTTACTTACAGTTTTGTCTATGCGAGGGTAATTTTATGTCATTTGGATTCTCAAGCACAAGCTCATTATGCATATATATATGCTGCACTAGGACTTCCTTGATGGTTGTCCTTCCAGTCTCTATCTTGAAGTCTTTTACTCTTCCTTTCCACGACGCCCTAAATGTATTCTTGTTGCTTGTCTTTCTTTTCTTCCTTGACTGCATAAGGACCCATGTGCCCTTGGTGATTAGCACTTCAGTCCACTGATTTTGCGCATTCAGAGAATTGGATACAAGTATAGCAGACACTGATGGTCTTGGTCTCCTTGCCCTAGGAATTGAATCATCTATGATGGCATTAGTGGAGCAAAATCGGGATGATATAAAACGAGATTTGCTACCCATCTTTTCAAGAAGGAATGGAGTACAAAAGGCTAAAGCCTCAGAAAATGGAGTGCAGCAGAAGGTAGAGGAAATGAAAAGAGCGTGAGATATTGTTTAAGGCCAAGAGGAAGTTTGAGAGGGGAGGAATTTTCCCTCCTTTACAAAAAGGTGTATTTAATACATGGATTTGAATAGAAGTTTCCCTCCCTACAAAAGTGTAGGCGTGTTTAATGCATTCGGGTGTGAAAAGTGACTATCAAGTGTAAGTAGAGTATATTTTGACATGAGAAAGAAGAGTTTTTGGATTTAGAAAAAAGAAATAACCTATTTTTCAACGTAACATTGCCTTCTTTCTGATTGGATGCGCTCCTCTTTCTCTCTCTACTAAAAGACCCTACGAATGACCTCCAAAATATCCTAATGCACCATTTTACTGAGGTGTGTATGGCAGTGTACATTGATGCCTTATGCCTTTTTCAGCCATATATACATGAAATTCCTTGGACATATACTCCCCCCCTCGATCTCAATGAAGGATCCCAACTTTATATTCACATGCATTTTCAGCCATGGATACAAAGTGCCTAAAGCACATAAAAACCTCTAACTTTTGCTTTAATGGATACGCCCAGCTATATCTGGAGTAATCATCAAACAATAAAAGTGACAAAGTAGAGATATCCCCCAATAGATGGTGTTCACATAGGACCACATACATCACTATGTATAAGTTGTAATTTCTTAACAGCTCTCATAGATCCATCCTTTGGAAATGATGCCCGATGCATTTTACCAAGAATACACCCCTCACATATATGTCTATCAGGGGTTTCAAGAGTTGGCAACTTAGACACTATATCATGCCTTTGAAGGCGTAACAAACTGCCATAATTCAGATGGCCAAATCGTGCATGCCATAATTCTATATCACTCATAGCACGAGTCGGAGAGACTAAGCAAGCATCATTCTACAACTTCTCAAATACATCCATCTTGTATAGGCCATGAAACAAGGTACCTGAGGTAATGATAGAATAACCATCATTTCTATCCTGAACTGTACATCTGTCATCTATAAATTTCACCATCAAGCCTGACAAGGCTAAGGCTGAAACTAACAGCAAGTTCTTCTTAACGCCTGGCACATATAAAACTTTAGAAAGAGTAAATACGCCCCCATTTGCAGCAGTGAGCAGCACAACTCTACCAATTCCTTTACAGAATATGAGGAACCATTTGCACATGTGACGGTTCCTCCACTTGGGACCGATTCCATAGATGAGAACAAATTTTTTTGTGAAGTAATGTGCTTACTAGCGCCACTGTTAAAGTACCAAGCATCCGATTCTGCCAAAACTGACATGCATACATCATGAACAGAAGGGTCATAACTGCAATGTACAGTCCATGCCCAATCATCTTGAGCAAAACTTGCAGATTCCTTCTTCTCTGCACCACTTGGTGCAAATGCATCAGCCACATCCATGCTCGATTCTTTCTTTTTCTCCTTCTCTAGCCTTTTCTTGCACTCATTT
This sequence comes from Cibotium barometz, assembly GCF_041138505.1. Taxonomy (NCBI): domain Eukaryota; kingdom Viridiplantae; phylum Streptophyta; class Polypodiopsida; order Cyatheales; family Cibotiaceae; genus Cibotium; species Cibotium barometz. The sequence continues at coordinate 57,441,759 of NC_141052.1, read as the reverse complement.
ATGTAGTGACCTAGTTTCCTGCAATAGTTACACTTACCGTTTTTTTTAGACTTATCACCTTCTGTCTCTGCATCCTTACCTGAGGATTCTAATTTTGGCTTATAGCCACCATGCGAAGAAGCTTTACCTTTGCCTTTCTAACTGGCAACAAAAACTTGGTCACCAACTCACATAACAGATCTTTTTTTACCTAGACTGCTCTTCTTGCAAGAGTACTGAAACCAACTCATCAAATGTAAGGGCATTTGGATTTCCCTCCATCATGAGTCTAAGGGTAGAGGTAAAACTCTGATGAGAATCCGGCAATGCATTGAGAACTGTGGGCACCAATGTACTATCAGGATATATCTCATCCACACTAGCGAGCTTCTCCTTAAAATCTTTGATCTTGGTCAAGAAGCTGTCCATTGAGACTCCAGCTATTTGCGCAGATATGCACACATGCTTCATTGCATACCTAGTATAATGCAGCAAGTGCATCCCATGCCTGTTTTGAAGTCTTACATGATCGAATATGAGGAATAATGCTTCACTTCAGCTATTTGCACAGATATGCACACATGCTTCATTGCATACCTAGTATAATGCAGCAAGTGCATCCCATGCCTATTTTGAAGTCTTACATGATCGAATATGAGGAATAATGCTTCACTTCACAGAAAGTGCAAGCAATGCATATGCATGTGCATCTCTTCCATCCCATCTCGTTTGAGCAACAGTGGGAGGTACTGGTGGCGATGCATGTGAAGGAGCCATGTCAGATTCTACTTCAAATGTACCTGCAGCACACCTGGTTGCACTGGTAGTTGTAAAACAGGATGAGTTTTGCTACCACTGACCACATTCCAAAGGCCTTTAGTAAGTAGTACATGCCTCATCATATAGGACCACAATGGGTAGTTAGTCCCATCAACTTTGTCCTCAACAGATAACATGTTGAATATATCACTATTGCCAACCATGAGTATCTACCAAATGTAAAATCTTTCAACACGCTGCAAGTACTCAGTATTCACTGATGAATGCAACCCTGGATAGCTATACCAACTGACTGAATCTCTTGCAAAGTGTATGAAAAATAACAGAGAGTAGAGAATAGAGTGTTACTGGCGAAAGTATGATGGTCGATGTTGTTGAAGACACTGTATAGATGATGTTGCACACCAAATCTTTGTCGTTGTATAGCCCAAACACGCAAATTTGAGTAGAACCAATCCAAAATGACACCTCTCCAGAACGTTTGCAGAAACCTTGCAGTGCCCGAATCGCACCGCGGACCCCGAAAAATGTTGTATACTTTGTATACAGCGCACTACAGTATATACTTTCTTTTCCTAAGAGGGTATCTCAATCGGAGACAGAAAAACAGGGCTGTGAGGAGGGAGGTAGACTACTAGATCAAGTGTCAAGGAAGCTAGCTCTGATACCAATTGTTGGAATTAGGGTTAGGGTTGCAACAATGTACACACACAAGATAGAGAAGCTTAAGAGCACACAAACTCACTAGATTAGAATAGACAAATGTGTGCCAGATACAAAAGATAAGTACACACCCCAAAATGAGTAGATAAGAGGGTGTACACACGCACGAGGAAAAAAACCTCCTAGTGAGGGAAAAAGTGCCCCGTCGGTCCTAAGCGTGTTCACACACATCACTACAATATAATGCTACAAATTACTCTCTTCTCTCTCTCTCTCTCTCACACACACACACACACACATTATACTTTCACTCACTCTCTCTCTCTCTCTCTCTCTCTCTCTCTCTCTCTCTCACACACACACACACACACACACACACATTTGGTATTCAAATTTAAAAAAAAATTATAAACTTTCATGTTTCTAATAAACTTTCATTTTTCTAATATATTTTAAAATTCTTTTACCTTATAATAAAAACACACAAACAGATACACACACACACACACACACATGGCGAAGTTAATGCTATAACTCTCTCTCTCTCTCATGCACACACACACACACACATACATACACTTGTTATTCAAATCAAAATTTTCACACTCTCTCTCTCTCTCTCTTTCCTTAAGCACTTTCCCTAAAATATTTTTCTTTCTCTCTCATACACACGACACACAAACACACACACTTTTGCTATTCAAATAACAAAAATACTTTATAATGTAAGTAACTATGTGGAGCGGTATACAGAGTGACCATGATACGATTAATACTAAAGAATGGCACAGAGATGTCTGAGGAGAACCAGCTGGAATTCCCCGATCCTGTAGACGTCGATGTGCTCCTTCAGGCTGCTGTAGGAGACGAGGCAAAGCCCTCTGAGCACATAGAGGCAGAGCCAAGGTCCAATGTGGAGGTTAACATTGAACATCCCAAGGCCGATGAGGTAGAGCAAGCTGAAGAGGCAGAGCCGAAGCTTGAAGAGAAAACAGACAAGAAGCAGACTGCAAAGGCCGAGGCGGGACCTAGTAGGGAGGCAAACAATGAAGAACCTAAGTCTAATGAGGATGCCAAGGCTAGTTAGGATCTCAAGCTTGATGAAGAGCCCAAGTCGAATTTACCTAATGTAATGTAATCAACTCAATTTTAAGAATTGTTTCTATTAGTTATTTTTGTCCTTAACGAATGATTATAAGCTTCAATCATATTCAGACTGGTTAGAATCATATCAATCATGGTTCTAGACACCAAGGAGCCTTATTATCTTGGATGTTAATGGATTGCTGCTCAAAAGATAGGTTCAGGCCAACTGGCCGGACGCCCGCCCATCTAACCGTTACTAACCCTATCTACAGTCTTTGGTCCATTCATGAAGAATAAGTAGTGAGTGTAATCCTCATTGTAGCTCCACCAAACCCTAGAGCATGCTTCTCCTATCCTGCACCTTCCTCACCGCACTCCCACTCGCACGAACCACACCTGCGCACTCACAAGTGGTATCAGAGCACCGAGGTTGCGGACATTGGGGAGCTTCGTCTCGCGAGAGTTTTGGGGTTGATTTGGGCCCGTCATGGAGAGGTTTTTCTTTTGCTGCTGCATTTTCAGCCATTTGAGGAGGGCTGATTTTACCCATCTTGGTGGAGGTTTTTCCAGCTGAAAATTGCTTCCTACTTTGCCCACACTTTGGGTGGGCTGCAGGGCACTATTGTGCAGGAGATTCGGGGCGCATTTTTCAGCTTGTGCAGGGGCTGGTACAGCAGCCATTTGAGGGCTATTTTTGCGCATGATTTGGGGCTGATTTGTAGCCAATTTTAGGGCATTTTTTACAGGTATATGCAGCAGGTTATTGGCCTCTCTATCCGCTACAGATTGGAGTGCATTTTGGGCAGATAAGAGTGAGAGCAGTGCATGTATGTGAGGGCTGTTTTCAGCCATGATTTGGGGCTGAATTCAGGGATTTTTTGCTGTATTTTTCAGCAGTGGGCAGCCCATAAGCATGCCCAATTGATTCCTCGAGCCACACATGAGTTCTACATGCTTGTCCGAAACCAAAATCCCCATTTTCTCTCTCTAGCGTTTTCATTTTCTGGAGGTTTCGAGCCATTTTGCTATACAATCCACAAGGTCTTGCAACGTTTTAATATGCAGGGGGGGAAGGCTTCATTGAGTACCCCAATGGAGGCATATGCAAAACTTATTAAGAATGATGCTCCTAAGTCTGATGCTGAGAAAGCGAAAATGGCCAAGGTGCCATATTCTTCAGCAATTGGCAGTCTTATGTATGCCATGGTTTCCACTAGACTAGACATTGCATTTGCAGTGGGAGTGGTTAGCAGATTTATGGCAGATTCGGGCGCATGAAGCACTGGCAAACAGTGAAGCGTATCTTGAGATACTTGAATGGTACGGTAGGCAAGTGCTTGTGCTTTGGGAATAGCGATGCATCCATTGTGGATTACACGGATGCGGATTATGCGGGTTGTATGGATACTAGAAGATCCACGTCTGGCTATATTTTCCAATTTGCTGGAGCAGCCGTGTCATGGAGATCATGTCTCCAGGATTATACATCGTCTTCCACCACAGAGGCAGAGTATGTGGTAGTTTCTGATGCTAGCAAGGAAGCTGTGTGGTTAGCTCGCCTAATGGGAGACCTTGGCATTACCCAGACTCCAGTGTTGCATTGTGATAGTTAGAGTGCGATTGCGTTAGCGAAGAACCCTGTGTTTCACTCAAAGTCGAAATACATAGAGGTCCGTTATCATGTGATACGGGACATATTGGCTAGCAAACGCATTGAGCTAGTCAAGGTTCATACCGATGAGACAACCCTGCAGACGCACTCACAACGAAGAGCCTACCCTCAGAGCGGTTTGCGCATTGCATTGAGATGATGGGCGTTGGGTGAAGCCACTGGAATGGTTCACAGTTGTATAGGTGTACATACTTACACATATAGCCACTTGGTCCACGTTGGCCTTCAAGTGGGAGATTGTAAGGGTTCAGGCCAACTGGTTGGACGCCCGCCCATCTAACCGTTACTAACCCTATCTACATTCTTTGGTCATAATGAAGAATAAGGAGTAGTGAGTGTAATCCTCACTTTAGCTCCACCAAACCCTAGAGCATGCTTCTCCTTTCCTGCACCTTCCTCACCGCACTCCCACTCGCACGCACCCGCACCTACGCACTCACATATAATACTTTCAACTAAACAAAAACGCACGCACACACACACACACACTTGCAGTCAAATTAAAAAAACATTTGTCAAAAACTTTTAACATATTTCAAATTACTAAAATACTTTATAATACTTTCACCTTTAAAAAAAAGGCGCGCACACACACACACACACCCCACACAAACTTTTCTTATTCAAATAACTAAACTATTTATCTCTCTCTCTTACACACACACACACACACACCCCCCAAACACAACCACACACATGGCAAGATAATGCAATAACTCTCTCTCTCTCTCTCTCTCTCTCTCTCTCTCTCTCTCTTTTTTTTGGAAATATGTACTCTACTATTTACATTGAACTATGTACATGAGTCTCTCTCTCTCTCTCTCTCTCTCTCTCTCTCTCTCTCTCACACACACACACACCCACACACACTTTTTTTATTCAAATAACTAAATTATTTATCTCTCTCTCTCTCTCTCTCTCTCTCTCTCTCTCTCTCTCTCTCTCTCTCTCACCACACACACACACACACACCCCAAACACAACCACACATGGCAAGATAATGCAAGAACTCCCTCTCTCTCTCTCTCTCTCTCTCTCTCTCTCTCTCTCTCTCTCTCTCTCACACACACACACACACACACACACACACAATCACACCCCAAACACGAACACGAACACACTAAATTATCTCTCTCTCTCTCTCTCTCTCTCTCTCTCTCTCTCTCTCTCTCTCTCTCTCTCTCTCTCTCTCTCTCACACACACACACACACACACACACACTTGCTATTCAAATTTAAAAAACATTTTATAATTCTTTCACGTTTTTAGAAAACTTCATGGACCCAACATAACCGTAACATAACCATCTAATTTTCCTTTGCTAAAAAAAGAGAGAGCTTGAACTCGTAGGTACCCCCCCTCTCTCTCTCTCTCTCTCTCTCTCTCTCTCTCCCTCCTTTCCCATCAAGCACAATGCCCAGAGGGAGAAAAGCATCTGCATGAGCAGTGAGCACCACGCGGAGAGAGAAGAGCGACGGCAAGCACAACACGGCCATAGTAAGAATAAGAGTGCCAATCAGTAAAATAGAGAGGGCCACCCGCCAGACCAAATAGAGAGTTGACAGGCCATCGAGAGGGCCAACCAACAGTAGGGGGCACGTCGAGTGGAGAGGACGTCACCTATACCCTACAGCACAACAAACAAACAACCAGTGAGCATGAGCAATATGCGATGGAAAGGAGAAAAGCACGACGCGTTGAGGGTACCCACCACCAAACCAAAAGGGGGGATAGGCCGTTGGGAGGACAGTCTCCAATACCCTACACAACAATAAAAAAAAAGTGTTAGAAACACACACACACACACAGAAAGAGAGAGAGAGAGAGAGAGAGAGAGAGAGAGAGAGAGAGAGAGAGAGAGAGAGAGAGAGAGAGAGAGAGAGAGAGAGAGAGAGAGAGAGAAGAGAGAGAGAGATCTGCTCGTCGCCGCGATGAAGATATGCTCGTCGCCGCGATGAAGATCTGCTCGTCGCCGGGGATTGCCACGCCTCCTCTCTGTTTCATCACCAAATCTTCTCAGCACACATCTCAGGTCAGTGGACTCAGAATCACTAGCTCTTGATTGCTATGGCTTCTACTGGTTCATTGCCCTCAGCTTTTAGGGTCAATCCTAGGGAAGAGGCTCAAAGCCTTCTGAATAATACATCTGACTCGTCTCCCGCTTTGAATACCTCCGTCTTGGCTGACATACTGCATAATTCTGTTTCGCCTGATGAATCTATTAAAGGAGAACATAAAGTAGTTTTGGACACTAATGTTGTATGGCAGCAAATCTCTGTGTTTAAAGCCCGGGCTGTTGTTATGCTATTCTCTAGTAGATTACCCCCAATAAAAGATATTGCATTAGCCATTGATAATGGATTTGGAATGCCTGTCATAGATAAAATTTTCTATGCTGGGCAAGGTCTTTATGAAGTGCTTTTTGGCAAGAATGAGAACAGGGATGCTTTCCTATCTCAACCTACTGTCATTTTATTTGGAGAAGTTGTCCATGTTCTTGACTGGCAACCCATAAAACAAATTAAAGAAGCATTGTTGTCACAGAGTCCTGTTTGGGTAGAATTCATTGACTTGCCTTCTTACCTGTGGCCATGTATTAAGGAGATAACTGGCTCCTTAGGTCAAGTGCTTTACTCTCCCACCATAAACTCCCCCAATAGGAACAAAGCCTGTTTGTTATGGAATACTGATAAGCCCTTTCCTGCTACAATTGAGTTGGACATTCCTCTCATTGGAAGTATTGTGCTGTACCTCAAATGGGGAAATCTCATTGGGGCTTGTTTCCACTGCAATAAAGTGGGGCACTTCTCAAGAAATTGTCCCACCATATCACCTCAAACTAACCTTATCCCATCCTACCCTGGTAGCAAAATTTTAGTTCCCAAAGAGCAGATATTTGGGAAATCTTCCTCAGCTCACCCATGGGGTGACAAGAGAGCATCTGCACCTACAGGGCAGTCTGCAATTCCTGTTGGAGGAGATGCTGTATCTCCTTCATATGCTCAACCTCCAGGTGTTAACAATGCTGCTAACAGAAATGTGCAAAGACCCTTGTTTAAACCTACACAAGGAATAGGGAATGCAGGAAACCAGGCAAACACCAATGCAGCACCTTCATCATCCAGGCCTCTCCCTGGGATCAGAGGTGGAGATAGAGGGAAAAGAGCCATTGATGCTGAAGGGTTTCAGCTGGTAGCTTCTAGGAAATCATTCAGAGCCAAGCAACAATCATCTGGGTATATTAGTCCTAATGTTTTTGATCTACTTAAAGAGATGCCATCACCTGAAACTTTGGCTGCACTTGAGGAAGCTTGTAATACAGCTAAAAAGCAAATACAGGATCCTAAAAATATAGATAATCTGGAAATTAACATGACAGATTCTGAGGAAAGTTCTCAGGGATTGAATTCCACTCAGGTGGTGCTTGATTCTCAGTAATGAAGATTGCCTCATATAATGTTAAAGGTCTAAATGACCCAACTAGACTAGGCATATTCAATAAATGGGTTCTACAAACTGATAGTGACATTGTGTTTGTCCAAGAGCATAAAATGCATTCTAGAGGTGGAGCCACTTTCCACTTTAAAGGCTATTCTTGTTTCTATGGAGGTAAAATGGGAGAGTACTCTGGAGTACTAACTCTCATTAAAAATTCTCTAAACCCACAATGGGTCACAGATCACAGATCTGGCAGAGCTTCTGTCTTCTTAGTAGACAGCCCATGGGGCAGATTAGACATTCTAAATATTTATGCAAGTAACAATTGGCAAGAGAGGGCAGATCTCTGGTCATGGCTTGAATCAGTGCCTGTGCAGCAAGGTATATGGGGGGGAGATTTTAACATGGTGCTCAACAGTCAAGATACTACTTCTATGCAATCTATCATATCCTCTCAAGAAAGCAGTAGTTGGCTACAGGTTGCAAATGAACACCATCTTGTAGATGCATGGAGCTCAGGCCAGAATTCCCCTGGCTATACTTTTCACTCTAAATCTCATCTCATGTCTTGGTCTAGGCTTGATAGAATCTATTTCATTAGGGACTCTTGGCTCCCTGCCAAATGCAAGATGCAAGTGCAAATTCAAATGGCTATGTCTGATCACTTTCCTCTCATATTGGAATTTTCTGATGCTGATGCACTCACTAAGCAAGTTGGTGATCACAGAGGGTTGATGGTTAATAACTCTTTATTAAATATTGTCTCCTTTCAAAATGATGTTAAAAAACTGATTAAAGCAGTGCTTGAAATGAACCTATCACATCTGGAAGCATGGGTCTCTATCTGTAAGGGTATGCAACAGTGTATCAGAAAGGTAGGCAAGCAGCATGCTCAGCAACAAAGAGTCAGACTTGTTAATCTACAAAATAAACTGGTTCCTCTGCTATCCTTGGTACATACAGGGCATGTTACTGTTCAGGTATGCAGGGAAATTGAAAACATAAGAGGATCATTGCTTGAGATTGCTCAGAGGGAAGTCTCTAAATCCAGACACAAATGCAGAATCAGAGAACTTGCAGATTGCAATGACACTAGCAAGGCATTCTACAAAAAACTCCAAGCAAAACATAGAAGGGAAGGGTTCAACATGCTCATCTCTGAGGATGGTTCTGAGAGCACAGATAGCCAGTACATTATGCAAGAAACAGTGTCATACTTTGAAAAAATCCTAAACCCCCCTGCTGATACATGTGCAGAAAGACAAGCTGCTATTGATATTTTGTTAGCAACAGTGGACACCTCCATTTCCGGAAGTGATGCCCAGAGAATGGAGATCCCCTTTTCTGCTAATGAAGTATTCTATGCTCTCAGTAAAATGGGAGTAGACAAGACTCCTGGATACTGTGGTCTCTCTAAAGAATTTCTGATCTGTTTTTGGCAAGAACTTGGTCCAACTGTGGTTTCTCTTATCAATGATATTTGGGCACAACAGTATATGCACCCAAATCTTAAGCAGGGGGTAATCAAATTGCTGCCTAAGCAAACCTTCTGTAATCAACTTCATCATTGGAGGCCCATAACTATGATGGGACTCTTATATAAAGTGCTGGCTAAATCTGTTGCTCTCAGAATTGCTCCTCAGTTGAGGAAACATGTACACAAAAACCAATCTGGGTTTATTGGGGGCAGGTCCATATTGGACAATATACTGTCAGTGCAACTGGGGATTGAACTTGCTCAAAAAACTGCTCAGAACATGGTTATGCTGCAGATAGATTATGCCAAAGCATTTGATACAGTTGCTTGGGATTTCATTGAACAGGTTCTTCAAAAGATGGGCTTTGGGAAGAAAATAAGCAGATGCATATATCTGTTAGGGGCTGCAGCATATTCTAGGGTTCTCATCAATGGCAGATTAAGTCCTCCAGTTTATATGAGCAGATCAGTCAGACAAGGATGCCCCTTGAGTCCCCTTTTTTTTGCAGTGGCCACACATCCCCTCTTTACTTTTTTGGAAACTCAAGCTGCTGCTGTGCAGGCAATATTCAAGGGCTTCAACTTACCAGAGAGCAACTCTTAGCCTTGGGATTTGCAGATGATACCATCTTGTTTCTACAGGCCTCTAATAGGAACATTTTCAAATGCATGCAATATATATCTCTGTTCTCTTTGGCTGCTGGAATGAACCTGAATCTGCATAAATCTCACTTAATTGATATTACTGCAGAAAATTTTAATGCATTGATATGGGCTGGTAAGAGAGTGCATCAGGGTCACATTTTTAGACATCTGGGCTATCCTATTGGAGTCAATGTGACTAACAAACAGCTCACATCTTGGGTGGCAGACAAAGTTCAGACCAAAATTGCTTCATGGTTCTGTGATGAATGGCCTCTACATGTTAGATTGAGGATTGTGCAATCTATCCTGCTTCCCTATCTGCTCTATTATATCCCTCTGTTGAACTGGAAACCTTCACACTTGAGTATTTTTGAAACTGCATTCAAAAGGTTCTTATGGGGGAACAAGGGGAAAACCTGTGCATTCATCAAATGGGATATGATCTGTCAACCCAAAGTGAGAGGGGGACTGGGAGTGCTAAATCTGGCTGCACATGCCCATGCAAGAAGAGCAACCATGCTTAAACACATGTTTTCAAGAGATACTTTATGGGCTAGATGCATGTGGCAGATCATTGGCTATTCTGTTGTGTATTTCCATGGGGCTTGGGATTTATCTGATTGGGAGAAACTCTTTTCACATGCACCTTTGAAAACAGGTTGTCAAACTGCACAACTTTTTATTGACTCATGGAAACACATCTGCTCCTTTCTGATTTGGGATGGCAGAGTTAGATACACAGGGAACTCACTAGGGGATGAAAATGTGTTTTGGAGTTTTTTGTTTAAAAAGGCACCCTGTTATAAATTGGGTAGGAAAGCTTTGACAATGTACAAGAAAGGGGTCAGGCACATCAAGCAGCTAATTGATTCTGATGGCAAGTTTGTTTTATTCTTGACAGCTAAGAGAAGGTTCAGATTAGGCTGCAATTTCAGACTTGCTTGGAATGAACTATGTACATACACATTCAATCTGCAGATTCCACCTAATACCAATTTGTGGGAAAGGTTCAGAGACGGGCAGCTTCCAGGGGAGGCAGTTTCTTGGTGGAAGTCCACAACCTCACAGTTTTATCAGGTTCTCTTGGCACAACAGAATATATCAGAAAGATGCAATAAATTGTGGAGAATGCATAGATCTCAGGATTGGTGGATTGCCAGATTATCATCAATATGGAGCTTACCCTGTTCACATAAGCACAAAGTGTTTGTTTGGAGACTCTTAGCAGGTGCCCTGCCTACTGGGGAGTTGCTTCACAAGAAAAACATTAGCAATGGGAAATGTGCCCTCTGTGGGAAAATGGAAAACATTAAACATGTATTTTGGTACTGTAAACCAGTCAAAGAATGGTGGCAATGGATTTTGTCTCACATTCAACAGTGTATGCCTGTTAAAATTACACAGTTTTCAGTAACCTTTGGTTTATGCCCTATGCCTACTGTTGCATTGCAGTTCTGTATGCAGTCAATAAGGATGTGGTTCTTATTCTATATCTGGAATGCTAGAAACTTTTGGTGCTTTGAAAAAGTTCAGCTTTGCAAGGTAACTGTTCCATGGAACATTATTAGAATTAAAGTGATGGAAGATTGTTACAGCATCACAAATGATCAGCTTAAAGCAGATTGTATGAGGATCATGACTCACCTATAACCCATGAGTCAGAGATGATAATGTAAATAGTAGAGTACATATTTCCAAAAAAGAGAGAGAGAGAGAGAGAGAGAGAGAGAGAGAGAGAGAGAGAGAGAGAGAGAGGGTGGCTCACAAGCAGGGAACACGGGAGTAGAAGAGTCTCCAATACCCTGCACAAAAAAAGAGAGAGAGAGAGAGAGAGAGAGAGAGAGAGAGAGAGAGAGATGCCTCACCAGAACGGAATGCAGGAGGAGACCCGCACTCAATGGAGGAGGGGAGCTCAAGACAGCGAAACTGGCCACAGCGTGGAGACACACGGACCATATTCGAACTTCCCTCGCACCACATTAATGAGGGCGACTCACCCTGCAACTTGCAACCTGCGAGAGAAGGAATGAGGCGACCCTATAACCTGCGAGGAGAAATGAGAATGAGGTGGCTCTACAAGTGTAAGAGACGGGCATGCAGTCACCACGGACGTGGATGAGAGCCATGCAAAAAAAGTTGCCACGTGTCAGCAAAAAGAGGCCCTATAATATATATAGAGAAGTAACATGAGAGAGAGAGAGAGAGAGAGAGAGAGAGAGAGAGAGAGAGAGAGAGAGAGAGAGAGAGAGAGAGAGAGAGAGAGGTGAATACTAATAATGATAAGGAAAAGTGGAGCCTATTTCATATGCATGCCACGATTAAGAAAATCGAGCCTACTTGTATCCTATAAAAATGAGCCTCAATCAAGAGTTCTTCTCCACTAAGTATTCAAGATTTTTTGGCCTCACTTTGTAAAAAGGTCTTATAAGCACTATTCCAACTTTTTAGGAGAGCAAAAAATAAGTGATTTATAAAATAAGCTTGAAAATTGGAGTCATTTTTGTAGGCTAAGTAAAGGCTCCACTTTTCTTGTCATAGCATAACCTAGTCTCGCTCTCTCTCTCTCTCTCTCTCTCTCTCTCTCTCTCACACACACACACACACACACACACACACACACACACATTTAGTAGGATTATGATTTATGAAAAAGAAAGACCATATGGAGAACCCCTCTCTTTCTTATAAATCCTTTTTTTTTTAACTCTGACTAATGTTTGGAAGAGGGCTAAGGCCATTCTTTTGCAAGGGGAGGGGGGGATCCCATCTTGAGTGCCTAGAGATGAGATTGTAATTCTTCGCTATGAGAAATAAGATGAGGGAATAATAATCTAGTATTTCTCAAGACAATGAGGTGAGTCACAAGCCACGACTCTCAACATGTCCAACATGGCATGTTATCTCCATTGTTACGTCTCTCTCTCTCTCTCTCTCTCTCTCTCTCTCTCTCTCTCTATATATATATATATATATATATATATATATATATATATATATATATTCTCAAGTATATTTTCTTGTGTATGACTCCCTAGCACACTCCAAAGAGAGAGAAAGAAAGATAGGTAGCTTCTTTAGTGCGCGTAGTAGACGGAGACACATATTGTAATGCCCCCTACCTCTTCCCACTTTCATGCATGCATGCACTCCATAGTGTAGGAAAATCCCTTTTATCATTTACTAGCCAATTGGAGGCATGCTTGATTTTGGACGGGCACCCTTGCCCTTCAAAATTGACAAGTTTTGTGAAATATAGCAATTTTTGGTATTTTAGTGTAATTTTAACGGGTACCCTTGCCCTTCAAAACTGACAAGTTTTATTTTTTTATTTTTAAAAGTTAGACGATTTTTATTACATGAGGGTCCCACAAACACACACACACCTAGGTACAAGGTAGCACCATGAGATGTAGACAAGTGTTGTGACATATAGCAAGTTTTTTTTGTATTTTAATGTAATTTTAACGACATTTTAAAAATTTGCAAGTATTGGGCGGACGCAAAAAGCAACTATTATGGAGGGGAGGGAATTTTAATTTGAAAATGTTAAACCATTTTTGGATTGCTCAATGGGGCCGGGTCCCATGCCCAACGCTGTACACACGTGACACCATTCGGGGGAAAAAACAAGATTTTTTTATCAAAATAAGGACTTTCGAGCACTACAGTCTACAAAGCAGGCTGCGTGCCCTCCCTCACACGGTGACACGACGTTGGTGGCAGCATCACTGGCATATGGTCCACCGTGGCTCTACCTCGCATCAATCGTGACTCCCCACTGGAGACACGTGTCTGTAAGACGCGTGGAGACAATACACCGTACAGGACTCGCGGGGCGACGAATAACTTTGGATCAGACGCTAGTCGTTTTCGGGAATAGCTTAATATTCGTAATTTCGTAGTAACGTAATGGTAATAGGCCAGACATACTACAGTATCATTCTCACTGTTCTTACCATGCTATATAGTATTCACCCACTTATCACTCTGTTCTATTTGGCCATCTCAAATTTTTTTAAACAATAATATATTAACATCTCAAATTTTTTTTAAACAATAATATATTAATATCTACAAACTTACTTCTCAACTCTATGTGGCCATATTAATATCTACAAACTTACACCCACTTGTCACTCTATGTGGCCATTTCAATTTACTATTGATAGGAGTGTACAAGGAGTGACAGGTCCCCACTAGTTCATTATAAGAACATGAACAAGTTACAAGACTCCAGTTCACCACATTCATTGTACCATAATAGAGTAAAGAATGTGACCAAAGCACTCAACAAGTATTGATGTTTTGAAAGGAAAGAGGAAAAAACCAAAGACAAAGTTATCAATAGACATACCTTGGGAAAAAATAATCGAGAGACAAAGAGAAAGGGGGGGGGGACTCGGGACTTTTAGCTGCAATTTGAAGATACAATTTTAAATGAGAACTTACAATTTGAAAATATAATTTCAAATGGGAACTTTCACCTTCAAGACATGTTAAGAGGCCATTTGCATATTGACAAGCTGACATGAGAGAGAAATTTGAAAAGACTAGTGGATGAAAATTGAAATAGATAGCCCAGAATAAAATTACATGCATGTCATCTTGATAGTGAGATCTTAATAATGGAACAAAGAGAAGGGTCACTCTCATGTTGGACAAGTGCAATGGTGCTCAAACATAGCAATCGACATGAGATATAACTTAATGGAGGATGGTGATTTTATTTGGGTGTAACTCTTTATCTATCTTTTGCAAATCAATTCCTCCAAATTATAATTAAACATCTTGATGAGAGCAAGTGAAATCTAGTTGGAATTTGTTTCTCTATTTCCTCCACATGATTACCCCCACCTTTAATATTTTTCCTTGTTGATTCTCTTCTCTATAAAAATTCTTAGTTATGATGGACACGAAATAACAATATAATGAGTGATTTGAGCCTTAAGAGCAGTTACATTTTTTCATGTGTTATAAGAAGATGTGAAGAATGTACAATATGCAATGTATGCAAGACAAAACTTGCACAATGGAGGATTAACAAGTAACTTAAACTTAAATCGCACAAATAATAGAATTAAAGAACAATACTAAATTTTTGATGTTTCCAATGTAACATATGACTTAACACTGAAGAAGTTATATCCCAATATGAGTTAGGTTAGATTAGAGTTTAAATTCAGTACAATATGATTCACTGTCACAATCTTCATGGTGGGTACTTACACGATGCGAGCTTAAATTCAGTTTCATTGAGCTTAAATTCATTGTAACAAACTTCATGGTACAAGATTTGAGATTAAATTCAATATAATATGATTCATTGTAACAATCTTCATGGGACTTACAAGTATGATCTTTGCTATGATAGAGAGGGAATGAAAGGGTGCATTTTCAACACCCAAAAGGGGATTGAATGTGAGTAAATATATTTTTTGGAAAGGATGCATGACGTAGGTGAATTAACATTTCTATGCCAGTGAAATTCCTCAAAATTTATTGGCACTCCTATGCTAGTGAAATCGCTTGAAATCTATTTGTCATTGTAACACAAGAAAAGGCTCCTCTATAGTGCTTGCCTTTGTTTTTGTGAATAGTGGAATCACATTGTGTAGTAGGTTCATCTACTTGCAACCTAAGAAGATGAACCTCAACCAACAGTTCTTTGCCACCGAGCATAAAAGAAAGCTCTTAACTTCTTAGACTCTCTCTCTCTCTCTCTCTCTCTCTCTCTCTCTCTCTCTCTCTCTCTCGTTTAGGATTGCATTATTTAAGAGAAAAGAAAGACACTTCGGAGAACCCTTTAAATCTCTTATTTTTTGCTTTAGATTATTTTTGAAATAGGGCTAAAAGACTTTTCTTTAAAAAATAGAAAAAAGCAGATTATATTACGAGAGCATGTTAACCACATTGGCCTAACTAACATTACCCCAAAATGCATGGCAACATCTTCAAGCTATATTTGTATACCACATAATGTGCTTTATGTAAAATGATTATGGGAAATCTCCGAGCTTACGACGTGTAATGTCAGAAGATAGTCAAACAACGAGCTTACGACTTATGTAATGATGGTAACGTACCTCTCTATCATTCTTTAAAAATAGAACACCCCATCATTATATGTAAGGTGTATCTATTTGAGGATATAATAAGTGAGCACACCTCACCACACATCTCCACTAATGAAAAAAAAAGTAAAAGCAATAACCATTTCTATTTTTAAAAAATATTTTTTTTAAAGTAAAAGCAATAACTATTTCTATTTTAAAAAAATATTTTTTCTTACCAACAATTCTACATACATACACATACACAATGTACCCACACACACAGACACATATGCACACACTCTTGCGCGCGTACACACACATACACACACTTGTATACACTCATGCACATGCATACATGCATAAACGCATGCAAGCATACACACACATAGTCGTACACTTGTATACGCACATGAACATACACATGGCTACGCATATACACAAAGTCACACACACACACATGCGTGCATCCAATCACCCACATGCACGTGCATGCACACCTAAACATGTGCACATGATGCACATACACACACTCGCTAGTGTGCACACACTCTTGCATACACACGCATAACACGCACATACAAATACACATGCATGTATACACACACATACAACCATGCATGTATGCATGCACACAAGCATACATGCATGTGTATACATACACGCATACATCCACACACACATGCGCATAGATGCGTGAACACACTCTTGCGTACGTGCACACAGAGACATGCTTATAGATACATATATACATCCACACACAGAGGCACATAGATGTATGTACACTCTCTTACATACGTGCACACACACACACCCTGTTGCGTATACATACACACATGTATCCACACACACACACAAGCACATAGATGCATACACACTCTCTTGCGTACGTCCACGTCGAGACACATACACTTGCATATACATAGCCGCACACACACACACAAGCACACAGATGGTGCACATGCACATGTGATTGTCGGCACACTCATAATCATATGTATGTACACATAGAGTCGATACATATATATCTTGCACTATTACTCTCACTATTTTGCCCTTTCCACCCACATGTCACTTTATGACCATCTTAGGAAGAGTTAAATCATGAAAGACAAGCTTTATTCCCATTTTAAATTCAAATTTTAGTGTAAAGAGGGGGCAATGTTGTAGGGAGGCACTTTATTTGATGAAAATGTATCTCTCTATCATTGCTTAAAAATAGAACACCCCATCATTATATGTAAGGTGCATCTATTTGAGGATATAATAAATGAACACACCTCACCACACATCTCCACCAATGGAAAAAAAGTAAAAGCAATAACCATTTCTATTTTTAAAAAATATTTTTTCTTAACAAAAACTCTACATACATGCACACATACACATACATACGTGTACCTACACACACATATACACATATGCACACACTCTCGCATACGTACACACTTGCACGCACTCATGCAACCTCATACATGCATAGACACGCCCAAGCATACACGCACATAGTCGTACACTTGTAGACACACATGAACATGCACACTATGCATGTACACAAAGTCACACACACTCACATGCGTGCACATAGACTTGACACACACCCAATCGCCCGCATGCATATATACCCAGAGACGTGCACATGACACATATACACACTCACTGGAGTGTACACACACAGTTACATCATACACATAGAAATCCACACAGGCACAACACACACACACACATACACATACAAATCCAGACACATAGGCACATAGATGCATGCACACACTCTCTTACGTACCTGCAGACACACACTCTCTCTCTCTTGCGTACATGCACACAGAGACACATACACATGCATATACATAAGCGCATGCACACACAAGCATACACATGGTGCACGTGCAGATGTGATTGTTGTCGGTACACACAATCATACACCTTACACAGAGAGTCGATACACACAGTCTCAGTGTGAGGGGAACGTGAGTCACCTTCACTAAGGCTTTAATAGATGAGGGTGCACTCACACAGACGTGCACGCACACAGTATTTTCACACAAAGGCACACACACTCGTACACACGTGCATGCACATAGAGTTGGCATGCACACACTCGACACACACATGCATACATATATTCACATAGACTTCCACTCGTGTGCACACACATAAACACACACACTTGTACGTGCACATAGAATCAACACGTACATAATCACATGCATGCATGTATGTGATTATGTATGTGTGCATGCCACCCAAACATATGCATACACATTCACATGATGCTGATGCACATACACCCACACACATGCATACACACATTCACATGATGCACATACACATAAAAAGGCACACACACGTATACACACACCCTTGCATGCTTGCACACACACACACACACACACACTCTTGCACACATACACACACACACACATGCATGCACACTTGAGTGTGCACACAGAAATACACGTGCATGTATGCATTCTTGAAATGTGCACACATAAATACACGTGCATGTATGCATGCACACACATGCGTGCACGTGTATGTACACATGTACACATAAGCGCATGTGTATGTACACATATACACACACATATGCATATACATACACAAGTGCATCCACACAGACACATAGATGCATATCCACAGTTTCTTGGGCATACTCACATAGAGACATACGCGTACATACCCATAGGCACGTGCACTCACACTCTCATGTGTACACAAAATCGACACCATAGCACACACATGCGTGCGTGTGTGCGCACACACACAAGTGCACATGACATACACATATACACTTGCACAACACACATATAGACATACACATGCAAATACACACGCATGCACACACTTGAATGTGCACACATGCGCTTATGTATGCACACACATGCGTACGTGCATGTGCATACACGTATACACGCACACACACATGCACATATATAAACGTGTGCATCCACACACATGCATACATATGCACACACACTCTCTTGCATAGGCACACATAGACACACATACACATGCATACATGTAAGCACATGCATACACATGCATACACGTAAGCACATGTACACACAAGCGCACACATGTGATTTTATTGACACACGCAATCACGCATATGCACACATCGAGTTAATACACACAATCTCAGCGTGAGGGTAACGTGAGAGCTGCTCTCATTAAGGCTTTAATACATAAAGGTGCACTCACACAGACATGTGTGCGCACACACTATTGACATACATATGCATGTGCGCACACAAAGAGTTGGTGTGCACACACTTGACACACATATATGCACATACACTGTTACATGTGTGCACACATTAACATACAGAATCGACACATGCACAATCACACACACTTACACGTACACGTAGAATTGACACATACATGCATATGCGTGCACACTCACCCACACACATGCATTTATGTCCATACATGTAAATGCATACACATGTATACACACACACTTGCATGTCTGCACATACACACGTGTACACACACACTTGCACACATACGCACAACATACACAAATATATCCATGTACATGCATGTGCATACACACACACATGTACACATATACATCAAGGAAATTCACATACAAGTATTCATGCATGCACACACGCACATATGTACACACACATGTACGTATATACACACGTGCATCCATACACACAAGCACATAGATGCACACCCACTCTCTTGTGCACACACAGACACATAGACATACATGTGCATACACATTGGTACACACACACATATAAGATACCACACACAATGGCACGCATATGTACACAAAGTTGACACACACAGAGTCTGAGCATGAGGGTAGCATGAGCCGCCTTCATTAAGACTTTACTACTTGATGGTGCACTCACATACAACACACTATCGACACATAAAGGCACACACTTACATGTATACACACACAAAATTAACGTGCACACAATTCACACACATATACACATATACACACATACATGTTCACATGTATACACACATACATTGGCTGAGCGCAAGGGTGTATAAGTGCAATAAGGCGAGAGTGTGTAAGTACACACGAAAGTGGCCACCTAACGATTATCTTGGATTTGACATAAAGTGAATAGATAAGGCGCGGCGCGACTTACGAGTCGTTTTTTATTAAAGGCTTGTGCTCTCCATCGTTACCCATTCTCTCTCTCTCTCTCTCACACACACACACAGAGGCACGACGCGCACACAGCCATGGCGCTTAGCAGTACCTCGGAATCTCACGACAGCAGCGTCCACTGCACCTTCGCTTCCCGTTACGTGCAGGCTTCGTTGCCAAGGTGCCTCCCCTGCACACATACTTTAGTCAATCATTTGATCTCTTATGAAGAGGATCTCGTTAATCTGGTTGATACTACGTGTCTCGTTGGAATCAATTGCTAAATAACGATAAGATCATCATTTAGCCGTTAATAATGTGTCGTTCAGATCAAAGGGTGATCTAATGTGGCGTTGGGTGGGCGTTCAGATTCCGCATGTCGCAGCAGGAGATCTCCAAGGACGCCGCTTACCAGATAATTAGCGATGAATTGATGCTAGATGGCAACCCCCGCCTTAACTTGGCCTCTTTCGTGACCACCTGGATGGAGCCCGAGTGCGAGAAGCTCATCCTGGGCTCCCTCAACAAGAACTACATCGACATGGACGAATACCCCGTCACCACAGAGCTCCAGGTTTGATTAAGAAATCCCTAGCTTAGCTTGACCTTAATTAAGCGCTTTAACCTCCAAGATCTATTATCTTCGTCTAATAAGCTTCATGAGCCTGATGCTGGAGTTAATGGATTATTGCTCGATTTTACTTGCAGTAAATGTTGAATAGGCTTCTCGGATGTGGATCTAACTGTTGATTAAGCTTGGTTTAGGCTGTTCTTATCAATGTCAGATTCTAAATTAGTTTTTGATTGCAGTGCATATGTTTAATTTAGGTAACATTGAATATTGATTGATGTTAATCCTACCAAGTTTTGGGATTAGTTTGGATTATGATTTGGTGTTGATTGTCGCTGCAGGATCGGTGCGTGAACATGATAGCGAGGCTGTTCAATGCGCCACTCAAGGATGGGGAGCAGGCGGTGGGGGCGGGCACGGTGGGGTCCTCGGAGGCTATCATGTTGGCAGGCCTGGCCTTCAAGAGGAAGTGGCAGAACAAACGCAAAGCCGAGGGCAAGCCGTATGACAAGCCCAACATCGTCACGGGAGCCAACGTCCAGGTCCATATATTATAAATTATGCTTAGGGTGTTTAGATGTGTTAACACTAGGGAATACCTGGTCGCTGTCATGTCGATATTATGGGTCTTTCACGGTAATGCTAGAAAAAAAAAAGCTAGAAAAAAAAATCATTAGATGTGTAAAGGCCCTTAAAAGTGGCCATATTTTTTTTTAGCATTTGTGGACGGGTCTTTTGCCCCCAAATTATTATATTAATATACTAAACAATTTTGCTGATCATTTTGCAGGTTTGCTGGGAGAAATTCGCTCGATACTTCGAAGTGGAGCTGAAGGATGTGAAACTGAGCGAAAATCACTACGTGATGAACCCGGAGAAGGCCGTGGAGTTGGTGGACGAGAACACAATCTGCGTGTGTGCCATTCTGGGCTCCACTTACAATGGCGAGTTCGAAGATGTGAAGCGCTTGAACGAGCTTCTCGAAGAAAATAACAAGAAAACGGGGTGAGAGTTCTTTCCTTGCTCTAGTCGTATGGGCCTACACGTGAACAGCCCCGTAGGAAAACCTTAGTAACCGACTTTCTCACAAGACGTGATGTACACGCCACTATCACCGTGCCAGAAAATGGAAAACCCCGCTCGGCTCCACCACCACCGACACCACCCAGCGTGGTCCTAGCCCCGCGGGCCCCGCCGCTTTTTTTCTTCCCAGAGAAATGACGCCCCGCCCCGCCCCGCCCCGCCCCGCCTTCCCTCTCTGCCGCCAACAACCCAACTTCTCGCTAGGCAGTAGGTGTTCCCACAATCTCTCGCTAGGTAGTAGGTAGTAGGTAGTAGGTAGTAGCTAACTAAGGCCGACTCAACTTGGCCGTCAGAATCCCCCTCTCTCGCTCGCACGCACGCACTCACTCACTCATCTCTCTCACTCACTCACTCACCACGCAGCGTGCGCCAGGGTTGAAGGGCTAATGGTCAATGGATCTGTTTGAATTACACGTAGATGGGACACCCCAATTCATGTAGATGCGGCGAGCGGCGGGTTTGTGGCGCCCTTTTTGTACCCGGAGATCGAATGGGATTTCCGCCTGTCGTTGGTTCGGAGCATCAATGTGAGCGGCCACAAGTACGGCCTGGTCTACGCCGGAATCGGGTGGGTGATCTGGAAGAGCAAGCTGGACCTGCCGGAGGAGCTCATCTTTCACGTCAATTACCTCGGCGCCGACCAGCCTACCTTCACTCTCAACTTCTCCAAAGGTTTCGCTCTCTCTCTCTCTCTCTCTCTCTCTCTCTCCCTCTTTAAAACCTCCATATTAATTACATGTTCCAAGAATTGTTCTTTTTTTTCTTTTAACAATCAAAATAAATTCTGAGTTGAATTTGCATATGCATGCAGGAGCTAGCCAAATTATTGCTCAGTATTATCAACTCATTAGGCTCGGATTTCAGGTTATTTTCTTTCTCAGTACTTTACACATGAATGAAAAGTCGCTTCGTTAAACAAATACATCATTCTTCATTAAACAGTGCACAAGGTGCGCGAACTGGTATAATAATAACAGTGAAGCTTCCCACTTTGTTTGAGGAAAATTTTTTTATGTTTTAGAGCTTGCCTTCTCTTTATAGCTTGATCTGCTTATAGCTAAACTAGAAATTTCGAGCTGGAGGAGGCATTTAATTGGAAGGAGTTCTAGGCTAAGATGGATCATGAACCTATCTTACGTCCCTGACTGATCAGGGCTATAAGAGCATAATGGAGAACTGCCGATCCAATGCCAAAGTTCTGTGTGATGGGATACGTAAAACGGGAAGGTTTGAGATTCTCTCGAAAGATGTGGGGGTGCCCGTTGTCGCCTTCTCACTCAAGGACAAGACTCAGCACAACGAATATGAAATCGCAGACAACCTTCGCAGGTACTCTGATTGCATTCCTTTTTCAAAGCTTCAATCAATCATACCATGGATACACACACACTCTTTTGACTAAGGTGGTGTCTTCTTACAGTAGACAGAATGGTTCTTTTATCTTTACATTGCAAGCACATATTGCAGGTATGGATGGATAGTTCCGGCCTACACCATGGCACCAGATGCACAACATATAAGCCTGTTGAGGGTGGTGATCAGAGAGGACTTCAGTTGCACCTTGGCCGACCGCCTTGTAGCTGACATCCATAGGGTGCTTGAATACTTGGATGCGCGCCCATCCAAGTTGGTTGAGGCTGTGGCAGTTTCCGTAGCTCAGAAGGAGCCCGAACTAAAGAAAGCTGTAGATCCACATACTCTGCAGTCTCTGTCTGTGTTCGACAAGGCCCTACTCTCTAAGAAGGCCTTCTCTGTGTGGAAGAAGAATGCTGTGCATAAAACCAATGGGGTGTGTTGATCTAGTCCTTGTTTTTATGGCATTGTGGTTACATGGATTACTTTGTTTGTACCTTGAGTGCATGCGTATATCAAAGCTTTTGAATACTTTGCGTCCACTTTCAAACTAGTGAGGTCATCCAAACTAGGGAGGTCATCGGTTTCAGGGTTGATTTTTGGAGGGCACCCTTGCCTTTCTAAATTGAGTTTGGTGAAATATTGCAAGCTTTTTTATGGCTATTTCAGTGTAATTTTGACAAGCATTTTATAATTTTGTTTTGTGGCCAAAATTGACATATCTTGGCATTTAATAAATTTAGTTCACAACATTTTTTTGTCATTGCATATGCATGTGCATGTGCATGTGCCCATGGCATGTATCAACATGTAATTTACCATTATTTTTTTGTACAAATTTGCTTTCATTGAGCATCTACATCGTATGTAAAAATGCCAAGTATTTGAACTGTTTTGTTGAACTTATGGGGAGAGAGAGACTTTCCATGTGAGGCATTGAAATTTATTGCAAGATTAGCTATATCTTTACATCACGCTAAGAAGTGGGAGCGCATTCAATGCAAGGAAATGCTTTGGTACATTACACTATCAAACACTTAGATTTTGTTGAAATGTGCAATGTAAAATGAAGTTCAAGTTATTGGGTTGAGTGTGTAAATGCACCTTAGAGTTGCACGATATTATCTTGTGAGTTGTGGAAAGATAAGAATGCCACATGAGACATTGTGTGATGGTGAGAGCCATGTGAAAGATTGTGAAAAATGGATTGTAACGTGCAATGTGAAAAAAGGCTCAAGTTATTTGGTTGAGTATGTGAATGCACCTTAGAGGTACAAGGTATTATCTTGTTAGTTGTGAAAAGATAAGAATGTCACAAGAGATATTGTGAAAATGGTAAGAGCTACATAAAAGAATGTGAAAAAAGGATTGGCACATGGCATGATGATGTGTAAAGAACATTTCTATATATTAGAAGCCTCTCATTGTATGGTCACAACATACTGCAAATACAAGGTGTTGAGTGTGCCTATCTTGTTCACCTTTCATTAGTGTTCAATTATCATCATGGCTTGCCTTGTTTATTACGAGTCTTTTTAAGAATATGGTGAATATGTGATTAGCATTAGGTTTGGCACGATCTCAAATTCTTAATATGGTGTTAGAGCAAAGCTTATCTAAGCCTAGGTTCGGTGTGTTGTTTTAGAGTCTTAGAAATAAATTATGACACACTCATTAGCTTAATGAGAGCAATTCGAGTGAGATTTTATGCCTTTACATGGTTCATTTAAAGATTGGAGGTTACTTGAAGCTATCCATGAAGTCAAGAAATGCATATTTCAACATTATGAAGGCTATAGAGTCTACATCAAAGCTTCAATCAATCATACCATGGATACACACACTCTTATGACTAAGGTGGTGTCTTCTTACAGTAGACAGAATGGTTCTTTTATCTTTACATTGCAAGCACATGTTGCAGGTATGGATGGATAGTTCCGGCCTACACCATGGCACCAGATGCACAACATATAAGCCTGTTGAGGGTGGTGATCAGAGAGGACTTCAGTTGCACCTTGGCCGACCGCCTTGTAGCTGACATCCATAGGGTGCTTGAGTACTTGGATGCGCGCCCATCCAAGTTGGTTGAGGCTGTGGCAGTTTCCGTAGCTCAGAAGGAGCCCGAACTAAAGAAAGCTGTAGATCCACATACTCTGCAGTCTCTGTCTGTGTTCGACAAGGCCCTACTCTCTAAGAGGGCCTCTCTGTGTGGAAGAAGAATGCTGTGCATAAAACCAATGGGGTGTGTTGATCTAGTTCTTGTTTTTATGGCATTGTGGGTACATGGATTACTTTGTTTGTACCTTGAGTGCATGTTTTAGTGAGTTCGTACTTTTGAATACTTTGCGTCCACTTTCAAACTAGGGAGGTCATCGGTTTCAGGGTTTATTTTTGGCAGGCATCCTTGCCCTTCTAAATTGAGTTTGGTGAAATATTGCAAGTTTTTTTTGGTATTTTAGTGTAATTTTTGACAAGCATTTTACAATTTTATTTTATGGCCAAAATTCTTGGCATTTTATAATTTTAGTTCACAACATTTTTTTGTCATTGCATGTGCATGTGCATGTGCCCGTGGCATGTATCAACATGTAATTTACCATTACTGTTTTTGTACAAATTTGCTTCATTGAGCATCTACATCGTATGTAAAAATGCCAAGTATTTGAACTGTTTTATTGAACTTATGGAGAGACTTTCCATGTGAGACATTGAAATTTATTGCAAGATTAGCTATATCTTTATATCATGCTAAGAAGTCGAGGCACATTCAATGTAAGAAAATACATTGGCACATTACACTATCAAACATTGAGATTTTGTTGAAATGTGCAATATAAAATAAAATTCAAGTTATTTGGTTGAGTGTGTAAATGCACCTTAGAGATGCAAGATATTATCTTATGAGTTGTGGGAAGATAAGAATGCCACATGAGACATTGTGTGAATGGTGAGAGCCACGTAAAAGATTGTAGAAAAGGGATTGTAACGTGCAATGTAAAATGAAGCTCAGGTTATTTGGTTGAGTATGTGAATGCACCTTAGAGATACAAGGTATTACCGTGTACGGTTGTGAAAAGATAAGTATCACATGAGATATTGTGTAAATGGTGAGAGCTACATAAAAGAATGTGAAAAAGGGATTGGCACATGGCATGATGATGTGTAAAGAAGATTGGGCTAGAAGCTATCAACATTATGAAGGCTATAGAGTCTACATCAACAACAAAGGAGCTTCCAAGAAGACATTTGTGTCTCAAGAAAGGTTGGCATTGTGATTTTTTTCCTCATGAAGAGCATAGATGATGCTTAATGTGAAGAAAGGTTGCTATATGATGGGATATATGAATTCCATGGTTCTTTGCATTTGACAAGGAATGTGAAAAGGCGCAAGTTTATCCAAGCAAGGAATAATTGGTTATACATTGAGGATAAAGCCCATCTTGAGCATGTTAAAAAGAGGGTAGTGCTGGTAGAGTTTGCTCATGGAAGATGAGCAAAATGGTGTGGAAGCTATGAAAGGCTTACACAATGTTTTAGAAACCTATGAAAGCACCCTTAAACCATGTAAAGAAAAAGATCATGGAAACATTGATGAGCTCTACGGTAGCGAAGATGGCAGCTATGTAAACCTCATGATAATTAGACCTTGTAAGTTGCAACCAAAGAGAAGAAAGGGTTGCAATATATGCAAGTGTATATATAAAAGAAGAACACTAGCACACATGAAACATCATAAAGATCATGTTGGAGTGGCAAAAGGGATTGCCACTAAGGCAACAAACAGCATGGCTGTTAATGATGCATAGAGGAGCCTGTGAAGCTCAAGAAGCAGCACAAGCATAGAGTGAGTGTGTACTTGAATAACATGAACAACAACGAGAGATGGCAACAGCCCGCGGTGCACAAATGACCGTGCAGCAAGAGGGATGCGGTGACCTCGACTGTAGCAAGGCAGACTTTAAACAACGTAGTAGACACAACCACTCTAACAGTATGATAGCTTTGATATAGCAATGACCTGCCAGATGTGGCAAAGGAGAAAACAAAACGACTAGTCACCAATGAGTAAAGCCACATCATTGGAGGAGGCAACGGACGGCATGTGATGCAGCAATTGGCAACGCCCAACAGATAGTCCAGAGAGATCATAGAGCACAGCATCAAATTCGAACGTATCTGAGAGGCGCGACGGCAGCTCCAGAATAGTAAAACAGAGTCGACGAACGCCGCTGGTGACGATGAGTTTAATTCGTAACATGTGGTGTGAGTGAAAACCTAGGAGATAAAGGTTTGGACTTTAGTGGACAAAAGAACTGGTGTAAAGAATCCTCAATAAGAGGTCGTTCACATGCATTTGAAAAAAATGTATGTGATGAGTTACGTTTATGTCAAAATTGTTAGTGGAGGCATACTTAGACATGTGAAGGTGGTTATTATAAAGAAGTGTATACAGCATTGAGATCTTCTTCAACGGTCTTTAACCAGGCCAAGGTGAGCTAGAGACATGAGTTTGAGATGCAATTCCCATGATGAGGCACATGAAGGTCATGAGAGTTAGTTTTTGATGGTTATTGCATTATATACGTATGAGGGTACCCTATCCAAGCCAAGAAGATCATTAAAATGGATGCATACTCTCACCCAAATTATGAGTCTCCCTTGCCCAAGCTTGCGGAGCTCGAAACAGTTGTATTTGTGGTGTGTGTAGTTGTGCACACATGAGCGATGCACTTTGTGGGTTAGTTCCTTGTGCCAATCACATGGGTATCCAAAAAGCACTTGGGTGGCTCCGCCCAAGTAAAAATGGTACGCTCAAAATGGACTTGAGATATCTAGGCTGGCTAGACACATGCACACACACTTTTTGAACAATGCAATTTGCATTGAGGGGGAGTGTTGAGATTAGCAATGCCAAATTGTTGAGGTTGAGAGGTGAGTTAGTTAAATTGGTTGGAGATGGTTAGTTAACACATCTAATTTTACATTGAGGAGAGGTGTTGAAATGTGCAATGTAAAATAAAGCTCGGGTTGTTTGGTTGAGTGTGTGAACGCACCTTAGAGGTGCAAGATATTATCTTGTGGAGTTGTGGAAAGATAAGAATGCCAAAAGAGATATTGTGTGAATGGTGAGATCCATATAAAAGAATAAAGGATTGCCACATAGCATGATGATGTGTAAAGAAGATTGGGCTAGAGGTTATCTATATTAGAGACCTTTAATTGTATGGTTCACAACATATTGCAAATACAAGGTGTTGAGTGTGCCTATCTTGTCTACCTCTCATTTGGCTTACCTTGATTATTATGAGTCTCCTTAAGTATATGGTTAATATGTGATTAGTACTAGGCTTAGCATGATCTCAAATTCTTAATAGGTTTAATAGTAAGGAAATGCTTTGACACATTACACTATCAAACACTGAGGTTTAAGAAGAGAGAGAATCCTTCTCATAATGGAAGGAAATCCTTAAGTATATGGTTAATATGTGATTAGTACTAGGCTGAGCATGATCTCAAATTCTTAATAGGTTTAATAGTAAGGAAATACTTTGGCACATTACACTATCAAACACTGAGGTTTGGAAGGAAATCCTTTAGCACACTACATTCTCAACACCTCATTAGGTTTGATGTAAGAACACGTCGCTTGCATCAATCTTTGGTTGGCTGGTTCTTAGAACATGTTACTTGCATCAATGATTGGATGGTTCTTAGAACATCAAAGCTAAGTGTAAATCCACATCATCCATTCTTAGCTTAGAATATCTAAGCTAAGAACATATTTTTAGACTAAAAAAAGGGTCCTCTAAGGGCTTTCTCTCTCTTCCTTAAACCATTGAAAAGTATTTAAAAAAATACAAAATATTGACAACCTCTCTCTTTCTTTAGAATCTTAAAGATCGCATCTTTGCAATATTGAAACAGAAAAGCCATTTCTTTATCCTAACAATGTTCATTTTCAAAACAAAACCCACCTCTCATTAGAATTTGAAAATCTTACAAAGTACTACCAAAAATGTATAGTTCAAATGATGTGACTTTACAAACCAAACTCCTACTTTTATCCTTCTAATTCGTCATTATGCAATGGATTTGAGATCCTTATACTTTTCAAGTTGAATTTAACATCTAGAGTTTGAGTTTTTAAATTTCTTTTTATCAACACCTGCCTTTATTCTTTGAGAGTGTTTCTGTCAACCACTTTGTGGTTGACATGGTTTCATGTGCCCAACCTACTTTTAAGTTCTTTGCCATCTTACTCACTTGAACAAGCACCTATCTTTTGTAAGACAACCCTGGAACACATAATACGACCTTACCTTGTGCTTAATGTCAAATAGGGAAAGTATAAGGGCTTCATGTATATACTTACTTAAGACTAGTAATAGAGGCTAGATCATACCTCAAGACATGAGCCTGGGGGGGGGAAATGAAGAAATTATATAAAGAAATAAAAAAATATTTTGTAGCCTGAGCCAAACATACGTATTTGGAATCAGTTTCAGACCTACTTTAGGAAGCAATAGAGATCATTTCACACCAGAGTTAAACCCTTCATGCAAACCCAATTTGGACTAATTGTTGGAAACGATAATGCAATCGACTATAGTGTATTAAACCACACTTCCTCAAACCCACCTAGCCCTTGGTCCCAACAAATGGCCATCACTCAGTATAGTGTGCTCCCCTATTAAGAAGGGTAAATTTCTTTGGATCTACCTTAATCCAAGAGCTTTGGGAAGAAATGAGCCAACTAAACACAAACATGAGTGAAGGAACACGTGGAAATAACCTGAGTGGAGAAACAACACAACACCTGAAAATATGAGCTGCCCCACAGTCCTTCGAACTTTGGATTCAAATTCACCAACTAGCTCCATAAACAGTGCCGTAAACTTTGTGAAAAGGGTATTAAATCGCCCTATCTTTAGGCAAAGCTCTGAGTGAAGGAGCTAAAGATAATGTGGGGGAGAGGGAGAGCTTAAGTTTCTTGCCAAGAAAATGCATACACACACACACACACACACAAGAGAGAGAGATACATGGTTAAATTTTCTTATATCTTCTTCTTTTCTCTACAACCATTAACTAAAGAGATAAGAGTACATACTATAAGCGAAAGTACTCTCCTACTATAACTTATAAAGGGCGGTCCAGTGTGAACCTGACTACATGAGCTGACACTATAACTATGCCATAACTCTAGTACTCCAAAGTAGCTGTCACACCGCCTGTCGTCTACTAAGAGCATATCAACAATAATCTCACCAACTGTACCAATGACATAAGTGTGGATACTAAGGTGCCTATGGGCTTCTCTTCAGTGAAAATCTAGCCTCCCCCAAATTCCCTATATCCTACTACAAACCTCAAGGTCCTAGATGAGGATATTTGGAATTCAAGTACTTAAATGTTTGTCGCTCGTAGATAAGGCTATCTGGAATTCAAGTGCTCAAATGTATGTCTGCCTCCAAGGGTCATCCAAGGAGAATAACCGGTGTAGGATCAGAGAAAGTAGTCTCTCCTAAATCCCCTCTATCTTCTTGCTCTACAAATATCAGGGTCCTAGATGAGGCTATCTAGAATTCGGGTGCTCAAATGTATGTCTTGCCTCCAAGGGTCATCCTCCAGGGATAGAATAATTGGTGCGTGATTAAAGAAATTAGTGCCATACATACCAATTAAGATGCTTTACGAAGATGTGTTAGAACTCTAGAGAGAGAATACTCAAGAAGTGATGTAGAGAGAACAATTATGCTTAGATGTGCATAGGTGAATTAGGAGCAATGCTAGTCTAAAAACTTAGGATTAATTTCAAAAGAATAAAGATAAATTTATAGGAATTTGGATATATTTTTAGTGAATTAGGTTTAATTTAAAAAAACCTCTACAAGGGACCTTATATTTCTTCAAGAGAGAAAATCCTATTTGCTCCATAATTTTAGAGCATTGGAAGCACATTATCTACCTTAAGAAGTGCAAAGGCGTACCCTAGAAATTACCAAATTAAGAATCCTACGAAACCAGTTTGATATTAGTAAGCTTAGGACAAATCCATAATTTTCTCTAGGAAATTGTATAGAAAAAAGTCATATGTGCATCAATGCGCATAATTCGAATGCACTTTAGTGATAGAATAGAAATTGAAAGGTTAAGACCAAATTTTAGAGAAGAATTAAGGATTAGAAGTGTTTAAATTAAAAAGAGAGAAATTTGTAAGCTTGTTGTCAAGTTACAGAATTGAGGATAAGCCCTTAATCAGGTGGAAAGTTTGAATAGAAATTGGGTAAGTTAATTGGAGATTTCTAAGTAAATGAAGGCTCCTAGCCTTATGTGCATAGAAGTGCACTAAAGAATTACTAAAAGACTCTTACAGTTCTCAACATCAATAATTGACCTTAGAAAGAGCCTCATTG
Organism: Cibotium barometz; assembly: GCF_041138505.1. NCBI lineage: Eukaryota > Viridiplantae > Streptophyta > Polypodiopsida > Cyatheales > Cibotiaceae > Cibotium > Cibotium barometz. Next base: position 57,410,415 of record NC_141052.1, on the reverse strand, counting down.
TATGTGAAGGACTCTACTCTAAAGTTGAGATGAATGACCAATCTCCTAAAAGAATTTGGGTTTGACCCCAAAAAGTTAGAAATGAAAGGCATGAACCTCGCCAAGATATGTGTGTAGAGAAATTCGACTAGCTATGAGTTTCTAGAAAGTAGAGTTGTGATATCTCATTGAGCTTGTGATAATTTACATTGTTTTAGAGATGAACATAATACATGTTGCTTGAATCCATGCCTTCAAATTATTGTTTGGACATTGTAATCAAGTGATGCATGTGTTGTTTGTTCATGCAAGCCTGTGAAGGTACCACATGGATTACCATCTGGATGTCATATGTGGGGTGTGTCACATGAAGGTGGTAGTCGAAGACCTTAACCCCTCTCAACCAAAAGTCAGTGTGCTCCTAGCACAAAGGGTGAGATGGACAAGGAAGCTACTCCAAAGTGAAATGAGCAAGGTAGTGCATGATGTTTAAGTATGTGAACCCCGTTTTGGGTTAGCTTAGCATCTCTGCATTACATAAGAGAGATAGCACAATAAGTGTCATAAAACGGCATGATAAACGTTGTAATTATGAAAATGGCTGGCAATGCAACAAAACTATGTATCTTGTAAGCTTTTAGTTCATCTTTCATTAAGTTTTGGGTGCCCAAGTGTGAATAAGGGCCAATTGTATAAATAACAACATTCTAATGAAAGAGACAATCCCCCTTTGTGCCAATTGACTCTAGTCTTATCTCCTTCCTCTCTTATGTCTATGGTGTGTGAGAGAGAGTTGAGACGAGAGCAAGCTACATTCTTGGTGCATGTTCCTCTTATGCTAGTGCTCTTGAGTGTGAGAGTAGAGAGGAGTGGGTGTCCTTGTATGGAGAAAGGCAACCTCATGTGATGATGACTGGTTGAGGAGGAGGCAAGAGATTGGAGCTAGTTACCATTAGCATAGCTTGAAGTCTATAGAGATATGAGCTTGGATGCCAACAAGTTCCCCACAGCAAGTTAAGGTAAGCTTTGTCCATTACACTAGGAGAGGGATGGTACATGTTACATTTTTGGCATCGATCTTTTTCTACTCTATTTACACTTTGTGTCATCTTCTTACAAGTCTCTTTTACCTTAATATGGTTGTTTGAAGTTGTGTGATTGGTAGAGAAGAGAATAAGATGTGGATAAAGTTATAAAGAAAGAAAGATTGGTCTCTTTTTTATCGTTTTAGCATTTGACGTTATTATTTGCATTGTTTAAGAGTTAAGAAATCAACAAAACAAAAATTTGTATCAATAGTTGCATGGTGAGAACTCCATAATCACGGCCGTGATTATACAGGGAACACCTATTTGTTGCATTTTTTTAAATCGTGAAAAATCAAAAAAATAAAGAGCCATTGATTCCATTTCTTGATATCATTTAAACATTCACGTTGCAAAGGAACAATTTGAAAAATTTGAACTAGAAAAATAAAGATTCATGCCCCTAAATTAGTGATCTTGGGTCGAAACCTACGGAATCACGGTGCAGTTTGCAAAATCATGCTCGTGATTTTTTATCACACTCGTGATTCTATGACAAATCTAATTGTCCCACCTACCCTTAAGGCACCTTATCTTTGATAGATTTCATCCTATCCAACAAGTGTGTAGAAAATATTGACACTTCCCTTGATAGGACAAGACGCTGGTCACAACCACAAAGGTCATTTCCAAATCCATCATCTTGTGAGCTTAGCATGTAAATGTTAAAATTGAGGTGGGAACTTCCAATGGGAACACTCAAAGTACGAAGACAACACTTAAAGACAACCTAAAAGATGTTTCTCATGTTGAATCACCATTTTCAAAGCTCCCTCATGAATGCAGAAGTACATTTGCAACTCCAAAAGTGCCTCACACAAAAGAACTCCACATAGAGCTGTCCACTTATATGATGTACATATGTGTTGAAATATACAAGTGAAAAGGGTGTGTGTGGGAACAAGCTCTTGGATAGAGGCTGTAAAAGAGAATGAGTAAATGTGAAAGAACCTGTGAAAAGGTTAGAAGAATCTACTGGGAGAGAATAATGGGTAGTATGAGGGAATTTAGGAGTGTGGAGATATTCTGGGAGATATTCAGGGAAAAGAGAAGAGGTGGAGAGAATCAGGCAAAAGGTGGAGATATTCTGGGAGTGAATCATGGAGAAATCAATGGGATTAGATGCTTGATGTAAACTCTATAAATTGAGGCATAGCCCTAATGAGAATTTGCTGGTTTTTGAGTATCCATGCCTACTTTAATCTATGTGCTAATTATTCACTAATTACGTCTTAATCACTTGCTAATCACTTTGTTAATTATGTTGATTCTAGTGTTTGATCCACCATAGCTCATCATTTTGCTCAAATTTCAACATGGTATCAGAGCCATGCCTAGAATCAACCAGATTTATGAGCCCATTAGTGAATTAATTAGGATTAGTAGGTAATTAGTAAAAAAAAAATCAATTTTTAGTGAGTTTTTCATCTTCCCCTTCACCCCTAGCCAGTGGAGGACTCTATTCTCCATGCACAGTCAACATTAGGTCTTGCCCTCTTAACACAAGCTAGCCAACACATCTAGCTACAAGCTCATCAAACGGCGCAGCAAAACGCGAAAGCGTTGAGGAGAAATCGACGTTTCTTTCAGCGCTGATTTTTCTGAGTAAATTGCAGATCTACACTTCATCAGTTCAAATTGATTCAATTCCTCCTAGCCCAAGGGGTAATCAAGCATGCTCTACAAGCTGGTGAAGACAGAAATCAATTTCATCAAGTCTACAGTGAGATCCAAGCTCTTCATCAAATCTACAGATCCCTAAAGCTTCAGATTGCAAATCGGAGTTGGTTTGATACTCCAACCATCCCGTATAAATTGGTTACTCTCAATTTAATGTAATTTCTGGTGATTTTATGCTGATAAAATAGTTGTAATCATCTATTAAACACTAGATTGAGTTGTAAAAGGGTAGACACTGCCCTTGAATCTTGAATTTGGATCAAGAGGTAAGACCCCCTTCACATCACCATGAATTCAGCACAGGAAATAGCCAAATTTAATGGGGAACAGTTTTATACATGGCAGACAAAAACCATGTATTTGCTGATGAGGAAAAATCTGTGGGGATTAGTTGAAGGGAGAGATGAATGCCCAAAGAGAGGAGAAAATGAGTGGAAGAGTAGGAATGAAAAAGCATTGGGACTTATTGCACTCAGTTTAAATGATGAAATCATTCATCATATCACAGGGATACAGTGGGCAAAAGATGCATGGGATGAACTTAATAAATTATTTGGTACACAAGCAAAAAATTCCAAGATAAATCTATTAATGCAATTCTACAAATTGGACATGAAGGAAAGTGAACCTTTAATCACACACTTGAACAAATATAAAAGCATTAAGCAACAGCTGGCAGCTATTGGCAAAAAGGTAGAAGATGATGAAGCATTAGCTGTACTTTTGAAGAGTGTGGACAAAGGAGATTATGAAAACATTGTAGCAACACTAAAGAATGTACCTGAACTGAAGATACACGAGATAGAAGCAGCTCTACTAGAGCAAGAGAGCAGAGGCAAAGAGAAGAAAGGGCTCGACTCAACAGCAGGAGAGGAAAAAGCATTCTTCACCCGAGGAGGATTCTCTCGAGGACGAGGACGAGGAAGAGGCAAAGTAGGAGGGAGGACCTTCACTTGCAACAAATGGACACATGGCGAGAGACTGCTACAGCAAACCCAGTGAAGAAGGAGAACGACATCGGCAAACTTCATGAAAGCTCCAAGGGAAGTGGAGTCGGATCATCTTTTCTGAGAGAGAGAGAAAGAGAGACCCCACAACCCAATGTAACCTGCCCCAATAAAGTAAAACCACCTCTGAGCCACCGATAATGTAGGCCAAGTGGTAGATGTATGTGTGAGCACTTTAGTCAAGGTCGCGGGCACTTATAGTAGCCTTAGACACATAGAGAGAGAGAGTGTCAAGGACTATGGAGTTTAGGGACTTGAGGCACTGGTCGCGGGCTATCAAGTAAGAGGGAAACTTGATACAGGGTCCAGGTGTGCTAGGATTATTCACTTGAGGGGAGGTGTTGAAATATACAAGTGAAAAGGGTGTGTGTGGGAAGGATAGAGGCTGTAAAAGAGAATGAGTAAATGTGAAAGAACCTGTGAAAAGGTTAGAAGAATCTACTGGGAGAGAATAATGGGTAGCATGAGGGAATTTAGGAGTGTGGAGATATTCTGGGAGATATTCAGGGAAAAGAGAAGAGGTGGAGAGAATCAGGCAAAAGGTGGAGATATTCTGGGAGTGAATCATGGAGAAATCAATGGGATTAGATGCTTGATGTAAACTCTATAAATTGAGGCATAGCCCTAATGAGAATTTGCTGGTTTTTGAGTATCCATGCCTACTTTAATCTATGTGCTAATTATTCACTAATTACGTCTTAATCACTTGCTAATCACTTTGTTAATTATGTTGATTCTAGTGTTTGATCCACCATAGCTCATCATTTTGCTCAAATTTCAACAATATGGACCTCTCTCTATGATATCCATAAGCCCACGGAGTCTTGTTGAGCATTGATTGATGAGAGTGGTGAAATACACCAATGGCCACAGCTGTCCATACAGTAAATTTGCAGCAATGACACCTTTCATGCCATCATCCCATTCCATGCATATAGCTATCCAAAGAAACCATACCCATCCGCCTTCAAATGGCAATGCATAGTATCCATGTGGATCATATGGAAATCCATCCGCTTCAAGTGGCAATGCATGATGTCCACCCACATCATATGGAAATGAATCCACATCAAGAATCTTTCCATGTATACCGGGATCAAATGGGTATGAAACATCATGGTTGGAAGTGTCATCACCAACCAATGATCCGCCATCAAAGTCCACCCATGAATCACTTCCATAAACCAAAGCAACATCATCATCATCACCCAAAGCGTTTTCCTCATAAATGTCATCATAAGGATCACAACATTATTAGTTTCATCCACACCATCATTTTGTGAATCCACATCATATGCCACATCGTCATGGTTGGCAACCACAACTTCCTCATGCAATGCAACACCATGAAGATCTTCGTAAGAGTTTGTCTCCCTCATCAAGAAGAGTCTCATTGCATTCATCTTTATCCATATAATTCTCCCCAAGAAGAGAACCATGCATTTGCTCTTCATCTTTCCCATCAACACTTGCATCTTGATGGTTGTCCATTGGTTCATTTTCAGCCATCCACACATGCATTGAAGCCACTTGTGGCATAAATCATTAACATTGCCTTCATCACTTTAAGTGTCCCCATAGCAATGGCTTCTAATAAGAGATGTGGACTGAAGTGAACTCCTAGTAGAAATCCCATGTATGGACGGGGTAGGCTTGTAGAAGAGCTCCACCAACAACATGATCTCATTAAGAGCAATGTCATTGTCAATATCCATGATGCATTGGACCACTTGCATTTCCTTCTCCTCAATGTTAGGCACAAACAAAGAAAGATACCAATATTCCCTAGCATACTTAGGCAATGAATCCACATGTAATAATGGCATGCATTTTTTCCTAAACCTCCATTGCTCTTGAGTAGCCATAAAGTTTTGTACCACTTCATAGGTTAAATTTTCCCAATTCCATTTGTACTCATGCATTACTTGCAGCCACCATTGTCTAGCTTTGCCTCCAAATTTGCATGTCACTTGCTTCACTTTGTCCCCCTATTGCATGGAAATGCACAAAAGTGGGCATCCCAATTGCGAATCCAGTCCTTGAGCTGTATACAAGTGACTCTTCCCCCATCAAAAGAGAGCAAAGCTTCTACAAATGATTCACCATGCTTGAACCATAAGCTTCTAATAGGACTTTGGTAACTTAGAGTGTATGACCTCATCATATAATCGTGCATACCTATCTTTGTCATCTTCATTGGAAATTATGGCTATTTCCTTTTGTTTTGACTCCATCAAATCTTGCCTATGCTTTTCTTCCTTTCCACAGAAGAAGATTCCCAACAGCCCATACATTGCTTCATACATACTTATCTTGCCAGCTCACTTATTTAGCTTGTTCACATTATGAACCGCTTGTACATGATAGTACTCTAGTACTTATGTTGGGTTTTCACTTATCTTTTGTAGCATTCTTTTGAGTAAGAAGAAGAAGAAGATTTTAGTCTTCCATCCTTGTGTGTGTGTTATCCATTGTTATGTGAATGTGTGTGTGTGTGTGTGTGTGTGCGTGCATGCGTGCGTGCTTATAAGAGCTCAAGGTCTCTCTCTTCCCCTAATATTTTCAAGTGATAGGTAGGTTTTTCTTAGAATCATTTTATCGTAAGCCCAAGTTCAACCTCAAGATCATGTGTGCTTAAAGAAAGGAAGGTTATTCTTGGAAGAGTAATTTCTTCTTATCTCTGCTCATCTTTTGGTGCAAGATGTTCATCATTTTGGTGTTGTATGGATCGAAGGGAGACAATCTAGGGAGCTATCTCTAAGATTTTAACCGAGCATGCCGCTTTGATAGGTGGGTTTAATAATGAAGGAGTGGGCTGAAATGCTTTCTGATTTCTTGGAGGGTGTGGCCTCAACTTGGCATAAGGCTTGACAAACGAGACCAAGAATGATTGACCAAACTAATGAAGGAGACATTTGGGATAGTAGAGTCACCAAATGCTTTACTACTACAGGAGCTAGATTAGTTTTTCCAAAAGGGAGGAGAGGCACCTTCTACCGTTTCAGTGAGGTATGAGGCCTTGTTCATTAAATATCAAGAGGTTGCATTACATGTTGCTTCTTCTTCTTTCTTCACATGTTGTGGAAGATTCTAAGAATTCTTTTATAATGGAGAACCTTTAGAGAAGCAATGGAACACCTTAAGATAAGCAATGGAACACCTTAAGATAATTAATAGAGCACTTTAAGATAAGAAATAAGCAATGGAACACCTTAAGATAATTAAGCTTTTAATGGCTTTGGATCCCAATTCCCCACTTTACGTGAAAAAGTTCTTAGCAAAGATCTCACTAATTTTAAAGAGGCTCTTTGTATTGCTTCAAAGAAAGAGGTTTCTCTTCAAATTAAGTCCACATTTTAATCTTCTCCAAGTGTGCCAACTCCACAACCTTGAGTAGAGACAATTGCAACATCTCCGCAACTCTATCCTTGGATCACAATAATGCATAGCTTATGGAATAATTTGTTGATTTAAAGTTGCACTTAGTCAATGCAAGGCCACTTAGGGTTCCATGGGTTGAGGATAAATCTAGGGATAGAGGCAATGTCACCATAGTATCTTTTAGTTATAGAAGCTACTTTCCCACCATGGATAGAAGCGGCCTAGTTATATAAGCTACTTGCGCACGGATAGGACAATTAGAACTTATTGTGAACATGAGAAACATATAAAATTGGCTAGCAACCCATTGTAACATGCTAGGATGAAGCATATTGAAGTGCATTATCATTTTTATGAGAGAGCAGATTCTAGCAAGTGATATGGGTTTGGTTTATGTTAGCACAGAGGATCAGGTGGCTTACATATTCATGAAGGCATTGGGTATAGAGAAGCTTCATAGTTTTGGAAGCTTACTTAGATTGTGAGGTATAGAGTTGAGATCAAGGGGGAGTGTTGAGATATCAAGCCCTTGCCTAGAGTGCATGGTATAGAGTTGAGCTTAAGGGGAAGTATTGAGATATCAACTACTAGAGATATGGATGATACGCTAGAATGACACCTTTGTTTTTATACCCCTAGCATGATTGGTGAGATTATGGTTGATATACCACCAGTGGTTTATAGGACATATGGGGACAGCCACTTTGGTTTACTAGAGTTATGGATTAGTTCTAGGGTCAACTCATATAGTCAAGTTCACACTATAAACCTTGTATATTTTAGTAGTAGAGTACTTTTCCATTTAGCATGTACTCTTCTCTTTTTGTTATAGTTGTAGAGAAGCTAAGAAGAAAGAAGAAAATTCAACCACCATCTCTCTCCTTGTGTGCTTGTATACTCTTGTGGATGTATGTAAAGACGATTTCTTGAAAGGAGCTCAAGTTCTTCCTCTGTTAAATTTGCAGCAATGTGATGAGCTATGGTGGATCGAATGCAAGAATCAACATAATTAGCAAGTGATTAGATGATGATTAAGATAAGATTAGTGTGTAATTAATCTAATAGCTTAATGTAGGCATGGATACTCAAAAATCAGCAATTTCTCATTAGGCCAATGCCTCAATTTATAGGTTTTACATCCACAAGATGCCAAGCATCTAATCCCACTGATTTCTCCTTGATTTGTGCCACCTCCCCTACATCTAGGGGCACCTTTTCCTAGAATCTTTCCACACCCCTATATTCACTCATGCTACCCTTGATTCTCTCATCAGTAGATTCCTCTCACCTTTTCATTGCTACCCACTTAATTACAGATTGCCTTTTACAGTCTCTTGCTACTAAGGGCTTGTTCCCGCACCCATTCACTTGCATATTTCAACACCCTCTCCCTCACTTGTGGGTGTGTGTGAAGACGATTGCTTGGAAGGAGATCAAGATCACCCTCTCCCTCACATTCTTCTCAAGCTCTACCTCTTATAAAGTTTTGATAATATATCCATAATGATGGGCTTTATATCCATTTTATCTCAATTTGTCTAATGGATATCTAACTCTAGTAGGCCTATATGTACATGGATCACTATCATGTGTTCTTAACATTGCTTTGGCTCTTTGTACACCAGATGTAATAGTTGATACCCCAAAATCCTTGTAAGGGAAACCTTTTTAGCCACTATCTCCATCAACAACAAAAGAGTAACCTACTGAAAGATCAGGCATTATAATAGGTTGATCCACCTATTCTTTTTCCTTGCATGATACATGTAAACTCAAACGATCGCTATTGAACATCCACATCATGATGCATTTCTTTGAGAGAAGATATAGCTCCACCTACATGCCAATAAGTATGTACTTAATACACAAGATCATAAAACCAATTGTAACGAAGTATTATCAAGGTTTAGAATAGGTTGCAAGCTACATGGCCACTAGTGGAAGAGAGATTTTTAGCAAGTTATAAACTTACATAGAAAGATCAAACCAATATAAGAGAAGTTTAAAGCAGGTTATAAACTTTCTTAAAAAGCTTAAAACTTGTTATAAACCAATAAAAGAAGGGTTTAGAGTAGGTTACAAACTTACATAGAAAGATTAAAACTGATTATAAAGACAAGTTTACAAACTTATATGGTTATAAACCAATATAAGAGAAGTTTAGAGCTAGTTACAAACCAATAAAATAGGGGTTTAGAGTAGGTTATAAACCGACACAGAAAGATTAAAACTAGTTATAAATCAATATAGGAGAGGTTTAGAGCAAGTTATAAGCTTACATAGCAAGATTAAAACTGGTCATAAACTAGTAAAAGCAAGTTACAAACTTACATAGAAAGATTAAAATTGATTTATAAACTAGTGGAAGAGAAGTTTAACTAGTATAAAAGAAGTTTAGATCAATTTACAACTGGTTAAAACCAGTAAAAAAGGAGCTTAGAGCAAAAAAAATGAATTTAAAAATGATACAAAAATCAAAGCTCAAAGTAAGGAGCATAGAGCAAAAAAAATGAATTTAAAAATGATACAAAAATCAAAGTAAGGAGCTTAGAGCAAAAAAAATGAATTTAAAAATGATACAAAAATCAAAGCTCAAAGTAAATGTGTTTGTGTGTGCGTGCGCATGTGCACATGCATGAACAATATACAAGTGTACATATAGAGAATGTACTATAAAATAAAAAGTAAAGAATTTAAAGGATAGATAGGTCTTGAAAATTATCTATCCTTTATTTAAAATATCTTTAATACATATTCATTATAAGGGCCCTATCTATGGGCTCACCCATATCACCAAGTAGCTTCTAAAACCAAGATACCTCACACGCTATCATAGTGGCACCCTGTACTTGACAAGAATAATAGGTTATTTTTTACTGCTCTAACTCACAACAACACTCCCAAAAGAAAATATAACGCTACTGGTAGATCTCCTGTCTAAGACACTACCAGTCTAATCAGCATCTGTGTATCCATGTAGCTATATCTGTCATCCAACCTTATAAAAAAGTCCATAATCAATAGTGAACTTTATGTATAAGAGTATCCATCAAACAAACATGTGTGCGCGTGTCTACCATCTTAGACACCTAGTCCATTTTGAGTCAACTCGCTCATAGCGGAACCATTGAGTCCAATTTGAACATAGAATTTCGGGTAGGAACCAACCCATGTGCATGCACCTCACACGTGCATTGCTCATGCACGCATTACAACAACCATTTTGAGCAAGCTTCTCGGTGAGCTTGCGCAGGGCATATCAATGGGTGAATACACATCTCATTTTGAGCATGGAGGCTTGGGTACGGTTACCCTCATAAGCTTTAGGTGAAAATGAAAAATTACAAGGCTCTTTTGATAACAATCGGGCACGGAACCCGCAAATGAACACATCTTCAAACTATTATCCCAATTTTGATAGCATGTGAACAATCTCTTAACATTGTGTGTGTGTGTGTGTGTGTGTGCGCGCGTGTGTGTGCGTGTGTGAATGAACCCTTGTTTGATTGAGGTTCTCCTTCAATTTCAAAAAAGAAAAACAGTCAAATTTATTTTCCCATCTTGCTCATCAGTTTCTGTGCTGGCATATATTTGTGTTAGAATTACGGTGGTGGCATTATATGGCGGGCTACTGCGAACCCATCTCTTGCACCGCTGCCACACCTGTGATTCTGTCAGGACCTCGTTAATGACGGCTACAGTTGTTGTGCAACTCCACCTCTTGTCATATCTCCTTTTCGCCAAGCTTGACAGTGGAAACCATGGCTTGCACTCCTCAACATAACTCTGCGTAGCTGGTAACATAGCTACGACGACCATGGCTTTGGCATAGATAACGACCTTCATATTCTTATAGTGTCTAGCCAAACTCTCGCATACGCTGCCATAGTGTTTTCCACTGCTCTTCACTTTCACCCATCTACGAGAGTGATATTTCTTCAGCTCCTCCTCTCAGGGTGGCTGTAAATCCTTGTGCTAGCTGTCTGCTACACTCGAAGTTGTCCAGTTGTGCTGACCTTGATGTCCGCACTCGTGCTGAACTATGCCCGTGAGCTTCTTCGCATAGACTCCATTTACTCAATCACCTGTCGACGCCTTGCTAAGCTGAACCATGTTGCGCTCTACATGTGGTGGCATTCTCTTCCTTCATGGATGATGTTGGTCATGTTGTTCACATTTCTCAAAGCATAGCTTCTCTTAGACAATGATGCCCTTCTACCTTAGCAGCACTTTTCTTGCTTTAAATATGCTGAACGTGGCACTAGCTCTTTACTTTACAACGGCTTGGTATTGATGGCTTCCTTTCTTTCTATTTTACAGTTGTTGCTAACCTTCAACTTGGAGTGCCTGCTATGTTGGTTATTGTTACAGCTTGTGCCGTTGCCTCTTTGTTCATAGGCCTCTCTCAAAACGATATCCTGTGAGACCATGGGGATGGAGATCCCATAGTAAAAGATGGTTATTTATACCATTCGTTTACCAACTTACAGCCCCTTATTTGTAATGTTACTCTTGTTTTTCAAGGTTCTAATAGCCATGACTATGGCCATATCAAGCTCTAGACTACATGCTTTTGATCTTTGCCTCCTTGAACCTCCAAGTAGAGGTAACTCCATAGCCATCAACATGGCCACATGAGCTCACCATTGAGCTCCAATATGCATGCCCTTATTTACACGCATCCATTTACAAGGGTGCTTCAACATAGATTTCTCATAAGAAACCATAGGTGATATACCTTGGTGAAAGCTTCCTCTTGTTTCCACCAAACATTGCTCATCTTTCATGAGCAAATCAGCACATACTTCCATTTGATGTGCACATTCATGGACTCCTTTCCTTGGCCACAAGGCTTGTCCCTTGCTTGGACAAGCCTTTCACTCCACACATGCTCTTTGCTAACTTGCAAGAGCCATGGGATTCACTCATCCCATAAATCAACAACCCTTCTTTTCATTGAGCATTCTTCCATAAACTAAAAAATTAATGAGGCAAAATCCAAAATACCTTTAGAAATATTTTCTTGGCAACTTCTTTGTTAACACCAAAGACTCCATAGCCTTCATACTTACTGAAATCTCCATTTTCAGCTTCCGTGGGCAACACCATAATCTCCAAATCTCCATGAGCATAATCTCTCTCCAAATGCAATACTAATGACAATAAGTGTGCTAATTTTTTTCATAATAAACTGAAAATAATGCTTAATCAGTGAGCTCATAAATATTCACCATGACCAAGAGCCCATTCAAGCTCTGATACCATGTTAAACAATCCTAAAATGGGATTGATCATGGTGATAGACATAGATTAAGCAACATAGTTAAGGTGCATTAAACCACACTAAGAACTCCATAAGAGAGAAAGAGATTGTATACTCAAGACTCAAATCTATTGCATATCACCAATGAACCATACAATGGTATAGGATTTCTAGCCTTATCCCACTTTACATGTCATCATCCATGTGGCAGTCCCTTTTCCATTTCTTTTGGTCAACACTCACACACCATACAATATTACATGTGGCATTTTTATTGCCACAATATGCCACCTCTAAGGTACTTTCCCATATACACACATCACCGCGATTATATCTCTCAACAGCTTTGTGGAGATCCTGTTCATAATGTACATATCAATTGCTACTGCTTCTATCCAAAAATAATATGGCATATTCTTTTCAGACATCAAGGCACGTGCAACTTCTAGAATGTGCCTATTTTTTCTTTCTACAATACCATTATGTTTTGCAGAGTGTAAATTGTCTCTTGATTCCTTGCTTTCTCAAGAAATGGCTCAACTCATTAGAGAAATACTCTCTCCCACCATCTGATCTCAGGCATTTTATTTGTATACCTTTTTTCTTCTCGACCAAGACTTGAAATCTCTGAAAGTGAGCAAACACCTCACTTTTCTCCTTCATGAAATAAGGCCACACTTTTCTAGTGTGATCATCAATGAATGTAACATAATACCTGCAACTTGCAATTGTTGTAGTCTTGATCACCCCCCATACATCCGAATGTATAACATCTAATGACCTTGCACTGACATACTTTTCATGTGGAAAAGCATGTTTGGATTGTTTACCAAGCTGGTATGCTTCATATACTTTATGCATACCATCAACCTTAAACTTTATGCATACCATCAACCTTAAACTTTAGCAAACCTACAAATTTTAAAACTGCATAGACTTCAGTCGCGCTATATATTCACATGGCCAATGCACTTGTGCCATATGTCAATATCTGCAATCACATGTTCCATACACAAACATGGTTGCCTTTACATCACGCATGTTCACATCCAAAATAATCATCCTTCTATTTATGTTACCCTTTGCAACCAAGTGACACTGATTTTTGAAGTCTTCCACAAAACATCCTTGAGGATTAAACCTCACTTGCAAACCCTACTCAACTATTTGTCTAATAGAAACTAGGTTCTTTGTAATATTTAAAACATGAAGTACATCTGCCAAGTACATTTTGTATCCTGTATAGACAATGGCACTTTACCAACATGCGAAATATCATCACATGTTATAGCCTGGTTTTTTCGTTTTTTGCATTTCCCTAAACTACTCATCCATGATTAGTCATGTGGTTAGAGGTGCCAAAATCCACATACCATATATCTTGAGATCCTAATACATCTCCTGTTGTTGTGGATCTGAGCATATGTTGCATCACAAATAATTACTGACTTCTATTATCACCACCCTGTTTACTAGATAATACATAGTTGCCTTACTGCAACTTTCCACTTTTAATGTCATTCTACTTTTTATAGCAGCCCTTTGTCATGCACTCTGATTTCTTTGCCAACCACCTCGGCCACTTTGGCTCCCCTGCCTCTAGACTGACCTCTTCCACCTATATATGATTGTTGTTGCTACGAATCATTGGATTATTGTTGTCAAAAATTCTGGTTTCCTTGTCGACGATCACCACCTTAGCCTCGACCACCACGACCTCCTCTACCTCTACAATTGGAGTAGAAGGTATATTCTCAGGTGTTTTTGCTTTGTGAAAAAGAGTCCTCAGCTAAAGACTTTTCTTCTATGATCAACATAGATACTAAGTCTCGAAAGTTGAGAACATTCTCTCTGACTACAATGGAGGTCTTAAATGGCTTGCACTCTTTACCAAGCCCATTCAGACAGACGCTCACTAAATCATCATCTTCACTGATACATTGATAGACCCAAGGGATTCAACAATGCTCTTGATCTTTAAAGCATACTCATTGATAAACATGCTTTTCTTCTCCACAATACGCAACTCTTATTTTAACCGCAGTTTCCTTGCCTTTGTGTAGGTCTGAAACATCTGCACTAGATTCTGCCATGGAGTATTGGCATCATATGTGTCTGTGACATTGATTCAAAGCCAATACATGATTTTCCCTGTACCCTGGTTCCAATCTTTGAATGCCTTTACATCTGCTAAAGTGACATTCTGTTCAGGCAACTTTAGAGGTTCCTCATTCTCCTTCGACATATTCCCAAAATCCTTTACCCATCAAGAAATTGGTCATTCTGAACTTTCAAGCATGAAAGTTGTTTTGGTCCAGCTTCTCACTAATCCTTTACCCATCAAGAAGTTAGTCGTTCTAAACTTCCAAGCATGAAAGTTGTTTTGGTCTAGCTTCTCACTAACAATCTTATTGATTCCGTCAAACATGTTTGCTTGCAGGAACCAGAAGCCTACAAATAAATAATTTACGTATGCAATCTGTAACACAACAATATCTTTTGTGATTGACGTAACAATACTTCAGCACAACTTGTATGTCACTATATATGACCAAAGTACATGTTCATACATCCAAGATCAGCAATGCATATGCAAACACTATCTGCACTCCCAAAATACACTATTGCACTACAATAACCAGCTTGCAAGCAAACAGTTCTCAACCAAAACTTCCCGAAACGGTCGAAAACACCTTGCAGTGACCAAACTGAGATCAAAACGTACTCGAAACACGATTTTGACTGCAAAACTGTAATACAAAGTACTACATACCCTAGAGACATCTCCAAGCCCATGTAACACTTTCTTGCTTGCTTTGTTCTTGCCTCTTGCTTGCCTTCTTAGCTCTTACACAAACCAAAGCTCTGATACCATAAAGAGAATGAGAGGAAGAGGAAAACCTTAAGCTTGAGTTCCTTGCAAGCACGCACGTGCACACACAAGAGAACAAGACACGAGAGAGATGGATGACTGAATTTTCTTCTATCTTCTTCTCTTCTCTAAGACCATACAACTAAAATGATAAGAGCACATACTATAAAAGAAAGTACTCTCTTACAATAATATACAATGATCGATCCACAGTGTGAACTCAACTATGAGGTAGAGCTATAACTATGCCATAACTCTAATACTCCAAAGTACCTGTCACACAATGTGTCATTCGCTGACAACATATCAACCATAATCTCACCAACCATGCCAGTGTCGTAAGTGTAGAAGCTATCACCTAAACGAATCATCAATGTCCGCAACACTAGTTGAGCTCGATATCTTAATAATTGAGACATTTAACACATTAGTAAAAACCTTTTTTTTAATACCAACATTGACTAGCTTGACTTATTCATCATGGTTGTTAGCGTTTTCATGATGCACGTTGGCTTACTCTTAGATATTTGTGACAGATCCAATCTTGAAAAAACTATTGATCATAGTGCATACCACATTGATAGATCACTAGTCTTAGGCTAATAGCCCATCACATGCCAAGACAATTGATTGGACGCATATTGTGCTATGGGAGTTTACTAACAATACACAACAAACCACTATCACATCACGGATTGGGTAATTTTTACACCCCCCCCCTCCTCCCTCAGTCGAACATGCAAAGACAAACCATGCAAAAGTCATTGACAATCCCTAATGCTAAAGCTCCCTACAAAAAATGGCTAAGCTCACTATGTCCAATATTTAATCCTCAAGCCAAAGGTTGGGTCAAAGACCATCGTTTGATTTGTAAGCTCCAAGGCCAACTTTGTAACCAAGTGCTATTGCCTCACTTACTACTGGACAATTCATTGAGGGTGGTGAGGCATGCAAATATGACCATACTAAACCTAACAAGCAAAACACTTTTTCACAACAGTTGTACAAAGTACATAACACAGGTCAGCCATCACACCTAGTCCACGCAAGCCCATAAAGGTCACTAAAAACTTGAACAAAGGGAAACATCATTGCTATAACCATGAAAGGATCAAGTATGTAGTAAGTCAAGTTCGATTTACCCACCCCCTTAAATTCACTCGCCCACCATACTGAATTGCACCACCCCTCATGATGAATTCCAGGATAATACTTAAAATTTTGAGTCATCATTGGCAACAATGGTAAGCAGCACCATAGAGGATTTCAAAAGGTAGGTGGTATTATAGTATGCTGTGTTACAAACCTCATAAAGGAGGGTGCTTTCTCTTCTTTTCTTTGCTAAAACCAGTCAAGCAACAGTTATAATAAGTTAAGCTATAAGAAAGCTCTAGGAAAACACCAAGTGGACCTTCACTAGTGATAAGCACAAGTTTTTATTCACTTACTAATGGATACGTCACTCTTCAGGTTTTAAAATGCATAACAATTTCCGTGACAAACTCCTATGTACAGACCAGATCAGGCCTCCACACTATAAGGGGTTCTGACCGTTCTATCATAGACACCAGCCCATCCACCACCCCTCAGAGCACGACAAATTAAAGATCACCACACAACATAGTCCAACCCCCATTCCTGTAAACTTTGATTTTACAGATATGTAGACAGCACTGCAAAACCACCGTAGGCAGCATTTCAAAGGGCTATGTCTTCATGTTACCTAATAGTAAGCCTTGCCAAACCAGCATCCAATGTTCCCATCCACGCCATCAAGTCATCGTCACTTGAAGAAACAGTGGCACTTGCATTAGCACTGCCACTAGAACTAGCTCCGCCTGTTAACTCACCACTGACCTTAGCTCTACAGTAAGGGCATTGGCCATGGCTTTCAAGCCATGGAATAAGACAATCTGGGTGAAACCTATGCTTGCAAGGAAGATGAATAAGTAGCTGCCCTGGTAGAAAGTGTTCTAAACAAACAGAACAATCATCCTGCTCCAAAGAGGTGTCACCAACTTCCTTATCCCTTCTTCGTACTTTAGGCACAAAGACCTCTTTGTGCAAACACCTTATCATGGATTTGCTTAAGCCCTTCGAAACAGAGACCTGTTCAGATGATGAGAGAAAGTCTGAGTGCCATCCCTCTCCATAACCCCATGCTGCCAGCCAGTCCTGAATACCTAGCTCCCACATCTCCTCATCACTCCATGCATCCTCATCGTCATCAAAAAGAAGGCTAAATTCTTCAAGGAAACTTCCTGGAAGACCAGCATTGCTGTGCCTGAAGAGAAAGCATACAAAAAGCTGTAAGAGATCACCTAGGAGATAAAGCCAAGACCAGCAAGGCAGCATATGCCGAAACTGCAAATAATGTACACTCTTGTCATGCTCTTAAAAGCATGGAGATGAGGAGAAGTCTAGAGGGAACACCCAACCTGTGGCTTAGGAGAGCTGCACTCCTGAGCCTCTCATCCAATCGATCCCTTGCTTCCATTGCAACATCACGTGGATTGCTAACTCCACGCAAATTATTCATGAGCGATGACCTCATGTTGACAGAAGGCTGGCGTTGATTGGCATTTCTTCGACCAGAACGATTTGAAGAGTCAGCACCAGCAAAGGTGGCAGATGATATCACTGTGCCCTGATCCTGAACTCAAAAAAAAAAGCAACCTTAACAGCATTCTGACACTTTTACTACCCAAAACATCTCCACATGAGTATCCACTTATTTTTTGACCAGCAAAAGAGAAGCACGCTGCTCAGTAATTGTAGACGATATTAACACGACCTTAATTCACACCTGGTGTTCGTTGAGCTGCCTTGGAGGTTGATGGTAGAGATGATGATAATGGTAATGGTGGTGGTGATGATCATGGTGTTGATGATGATGATGGTGCTGCTGGTGGTGAGCTACAGTTGCGCTAGGCCTGCTAACGCGGCTGACAGATGCATTGTCAGATGTCTCAGACGCTCTTTCTTGAGGAGCACGTCTTCTGCTGGAAGACTCACTACCTGACATCATCATTCCTGATGGCAGGGTTGATGGCTCATCAGTCACCAAGAGGCCTCCTTGTCTATGACTTCCTGCTTCAAAAGTGCACAAAAAAAGCACTCAGAATATTGGCATGAAATGTAATTACAACACACATATCCTAAAACTACATGCTCACTCGCACCATATACAATCATTCAAACAGTTTGACTACCAGGTTCCTTGGGCCTACAGTCATGACCATATCTCAAGTGACGGCAGATGCACAAAACCCAAACCCTCCCCCACAGCGCCCCCAACCACAAAAACAGCCTAGAGTCGGGGCATCACGTGCAACATAGTTATGGCTTACCTTGCAAAGGTATATATATTGAAAAAATATATATATAAAGAATGACTGGTTAATTTTAGTGTGTTCGTTGCATGGACGGCTCGTCTCCATTAATTTTACTTCCAATAAGAATTATTCACATCTCCCTCTCTCTCTCTCTCTCTCTCTCTCTCTCTCCATCCAAAGTAGAGACCCCTTCGCTTGTTTTAAAAGAATCGAGATCTGCAATGTGCAAACCATACCAGAAAAGTGCCAGAAAACATTGAACCCAAACAGCCTACACCATTAGGGATTAGTTTCAAATTCTGTTAAAAGGATTTTGAAGTCTCTATTCTCATTGGAGTATTGATGTTTCAAACTGAGGCATTCGAACAATAGCCTGCTCTTGGAGCATATTTGAAGAACGGTAAACACCATTTTTTTTCCATGACTAGATCCTTCTGAAGTCACATGGTACCCACCCAGAGGCGGTTTGGTCTTCCCGCCTAAAGGCGTTACAACTTACGGTCACAAAGCACACAATACCAATGGGGGGGCCTGTGGGAATTTGAACTCCTCCCACCACTGGGTTATGCGCCCCTCTTCATTTCAGAATTATACGTAACCCCTCAGACATGCTGTTTGCAAATGTAACCCCTTGTTTCTCATGCAGAATGCAAAGTATGAAATGCCTGATATGACAACTCAAGACAAAAGAGCTTCCACAGTGAAAAAGAAGTCATGAAAATTTATTCCGAACACAATGTGATTTCTTTCTGCGCTTCCCCAGCAATCTTGCTGAACAAAGAAACATAAACTATGAAAGCACACAAAATTGTATCTGACCTTCCCAAGCTCTCTGGAGATTTTCTCTGCGCAAAACATTGCCTCCCTTTCGTGCTCTTTCGTTGGAGCGGGAGCGCCCGGATCCTCTCGCGGCTGCCGTTGTCCTTCTTCCTTCTCCACCACAGTTTCTCAGGGACCGAGAATGAAGGAGCCGAGTGGAAGGTGGCTCTGGGGGGACATGAGACCGTGCTCTGCCACTGAATAGGTTCCAAGCACGCAAGGGCGCCCAGTGCAAGCTCCTGTGTGATGAGCTAGTCGAATCTGTCCGGCCATCCAGGGCCATAAGAAGGAAACCTTATGTCAAAAAAAGAAAAAAAGCTAATATCAGACGAAATGTAGCGGTCTGTAAGCTTAATCTCAACGAAAAGAGAAAATCTCGCTTCAAATGCCCTCAAAAACCCTAATCTCAGAAAGAAAAGCCCTACCCTCCAAAAGCTTAATGTGAGATGCAAGAATCAAACGCTAGGCTCGGAAACCCTAATCTCAGGCGCAAGCACAAAACCCTAGCCTAATCCAAGATGCCAAGAACTATTAATCTCAGGTGCAAGAGCGAAACCCTAAACGCATGTTTGATGCAATGGCACACAAACAAGTGATCAGAAGCTAGAATACCTTGAATCGATGCCGCTCTCTAGGGTAGGACCAGAGTTATGCTGCAGAGAGGCGATGGCGATGGTAATTAAGAGCAACCTGCAGGCCACTGTGTTAGGGCAAAAGAGGTGGGTGAAAGACAGATAGGCAGCAGTGTGCAAGGTGATGATGATGCTTCACTATTGAGCCGGTGGCCATAAAGCCAGCCCACGGGATCCCATGATCAATTTCATTCTCTTCCTTTGCTGCTGCCCGAAATTGTTGATGGATTGGATAGGCTATGAATCACTGTTAGATCCGTTTAAAAGTATCATTTAAACCCTTGCTTATGTTTGATGATATGGCTACTCTGCAAGTCAAGCAAAATTCAAACAAGGGGCATGCCAGATTTAGGGCAAAATTTCATGTAAAAAGTACCTGTGCCCTGCTCAAAGAAACCCAGGATTTCTTTACGTCTCAGCAGGCATGTTATCCTACACGTTTTTGGGCGCCCAACAAAGGTCTTTGTTCTTTTTTTGGGCGCCCACCAATGTGTTGGGGCGTCAAAATTATAACGTGTGCTGGTTGTGGGCGCCCAACAGAACCACCCTTTTATCTCACCAGGTCCCGGGCAGAGAGAGGTGAGGGGTTTGTCTGCTAGGAGCCTGTACCCACCCATGTGCTGCAGTAAAAACCTATTTGCACTGCTCTTTTCAACTGCAAGCAGTACAACCAAGAGTACCCAAAAGAGAGGCAAAATTGGCAGAAGAGACTAGAGTGTGGTTGTAGGTAGAATCACTCGTATACAGCCCACAGAGAGCTGGGTCCTCCTCTTTGTCATTTGTGTGTTCAACTCCTCCTTGTCACCCTCAACGAGGGTAGAAATGTCAAAAGCTAACATTTCCCACCCTCCACCCATTTGCCACTTGACTAGAAAGAGCTTGAGTGTGTGGGCCTTTGCTCTTACTCCCCCCCCCCCCCCCACACACTCCAGAGGCCTATACTAAGGGTGTGCTTGTCACGAGGGATGATTCTCAAGAACTTAACAAAGTCCATAGCACTTGCTTAAGGGGTGCTCGTCACTCACGAGCTAGGCATTCACATGGACAAGCTCAGTTCTAGATTCTCAAGGACTTAATAAAGTCAAGGACATTACAAACGTAATATGCCCTAAATGGTTCACTGACGTGTAAATTTGTCAATGTGGGTGTCTACACCAGGGCTTGATAAAAGCATTTTTTTAGACGATCAAAATAAGGACATGGTTATAAACCAGTTTTCTAGGCTAAATTTGCATATTTTGCTCGTATTTTAACTAAAAACTAGTAAATTTGAGTCGTTTTTTGTAAGGGCTTGATATATTTCTAGCCAGTTTTTCCAAATTTTAGCGGGTAAAAATACATTGAAATGTTGTTTTTGTCGAGCCTTGGTCTACACAACTTATGAAAAGCTTGCTATGAATGCTATGTATTTATATCGAGTAGGAGTGTGAAGTGAGTTACTTATATTTTTTAGGACTATTGCAATGCATCACGTCGTGAGAAAAACCTATAATGTGAGACACACAAATGGGATGATGCAAGAGGTGGTCCAAAACAAGGTCACCCAATTGGAGGGCACATAATGCAAAATACTAGATTAGAGAGCATGAATATCCTCTTACAATCGGTACTCCTTATTTGAGCCCACCTCCATGCTAGTAATTCCCAAAAATGTCTACATGATTAGGGGACCACCTTACACATAACCCACTCCTTCTCCTCCTCCTCCTCGTACAATCCAGAGTTGAAAGGATGGACACTTTTTTTTTTAAGGATAGAGAGAAGCACTTGTGTGTGCACGTGCGTGTGTGTATGTACACGTGCACATGTGCACACCCAGGACACACGTGGATGCACGCACGCTTTTAAACAATAAGCTCAGGTTTGGAATTAATTAATAAATAAAAATTAAGTGAAGAAGCAAGTAGCTATTGGAGGTGGACGAAATTAAGGAATCTATCACATTAAAGTGATAACTAATGTAATATAATTATGCTATTGAAGATGGAAAAATTTAAGGAAGCTATCGCATTAAGACCAACAAAGTGGATAATCACGTTGAGGCGACAATTAATGAATATAATTATGCTATCAAAGGTGGAAAAATTTAAGGAAGCTATCACATTAAGACCAAAGTGGGGAGGACGAGGACAACAGTCACAATTAGTAATTATTGTGGTTTTTGAGCTATAATTAAACTAAATCCTCCTCTTACATGCATCCATCCAAGGAGAAACAAATTATTGTGTACTCCCAAGGGACTGTAATTGTCAATGAGGTTTTGTGATTGTCATACATGTCACTATTAAATTTTAACAAAAATATTTGAGTTCAAGGGAGGAGGTAGAAAGGGGATGCCATGAGTTGCTTATAGTGGGAGAATTTGGATAGATTAGATTTGAAAGAGACCATTATTTGGGAAGAGAACTCTTGCCATGTTTTCACTTGCAACAAAAAGAACTCTTGCAAGTGAAAATGAAAATAGGAGGAGATCGCCATTATGATTATGTATGCCTAGAGTTTACCTTTAGATAGCATTGGGGATATTTTATTACGGATTGGCCACATGTGGAGGTGGTGAATTTTGATAGGCCAAACTAAGTCATGTTGTTCATTATTAGATGGTTTCAATTTTGATCAATATACAGTGCCACAATTTAATATTGAGGAAGGTCATGTCTACCCTCGGAAATGCGTTATCCATTTTACTAAAGGTTGATTAAATATAGGGTGCCACAATTTAATATTGAGGAAGGTCATGTCTACTACCCTCGAAAATGTGTTAACCGTTTTACTAAAGGTTGTTCAAATATAGGGTGCCACAATTTAATATTGAGGAAGGTCATGTCTACTACCCTCGAAAATGTGTTAACCATTTTACTAAAGGTTGTTCAAATATAGGGTGCCACAATTTAATATTGAGAAAGGGCATGTCTACCCCCAAAAATGTGTTATCCATCTTACTAAAGGTTGTGTCTGCAAATTCTTCTTATAAAAACTCTTTTGGGAGGATTTGGATTTTCTTGATTCGTAATCGTACTGTTAAACATTATAAATGGATTATAAGTTATAAGATGCCAATGTCTACCTTGTAATGGGTCAAGTTTGGGATGGTATTTCGGAGCTCCGAGAACTTGACTCCATCCCATTCTATGGCACTATCTATAGAGTGTAGAGAGCCTTTATGCTTGTGGTAAATGTATCGTTGCTTCTCCAAGCCTCAGTTAGACTTGCTCTGCATGAAGGCTTTTGTTCCTGATATGAAACCTAACCAACCTAGTTTGGGAAACGAGAAGCACCAACCCTATAAAGGAAGAAGGAATCCTCCTCGAACCACAACTAGAATGTACGCAACAAAGACAACGGTTACATCTGCAACTTTTGGCTCAGCCTAGCTCTCAAAACACGAACCTGGGAGGAGTGTCTAAAACATCCTAGAGGACCACCGTATCTTCTAGCTTCGTAGAATCATTAGACCACCTCGGTACAAGTAGTGCAGGGAGACTGACATTCAATATGCCCACACAGAGGCCGTAAAATAACAACCCAGGCCCTAGGTTACTAGGGCTAAAGAGGCAATACAAGTTGCCAGGTACACGATGACTTTGGGAACCTTGCAGCATGGAGCAAGGAGCTTAGGACTAGACCCAACAATCTAAGCTCTAGATCCAACACTAGGAGGAGCATAAACACCACAATACGACCCAGCCCTATGTGGCTACCCTCCATAGTATCCCAACTTGTGTCAAGGGCAAGTTGGAAAGGGTAATACCCAGCATATGCCACCAACCTACCTGTATCTATGCTATAACTTGCAACCCACCACTACCTCAACCTCCACCTACACCACTACCTGCTATTCTAACCACTGAAGATATCTTGAGGATAGCAACCCAAATAGGGAGGGGCTAGCAACGAGGCTAGTAGCAGTAGTACCAGCAGCTATTGCAGACTGAACCTTAAACATCAAAATACTATAAAACCTATGAAAATCATATAATTGATGCCCAAGTTCAATGGGAATGGGGATCCCGTTGTGCACTTGGAAGTGTTTGATCAGTTGAGTGTGACACAAGGTTAGTGGTTTTGATTCACTGAAACCACAAGACAAGGTTAAGTTTGACACCCCGAAGATTGCTTTCTCACAATTAGGGTGCTCCCACCACTAGGGAACCCGATAGAACCTAGTTGATCAACTTTACCATGTCAAACAGTAAGAGAAAGAATTAATCAAAGACTACATCAACAGAGTGAGATACCTCCACCACTATCGATGCTCTGACAAATTCTATGATGAACAGCTAACTGGGAGATTCTTGGAAGGAATTATTGATTTAACCTTACATAACGCCCTGCCATGTTGTAGAAGTGTCATAGATTTTGATGATAACTTCATGGGAACTTCTTCAAGGAATCTTCCTGAAGGAACCCCATCAAAAGCATCCTTTCGCATAGTGCCTTCAAAGGTTAGTGATAAAGGGAATGAGCCATAAGTTGCACCAGCCGCGCTCATGCAACAAATGACTGAGTAGTGGAAGGTTGGGGTAAGAAAAGATAGCATAGGCCCTAGACAGGAGTTGGTCTGGTGAATATGTCATACTAACCACACAAGCACACAATACCCTCACCTAAACCAAGACAAGGAAAGATCTAGTTTGCATACTACATGAGGATGGGAAACCTTGTTACTACCCATTGCTACAAGAGTTAACCTCAGTGGGTGGCAGATCGCAAGTCACACCAGATCGCAACCCATGGTCACCAATGCACCGCATCTGGGGTAGTATGTGCTTCAAAAAGAAGTTCTAAGAGTTCTAGAGCTACCCCTCTACGGTCTCTAATATTGTTAAAATCCTAAAATAACTATGCATAAACATGCGTAAACCAGGTATATACTCATCCACTCGACCACCCCCGAGCCCAAGGGTGCACACATAAATACAATGAAGTACCACATACCTTACCTTAGTGTCCCATACCACCAAGAGATATGAATTCACTCCAGTAGTACATAGCTCTAGCATGACATGGTAAGAGAGTAGACACAATGTTCAACACAAGAGAACATCCCTTGAGAGTGACCCATGCCCCTATTATATAGGAGGGCCTTCAAGTGACTCTTGGCTCTCCATTTCCATGTGTGACCCTTGGTTGCCTGACCCTAACCTCAACCCAAGGTTAGACCTAACCCTTGCCCCACTAGAGCATGTTCTCATGCTCCCATGTTCACATGCCTAGGGTGGGTTAGCCTCCTAGTATATGCACATATAATGTGCACACAACATACTTTCCCTCTCTCAAAACATTGCACTCTTGCAATGTGAAAAGAAGGAAAACTGCATTGAACGTTCTCAACTGACTCCCAAGTCAAATCCTCAACTTCCTTGTCTTTCCACTTAATTTTAACCTCGGGGATTAAGTGACTATGAAGTTTCCTTTCCCTGAATTCAAGTACCTTTTCAGATTCATGTGGAACATAAGACAAATCTTCGACTTCAAGGAGTAACTGTGTTATCCTCACCTCCCATCTTCTCTTTTAGTCTACTGACATGAAAGACTGGATGAACTCTGACATGTGGAGGTAGTTTTAATTCATATACAATCGTGCCAATCCAATGTATAACTCAGAATGGACCACAATATCTAGGAGATAATTTTGAGCACTTTCCTGTTGACAAAGTTTGAGAATCTTTAGGAACTTTCAAATAAACCAACACTCCTTGCTTAAAAGACCGAGGTGAGCATCCCCTATCAGCATAAAATCGTGCTCTATCCTGAGCACTCCTGATAGAATCCCTAGCTTGGGTCAGCATTTCCTGCATATCTCGCAAGAAATCCCTTGATGCATCAAGCTCAATGTCCTTAAGACCGACATCAACAGGCCCCATGGGTTGATACCCATACATAAGCATAAACGGACTATAACCAGTAGCCGTATGCTTAGAATTGTTATAGGAAAGTTCCATCATTAGAAGATATTTTTCCTAACTCAATGGTTTTCCAGAGACATATGCATGAAGCATATCCTCTACAATCTGATTCACATGCTCTGTTTGTCCATCAGACTACTGCGGGTGATCAGAGGAACTAATACTCAGTAGTTTCCAATTTCTTACAAACTTCCTGCCAAAAATGAGCCGTGAACTTAGAGTCCCGATCGCTCACAATATCAGAAGAAGGTAGACCATACAGTCTAAACAGTTGCTTGACAAATTGGTAAGCCAATTCCGACGCTTTAATTATTATCTTTGTGGGTAAAAACCTAACCATCTTTGTCAATCTATCCACGACTACCCAAATGGTATCGTGACCCCTGTTGGTACATGGAAGTCCCATAATGAAATCCATGGAAATACTTTCCCACTTTTGAGATGGAATATCCAAAGGATGTAATAACCCAAGAGATTTAAGGCACTCTACATTATTAATATGATAGTGATGACACTTGACCACACAATTTTGAACAAAATCCTTCATTTTGGCTAATAAAAAGTCCTTCTAACCAAAGCCAAGGTATGATGTATGCCTAGATGTCTTGCCACCAATGGTGCATCATGGCACTCAAATAGGATCCTCGGTTTAATTTCCGACACATCCGGTACACAAACCTTATCATTTTGGAATAAAAGACCATTCCAAATAAAAAATTGGTTGGCTTTTCCTTCATTCACCAGGTTTTGATCTACCTTAGAGTTGGACCCTGATTTTGCCAAATTCTAATATTTTCTATAGAAAATATCTGTACCGCATTTTCCCCTGAGTGAATCGTATAAGTTAGAAGTAATTTCCGTGAATCTAAGTTCATTTACTTTATCAATTTGACTCAATGCATCTGCAATGCTATTCAAGCTACCTTTTCTATATTTAATCATGAAATCAAAGTCCTGCATCAATTCAGCTCATCTGGCCTTTCTACCTTTCAAGTCCGGTTGATTTCACAAATGAACTGCAAAGACTGATGATCTGTCAAGACCAGAAACTGTGACCCGTAGAGATACTGTCTCCATGCCTTTAAAGCATAAATGATTGCATACAACTCTTTCTCCTAAACTGGGTACCTAGTCTATGCATCGTTGAGTTTCTTACTCTCGAAGGCCACAGGCTTCCCATCCTGGAATAAAGTTACGCCTACCACAAAATCACTAGCATCAGTTTCAACAATGTAAGGCCTGCTAGGATCTGGTAAGGCTAACATAGGAGCATTTTGAACTTTATATTTCAAAGTATCAAAAGTTTCCTGTAGCTTCTTATTCCACTCAACCGGAGAGTTAGAATTCTTATTTTTACCCTTAAGAAGGTTGGTAAAAGGCACTGTCAACTTCGAATAATCCTTGACAGATTTCGAAGAAATACCACGAAACCTAAGAAAGATCTTAGCTGCTTGACCGTACACGGAACTGGCCATTCCAAAACCTTTTGGATGCGATCCAAATCTATGCTGAAGCCATCTTGAGAGATCTTATGACCTAAATAAAACAATTCCTTTTTAAAGAAATCACATTGAGATAATTTACAATACAGTTTCTCCTTCCTGAGCCTTCCTAGAACCTCTTTAAGATGATCCTCATGCTTAGCCAAAGTTTTACTATATATCAAAATATCATCTAAGAAATCCACCACGCATTTATTGGGGGGTCACTCATAAATATGTAAGCGTAGCATGTGGGTTCAATAGAAGGGGTTTTTATAATACACTTTTTACACATTTTTTACATAAAGAAGGGTACCATTTAAAGGGGGTGTTTACAGATTGAATAGAAAAAGGGTGTGTTTTATTCATGAAAAATTTATAGATAAGGGGTTTTTAAATTAGGCCTTGAACGCATGTGATATAGAGTTTACATATAGTGAACCCCCCGAGACACATTTTCCTAACATATCCTGAAATATATCATTTATCATTATTGGAAAGTTGTTGGTGCATTAGTGAGACCAAAGGGTAACACTAAAAATTCAGAATGGCCATAACACGTCTTAAAAGAAGTTTTAGGAATATCTTCCTTTGTAATATGGATTTGATGAGATAACCGGTTTGCAAATCAAGCTTTGTGAAATACTTAGCTCCTTGCAACCTATTAATAAGATCATCTGATCTAGGCAATGGTTGGGTATTTGTTCTTAATTGTAAGACGTTTATAATCAATACACATCTGCCAGGTATCTTGATTTTTTTTCTTAACCAGAAGAACTGGTGCACCCCAAGGAGACTTACTTGGTCTAATCTTACCCATCCTCAAGTATTCAGCTAGTTGCTTGGCTACCTTGTCTTCCTCAATCTGGCTAAGTTGATATAGAGGAATATTAACAAGTCTACACGACACTAGTTCAATTTTATGGTCCACCTCTCGTTTAGGAGGTAATCCATGAGGTAACTTATCAGGAAATACATCTTGAAGCTCGATCTTAATGGAATTTAACACATTACTTTTCCAAACATCCAAACAAACAGTGTTTATATCAAAATAAACACATGAAGACACTAGATCCATAACCAATTGGAAAATTTCATAGTTAAAAAGATTTTCCATTAACTCAAGCGCATTAATAAAAGTTTTCTTGGGTACAACAATGTTTCCCTTAAGAGTAACAAGGTTTCCATTGTGATGGAAAGGCATCAAATATTTGACCCAATCAACAGAAAAATCCTTATTTTTTCGATGAAACTGTTCCATCCCTAAAATGATGTCTACATGACCCAAGCTCATGATATGAAAATCAAGTCTATCTAAGTACAACTGGATGTCTAATGGTAGTTTTGACACCTTCTTGTCCCAGAATTGGACTTGTCCTCCAGCCATCCTGACCTTGTACATGTGATCATTCTATGTGGTTTCCAGCTTCATCCTATGTACCATAATGTTGTCAATAAAATTGTGAGTACTACCAAGATCAAACAAAATATGAACCTGATGTCCATTTATTGATCCATAAACACAAAATAATTCATTTGGACCAAAAACGTCTTTATTGAAAGTACAATTTGAACATTGGCTTCCTTCAAGATGCGTAATATTGACTTCATAAAATTTACCTTGAAGTTCTGTAATGTGCACAAATTTCTTTGGTATGAACTTCTTTGGTGCCGCCTTTTGTCCAGACACCGAAGGTACTGTAGCTCCATTCAAAGGATAAAATTTCTTTGTGTGTCCCTTTTCCTTGCATTTGAAATATGTGATATTATCGTTGCTCACAAATTTCTACTTCTTGCTTTGGCGTTGTCAAAATTTTTTGGTTTTGGTGTGAAAACCAACTTTCTTTTTTGTCCACTATTTGGAAAAGTGAATGTGGATTTCTTTTCATTAGACAATGGTTTTGAAGTGTTGGTGCCCCGACTTGGTGCCCCGACTATAGTCTTATGAAAAACCTCCTTCTTGGTATAGAGTCGGTCCTCTACTTCTAGAATCAAGTTAGCTATGTTACCCTCTTCTTCTCTGGTAAATTATGGGTGACATGATTATTCCACCACCAAAATCCTAAATGAGTCTTCTTTGATATTGTTAAGTATGGATTTCCTTAGAAACATGGCTATTTTCCTCAATAATAGATTTATGCATTGCTTGGAAATGATTGTGGGCTGTGAAACCTACCAATGCACTAGACTTGGAGGAGAAGTAGGTGGTTGCCAAAGTTATATGAAGTTACACAAAGCAAAAGAATACTTGTTACCTAGGAAAGGCATTTTTACCTAGGAGAAGTAGGAGGTTTGCAAAAAGTTATATGAAGTTACACAAAGCAAAAGTATACAGGAAAGGCAAAACAATTGCCATGAGCCATCTTGCACATGCCATGACTTTGTTAGACACATTCTAAAATCCTTGTTTGTGTAGGTCATGAACACAAGGATGGCACAATCAGGTCCTCTCATTGCTACAATAGATATTTGGTTGATTGCAATTTCCAAAACCCTAACTATTTGGCCTTTCAAAATTTCATTTACCTACACATCTATTGCTTGTCTCTTTGAGACACACACGGCTTCTGAAGTGCGCACGCGCACGCGCACACACACATAGCTATGGAGAACAATACACACGCACGCGCACGCGCACACACACATAGCTATGGAGAACAATACACGCGCACACACATAGCTATGGAGAACAATACATGCTTGTTTGCTTTGCCACCTAGCATGAGGAGAGACTCTCTAAATGAGGATCTTCACACAGAAGCATACAAAACTCTCGTGCTACAGTAAAAGAAAGCAACCCTGCTTTGAAGCTTCCGCTGAGAATCGACCCACTACGGGATCTCCAGCACATCATCTTATGAAGCCATTCAGGGGTCGCTTAATGGCACGACCTCCTTCCAAAAGAGGTTTTTTTCCCCGATTTTGTAAGGTGTTTTGCTACTACACATGCATGAAGGTGTATGGGGAACCTAGCTTCTAGGCAAGGATTTTAGGTACATGCATTAACCATTAAAAATTTGTGGAGCTTTTCACCGAGCGCAAGACGAAATTGAAAAAAAAAAACTCTCGGATGGAGCCCGCGCGCTGGCGTGGCCTCCTTCCGAGAGTTTTTTGTTTAAATTTTGTGGATCCTTCGTGTCGGTGATGCATCACCATGGGCAATATACCAATAGGGGGATAACGCTGAGGGGAGGGAAGCAGCACCGTGAGCGAGAGTGTATACAATAATGAGGTGGGGTGATCAAACAATTTTGATTAGCAAGCCAAAATTTTCATGCTACTATGAGAGTAGATATAGGGAGAGATTAACTATCGATGATATGTATCACATAGAGAGAGAGAGAGAGAGAGAGAGAGAGAGAATAAACAATATTAATTAGATAAGACTTTTATACTGCTATAAAAGAGAGGAGATGGAGACTGAGAATATTAGATAATGTGCGTCAGATATATGTAGAGAGAGAGAGAGAGAGAGAGAGAGAGAGAGAATAGATGTACATCTACATTGAAGGATCTACTGTGGCCATGGATTCCTAGTTTGGCTTCTTGAATTTAACATAGAAAATGCATTGGACAATGGAAAATCTGATTACTAGATTTTTTGCACTCGCTTAGAGATGTTTCCTACTTGATTTCAGTCACTCAAAGTGTGAACATAATTTTGGCATAGTATAATTCTCCTATTTTTTTTTACAAAGACTCAGGTTCTATTTATAGGAGAGGGAGGCTCTAACCAAGACCAACTGATTTTTAGAATTTTTTAGATTTTAGTTTGGTTGAATTTGGACTAGATTTGAACCTAGTTTGGTTCCTTTTTTATTCGGTTTTGATCCAAGAGAGAGGAGAGATAAAAATATCACATTATTTTTTAGTTTAAAACTCATTCAAGCATGTGAAGTATGCACCTCCTTGAAGGGACTCCCCTTCCTTACATATGTGTCAAAATGAAATGATTATACCCAAAATATCTCATTTTTTTAGTAATACTCATAGTTTTTTATTGTAATACTCATAGTTTTTTAGTAATAATCATAGTTTTTTAGTGTACATAGTCAACTCTTCATCTTATGTGAGCATTTACTCATTTTTGGGTAATTTCTTTTACAAATTAGATTTATCTCCTCCCCACACATGGATTGATCTTATTGGCCCATAGGGACCTTAATTTAAAATTTCGAAAAAATCTTGACCCTCAAGATAATGCCTCTTGAGCAGATTATACTTGATTTCTAATGCACCTTCTGGAAATCTTTTTGAACTTCTATTTGAGGGAAACTTATATTAATAGGATGAGAAATTTTTCTATCCAAAAATATTCAAAATCTAAATAATCTCTCTCTAGAACATTCTCTCTCTCTAGGCCAAAACAGGTAGAAACAAGATCTTTGATATTTCTGAAGAGGGATTTGACTATAGGGGAAGATACTGGACATCCTGAGAGGCTGGGGAGGAATTTTACATTCTACCCCACTTTAAAAACGCGAGATGTCTTTATCTCGCAAAACTAGAGGAGAATTCTTTTTCTTAAGATCCAACTGATTATGGGTTCCTTATATTTTGGTGAACCCAAATAGAATCCTGGGATAAAGATCCCTTATATAAAACTCATTATTAAATAACAATTCACTCAGATCATAACATTCAATTCCTTATTACAATAATGGTCCATTAGACCGAAATTTCTATTTGAACAATCCTTCACATGTAAATTTTTCATTTATGCAGATTTTAATTTGACCTCCTTTAACTTGATCCACTGGGTCAAGTGTTAACAGCAACAATCTGCCAGCACAATCCACTAATCTCTTATTGATTTGCTAGAGTTATTAACGTCATTCCAGTTATGAACATCATCACAGGGACTCGTCCCATTCATCCTCATTGTGGTTTTGCTCAGCTTATTACATTTCAACCAAATTTCAAGAATCATCATTTTTCAATCAGAATCCAAATCAACTCATCAGTTCACAACTAGAATTTAAAAATCATATCAACCACATTCGAATTCATCATCTGGATAGCATTAATGCTTATAATTTCAAGTCTTAGATTTACTCGTATATACTGCCAGTAAAGAGCTGCAGTTATACCCTCGGTATATACGAGTAGTCATGGTTCTTGGAACTATAAGGTAAATACCATCATGTCTAGGCCTCAAGCAAGTCAAGGTTTTCATATAATTGTAGTACTTCCATCTGAAGACCCAGTTACCAATTACGAATTTCAGTTTGAATATCAAATTGTATGAATTTTATCACACAATTACAACCTTTTAGTGCTTCTTGATAAATTTTTGACATATTTGGCTTCTCGGTTGATCTTCATTAGCCAAATTTGCTTTGATACCCACTATAAGATCCCTCTCCCCACCGCGCAACGGATTCGGGGTGCTAGCAGCGGAAGTAGCACATCTTACAGTCCCCCTTGTTGGGAAGCAACTATCCTCAGTTACGCAATCAATAAGTGGATGGCTTCAGGGCACAAGTGGAGGACAAGATCATCACATCAAACAATTTCTGAAAATAAAACCAAACAAGTGAATGCATGTGAAACGGATCTAAGTGTCCCATTCCACAGAGGTATCTTCCACATACAAACATCGGCTTTTGAAAGATAGAAGACATAGATGTGTCTAGTGTAGCCATGTGAAACCAAACTAATGTCCCATACCATAGATTAATTCCACACAACACTACCTTAAGAACAGAAGTTTGAGACGGAGTAGCTAATTCCCTCTGAAACTTTCATTGCGACACAACTTTTCTCTATCCTCAAATTTAGACTACAAGTCTTATTCCAAAAATGAATTAGGTCGAAATGAAAATTCTTATCAACTTAAGATTGAAAAATAATCACTTACACTACTGTGAATAACTTGATGAATTCTAGGGATTTGTTCTTGATCTTAATTCTTGTAATTGTCTAACTAAATTCAAAAATTAAAATCTTCGAATAGGTTTATAATTCTTGAATTTGTGAATCTTACTTTGTAAACATTAAAATCTAAAGCGAATCTTGATCTTGAGCTTGATCTTAAACTTGAAGAAAGATGGATATCTTGCACCCTAATTGATAGCAAGAACTTGATATACTAGTAAGGAATCTTGGCTTGGATTAAAAATACTTGAATGGACAAAAATTGAGAGATGAGTCTTTAGTTAAATCATAATTTCAATTCTTAAATAAATCTTGTTCTTAAGGGGTTTAAATCTGGTTGAATATATCTTTAACTTAGAGCAATTCTTAGTCTAGAAAGAATCTTGTACTTAGATAGATCTTGAACTAGAACACTTGAAAATTTAAACAAAACTTCACTTGAATTGGTATAAACTTCCTAATTGTGATTGACATACAACTTAAACTTGGTTTCTAGTCACTTGAAAGCTATTTCTTTACTTTTATCATCACTAGTCGATGGTTAAGCAATTGATAATTTGATTAAGGAGGACTAGAAAAACTTGCTTGGATCTTGAATCTTTAAATTAGTCTTAATCTTCTATGAAATGTCTCGCAGTCCATTTTAGTTGAATTTGGGCAACTAGATCTTGAAGATAACTTTTGCTAAGCTTGGTCGGGGTGTCTAAAATTCTTTTCAAGAGCTAAAGTTTTCTAAAATTTTCTAACTAGGTCTAGAAGGAGAGAATATTCAAAAGACAGATACAAAAGCAAACAAGAAATTGTATACAATAAATAATTTTTAACACATACCTCCACCTTTGGGTGGTTAATGTGTCGAGTGCGTTAACCTCTTTGGTGTCAAGCATGTCCTTTGGTGCAATTTGGTTCTTCTTTTTAGTCAAGCAAGATTTAGCATAATGTCCCATCATCTTACACCTGAAACACTTGACAATAGACAGCTTGGATACGATGTCATTGGTCGGGCTATGCATGTCAGATACTTCCACAGTTTTAACTTTCTTCTTAATATCTTTGTTCATTCTAGACAAACATCGTTCAATATTTCTTTGAAAGTTGTCCCGATGCTCTCATTCTTGATTCAAAAGAATATGGAGAGAATCAAGCTATTCTTGAATAGTAGGATGATGCGGATATTCACCCATTTCCAAACAACGATTAAAAGGAATAGGAAAAATTAAAACAAGAGAAAAGATAGGGTTTCTTATCTCATCTGGAATGTCAAGCTAGATGTGAGTGCCAGGTTGGCTCAATACACAAATGCATAATTTTTCAAGAAATAATCCATATACCCTTTAAAATTGGAAAACTAGTCGTCGTAAATTAGAGCAACATTTCAATGATACAAAAAAAATCTTCATCTACAAGTTTTTCATACTACCTTGACTTCATAAGGGTTTAGAGAACAACATGAAACAAGATCGAAGTTTCACAATTTCTCTTCAAGCAACCTTTAAAATTATGTGGAAGGTCCCAAGTAACTGTATATGCATATGAGATCCTTTTTCCATAAGGTATGATGGGGGGTCTAAGGGAAACACCTTGTGTCTATGGTATAAATTTGCTAAAGATTTCTTTGAATATATATATATATATATATATATATATATATATAAGAGGTCTTATAGATAAAATTCTATTGTGGTCTAAGAAAAGTAATGGTTTCACGAGATGATTAAATAGTGAAGCTTAGTAGGACAGGGAAATTTGTCAGAATTTTAATGAAAGCATAATAAGCTTTGGAAAAATATCCAACAAAACCCCTTTTTGTCTAATAAGGTATGTTGTAAGCTTTATTAATTAAATCTCATAGAGCTTCTTGATTAAGCTGACTAATGAAAGCTTTGCTTAACATGATTTTCCACTAATTTAAATCCAGCTCACAGTTAAACCCAAGCTTAATAAAAGCTTAAGTGAAATGATTAGGTGAATTCAATCATCGTGGAATTCATGAAGTTCAACGCATATATGCAAAAGGCTTTGGAGAAAATTATAAATATATATATATATATATATATATATATATATATATATATATATATAAGATTACAGAGCCCCCTTTTTTTTAATGTGGGTTCAAAGCAAAATCTCACAAAGCTTTTACATGTAGCACAAATCGCTACCCTTTAGGATGCATAGGCCGCCAGCCATCGTGGGAGAGATAAGAAAAAGGGGAAAAAAATTTCGCAAGCTTCTAAAATTTTCTTGGCCGTGATTTTTGCTGAAAGAAGATATAAAAATTTTGTTCTCAAAAGATCAATTTCAGAATTTTCTCCTCAAAGAGCTTATTTCTCTATAAATTACCTCTTGGTGATTTGTACACAGTCCATTATAGAAATTGAGCAGAGGGAAGGTTTAGTAATTTTGATTATGGATCTCCATGTTATTTGACGGATGATAGTGATGGTCATTTATTATTTGACGAGTATTTTTACTAGTCAGTAATGGATGGATTTCCATTTGTGGGTGGACTCCCACGTGTATTTGGTGACATTTTGGTATTTGATTTATATATTTTTTATGATGATGCCTATTTCTCATGAACGCGTTAGGATTGATTGATGTGATGTCAATTGATTGTTACTAACGTGATTTATATTTATGAGTTTAGGTGATGAGGTGTGCAAGGATACCGACTTAGGTGTTGCACAGTGCGAGGGTACCGATTTAGGTGTCGCATGGATGGTGGATTGAGCCGTGGTGTGTGGACAAATCTCATTATTATATTCACAATATTTTGTGGCCGTATGATGGCGTTTGATATTATTTTGACATCATTGTGATGTGTGTGTGTGCATGTGTCAATTTATTGTACAGTGTGCATGCGAGCACTAGTTGATTTATTTTGTAATGTGTATATGTGCACAAGTTGATTATTGTATTAGAAAATTGTACAAACCTTAGAAGGCTTGAGGACAAAGGCTAAATAAATGGCAAAGTCCAAATATGTATGTGTACTCTATTTTTGGCTCAAAGCCTACTTTTGGAATATATCACAAATACCCACGCGAGAAGAAGCCACTCACGTTGGGGGGGGAGATTGCACCCAGTCTTGTGTTCTTGATCTTTCATGCTTTTGATTCACGCTCTTGATTTTTCTTCAACTCTCCATGACCCAAATTCAATTCTTGAATTTGCCGTGCTCTGATACCACTGTTACAGGAGAACATGGTACATGGAGATTAAATTATTCCACAAATTCAATAATAAAAGAAATTAAACCATAACATCATAGCATAAATCAAGAGCATGAATCAAAAGCATGAAAGATCAAGAACACAAGACTGGTGCAATCTCCCCCCAACATGAGTGGCTTTTCTCGCGTGGGTATTTGTGATATATTCCAAAAGTAGGCTTTGAGCCAAAAATACATATCCATATTTGAACTTTGCCATTTATTTAGCCTTTGTCCTCAAACCTTCTAAGGTTTGCACAATTTTCTATACAATAATCTAACTTGTGCACATATGCACATTACAAAATAAATCAACTAGTGCTTGCATGCACACTGTATAATAAATTGATGCGTGAGCACACACACATCACATCGATGTCAAAATAATATCAAATGCCATCATACGGCCACAAAATATTGTGAATATAATAATGAGATTTGTCCACACACCACGGCTCAATCCACCATCCATGCGACACCTAAATCGGTACCCTCGCACTATGCAACACCTAAGTTGGTACCCTTGCACACCTCATCGCCTAAACTCATAAACATAAACCACATCAATAACAATCAATTGACATCGCAACAATCAATCCTAACACGTTCATGAGAAATAGGCATCATCATAAAAAAAATATAAATCAAATACCAAAATGTCACCAAATACACGTGGGAGTCCAAAAAATAATACAGATTTTTAATTTGACACCCCTTACCTTGATCCACTGGGTTAAGTGTTAATAGCAGCAATCTGATGACTATTATCCATCAAATAACATGGATCATAATAAGAGGTAGAGTGTGAGGCCAAGAAAATCATGGCTAAAGCCAAAAAGGACAATGAGGATAAAACAGATGGGCTTTCAGTGCCTGACCACTTCAAGAACTATACAGTAGATGATCGAAGAGTGGCCTAGCTAACAGCCACTAGGGTAAAAGAGGAAGGACTATCGACATCATATAATGGCCCGACAGAAGTCAAGGAGGTTAATATTGGGGGACAAGGGAAGAAGCAAGGCCCGTATACATATCTAAAGATTTGACTTCAGCAGAGGAAGAAGAGCTCATTACTCTCCTCAAGGAATACAAGGATTGTTTCGCCTGGAATTACAAGGAAATGAAAGGGGTACCGTCGGATGTGGTACAACATATGATTCTAATTATGGAAGGTTCATGATCTGCCAGGCAGAAATCATTGCTCTCCTCAAGGAATACAAGGATTGTTTCGCCTGGAATTACAAGGAAATGAAAGGGGTACCGCCGGAGGTGGTACAAAATATGATTCCAATTATGGAAGGTTCATGACCTGCCACGCAAAAACCAGATGAATCCGAAGTATGCAGCAATTGTAAAGGAGGAAATTGATAAGCTCATTGATGCTGACTTTATTTATGAGATTGAACATACGGATTGGTTGTCACCTATTGTGATAGTACCTAAAAAGAATGGGAAACTAAGAGTATATGTCGATCTTAAAAAAGTAAATGCGGCCACTCGAAATGACCATTACCCATTACCGTATACCGAACATGTTTTGGAAAGAGTGGCTGAGAGGGAAGCGTACAGCTTCTTAGATGGGTTTTTCGGGTACAATCAGGTGTCCATAGCACCATTACCATTACCGTATACCGAACATGTCTTGGAAAGAGTGGCTGAGAGGGAAGCGTACAGCTTCTTAGATGGGTTTTTCGGGTACAATCAGGTGTCCATAGCACCAGAAGACCAACACAAGATAGCCTTCAATACAATGTGGGAGACATTTTCTTACAAAGTCATGCCATTTGATCTCAAATGCCCCGGCAACCTTTCAACGATTGATGTGCACAACTTTTAAGGACTACTTGCAAAAGTGGTTGGAAGTGTTTATTGATGATCTATGTGCACATTCTCGATGGGAAGATCATTTGACCTGTTTGAGGAAAGTATTTGAACGTTGCCGATTATATCGAATATCATTAAACCCCTTGAAGTGCCAATTTTGGGTTAAGCATGGTGTGATACTAGGACACATAGTCTCAAAAAATGGTATATCCATTGATGATAGCAAGGTCAAACTGATCTTGGAGTTACCACTACCTATACCAACTACAAAGGAGTGCAAAGGTTTATGGGTCATGTAGTTTATTACCGACGCTTCATCATATTTTATGCTGAGATAGCCAGACCCTTGTACAAACTACTAATTGTCTTTGAGTGGACCAAGGAGTGTCAAGAGGCTTATGATTGTCTGAAGCAAGCCTTAACAAGCGCACCTATTTTGCGACCCCCCAATTGGGATCTCATATTTCACATACACATCGATGAGTCAAATTTTTCTAATGGTTGCGTGCTAGCCTGGTGAGTTCAAATTAGACTACCCAGTTTGCTTGGCTAGTCTGATGCAAAGGTGAACTACACCACTACAGAGAGAGAAGGGTTGGCCATGGTCTACACAGTCAAAGAAATATCAACATTATCTCTTGGCAAACAAATTCATATTTTTTGTAGACCATCAAGCCTTGCTATATCTAGTGAGTAAGCCTTGCACCATAGGAAGAATCACACGTTGGCTACTATTGTTATTGGAATTTGACTTTACTATCACGGTAAGGAAGGGAACACAGCATGTGTTGGCTGACCACCTGTCTAGAATTCCAAATGGAGAACCAGCAAAACTGGTGTTGATGATGACCTTCTTGATGCTTGTTTATTCAAGCTGGATATGGTACCTGAGTGGAGCGAAGAGATCTCAGAGTATATGGCTTATGGTTTTCCGCAGGACATACCCTTGAACAAGGATAAGATCTGGCGGTTTATCAAGCTTGTGGCGCCATATCAAGTGATTGTCGAAGAACTATATAGGCCGCCCAGACAAAATAATGTGCTCAAACGGTGCGTAAGAGAGGATGAGTTCGTGACCATACTAGAAGAATCTCATTCAAGAATAGCAAGCGGGCATTTTGCTGGAGAAATTACAGCTCGGAAAGTACTTCAAGCCGGTCGGACTGTGGTGGCCTACGTTATTCGGGGATGCCATAGAGTTTGTCAAAAGATGCAAGGAATGCTAACGTTTCGCTGTTTCCTGAACAAAAAGACAAAATGCCACTAGCCCCCATCATCATAAGGCAACCATTCAAAAAATGGGGGATAGATTTTGTGGGGCCAATTAGTCCAGCAGCGCATCCATCCTAAGCCCGCTATATAATCGTAGCCACACGGACTATTTCACGATGTGGGTGGAAGCCAGAGCTTCAAGGAAAGTAGATGTACGAACAACTGTAAAATTTGTATATGTGCAAATCATATCAAGATTCGGCTGCCCCTTAGAATTGGTGAGTGATCGCGGGTCACATTTTATCAATGAGGTGATTAATCATTTTCTTGTAGGATTCTTAGTAATCCATCAAAAATCATCACCTTACTACCCACGGGCCAATGGTCAAGTAGATAGTACCAATAAGATTTTGTGTACCATCTTGACAAAAACATTGGAACCTAATGGAAGAGATTGGGAGCATAAACTGACAGCAGCTCTTTGGGCCTACCGCACATATATAAGGTAGTGACACGATATACTCCTTTTCATCTAGCTTATGGTGTTGAAGCGGTTATGCCCATGGAATACCTAGTTCCAAGCTTAAGGATTGTTGTACAAGA
The DNA here is from genome assembly GCF_041138505.1 of Cibotium barometz. NCBI lineage: Eukaryota > Viridiplantae > Streptophyta > Polypodiopsida > Cyatheales > Cibotiaceae > Cibotium > Cibotium barometz. Next base: position 57,370,242 of record NC_141052.1, on the reverse strand, counting down.
GCATCTGACTAAGAATGCATTAGCCGGAAAGGCTAATAGACTTGGAAAAACTAGATGAGACCCGGTTGATGCATCACATGGGCTCATGGTAGAAAAGTGGTTTGATAGAAACCTCAAGCAAAAAGAATTAAAAATGGGGGATCTTGTCCTAATGTATGGTGTGGGAAATGCCAAGAAAAAGAAACTTAAATACCGAGGTCTGGGACCTTTTCGAATATCGAAAATCACTGAAAAAAATATTTTGGACCATTAACCCAGGAGATGCTCTTGCAAGAGTACCTCTTAAAACAACAGAAACAATTAGCAAAAGAAAAGATCCAACAAGCACAAGACGAGGCTAAGGCTCAGCAAGCAAAAGCTAAAATGCAGAAAGGCCTGATTCATGTCAACATGGCATCTGTAACGCTTGAGGATGAAGGGGACCTAAACATTGAGCTAGCACGTCTCAAGGTGGGACTCACAATAGCTAAAGACATTGCAACAAGTGTTGCATTAATAGATACAGGATCTAGCCACAACCTAATCTCATATGATACTTGGATAACTTTAGGAAGACCACACCTTAAACACACGGATGCGCAAGTTTGTAGTGTGCACCTAACAACCACAAAGGACGAAGGGTATTTAAATGTTAATATTTCCATCAGTATAATAATCCCTTGGTTAGAAAGGTGTTTGTGATGTAGGACAATCCTGGATTTGTGCCAACAAATGCAATATTCAATGGGAAGAAAGAACAGCATCACTGAGCATCGGTGAGAAGGTCATGCTCATACCATTATGGACCTCGACGAATCAAGGAAAACAAATCATCAGTGCAGAAGCAACACCTCAGAAAATAGAATCTGCACCCACTATGTTGAATGTGCCTACACAATACCCAACATACAAGGGCACACATAAATGGGTTCCCAAGAATCAACTCAAGGATCAACCAGAGAGGAAGGAGACAATGAGTAATAAATGCATTCAAGGAAAGGCCCAGTTCAAAAGTCGGCCATTGCGAGCACCTATTAAGTGGCAGAACTTCAAGCACTTACAGAGGCCTCATGATTGTCATCAAAGCAATGGGTCCGAAAAGACATACTGCCAGCACAAGGCTACTATCAAGGCGATACAGCAATATGGGTACCCAAACCAAAGTACATGGCTAAAACCACAATAGGTTTGAATCAATATACAAAGAAATGTGAGGGCTTGCAACATCAGCTTCCCGAAAGAGCCAACACCACACGTGCACTTGTGTGGAGGATAAAGAAAATTCAGCCAACTGAGTTGGGAATGACCCAGAAAATAACAAAGCCCACTCTAAATACAGAAAGGAACAAGACATGTGAAGGTAGAGGCAAAGGTGTTCCAAATGAAAGCAATACACAACCAGACACAGCCAAAATATTTAGTTAGGTGGAAGGAACAATAAGAAGCTCCTAAACAGAATTAAAAAGACTACATCAACAAATGCCAAAAAGTGCCAAGGTGAACCCTTGGTTTTCATGGTAAAATTAAAGGGACAAGGTAAGCCATGCATCATCATGTGCATGTGTGAGTGCTTGAGCACGAAAGATAAAAATTCAATCTTATAAAATTCACGTGAAACTGTAGGAAAATGGTTCATGCCATGAACCACCCTACAGTCTTTCACGACGTGAACCATTTTTTAGTGTTTCATGCTGTGAAAAAGTGCAAAGAAGTTCACACCGTGAAACGGTAAGAACTACGGCAACCAAATACAAAATGGCATGTGGCTTTTTCATTAAATGTAGCCGCCTTGTTCAATGGTTAATGACATGTGGCTTTTTCATTAAATGTAGCCGCCTTGTTCAATGGTTAATGACATGTGGCTTTTTCATTAAATGTATCCGCCTTGTCCGACGGTTAATGACATGTGGCTTTTTCATTAAATGTAGCCGCCTTGTCCGACGGTTACGCTGTAAAAACAAATTTTCGTCTCATTTTTGTCACTTTGCCTTCGATGATTTTGCACTTTTTGCTTTGATTGCCTTTGTACCATCGCTTCCTGGATCCCGACCTCCTTCAATTGCCTATCCGAACTAATGTGGGAGCTTCACTTTTTGATTTCATCTTTTCTTTGATTTCCTTTTCTATATATATATCTTTTAATTTGTAAATGATTTGTGTCAAGATGCAAATACCTTTTTTCTATATTGAGTTAGTTCATGGAATGATCGATGCTTGCCACTACATAATCCATTCAATGCACATCCACAAATGTCATGTTTCAAGAGAAAAAAGACTACATCCTTACATATGCATGAACTGCATAAAATACAAGAGTGCAGATTCACGTCTGTAGTCTCACGTCTTCAACCTTCACGTCAAGACTTTCATGTCTTAGACTTTCACGTGCAGACTTTCACGTCTACAGTCTCACGTCTTCGACTTTCACGTCTTCGACCTTCACGTGTCAAGACCTTCACGCCATCAACCTTACGTCTTAGATGTTCACGACGACTGCTCTATCCAAACCGACCATTCTTTCACGCCCTGTTTCACATACTAACACTAATTATCAAAAAAAATATAGCTTCTACCAGTCATTTGACTTACTATATATGGTGATCCAGATGTCTCTTTTAGAATCCGAGGTACGAGAGCAACCATCTACAACACAAGCAAGTAGTGCTACAGGGTCACCAACAAGTCAAAGATTGCAGAGTGCTAGCAAGTTGAAGACTAACTTCTTGGGCCCTTCAGCCAGTCCTTCCAGAGAACACTCATTAGAAAGGAGGTCACCACACCACATGGCAAGGTCACTCTTAAATGCCACAACAAGGAGTGCCTCCACCTATTAGAGGATGCCGAAGTAAAAGCTAAGCTAGACAAAGTCGGCCTAGGCAGAATGGCTGAAGTACTACCCCGTGTAGTCGACACCGATCTCTACACCGAATACTTCAGAACATACGACAAGCAAACAAAAAGAGGCAAGATCACAAAGACGGATAGTGCCACTGAAAAGCTACTTATAATAGAAGACCTCATCAGAGAAGCTTTACAGCTCCCCACTACAAAGAAGGCCCACAGGCACACCCTAGATACAATGCCAATCAAGGAGATGCTAGAGAGAGATTCTTATAACTTCAATGGCACAGAATACGAAAACATCAGAGATGAAGCCACAGAAAAAGCTTGCATAGCAATGTCATTAATGATGCAGATAAAGTCGATGGTTGGAAAGGTACAACAGGGTGGGCCTGAATAGGATAGCAAAAGCTTATGAAGAGAAGGAGGAGGACTGGGCATTTTACATGTATAAGGAGATGGAGAATTACCTAAAATCCCATCAGTCAAAGATTAGCAACCCATACCTCTTAACTCAAATACTTAACCATGTGGCACAGAGGCCGTTAAAAGAGCCAGAACCAAATGAAAGCCTGCAGTTAGCTATCATCCCTGCCCAACCTACAGAAGCTACTGGAAGGATGGAAGAGGGGCAAGCAGTGTTAATGGAAACACAAGAGCTCATAAAGAAAATCAAGAAGGACCAAAAGAAGAAGACAGACAAGAGAATGAGAGGGCTACTAGTAGATGTTAACAGAATGAGAGGGCTACTAGTAGACGTTAACATAATGAGAGGGCTACTAGTAGACGTTAACAGAATCTCAACAACTGGAAGTGGTAGTGGCATTTGTGTGCACTTTTGCTGCATGAGTCGTAGCTGGGGACTTGCCGAACACCGTATGCAAGCCACGAATGGCTGCAAGCATACAACCAGGAAAGCAAGCTCAAACAGAATGCGAAGGTGTGTCACTCACCGCTAAAACCGCCGCTGTGAAGGATTCGCGCGTCGCAGTGAAGAAGGAGCCGCCGTCACCACTCTACCACCTCTCCACCACCGTGCCACTACACAGTGCTCGATCGCTCTCTCTCTCTCTCTCTCTCTCTCTCTCTCTCTCTCTCTCTCTCACACACACACACACACGTAAGAGGAGGAAACCAAGAGGATAAGGCAAGAGCACTCTTGTATTCAACACATGAGAATGAGGGTTTTAGGGTTACATTTGACTCTTATAGGTGACTTGGCTGTTCACACATGAGCGTCCATACATGGCCGGCCGATCCTAACCCTTACCTTGCTGATATTCAAGGTGCGCCTCTCATCGGCGATCACCCAATCCCTTTATCCTTAACATATGGTGCCGACAAGCCCGGCCCATGACTCAGAATATTTAAATTAATGACGTAAAACATAGTACGTCTCAATGTCCATCATAGGTTAACATGCCCCCCTTCCTGATGTAGATTCCGTCCTCGCGAAAGCTATGGTATGGTAAGCTCGATAGGGTTGTTGTGGTAGACCGTCTGCAAAACAGGGAAGTAGAGTGAAAGTATGCTGGAATTCAAAAGATATAAAGTGTATAAATTCAAGCATGTTAGACCACAATGGATGTTGCTATGAGAACTTAGTTTAAGAGCAAATTAACAGGAGTCTAAATTTATTGAAAGTAAATCAAGAGTTAGCAAGGTGTCAAAGGTTAATCAAGGTTTATAATTGGCCTAAGTTAAGGAAAATAACCAAGCTTAATAAATAAACAGATGACCACACTGTGTCTACTCTAAGAACAGATGACCACACTGTGTCTACTCTAAGAACAAGTTAATACCATGAGCCTAGGGACACAAGAAACATTAGAGTTACATGAGCCTTTTGCCTTTATTTCTTTATGCACGTGACAATTTTTACACACAATGGCGACCTCCCTAAGGCAAAACTAACATCGATCCTGGTACCATGTTTAACACAAAGCATTCTCCAAGAATCTATTAGTTCACCTTAGGCAAGGCTACCCCCTACCAACCAAGGCATCGGTTTGGAGTAGAATACTCCTTGCCTACCAAGTATCAATAAGGCGATAGGCCAACATTAAAGCACATCATAGACTTGTATTGCCATTTATTATAGGCTTTTTTTTTAAATTTATTTCTTTTGATCTTCGCTCCTGAACTATAATTTGTCTTGCATCCTTTTGACAAAGGGGTAAAAGCTATGTCCTAGAGGTCAACACACACATGGCCAGGTGTCAAACATTAAGATGGTTTGACCCTAGACCTAAGACAATCGTATTCCAAGGTTAACTAAAGACGTCATGCTTCCTTATAATATATCCAATAAAGTTAAGCTCATTAATGATTTACACTAGTATGCAAGCAACTTCAAAAATTAAGTAGTACATTGATAATTTCCATGTGGTCATGCATTATAGTTCATGTAATTAATTGAACAGTAAAAATGAAAGAGAGTGGGTATGGAAGAATTACACCTATATTTTGGAGATCTCCTTGATTCGATGAGAAAAATGTCTGCAATTTGATGAGATATTTATGTATGAGTGTTGCGGCTATCTCAAGACTTGAAAGCGAACCCACCTCAAACTTTTCCACTTGTACAACCAACTAACAAGTGCTATACCTCGAGAGGCACATCAGTGTGAAAAATTAAAGACTCGTTTAAGGAATCCAAACTAGAAAAAACTTGAAAACACTAACCTACCTACCAGTCACCACACTACTACTGAGGATATGGTAAGAGGATGTTGTAGAGTCCTGGCTCTAGCCCTAAGGCTAAGCCTCGATCCGCATCATCCAAATAAATAAAGTCAACCTCAGTAGTGCCATGAGTTTCATCCGTCCATTCATCGTCATCAGATATATCGTCATCAGATATATCGTTTTCGTTTTCCCATCCAAATAAACTCATCAAGAATGTAACCATGCGAGGATAGTCATCTTGTGGAAAAGGAAAGCATTGGGCTATTGGGGATATGTCCTCTACGGAGTAGGGGTCAGTTATGGTCAATAGGCAAATTAGCCATTCTAATTCCTCAACATTTTCCTCTCTGGCTAGTACATCTATATGATCCCATTCAGTTTCAATTACAGGATAGCACATGTGAAATATCTGAGAAAGGTACAGATGATACCTCTCACCAAAGGTGGGAGTGGATGAAGTGTATGATGATCGTGCATCTGCCATATCTACAAACACAGATATAGCATCAGTAGGTTTATGACAGGTCAGGGTGTTGACAAGAGTAGGTGTAGAGCATGTAGAAACTTCTATATCAGCGTGTGCCTGGCATGAGGAGCTAGAAGCTTCATGTGGCTCCCCCTTCCTGAGCTAGGTGATAATAATCGATATCGTTTGGGAATCCAAACTAACTCTGGAAGAAGTGGTGCAGAGCACTCTGTTACCTTTCCTTTACCACGGTCTTGAATTGTCGTTGGGGTGGCAACATTTGGTTTGCAAGGTTTTACAGGTGATGTAGAGGGATTCAGCTTATGCTTAGGGATCCAAATCTGGTCATTCCCTTCGTATTACCCTTGGGCTACTAATAATTTTTTAGGGATCCATCGTGATATTACATTGCCCTTTTTCGGGTGGGTAGCTGCTTTCCTACGAGGCTTTGTGTCTGAATGAGATTGAGCAGGGGAAGTAGCTGTTAACGAAGCTTTTGGGACCCATTTGTATGTACTCTTTGGCATAGTAAGTGGAGCTTTAGAGACCACCCTGCATGTTTCCACTCTTGGCGTTGAAGCGTTAGAGCGATGGCAAACAATCAAAGATGGTTTTGCCACTGGACTTTGTGATTTTTCATTATCTAGCATTTGAGTGGATGACTTAGGTGCGGGATTTTGAGCGGTCAGAGACCTAGTGTTGGTTCTTGCATTGTGACTCGTCTGGTTGCCCAATCAATATTGCACTTGGTGGCCATCATCCATTTACGCCCTAAGTTTACAGTCCCTTCCATGGTACCCGCAGGCATAACCAAAAAACTTTGAATTACGGTCCCCTTGTCATAGGCAACCGGAGTGTGCAGAATTCCTGAGACAGGGGTTTTCTTCTTGTTGATTCCTTGAACTTGGATAGCACTCTTGGATAAAGGTGGTTTTCCAAGTTGACACCACACGCCATATGATAACAAATTGTGTTAAGCTCCTGTATCCAATAATGCATTATACAGCACCTCCCCGTAAGGACTCTGTAACTCAATTGGGTATCTTAGAGGTGGGTTAGATTCCAGTGAATCCTCGTCTGCCTCCTCAAAAAATGCTTGTGTAATCCCCAAGTTGGCTTCTCATTGGTGCCTAGCATGCTGTTGATGTTCTTTGGCTTCAATTCTTGCTTGTATCTTTTTAAGCTCAGCTTGTTCTTTAGCTGCCTTCTTTTGATGGATTGCATGTAACTCCTCTTGGCTCAGGGAATCATAGTACCTTTTGAATTTACTCCCATTAAGGAATCCAATGGTTTCAACTCCGTCGAGAGTCTCCACTCGGATGGTACCTTGCGGGGTAATTTCACATACTCTATACGGTCCCTTACCAGCATATTTGAGCTTCTTCTTCTCCTTGCGCACTCCATACCTCAGGACTTTATCCCCAACCTTGATGTCCTTGTCCTTCAGGTGGTGATCAAACCATTTTTTCCTTCTATCCTTCTCCACAAGGGCATTGTATACAGCCAATTGTCTTTCTTCGTTTAGCCGCTCAAGGATATATAGACGCTCTACTAAGGGATTACCATCCCAACCCTCTTGAGTAGCAACACGAAGACTAGGAATGACAAATTCCCACGGCATGACCGCTTCTTGGCCATATACCATTTTGAATGGTGTGCAATTAATAGCCACTTTGTACGCAGTACGATAGGCCCATAAAGCTGTTGTAAGCTTTAGATCCCAATCCGTGCGATGAGCTTCAACTGTCTTTGTCAAAACAGAGATTAAAGTCTTGTTGGTACTCTCGGCTTAGCCATTCGCTTTAAGGAGTAGATTTATGATGGGATATCATGAAATTTGTTGTGAGCTCCTTAATCACTTCATTTATAAAATGCGTACCATTGTCGCTCACAAGTTCAAAAGGACAACCGAAGTGTGTGATTATATTTTCAAAGAGGAACTTGGCTGTTGTCCTGGCATCTGCCTTACGTGTCACCTTCGCTTCAGCCCATTTGGTCATATAGTCAGTGGCCACAATAATATAGCGAGATTGTGTGTTTCGGGCTGCTAGGCTAATTGGACCTACAAAGTCTAAACCCCACTTTTCAAATGGTTGGTTTACTTTGATTGGATGTAGGGGTATCTGATCTTTCCTCTGGGGTTTCTTGTATCGTTGGCATTCATCGCAACCCTTCATAAAGAGTGATGCATCTTGGAACATAGTGGGCAACCAATACCCTGTTATAATATCTTTCGCGCAGTTAAGTCTCTTGAGAAGTGACCACCGGCTACACCCATATGTGCCTCTTGCAAAATGTATAGATACTCATCCTCTCGGGCACAACGCCTAAGAACGTCATCCTTTCCTCTTTTATAAAGAGTCCCGGCTATCACAAGCAATAGGGTTTGCATTCTTTGATCAGCTTTCGAGCTAGATCTTTACGAAGCTCCTTGGGTGGAAAGCCATTAACCAAAAAGTTAACAATCTTCTCACTCCATTCAGGCATTGTCTCCACCATGAACAGGGAAGTGTCAGGTAAGTCATCATCAACTCCCGTAGGAGCCTCACCATTAGGTATGCGAGACAAATGATCAGCCATAACATGTTTTTTGCTAGGTCTCACAACAATAGTGAAATCAAACTCAAGAAGAATCAATAGCCATCGTGTGATTCTTCCTGTGGAGCATGGTTTGTTTACCAGATACAACAATGCTTGATGATCCACATAGAAAACAAACTTGGTGGCAAGGAGGTAATAACGAAATTTCTTTACTGCATATATCATTGCCAACCCTTCTCGCTCCGTAGTGGTGTAGTTCATCTTAGCATTGTTCAACTGGCGACGACTGGCAAAGCTAATGGAGTAGTCTAATTTGTGTTCTCCAGGTTGAGTTAACACACACCCAATAGCAAAGTTTGATGCATCAATATGCACATGGAAGATTAAATCCTAGTTAAGCATTCGCAAGATTGGAGCACTCGCTAAGGCCTTCTTTAATAGCTCATAGGCATGGTCACATTCTTCGGTCCAAATAAACTCGATGAGAAGCTTATACAACGGTCGAGCTATCTCTGCGAAGAATAGAATAAACCTTCGATAATAGCCAACATGGCCCATAAAGCGTTGGACTCCCTTATAGTTGGTGGGTGGGGGTAATTCCAGAATGACCTTGATTTTACTCTCGTCAGTGGAAATCCATTTTTGGACACTATATGCCCTAAGATAACTCCGTGTTTAACCCAGAATTGGCATTTGAAAGGATTCAATGAGATGCGATATAATCTACACCTTTCAAATATTTTTCGTAAACACATCAAGTGCTCGTCCCAAGAGGAATGAAAACAAAGATCATCTAAGAATGCTTCACAAAAGTCCCTTAGATATTCCTTAAAGGCCGTGTTTATCAATCGTTGGAATGTTGCAGGTGCATTGGTCAAGCCAAAAGCCATGACGCGAAAGGCAAACACTCCAAACTCCATGATAAATGCTGTTTTAGCTTGGTCCTCCACTGCAATTGTGATCTGATTGTAACCCGAGTACCCATCTAAAAAGCTATATGTCTCCTTGCCTGCCACTCTTTCAAGCACATGTTCAGAATATGGCAAGGGGTAATGATCAACGCACACTCTGAGTTTCCCATTCTTCTTTGGTACGATGACTATCGGAGAAACCCATTCTGAGTGCTCAATAGGGTATATGAATCCACATTTTACAAGCTTTTCAATTTCCTCTTGTACAATCTTTGCGTACTTAGGATTCATTGGGTAGGGACATTGCTGGACTGGTTTAGCAGTGCTAATCATTGGAATCATGTATTGCACCACCGAGGGTGGAACACCCTTCATATCATGATATGTCCAAGCAAATATGTCCTTGAATTCTTTAAGAAGCTTCTTAAGTGTAGCTTCCTCTGACTGGGTGAGGTCTTGAGCAATAAAAACTGGTTTAGACTCCTCACCCCGATCTGCTAAGTCTATCTCCTTAACTACCACAGGACCATCGTAGACACCGCTACTCCCATTGGTAGACGTTCGTTGGGCTTTTGTGTAGACCACTTTACGTTCCCCTGTGGGTGGTGAATGATTTGAAATGCTCAGGTGCGGGGTGTAAGTCTACTAGTTCTTGTTATGCCAAGCTTTTTTCTTTCAATTTCGCCTCCTTTTGTTGCTGAGCTAACTCTTGGTTTTGCCGCCTTCTTGCAGTACAACTTAGTTTCGGCTTCTCTTCGATCTCTAATTGGGCGACGTCATGAGGTTGTGGAGTACACCACATGATACTTTGGAGGTATTGTCCCCAATTATCTGCTAACTTCCGATGAGCATCAATAGCTCCTACATAACTAAGCCATTCTGCAGTGGATCTCTCCTTGTTTATTGTGGTTGGCACATTAGCTCAATAGCGTTGGTGCTTATGTCTCGTTTTCTTCTTACCAAGTTTTTGATTTTTGTTTCTATCAGATTTGAACTCACTTGGTCGATCTTCACTTGTGTCCCCCTCACTCTCGGATGAACTATAGGAGGTCACTGTCCTAGGCCTTGAGCACCTTGCTTCCACATTTGGGTGAATGTTTGATTCATCCCCCCCATCAAGCTCAGAGTCAGTTTGTTCTTGAGATTCATACTCAGAGTTACATTGGTCAGAGTCTTCGCTACTGTCAGTTGAGTTTGCCACTTTCTTGCCATCAGGAGTCAAGTGCATAACACCTGTCATGTTTATTGGCACTAACGGTGGCATATCTTGCCCCTCAGCAGGTGTTACCCAACTTGTGCCTCTATTTCCCCATGTGTCTATGGTTGCCGCTAGGTGTACCCAATCCACGTTATCCGACTCAGTCATACCTGGTAGGACATCCATATAAGGAGATTCTTTCCCATCATCAGTCTCTTTTTTGCATGTATAGCAATACCTTAATGGGGTGGAGTGAATAGTAGTATCCGATCGATTATCGATGATAACCTTGCTTCCTAAAGGATGTGCGCGACCATTCTCAAGATCAACTCGAATGACAGAGTCCTGGAATTGTAGATAGACATGGTTTTTCGACCAGTCATGTACCATTTGTGCTTCCCTCATGAAAGGACGTCATTTGATATGACATAGGATGCTTGGAGAAATCCATTACAATGAAGGTATGTCTTACCTTGTATCCCAGAACCTTGATCTTAAGGTCCCTTAACATTCCAATAGGTTTAGGTATGGTTCCATTTGCCATCTTAACCACTATGTTTGTGACTTCAAGGTGAGGTCTTCCTATAGATTCCCAACAGTTTTTAGTCACAATGCTCACGCCAGCACCACCATCAAGGATTCCCTTTAGAGTTAATCCCTTGGTAGTAATGGGGAGGATCGCATTAGATTCGTCACCTTCAAAGTACTGTCCCAACTTGTTCACAGGTATTTCAATGACCGAATCTTCATCTAGGTTGGGTTGTAGATCCCAATGTTCACCTTTCTCTTGAAGCGTGTCGGGTCTATCCATATTTGCAAATTGTGGCAACCCCGCCTTTAGTTCTCCATTGAGAAATGCCCGAAGAGCTAAGAATAGCTCAGGATCTTCGTATAACTTGGATATGATCGTGGTTCTGATTTCAGAGGACATGAAATCCATTAGCTTGGACACATTCAATGGTACTTTTTGAGATATCGCTCCTTGACTAGGGACTGGTGAAGATGGAATCACTTCCTCTTTGATGGGGTCAGGCATTCCCTCACTAAACATTCTTTCCAGCAAGAAGGGTGGTTGCCCACTTCCTGATGTCCTATCCTCACTTTCTTCCCGAATGATACTAGGTATAGCTAACGGTTTATGGCTCCTGTGAGACTGAACTTGTGTAAGAAACACTGTGTCTAGAATTTTGATTTTTCTCGAGTTTGGCTCCAGTTCTCTTTGTGTTTCTTTCACCAAACCCCTTAAGTGTTGCACTTGTTCAATCTCCTCAACTGGGTTCGGGTAAGTTCCAATCTTTTTCTTGAGGGTCTTTGGCCCACGTGGCTTGTCTTGGGGAGTCTCTCAGTTTGGGTGGCCGAGAGGGCATTAACTGACTTGGTTGTGGGGCCGAGGAAGTTTCCTTCTATTTCCCTTTATTTATGTATTCGCTTGATTCTCCGTTGAGCTCCCAAGTGGGTTCCTCCCTTAAGGTAGTGGCTTTGGTCCCCATGGTTTCTATTGAATCAAAATCATCTTCAGGATCATTCATATACACGGGGTCATCTCCTATCCCTATGTTAGTCTTTGAACTAGGCTTTGGTCCCCATGGTTTCTATTGAATCGGAATCATCTTCAGGATCATTCATATACACGGGGTCGTCTCCTGTCCCTATGTTAGTCTTTGAACTAGGCTTGGAGCTCGTGGCATTAAGTGATCTCTTCTGCCGCATTTTCTTTTTCTTTGCTCAAGCAATTGATGCAGTATCCCTCTCTTCGAGAATGTAGTTTTGATTTTGAAGCATTGACCGTGTAACTACATTCGCGGGTACAACAGGTATGGTCCCTCGTGCTTGGTTGGTGACCTCAACCAAATTCAGTGGCGTAATCTTGGGTGCACTAGGATTATGTGGACATTAAGCAATCAAATGATCTATGCCACAACGATTACATGTAAGTACCGGCATTCCCGATGTGCTCCCTTGATTTGGTTGCATCTGAGTAGCGATCTTCTGTAGCCTATTAGGGCACTCTGCTACACGATGCAGTCCACCACAATCGTAGCATTGAAGAGGTGGTCTCCTTGCCAAGGTATTAAGGTTTTGCCCTCTTATGGCAAGAGCAGCCGCTTGATATATAGGCTTAACTTGCCCGAAATGATCCTCCATGTAGTATTAATGGGGAGTCATTTCAAACGATCAATCCCATATGGAGTAGTGGGGTCTATCTCCTCTTCATAATCCCCACACGCACTATGTGACTCACAACCCATCTGATTTATAGGAGTAATCCTTGGGATGTGGAGGTTGTGGTCCTAGCACTGGCGGTGGTAACGGCACAGATTGGACTACATTCGGATTCCTTGGAACTATGTGCTGTGACGGTTGCTCGACAGGTTGTGCAGGCATTAGCGCGGGTACTTGAGGTGTGTTTGACCAGGCTAGTGGTGTCTGATTTGCCAACATTCGCTTAAGTACTAGGCAATCTTTAGATTGATGGCCATACTTACCACATGCGTTGTAATTCCCATTGAATTTGACTCTGAATGTGGGACATTCACTCATGCTATGTGGTCCTAAGCAAACCGAACACCATTGTTGCTCTATTCTTGGGTACATATGGCTATTTTGAGGAGCTCGATTACCCCTAAAGTATTCTTGGAGAGCCTTAGTAAGGTCGGTCATCACAGACATTTCGGATATCTTGGGCTCCTTGGCAATAGGTTTTACCGTCATTGGCTTCCTAACATCCTCGTTACCACTGAAGTTCTGAGTGAGCTTAGCCACTTGTACCGCCTTGCTTCTGGGTTCTCTCTCAGGCATGCCCCGCATGTTTTCCGCAATAGATCGTCCAATCGTCTGAGCAAACGCTGCGAGATCACCTAGGTGAGCAGGCATAGCTGGTGGAGGCACTTCTGGGATAGCCTAGTTGATAAAAGTTGGCATTGGTCTTGGTATGTAGGCAGCTGACGTAGGATGTGATATGTGATTACGCCTAGCTCCTCTTGGATAAGGGTGGTGATAAGGCGGTCGTGGAGCATATGCCATTGGCATACTAAGAGGCGTAGGAGCTACATGAGCATGAGTAGCGATAGGTACATATGGTCGATAGGCATTGGCACGCACTGTTGTAGGTACTGTTCCACTAGGTAGCGGTGTCGTACTAACTACAGTGGTAACAGGTGCGCCTTCCGTCATGCTCATCATTGGAGTAGGCATTGTAGATTCCCTAATGGAAAGTTGAGCCAAGGTTGGAAAGCTAAAGTTACTTCTCGTGGGCTCAACCTGCATTGAGACTCCAGGCGAAACAACATACGAAGGGTCTATGGGACTCACCGAGGGAGTCTCCAATTGTGATAGGGTTGGTTGTTTGGCCTTGCCCGTATCCAAAAATCTCATAGGGTCAGTGGAAACTAAAGTTCACTCCCCTATTTTGCCTCTCAGATTGGATAATTCTATGAATAACCTCACATATCATTTGTTGTTGCTCCTCTAGATTAATGGCACTAGATGTAGATCGTATGACTTCTAACCAACCTACATGGTATGTGTAACCTGTGTATAGGTCAGTTAGAGTCTCTGTGTGTAGATCATATTCCCAATTTTCATTGAGAAATATCCCATCCAGACATGGTGTGCCAAACGGTTCTCTTGAAGTGGACGCAATGTCACTTCTTATGGATTGACTTCTTCTAGGGACCTCTACTTTAGGAAGCGCATCGGCGGAAGGTGGTAGTTCAGTAGGGCCCTCGTTAAACGAAGTGGGTAGAATATCCACATGGACACTCTTTGGGAGGGTAGGGTCCACATGAGATGTGAATGGCGAATCCCCTACCCCTCCTTCTTCATTTACTTCGCTTGTCGCATGTTCAGAGCATGTAGCCCTACTAAAGGTCTCTATTAGACGACTAAACATGCTAGATCCGGGTTGTGGGGCCCAAATTGGCATGTTTTGGCTTGTCTCCTCAAGGTTCTTGGTAAGGTGCCCTTCCATGGCTTCTGAGTCAGAGAACGAATCACTATCCGCTATTCGTGGATCTTGGGTTGCACTCCCTTGGGTTCCAGCGAAAGGCCAAGATGCTAACGTGGAGGGATGGTGTGAGCCTGCATAAACTGAAACGCTTTCTAGTGGCTCAGACTCTAGCACCTGACCAGAGCGTAGATGCATGTGACGTGAGTATCCTACAGGTGTTGGTAACTACCCTTGAAGTCCACACAAGTGGTTTTTTAGGTGTTTCACACCCCGTTTTTACTTGTTTTTGTATTGCTTTTAACCCATTTCTAACCCCCTTACTTATGGTCGAACGTGAACTAGGGCGTGTGATAGCTCGAAACGAGTGTATCGTTTAAAGGGTCCTAGCGTGCTTTACAGCACCGTGTTTGCCTATCCAGAGCTCCTGTGGTTCTCAAAACAGTCTGTTTCCTTGTGGGGGAAAGGGTGAAGGCCTATTTGCTTGTGGAGGAAAGGGTGAAGGCTTTATCCCACATGCTCACTTCACTCCTTGGGGAGTGGGCTACATATAGGGCTCAACTTCCCATAAGCTCTCACTTGAAAGAAAGCTATGGAGGCTCACTCTCCTATATATATATATCAAAAGACCGAGATCAAGGCCAGGGCCGGGGTCGGGGTCAATTGGGGGTTTTTCTTTTCAAAAAAATTTTCTCCAAATATAAAATCTTTCCTCTCCACACGTTTGGTTTTTTCTTTTAAAAAATTTTTTAAATTAATTTTTTCTTTTTCTTTTTTTTGGGTAAGTTTTCTAGGGTTTCTTTCTAGGGTTCAGACTTTGCCGCGGCACAGTTCGCACACAGCACAGGCTTGGGGATTCAGAAATCCCCTCTCGCACGCAGAAAACGAGAGAACAGATTGTACGCCCACACGCGGAGCAGAAAAATAACAAAAGAAACAGAAATGCATAAGACAAATTGCATGAGAACAGATTGCAGAACATGGAAACACCTCAACAACAAACACACAGTCGCCTTTCCTACAGTGTAAATTTCACTTCACGCAGTAGTCCGAGCTCCAAACTGGAGCTTGGTGCAGGGCATCTCCCCGGCAGCGGCGCCAAAAATGTGCGCTTTTGCCGCACGAGTCATAGCTGGGGACTTGCCGAACACCATATGCGAGCCACGAATGGCTGCAAGCATACAACCAAGAAAGCAAGCTCAAAGAGAATGCAAAGGTGTATCACTCACCGCTAAAACCGCCGCTTGTGAAGGATTCCCGCGTCGCAGTGAAGAAAGAGCCATCGTCGCCGCTCTACCGCCTCTCCGCCGCCGTGCCGCTACACAGTGCTCGATCGCTCTCTCTCTCTCTCTCTCTCTCTCTCTCTCTCTCTACACACGCAGGAGGAGGAAACCAAGAGGATAAGGCAAGAGCACTCTTGTATTCAACACATGAGAATGAGGGTTTTAGGGTTACATTTGACTCTTATAGGTGACTTGGCCGTTCACACATGGGCGTCCATACATGGCCGGCCGATCCTAATCCTTACCCTACTGATATTCAAGGTGCGCCTCTCATCGGCGATCACCCAATCCCTTTATCCTTAACATATGGTGCCGACAAGCCCGGCCCATGACTCAGAATATTTAAATTAATGACATAAAACATAGTACGTCTCAATGTGCATCATAGGTTAACAATTTGAAAACAAACCAAGAGGCCCTCTAGGAAAAACTACAAACCCCCATTGTGCAGGAACAACAACAGCTCTCCCCTCCAACGAGCCCTGCACAACTCATCTTCAAATATCTCTCCCCTCTCAAGGATTTACGACTAGCAGACAGATACACCAAGAGGGAGCTGAGAAACAGACATAGAAGGACCAGTAAGTGGAGGGACCAGTAATCGAAGAAGTACCAGTCGTAACACAAATACTGGAGGATCTAGCAGAGTCTAGTAAGCGCCAATTGCTCACCAGATCCTTCCAGTCCAAGCAAAAGGAGAAGGTTGGATGATAAGGAACCACTGCCACAGTAAACTTGAATCTTTCAAGGACATGGATTCACAGCGTTTCATCTAGGATACATTGGAAGGATTAGAGGCACTACTCCATGATCCCCTTATAGAAATGGGTGCTGACACTAGTACCAACTGGGAACAAGATCAAAAGGTGTGGCATTGCCATTTATTGACAACACACATGCTACATGACAGGAACGCCAACTTATGGAAGCAGCTGGAAAAGGCCAATGTAAGCATACAAAGCGTAAAAGCAAATCTGGCGGTAGCAAAAGAAACTCATAAAGAAGTGATCATGAAGAGCTTAAAGGCTGCAGAACAACAAGAAATAAGATATAGTGCCTGGAATGCAATAATCTGGTTTTAAGTCAGACCATTGTGTAGAAAATCAACGAAAATGCTGACTTGAATGCAAGACTAGAGCAGGCAAAAGATCAACTTCAAAAAGAGATAGCACACACACCTCAGAACCATGCATGACAAGGAAATAAAGGAGTACCAAAATAGCACAAAGCATAATGAAGATATGCTTCAACAACAAATAGAGCTCTTAATAGCCCAACTCAAGGAAAAACAAGACAAAGTGCGTGGTCTGCAAAACAAGAAAGAGAACAGGCTAACAAAGTGCATGCAGAGAAAAGCAAGCTCCTCAACAAAACCATCATCACCAACCAAGCAGCGGCGCCGCAAAGGAGTCAAGAGACCATATCACAACTGGAAGTACAATTACAAGATACACAAAGATTGGCAGCACCGGCTAAATCAAATTACTGAGGCACAACAAAAGGAAGCGACTGCCAAGAGAGCACAATGGCTAAATCAAATTACTGAGGCACAACAAAAGGAAGCCACTGCCAAGAGAGCACAGGAAGCTGCAACAAGAAGGTTTGAGGAAATGGATGCTGAGAGAATGATCCGGGAAACAGTTATCTCCAACCAACTCAACAAATGCTGACATCCGCATGCAGGATCTGGCTAGCCAAGTAACCGCACAAGAAAGGAGTCAATGCTCGGAGACCACATATGATCTATGTACCCTCCTTGAGCGTGCCTCGGAGTTGGGACAGTTGCCAGTAACTCCTCGGGCCCCTCCTCAAACTCTTACTTTGTTTTTATCTACACTGACACTCTCATTACTTCAGTATGACATCAACTTAGCTGAAGATATAGGCCTAGGAGAATTAACCCTAATTAAACAAAATACTGAAAGAGATGCTGACCCAACAATCATTATAGGCATTTTGAGGGGGGATCTTATATTAACTAACGGGCAACAAGACATCTTCTTCTATCCCTTGCATCCTATAGTCCTCAACCTCCGTATAGTTGGTGTCGTGTGTTACAAAATTCAGACATCCTGGACAACAGTGTAGACAAACTTGATCTATTTGTTCCAGATGGCATACCAGCAACGCCAGCCAACTACGAAGTGGTGGGGCTAATACTTATCAATGGGTAATTAGTCATAGGTGGCTAGAAGTATATAATACTCACCAACATTTAAATCTTTATGAGTCTACCTTATATGACTCGGTTGGCATACTTAAGCTCTATACTAATATACACAAGCACTTAGAAGCTATGCTCACCAACGTAACTACATCTTCCCAAGCTAACTGTATCTACTCTCCCTTCTCTTTGCATGAATGAGCTTTTCCCACTAACACTCTCACCCCCCTGAGGAGATATTGGCACCTATCCCATCTCCACCAAGGCAACCTCAAGAGGTACGTAATCTACCTCCACGTGATAATGTTGTGCCTTATACTAAACAAAATGTTTTGGATTCCTTGACAGTTGTAGATTATGAGGAGTTTATCCAACAAGGCAATCCACTATTACAGTCGACACTCATGTTCAAAGTGCTGATGCAGATTACTCCTTTCGATCCCACCTGCCAGATTCTACCATAAGCATATTTTGCAGTCACACCCACAAGGCAACAATATTTACATTGTTGAAATATACAAGTGAATAGGGTGTGTGCGGGAACAAGCCCTTGGTTAGAGGCTATAAAAGAGAATGTGTAAATGTGAAAGAACTAAAAAGGTGAGAAGAATCTAGAGAGAAGAATCTACTGGGAGAGAATAAAGGGTAGCATGAGAAGATTTAGGAAGTGTGGAGATATTCTGGGAGAGGTGGAGATATTTTGGGAAAAGTGAAGAGGTGGAGAGAATCAAGGAGAAATCAGTGGGATTAGATGCTTGGATGTAAACTCTATAAATTGAGGCATTGGCCTAATGAGAATTTGCTGGTTTTTGATTATCCATGCTTACATTAAGCTATTTATTAATTACTCACTAATCACATCTTAATTATTTGCTAATCACTTTAGCATGAGAAGATTTAGAAAGTGTGGAGATATTCTGGGAGAGGTGGAGATATTCTGGGAAAAGTGAAGAGGTGGAGAGAATCAAGGAGAAATCAGTGGGATTAGATGCTTGGATGTAAACTCTATAAATTGAGGCATTGGCCTAATGAGAATTTGCTGGTTTTTGATTATCCATGCCTACATTAAGCTATTTGTTAATTACTCACTAATCATATCTTAATTATTTACTAATGACTTTGTTAATGATGTTGATTCTAGTATTTGATCCACCATAGCTCATCACATTGCTATAATTTTAACATACCATACCCTCTCCGTGCCACACGTCCGGAATTAGAAGAATTACTTCCGTTGACATGAGAAGGAACATTGTGGGCAAATGTCATCTCTTTGACTTTTTGGAAATTTGCCTGGTCACATTCATGATTAGTTATTGTTATAGAAGATGGAGGAAGCAACATCCTGTGCACACCAGCAGAGGTGGATACACCACCATCCACACAAATGAAGCGCCACAATTGCCAGATTTTGGAGTCCAACCTACGTGGAGACAAGAATTTTTAACAATGCCAGAATACATCAAAGTTTACATGAGTGCGCCGCCAACACTATTCTACCGCTGATCACATGACAACAACAGTAGCCCCAAACACATCGTCAACATGGTTATGCACAACCGGCCTACTTTCAATCCCTCTCTCTCTCTCTCTTGCTGATTCATACAGCCGACAGGCTCTCCTCTTCTCCTCTCTTTCACTTGCCGATTCACAAAACCGACTCCACTCTTGCTTCTCTCCTTGCCAAAACAAAGGCACCTCTCAAGGAATCTAATCGACCCTTTGCAAGCAAGACCAAACCCCAACCCGGGTTCCAACGATGCAAACATAATACTATATGCTTAATTCTATAAAAAAACAATATATATGAAAAAACAGCAATCATCTCGAACTCATACCTCTTCCTTTGACCTTGTTCTTCTCTACTTACCAACTTGCACGCTCTTCGAGGAATGCTCTGATACCATTGTCAAATCCCCACGAATCTCCTCATAGAACGCTCTAGAAACAAGACTCGAAACCTGCAAAACAAAGCCAAATAACGTGAAGGGGGTGCATGCTTGACTCACCACCCCCCCAACCATGATAGCCGTGGGCAAAACCCATAAGTCTTGGCTATCCCCACCGAGCCACGAGTTGAGCTAACTAGCAAGACATACCGACTAGTCTCTACCCCGTGACATCCCATACCGCCACCACGGAGCTACCCTAGCGGGCATCGAGACTATTGCTGACCTCACTTGCATGAAGCAGGTGCACGGTTGCACTAGATCTAGGCTCCTATAGAGTTCTCATCACAAAGACTTGCAAGACTCTATGAACAACTGACTAACCTTGGCCACCCTTTTATAGGCTCTTAACCGATCATCGGGCATCCACACTTGGGTGGCCGCCCGTCCATACTTGGGTGCCCGCTCGTCAATATATCCCTAGCCCAGCTCGTCAATATATCCCTAGCCCAACTCATCAATTAGCCTACCTAGCTCCAAGCCTCGAATCTAGTCTTGTGTGCGTGTTGCACAACACAGTAGATACACTCTGTGCACATGACATATACACATTCCATACACCATTATTGGCCTTGCAATCTATGTGAGTGATAATGGAGAAACACCTAGGGGACATAGTAGGACTAAAACGCCTTCCTTTTCTCCCAAGTCTAGATTTTTGTTGGCTTCCTACTGCAAGGAAGTCCAAGCCTATGGAAAGACTTAAAGGATTGGATGGACAGAGGGTTAAAGGCAAGTATGGAATAACAACCAATTCAAGACTCCTCAGATGAGTTGAATAATGACTAGCCTGCTAAGGAAGAGGCAGTTCACCAAGCCTCAAAGGTACCGTTATAACTAAACCACTACTTTGAAAGTAACGACATGGGTACAATCCTCCCTGTAAAATACAAGAAAACCCAACTCATCTCCCATCCTAGATGGAGGGGATGGAATCCGCATCATAAGGAGAATTGGGAGCAACCATCACTTGTTGACACTACCAACCTAATAGTCAAGCCCACTAATAATGGGGGCCACAACAATACCCATGCGGCTATTGCAAAATTTGAGAATCAAGAGTTTTGGTCTAAAGCTTTTGTCACTCTTTTATGGTGATGAACTTTTTAGAGCATCCTAATTCCTATGGCTACCCCCTTGGCATACCTTTTATGAGAGAAACTTGAATGGTCCATGATTCAGACACAGACCACATCTATGTTTGGAAAAGGAATGAAAACCTTAAAGTAAGCTTGTGAACATGGAAAACTCATCCTGTGAGTGGTGGAATTTTTACCAAAGGCTCAATAACCACCAATAACACCACTGAGCTAAACATGTGCTAGTCTTGTCATGAAATGTTGGACGAGGAATGTGAGAGCTTGGAGTTTGCCTCACTCTAGCTTCAGTCAAACTGAAGCTAGAAAATTCTAGAACCTGATTGGGCTCAGTTAGTGGCCTCCCTCACCTATAAATAGACCCTCATTCTTTTGTATTCTCATCTGTGAGCTATACCATGCCAATATTACATTAAAATAATCATATTTTCTATTATCCCTTAAAATTTCTCTACTATTGGGGAGCTTGAAGCTTCTCTCTCTCTTCAACAACTCTTGGAGCTCTCTTCTCCACTTGCTAAACCAATTGATTGGTTGGAGGCTTCACTTTTAGAAAAAGAAGCAAGCTAATCCTTGAGGTAAGAATGAATTTTATGGTTTTTTGTTAATATATTCAAATGACTTCTCTTCTCAACCCCTCTTAAGCTTGAGAAGTTTTCTAATTGGTTGTTTTCATTTCAAAACAAGCTTTCCCTAAGAATTTTAATGTGTAATCAAGAAAAAGTTAATCTTTATACTTAATTAGAATGCTTTCTTATGTATATCTCTCTCTCAAAAAGAATAGTCATTCCTATGGCTAATTCTTTAGCAAAGGAATTCTTCTCATTGATAAATTCTTATTTCAAAACCAAACTCTAAGCTTGTTAAGCGAGAGAATAAGAAAGTGGTATTTTTATGCTTTTATGTTAACAAAATAATGGTTAATTCTTTTAGATTATTTATAAGTAGTTAAAAACTATTTTAATTGATTCTCAATGGGAAAGAGATAATCCTATCAATTTGGAAAGAAGAGGAATAATGAAAATAGCTTAATCTAGTAGAATAATCATAATTAAGTTTATGATTATGGTTAAAATTATGATTTAAATTCATAGTTTAGATTTAAGCTTACGAATAGATCTTCTATCATATTTGTATTACAATGTTTTATTCTTTTAAGAAAAAATAAAAATTATCAGTAATAGTAGCGAAGCTATGGTAAAATTTTTTAAAAATAATACATATCTTATTTTATGCATAATGCTAAAAGAGGACTTCCTACCATATTCTAGGATTGGACATCCTATGTAAAAGGAATGATTTTCATCATATTCATGGGAAATAAATTTTTAGTATAAATATTTAATTAAAAGAAAAGAGAAATTTTTGGTAAATTTATTTTTATGCAAAAAGAGGAATTCCCATGATAATTGAGATCCAAGTAATTAAATGGTAAAATAAAAATTTTTGGCATATTTAAAATAATGGATATTTTTTATTTAATTTAAAAAAGAAGAATTTTAGATAAATTAATTTTATGTATAAGAATTTTTAAATGATAAAAGAGTAATTCCCATGACATTTGGAATTCAATCATTTAAATGCAAAAAGAGGAATTTTAAGCATATTCAAAAAAATGGATATTTGTATTTAATTAAAAGAAAAAATTTTATGGTATTTTATGTAGAGAAAGGTTTAAATTAAATTTTGGTGACAAAAGAGGAATTTTCACCATAATTCCACCTAAAAAATTAGAGTTGATAATTAAATTGGTAGAAATAATATTCTTAGATATTTTATGTGGATAAATCACCAAATTGATATTTACTCAAAATTAGATTAATGGAAGAAGATTATTTTTATAAAAATTCGATATTCTCATATAGAACCATTTCTTAATCTATTATGGTTAGGAAGGAATGAAATTCATAAAGTTGAAATTTTCCTTATGGTTAGAATTTCAGTAGATTTTTATCTGAAGAAAATCCTTTAGGAATCAAAGTTAGAAGCAAACCGAATAATTTTGGTTAGACCACGACTGCCACGACTGTGAGAGGGGCAGCCAGTAAACTACTTACCCATCTCTTGAATCTGAATCAAGCAAAAACCTCGTGACCAATTCCAATTCTTGACACAAAAAATAGACTGCGTTGAATTAGCATAGTTTTCCCTTATCCAAAATCACCAAGAATCTAGTTGTAAATTCAATCAAATGATGGGGAGATTACCCTGATGAGAGATCAATGATTCTCATTAAGAAAATCTAGATTACAAGAAAAGGGTTTTGTGGAACCAATCTCAAACCGAGAATTCTACTTGTATAGAACCTCTATTTTCTTTTAAAGGACTGTTTTATGCCAGAATGCTAGAGGAAGCATTTGGTATGTGTTTAACTAAGAAGAGACTCGTTTTGCAACAGCTGGCGGGAAGTCATCGAGGGACGTCGCTCTCGTGGGCAAAGTCTACCGAGGTCTTGACCAGCCTCGATATGATTAAAATGGTGCGCTTTCAGTATGATGGGCGAGGATCGACGAAGCGGTCCCTGAGTGAAGTGCTAGGACACCTTGAAGCGCCGGCTAGGGGGCCTGGGAACTCTTTTCCTTGGTACCCGGGCAAAACATAACCAAATTTTTATAAAGGAATCCCACCATGGGCGGTTGGCTAACCCATGGGCCGGTTGGCTGGATTGGGGGATTCCTGCGATATAAATACGATTAAGTTACATTAGTTAGATTAAGTCCTAGAAAGACCCTTGTTTTGTGGGGGGGAATCAGGCTATGCCTCGTTAAAGGAGAAAAAAAGCGATGATTGTATGGACCAAGTGCAAGTCTCTTCTTTGATCTGACCGTGTGACTTTCAGGTTCGTCTTTGACTCGTTAGATCAATTCTCCCGTTAGATGATTTCCTTGTCTCTAACAGAAAGAACCTTAAAACACACAAGGGAAAGAATGCCCAGAGTCATCAAAATACCGGTTAATCAATTGGGACGTTATTACAAAAGTGACGACACTAATGCTACAATCCCAATTCATCATAATGGATACCAAGCACTGGCTATTCTGGATGGTGGGGTGGGAGTCAAAACGATATAAAAATTGGGGAAACCCCAATCTAAAAAGAGCAGATCTTATCGTTAAATGGCAGACGGAACATCTTTAAGACCCATTGGGCTTTTTGAGAATGTGAGACTCAAACTCAATATGTTCCGCTACCATCATACATTTGTGGTAATGGACTTTCTATGCCAACCAGACTCATATGACATAATGTTGGGGAGAACCTTCATGAGAATCCACATTGGTGCACGATTGGGCATTAGACCATTTGTATGTTTGAAGGGACTCGCAAATTCTAAAGATAGATCTGTGAACATGGAAAGCACACCCCATGGAAGGGCAACTGATTCAATCACAACCGAGCAAACCACATCCTTACAAATATGCCAGCCCATGGTGGAAATTTCCAAAGAGGAAGAGGAAGTGATAATGTATGCATCACTTCCTCCTCCGAATTTCAGTGTGAGCGGTCCTGTGACGCCTTTGCTGCACGTGGCCTTCCACGGTCCATGCTTCATGACTCGGCTCCATCAGCCCGCCGAGCGCGTCTCGCACGTTTTCCTTGCGGGTCTCACCGATCACTTGCGTTCAGCCCAGATCGGTTCCCTCGGCCTCGTCTTGGGTCTTGCCTTCCATCCATGATCCACCGGCCCCAGCCGCATCTCGGCCCGTCAGCACGGCACGACTCGCCGGTCCGCCGGTCTCGGCCGTTTGTCCACCGTTTTCGGTCCGAACACCGTCAAGGCGGGGAGGGCAACCCCCGGGGCACTCGGCACCCACGAAACCTCACCAGCACCTGGGAAGGCCTAACGTGCCTACCTGGGGCGTGAGTGCGTTTCCTAGGGTGCCTACCATGAACACTTTATGCATGTGCTAGCCACCATAGATGTGATGCAACCCTGAGGAACCCAATACATGGAATCTAGAATTGTTCCCACTACCTCTATCTGTATGGTCAATTGGCAACCCATTGAAGAGGAATCAGAGGAGGAAGTTTCAAGCATAGAAAGAAGGGACTAGATCACAAGGTCGTATCAATGCCCAACACCTTAGAAGATGGCGAAAGCAAAAACGATATATCGCTTGACAAAATGCACTGCCCTACGAAGAAAACCCACGGATGCCCAGTGGCTAAGATACCTCGAAGCTAGTAAGGTACACGACAAGTTTTCTAAGAACTCGGGTGAGGAATTGAGCAAGATATCCCTTGAAGGGAAACATAAGGAGGAAGTCACCCTTTGAGAATCGGAAACACCTAAGCTTACGAAAGCTAGGCATCGAAAACGAAACAAAGCTTTGGTGGAAGCCAAGCGAGAGGCTAAGAAGGTGATGGCTAAAACAAATAGTGTGAGGATGAGGACAAACCAAACCTGATTTCAATACCAAAACATTTCAAAACATACACAATTGACGAATGAAAAGTGGTCCGATTGGCGCCTAAAAGGGTTAATGAAGATAGATTATCCACATCATACGATGGCCCAGCTAAAGTCAAGGAAATTGATATTGTAGAACCAGGGGGAGGAAACCAAACCTGTTTATATCGCTAAGGACTTGACTCCAACTGAAGAAAAGGAGCTTGTTGCTCTCCTTAAGGAGTTTAAGGATTGTTTTGCCTGGAACTACAAAGAGATGAAGGGTGTACCACCTGAAGTGGTGCAACACACGATCCCAATAATGGACGGATCAAGACCAACCAGGCGAAAACCATACCAGATCAATCCTAAATAGAATCTTAAATATGCGGCAATTGTAAAGGAGAAAATTGTTGTTTGTGAATTTCATCTACGAGATAAAACATACGGATTAGTTGTCACCAATCGTAATAGTGCCAAAGAAGAGTACTTGCTGAAGGAGAGGTGGAGGCGGTTGCCCTCATCTTCAGTGCACAAGAAACTCTCTGTTGTTTGAGTTGGTTGGCTTCAGTTTGGGCGAGGGTAAGGGCTTGGTTGACGTGTTTCTCAGCGTCTTGGGTGGCTTGTAGTTGTTGCTAGAGCTTGCTCACTATTGTTAGGGTAGTGGTGAGGGTGGCCTCGTGGTCCTCCAAGGCTGCATGGAGTTGCTAGTTGGCAAGCGTAGCTTCGTGGAGAGTTTCATGTGTCTGTTGTGCTGCTTGTTGGCCTTGGCAAAATGAGCATTTGCTGTTGGGCTGCTGGTGACCTGCTCCTACTATCTCTGCATGTAATCTGTCATAGATATAAGCAACTCTTGGGCAAGGCTGGAAAATCCTTGAGTGGATCTTCAAGGAATCCACAGAGTTGTAGTACCTGCATAATAGCCTTGGGCTACCAAGGAGCTTCTTGGTGGACACCCAAGTGTGAGGGCTCTTGGGTTTTGTGTATTAGGGCCAAAGTTATACCTGGGGTTGGTTAGTCTTGTTAGTGGTGTTAGCGACGGTGGTAGTGGCTTCTTCAATATGAGCTTGAGCTACGAGCAGAGCTTGGTGTAGATAAGGTTTGGTGAGGCAATTGGGTGTTCACTATGGGGAGAGGCCTCTTTTTGGGTGGCATGGTTATATGTTAGTCAGAGAGTAGGTTGATGGTGGTTAGTGGAAGGGAGTGGCCAACTTGGGGTGGGTGATTGGGTGACAAGGGTTCTTCATCTGTTTCATCAAGCTTGGTGTAGATGAGGTTTGGTGAGGCAATTGGGTATTCACTATGGGGAGAGGCCTCTTTTTGGGTGGCATGGTTTTATGTTGGTCGGAGAGCAGGGTGATGGTGGTTAGTGGAAGGGAGTGGTCAACTTGGGGTGGATGATTGGGTGACAAGGGTTCTTCATCTATTTCATCAAGCTTGGTGTAGATGAGGTTTGGTGAGGCAATTGGGTATTCACTATGGGGAGAGGCCTCTTTTTGGGTGGCATGGTTTTATGTTGGTCATCGGAGAGACCAGGGTGATGGTGGTTAGTGGAAGGGAGTAGTCGACCTGGGGTGGGTGATTGGGTGATAAGGGTTCTTCATATGTCATCAAGATTGTAAGATGGCCTAAGGTGGGGAGTTTTTTTTGGCGAGCATTTTCGAGCGAGCACTTTTTGGGAATCGGGCAAGACAATTCCAAAAAGATACCCACCCAGAGAGGGGCAAAGCGAGTTGGAGAGAGCAACATGACATAATTATTTGAGAGGGAGAGGGCAATAGTGAGCAAGAGGGAGTGAACATAGAAAAACATGTCAACAACACATCCTGTACATTGAGGTTATTGGTTCAAACTGAAAATAAAACCAAGTTCATTCATGTACAACTTCCAAATACAAAAATGTGAAAACCCCCTCCACGAAGAGAGAGAGAGAGAGAGAGAGAGAGAGAGAGGTGAAGCAAGTTAGAGAGAGCAACATGACATGATTACTTGAGAGGGAGATGGCGACAGTGAGCCAGAGGAGTGAACACATAAAAACATGTCAACATCACATCCTCTACATTGAGGTTATTGGTTCAAACTAAAAATAAAACCAAGTTCATTCATGTACACCTTCCAAATACAGAAATGTGAAAACTATCATCTTTACTACTATAGGCCTCGTCGCTCGCTTGTTCTCCGAGGTATAGGCACAAAGTAAGCGAATGGTGTTTGCACCCTTCCACACTTTATCTAGCAAGACATGCTCAAACGATTCATCAGTAAAACCATGGGCTCGCCATATTACAATTAAGCCCACCACTTTTTTGTTAACTTTAGAAATAGCATCATCATTTCCAGGAAGTGGAAAGGATGTGAGACCTTTCCATGCTTGTGCACCGTCTATGGTCTTCTGCTTGACCTCCACATTGGTGGCCTCCCTTTGGATACGCGTAGCAACAACTTCAATGCTAACATTTGATGAGGCCATCACACAAACAAAATGAAGGAGGGTTTAGGGTGGTGTACTCTACTAATAAGGCTTGGTGGCAATGGTTTATAATAAAGTGTTAACTCTATATTTATAATAGTGGGAGAGGTGCACTCTTCTTTTTCAACAAACAAAATAAAAAATAATATTTATCTTTTTAATGTTAATAATAAAGGTATCTTTCCTTGAATTTCTACACTACAATAATAAAGGCATCTTTTGAACTTATTTGGGAAAGAGAGTATGTATTTGAAGGAGATAGACATTGCACAATTGAACCCTCTACAATGAGGTTACTTCCACAAAGGTTACATAGGTCCCAAAATACTAGAGGTCAACTAATTATCCATGCATTAAATTGTCTAAATTAGGGTACGTTCTCCTATGAGACAAGGCATTGTAAAGCTTAAGATCGGATAGGATAGGTTGGTGGATGAACATATTCTCACTCTAGCTTAAGCCTAGCACATGTAAATAAATGAAGTACAAGTGTTTGCATGCAGGATACAACTTCTTCTTAGATTCTCTATCTGTAAAATTTTGGCATGTACAACACGGTTCGTCTTTCACATGCACATGATATTTTCCCATGTGTGTATCATCCCTATGCAATTCACTCTTAAAAACTTCATACTTGTGCTCCACTCTCTGCACTTCTTCTACCACCATAGCTTTCATTTTCAAAGTGGCCTTTACTTTTTTGGCCGCTTCCTCTGATATCGACGTGCAGTACTTGACTCGTATGCCTAAGCCACCAGCCTCTATGTTAGTAGTGGACCTATATGGCAGATCTTTTGAAGTTGTAGTTATAAAGAACCTTGAAGCCCCCTGCTACGCGATGGAGTGGGAATAACACCTTATGCATTCTTTCTCTCCACCTCGTATCTACCTTCCCATAATGAATATACATCCTCGTCTATGAGGTTGGTTCCTAGAGAAACTTGGGTGGTGGATTGGACTTTGAGTCTATGATGTTGGTTCCTAGAGAAACTTGCCATATCTTGGGTGGTGGATTGGGCTTTGAGTCTATGATGTTGTCCACAATGTAGCAATGAAGCACATGGTCAAGGCAAAACCATATCTATTGTCAAATGAGACCATTAGCATGCTTGCAATAGCCTTCAAAGGAAGGTGCCGCTGGCACACCCTTAGCAGATCCAACTATGTGTTGCCCACACCTCTTACCCCCATGAGGTGTTTCGCTACATGTGACCCTGCTGCCAATGCATGTCCTTCGAGCTGCCCGCATTTCTTTATTCAATGGCATTGCCCTCTATGACTTCTGTTGTTCTTTCTGGAGTACTGCTTGTATCATGTTCCTTAAAATTGATCTTCCATGGCCTCCAAGCATACTTGTGGTCTCTTACATGTGTGTTGTACTCTGGTCAATGTGTGGACTCGTCATCAATATCAATTACCACAGTGGACGGTCTCTTGTAACGTGCACTTTCTTTGTCACCCGTGAGAGGGGTAGGCGCCTTATACACGGGTGTTTCTTCAGTTTCCTGATTAACTGTTGGGACCACATAGGCTAGGCTTGTAGAGCACCATTCTTTTAGTTTCTCCAAGCTTGGGTCTCTCCCTATGTGCTTGCCTTGAGAGTAAAGAGACTACCTTTGTGCTTTGCAAAATTGCATTCGCCACATTGGTAGTACGCATCATAAAGAGAAATCTTACGTCTATATCCTTCCCCTGCCACAACTTCCATGCTTTCTTTCTGTTAGGTTTATTCTTGTGGTGGAGTATTTGAACCATCATTAATTCTCTCTATCATTGTCATGACTGAACCCCAATGTGCTATGCGCACCTCCCACTAGCTCAACCAAGAGTCCATTGCTGAAATTCCTATCCCCATCACATGACCATTGCACCACCATTGACATATCAATCGAGCCTCCACTGATGCAGCTTCATTGGTAGGAGCCATGCACCACTTCTTACACATTGCTCTGTGCTCTCCTTGAGACGTAACACACACATACTTTGTTGTGTGGGCAACCTTGCTCTGCTGCCAACAATGAAATAGGCAAGGCCTCTCCCTATCTGTCAAGACGTTATTTTTTCCACCACATTGAACACATGCCGAACTATATTCCAATTAGCCTGAGCCTCATTTGCGCGATGAAACCATAGAAATATTCCCTCTCACAACCATAGTTGGCCATCACTTCATTAATGCATTCCCAGAACAGACATTGGGCCTCCATATCCTCCTCTTTGATTTCACATGTCATAGTCATGAGAAGATCCTACAGGTTGTACAATAGCTAGCTCTAACTACCTAAATACTCTACATTGGTAATTTCCTACCTTAGATCATACACATGACAAGCCATGGTCACCCAATTTGATGTTTGTCAAGTGTGGTCGAACTGTATCCATGCATGTCGCAGGTTGCCAGAGCTGGTCCGTCGCATTCAATTCACCAAATCCAACCCTGAAGTAGCTCCAATGGTGGACATCTTGAAAACACAGCACCTAAGCACCCTTGACCCGAGAACCTGCTTCCATGGGAAGAAGTTGTAAGTGCACTCTCGCTTTAGCTTCAGAAGTGTATCCAAGCCAAAGCTCTCCTTTGAAGACCCTTACCGAGCTGCAGTGACTAACCTCCAAAACGTAAAAATCAAATTGTTCAAATATCACAATTTACTTATCTAGATTTTAATAACTCTTTTAAATAAACCTAATTGCCCAACCAGATTAGCCTATTACAATTTCTTTGTCCACACATATTTGTACCTTACTTGCCCCAGCATTGCGATCCACCCCTAGCACCCTCGACACCATTTGCCTTGTCCTATTAGTTAGTGCCTTTGATGTGCCTGCATGTACGTTATGTTGATGGAAGCCGATGTGTATCATTAATCTACTCATCATCTCATCGAAGGGCATCACATAATAGATGTAGTAATTACATGTAGCAATGCACATCGTCGGAACTAAGTAGTAATGGTGGCAAAGGAGCTTTCCAGATGCATTGTTGCATTCCTCTCCAATGTGGTTGGTGCCTTTAGCATGCTTCCAATAAAATGTGATGTATTTGACACCCTGTGGTTCTTTAAACACGGGGAAATTTCATTAACACATTTTAAACGCGGGTAAATTTCATTAACACACTTTAAACTACCTAGGCAATGGCTTCTCTGACATACTCTAGGGAAGGGAATGTTAGAGGTATGCGGATTTGACCACCAATACTTATGCTCCATGGAGTCCATTCCTGAGCGTGTTCCCATGGTCGGTGGAAACTCAAATGCAATATCACCATTATATTTTCTAGGAATCTCCACAGCCTTGATAACCTCTTTGACATTCAACAAAATCTTTGTTAATGTGTTTCCATGCTCCAAAGGTATTCCGAAATTCTCTTACCATCTCCTCTTGCAACAGTGGATGAGCCTGATATATATATATATATATGGATATATATATATATATATATATTTGGATATATATATATATATATTTGGATATATATATATATATATATTTGGATATATATATATATATATATATATATATATATAATATATCCAAAAATTAGCATCCCTACATTTTCTTCCCTCTTCTCTCTCCATCACTCCTCTATCTCTTCTCTCTCCATCACTCCTCTATCTCTCTCTCTCCCCTTTTCTCTCTCCCTCATCTCTCTCCTTCATCATGGTTTACAAGATGAACATCAAAAAACATAATCATCATTAAGCTATAAAAAACTCGACAAATACATTAAAGAAGTTAGCACTATGAAGTAGTGCCAACATTATTACTACATCAAAGAATTTGGCATTATGAAGTAGTGTAAGCATTATTACTACGCTCAATACTTAGGAAACACACTCATTAGGCTCTACGACACGCAACCATTGATTGGGCCAAATTCCTAATTAGTTTCTCATTCTCATCATTGATGACTTTTTATGTCCTCCAGTAAGCAATTGCATTTGATATTCTGAGCTTGAACATATCTATCGTTGCAAAGTCATTCTACTTTGCTTTGATTATTTGTTTTAATTCCCATAATAAACTCCCTGAAATCTCTCTAGCTTGGTACAAGTCTGGATTGTTTGAGTCCTTATACATATCATCAAGCACCATGTATCCTTGCAAGATGATACACTCCATGGTTAGCTCCTCAAATGATGGTGTGGCCATGATGCGTAGAAAGAAAAAAGAAGGCGTGTTGATGGAAGAGAAGTGGGTGTCTGCACGCTGATGGAGAATAGGGGGCGAAGCCTTGATAGAGGATAGGGATGGGAGGGGGCGCTTGGGCTGCAAGAGACATGGGGCATGAAGCCTTGTAGGGAGGGGAGCAGAAAGCAGATCTAGGATATAGATAGGGGAGAGGGCGCTTGGTACTTGGGAGGAGGGCTTTTGTGGGCCCTCCTCCAACATAGCCTATGACATGTAGGCCACGTGGCTTGCATGCCATAGGCCACAACGTTGCATGCATGCCATCGGCCATGCATGGCACAATGCCATGTTGTGCCACATCACATAGCGTGGGCCGCATGCCACGCACACAGTACATGCCATGTGTGGCACAATGCCACGTTGTGCCATGTCACATAGCGTGGGCCGCATGCCACGCACACAGTACATGCCATGTGTGGCAACCACGTGTAATGCCCGAGTGTAGGCATTACACATGGCGCCCACGTGGACTACGTAGGACTACGCAATCCCCGTGGGTGCCATGTGCTGCCTAGTCATTGATGCCACATGTAATTCACAACCACATGTGTCACCAATCGATGACACACATGGCTAGATGTGGCATGCCACGTGGACTTTTCAGTCCACGTGGCACCACCACGTGTAATGCCCATAGTCGGGCATTACACGTGGCGTGTGTCGCATGCATGGCACCGTCGCGTGAATAGCATAGTCCACGTGGCGACACCATGTGTAAAGCTCACTCATGGGCATTACACACGGCACAGGCCACACGGCGTGTCTTGCGTGGCTATGCAATGGCTTTAAAGCCGTTTCATATAGCCACCGATGAGGGCTCACAAAGTCACACTTTGTGAGCCCTCAACAAAATCCATCAAAGCCCTCTCTTTCCCTCTCTCACCCTCAAAGCCCTCTCTCGCTCTCGAAGCCTGAGAAGTGCCCTCTCTAGCCCAAGAAGCACCCCCAATGCCCTTCCCTAAAGTGCCTTCAACGCTTGCCCTTAAACGCCTTTAAGATCAAGCAGGCCCTCAAGTGGTCCTCACTTGCCCTCAAGTGGTCCTCACTTGCCCTCACCGCTGTCACTCGTCCTCAACGTTGTCAAGCTCAAGTGGTCCTCGCGTACCCTCAATGCCCAAGAGTCCTTAATCATCCAAATTCTCAAGGTAAACTTCTTTTGAGTAATATAAATGGCATAATAATTCCTAAATATTAAGAGATTATGCATATTTAATACAATGCTAATTTAGATAGATGCATCACATCTTATTTGAATCAATAATTAATCATGATTAAAGACTAATTTAAGAACTATTCTTAAATATGGTTGCATATCAAATTTATAACTATTCAAGACAAAATGCCTCCACGCACTCATTTGCAATCAAAGGGGTTCACTAGATCGCAAGATGAGATCACTCTCTCGCAAGATGTGGGCATATCACAAGTGGCCACATCAAGCAAGGTAACAAACACCTCTCAATTGCAGTTGACTATGGGAGTTGGTTCTTCAATGCCCATCGACAATCATGTGGCCAGCAGTAGTGCCACGATTATAGAAGGAAACTTATCTGTAAAAAAAGAGAGTTTTGGCCAAGTGGTTGATCGACACATCTGTAAATTGGGTGGAGGACCACTTGGTTGACAACTAAAACCACCTTCCTAGAGTGCCACTTTGTCACCTCCTTTGCAAACTCGATAATCCACACGAAAGAGGATTCTATCGAGGGGTTGATCAGAAGCATTGAGGAGAGAAAATACCAATCGACAATTGCAGCATTCATTGTCTCTAAGGGATTCCCTCGCAAAGCACCCGTTCTATTCGACCGTCGAAGTGCAGCCGGCCACGACCTATCATTGTCATGTGAATTTGACACAATATTAGAGAAGACAGAAGGATGGCAGCACATGGTTGGGAAGATCTTTGTTGTTTGGGATGGCAACCATCAGCTCAAAGCTTGGTAAGAATGGGTGAATATTGTGTGTACTCTTATCTTTGTATATGGTGTGTTGAGTGTTGTGTGAAGAAGAAGATTTTCAGCCTCTCACCTTGTGTGTACTCTTATCTTTGTATATGGTGTGTTGAGCATTGTGTGTTGAGTGTTGTGTGAAGAAGAAGAAGATTTTCAGCCTCTCACCTTGTGTGTTCTCTTTTAGGGGGTTGCTTGTTTGCTAACATATGCATGAAGCATATCCTCTAGCACTTGGTTGACTCTCTCTTCCTAACCATCAAATGTTCGATAAGAATTATAAGAATACCCTTAAGGAGATGGAGATACTTTTCACTAAGAGGGGACATGAGCTGGCATAAATTGCCAACGCCGACTGTGGGAAAGAGTTTTTAAAAAAAGTGATCTCGTATAAAGGCTAGGGTGAAAAGGCTAGCAAATTCACTACTCCGAAGCTAGCAGAGATTACTCAAGCACATATTTTAAATGAAGAGTAAGATCTCTAACTCTCTTGACGCATTACATTTTTTTTTAAAAGTAAGTAGAAACATAATGCTTGTTCACAATGCAAGAAATTGAGAATTATCAGTAATAGCAGCGAAGCTATGGTAAAATTTTCAGAAAATAATACATCTTATTTTTATGCATATCGACGAGAGCAACAGATAGGCATGGGGGTACCATATCCTCCACTCCTCCCGGTACCCATGAGCCCAACACAGTCTAGTGCCTCATCATGGCCACCTGGTGTTCCAATGGAGCCCCAATATCGACATGTCATGCCACATACATCCCCCATAGGTTCTTTTGTAGTTCCCTCATGGGCACCACAGCCTGATCTTGCGAGGCCATTTTTCCCACCCTCACCTACACCATTTGGTAGAGCTCCCTACCCCATACCACCTTCTTGCTTCCACTGGCACGTGTGGCGTTCGTACTGATGTATTTTAGTAGCTTTTAATGCCCAAAATATATTGGTTTTATACATTATTGTTGTTCACTCATATTATGTCAATGGCATTATTTTTTGCTTCTTCCATAGCATTGTTTTTTAGAGTGATGGAGCAATTGGTTTCGAGATCTCAGAGAGAGAGTGAGTGAAAGAGAGAAAAAGTGTTTGACCGAGACATTAAAATAATAACAATTGTGTTTAAAGTAGTTATTCTTTTGCTTAAAGTAAGAATTCTAGTGCTCAAAAAAGTATTTTTTATCCCTTTTGAAAGTTATAAAAATAGAGATTGCCATGTTTCAATACTCTTCTTCTAGACACATCCCACACCACTCTCTCCTTATATCTTCATATTGCGATAGACTACTTGTAAACTCCTTTGTCATGGCTTCATCTAGCAATCCCTCTAATACTACTACGTTTGCAACCATCTTAAGCAAGAAGCTCACCTTGGAGACAAGAACATGCTAGAGGTGAAAGCAACAACAACCATTGGGATATGGAGAGCTTTTGGCATCATTGAAGAGGCAAAGGAGGATCCTCTTAGAGTTGAAGTTACCACCTTCATTCGTAAGCTAGGATAGATAAAAAAGGTCAAGATGATAGTTGAGGCCCAAAATGCTTTCATATGGTGTCTTTTTGTGAAGAAGTACAAATGATTGTGTCATGTCGTAGGTGTTTGTCATGTAATGAAATGAAATGGAAAGATGGACACTAGCACTCGGGCCGGAACGGGCCGACCCCCCCCCTCAATATATGATATATTTATTGGGAGTATTTAATGAATACAATGCTCCATGGGTTCCAAGAACCAGATGATGTCCATGTACATATGAAAACAGTACCAAACAAGTATGCTCGAAATCGAAACTTGATGTAGAAGCTCGAAGCAGTACGACCACTAGTGTGGTCCAGTCTCTACGGTCCTGTGCTTTCACTGGACTCCGCGGAGAGCGCCTCACTGGTGTTCTGAGACCACGCACAAACACTCTCGTACTAACGCCTGGCTCTCCCGATCTCAGCACCTTTGGACCGAGGTTCTCCAATAGAGCTTGGACAACCCGGCACCGAACGGGTGTTGGCCGAGCGGGATGAATCCCTTATCAGATTTAAACATAAAATACTTTATTGAAATCTGAAATTCACTTACTTGTAGATGGTTGATAGAAAACCAATACTCGTGGTATGATGAAGCCACCCAGGAGATGCGAAATCCCCTTGTAGAACGCCAGTGGAGAAGAGATGGCAACTTGTAGCCATCGGCCTATAGAGTGACCTGAGACTAGAATAGTGGTAGCCACCAACAAGTTGTCCCACTCCTTATCAAGGGCTACACTCAGTGAGAAGCAAGCGATGGCGGCCCCAAGACCACACTCGTCGATGGGTCATGCGGCATGACCTTGGACAGTGTTACGTATCTGACGCTAACCATGAGGTAAGTGGTCTAATCTGGGGTTAGAGGACCCAAAAGATGAGGAAAGCATGCTGGTTATAAACACTTTTAAGCTAATAATCACATAAGTGATTGCTTTATGCTTTTATGGGGAATTACTATATAACTGGGATGAGTGGATCTATTGTCTATGTTATTCTCTTGAGGACAAATTGGGTCTGTACATTTTGGGTCCTCTAATCAGGGGGTTAGAGGACCCAAAAGATGAGGAAAGCATGCTGGTTATGGTGGTGTAAGGTCATAAACACTTTTAAGCTAATAATGCTTTTATGGGGAATAACTATAAAAGTGGCATGAGTGGATCTATTGTCTACGTTATTCTCTTGAAAACAAATTGGGCAAAAATCTCATCCTTGGTACGAAGGATAGGTGGCAAGACCACTCTGCCATAAATAATCTCAAACGGAGCCTTTCCTGTGGAAGCATGGATCGTATTGTTGT
The DNA here is from genome assembly GCF_041138505.1 of Cibotium barometz. Classification (NCBI taxonomy): domain Eukaryota; kingdom Viridiplantae; phylum Streptophyta; class Polypodiopsida; order Cyatheales; family Cibotiaceae; genus Cibotium; species Cibotium barometz. The sequence goes on along the minus strand of NC_141052.1, from coordinate 57,333,357 downwards.
AGGCAAACTCAACAAGTGGAAGATACTTCTCCCATGCACTCTTTTGATCTGCCACATAACATTTCAATAAATCCAACACGGCTGAATTTGCAGCTTCACTTTGGCCATCCGTTTGGGGATGATAAGCTGATGAAAACTCAAGCTTAGTACCCATATTATCAAATAAAGCCCTCCAAAATAGGCTAGGAAACCCTAATTTCTGTAATTTAGGGATTTCCACACATGGAATCCCCAAACTTGCCCTTGATTACAATGGAAGGTTTGATTCATGGAAAATGTTGAATAGCCACTTACCAAATAGTGTTTAGAACCACCATTAATTGATCTTGATGAGTAAAATCAAGGTCATTTTGGAATTACCCCCACCCACCAACTACAAGGGAGTCCAACGCTTTATGGGCCACGTTGGTTATTATCGAAGGTTTATTCTATTCTTCGCCGAGATAGCTCGACCATTGTATAAGCTTCTCATTGAGTTTATTTGGACCGAAGAATGTGACCGTGCCTATGAGCTATTAAAGAAGGCCTTGGCGAGTGCTCCAATCTTGAGAATGCCTAACTGGGATTTACTCTTCCATGTGCATATTGATGCATCAAACTTTGCTATTGGGTGTGTGTTAACTCAACCTGGAGAACATAAGCTAGACTACCCCATTAGCTTTGCTAGTCGCCAGTTGAACGATGTTGAGATGAACTACACCACTACGGAGCGAGAAGGGTTGGCAATGATATATGCAGTAAGGAAATTTCGTTATTACCTCCTTGCCACCAAGTTTGTTTTCTATGTGGATCATCAAGCATTATTGTATCTGGTAAACAAACCATGCTCCACAGGAAGAATCACACGATGGCTATTGATTCTCCTTGAGTTTGATTTCACGGTTGTTGTGAGACCTGGCAAGAAACATGTTATGGCTGATCATTTGTCTCGCATACCTAATGGTGAGGCTCCTACGGGGGTTGATGATAACTTACCTGACACTTCCCTGTTCATGGTGGAGACAATGCCTGAATGGAGTGAGAAAATTGTTAACTTTTTGGTTAATGGCTTTCCACCCAAGGAGCTTCGTAAAGATCTAGCTCGGAAGCTGATCAAAGAATGCGAACCCTATTGCCTGATAGCCGGGACTCTTTATAAAAGAGGAAAGGATGACGTTCTTAGGCGTTGTGCCCGAGAGGATGAGTATCTATACATTTTGCAAGAGGCACATATGGGCGTAGCCGGTGGTCACTTCTCTGGAGACTTAACTGCGCGAAAGATCTTACAATCAGGGTATTGGTGGCCCACTATGTTCCAAGATGCATCACTCTTTGTGAAGGGTTGCGATGAATGCCAATGATATAAGAAACCCCAGAGGAAAGATCAGATGCCCCTACATCCAATCAAAGTAAACCAACCATTTGAAAAGTGGGGTTTAGACTTTGTAGGTCCAATTAGCCCAGCGGCCCGAAACACACAATCTCGCTATATTATTGTGGCCACTGACTATATGACCAAATGGGCTGAAGCGAAAGCGACACGTAAGGCAGATGCGAGGACAACAGCCAAGTTCCTCTTTGAAAATATAATCACACGCTTCGGTTGTCCTTTTGAACTTGTGAGCGACAATGGTACGCATTTTATAAATGAAGTGATTAAGGAGCTCACAACAAATTTCATGATATCCCATCATAAATCTACTCCTTATTATCCGCAAGCGAATGGCCAAGCCGAGAGTACCAACAAGACCTTAATCTCTGTTTTGACAAAGACAGTTGAAGCTCATCGCACGGATTGGGATCTAAAGCTCACGACAGCTTTATGGGCCTATCGTACTGCGTACAAAGTGGCTATTAATTGCACACCATTCAAAATGGTATATGGCCAAGAAGCAGTCATGCCATGGGAATTTGTCATTCCTAGTCTTCGTGTTGCTACTCAAGAGGGTTGGGATGGTAATCCCTTAGTAGAGCGTCTATATATCCTTGAGCGGCTAAACGAAGAAAGACAATTGGCTGTATACAATGCCCTTGTGGAGAAGGATAGAAGGAAAAAATGGTTTGATCGCCATCTAAAGGACAAGGACATCAAGGTTGGGGATAAAGTCTTGATGTATGGAGTGCGAAACGAAAAGAAGAAGCTCAAATATGTTGGTAAGGGACCGTATAGAGTATGTGAAATTACACCGCAAGGTACCATCAGAGTGGAGACTCTCGACGGAGTTGAAACCATTGGATTCCTTAATGGGAGTAAATTCAAAAGATACTATGACCCCCTGAGCCAGGAGGAGTTACACGCAATCCATCAAAAGAAGGCAGCTAAAGAACAGGCTGAGCTTAAAAAGATACAAGCAAGAGTCGAAGCCAAAGAACGTCAACAGCGTGCTAGGAGACAACGAGAAGCCAACTTGGGAATTACGCAAGTATTTTTCGAGGAAGCAGAGGAGGATGCATTGGAATCTGACCCACCTCTAAGATACCCAATTGAGTTACAGAGTCCTTACGGGGAGGTGCTGTATAATGCATTATTGGATACAGGAGCTCAACACAATTTGCTATCATATGGCATGTGGTGTCAACTGGGAAAACCACCTTTATCCAAGAGTTCTATCCAAGTTCAAGGAATCAACAAGAAGAAAATCCCTGTCTCAGGAATTCTGCACACTCCGGTTGCTTATGACAAGGGAACCATAATTCAAAGCTTTTTGGTTATGCCTGCTGGTACCATGGAAGGGACTGTAATCTTAGGGCGCAAATGGATGATGGCCACCAAGTGCAATATCGATTGGGCAACCAGACAAGTCACAACGCAAGAACCAACACTAGGTCTGACCGCTCAAAATCCCGCACCTAAGTCATCCACTCAAATATTAGATAACAAAAAATCACAAAGTCCAGTGGCAAAACCATCTTCGATTGTTGGCCACCCCTCTAACGCTTCAACGCCAAGAGTGGAAACAGGCAAGGTGGTCTCTAAAGCTTCGCTTACTATGCCAAAGAGTACATACAAATGGGTCCCCAAAGCTTCGTTAATAGCTACTTCCCTTGCTCAATCTCGTTCAGCCACCAAGAAGCCTCGTAAAAGGAAAGTAGCTACCCACCCGAGAAAGGGCAATGTAACATCGCGATGGATCCCTAAAAAATTATTAGTAGCCCAAGGGTACTACGAGGGGAATGACCAGATTTGGGTCCCTAAACATAAGGTGAATCCCTCTACATCACCTATAAAACCTTGCAAACCAATTGTTGCCAGCCCAATGACAATTCAAGACCGTGGTAAGGGAAAGGTAACAGAGTGCTCCGCACCACTTCCAGAGTTAGTTTGGATTCCCAAACGATATCGATCATTACCACCTAGCTCAGGAAGGGAGGAGCCACATGAAGCTTCTAGCTCCTCATGCCAGGCACACAATCATATAGAAGTTTCTACATGCTCTACACCTACTCTTGTCAACACCCAACAAAAAACCGATGAGTCTACGTCTCCCCTTGTAATAGTATCGTCGGAAACCATTTCCTCCATTCGTCAATGGGAGCGTACACTACCATCTCTACAATTGGATGTGGCCACAAGGGTCATAAAAAGCTATCTGCCCACATCACAACCTATGACCCGCTGGACAAATTGGTTCCAAGAGGCTGCAACATCATTGCAAATAATATGATCTACCCAAGGAAAGGGGGAGCATGTACTCACGCTCGACATTCTAATGCTTCCTCCTTAACCTTCTCCCCTGACCATGTAATTGCCAAATTCAAGGGGATGTATATATATAGCTTCATACATAAACAAAACAAAGAAAACAAAATTAAAAAAATAGTAAAAAGAGCAAGAGCACGTTAAGAGCAGAGATATCCGTATACAATCAAGAACTAGATTGACCTGTCACAAACCTACTGATGCTATATCTATGTTTGCAGATATGGCAGATGCACGATCATCATACACTTCATCCACTCCTACCTTTGGTGAGAGGTATCATCTGTACCTTTCTCAGATATTCCACATGTGCTATCCTGTAATTGAAACTGAATGGGATCATATAGATGTACTAGCCAGAGAGGAAAATATTGAGGAATTAGAATGGCTAATTCGCCTATTGACTATGACTGACCCCTACTCCGTAGAGGACATATCCCCGATAGCCCAATGCTTTCCTTTTCCACAAGATGACTATCCTCGCATGGTTACATTTTTGATGAGTTTATGTGGATGGGAAAATGAAAAGGAAATATCTGACAATGATGAATGGACGGATGAAACTCATGGTACTACTGAGGTTGACTTTATTTGTTTGGATGATGCGGATAGAGGCTTAGCCTTAGGGCTAGAGCCAGGACTCTACAACATCCTCTTACCGTATCCTCAGTAGTAGTGTGGTGACTGGTAGGTAGGTTAGCGTTTCCAAGTTTTTTCTAGTTTAGATTCCTTAAACAAATCTTGAAATTTTCACACTGATGTGCCTCTCGAGGTATAGTGCTTGTTAGTTGATTGTACAGGTTAAAAAAGTTTGAGGTGGGTTCGCTTTTAAGTCCTGAGACTGCCGCAACGTTCATCAAAATATATCTACATCAAATTGCAAGCTGTCTCATCGAATCAAGGAGATCTCCAATTACAGGTGTAATTCTTCCATACCCACTCTCTTTCGTTTTTACTGTTCAATTAATTTCATAAACTATAAGGCATGACCACATGGAAATTGTCAATGTACTACTTAGTTTTTGAAGTTGCTTGCATACTAGTGTAAATCATTAATGAGCTTAACTTTATTGGAAATATTCCTAGGCAGCATGACGTCTTTAGTTAACCTTGGAATACGATTGTCTTAGGTCTAGGGTCAAACCATCTTAATGTTTGAACACCTGGCTGTGTGTGTGTTGACCTCTAGGACATAGCTTTTACCCCTTGTCGTAAGGATGTAAGAACACATTTTAGTTCAGGAGCGAAGATCAAAAGAAACCCAAAAAAAAAAGCCTACAATAAATGGCAATACAAGTCTATGATGTGCTTTAATGTTGGACTATCGCCTTATCGATACTTGGTAGGCGAGGAGTATTCTACTCTAGACCGATGCCTTGGTTGGTAGGGGGTAGCCTTGCCTAAAGTGAGCTAATAGATTCCTGGATAATGCCTTGTGTTAAACATGGTACCAGGATCGATGTTAGTTTTGCCTTAAGAAGGTCGCCATTGTGTGTAAAAATTGTCACGTGCAAAAAAAAGAAAAAAAGAAAAAGAGAGAGGCAACAAGCTCCTGTAACTCTGATGTTTCTTGTTTCCCTAGGCTTGTGGTATTAACTTGTTCTTAGAGTAGACACAGTGTGGTCATGTGTTTATTTATTAAGCTTGGTTATTTTCCTTGACTTAGGCCACTTATAAACCTTGATTAACCTTTGACACCTTGCTTACTCTTGATTTACTTTCAATAATTCTAAACTCCTGTTAATTTGCTACACTAGCTCATTCATGTGACCCTTAAACTAAGTTCTCATAGCAACATCCATTGTGGTCTAGCATGCTTGAATTTCTACACTTTATATCTTTTGAATTCTAGCATACTTTCACTCTACTTCCCTATTTTGCAGACGGTCTACCACAACAACCCTCTCGAGCTTACCATACCATAGCTTCCGAGGACGGAATCTACATCAGGAAGGGGGGCATGTTAACCCATGGCGGACGCACTATGTTTTATGTCATTAATTTAAATATTCTGAGTCATGGGCCGGGCTTGTCGGCACCATATGTTAAGGATAAAGGGATTGGGTGATCGCCGATGAGAGGCGCACCTTGGATATCAGTAGGATAAGGGTTAGGGTCGGCCGGCCATGTATGGGCGCCCAAGTGTGAACGGCCAAGTCACCTATAAGAGTCAAATGTAACCCTAAAATCCTCATTCTCATGTGTTGTGAATACAAGAGTGCTCTTGCCTTATCTCTTTGGTTTCCTTCTCCTGCGAGTGTGTGAGAGAGAGAGAGAGTGAGAGAGCGATCGAGCACTGTGTAGCGGCACAGCGGGGCGGAGAGGCGGTAGAGCGGCGACGGCGGCTCCTCCTTCACGGCTGCGACGCGGGAATCCTTCAAGGCAGCGGTTGAGCGGTGAGTGACACACCCTTTGGCATTCTGTTTGAGCTTCCTTCCCTGGTTGTATGCTTGCAGCCATTCGTGGCTCGCATACGGTGTCCGGCAAGTCCCCAGCTACGACCTGTGCGGCAAAAGCGCACAAAAAGCAAGGTGGAAGATAGAGAAGGTTCTTAAGGACACTTGAAAAGACAAGTGCGCTAGAGGCACATATGTTGTCACAGGTCTTTATTATAAGCAGCAAATGGAGAATCCCAATCACTACAAACTGCTCGATGACAAGGGTGTGAGCCACACATATTCTCACCTAGTTAGGCTAATCAAGTTTGACATGCCCCTTGTGGATGCTGCTTCTAAGATGTATTATTTATCCCCTCAACTTCACGAGTCCATTTACAATGCCATGCCGTATGAGGCTGCTTGAAAGCTTTTCTATGTATCCTTTTTATATAGTAACCTTTCTTTGAAACCTTGAGAGAGTCTCATGTGCAATCAAATATGTATGCAGGTTCTCATTTCTTAAACCTGATTTGTTAAATCTAATTTGTATGCAGGTCATTTCTTAAATTTGATTTGTGGAGGTTGTCATTAGCAAAACCTTTATAAAGTTTGGTTATGCTATATAGCACAATTCCTGTACTATACAACACAACAAATTGCCCCTCTCACCCTAAGTTCACCATGTCTAGTTGTGCTATATAGCACAATTCCTGTACTATATAGCACAACACAATGCCCCTCTCACTCTAAGTTCACCATCTGGTAGTGCTATATAGCACATGTACTATACAGCACAACACAGTGCACAAGACATAGAACCAAGGATTAAGCAAGAAAAAATAGCATAGACAAAACAGGATCCAATTCTACTTGAGCCATATATCGTTTAATAACTTCACCAGTTGTATTATATTCAAGTTAATGGTTGTTACAAAAATGAGAGTGTATACAAAAAGGATAATGAGGGTGTATACAAAAAGGATAATGGGGGTGTATACAAAAAGCCTCCCAAAGTAGGGCTTGGTTAGCGCTTGCATATTTCATTGCCTTCGTTGCTGCGAGCGTACATAGTATTTGATGATAGCAGCAAATACCTTATCCTTAGGATTATACATCATGTTATCCCATGCATAACACTAGGGATCCTTAGCACACACCTCCACTTGACCATCCATGGAAACAAGTTCCTCGTCAAGAATTCTGGCTCTTGAGATTCATCCTCTGGCTCAAATGAGGGTGGGCATATACAACATTCCTAGGGGTTCTTCATGCTTTTGTACCGTGTGTCATAGATCAACAAAGTGTCATGCCATAACAAGAAGTCATCCTTAATCACCTTCAAAAATATTGGTTTGTCGGTGGAATTAGAGATGGGGATACCTGTCACATCTCTCAAGGTGAATGGTGGAACCTGGCATCTCTCTTGTGTGGCAAAATATCTACAAAAAAGGATCTTTGTAGTTTAGGAAAACTTGCCTTCAACACTGCATATAGGTTGTCCTTGACCATACTAGTCCATAAGGCAACATGAAAGTGTGTCGCAACTGTAGAGAGGAATCTGAGAGCATCAGGCCTTATAACATATTGAAACTGAGGCTTTCTATCCTCGTTTGGGGGGTGATGATGTGGTATAGACTGGATACTTTACCATCAATAGCATTATTGGTGCTACATCAAAATAAAGTTGGTACACAATAGGTAACCAATGCTATATAGTACACTGGCAACATAATGTAGACAAACAAATTTTAAAAAAATATATAAGGCACACACCTTTGCATCATTTACTTTCATCTCTAGAAAGTTATATTAAGCATCTTTAAAACATCCAAAGGGTCTATATAAGACCAAACAAAGTGTTATGTATAATAGTTCCATGAGATAACTTGATAATAAAACATAGACAACACTAGCTACATGTATAATACTGATAATAATATGCATCTTTGGATACATGTGAAAATTTATCTCTATAAGCATGGAAGCTCATGTGTGGGGTATTATCCTTACCCATCAAGAATATCCAACATAGGGGAGTTGATGGGTTACAAGAGGCTCGTCATATCCATTGCTAGTGTGAAAGCATCTCTATGGAGCTGGAGGATCTCCTTGAATCGAGCTGCCAATGGAAGGCTGTACGAATTGGGCATGGTCCAAGGGTGACTTTAGGAGGTCAGGGCTGGTGCAATATGGTGTTTGGTCCTCCTGGGATGATCTACAGGCACGGGTGCCATGTAAGATCGTATCTAAAAAAGCTAGTGATGGTCAGTTATTATGAGGTGTCCCAAGGCTGGGCTCTGGTCTGCTGCTATCTATAACATAGGGACATGTGAAAGTGACATAATTGATGAACTACTTGAGCGAAACAGGCCCGTCCCCCCTTTGCAAGAATTTATTGAATCAAACCACGAGCACAAAGTGCCTAAACCTTACGGATGTACATATATGACTCATTGAGACGTTGATGACTCCCTATGTTGATATGGGTAACTCGGGACGTCGATAATTCCCTGTGTAGATGTGGGTACGTCGGGCTGCGATGGATCCCTGGTTCTTGCCATTATAATGCCATGTCTTCCTACTTTATTCCGAATGGTTTACAATAAGGAAACAACTTTGTGTATGAGTTTCTCTAGTCATCCGCAGGTCTGATGGGAAAATAGAGCGTGTGAATCAGATTATAGAGGATATGTTTCGTGCATGTCTCTAGAAATCTATCAAATTGGGAAAAGTATCTTCCAATGATGGAATTTGCCTATAGCATTTCTAAACATACGACTACTGGCTTTAGTCCATTCATGCTTATGTATGAGTATCAACCCAGGGCATCTATTGATGTCAGTCTTAAGGACATTGAGCTTGATGCATCACGGGATTTCTTGCATCATGATATGCAGGAAATGTTATCCCAAGCTCAGGATTCTATCAGGATTGCTCAGGATAGAGCACGGTTTTATGTTGATAGGAGACGCTCACCTTGGTCTTTTGATCCAAGAGCGTTGGTTTATTTGAAAGTTCCTAAAGATTCTCAAACTTTGTCAATAAGAAAGTGCTCGAAATTATCTCCTAGATATTGTGGTCCATTTTGAGTTATACGTCGGATTGGCACGGTTGCATATGAACTAAACCTACCTCCACATGTTAGAGCTCATCCAATCTTTCATGTCAGTAGATTGAAAGAGAAACTGGAAGGTTAGGATAACACAGTTACTCCTCAAGAACTCGTTGAAATTGAAGATTTATCCTATGTTCCACATGAACTTGAAAAGGTACTTGAATTCAGGGAAAGGAAACTTCGTAGTCGACTAATCCCTGAGGTTAAAATTAGGTGGAAAGATAGGGAAATAGAGGATTCAACTTGGGAGTCGGTTGAGAATGTTCAACACAGATTTCCTTATGTTCATTGAACATTGCAAGAGTGCAATGTTTTGAGAGAGGGGAAGTATGTTATGTGCACATTATATGTGCATATACTAGGAGGCTAACCCACATTAGGCTTGTGAGCATGGGAGCATGGGAACAAGCTCTAGTGGAGCATGGGTTAGGGCTAACCTTAAGGGTTGAGGTTAGGGTCAGGCATCCAAGGGTCACACATGGGAATTGGAGAGTCAAGAGTCACTTGAGGGCCCTCCTATGTAATAGGGACATGGGGCACACTCAAGGGGTGTTCTCTGGTGTAGAGGATTATATCTACTCACCTACCATTTCACACTAGAGCTATATACTGTTGGAATGATGTCATATCTCTTGATGGTATGGGACATCAAGGTTAAGGTATGAGGTACTTCATTATATTTATGTGTGCACCCTTGGTCTCGGGGGGTGGTCGGGTGGATGAGTTTATGCTTGGTTTATGCATGTTTATGCATGACAATTATCTAGAGAGATCTTAGGGTTTTAACACTTTCAGAGATCAATATTCTAACTTCTCTATGCTTCTTTTCTCCTCCTAGGGAATTCTATCCCCTACTTCTGAGGCTACCACTTCATTAGTACCTTCTCCCTCCACCTCTTTGGTGGTCCCCCCACCTTTCTTGCAACCACTTCTTCTCTTGTTTCTCCCCTTCCATAGAACCTCTCCCCTTCTTTCTCTCATGTTCCATTCTATTCTCCTCCCCAAATTAGTGATTCCATGAAGCACAGCCACCAATCATCATACTTGGTATGATTATACCGAGTTGCTTCGTGAAGGTATTGGTGTATGGACATCAGCTATGACACCTGCCTTGGTGGATCTAGCTTTACACAGAGTTTTGGATGCTCATATGTGCCTCATCATCATTCATTACATGACTCCTCCCATACAGGCACATTTTATTTCTACAAGGAGTAATGCTCGACAGATGTGGCTTGAGATTCAAAGGAGGTTTGGTGTTGTTTCTTCCATAAGATTCCTAAGCTAGAGGTAGATCTTGAGAAGATTTCTATCAGTGAATCGAACAGTATCACTAATAAGATTGGGGACTTTACTCGCATTAAGCGGCAACTTGAAGAATATGGGAATCAAGCGGCAACTTGAAGAATATGGGAATGCAAAATCAACAACTCGATCCATAAGTTGCTTGATAAATTACCTCCCTCTTTTGATTCCTTTAAAGACCATATTTACTTTCGCCAACCTCTTCCATCTTTTGAAGAATTGTGACAAGGGTTGATGAGAGGTAAAGGAAAGTCGAAATCTACTTTTTTGCCCAAGATATGGGCAAGATAAAAGGAAAATCGGACCGTGAAGGAGATTGCAAGATCTTTATTGTATCATTTTTGTCTTCCCCCACATTTTGGGGAGAATCTGTGGCTACTTCTATTTATCTCCTAAACTGCTCACTCATAAAGGCAGTTGATGGGCTGACACTGGAGGAGGCATTTTCTAGACATAAGCCATGTATATCACATTTTTGTGTCTTTGGTTGTGTTATTTTGTTCATGTCCCAAATAAGAAGCAGACTACACTTGCTCCTAAGTCCAAGAGGATGATTTTCACAGGCTATAGCTTGAGGTCCAAAGGATACCAGTTTTGGGATCCGGATGTGGAGGATATTATCATATCTCGAGATGCTCGGTTCGATGAAACATGATTTGGACTTGATTCTTCTTCCATGTCTTCTTTTGAGCAGGTCTCAGACCCATTTCCATCTAATATTGGAGTGTTCTCTCATCTACCACAGTGAGCTTCTTCTCTCGACCTCTTTAGCACCAAGTTAGCCCATTGTACCCTTTGTTTCAGCCCCTGTATCTATTGTGTCCAACCCCTTACATAGAGTTAGATTTCCTCCTACATCTTCTCCATCAGAATTTGTAGCCTCTCCATTATCTTCTCCACATTTGGCTTCTTCTTCTTCATCCACTGCTCTCGTGGATACATCCATTTTTGCAGTAGTACCTACTTCCTCTTTTAGATTTGAGAGGAGGTATGGTCCAGCCCCGTGAGTCCAAAAATTATTACAAGACTCTGACCATTCTGATAGCTAGTTGCATGCTCAGGCATCTACTTTGTCTTCTAGACCTCGGAGATCTTCTTGGCTTGCTTCTTCTGGTCGTAAGGTGAATTATGCTCTTATTAGTTCCTTATAGGATATTGATGAACCCGAGACTCCCAAAGAGGCCCTTTTGCTTTGCCCTAATGGCGATAGGCTATGGAAGCGGAGATGTCTTCTATCGAGCGAAACAAAACTTGGGAGTTAGTTCCAAGTCCATTACATCAAAAGGTCATTGGTGTCAAATGGATTTTCAAAGTCAAGTTTCATTCTATAACAATACTTTGGATAAGTACAAAGCTTGCCTAGTTGCTCGTGGTTATGCTCCGAAAGCTAGTGAGGACTTTGATGAGACATTTGCACCTATAGCCAGGTATACTACCATTTGGATTGTTTTAGCCGCCTTGGCTGCTTATTTTGGATGGCTTGTCTTTCAGATGGATGTTAAATCTGCCTTTTTGAATGGAGGTTTAGAAGAGGAGGTATATGTTGAACAACCTCCTGGATTTGAGATTTAGGGACACACAGATCATGTTTATTTATTGTAGAAGGCTCTATATGGTCTCAAATAGGCACCCCGTGCTTGGTATCAGAAGATTGATACCTTCTTGATTTCACTTAGCTTTGAGAGAGATTATCCAGATTCAAACCTTTATGTTTTTTCTTTGATGGTGGCGATATTTTTTATCATTGTGCTATATGTGGATGATCTCATCCTTCCAGGATTTGCTTTGCAATTGGTCACTCATGTTTCGTCTCAGCTTTCACAGTAGTTTGAGATGACTGATCTTGGATTACTTCATTACTCTCTTGGTCTTGAAGTATGGCAACGTGATGATTGCATTTTTATTTCTCGATAGAAATATGTGCACAAATTGCTCTCTTTATGGTTTGATAGATTGTACTCTTGTCCCATGGAACTAGGATCCATGAGTATAAACCCTACCTTCTCTCTGCGAGACTGTGGATTCACCAAATTCTGCAACATTTATGTTGTGTATGAGATTCTCCTGTCACAATTTTCTCAAACTCCCAAACTGCTATTGCTTTGGCACAGTACCCAGTGATTCATGGCCGATCCAAACATATCAAAGTGCATTATCATTTTGTTCGAGATTGGATCAAACTTGGTGTTCTTCGCTTAGTGTATTTTTCTACTAAGGACAACCTTACAAACCTCCTCACTAAACCGCTCCCTTGAGCTTCTTTAGAGGTCTTACTTTAGCGTACCAGCATTGGTCCGCCCATCTAGCGCTCCTTGAAATACTCCTCTGGCATCCATTTAGCGTCCTTGTGAGAATAGTTTTAGAAATTCAAGAGGAATTTTCTTGTGATGTTCCTTCCTTTCTTTCTAACCATATAGAAGATAATCTCTTCTGGTTGCAATATCTCTTCTTGCTCATTGACTTCTGGGCTCCTTGCGAGAATAGTTTTGGAACTTCAAGAGGAATTTTCTTGCGATGTTCCTTCCTTTATTTCTAACCACGTGGAAGATAATCTCTTCTGGTTGCAATATCTCTTTTTGCACATTGACTTCCGATAGTTTCTCTATAACCGGCTCCTCTGGAGGTGGTCTTGTAGCATAGGGTTTTAAAAGGTTGACATGGAAGGCATTATGAATTCATCTAAGATGCTTTTTAGAGATCTTAAGCTGAGATAGAAAATACATGAGGATTTGATGGTTTGTTTTGATGATAAAACTCCCCACCCAAGAGGTAATGCTTCCAAATCTTCAAAGCATTGATGATGGCCATTAACTCCTTTCTCATAAGTGGGAGCATTCTTTTCCAAATTTTGTAATCTTTTGCTTTCATATAAGAAATTGCATGTCCTTCTTGCTTTAAGACTACACCAATACATCTCTTGAAGCATCACATTCTATAATCAATAGCTTTGATAAATCCGGAACAATCAATGCCAGTGCTTTACTGGCATAAAATTCAAAGCCTCAAAAGCTTCTTTATCCATCTTGGCCCCACATAAACCCCACTCCTTTCTTTGTCTCAGATCATGCAATGGGCCATCTCTGCATGGCATTGGCTTCTTTATTTCCTCTGGAGTTCTCTCGAGATGGATTGGTGGCGATCATCTTCTTTTCTTTCCTTCTACTGCATGCTGTCGGATTTTGTATTTCCTCTGGTATGCTTTGGAGATGGATTGCTTGCGCATGTTGCCTTGCTATGGAATTTCCTGCCCATGCTTTTCTTCTCCTTTGGGGCTATTCTTGAATTTTCTGTTTATGTTGTGCTCCTCTTTTTTCATGCCATGGCAGGCTTCTTTACATGTTCTCATTCTTGTGGGTGCCTTCTTGTTGTGTTTCTATGGGTGGCAATTGTCCATTTGAGTACCATTCATATGGAACTTGTAAGTTTGCTAGGGAATATAATGGAAGTTTAAGATCATAATATGGTGACTCTGTAAACGAGTTGCAATGATAGTTGTAAACGAGTTGCACATTGATAGTTGTAAATGAGTTACAATGTGTGTAGTGCTCTTGTATCCATCTACTCCTCTCCTCTACTATCACCATGAGTCGCAATGTGCGAGACAAGAGAGGGAGAGAAGTGTAGAGAGAGAAATCGCTCGCCTAAACACCAAAAAAGAGCTCGCTCAAAAATGCTCGCTCAAAAAATACAGTTGCTTGAGGTCAATTTTGCAAGGTTGTTGTCCTTGCATCCAAATCAATTTGACACCAGTTGTGTCCCATCCATCCATGCCCTAAAAGGATCTCTTCACTTCATGGTTCTTATAGGCATCACATAAAACTTCCCTTCCAGGAGATTATTGCCGATGTGAAACAGAGTTGTAATTGTGCCTAAACATTGGACCGATTGTGAAGCAACAATAATGACTGTTCTGGGGTGTTCACATATGGTGGACTCCCGAGGGAGTGCCATGTGTCATAGGACCGATTACAGGTGACCGTTCTGAGGTGTTCACTAATGGTGGCCTCCCAAGGGAGTGCCATGTGTCTTTGGACATCAAATTCTGCTTAGCTCATGTATTAACAAGAGCCAATTTTTGTGTCAAACTCGTCGGGGTGGTCATTCCTAGCCACAATCATGTGGTCATCTTCTTCAAGGTCCACTACTTGGGCCATGTTTACCACGATGTTTTTGTCCCTAAGTTTTCTTACCGCTCTTTTGCTTCGTGTTGTTTCTTTCATTCTCGTGCTATTTCTTTTGCTATTTTTTGACATGAATGGCCTTTAATGTGGTTTCAGTGAGTGGGCCATATTAGCATTTTAGTTTGCTACCGTTGAAATATCCTGCCATCTTGACGTCGTCGAGTGTTCCTATGTGCACTGTGCCTTGCAGGGTTATTTCACAGTGACTAGGAAAGGTCCCAAGCCTCTGAATTTAAGTTTCTTTTTATAGTTTTTCATGTTGTAAAGGAGGACCATATCATCCTCACTCATTTCCTTGTCTTTAAGTTGGTCATTAAACCACTGTTTATGCCTTAGCTTTTCCACAATCATATTGTGCACAACTAGGAGGCGTGTTTCATCTAGCCTTTCAAGTTCAAAAAGGCGACAACTCAAGAGATTGCCCGTGAGTTTCTCTTGTACTGCAACTCTTAAGCTGGGTACTACGAACTCCATAGGCATGACCGCTTCAGTACCATAGGTTAAATTGAAGGGTGTTGCATTTGTGGCTATCATGTATGCTATGCAATACGCCTAAAGTGTAACTGACAACTTTTGTTCCCAATCATTTCGGCTAGCCTCTACTGTTTTGGTCAGGATAGCACAAAAGACTTTATTTGTTCTTTCAACTTGGCCATTGGCTTGGGTATAGCAGGGGGAGAATTTCCTATGGGTGACTAGGAATTCTTGTAACAAGAATTGTATCACTTCATTGATGAAGTGTATGTCATTATCACTCACTAGCTCAAGAGGGCACCCAAAGCAAGTGGTCACTAATTCTTAAAGGAATTTTGCTGTGGATCTCGCATCAATCTTGCGGGTAGCCCTAGCTCGAAGAGTATATGCCTGTTAGCACTATGATGCATACACCTACTAGCACTCCTCTATCCATTCAAAAATGATTAGAAGTCCATAGAGGGGACAAGCAATGTCGGCGTGCATGAAAATGAAATGATGATAACACCCGACATGTCCCATGAAGGGCTAGACTCCTTTGAATCTTCTTCTGCTAAGAGGTCTTCCCCTATGTAGATGGTTCTTGGATCTTCACACGGGCCTACCAGGTTAACTTCTAGTGGTACACATTTCATGTTCGTGTACTTCCATGTGTGAATCAATCCTGGGATTCTATGTGAGAAGAGCGACCAAATCTTTTTCTTCTTCTGCTGAGAGGTCTTCCCCTATGTATATGGTTCTTGGATCTTCACATGGGCCTACCAGGTTAACTTCTACAGGTACACCCTTCATGTTCGTGTACTTTCATGTGTGAATCAATCCTGGGATTCTATGTGAGAAGAGCGACCAAATCTTTTTCTTCTTCTGCTGAGAGGTCTTCCCCTATGTAGATGGTTCTTGGATCTTCACATGGGCCTACTAGGTTAACTTCTTTAACTTTCGCAGGACCATCATAAGAGGTCCCTGGCTCTCCATCATGGGTTCTTTGGGCCGAGTCATATTGTACAAAATGATCGGCCATTTTGAAGGTCATGAAGTGTTTGGGCACTTGTTTAATCTCCTTAACTTTAGCACTTCCTTCTTCTAGCAGTTTTTTCGGTTTCTTCTTCTGCAAGGGCTAACTTTTTGTTGCGTGCCTTGCATGTGGAGCGGCAAAGCTTTTGAGGTTCAGGTTAGGAATCAACGAGTTCCTTTAGTTTGGAGGTGACCGTATTGAATGGAATGGAGACATTGGTGAGCTCCTTTTGCCAAACTTGGCTAAAGTATACGTGCGCGTCGACAACCCCTACATATTTCAGCCAATATGTTTCTGAGTCAATAGGGAAGACATATGTCTCTTTCTCGTAAAAACCCTTGGGTTTACGAGTGCTACGTGGATGGTTTCCCCATAATGGTTCCTCCCTATTTTCATTCCTAGGCTTATGACTTGTGACTTCAGGCATACATGCGGAACTTAGCATGTACATGGATGTGATTTCTTACCCATCAAGCTATAGGTGACTCGTGTGCTTGTGCGTCTTGAAAGTATGTCCAAGGTAGCAAGGATATGCATCCAATTCTCGAAGTCTTCCGGCTCTAGTAGGGGAGAAAATTCCATGCTATTCCTCTCCTCATCGATCATCTTATGACACGTTTGGCATAAGTGGATTGCGGTGGATCATGTTGTTGTTTACTGAATCTTCTGTGTGAAGGGTTAGCCACTCATAGGATGGACATTCCAAGTGCGCAAGTTGACCTTTATCATTTAGTTTTTCTTCCATATATAGATATGATCCGTGTCCCAGTCATGGATCATTTTGGTTTCTCTCATGAAGGGATGGTTTCTCTCATGAAGGGATGTCCTAGGATGCAATCATAAGAAAGAGGCTGCTGCTGCTGAAGTTTATCACCACACGAATGTGTGTCAAAAGTTGGTCCCAAGGATTTTGATCTTCAAATCCCTCAAGAGGCCTATGGGCCTTGCGATGGCTCCATCAGCAAGTTTCACAAGTAAAGCCATGTCATCCATGGCAAGTGCTCCCCATTTCTCCCAACATTGTTTAGTAACAATGCTCACTCCCACTCCTCCATCTAGGATGGTGGTGACTTGAAGTCCAACAAAGGTCAAGAGGGTAGTGCAGCGTTGAGTTTGTCTCCTTCAAATTATTTCCCTATTTTGTTGACTCTAACAGTGGGGCGCAAGTGATTCCACAGGGTGCTATGAATCCATCCTCATCTATCTCGTCAAGGCTTTCTAGTTATGTGGGCTCTTGCATTCTTTCTCCTAGGCGTCCTTCCATCCAATCCTTCAAAATTTTCCATAACCTCATGCTACCTTAGAGTAAGGTGCCAATGGGAATTTGGATTTGAGAAGATAAGAAGGAGGAGAGACCTGCAATGTCTCTATAGGAACGGGTGCAGTTTCCTGAGCTAGATCACCCTTGTCCGTGTTTAGGCTCTTGTAGGTGTAGGGTATCAAAACCTAGACTTCTATGTCTGTTCTTTTTGGGCGATCATCTCCTAGGTTTTTGAGATACTCCGCAAATCGGGTTTCCCTAGTTGGGGGTATCTACATGTATTGGTGCTACCACACGAGGAAGTATCTCAAAGGGTGCTTGGTCATGGGAACCTCTGTTACGTTCTTGGGCTTCCTCAGTTAGTCTTACGTCAGGAATCAAGGGACATTCTTCAAGGTATGCTGGGTGCTTGGTCATGGGAACCTCTGTTACGTTCTTGGGCTTCCTCAGTTAGTCTTACGTTAGGAATCAAGGGACATTCTTCAAGGTATGCTGCTTAAGGTTCCTCCTCCAATTGATCTTAACAGTCCCCCTGACCAACTCTTCAACTGCTTTCAGCCTTTCTTTTTCTTTAATGGGGTTAGGATATTCGGCTAATTTCCAGGGTAGCTATTTGGGGTCTATCTGTCCTCTAACGAGAGGGGTTGAAGGTAGCATTTTCTCCTCTTCAAATGAGGAGGTTGGCTCATTTGTGGTTGTTCCATCCTCGGACCCACTCTTTATGACTACGCAGACATCCCCCTTGCCTATCTTCATGGCCTTCTTCTTTCATGATCACCTTGTCATCATGCATACTTGTTCCAGGACTTCCTTATGGGATATAACTTTTGCGTGTCCAGGGTGCCCTGATTTTGCGAGGTCGATGCCTCAGTTGTTAGCAGCGTGAGTTGCAACCCTTCTTCTACTTTGCATTCTAGTAATTGCATTAAGAGGGATCGTATGGATGAAGCCATCTCATACACTTAACAAATTAATATACTGGTGCTAGGATAAACTTCATGTGTTTTTTCCATTACGCTTGTTTAGTGGTGGATAGTCCTTGTAAATATGGTCTATTTCACACCCTATGCATAAAGGAGTTAAGGTGGAGGTACTCACAGGAGTATTAGCCATCCCTTTTTTTCTTGGACACTTAGCTACTCGATGAGGTCCTGCATAGTGATAGCATTGCATGGGTGGTTATTTGGCCATGTTACTCAAGTCATGCCCCCGGCCGAGTTGGGTTTCTAGGTACACGGGGTATATCTCATCTCCCTTCATCACCTAGTGCCTTAGGATCTGGGAGGATGGAATGTTTGATTCGAAGGGCTCAAAGGTGGTACCTTCAATGTCTTCCCCGTCTTCGGAGATCTGTGTCAAGGTTAACTGACAAACGGGGGTGATTCGAGGTATTGGGGGATATGGTGGTAGTACAAGGGGTGGTAAGGGCACTTTGGGTACCCTAAGAATTCCTCTCTAGGCCACTTCATGGCCTGGTTGAGGTGCATTATGGAGTGTTGCGATTGGCAAGGCCACGATTGTCTAGGGTTTGTTGGTAAAGCTTGGGGTAGGGCTCATTCTTGAGCAGCTCTTCGGTGGTAGAAATTGGTGGTCTCATGATTGCCCCACCTTTGGTAATAAGCGCAGTGGAAAGTGGGCCGAGGTCTCAAATGTGGACACTTCATGCTAGTATGGTTAGCTTGACAAATCGGGCACGGTACTAACTCCCTTTTAGGTAAAGATGGGGTTGGCCAACTTGATCCCGATCTTGGCATATTCTCCAATGTTGGGTCATTTGCTGGCATCAAGGCTGCTGCCAACCGTTCAACCTATTGTATTGAGGAGGACTCTTTCCCTTTCCCTTCAGATCTTGTGCCAGAGTTTTTAAGGATGCCATGGATGTGCCCTCATGCAGTTCTTGAGAACAAGCTCCCTTGAAATTATCCTCAAAGTCCATATAGCGCTCCTGCATCATTTACTCAAAGGAGGTATGGGCTAGAGCATATAAGGAGCTGTGCAAGGCTACATTTTCAAGGCCCTCGAGGAACCTCCCAATCAATCTTTCATCTAAGAACTTATCTCTATCGTTATAGTGAGAATGGAGGTATCTCACCCAGTTGATATAGTCCTGGATGGGGATTTCCAATCCTTTTATTTTATGTTGTGCAGTTGTTCGATTGGGCTCCATTGGGTTCCTTGTTGTGAGTATCCCACTTTGAAGGCCTTTTTCAAGGCTTCAGGTAGCTTTATCATCTACCTTCAGCCTCGATCGAAACCAATGCCCAGCTTTTCCATCTATGGTAAGGCCGAAGGCACTCACCTTAACCTGATCATCCACATGGCCAAATGCCTCGCAAATTTGATTGAACATTTCCAAGTGTCGTGTGGGATCTCCAGTTCTATCAAACTTGGTGATCGATTTAAAGATGTGGGCTTGTTTATTCCTTTCCTATCTAGGCCCTTGTGATGTCTAAGCCAGTGCTGGTGGTGTTATTCTTACAGCTACCCCCTCCCTATTTCCATGGCTATCCTTAACGTTTCAGGAGTTAATCATGCCATGGCTAGAGCAAGTGTGGGTTGGGGTACGATAAGTGGGGGAGCTAGGCCGGGTAGATAGTATACCATTGGTGGTCCTTGCCTCAATGGTGGACCAGTCTGGACTTCATAAGGTCCCATGTGATATCCAGGATACATTCCGTGAGAGGCAAGTATTGCTGGTACCTAGGTACTGCAGGTTAATAGAATTGTTCCGGGCGGCCTCTCTCCCTTTGATAGGAGGGTTCCAATCCCTGGTGAGTGGGTTCATGTTCTAGGTTGGGCATAAACCTATGGTCTTAGTATGAGTCTGCCATTCCAGTGGTAGGCATGGTCCCCCACACTGCTGAATTAATCTGGATCGGTTTACTTTCAGTCTGTCCTATCTCAAGTCTATGGTCTAGTGGCGATGTGGACTCTCTTTCAGGCTAGCATTCCATGCCCCTGTCCCTTGGATGTGGACCGTCTAATTGTGTGTTTCCTAGGATAAAGTTTATAAGCCTTGCAGCAAGACTTCTCTGAGAGTGTGTGTAGGGGATTCTGGGTCTTGCTCAAGGGCTAGTGGTTTGTCCATGCACTTGGCTACCAACCCTCCTACCTCTAGGTCAAGAGGGTAGTGCATCCCCTGTGCTAGGATGCTCCTCGCTCTCACTGGTGTTGTCAAGGACTAACACCATTTGACTCCATGTTGTGTTAATGAAAGGGTCCATTCACACGAGTGATTGAGCATAAGAAGGCTCCACGTTGTCAAATAAATGATTATTTTGTACCAATTTTCTCGAGTGTAGGTGCATGAATGTGGAAAGTGATGGTGCTGGATCTCCCTTTAGACAGTTTTAATCTTTGTGCTTTTGGAAGGTACATACATACGTGAGGTATGGTACAAACGTTCTCTTCAAGAATGTACTAACATTCTCTTCAGGAAGGAATGGATGTGGCTTATCATACGGCACGAGTGTATGCTTGAGGAAGGAATGGACATGGCTTATCAGACGGCACAAGCGTACGCTTGAGGAAGGAACAAACGTGGCTTGAAAGAAGATACGTACGTACGCTTGTGAAGGAACAAGTGTATGCTTGTTGTGCCAAGTAGATCTCCTAAATGTGCAGGGACGACGTGTCTCTTGACAACCACCCCTAATATTCTCCTAACTATACAGATGTACCCTATTTGTACCCCTCTTCAATTCTCTTTATGCCCTTATAAATGCACTTTATTCTCTTTGAGTGCACACTGCTTATATTAATGAAGTAGATTTGAAAAGATCTAGCCAGGAGGAAGGAATGACCATGGCTATGGAAGGAATGGCCATGGCTATGGAAGGAATGGCCATGGCTCTAAGAAGTGAACGGGTGTATTCTTATCAGAAAAAACAGGCAGAGCCAAAAATGCGCCAAACTTCCTCCTGAGATCTCTGAGATTTTGGGTTTTTCTTAATGATTTCTTTGTGTTTTCTTTTTGTGGATGGCTTGAGCTAACTTCAAGCTACCCAATGGTACTTAGAATGCTTGACAGAACCTATTGACCTAAGACTAATTAAAGGATTAATGTAAGTTTTAACAAATGTTGAAGGAAGCAAAAATTAATGAACTTCAAGAGAAAGATTAGGCACTTACTTTTATCTCCCTGCTTTCAATAAAGACTCCCAAGCTCCTCATGATCCATTGAACTCCATTGTTGAGGAAAACAAGATCAAACAAACAAGCAAACATACCAAAACATACAACTACTGGTGGATTTGTATTCCAACTGACCTATTCAATGACTCTAGCAACAAGTGATAGAGTGTGGAGGACCCTAAGCTAAATGCCTATCTCCTCGACAATGGCACCAAAAATGTCAACCAAATTGAATATGCTACTTGCACAAGAGAGGGAGAGAAGAAAAGAAGTAAGACCATGCAAGGGTCGATTTGGGGGCTAGCACTTAGTCAACCCTAATGAGGGTTAACTCCCCTATGTGATAGGGGCTTACTCTACCTCCACTTATGTCACTCAAATAGAGCTTCCACAAGCTAGGTAGTGAGCAAAGAGGAAGGAACCTATGGAGAGCTCAACCTCTACTCTATGCCTTTGTGTGTGCAAAAGTGATATCAAGAAGAAAACAAGAAGAGGGAGAAGAGGAAGCAAGACAAGAACCAACACCTACATGCGCACAACCACAATTAAGCAAGCAAACATAAACAAACACAAGCCTACCACCATAGCCCACGAGAGAGAGAGAGAGAGAGAGAGAGAGAGAGAGAGAGAGAGATAGAGAGAGAAGGCAACCTAAATTATGATAATGGGATTGTCCCTTTTCATATTTCATAAGTCACTTATATACATGAACTCACTTTTTACAATGGCTGGGCGCCCATTTAACAATTGGGAGCCCAAAACTGATTTCCTAGTTCTATGTACACCTAGGCTTATTCTTATGGTGGCCGAAATTACACATGTTGTAAGCTCGATCATCCCATTCATCATTTACATGAAATGCTTTGCGCAATTACATAATAATGAGTTAGATTGACAAAAGCAGCTCATTTCATACCCACAAAGGTGGAATATACAGCTTCTATGGTGGCTCAACAATTTATGGAGCATGTGTTTAGGTTGCATGGAATGCCTAAGCAAGTGGTAAGCGATAAGGATGTCAAGTTCATGAGCCATTTTTAGAAGAGTGTCTTTGATTCCATGGGGACTACACTCACCCTAAGTATGGCCTATCATCCACAAATGGATGGCCAAACTGAGAGGGTGAACAAGTGGCTCGAAATCTATTTGAGACACTATTGTTATAACACCCAAGCTTCATGGGATAGATGGCTACACCTAGCTGAATTTTTTGTCACAACAACACCTATCACATGAGTATTGGCATGTCTCCATTTGAAGCCATGTATGGGTATAGGGTGCATATACCTTCTATTTCATTCAATGAGGAAAAGGTGAATCCTCAAGCCAAAGAGGAGATTGAGAAGATATGTGAAATATTGCAAAGATGCAAGGATAACATGGCTAATGCACAAAACCAAATGAAGCCGCGATGAGTTAGGACATGTGGTGTTCCAAGAAGGGGATTATGTATTCTTGAGAATCCCTACGTTAAGGTATGCTTCATTGAAGGGAGACACTAATACAAAGCTTGCTCATCGCTTTTATGGACCTTACAAGGTGTTGAGAAGAATAGGTGAGGTTGCCTACCAAATATTGTTACCCTCTACCACAAGGATCCACAATGTGTTTCATGTGTCACATTTGAAGAAGTATGTGGGACCTCAATTGGAAGTGGTTGATGAGCTGCCACCTATGGATGAAGAGGGAACGATTCAATATGTGGTAGAGAAGGTGATTGGAATGAGGGAAAGACACCTTCGTAATAGGTCTATTGTTGAGTACCTTGTGAAGTGGAGAGGCTTGCCTAATGAAGAAGTTTCTTGGCAATCCGAAGGCTTCATATGAAAGACCATCCGACGCTCCTACAAGAAATGGATCATAGTGGATAAAGTGGGTACAGCTGTATGGTGTTTTTGGACACATATATGCATGGATTGGGATGATGGCATGAAGGGTGTCATTGCTGTAAATTTACTATATGGACAGCCATGGCCATTAGTGTACTTCATCATTAATCAATCAAAGCTCAACAAGACTCCATGGGCTTATGGACATCATAGAGAGCAGTCCATATGTACATAAAATAAGTGGACAAATATATGTGGAGTTCTCTTGTGTGAGATACCTTTTGGGATTGCAAAGAATGTACCGCATTCATGAGGGAAGTCAAGAAGATTTCCAACAACCCATACATTGCTCCATACATGGTTTCGAGAATGAAACCTTGGGGTGGGGATGGTTTGTAAAATGAAGGGGGCTTGGTCTTGGGCATGGATTAGAGTTTTAGGCATGGTTTGGACATAAGGGGCATGGATATAGCCGAGCTAGTGTGGGGGCCCAACATTAATAAAGTGTGAAAAGGTGGGCAAGTATATAAGTGAACAAATTATAATTAGAATCAACTAATAATTTACTAATCAAATCATACTTTCTTGGAGCTTCAAGCTTTCCATGGCTATGGTGGTACTCCATTGAGTGTATGTGGTACTCCATTATGAGTGTATTTTCTCTCTCTCTCTCTCTCTCTCTCTCTCTCTCTCTCTCTCTCTCCATCACTACAGAATGCACCTTCATTATCATATTACATACATGTTCCAGATATTGATGGTTTTCTATATAAAAACTCATACAAATTGTTTAGTTTAAGAAAACAAGGGTGAACTTGTGAAAGCTTATTATACCTTTGAGCTTATAATGGTGTAGATATTCACAAACTCAATGTTGCAAGAGATAAAGAGCTTTAATGGTAGCTTGTTAGGGATTACCCATAAAGTCATTCTAGTACAATTTAATGAGGATTGATATTTGAGGTATCACACCAGAAAGTCATTTTATGGTGCTTATCAAGGATAAGCACCTTATATATCAAGGATTGATATATAAGGTATGCTTAATCAAGACATATGTAATGGAAGTACACATTTACTATAGATAATTTACATTATCTTTCAAAAAAGTTAAGAGAGGAAAAGGAGCATGATACATACTAATAATAAATGTAGAAGATAACTAATAGATTTGATTTTTTGACATAAACAATCATGATTTAGAGTTTGGATTGATATATACATGTACACACACACACACACACACATATATATGTATGTATGTATGTATGTATATATAATGTATATGCATACATATATATATACATATACATATAATGTATGTATGTATATATAATGTATATGCATACATATATATATACATATACATATAATGTATATATGTATATGCATACATATATATACAAATACAAATACATATAATGTATATATATATTATACATACATATTTATAGAGAGAGAGAGAGAGAGAGAGAGAGAGAGAGAGAGAGAGAGAGATGCATATAGAAACAAGCACACATGTTTAATGACTATTAACAAAAATAACACCAATGTACAAAAGAAGGTAAAACCCTATATCTAATTGAAAGTGTACAGAGCGAGATCTTACCTAGAACGAGTGGCGATGGTGCCAATGAGATGAAGATTAGTAGGAGCAGAAACAAAACAACAAGGCTTTGATACCAATGTTGGATGTGAAAGAAGATGCTCTGCGCATAGACTCAAAGGCAAAACACACACACGAGATCAGAGAGCGATAGAGACGAGCGCGATATTAGAATGTACTCGAATGAAATAATGAGTGAGTAGAGTACAACTCTAGTAGCCCTAGCACTAGGGCTAACGTGGTTACTAACACACTAAGGGTGTGTTCTCAAGGGGGGGGGGAAACCTGCCAACACAAGGTAAAAAGTGCCCATAATTAGCTCAGTTCACATGTGAACTTCTCGGAGGCACAAGGCTAACAGTGCTAGTGCTGGGAGTCTACCAGGGAGCAACGATATAAGATGATTGTGGGAGTAGACAGGCGGCACTCCTAGGTGTCGGGTGGTGATGATGATGAACAAGCAATCCCAACACATAGACACACCTTATGAACAAGCATAACTACATGGCACAAAGTGAGCGCTTACACACATGGGGTGTAGGGTGACAAGCCTATGTCTGTTCTTGGACATTGTGCATAATGTTATGATAAATACAACTGAATGCTGAACATTACGAGGACGAGAGAGATATATATATATAGATGGTGAACTAAAAAAAAGGGTAGCACAACTCAATGATTTATGATTTGATTGATGTGTATACAAATGTGTACAATGCTAATTTATGGGCTTTGGAGCCTTATCTTTTAACTTAGTCACTCACACTCACAAGGCAATGACACTTGGCAAGGATTATAACATTGTTGCTTATTATATAGACACACAATATCGAGATCTTATCGACATATAAGGGAGTGTTCATACCTAAGCAAGTGTTCACACACACATACACATGAATAAGTTTACACATACACACACATAACCCTTTTAGGGGATATTCACACACAGACACAAGTAGGTACACAATAAGGATGGACACATATATGGGATGGTATACAATATCCAACAATTATGAGGAATAAACACATATTCAAGCATACAAGGAATCATGCTTCCCTCTACATCCACTAATGGGAGAGTATAGTTTTGGCACACTAAATGTTACCTTGCATTGAATTGCACATCACATGTTGGCACACTAAAATGTTATTCACATCACCTTGCATTAAATTGCACATTAAACATCTTACTTAAGGAGTTTTAAATATTAATGCAGAGTTTAACACACTAAGCTATCTATAATTTTTATTTGTAAAAAACTACCAAGCTTACACCCTCACACGGAAGACACATACATGCCACTCTAAAGCAAGAGCTACTCTCTACATCAACACTCTAGACGTTGATGCGTTTTTAGCTTAAGGCTAGATTGGAACTTTAATCTCTCTCTCTCTCTCTCTCTCTCTCTCTCTCTCTCTCTCTCTCTCTCTCAAACATGGGACGTATGGTGATGCTAGATGGTATGCAAACTTGATTATTTTTTAGCAAAATCTGCTTACTAAAAGTGAACCTTAAATATAAAAATTTTCAAATAGGCATCTGTGTGAGAATTCATCTACTAGAGATTATATTCTCACAATTAAAAAAATACAATATTATTATAAATTAGTGGAAATGTAGCATAAAGTGCTAAAGAACCCATGCTATGGACATATTAACTTAAGTTTGTCCTATTAAGAGAAGGGGGGAGGAAAGGAGGAAGTGTTGGGGTCCTTATTTGGGTCTTTAGGTGGAGTCGCCCTTGCTTTCATTTAAACACATGCTTTATGTCGTTATGTTCTTGATAGTTGGTTACAATCTTCATATGTTTTGAATTTTGATCATTTTTGTAAGGAAGGATAATTATTATATGCAGTATGTCATACATTCTAGATCCACTAGGTTTGATGTTGATGGTTGTGTAGCGAGGTTGGGTTTATCTCTCAAAGATTTCTTTTAAAGACAATAAGATGACAATTCTAGTCATTGATTTGACTGAATTCCCATTTATCTTTGAACTTAGTGGAGAATTTGTTAGTTTATATGATGATACATCGAGTTTGGTTAGACAGCAATAGAATGTGCCTTCATTATCATATTGCATACACTTTCCAGATATTGATGGTTTTCTATATAAAAACTCATACAAATTGTTTAGTTTAAGAAAATAAGGGTGGCGTTGTGGAAGCTTATTATACCTTTTAGCTTGTAATGGTGTAGATATTCACAAATTCAACGTTGCAAGAGATAAGAAATTTAATGGTAGCTTGTTAGGGATTAGCCATAAAGTCATTGTGGTACTATTTAATAAGGATTAGAAAGTCATTATGGTGCTTATCAAGGATTGATATATAGGGTATGCTTAATCAAGGCACATGTTATGGAAGTAGACATTTACTATTGATCTTTTTTGGGACATTGTCTTTCAAAAAAGTTAGGAGAGGACAAGGAGCATGATACATACTAATAAATGTAGGAGATAACTAATAGATTTGATTTTTTGACATAAACAGTCATGGTTTAGAGTTTGGATTGATATATACACGTATACATACATACATACACACACACACACACACATATACCTATATATATATACATACACATACATACATACATATATATATACATATACATATACATATAATGTATATATATATATTATACATGTATACATACATATTTACAATGTGTGTGTGTGTGTGTGAGAGAGAGAGAGAGAGAGAGAGAGAGAGAGAGAGACCCCTAGGAACCAGACCAGTTGTTGTGAAGATTTGGTCATGTGGACAGGTCGTGGAGAAGCAATCTCCCAAGGGTTGCACTTCTCAAGCCATGATGATTGCCTATATGCAGCTAGGATATCACATTTCATGGGGGTAGTCTTCTTTTGTTTGGGAAGATGAAAGGTGGGACCTCATATGCAAATTACGTAATCGTAAATTGGAGGATCTTTGTACGGTATAGGATTCTGTTGGCTTTGTATCTTGGAGAAGGGTTGTAAGAGAACTTTTTGTAAAGGGATGTCTTTGTTAATATTAATATATATGATTATTGTTCCCCAAAAAAAAGATGTGTGTGTGTGTGTGAGAGAGAGAGAGAGATATATAGAAACAAACACACATGTTTAATGACTAGCTTGTTCTATCCTATACTTGATGATTTGTGCACCTGCTTCGTGCTTCCTTAACATTTTTTAATTTTTCATAAAAAGGGAAAGTAGCATTGTGGAATAAGGGTTAGGGAATTCCAAGATACCATGATTTTTGCTAGCGCTTAAAACGGGATCTTGGATGACGCAACATTCCTCAAAAAAAAAAAATCTGTGAATTTTCCTTGTAGCCAAGTCACTTTCTCTCGGGGGACATGTTTTTCTCCTGATGTGACAACGAAATGCATGCATGAAAAAAGGCTTAGCTTGATTGAGGGCGAACTCGTTGTCTATCCAACCAACATCACGAGGAAATGTTGCAACTTGCAAGAAACTGTCGATCATTGCTGACATGTCATGGCGTACACGTCATCGGAGATGGAAGGTCGCATAACGTAGTGCCAGGTTGACCACAGGTGCAATATTGCGCCTTTATTATTTTGTAAAACAAATACGCTTTTTTTATTATTTTATATTGCGCCTTTATTATTTTGTAAAACATATACGCTTTTTTTTAAATTTTATATTCATATACGGTCATGCATGCATGTATTGCCGAGAGTCATGGCGAGCTCGTGGATAAGAAAAAAAAAACGAGTGGGGCCCCTTGCAGTAAAGGAAAGTCTTTAGCTCAGCGCCATGCATGCCACGTGTCGTCGCCGGTCCCACATGGCCTCTATCTTTGGGCCGTTTTTGGCCCACCTCATTACCTACAAAAATCGAAGGCCCGAAAACCGTGAACTTTAGGGCATCAAGGATTCCCGTGAACTTACACGACGAATTTGAACGCACTCTATGCCAATTTTTTCTTTTGAATTCTAGGGTGCTCTAACTTGCATCCCGTGTGACTCACAAGAGACTCTAGTTCCCATGCAAAAACAAAGCTTCGATAGATGGCTAGAGTCAAAGCCATCCATTTTCATGGCCCAAGGCCAAAGATGCCAACTAACATGCTTCCGTGCCACATTGGACTCATCCACATTATTTGCGACAATTGCATTTTGCCCAACCTAATCATGTAGTTTTCTTGGGGGACTTGAAAAATCATACTCTTAAATGCTTGCAATTGAACCTAATTCGTTATCCATGTAAGTGAACTCCTAGTCACCCCTATTTAAGCCTTACTTAGCATGACAAACCAATGAACTTTCAGTTTAGGCATAAAAAGTAAAAAAGTGTGATCTCCTAAAAGCCAGTTCGTGACTCAGCTCTTATCCAAGGATGAAGGCTACATAATTCACGTGGGTTGCCTAGCCTAATCCACAAGACAAAAGATCATGAAATACTTGGACCCATAAGGTGGGGCTCTCATGGCCAAGTCAACCTAGTCGTGGAGCGCTACAACACATTAATGCTCCAAAAAGGTGCCTACATGCATTGCCCCATGGTTACAACTTAGGGTTAACCCATTCAATTTATGTGTGACGTGACTCAATATGCCACCATCGACATTATCCCTATCATGTCCCCTTTCAACTTGTCAACATCATGCTATCTATGAGAAGCTCACATCGCCAAGCAAAGTCTATTTGATAAACTTTAAAAGTATCCACCATACTATACACATTCACTGTACGTCCATTAATGCAACGTCATGCTTTCATGAGATTGACCTCCTTTACACTTAATGGGAGGCTTTTATCTTGATTTTTAATTATTAGACACTTTTGTAAATCACTTAGTAGGAACAAAATCAGTGTGCAACAAGTTAGTTTCCTTGTCAAGTGCCTTCTATGTGCAATTCAATACCCTAGAAGCATGTATCATCAAGCTTGAGGTTAATAAGTTTTCCTATGAGAGAGGATAATTTGATGAGCAATGCTTTAACGAGTTCTTTCTATTATGTCAACTTTTATTAGCTCGCATCACTTAAGTAATGTACCTTGAAGTGGGAACTCACAAAACAAGTGCATCATTTCTTTGAAACAGACACCTTGATGTGTTGTTGTAGACGTTGACATCTACATTTAAGATGTCATTTTGGAGCTTAAAAGGTGTGCAAGTTGCCTAAAAAGATGTCATTTTGGAGCTTAAAAGGTGTGCAAGTTGCCTTAAAATGTAGCTGTATTATCTTGCATTTTTATAGTTGAATGCATAATTAACTAGCTCTCTTTCTTATTTGCCCTCTATTTAATGTTAAGTGCAACGTTCTACCCGACATATGCATCGTCATCTCTTTTCATTATTAATTTAGAAGACGAATTGTGAAATATTTTCCCTTTTGAAGAAGAGAACATATTTTGTGCGATCTCCTAAGTTCTCTTATCCAAGGATGAAGGCTACATAATTCACGTGGACTTGAACTCGTGCTTAGCCTAGTTCACAAGACAAAAGATAATGAAATACTTGGACCCATAAGGTAGGGCTCTCATGGCCAAGTCAACTTGGTTATGGAGCACTACACCACATTAATGCTCCAAGAAGGTGCCTACCATGCATTTCCCCATGGTTAGAACTTAGGTTTTGAAGGTGAATTTCAATTGTATTAATTTTGGTTCACCCTTAGGCTATGTGCCAAATTTAGCACATCTGGAAAACCCTTTGGCTTAGTTATGTAATTGGGCCCACGGGATAAACCACCCAATTTGTGTGTGACAGGACTTAATATGCCACCATCGACATTATCCCTATCATGTCCCCTTTTAACTTGTCAACATCATGTTAGCTACGAGAAGCTCACATCGCAGCGAGAAGTAAAGTCTATTGATAAACTTTGAAAGTAACCATATACCATACATACTTACACATTAACAATAAGTCCATTAATGTAATGTCATGCTTTCATCAGATTGATCTCCTTTACATTCTCAGTGGGAGCCTTTTTGGAGTGTGTAATTTACCTTGAATTTTGATTATTATACACTTTTTTGTAAATCACACACTAGGAACAAAATTAGCATGCAACAAGTTAGTTTCCTTGTCACGTGCCTTCTATGTACAATTCAATGCCCTAAAAGCATGTATCATCAAGCTTGAGGTTAATGAGTTTTCCTATGAGAGAGATTAATTTGATGAGTAATGCCTTCATCTAGTTCGTTCTATTATGTCAACTTTTATTAGCTCGTATCACCTTAAAACCAATGTGTCATTTCTTTGAAAGAGACACCTTGATGTGTTGCTATAGACTTGACATCTACATTATTTAGTTGTATTATCTTGCATTAAAATAGATGAATGCATAATTAATTAGCTCTCTTTCTTATTTGTCCTCTATTTAATGTTAAGTGCAACATTTTGCCTAGCATATGCATCATCATCTCTTGTCATGATTAATTTAGAAGAAGAATTATGAAATATTTTCCCTTTTGAAACATTTTTATGTTCAACAAGTCCAACAAACTGTGGCTCCTAAGTATTGTTGATTCACAATATAAACCGTTGATAAACTTTCATGCCAATAGTCTTTTGACCTCCTTAAGATGATGTAAGCTATCATAAGTTCACATAATCAAATCAATGCAACATAAAGTGAAGCCTGTCGATGAACTTTGAAACCACCAATACATGGTAACTTTAAACATAACCCATCAATGCAGTATAGGTGTAAATCTCACATGGGTAATGGAGATTAGTAAGATGGGAAAAGGGATGCCAAGTAACCCCACATGCACAGGCACCAATACAGAATCAAATCAATGCAACATAAAGTGAAGCCTATCGATGAACTTTGAAACCACCAATACATGGTAACTTGAAACAGAACCCATCAATGCAGTATAGGTGTAAATCTCGCATGGGTAATGGAGATTAGTAAGATGGGAAAAGGGATGCCAAGTAACCCCACATGCACAGGCAATGTACCCCTCATATCTTCAACTCCCCCAAGCTTGTCTTTTGTGGAAGACTCGAGGGTTACTTAGGTAGAGTGGGGACCTTGTCTTAGCCTGCTAGAGCCTTCACAAAGTGGGGACCTTGTCTTAGCATGCCCTATGGAGTGCACATTTATTGGTTGACTCACCGTCCTCCTCCTTGATATGTCGGCAACTGTGAGTTTCCAATGTGGAATCACAGTTCATGGTCTTGGCGGGCAACTTCCCTTTGTGCTTGATGTTGGAGGTGCAAATTTCGCATGGGTAATGGGGATTACAAGATGGGAAAAGGGATGCTAAATAATCCCACTTGCAAATGCATTTTGAAAGAGACCCCTCCTATCCCAAGCTTTTCTTTTGTGTAATCCTACATGCAAAGGCATTGTGGAAGATAAAAAGGTGTATAGAGTCCAAAGGTACCCCACCCCTCGTATCTTCAACTCCTCCAAGCTTGTCTTTTGTGGAATACTAGAGGGTTGGTTATGTAAATGGGAACTTGCCTTAGCATGCTAGACCCTTCATAGGCCCATGCAAATGTGTGTGCCTTCAAGGGTGCTAGTAGGTGGCCCTCGCAAAAGGGGCACACTAGGCTCATTTGTTGTTGGTTGACCTCCTTCGTGTTGTGCTAGCAACTCTTGGTTTCAAAGATGCACTTGATGTGCCTTTGTAGTTTTGATATGGAATCCACATGGAAGGTGTCAATTTTGTGCCTTAAAAGTGTGTAGGGTAGGAATTTTAAAGTTTTTTTGTCTAATAAGATTCTAAACCTTTAAACAATGTTGCCCCAAAAACATATTCGTGTGCAAATAATGTTATTTTTCCTACTTGTTGTTGCAAAGGTTACAAACATGTATTATCTCATTCTCGTGGTGCAATTTTGAAAACAAACAATCCAAGCTTTTTCCACCATAGAAGTGTCAAAGTTATATAGTCAAAAGGCATCAATCAACTTGACCCTAAATTGATAGATAGTTATGTGAAAGCGTAGATTAGTATGCAATTGAACACATTTTCCTCCTTACATTTTTAAAACTTCACGTGCTTAAAAACAAAGTTTGAAGTTTTTTTTAAAATAAATAAAGCACATAACAAAATCGACAAGACCTACAAACTTCATTCCTTAAGTGATGAATATGCCTAAGTAAGTTTGACAATTGATTTTAAAATGCCTTCCAATATTATAATGTAAGCTATCATTACCGCACATCAGTAAAGCAATGCACCGTCGAAAGAAATCTATATTGGTATGTTTTCGAGCCTATCAACATAGCAACAAATTTTGACAAGGAACAATCAATGCACTTTGTTATGCCTTTGTAAGTGTGCACACTTTTACGGGTTGAGGGTTACATATTTAGAGCATAAAGAGTACAAAGTACGTTGAGCTTTTTGCAATGAAAGGGTGTATTTAATAGCTATAGTAC
This sequence comes from Cibotium barometz, assembly GCF_041138505.1. Lineage (NCBI taxonomy): Eukaryota > Viridiplantae > Streptophyta > Polypodiopsida > Cyatheales > Cibotiaceae > Cibotium > Cibotium barometz. Next base: position 57,300,019 of record NC_141052.1, on the reverse strand, counting down.
TAGAATGTGTGATAATATTTTAATTTCTACCAATGACTAGCTTACTTTCGAGATCACCTGTGCAAAGTTCTTTATTGGTTTTGGAGTGTCTATTGTGATGGTCAAAGTTTCTTACTACATAAAAAAAGAGACCATTTTTCATGTTTAGCAAGACAAGCATTATTTAGAGGTTATACTATGAGTTCACAAATGAATGTGGCATATCATAATATATAGCATTTGCAAACTCCCTTAGAGTCTCCTTAGAGTTTCCTTCTAACCTTTCTAATGTCAATCATCTGGCAATACTAAAATGACATGCCTCGAAGAGGAATATAACAATGAAATTTCTCCCCAACTAGTGTCATCATGGACCACATACATAACAAATTGCATATGCACAAAGCTTAGTAGGAAAAAAATCAAATTGCATATGCACAAAGCATAGCAGGAAAAAAATCACTACAATGACCTTGATGAATAATTTATCAATGATCTGTGATACCCATGCCATACTTGCAAAGAGCCATTTGTGTGTAAAAGGACCAATAAAACACATCTACCTCACAACTTTTCATTTAATCACATCCTGCTACATCATATATAAGTAAAGTATATACATGTGTTTAACTGTTAGTTTAACCTTCATACATAGAAGTGAAGTGTAGGCATGCATTTGACCTTGACTGTTGAAGAGGAAGGGGTTTGTTTCTCATAGCCATTGAATCTCAAACTTCTAAAAAGGAAAGATTCTTGGTTGATACTTGGCTTGAATATGCATAAGAACCAAGCAAGTTCTTTTGATTCACAAAAAGCAAACATTGCAAAATGTTTGTTTCCAATAGTGGAACATATTACCTAGTGAGATTTTGCACTCCTATTGGAAGCCCATAAGAGACACCATTGATTGTGTCAAAGCACTAAAAGCATCCACTTAGTGTCTTCTAAGTAGACACCATTGAAAAGCTAAAAAATGGGACTTAAAAAATGGAAATTCAAGAGATTTTTTTCCCCCTAATACTACCTTACCTTATTGACCTCTTTAAAATGTATGTATAATCTTAGAGTGCTATATAATTTTCCCACCTTTGTGGAATCATGTACACTATTTTGCGAATTCCATTGAGTAAAATGTAGAGATGTTGTGGGACACATAGGGAATCTTACACTCTCTAATACATTAATTTTTTTGCCTTGGAAAGATGAAGCGAAGTAACATATCTCCAATACTTTTGTACTAAATAATAAATTCTCTAGATTGCATTATATGTCAAAAATAAAAAGTATCATGATATTTATAAACAAATCCAATGGCTCACCATCTCTCTCGTACTCACAATTAGCTTTCGCTAGATCACATTTTACTACCATCAACTCCATGCAGATAAACAAAGGTAAGGGTAGAATAGCTAGATGAACCACTCTTTTGACTTCATTTTCCTTCTAAGGCATGCACTTAGGTTGTAAATGAAGTGGACACATGTGCAACTATTGCTTCTCTTGATGCTTCATACATTCCCCAAAATGACTTCCATTTTCCAACGGATTCTACCCTCTCTTGGCTCTCTTGTCCTCTAGTAGTACTCATCCGCTTTATTTGGGCCTTTGGCAAGTGTGTTCTCCAAAGGGTATTTACTTGGGGGACGGTCCCAAAAAGTTAATGCATTGCAAGAGTAACACACCGATAATTAATCATAAGAAACTTTGAAACAAAGGTGGGTGGCAATTTTATTGTAACTTCTTTTAATGTAAGAGATCAATCCTCTTCATAGGTGGGTGAGTTGGAAACATCAAAGCATCACAATAGTGTGGCGTGAGATTGATATAGAACTTTTTCTGTAATGCATGTGACTTTCGTATGGTTTAGTCATTCTTAAGTGAACCTTTTTACTATTTTCTAAGTAGGCAATTGACATAGCAAACAAGCACTTGTCAATTTTGGTGCTTGGAACAATTAGTTGGAGAGGAGCCCCTTCCCCTCTGTGTGTATATTTATATATGTGTGTGTGTGTAGCCCCATCTAAGGCGGCACGGCTATTGTGAGGTATTTGGCCTTTCTTTAAGTGGACCTTGGTTAAAGCAATCATACCCTGACCGATGTTAATTGTTTGAATGAGTCGATGACAAAATATGCCTCTTTTGGCATAGTTGCCTAAAATGTGAGGAGGGGAGCCAACCTCCTCTAAGGGCCATTGCGCACCGGCAAAGGGGGATGTGTAACCGGGACTGCATGGGGTGGAGGAGCAGAGACGACTCGACACGTAGGCAAGGAAGGGTTGGTGTCGGTGAAGGACGCAACAAATCGCAGGAGTCGCACGTGGACGGGGGCTGATTTTTATAATTCCCCGTCAACTGATTTTTATAATTCTGGGAACCAACGCGAATCCGGGAAATAATGCAGAGAGGGCGGAGGGGTCATTATCGCAACGCTCCCCGCAGTGGGGGCCCCGCACACACCCCTCTGGAGTCTGCCGCCTTTTGTTTCTTTCCGCGAGCCAAATTTCCCATTTTCCACACGCTTGAGCCGCACCACCTCCTGGGCTCCACTTCTCCACATCCTCTTTTGTTCTCTCAGATTCTCTCTCCTCTCTCTAGACTCTCTCTCTTCCCAACCAGCCCTCCTCTTTCTCCCCTTCGTAAATTGTACTACCTGGCTTTAGCGGCAGCCCGACTCCCCTTTCCCAAAACCTTCCACCATAGCTGGCAGCCCCTCTTATTAATATCTCTTGCCATAGCGACCATCTGCAACAAGAAGGCGGTGCTCGCTGCCATTGGATGCCCTTCTTCGTGTTTGCATCTTTCGCCCGCCGCTGTTGGATGCTCTGTGAAGCCATTATTCTTCGACCAGGAAATAGAGGAATATTGGAGAAGAAGCTCAAGCAGTGATTACCATTCCAAATAGCTGCATTTCAGTCCCATGCTTCTAAGTTTTTTGCTTTGTAAGCTGGTTCAGCCATCGCATGCTGTTAGGGCAAAAGGGATGCTCTCTAAGTGCTTGTGCAGGCAACACATTGTTTTCTCAGTGCTTTGCGCACAGGCTCAGTTACAGGGGATTGTTTTTCAATTGCTTTCTGGTCCAGGCAAATAAGTGCTTTGAAGCAAAGCTGGCAGTTTTCTAATTGCTTTTCATGCTGGGTCGGGTAAATGGGACTTGTTTCTTACAAACAGGAGATAAAGGTTCAAATAATCACAGCTGCATAGAGGTTAGGACAGGCCATGGCAATTGTCTAGGTGCAAGGATTATTGCCATGGTTCCTAACTATATATACTGCTGAAAGAGGCAATGGTCTAGGTGCAAGGATTATTGCCATGGTCTATGTATACTGCTGTAAGAGGCGATGTGTGTGCTGATCTCTCTCAAGGAAGCAGACAGCTATAGACTTTGATCCCTTCTGAAATAGAAGAAGAAGAAGACATAGAGCTGCTGCAGTGAGCTGATCTCTTTTAGAGCAACAGGCTTAGAGATCCTTTGATCCTGTCTAAAGAAGACTACTCTCTTTCGCTACTGTTGGAATAAAGCCAGTCTGCAAGAGGAACCAGGCGACTCTCTAGCAGAACTGGTAAGTGCTCTAGAGAAACCATGGCCGGTGGATGCTTTGGTTGCATGAGTAACCACAGGACACGGAGAAATGTGCTATCAGGTGTGACATCCTCTGATGCAGTGCTCTCGGAGCGCTCCTCCATTGACATGAGGTCCCTGGATGCACAGTCAGACGATTACTCGATGGAGGCTGTCCGAAACAGGAAGAGCCTGAGAGCCTCCATCTGCCTGAAACTTACAATTTTTGTTGGCTTACTGGTAAGCAACGCTGTCTCCTTGTCAACCACATGCATGGTCTCCATGACAATTACATGCATGCTCTCTTTGCTACAATGCCATGGTTATTCATCGTAACCTGGTTTTGATTTTTTAAAAATCCTTTTTCTACAAGTCTTTTGTTTGTGACCCAGGTAGTGCTTACTTCTGGAATTCCGGCATTGGTGCTATGGTTGAAGGCTCATGAGCAACTTGTGGAGGAGATAGAACGCAGGCTTATCACTGTCTCTACTCTAAGGCAGGAACAGCTGAAAGGCTACTTGATTAGTGAAACAGACAAAGCAGAGTTGATTGCCACCCGGGTTTTAATAAATAGATATTTAGTCAACCAAGCAGGTAACAACAGGAGCCTAGCAGAGTTTGATCTAATATCTGCAGTTTCGGTGATATCAGATTTTCTGTATGCCGCTATATACGACAGTAAAGGCGAGTTGGTTATCGCCACTGGGGAGTCTTGGTTTGAGAACACAATGCATCCAGCGGATGTCTCCTTGGTTCGGCTTGAGGGGGTAAAGCTTGGCTATCCTCTACCGACTCCTACAGGGTGGATATACAATATTTCAAGAGCCATCTATCAGGTATTGTCTAATTGTATCCCCTTGGTATTGGAACCTGGAAGTGGTCTTACTTCGTACGAGCACTAAGCATGTGTGTACCAATGCATGCTGCCCATGCATACATGAGAGAGAGAGAGAAAGAAAGAAAGAAAGTCATATTAACGTGCACGGAATGCCTTGAAGGCATATGGGACCACCTCACAGTGAGAGAGAGAGAGAGAGAGAGAGAGAGAGAGAGAGAGATTGATTTTATTAATGTTTACAAAAGACCAAAGGTTCATGAGACCAAAAGTGCTACAATGTGTCCATGAAGTGACAGTATCATGGAGAAAACATGTTAAGAAAAACCCAACTAGAGCTGTGCGAGGAAACAACAGCCCTGTAAGTGCCGCCGGTACAATGCTACAATGTGGGGATCAAAGTGGGTCCTCCACATCCATGACTTTATAGAGGATCTATCTCATCAAGAGGTTGGACTCTAAATGTGCGCTTTAGGGGGTGTTATTTTATAGTGAGAAGTGGGCTAAAAAGGCTAGGCTGATCTTGAAAACATAGGTCCTACAAGCTTGAGCACACCTGTAAAGGGTCCATTTCCTTCCTGATTCCATGGCTTACCTAAGTGCTGCATTTTGAAGCAGCAAGCTGTGACCCCTTTGCTTTGTATGAAGGGATTTTGGGTACTTCCATGTGACCCTTAAATTCCCTTAAAAGGGATTTAGGGACTTCCTTTGGGTACCCAAAATTCTTTCGCACATGCTCCATCAATATCCTGCACCTATCTTCTAAGTCAAGTTAGTCCTTTGCATATTTTGTACTTCTGCAGATTGCAGGAGGTCTAGAGCTTGTGCTGGGGAGCTTATACCCCATGTATATCTGACCATGCTGGGCAAGTCATAGTAGTTGCAGTCTAATGGCATTACGGGGTAGTTCACAAACGTCTGAACAAGTTACTTTGTCCATTGTTGTCCCTTTGGGCATTTTTAAAATCGTATGATTTCTAAATATTTACATCTGGATGCTTTAGATGGCAAGGAGTAAACATTTTTTTAATCGTATGATTTCTGAATGTTTACATCTGGATGCTTCAGGTTAAGGGTAAACATTAGTATTTTCCCTCCTGTTTATGGGTAAACATTAGGTTTAGTGTAAACATTTATATATTCCCTCCTGTTAGTGCTGATTATCTTTAGGGTAAACATTTATATATTCCCTCCTGTTAGTGCTGATTATCTTTTCTCATCTGCTACTTTTGGTTCGTTGCTTCATTGTAGATACTGGTGAGCTCACTGTATGTAGCTTCTTCTCAATACATGTTAGGGTTTCTTGATGAACGTAACTCATCTGTTATGCAGAGGCAAATTCTGATTGGAGTGCTACTGACTTGGGTTAATGCTACAAAATTGGAGGGGCTAATTTATGATAGAACTGGGCTTCAAGGAACTGGCGAACTGTTAGTAGGTGTGCTAGAAAACACAAATACAGTCCATCTGCTCTTCCCAGCATTGCAGAATGCAAATGTTACCGTAGTTCCAAATGAAGGTGTAATGACTCGAGCTCTAGCTGGAGAGTCGGGAATTATGAGAGAACGGGATTACAATGGTGTGGAAGTCATCGCAGCATACAGACCTGTTGGGTTCATGCACTGGGGTGTGTACCAACATTTTTTGTTGTACTGCATTGGTGTGTTATATAAGACTGAGTGATGGCAGTTATACTGACTGTTGCTCTTGATGTTGTGTCAGGTTTGTTGGCAAAGCTGGAAGTGCGTGAGGCATATGCACCTGTTCGAAATGTTCGGATTGTGATAGTTAGCACTATAGTAGTACTCGTCTTTCTGGGTGTGATGGCCTCCTTGGGGTTAGCTAAGGTTATTCTCTGCTAGTTACTTTCTTTTTCATCCTCAATAGTTATTGCATGATGCATTTCTATGTCATGGTTGCAAAGGGAATACAAACTTGGACGGACAGTGGGGGTTCTATATATTGTCTTTGTTGTGGTTTGGATTCTCCAAGGCCAGATGTTATGGAGATGGTTCAATAAACGACACTTACGAAGTAATAATTTGGTGACATTCTAGATTTTCCACACCCTCTCAACACATGAACATGGTTCCTTTAAACGTAGCTCGTAACTGTATAAATGTGGATCTCAGAGCACTTAAATTATTAACTTGATGAAACACACAATTAACCACAAATTAAATGTCACAAATTATCAAAGACCATCAACATCACATTGGGTGCCGAAGATTGGCCTATCCCCCTCCTTTAGGTACTTCAATATCAAAAGGGAGTATTCTTGGGATCACCAGAATTTTAGTTCAATTGCATGAAAACAAAGGTCAAACAAGAATTTCAATGAAGTGGGTCCACTGGGACCTTTTGCTGGCTACATACCAGGCAAAAGAACCCTCATTGCTGGTGTGTCAGAGCTCAGAGGAGCACCTTTTTCTCATCAAATATCTTGGTTTTTCTCAAGCTCCATCACAAGCCTATCCACGCCTTGGGCATCTCTTTTCAGCTCCAATATCTTGGGCAGCTCCAAACTGCTCGGGGAGCAGCATATGGAACCTTGGGCCGCAGGAAGTAGCAAAGAGATGGTCTCCATGACAGCCTGCATGACGGATGTGCGTATGATCGCTATGCTGGTTGCGAGGATTCTTTCAGTTTTTGTCATGGGCCACCACCATGGCCATAGTGACAACTGGTGTTGACATCATCATGATTACAGTCTGGAGAGGCGTTACGAGAGCAAATGTCGCCATGACTATAGTTGCAAGGAGCGTCAAGAGAGTGGCCATTGGTGCTCTAGAGAGTCCAGACAATCGTCACTAGCAGCATATGAGTGCAAGAAGTTATAGAATTGTTCAAACCACCACAAGTAAGACCAGTTCTAGTGGGGGAGTGAAAGTGGTGACTTCAGAGTCTAGACTGTGAGCGCTTGTTGCAGGAGGTCCAGACTAAGTTTATGGATGGCATACGGTCGTAAAGTGATCTGTGAGATCTCAAGCGGTCAGTGCCTTGAAGGTGCTTTGATTGGAGTTTTTGCACTCTTTTAGATAACGGACAGGGAGGACAATGCTAGTTGTCCATGCAGGTGGGTGACATGCCACCAGCTTTCATACTTTATTCTCAGCCTTGAATTCTTGGGCACCACCCATATGATCCATACACGTGCCCAGGTCAAAAGTCTCAAGGACTTCGTCCCTGAAACCTCCATCCAAGATGAACATGTTCATACTCTAGGATTAACCCGTACACAAATGTTATCAATTAGCAGATTTGTGACATCCTCCTGGCTTCTAATGAGTTGCCCGCAGCTGAGAGAGCTCCATGTTCTGCAAAAGACAAGCCACTCTTGATCGGATTGCATCCAGCGAAACCATGATCAAGCCATCTCTCGATCTATTCACAACCGATGACTTTGGGATCAAGGAGTCCAAATCTTGACTTGGTTGCCATGCACAACAAACTGCAATCAAGCCATATCTTGGTTTAAACGACAGCCGGTGGTCTATGGTTGTCATGTGCACTCACGTGGACATGACTAAACCTCACATCTAATCCCAGATTTGGTAACAATATTACGGCATATTTACATCATATACAGGTCATATCACAGTCCGCCAACATACAGGAGTGCCACATCAGCAACCTGATCCCACAGGTTTTCAGTATATGTAATCTACAACACATTGGACAACCTCAGGATTCAAGCCGCCACAATGATGCTTAGCCTTATATAGGCCCTACATATGCAAGTCAGCCATAATTCAGGCTGTCGGCCTGTTGTTGATGCCCACGACTGAGTAAAATCTGCCCTTTATGTTACATTTTCACAGGAGTATTTCTCTTATGCCTTTTGCATTAAGGTTCCTACAGGGTGCATAAGGGCTGCGATTAAAGGCATGAAGGCTTCCGCTATGTCAGGTGTAGCAGATCATCAGGTGTAGCCACATCACAAGCCTCCACCCCAAGGGCGTCATACTTGCACCACAAGGGCATCGTCGTAGTTCTCAAGGGCATTGTCATAAGGAGTGTACAGGTCCAAGTAGGGTAAATGCAAGCAGCTGAGAAGCATCCGGAGGGTTTATATGGGGGGGGACGGCTAGGAGATGGGAGCCGAGCCACCGACATTGCTTAGTGCCCTAGGGTGGTGTGTGTGCTGCTACTGCGTGACTTTGACATGGTATCAGAGCTTGGCCTGTGGTCTTGGGCAGTCCTAACCTCTATTTGATCGAGGTGCTCGAACTGAGGGAGGGTGTTGGAGGTGGCAATTCTTGTAGCTACTCTCGGGTTTTCGCATGACTAGAAGTTGTGGATTATTATCCCATATGCAAGAGCATGGGAAGTCGAAGACCCATATATAGGGTGTGGTGGCACCTTGTTTTTAGATATCTCCTCTGGCCTGGTTTTTTGGGGGGAGTAACGGCTAGGAGATGTGAGCCCAGCCATCGACGTTGCTTAGTGCCCTAGGGTGGTGTGCGTGTTGCTGTTGCATGACTTTGACAACGTGGACATGGCTAAACCTCACATCTAATCCTAGATTTGGCAACAATATTAGGACATATTATAGTATATACAAGTCATATCACAGGTGGCTGGCAACAATATGAGGACATATTATAGTATATACAGGTCATATCACATGTGGTTATCATACAAGAGTGCCACATCAGCAACCCGATCCCACACGTGTGAAAATGTAGCATATTTTACTCAGTCGTGGCCATCAACAACAGGCCGATAGCTTGAATTATGGTCGACTTGTATATATAGGGCTTATATAAGGCTAAGCACGGTGGTCTATGGTCAAGAGCCATCTCATGGCCTAGTCCCCAGTCCACAGTTTGTGGACTACTACCCAAGTGTCTCTATGGCCACTCACATATGGCAATCACCAACCATAGTGGACCATAGCGACAGTTATTGACTATAGGTTCCAATGATCACTTGTCATGTGATTCTTTCAAGTTCAAAGTTGAGTGACAACACTTAAATACACATGAATTAACAAACAAATAGTAACACAAAGAGATAGATCATAGGACACAACAGTAGGGTTGGAATAATGCTTTGGGCCGATCTCCCCCTCAAGGATTTATTAATACCAAATACAATCCAAGAGGAGTGATTTCTTTTGAGTACAAGATTTCCATTCCCCCCATAGCTTTACAAAGGCCGTCGATGCTGACGGTCTTGTGGCTGTAGGATCCAAAAGCCTTGGCTCAATACAAGGGTCGCTTGCTTGCTCTGACTCACTTGAAGGCATGTCGTCTTGATCCCATCTAGTTAGCAATTGTGTCCTCAAAGGTCTTCACAACAAGAAGTTTTTGTGAGCACCATCTGAAAAAAGAAAACCACCGAACAAACACTCGTGTGTTCAAGTAGGCAGTGAAGGGAATATCCTTGCAGGATTAAGTAAGGGTAGGAGTGGCCACGGTGCTGATCCATCAAACAGCCTTAGTCCAGTATACCAGATGAAGCAGTCCGCTAAATGATGGTGTGGAGAGCTCCTTGCTCTTGATGATTCCATAATAACCCAAGCCACATATTTATATGGGTCAGGTTGCTTTTCTTTAATTTTCTTTTTAATATAACCAACTTATATGTTTTTAAATCTTGCTTTCCCCAACATGCTTTAAAAATGCTTGGTCCTTTTATCAAGTTTGCCCCCCTCGGTGGCCATGTGGCCCTAGCATGTACACATGTCATTAATGTTTTTGAAAAATCCTCATCTTTCATCTTGACACTATAAATCCTGTCTAGCCTTCATAGTACACCACGTGTACTTGCCAATATCCATACGAGCTCCGCTCAAGTCCATATGGGCACTACCAATGAGGTGATAGCTTAAGTGGTGAAGGTGTTTTGCCTAGGACCAAGAGGTTATGGGTTCAAAATCCCCCCTTGGTGCTTCCTCGGCAACATCGCCTACGAGCGGATAATCAAGCACCTACGGGTGGTGAAACTACAGGAGGATCTTGGACCAAAGGCCAGTTGAAAAAAAAAAGTTCATATGGGCATTGCCCATGAATCGTACGACACTGAAAGGAGTCACTACCCTCAAACCATGCCATTGGACGACTCATGATCACGGCCCAAAGATCCATAAACATGTCCAAACCTTCTTGTCATGTCCTTGGACTCCATATGGGCACCACCTGTCATAGTTGCCATGGGTTTTTTGAAATGCGTTTTAAAAACGTTTCTTTCAAATCCCACATGTTTCAAAAATGTCTCATACAAGAGGGAGGTATAGGTCCCAAAATTTATATATAAGTTTATAATATGCAAAAAATATTTTGCCTTGCCTGTAGAATAATATTAAAATGCATCATTTACACATTAAAACATGTTTACAAGTTAAAACTAAAGATTCAGGGTGACCTAGTTACAGCGAGCACCCAACCGACTAATTGGAATAAATAAACTGGCAACATCAAGAATCGAGATTTGGATTCGATCATCAATAATGGCAACTGCTCAAAACTCAAGAAACAATATATAAAGCAGGCAAGATTGATGTGGTCCACTAAGCACTCAAGGTGATCACAAAAAGTCTGAATCTTGAGCTGATACAAAAAAGAAAATTGAAGTCTGAAATACACAAAGTAAAACATGCTGATAGATGCATGACAAACTAGAGGCGCCTAATAGCCCCAAAGACTAGAGTCCTCAATCTAGAGTGTTGGTACTCAATCCTCAACATCCTCAATGTCCTCATCAGTAGCCTCTTGGAATGTATTGGGAGGGAAAGAAACGCGTTTCATTCGAAAGAAGCAGTTTTGAAATGTTTCATTTCATAAAAAATGAATGAAACGTGTTTCATTGCAACTATGCTACCCGTATGATCCATAAACATGCCTAGATCAAAGTCTCAACAAGGCCCACGTCCGCAGTTGTGGGCGTGGATACGTACGCGAGGCGTACACTTGGATGAGTCCCTTTTGGGGACTCAAGCAGATGAGGTGAGTGAGCTTAAACCCTTCTCTTTTCCACATCTAATTGTATTTTATTGCTTATCTTGGGCTTGATGAAATGTATGTAGGATGAAGGGGAAGAGGAAGAGGAGGATCCTGATTATGAGCGTGAAGCGATGGAAGGAAGTGAAGAGGATGACGAAGACAATGATGATGATCACTCCGAATCCAATGAGGATTCCAATTAGCCACCTCTTTAGACATTTTTTGAATATATGGCCAAAGGCCCGATACTTCGTGATTTCATAAAATAAATTTTGGGCTCAATCGCATTCTTCACAATCTATGTGTTTCTTATGTTTGTGTTTGTGTCATAAAACTGAAACTGTGATTGTTTAATTTAAAAAAAAGAGCTAGGGCAGACTGGGACCGTCTTTGAAACCTCAATCCAAGATAAACATGTTCACACATGTCATAATCCAGGTTTAACATCTACACACGTTATCAATTAGGTGTGAAGAGCGCGCTCGTATCTTAGAAGCCTATATTTGCACTCCTCAGAGATTCAAGCATGCATCCTGTTCCTCTCGAGTAACAAGCCTCTGTTTTAGCTATTTGAGCGCAATCATGTACTTATGTGAGCAGTGTTGTCAGCAGCTCATGAGACCATGGGATGTGGAGGGTAGACAGGCCTCTAGAACAGCCCAAACAGGGTGCCCAGCAGTCAGCCAGGAGACCACCTATTTTAAAGGACAGAAATGAATCTTAATGTTTTCTTTTTCTGGTCACGTGCAGGTTGCCTCATTTAGCATACATTGTCAATTTTTCAACTCTGTTTTTTTTTCTTTGGATCCCCCGAAGCTACAGAGTACCACGGACTTCTTGACATACTTGGATATGGTCACATGCAGGATATAGTTTCATCTACTGTCTAGCGATCTTTCTTGTGATTCTTTGCAAACACTTGCAGTCTGCCACCCACTATCAGCCATGTCATTTGTGATTTGCTAATGTAATGTTACCCTTTTTGTTTTTTGGGTACAGATTTTCACCTCCCCTATTATCGAGCTTGGAAGAGCTGCAGCCTCTCTTGGTCAAGGTGATATGAGAACAAGGGTGAGGAAGGGGACTATCCTCCTTCGTGATGAGATAGCTGACCTGAAGGATATATTCAATAGCATGGCACACCAAATTGCAAGCCATCAGTTAATACTTGAGCATAAGGTTGTAGTCTCACATTTTGGTGCTTGCATAGAATAGCAGATGATATTAGCAGATGATGTGTTTTAATGTAAGTTTTTATTGAAGCAGGTGAGGGAAAGAACCTTGGATCTGGCTCGTGCTAATGATGGCCTTGCAAAGGAAATAGACGAGAGAAGGAGAATAGAAGTGGAGCTGGAGAAAGCCAAGGATGTGGCCATAGCTGCAAACAGATCAAAATCAGAGTTCCTTGCTAACATGTCCCATGAGATTAGGACTCCTTTGAATGCAATTATAAACTTTACAGAGCTTTGCTTAGACACACAAATAACTCCTGAGCAACAAGAGCACCTTGACTATGTACAATCCTGCAACTATTTTTGGTTTTGGCATCAGTAGATGTTCTTCTATTTTCAAGTTTTGGCTTTTGCTCTGGTTGAGGAGCCTTATAGTGTGCATGCACCCTTGGTTGGTCCAGGTGCGCTTTGCAGCACAGCATCTGTTACGTCTCATCACGGACATCCTGGACTTTAGCAAGATAGAAGCAGGGAAGCTTGAGATGGAGGAAATGCAATTCTCGTTGTTTGACCAGCTGGAGCATGCTGTGTCAGTGCTGGCAGCACGTGCAATAAAAAATGGCTTGGAGCTTTGTTGTAGCATTGATCCGGATGTCCCTGACCAGATCATGGGGGATCCAGGGAGGCTACTTCAGATATTCGTGAATTTGATTGGTGAGTTTTGTATGCAGGTCCTTGTGTCAGGAAGTTGGTTTGTGCTTTTTTCAGATGCAAGTCCTCTATTTGGCATTAGGTATAAATATGTCTCTTCCGCATCAGTGACCTCATCACTCCTTTATCTCCAAGGATCTCTCGGATATAAAGTTGCAGTGTGGTTGAGGGTTGTCTGTGTCTAGTAGGCCTCGGATGCCGGGCATGTTGTAATTGGGAGAAAGAAAGAAAGTTATATTAAGCAGCTTTAAAAGACACAATGGGTCTATATGAGACCGAACAAAGTGTTACAATAGTTCCATGAGATAACTTGATCATGGAAAAGAATAAAACATAGACAACTAGCTACATGTGCAATATTGATGATAATAGGCATCTTTGGATACATGTGAAAATTTATCTCCATACACATGGAAGCTCATGCGTGTGGGGTATTATCCTCATCCATCTATAAGTCTGCAAAATCACGGTGCGTCACCAATCATGGTGCCACATCACCAATGTGTTGGACTTTTTGGCAATATATAACTCATATGATTACGAATGAGATGTTTTGGCAATTTGATGAACTACTTGTTAGAAGACCTCTTTATCAACAATCAAAAATAATGAAATAAAGTAGGATTTAGAGAAAAGAGAAACAAGACCTCATTGACAGGAGAACATGCCCCTCCCCCTTTGCAAGAATTTATCGAATCAAACCACGGGCACAAAGGGCCTGAACCTTTTTCAGCTCCCAGCCGGGTACATCCAATAAAGTGGGTTGAAATCTGAAAATTCTGATTTTTAGGGTTTGGAAATCCTAACCCTAATTTTTGCATTGTCTGGGTAGCAAGCTATCTTCTCTGTCCACACCTTGGTTTCACCAAATATGGTGCAATCTGGTGAGGACAGCTGCTATAGATCGTTGTTGACAATGTGGAGCAAGTGTATTCTCTAGTATGCAGCCTTGAAATTGATGAATGGAAAGAGTAAGCTCCAAATGACAAGTGACTACTTTAATTGACAAGTGTTAGCTAAATTGACGACAGTAAGATGAAATGACAAAAGTGTAGAGACACTTGTCCTATTCTAGATGCCGCATGTCTTAATTTAAGAGGTGATACTTCCATAACCTTCTATGCTAAAAATATCCCAAATTGTAAAGAATTTGACAAAAGGTGCTTTATTAAGTGTAACACGTGGAAGCTCTGGGGGTCTTCTTTCAACCCTAAACACTCTTGGAAAACCATCTGATGCAAAACGCAGATATAGAGAGAGAGAGTAGAGAGAGAGAGAGATGTGCTGGAAATTCAGTATATTCATATGGTACAAAAAGGTACTTGTCTACAGCCATAGGCTGCCCGAAGAAAAGGTGGTAAACCCCAAAATTTTGTCCCCTATGGGGCATCCTAGTGACCCAAACCCCTAGAGGGTTGAATGATCTCAACTATGGGCACACATTGCCTTTTATAGGGTTATTGAGCAATATATAAACTGGCCGATTGCTGTCGGACCAGCCGACTGGGCCTGAAACACATAATTTGCTGGTCAGGCTGCGCTTCTCCATGGTTTGAGGTGTTTGTTGCAGCCGACCTGATATGGTCCAGCCGACGACGCCCTCCCTGCAACAACCGATAGCACCTTCTGGTTCTTCCTCCAGCTTTGTTTCAAGTCCAACTTACTGCTCCTTGTGCCCCAACTCTGGTTCTCATGCTCTTTTTCTGGTTGCCTTCCTCTGGACTAGCCCCTGAGAATGTCCATGGCATCTATGATGCACATGACATCCCCCTCTGCTAAACTTGATGACGGGATTCCAACTTGCTCTTGGATGACTGTCATCATCCCAATCCTGTCCCGAAGTCCCTCTGTTATCATCCATCCTTGGCAACCTTTTTTCTCTGAAAAACCCAGCATGTTCTCCAAACCACTCTGTCTCTGACGAAGATCTATGCATCTGGTTTTCTCTAGACCACAATCCATTCCTGCCCTGACTCTGAACTTTGTCTTGGTCTTCATTCCTGATAAACGAGTCTGGCACTCTCACATCACCCTTGGAGGATAAACCTCCCTTGGGACTGTTGCCCGAGAACCTATCTGGCTCACAGGACTGCCATCCCCTTTGGCTTTGTGGAACACCACCAACAAACCTCCTGGGAGTTCTTCCCGCTTCTGTGCTCCTTGCCTTGGGCTTCGTATCCGTGTACTTTCCTGTACCTTGGACCTGTACACCATCATATGGGACTGAATCAGTGTTTAGCTTTGTTGAGCCTGATGCTCTGATACCAATGTAACACGCGGAAGCTTTGGGGGTCTTCTTTCAGCCCTAAACACTCTTGTTTCAGTCCTAAACACTCTTGGAAAACCATTTGATGCAAAACGCAGATATAGAGAGAGAGTAGAGAGAGAGAGATGTGCTGGAAATTCAGTATATTCATATGGTACAAAAAGGTACTTGTCTACAGCCATAGGCTGCCTTGAAGAAAAGGTGGTAAACCCCAAAATTCTGTCCCCTATGGGACATCCTAGTGACCCACACCCCTAGAGGGTTGAATGATTTCAACTATGGCCTTTTATAGGGTTATTGAGCAATATATAAACTGGCCGACTGCTGTCGAACCAGCCGACTGGGCCTGAAACACATAATTAGCTGGTCGGACTGCGCTTCTCCATGGCTTGAGGTGTTTGTTGCAGCCGACCTGATCTGGTCCAGCCGACGACACCCTCCCTGCAGCCGACAGCACCTTCTGGTTCTTCCTCCAGCTTTGCTTCAAGTCCAACTTACTGCTCCTTGTGCCCCAACTCTGGTTCTCGTGCTCTTTTTCTGGTTGCCTTCCTCTGGACTAGCCCCTAAGAATGTCCATGGCATCTATGATGCACATGACAGTAAGTCTTTTATCTTTCCAAAAATCTAGAGGTTTTGATGCGAACGGAACTTCCATCAGAGTCTACCAAAAATAGCAACTCTCCTAGATTCTAGGAGTTTGCATGCTTTGGGTCTAAGAAGGCTACATTGTAAAGATTCATGTTACGACCCTGTGTTTTTCTCTGGACAACAAGCAGGTGGGTACGGGCACGGGCACGGGTTGTGTGAACGGCATCCGTTTGGATATGAAAAAGAAACCCATATGTGTGGCCAGCCCAAGTGTGAAGGGGGACAAAAGGATTTTAAAGTTTACAAGGTTTAATAACCTTTGAAGGCTTAAAAATAATTATTATATTTGAAGGCTTGCATTTTTGCTATTGCTTTTAGTTTTTGGAGAAAAAGCAACTAGAGGCACCTCTTTATAAAGGGAAGGGTGGCGGATTCCGAAGCGGGAGTCATCGTGTGGTAGCGTGTGGTATATGCAGGCGCATCTCCTTGGAGCAGGCCATGTGTGGGCACTAGGCAGGCTGCAGCAAGCAACGGGTGCCAGGCGGCTGCACGTATGGAAAACAGCCAGGCGGGCTGCGAGCGCCAGGCAGGCTACGTATGTGGAAGCAGTCAGGCGGGCGCCCTTCGGCAGAGTGGAGTAGTCCACATGCACGTGGCGGTTGTGTGTGTGAAAGTAGCCAAGCAGAGTGATGGTCTGTGGTGGTGGTGGTGCACGCGGAGCAACGGTCTCAGGTGGTGGCGGAGGCGGGGCGCAGGTGGACAAGGATGGCATGGCCTATGAGACAAGTCCGGGCGTGAAGATGTACAACAGCTCCGACGCGATGGGTGTTCGGGATGAGCTCCTGCAGGGCATCTACGCCTACGGCTTAGAGAGGCCCTTGGCCATTCAGTAGCGCGCTAACCGTCCCATCATCTAGAACCATGACGTTATCGTCTAGGCCCAATTCGTTACCAACAAGACCTCCATGATCGCTCTCGCCATCTACCAGATCATCGACACCTCCGTCAGACAGTTCTTTATTCGTGGATTGCAGGCCTTGTTTTAGAGAATGGGATACAGAGGATCAAGCTAAGATGTACATGATGATGTTCATGGAAGAGTTGTGTTGTTACTCTTTGTCTTGGACTTATGTGTATTCAGGGATTGCTTGACACGTCCTCTGTCTTTCTCTCTCTGGGTTTTGGCAACCATGCTTGGATGGTATATTTGTCATGGAGACAGGACATTGGTTTATTCGAGAGGAAACAAGACTTTGGTATCGAGGAAACAGGCCTATGGTTTATGGGATACAGGTCTTTGGTTTATCGAAATCAGGTCTTTGGTTTCATGTGGAAAGCCGTCTTTGGATTCATGTGAACAGGTTGTAGTCTTCTCGAGATTACATGCAAGCTTTGACTTTAGGGAAGGACATATGGTTTGGTACAGTTCTACTGCCGTTCGGGAAAGGGTTTGAGGGATCCATGGTAGAGATGGAGAAGACCTTTTCAAGCAGGGAGGTGTTGTACAGGTGTGCCTTCTCTATGGTATGCTGTGCTGTAATAACGAGAGTTCTTATTTGGAAGTCCTGGGTGAAACTATAAGGGATCCTATTGGTAGAGGATTCTACAAGTTGTACTTTATACTCAAATTTGATCAAGTAAAGAAATACCGCAAGGGGCGCCACCGCGTTTTGGGGCCAATCGGTGTCCTTGTACTATTTGCAGGAGCACTCTAGCTCCCCCTGTTGTTTCCTTTTCCAGGTCCCCATGGGTGATGAAGTGTTTTGTGTGCGAGTGTTTGTTTCACTGCCCGTCAGATTTCTAAAGGCCGGTTGCAATTCACCTGTTCATGGTTTGTTCAAATGATTGGAGCAATTGGTTTCACCTTCGAAACCACTCATCACTCGTTTGGGCAAAAGAAACAGAGGAAAAAAAGAGCAGCTTGAAGAGCAGTTTACAGAGTAGGGTTCCCAAAAATTTTCAACATATGCTTTTTCTCATGGAGTAGCAAAGAAGAGGGAACTTGTTGAGGAACGACAGATAGAGGAGGCCAAACGCAAGGATGCTGAATACCGACCCGAGGTAGAATGCGCGACGTTGGATTATCAACATAAGCTTGGTCGAGAAGCGGCTAAAGTTCCAAATCCTCAAGATAAAGTCCATCTGGTGGCTCCACACCTCACTGGAAGCCGTTACTTGGTGACAACATTGGTTAGATCTCCATATAGATCCAAACACAAGCACGACTCATTATGTATGGGATACTTTTGTGTCCGACCTCAAAGCTGGGTTCCTTCCACCCTAGTATTTGACCAATTTGGAGGATGAGTTTTACAAACTCTCCGAGAATGGGTCTCCCGTGCTGACCTATTCAAACAAGGTCATAACCATGGCACAATAGTTGGGGAAGTCGGAAGATGAGAAGCTGAAACTGTCTCTCAGGGGGTTGGATACAAAACATTCCGTTTCTTGTATGGAATTTCGAGCCTCAGCATATGACTGGACTTTGACTTTGACGCAGAATCAAGAAATGATGGTGAATGGAGGCAAGCCCGAGCATGCCCTGTCAAGTCCCAAACCCAAGTAGCAGCCAACAGTTTTCATCCCAATTGTGTAAGGTACCTAGAATAGGAAATACCTTGATGCTCTGGATTGGGGAAGTCTGGCCTGCAAGATAGGTTGAGCTCTATCATTGAGGACCCCCCTAGGGCGGAGGACCGGAGCGCTTGTGGGGGCAGTGGGCTCTGATGTGGATGCATGACATCTGAAGAAATCTGTATTGACCTACCTTTCGGTATGCCATCTCAATAATGCATCCCTATGATGTCTGAGCTCCAGTAAGTACATGCCGAGAGAGAGAGAGAGAGAGAGAGAGAGAGAGAGAGAGAGAGAGAGAGAGAGAGAGAGAGAGAGAGAGAGAGAGAGAGAGAGAGAGAGAGAGAGAGAGAGATTTTATTAACGTCTTCCAAAAGACCGAACTCGGCCTATGAGACAAATCGGAGTACCTGTATGGGGTATCCTCTGTCATCCCAACAAAATGAAAAAGTACTGAATAAAAAAGCTGAATCTGGGTGTGCAGGGGATGGAGCTCTATTACTAGGAGAATGCAAAGCTATATGCATGGAGTATACAATCATGATATGCAACCTAGCTAGCTCCATCCTGTACCATACTGAGGGTATAAAATGGTATACATCAGTGAAGGGGGTGTCCACAGCTCCCTGAAGAACATGCCTGGGTGTGCTCTGAAGCGAGCCAGTCGCTCCGCACCCTCTCTGTGAAACTGAGCTCTGATCTCTGTCATCTCTCTCTGGTATAGGCGTGGTGTCCGAAAGCCAGGTGTCCTCTGTCTCCTGCGGGCTCTAAGTGTCTCTGCTCTCTGGAGAGTAATTCCCTGCCGTGTAGGGGCTGGGAGGGGTATGGTTCTCTGAAAAAATGTAGTAATCTGTGTCTGTCGCCCCCCCTCTGGAGCTGTCTGAGCCTGTAATAATGTCTCTCTGTGGCGCTGTATGTCTAGAATGTATCTCCCCAGTATGGTTGGTCTGCTGTCTCAAAGATCTGGCGTAGGGAATGTGGCTCTCTGAATAAAATGGGATATCTCTCTCTGATGGCTGTATATGCTCTGCATCAACATACATAATGCTCCTCACTCTCCACCTCCTCTCTGCACAATCTGCATACCCTCTCCTCTCGAGGGATCCGTGCTGCTCTGCCAGTCTCAATCTCCAATTGGTGTGATGAAACTCTGAGCTGACCAATAGCCACTCGGGAGCCGTGTGGTAAAAAGCCCTCCATGTATCTAGGCCTCTCTATAAATCCATCATCAGTGATACTCATGAAGTGATCTCTGTAGTATAGCATCTTCGGTGGAAGAGGCTGTGTAGGCGATATCCATGTCTCTCGTGTATAGAGCTGCCATAGATCCTGTCTCAATACTCTGTTCCTCTCACTATGAGAGAGACGGATATGTGGTGCATCCCTGTCATACTGGAATGGTGGTAGATGATCCATGTCTAGGCCATGCTGTGAGAACCAATGTGTGACCTGTGCATACCATGATCCTCTGTCTCCTGCCTCAGCCAACTGTCTAGATGCCTGAAAAGCTCTGTATGATAATCTGTCCTGTGGCATCTCTCTGAATCTGTCTAGCAGGCATATAGTCTGAAATATGGCCTCTACCATCATAGGAGGCGCAGCAAACTCTGCTCGGATAATGTCATGAGGTATTGACGGTTTGCTGCGTATCATGCGTGCCATCATGAGGGCCTGTGGTCTCTCTATCTGTGTCCACCAATGAGTAGCAAGGCCTGGCGCCCATACTGCTGCTCCATACATCAATGCCGGTGTGACTAATGTGTCAAATAGCCACCCCTTCGTCCGGGGCTCCTGAAAATGCGCCTGGTGGCACTGTCTCTCTAGCATAGCCAATGCTGCATATCCCCGTGTCAATCTAGCTCTGGCTGCTGAACCCATGGTAAAGCGTGTGGTTGCTGCAGAGAAGGTAACCCCTAGGTACACGTATGATGTCACCACCTCCACCTGGCATCCTGCGAGAGTGAATGTCAGCTGACTCCTGCCCTGTCTCGATGTATGAAAGACCATAACCTTGGTTTTCCCAAGGTTCACAGTAAGACCCCTCTGCGTGCAGAAATCATGGAGTGCATGTAGATGCTGCTGTAGACCACTTGGGGACTCAGACACTAATACAATATCATCAGCATAGAGCATAATATGTACTGAGGTACCTGCTAAATCAACTCCATCTCCGCCTCCCCGTGTAATGAAGTCAGCCACCTCATCAATGTATAACCCAAATAGCGTGGGGGAAAGTGGGCATCCTTGCTTCACACCAATGGTGCTAGCAATAGTCTCGGACATACCTCCTGGACATCTGACTCGCCCAAAAACCTGCTCATATAATGCATAGATGCCCCATGTCATATCTGCTGGTATGCCAAGAGACTGCAGGCGCTGAAAGAGCCTCTCTCGTGGTACTGTGTCAAATGCCTTGCGGAAATCCACAAAGCAGCAATAGAGCTTTCTGTTCCTCACTCTGGCCTGATCAATCATACATCTCAAAGTGAATACATGGTCAGTGGTAGAGAAAGCTCTCCTGAAGCCTGCCTGCCCTGATGAGCGTAAACCTGCTCGCTCAGCATATAAGCTAAGCTCCTGCTCCAGCACTGCACCATAGAGTTTGGCTAGCACGTGGCCAACCATAACCGTCCTGTAGTTGCTCGGATCGAGCATATCCCCTGTTTTGTGAATCGGCACAATGGTGTGCATCGTCCACTCCGCAGGCAAACCCTCTGCTAGTGCCCTGTTAAACAGGTGTGCAAGAAAAGGAGCTAAAGAATCTACTGCATATATGAGATGCTCACCTTGCAGGCCCATATGGTCGGCGGCCCGTCCATGCTGTAGGCGGCGGATAGCTTCCTGTACCATCGAGTGGGTAAAGAAGCTAGCTGTGGTAGGTCGAGGCTCCTGTGGCTGAGGTATAGGTGGCTGCTGTGGGGCATGGTATAGACCCTCTGCATATGTGTGCCATGTCTGTGGGTCTGCAATAGGTGTCGGGGTCCGGGGCTCTCTGAAGTGCCGCCATGAGACAGGGCTATCTCTACTCATGAAGAAATGAGAGAGAGAGAGAGAGAGTTTAATGTTTACAAAAGACCAAAAGTGCTACAATACATTCACAAAGTATGCAAAGAGGGAGAGGTTAAAAGAGAGAGTTTAACGTTTACAAAAGACCAAGAGTGCTACAATACAAAAGACCAAAAGTGCTACAATAGGTTCACAAAGTATGCAAAGAGGGAGAGGTTAAAATCAATGTCAATGATTATTAATATAACAATGTAGAATATAGTAATTGGAATATATAGTGCAAAATGAATATGGTACTTTATAACATTAAACATATCTTTCATCATTGATATTTTAGTAGTATAAACACACTAAAGTATTATATATAGTCTCAATACAACCCATATTTTAGAAACTCTATATATGTATTAGATTTCTATGTTAATTTTTTAATTATGGTGTTTAATCTTTTATTATTAGATATTACACAAAACTTATATACACCTTATTTATAAGTTCAAGTAGTGGTGATTGCTTTGAGCTTCAGAGAGTCAGAGAGCACTTGACAAGAAGTATCTTCTTTGTAGGTAACGGCATCAAGTTTACGAAGAAAGGGGAGGTGGTTGTTTCTGCGTCAGTTAAAAGCAGAACTGCTGATGCTGTTGAGCTTCTTTTTGCAGTCAGAGATACTGGTACGCTTCATGTAGTCTTTGACCTTTAAAGCTTTGAAATGTCGAAGATGTGGTTTCTCAGGTCTCTGACGTGCTCCAAATTGCTTCTGCAGGGCTGGGAATTCCTGAAAGCAAACAATCACTATTGTTTCAAGCTTTCTCCCAAGTAGACTCTTCTACACAGAGGTAATATGTTCTTTGGATATGGAAAGGTAACATGCTCTTTGCTTAGACAAGACCCTCTGTGAGTACAGTTTTTTGTTGATATGAGCCTGCTTTTTATCAAAGATTGTGAAACAGTTTGTGGTTGCTGCAGAGTTTATGGAGGAACGGGACTAGGCCTGGTGATCTCATCAAAGCTTGCTGCTGCAATGGGTGGAAAGATGTGGGTGGAAAGTGATGGAATGGAGGACCAAGGAAGCACTTTCTGGTTCACGGCCAGCTTCCACGTACCCTCATCTTGCACTTCGAAGGTTCATTTATTTAAGGATGCTCTCGTGCTTGTTGTGGATGACAATGAGACCAGCCGAGGAGTGTTGGTAGACTTACTGAAGGTGATTGACATTAACTTTTTTATCGCGGAGCATTATAAAAAATATGGCATTGTGGATCTTTTTAGCTCTAAACTTAGAAGGAGAAAAGGCCAATATTGGTGAGGGAGCCATTATGCCCTAACTCAAATCATGAAGATGGGAAATCGTAGTTTTATGACATGTCCAAATAAATAATTTCAAAATAAAAATGAAAATATAACTATTGTATATATAATGTGTGTGTGTGCGCGCGCGCGCTAGTGCACACACACACACATATATGTATACATTTGTTCATATACACACACACTCACACACATGTATATGTGTGCATATGCATATACATATACATATACATATACATATACATATACATATATATATATATACATATATATATATATACATATTTATGTGTACACACACACACACACATTGTATATCTGTATGTATGTATAAATATGAATATTCAATAAATATAGTATATATGTCGATGTACATATATTTATACCTATATATGTACACATACATAAGTATTTATATAAACATATCATGATATCTGTCTACATCGACATCTACATCTACATCTACATCTACATCTACATCTACATAAATGTAAATGTAAAAGTAAATATATATGTAGATGTTATGTATATGTGTATGTATATATATATATATATGTGTATATATATATATGTGTGTGTGTATATATATATATATGTGTGTGTGTGTATGTACATGTACATATACTATACACATGTGTATGCATATGTATATATATGTGTGTGTGTGTGTGTGTGTGTGTATGTGTCTATGTGTGTGTGTATGTGTCTATATGTGTGTATATGTATATATATGTGTGTGTGTGTCTATATATGTGCTGTCGAGGAAAATGTCACACTCATGGATGGTGAATCTTGTATCAAGGGCAATGATAAACGAAAGATTGCTACGTGGCAAGTGCGTGCCCGGCAAAAATCAATGCTTGATAAGGGATGCTCTTCAAAGTCTTTTTTCAAAGGTCTCCATGGATCTAGACAAAAGCAAGGCATAGCACGTCTTATGTTGTCTGATGGCACGTGGACTTCTACTAAGCAACAGCTTGCGGGAATATGTCACTCTCATTTTAGGGATTTGTTTGCGCGTCCTATGCCACTTACACACGATGCATTGGCTGCTCGCACTATGCTTTTGGATGAGGTTACACCGATCCTATCACTTGATGAGGCAAAAGACTTGGAAGAGTCCTTTACCAAGGAAGAACTACAAGCTGCACTTAGAGGTTTGGGGAAATGGAAGTCTCTTGGGTGGGATGGTTTGACGATTGAATTCTTTCACACATTTTGGCCGGAATTGAAGCTTCCATTGCTATGCATGATTAATCAATGTTGGCGTGACGGCATGTTGTCTCATTCTTGGAAGGAAGGCTTGTTGAAATTGCTCCCAAAAAAGCAACTCTGTGAGAATTTAGGTGACTACAGGCCCATCTCTCTTATGCCACTGTTTATAAACTGGTCACCAAAATGATAGTTAATCGCATTACGGGCTACCTTCGCTCGGGATTGCACCCAGCACAATACGGCTTTGTTCCCAGGCAGCAAATTATGGACAACATAGCAAATGCCTACATGGGTATTGAGTATGCAAAGTACACTGACCAGGATGTCTTATCATGCAAGTAGATATTGCTAAGGCATTTGACACTGTCCACTGGGACTTCATAGCTGGGGTGATGGATCGAATGGGTTTAGGACCCAAAATGCGAAATGTGATTTATTGGCTATACCAAGGGGTACTGCTTAATGCATTTTTGGTCGGGAACTTTCTGTTGCTTGGACTTTGGGTAAATCGGTACGTCAGGGCTGCCCACTTAGTGCGCTACTTTATGCCATTTCCACACACCCCTTGCTATCATATATTGACAAGCTTACTCAGCAGGGCAGCTTGCATGGTATTGCGATGCTGGATGGTTCTCACTTTGTGGCACAAGCCTATGCTGATGACTCCTTCCCTAGAAATAACCCAACAGATTTGCAACGGATTATGGATGCCCTTTTGCTTTATGGGTTGGCAGTTGGGTTGCATGTCAATTTTTGAAAGTCGAAGCTGTTATCAGTCCGCCACTATCTTTGGCATTCTAATCTTTGGCCAGGCCAGATTGTTCCACCCAGTCAGTTGGTCAGGCATTTGGGATATCCGATTGGTTGGGATGTTTCTTTGAAAGATGATATGGTATTGGTGTTGACTCGATTGGAGTGCAAAATTGATTACTGGAGGCTATCCACTTGGCCTTTGCATGTCCACTTGCGAACTGTCGAGTCGATCATCATGGTGTACATTTAGTTTCACCTTCCTTTGTTACCCTGGACTAGTAAGATGCATTTATGTCTCGTGACATTGCTTGTCTCTGGCGTACACAATTGGATCGCAAAGGGCTTCATTTGCTCAAACATGCTTGTGTGTGCTCGCCAAAAATGCATGGGGCCCTGAACATTCTCGACATTCACTATCACATGCTGGCACGTAAAGCCACGTTGCTTATTGACTTTGTCCGTCAAATGCAGCCCAGCCATGTGTGCACACATGAAAGTAGATGCTTATGGTCACTGGGTTTTGGATCACTTGGATGTCATTTTTGGTCATCTTACTGGGTGCATACCAGGTTGCCCTTATGCCACTTCTTTGATTACAACTTGGCAGTAGATCTTATGTTTCATCCACTGGTCAGGTAGACCTCCACATACATGGAACTCACTCCGATCTCAGAGCATTCATTGGAGTCGAGCCTTTCCTTGGCCTTTAGTGTTGGATCACCCAAGAAAGACTTATCATCTATCGACTTTGGGAATATGTATGGTACAGGATGTGGTTGATGAGTATAGTATGGTTCTTTCTTTCTCGAGGGCCACCAGGCAATGGCAGCTGGGCATGCTTCATAGGCCGATATGGCGTGCCATAGCTGAACTTTTGGCTCCATTTTAGCCGGTATCCCTTCTTGAAGAGGAGGATTCATTATAGGATTGGCATTTTGATCGTCAACAATCGGGTTATGCCTCATTCCCATTCCATCTCCTCATTGCTTCCAAGGCCTACCGTTTGCTTATTCCTTAGCCTTGGATAGTGGAACATGGGAACAAGCTATGGCACATGGATAAGCCTTTGCCCTGGTGGAAATTGACTTTAAAAAAGGTGTGGAAGTCAAAGTTGCCACTTAAGCAACGGGTCTTTTTTCACGATGCATTATAGGCACGCTACCGGTTGGTTCTCTACTGGCTCAAAGGCATATTGCTCCAGCTTTATGTCGGTGTTGCCGCCTTATGCCCGAGACCGTACCTCACTTATTGTGGAGTTGCTTGCATTCTCGCGATCTTCCTCATCACTTGACAACACTACTGCAGTATAGATTCCCTCAACAGTGCTTTGGGCGACTTTTTTGGATTTTTGGCAGTTTATCTCCGGCCTTACCGGGGTATGATGATTTCTTCGCATGGGTGCGATTTTGGGCTCTTTGGACCATCTATTCCACTAGAAATCATTGGCACTTTTTTGGTGGTGATGTTCATCCCTTCCCCTAATTTCGTGCTGCCCTACTCCGGTCTCTTCGAGATTGCTATGATCTTGGCGAGCTCTCTCTCTAGCAGTTTGAAGAACTTTCCTAGTTTTTTTAGTTTGTTCTCATAGCTCCACTTGCTTCGGGTGACTATGACTGTACAGTTTACTATTTAATATAAACAATGTTTTCACAAAAAAAAAAGTGTGTATATGTGTATGTGTATATATGTGTGTGTGTGTGTGTGTGTGTGTGTGTGTGTGTGTGTGTTAAAAAATATATATGTATGTATGTATATATGTATATGTATAATACACACACACACACACACACACACACATACACACACATACATTTATATTGTAGACATCTATGTAATATGTAGTGGTGTGTGAACACTGTAGGACTAGCTGGGGTACTTTTGTCAGGAGGTTTTTTTCTTGTGCATGTGAACACCTATCCATTGGTGTGCACTTATGCTTTGTACCTTGTACCACTCATTCAACTTGGTAATCACCATCGAGTTGGTTGCTTCTCACTCTGTTTGAGCTCTATTGTGAGTGTCTTGTTGTCGCTAATCCGAACCTGCAGGTTTCAACATCTGGTATTAGAGCTCTAGTTTGATTCTTCCATAATTTTTTTCTTGTTCGTTCATTCGGGTACTAGAATCTGTATCACTATCCTGTGTCGTGTCTTTGCCTTTTCTCTGAGATGAAGCCTTGTCCTTGGTCTTGTCCTTCTTCTTGGACAAACAATCCTTGGATAGATGTTCTCTTTTCCCGCAAGAGAAGCAATGACTCCGACCTTTCTTTTGAAATGAGGAAAGTGCCTGGTCAGAACTGTTGATCGACACCTTCAACTTACCCTGTGAGATGAGAACGGACTCCTCCAAAAGTAGGGAGCTAAGATCATCAAAATCCACCTGAGTGGATGTGACCTGGCACTGCAAAGATCAAGAAATCACATCATAGTCTGGAGAAAGCTTGGTGAGGATAAGAGCAGCCAGTTGAGAAGAGGACAAAGTAGCACCCATAGCCAGTAACTGGTCATGGATAACCTTGGCCTTCATGAGAAAAGATTGCATTGAAATTGCCTTCAGGAAATAACAAGCCATAGAGCTGCCCTTGCAAGGTAACTGCTCTCATCGATGAATCTCGTGCAAAGAGATCCTCCAATTTTGACCATACCTGATGAGCAATGGTGAGAGTTTGCATTGCCGGTGAGACCTCCTTGGTGATGGTCCGCACAAGCATAGAATGCGCCTTCGAGTCCCGATTCTCCCAGTCTTGTAATTCCATAGCAAATTCATCCTCTTGATCCTGAGTCCACCGCCTAGAGTTTTGAGGATGCTTAGGCTACCTTTCAGTGCCCTGAACAATGTCCCACAAACCCTTGTGGATGAACCAGATCCGCATCTGAAGCTTCCAATGAGCGTAGTTGGGTCCTTTCAACTCGTCATCCTTGTTCGTACGGGGAGGAGCCATATCCACAGCAACAAAGAACAAATCTTAGCTCTCAAACACTTGTCTCAAGTGCTTTCCAACAAAGCGAGGCACCAGGAATAATCAGCCCCCTCTCAAACCTGAGAGAGAAAGAGGCGGGACAGTAGCAAAACAGTCCAATTGAATTCAAATTGTAGCCCTCTTACTAGTGAGAATTGGTTTATGCTTTCAAATGGTTATAAGTTTGCACAATTCATATCTTTTTGCAGATGCATTGCTAGGAGAGTTACCTCTTGAGAGACATGAGGATCACCACATTGATTTGGTGTCGTGTAGCTCCCCACCAAATAGACCCACTTATAGGGTAAGTGGAGCAGTGCAAGAGGAGATTATGAAGTAGGTGATGGAGCTATTGGATTGAGGTTTGGTTCAGCTAAGCTCTTCGCCATATTGCTGACCGGTCTGGCTAGTGTAGAAGAAGAATGCTTCCTTCTGATTGTGTGTGGATGACCTGGCTTTAAATAAGCTTACTATCAAGAATTGGTTTCCAATCCCGTGCACAGGTGGCTTCTCCAAGAATGAGGAGGAACACCATCGCCAACACTTGGCGATGGTGTTTGTCATTTGAAGAGCTTCGTATGCACAAGCTCTTTATCAATGTGAAGAAGGGTGATTTTTTCCTCTCAAATATTTATTATTTGGGGCGCATTGTGTCAAAGGATGGCGTCAAGATGGACCCTGCAAAGCTTGAAGCCATTTGGAATTGGCCTGAGCTATCTTCCATACATGAAGTACGAAACTCATATTACAAGCGTTTTATCATAGATTGCTTCGCCATTGCATGAGCTCAGTAAGAAGAAGGCAGCCTTCAAATGGATAGTTGTTGATGAGAAAGAGGGTTTCTTTCGCCTCAAGGATGCCATTATGAGTGGGCATGTGTTAGTCATCCCAGACTTGTAGAAACTTTTCTGTGTGGAGTGTGATGCATCATAATGGTATCAGAGCATGAGGCTTTGCTATGCGAAGTGTTGTTGGTGTCCCAAAAGAAGTGCATATACATATACATATACGTGTATGTATGTATGTATGTATGTAGATACATATGCACACACATACATATGCAGATATTTACATATCTGCACGCGTGTGTGCGCGCGCGCACGCGCGCACACACACACACACACACACACACTCACATGGAGATATGTATACGTATGTGCATGTGCATGTGCATGTGCAGATATGCATACATACGTACGTACGTACGTACGTACGTACATACGTGTGTGTATATATATGTATGTATGTATGTATAAATATACACACATAGGCGCACACACACACACACACACACACACACACACACACACATATATGTATCTACATATATATATGTATGTATGTATGTATGTACACACACACACACACACACACACACACACACACACACACATATGTATATATATGTGAAACCGGCCTTCAGCAACTTGACGGGCGGTGAACACACTTAATCACACTTTAATCACTTTATGAACTGGAATAATAAATTTGGAAGAAGAAGAAAATAATTAAGTGGAGCTAGAGTGCTGTTGCACAAAAGACCAATTGGCCCCAAAGCGTGGCGCCCCCGCAGGTATTTATTTATAACTCAAAGTCGGCGTAGCTCTTGTACAATTCCCGAGAAGATTCCTCCTTGATCCACGGGGAGGAGATCTCCTTCAAGCTTTCACCCAAGATGTGTTGTGGGATACGAGGGCCTTGGCCTCTATTTATACAAGTTTGAGGGAAAAAGCTATGCTTTTCCCCCTTAGAAAAATCTATTACAAAGCCTTTTTTTTTCCAAAAACCATCGAGTAGCTTTTCTCTTTCTTTTTCTCTTTATATATATATATATATATATATATATATATATATATAAATATATATAAAATACATGGCGCTTAGTTCTTTAAAAAAAAAAATTTTAAAAAAAAATCCCATGCTGTGTTCGGCTGCCCGGCGCTTTTCTCATGCGCTTTTTTCTTCCTGCGCGTTTTGCTGCCCGGCGCCCCACGCTTCGCTGCCGCCCATGCTTTGCTGCTCCCCATGCTGATTGCGCTTGTTTGCTTGCGTGGCAGCCAGCTGCCAGCGCTTCTGCTGCCCGCCTTGTGCTTTGCGTACACGCGGCTGCGCTTGGCTGACTGCAGCGCCTGGTGCCTGCTTGTAGCTAGTCACTTGTACATGTGCCATCGCCTGCAGCCAACCATACGATAGCGCCTGCATTAGCCACACGACAGCGCCACGTGTCAGCTACATGTGCCACGTCAGCTGCACCTGTACATGTGCCACATGGCAACTACTGACTGGGCTGTCCCAGAACGTGCCTCCGCTACTGCTCTTACATCAAGGTAAGAGAAACACACATATACATGCACATGTACATACAAATGGGCATGAACAAACATGTACTCACACACACACTAAACATGTATCTGTATCCTCATACATGTGTACAAACTTACATATGTATACACAGATCAAAACATGATTAGTGAATGTTAAACATACTCAAAACATGATTACAATGCGTAAGATAAAGAGGTAAAATACTTAGTCCTGTAACATACCCCCCTCTTAAAACAAAGCATTCGTCCTCAATTGTTCATTCAAAAGATCTGCCAATTGAAATAGAACATGAGAGAACAACGAGAAAGCTATGTCTTGCCAACTAAAACAAAACATCGGAATACATAAATCGAAAGAATCCACTTCGTGAATAGTCATGTCCCCCCTGGATGCTTTTACCTGCTCCGCTCGTGGCCATCCCACAGGACCCATGATCAGTAGTACATCATGAACACGAGTAAATATAGATCCATATCAAACGAAAGTCTAGAATAGGCGTTCCCATTCTCTGAAGATATTTGTATATCCATGAATCAAACCATGTGACTAGTACACATATATCATAGAAATACCATAGGTAGATATACTGTCAGGTCAGTATCTCGGGTGTGCTGATAAGAACATCAAGCGACTTCCAGATCTCATCCAAGTGAACTCTGTGACAAAGGAGCGGAGTCACCCCCCTCTTGAGTAACAGGTAGTACTCCAGAATCCATAGCTGAACCTGTTGAAGCACTTTCTAAGGTAGGCTCCAAACCAAAAGCCTCGAGGTAAAGTTGTAGTATCCTCCGTGAATCTGCCAAGTCACCCTCCTCCATCCACTTCGAATCCATAGGTGAATAGTTCACAAACTTCACCAAATATCGACGTGAAACTTTCTTTATGTGCCAAAATCTGTTCCGGTTGAAGAATCTCATCAAGTTCTTCCACCTTTGGTTGCGGCTCATCAACCTGCTCTATAGGCACCGCACCTCTGAAAGGTCTAAGAAGACTCACATGGAATGCATTATGAATCTTCCAAAGATCCGGTAACTGAAGACGATATGAAACATCACTCATCTTCTCACCGCATACTCAATTTAGGATATAAGCTCTGTTTACCCTTCATTTTCCTGAGTCTAGCCTTCTCAAATCTCAAAAGCACCCAATCACTCAAATCAAAAACCAATGATCGACGGTGAAGGTTTGCTGCTTTCCTCTGTTTCTCTTGAGTCCTTTGAAGAGCCAACTTGACCTTCTTGTAAGGCTCATCCATATTCTCCACAAAACAATTTGCCTCGAAGATCTTATCTTTTGTATGCAGGATCGGAGGTACTTTCTTTCCACCTTCCACAATCTCGAAAGGTGCCTTTCCTGTCGAAGTGTGAATGGTGTTGTTGTAAGCAAACTCCACCAAAGGAAGATACTTTTCCCATTGTTCCTTATGATCCGAAACATAACACTTTAGAAGATTCAATACAACTGAGTTGGCAATTTCCGATTGCCCATCTGTTTGTGGATGAAAAGACGATGAGAACTTCAACGAAGTCTTCATGTTCTCGAACAATGCTCTCCAAAATAAACTCGTCATTCGAGGATCTCGGTCACTGACAATAGATGTGGGCATCCCATGGTATTTGAAGATATTCGTAAAAAATATCCTCACCATTTACTCTGCATTAATTTTCTTTTTGACTGGAATGAAATGAGCTTGCTTGCTGAAACGATCTATGATAGTCCAGATGCCATCATTCCCACTCTTTGTCCTAGGAAGATCAAAGATAAAATCCATAGCAATACTCTCCCATGGTCTATCTGGAATAGGCAAAGGATGAAGTAACCCAAGTGTCTTTTGACGGTCATACTTCACCTTCTGACAAATGATACAATCACGAACAAAAGCATCAGCATCCCTGCGCATAGTAGGCCAATAAAAGAATGTCTCCAAAGTCTTCACTGTAGCCTCAATACCACGATGGCCTGCATAAGGCGGAGCATGGCATTCTGTCAAAACCTTCTACCTGAACTGAGATGTGACACACAATTTGTCATGCATCATTAAAAATTCTTCCTTGAGAGAATAATGATCAACTCGCTCTCCTTCGGTCAAACGATCAAAAAGCCTCTCAAAATCCGAGTCATGAACATACTGTTCTCGCATATCATCAAGTTCATGATGAAAGATAATGGAAACGGCGGCCACATGTGGTTTCCTAGACAAGGCATCCGCTACCACATTCTTTTTGTCATCTACATGAACAATCTGAAAGTGAAACATGGACAAAAAGTTTGCCCATCTCATATGCCTCTTTGAAAGCTTCGTTTGGGTAAGGAAATAGCGAAGAGTCTGATGATCACTCTGAACAATGAAATCAGCTCCAAGAAGGTAATGCTTCCAAGTAGAAAGAGCATGAATAATCGCAAGAAGCTCCTTCTCATATACTTGTAGATTCCTTTCTGTTGGTGACAGAGTTCTACTCTCATAAGCAATAACATGTCCTTCCTGCATAAGATGTCATGTGCATGAATATGCCATGGACATTCTCAAAGATTCTCCAGCAGAGGTAACCAGAAAAAGACCATTAGAGTTAGGGATTTGGAGTAGAGAGTGAAGGCAATGAAGGGTTAGGGTTAGGGTTTACACAAGTTCAAGCAGGCGTGGAAACCAAGATGCAGAGAGAACACGACTTCAGTATGCTTGATTGATAAAAAAGTGAAGTACAATAGCCACTTGATAGTGACCCTAAAGATATGTGTTCACATGTCCGGCCATAAATGTGCCGGGTGGACCAAAACACTTATAAACTGCATATAAGTGAAACTGAACTAAACTGGGGGAAAAAACCTCCACTAACTGAAGTAAAAAGTGCCCCAGTAATCTACTGATGATCACTAGCACTCCTCTGGGTGCATACACAGCATAAAACCCAACAAACCCCCCTGGAGTGATATGTGATCACTGTACATCATCCACCAAAAGGAAACAAATTCAAAGCATTGCGGAATGCTTCAAATTTCGGACGTGGTAATGCCTTGGTGAAGATGTCTGCCACATTCTGATCTGTAGGACAGTAGATCAGACTGATATCTCCTGCCTGGAGTCTCTCCCGAACAAAATGATAGTGAATCTCAATGTGTTTCGTGCGAGCATGAAACACAGGATTCCTGGCCACAGCAATGGCACTCTGACTATCAGTATAGATAGGTGTAGGCTCCTCCACTGAAATATCCATATCAGTCATGAGACGACGCAACCAAACACACTCAACAGTAGTAGTGTAGGCTGCTCTGTACTCTGCCTCACAAGATGAAGTGGCCACTGTGGTCTGTTTCTTGCTTAGCCAAGAAATGCATGAAGAGCCAAGAAAGAAACAATTTCCACTAGTGGAATGTCTGGTATCAAAATCACCAGCCCAATCTGAATCACTGTAAGCGTGTAACTGCATGTCACCCCCCTCAGGATAAAGCAATCCAAGAGACAAGGTACCCTGCAAATAACGGAATACACGCTTCACAGCTTGCCAATGTGACAACCGTGGGCTGTGCATGAATCTGCTCAACTGAGAGACTGCATACTGAATATCTGGCCTTGTATTACACAAGTAAATGAGGCACCCAATAGCCTGAGCATATGTAGTGGCATCAAAGGAAACACTGTCATCTTGTAGTGACAGTTTCATCCCAGGCTCCATAGGAGTACTAATAGGCTTGCAATCCTGAAATTTAAACTTCTCCAGAAGTTTAGCAACATAGCGTGATTGCAACAACCCAATGCCTCTGTTATCCTGCACAAACTGTATGCCCAAATAGTAATGTACAAGGCCCAAGTCAGACATGTCAAATGTCTGTTGCAGTATCTCCTTAAAAGCTGCAATTTTGTCATCATTTGATCCCATGAGCAAGAGGTCATCCACATAAAGACTGATGACCAGCAGATCTGTCTCTTCTTTCTTTACATACAGAGTGGCTTCTGATGGACTGTTCACAAATCCCTGAGTGAGTAGAAAAGCATCTATTTTTGCATACCAAGCTCGTGGAGCTTGTTTCAAACCATACAAGGCCTTTTTCAGCTTGCAAACTTTCCCCTCATGACCATGTTCTGCAAATCCCATGGGCTGAAATACATAAACTTCCTCCTCGAGGTCCCCATGTAGAAATGCAGTCTTTATGTCCAACTGGTGAACAACCCAACCACGATGTGCAGCCAATGCAATGACACACCTAAGTGTCGACATACGGGATGTAGGAGCAAATGTCTCCTCATAATCAATGCCCTTTTTCTGTGCATAGCCCTTTGCAACTAGACGGGCTTTGTACCTGTCAATGGATCCATCTGCATGTCTTTTCAACTTATAGACCCATTTAGTACCAATTGCTTTCTTGCCTTTGGGCAGATCAACCAAATCCCATGTTTGATTCTTTTTAATAGAATCAAACTCATCCTGCATGGCTTTGTTCCAATGCACATTATCTCGTGCATCCACAAATGAATCAGGCTCATCATCATCCTGTAAACTGGTTGCCATAACCAGATTCAAATCCATGATGTGTGCATGCTCATTGGTCCTTGTCTCCCTACGAGTACGACCAACAAGAGGACCCTCTAAATGGCTGTCCTGTAATGTCCTCAAATACCATCTAGGTATATGTTTGACCTGTGGTGCCTGCTGCCCCATATTTGGTTCAGCTTCTGGCTCATTTGGCTGCTGAATTTCTGCACCACCTACATCATTTGCTGGCTGTCCTGTACCCTCATGAGTTGGATCACCAACTGTGGAATGAAACTCCATGGGTAGTAGACCTTCAAACACATCATTTTCAGCCTGATTTGCCTCATAACCAGCCATGGATATTTCTGATTTTTCATCAAAAATCACATCCCGACTAGTGAATATCTTCTTGGATAGTGGGTCATATAACCTGTAGCCCTTGCTCTCACGGCTATACCCAACAAAAATGCATTTTGTGGCTTTATCATCCAGCTTCCTCCTCAACTCTTTGGGTATGTGTGCATATGCAAGACACCCAAAGATACGAAAATGCGATACAGAAGGCTTGCGGCCATGCCAAGCCTCAAAAGGAGTAATAGAAACCAATGCCTTTGTGGGACATCGATTCAAAATATGACAAGCACACATTACTGCTTCCACCCAAAAGATATGTGGTAGCCTTTTTGCCTTTAGCATACATCTGGCCATCTCCATGAGTGACCGATTCTTCCTTTCTGCAACCCCATTTTGCTGTGGAGTGTAAGGAGTAGTATACTGATGTTTTATACCTCTACTCCCAAGAAAGGAATTCAGCATATTTGACATATATTCCCCCCCTCGGTCAGAACGGAGAGTCTTCACTTTGCATCCTGACTCTGTCTCAGCAAGTGCTACAAAGGCCAAAAATGCATCATATACCTGTGATTTCTGTGTCAAAGGATACACCCAGCATATACGAGAGAAGTCATCAATAAATGTTGCAAAATAGAAGCAACCACCTAATGACTTCGTCTGCATGGGACCACAAAGATCACTGTGTATAAGTTGCAACTTTGCAGTTGCTCTTAGAGCCTGATCACGTGGGAAGGAAAACCTGTGCATTTTTCCCAAAATACATCCTTCACAAATGTGATCTGGAGGCTTCTCCATGAGAGGTAGATCTGTAAACATATTATGTCGCTGCATAAGCATAAGACTACCAAAATTTACATGCCCCATGCGAGCATGCCATAACTCCGCATCAACCATAGCTGGAGTAAGAGTGAATGCATGATAAGCAGCACTGGCTGAAATGCATCCAACTGATAAAGTCCATGACATAATGTACCAGTAAGCATCAAGGTCAAGGCATTAGCTTTGTCTCTGACCATGCATTTATCATCATCAAAGTGGACTTGCATACCACAATGTGCTAAAGAAGAAATGGACAACAAATTCTTCTTTATCCCTGGTACATATAAGGCATCTGTAAGGCGGAGAATGGAGCCATCAATGGCTGTGAGCTGAATCTCCCCAATGCCACGAACTGGATATGAAGCATTGTTGGCACACTGAACAGTTTTGCCGACAGGGGCAGGGCCAACATGACTAAACAAATACCTGCGAGATGTGATATGCTTTGAGGCACCACTATCAAAATACCAAGTACATGCATGCTCTGTCAAACTGAGTGCCTGTGAAGACCAAGAGGCATCATAGCTGCATGTATAAAAACAGTAATCCCTGTCCTCAACAAAAGAAGCAGTCTCTGGAGGAGGTTTAGAAGCATCATTAACAGACATCCCAGCTTCCTTTGCCTTCTCTTTGGCAATCCTCTTCCAAAATTCCGTGATGTAGTGACCTGGCTTCTTACAGTAATGACATTTGCCCTTCTTCTTGGGCTGTCCATCACTTTTCTTGGTATCCTGTGAAGAACCACCATCACCTGAGTTTTGATTTCACTCTTTGGCTGAGTTTTTCCTTTCCCCTTTTGACCTGTAGTAAATGCTTGTTCAGCATTTGTGTTCATATTCATATTCTTCCTCATTTGCTCCTCTTGTAGTAAGAGAGCAACAAGTTCCTGATACTTGAGGGGTTCAACAGCATTCCTCATGCTGAGGTTCAAAGAGGTATGAAAAGCCAAGTAAGATCTTGGCAAAGAGTGCAAGATGGTGGACACAAGCTGTGTCTCAGGAATAATCTCATCCACATTGATGAGTTGCTCTCTCAAATCCTGCAGCTTGTTTAAGTGGCTAGACATATCATCTCCTTCATTCATTTTCTGATTTTCCAGCTCTCTTTTCAAAAATGAGATCCTAGCCTCATTACGAGCAGCATACATCTGCTCCAAAGTCACCCATGCATTCTGTGAAGAGCCAGCTGAACGAATATGAGGTATAATGGACCTCTGTACTGACAATGTAATGAGTGACAAAGCTTGTGCATCCCTGGCATCCCATGTCTTTTGAGCATTTGTTCTTTGAACAGGCAATGGCTGTCCTGGAGCCTGTACCTGTTGTCCTCGTCCACGAGCACCCCCTTGGGGAGGAGTCTCTGGAGCCAATGGACCTGGACGTGGTTCATCACCACTAACAAAATCCCAAAGACCTTTTGCCACAAGCACATTCTTCATCATAAAACTCCACAAGGAGTAGTTCGTGCCATCCAATTTGTCTTCCTTAGACAAATATGTGAATAGATCACTTTGCTGTTGATTTGCCATTATGCTTACGCACAATGTTGTACCTGTTTACCAAAAAACCCAATAGCAGAAACCCTGATAATAACTGTACTCCACTGAATACAGTTCACCCAAATATGCCTGCACTCTCAATCCTTTGAATATGCAGCTCAATGCACCAATGATTGAGTAGAGCAGCAAATGGCGTACACAATGCCCCAAAAATGCCCAAATTTGCTGCACCCAAACTGTGCAAAAAACCTGTATTGTTCTTTGCTAGAAAATCTGCCTGTTGTGCCTATATATTTTCACAGAGAAAATAAAAATGCCCAATATTCAAAATATGTAATGCTTACCACTATGCTGAGCAGTAGTACAGTCGACTGTATTGTGCAGGTACACAGCAACTACAGTCGAGGTGCTGTACGGAAGCAGGTACGAAAGCAGTACGGAAACTGGGCAAGCAGGTACAGTACTGAAGCGGAAGGCTAAACTGCAGTCGAATGTTGACGTAGCAGATTCTGGTCGGCTGTACTGTGCAGGTACTTTGACTGTACTATTGCAGTCGTGTTCTGTACTGTGCACTGTACGGAGCAGGGCGACCAGTTCCACAGCAGGTCGCCTGTACGGCTGTCTACACAGTCCTGCGCAGGTTTGTACAGAGGCGCAGTTTGCGAAGCAGGTACAGTATACACGTGCGCTGCAGGTTCAGATGTATGTTTCAGGTACAGGCGCTGACAGGCGCAGTCATTCGAAGCAGGTACAGTATACACGTGCGCTGCAGGTACAGTACGGGTACTGAAGGTGGCGCTGTCTTGTACAGAAGCAGAGATGTACGGAGCAGTACTGCCCTGCGCAGGTGTGTACGGACTGGTGCAGGTACACTGTACGGAGCTGTGCGACTGTATCAAAGGTAATGGGCAGAGCAGGGCAGAGCTTCAATGCAACACTGGCAGTGTACGGGCAGGGCAGAGCAAGCTTCAATGCTCTGATACCAATTGAAGGCAATGAAGGGTTAGGGTTAGGGTTTACACAAGTTCAAGCAGGCGTGGAAACCAAGATGCAGAGAGAACACGACTTCAGTATGCTTGATTGATAAAAAAGTGAAGTACAATAGCCACTTGATAGTGACCCTAAAGATATGTGTTCACATGTCCGGCCATAAATGTGCCGGGTGGACCAAAACACTTATAAACTGCATATAAGTGAAATTGAACTAAACTGGGGGAAAAAACCTCCACTAACTGAAGTAAAAAGTGCCCCAGTAATCTACTGATGATCACTAGCACTCCTCTGGGTGCATACACAGCATAAAACCCAACACAGAGTGCACATGGGCCAGTGTTGGACTTGGAGATAGGTGGAAGGATGCACTGACAGTTGCGTTGGATTCAAGGCAGGACCAGGACAGTCGGCTGCAGGTTTGGTTGTCGGCTGTACCAGAATCTGAGGTGGCGGCTGCACTTCAGGAGGCGGCTGTACATTTGTCGGCTGCAGGCACATTAGAGCACAAGAGGAAAGCCCAGTCGGGCAGTACAATGGGCATTTAATGGATGTTGATTGGCCAACCAGCAGTCGGCCAGTTTACTATGTCTTGTGGAAGGCCTATAAATAGGCACAAGGGTTCCTCATTCTTTTTATTCAGTCCAGTAGGGATTGGATCCTTAGGGTCCAGATTTAGGACCAGAATTTTGGTGTTTATCACCTTTTTAGGAAGACAGCCTAGGGCTGTGTAAGAGTACCTTTTTGTACTATAACCAGCATATCTCTCTCTCTCTACTCTCTCTCCATATCTGCGTTTTGCATTAGCATGTTTCCAGGAGTGTTTAGGGCTGAAAGAAGACCCCCAGAGCTTCCGCGTGTTACATAAGAACAGCTCCAATGCTATTCCCGCATGCATCACACTGCACCACAAAAGGTTTATGAAGATCCGGTAAAACCAAAACTGGACTAGTGGTAAGCTTTTTCTTAAGCTTGTTGAGAACTTCCACTTCCTTTACTGTCCATCAGAATTTTACATCTTTCTTGGTCAGGTGATATAAAGGTGAAGCAATTTCTGCAAAGAATCGGATAAACCTCCTGCAATATGAATAAAGTCCTAAGAAACTTCTCACATCATGTATGGTCTGCAAATCCGGCCAATTCTTTATCGCTTCAACTTTTGCTGGATCCATCCTGACACCATCCTTAGATACTATGTGCCCAAGAAAGTGAATCTCCTGCATGAAAAATTCACTCTTCTTTCCATTGACAACTAACCTATGCTTTCTGAGTTCCTCAAAGACTTTGGTCAAATGCTCCCGATGCTCCTTCTCTGAGTGAGAAAACACAATCATATCATCAAAGAAAGTGCCCACAAAAGCACAGTGGGGTCGAAAAATCTGATCCATCATCCTGTTAAACATTGCTGGAGCATTCGTAAGACCAAAGGCATGACCAAAAACTCAGAGAGTCCAAAAGTTGTCCTGAAAGCTGTCTTGTGCACATCCTTTGGCCTGATGCGAATTTGATGATATTCACTCTTCATATCAATGCGACTGAATTAAGCTGCTCCCTGTAACCGATCCAAAATATCATCGATTCGAGGTATAGGGAATCTGTTCTTGATGGTAATCTTATTCAGTGCCCTGTAATCAATGCACATCCGCCAAGAACCATCTTTCTTTTGTACCAAAAGCACTGGTGAACAATAGGGCGAAAAGCTCGGCTGAATCAACCCTTTGTTCAACAGATCACGCGCTTGGCTCATAATCTCTTCTTGTTGGGTTGCACTCACCCTATAGGGTGGCTTATTCGGTGGTGAACTTCCAGGAATCAAATCAATCCCATGATCCTCAGGCCTAGTAGGCGGCAATGCCCCTGGCAAAGCCTCTGAAAAACAATCTTGAAAACTTTTGAGAAAATCCAATCTTTCCTTATCCAACTCAGATAGGTTAGAATTTGTGGTATCCTGATTCTCTTTAACAAACAGTAAGTAAACAGAAAGATGTTGCTTTATTAGACGAGAAATGGCAGAGGCCGATACAACAGGAATAGATTCCCCTTTAAGCTTTACATCAAGAGTGTGTTCCTTATTCTTATTTGTGAGAGAGATTTTCCAGTTGAAAGTATCTACTACCGCTTTAACCTTATGGCTCCAAGGCACACCCAACAAAACATCACAACCCTCCAAAGGCATTATGAAGAAATTATCCTCTCTGTTCGTGTAAGTCTGCACACTGAGACGTAGTTTCCCAATGATCGGTGTTACCTCAACCGAATGTCCAGGACATGCCAAAGTAGCCTCATGTAACACACCCATCTCCTCTAGTTTGATATCCAACTTTGCTGCAAGCTCAGGGGTGATGAAGTTTGCACGAGCTCCAGGATCGAAAAAGATCAAAACCTCCTGATCTCGAAGTCTTCCCCATGCTCTGCATAACTCTGAAGATGCATCCCCTTGCTTCATCCCTATCAAGTCAGGTACTAGTCCATCAGATGGTTTTTGTTTCTTTGCTTTAGGCTTTTCCTGTGAATCATCTGCGTTTTTAGGTGCTCTCTTCGGACACCTATAGTACCGATGCCTTGCTTCTCCACAAGAGAAACATTTGTTGCCAGCTATAAGCTCTTTCCTTTCTTCATCTGTCCTTTGAGGTAAGGGCTAAAATTTTCTCTTCTTGGATTGCCCCTTCTCTCGTGGTTCAGTGTTTTTGGTCTCTTTCGATTCCTTTGATGCTTTCTTGGAGAAGAGACGTTGATCCTTGAATCCAGACATCTGACTAGTAAGCATTTTCTATCATGTGAGTCATATTAATGACCTTTGTTTTGATGCAATAATCTCGAAGCTCCTTGGGTAACCCACAGCGATAAGTCTCTATCTGCTCAATGTGTGACACAGTCTGAGCATTTTCTATCATGTGAGTCATATTAATGACCTTTGTTTTGATGCAATAATTTCGAAGCTCCTTGGGTAACCCACAGCGATAAGTCTCTATCTGCTCAATGTGTGACATGAGCCTAAAGGATGTGACCGGTAGCAGAGCATCCCAAAATTTCTTGTTATATTCTTCCAGATTGTTACAATCTCTGGAATCTAATCGATGCCAAGTTATCATAATGTCATGGCCCTGTGAAAATGGAGCAGGACAAGTGTGGGCATGGTGGTTGCAGGGTCATAATATTTTATGATTCACATGGGGGGTGCCCGGACAGTGTTTAAGATGTGTGGACATCCCTAGGTGTGAAGGGGGAACATTAAAACATTAAGTTTTAATGTTTATTGAAGTTTGCCCCTAGGCCTTAGTGGCCCTAGGAACTTATTAAGTTGGGGCCCTAGGGATTAAATTGAGAAGGAGTTTTCTCTCTCTTCTCTCTCTCTCTTCCCTTTTTGGGGAGTCGTGTAGCAAAAGTGGAGAAGCCCTCATGCGTTTGAGAACTAGCGTGGAAAAGCTCAAGAAGGAGGAGGCGACTGCTGAAGACCAGTTGGGTTGCTGTTTTTCTGAGTGGAACCAGCCGTACAGCACTGTACGGCCAGAACTGGGCAGACTCTCTCTCTCTCTCTTTCTTCTCTGCTGCTGGCTGCGCACAGACTACTGCTGGAAACTCTGCGCACAGGCCAGTACAGGCTGTACCAGCAAGTACACAGGTCGTACAGCCCTGTACGACAGCCGTACAGTGTACGGACAGGGCTGACGCATGCTTTTCTGAATTCTGCTGGTGCAGGCGGCGCTTTTCTGGGTGCTGGACAGACCTGTGTATGCTGATTCAGGCAGGTACAGAAGTGGACAGCAGGCTGTTTATGCTAGTACAACGCCTGGCACGTATCCCGAGGCGGTACAGACGGGTACTGTGCTGATTTTCAGATCTGTATTTTACAAGGACAGCATAGGAGTGAGCATCAGGAGGAAGATACAGGCAAGTGCAAGCACACGTGTGAAGCAGGGTTGTGGATTCAAGTGCCTGCAGGCACAGATTAGTGCTGTTGCTTCCTCCAGTGTTGTTTCACGAGCTGAACTTGGTAAGCCTTGACTCTGTTCATCTATCTCTCTTTCTATTGCTTGATGTCTGCTACAGGTATGTGTTATCTGGCTCCTTGTGAGAGGAGGAGTATGGCAGATTGACAAGGGATTAAGACAGGGATTGAACAGCATATGTATGTTTGAGCTGAGAAGATGTATCATGCTCTTGAGTTATGCCAGATGTATGCCCATGGCTGGCCTGCTTTGTGAACTTGGCTGATCAGAGGGAGGCACAGTGTGTTGCTTGAGGACACAGATCTGTGTGCATAGATCCTCTGTGCTGAGAAGGATTTGTGGGCAGTCAGATTGGACTTATAGGTGTAAACTCTTGGCTGGTTTTTGTGTTGTACTCAGCCATACATATTATTTTAATTGAATAAAGAAATACCGCAAGGGGCGCCAAGCTTTGGGGCCAACAGGTGTCGCTGTGTTTTCAGATTTGGGCACTCTAGTCCCAATCTGTGTTTTGTTTATCATCTAGACTACAAGTGGACGGGTGATTGCTCCTACCGCACTCTGGTTTTCTATCAGAGGCCGGTTTCACATAACATCCACCTCAAAAGTCGGTGTCAACCATAAGGAAGAGAAGACTTGCTTGAACTCCACCCGAGTGCTAGGTGCTATTTCCTAATGAAGAAGTGTCGACCACCATTGAAGAGCGTTACCCTTCAGGAAAGAAGTTGCCTTTCGTACCTTAGATGTCTCTATGAAGTTACCACTAGAAAATGCCGCATAGATGGGCAGAGAGAGAGGGCATACGTGCATCAAGGCAGGCAGGGTTCAGGATAGGTTTCTCCACTCTTGACCATATCTTGACACTCAGAGCTATTATTGAGGAGGGCAGATCATATGGTAGGAGGGTTTATTGTTGCTTTGTGGATTTCCGTAAAGCTTTTGACACAGTATTGAGAGCCAGACTGATGTGCAGACTACAGGAGATGGGAGTGCCCACAGAGCTGATTTGGGAAATCATGGCTTTATACAGGACAGTTGTGGGGTAGGTACGTACTACTCAGGGTATATCTGAGATGGTTCACTCCACTATTGGGGTGAAACAGGGCTGCCCCCTTTCTCGCACCTTATTTGGGATGTATGTGGATGAGTTTTCGAACTATGTAGAGCGGGAGGGTGACAGAGGAGCACAGCTAGCAGGGACATGGATTCCGTTGTTATTGTATGCTGATGATATTGTGTTGATCTCAGATTCTCCAGAGGTGATGCAACGTCATTTGGATGCATTGCACACGTTTGCACAGGATAGTGGATTGTCTGTTAACCTTGGTAAAACCAAGGTGTGGTGTTTTAACACCACAGCACAGTGGGTTAGGAGGTCAGCACCCACCTTTACATATGGTCAGGAGACAGTGGAGTACACAGATGCATATACTTACCTTGGTGTGGTTTTTAGTGGCCCACTATTTTCCTTGAGGAGAGCAGCGGAGACCAGATTGACTAGAGCTTATGCAGCATTGGGGAGACTAGAGAGGATGTGTTCGCAGGTTCAGTTTCAGGAACCTCGAACAAAGCTTTGGCTCTTTGACACTTTGGTCACTTCAGCCATGCTGTATGGAGTGGAGATATGGGGACCCTTAGTGGATCACCACAGCCGAGCTGGTAGCATTGATGGATGGAGATGTATGGAGAGGCCCTTGGTTTCTATGATTTCCCGGATGATTAGGGCCAAGGTCTCTGTACCACATGATATTATCTGTGTAGAGATAGATGGCTGCCCCCCATTTGGTAGTAGAGGCACTCACTCGATCAGTCTCCTTTATACATAGCACTTGGTCTCTCCCTAGAGACAGATATGCTCGCTTAGCCCTGGAGTCTTCACGACAGTTGGCATCACAGGGAGACGAATCATGTTGGTATGCACAGATGACAGCTTGGTTCCAGCTGCATGGCTTTAGTATGGACAGGCTACCTCCATTTCAGTACTCCTTGGATGCACCCTCCCTCTCTCTCACACGGGCAGAGATTACCAGACTTATCAGGCAAGACTTGACTCAGCTGGACACTAGGAGGACATGGATACAACCGACACACGAGCTTGGTACGAAGATGGCTTTCTATAGAGATCATCTTCTCCAGCTCACGGAGGATGGGTTTGTGATTAGACCCAGCTACATGGATACTCATCTTTCTCATGGGGTACGGTGTGCTATTGGTCAGATGGGCACATCCTCACACTAGCTAGAG
Source organism: Cibotium barometz (assembly GCF_041138505.1). Lineage (NCBI taxonomy): Eukaryota > Viridiplantae > Streptophyta > Polypodiopsida > Cyatheales > Cibotiaceae > Cibotium > Cibotium barometz. The sequence goes on along the minus strand of NC_141052.1, from coordinate 57,255,498 downwards.
ATTGAGACAGCAAGATTCAGAGGAGTACCAGCTGAGGCCAGAATTTGTTAGTTGTGCGAGATGGAGCTAGAGACAGAGTTACATTACATATGTCACTGTCCAGTATATTATGAGATACGAGGCCGTTTTCACTGCCTGTTCAGAGAGGGTTTCGGACCACTTTCCAGAGTCATGAGATACCAGGATCAGAGATGCCTCGGATTATACTTGTTGGAGCTGCGTAGACATAGAGAGGGTCTCTTGAGAGGGAGGGGATCAGAGAGGGAGAGACACCTACAGAGGCAGATTATAGACTTCTTTTGACCAGAGATTGAGCAGTCAGGCCAGCAGGCATTGCAGCTAGCCCCAGAGTATAGCCGCACCAGAGGTACACTGATTGATCGGGCTATAGAGCTGGGGCGGTCCAGGCGCCCCAAGATGAGAGGCCCATCTCGACATCGGCGGAGACAACAACAGAGGATTAGGACCATACTAGCACAGCATGGGAGATGTCTAGTCAGAGTACTCACCATGGAGGACATTGAGGATATCCGCCATCGATCGATGAGAGACATCTTTGGATAGTGATGTATATGATGCTTACCTTTGTTGCTGGAGTTTTCCTTCCCAGATGTTATCCATTAGGAGCTCCTAGTACCTTACTTTTCCCCATAGTTGTTGTTTCAGTTTCAGTTCGTTGTTTAGTTGTTTTAGCTTTTCTTACACAGACATTGTATTAGATCCACCAATTGTTGTAACCTTTTTGGTCTCATAGGTCATTTTGGCCTTTTGAAGACGTTAATATATCATTTCATTTCATTTCTCTCCTGCGTTTCCACTTTCCCATTGTCCACTGTGCATGCCTTCATGGTATCATCGCTCTAGGTTCAGCGTTTTTTTGCTGCCCCATATTCTGCCCTGTCTACAGCCCCTTCACCTCTGCGTTTTCAGATTCACAGCCCTCTGGTTGCTGTGTTTTCTAGACAGTTGCTGCTGGTAGCTCTACCTTCACCTGGGCTTCATCGTTTTCAGCCGAAGGTTGTGATGCCAACCTTTCCGGAGGATGCTTCCTTTCAGCGTTTGGCTTGTTACAAAGTTTGAGCAGATGGACTCAGAGGGTTCCAGTGAGGAGCAGCTTGCTTCTCCCAGGATGGATTACTACAAGATTTGATCTTGGTTGGTTGTGAGATATTTCTGACCTTCTCCAAGTTGGAAACACGACATTCGACGTTGGGGAGTGTTCTTACACTTGGGAGTGGAACCATTATCTGGAGTAGCACAAAGCAACCTACTTGGTTGTTTTCTTCTAGAGGAGCAATGTACCTGGTAGCTTGTTCTATTGCTTTTGTAGCTGAGTCGCCCAGGAGATTGCTTGTGGAGCTTTCCTGCAACCTGTTGTTGCAGTCTTTTATCTTTGATCGAGGATGGCGTCTTTGGCTTCTTGGAGTTCGCTCAACATCCGGTGCTGAGAGGGGGTTGGTCTCCTATTTGAGCCCCTAGGGCTGACCATGTTAGCATGAGGGGCTGGTCATCCCTCACACCTTTTCCCCATTTTATGGAGTCGTGGGTTTTTATGCTCAGTCGTGTGGTGCTGGTCCATTGCCCCTATTGGGCATGTATATAGCTGGGCCTTGTGCCTTCGCGTTTTGGCTTGCTACAGTCCTTCACATACAAGGTGATCTTCCCCTCCTGCTCGGAACTTGTACTAGCATGTTCATCTTGTTTGGTTGTACGTGTCTGCACGTATATGTGTGTGTGGGGGTCTGTGTACGTCTGCTCGTACATGTGTGCGCGTGTGGGTTTGTGTACGTATGCACATATGTGTGTATGTCTGACGCTCACATGTGTGTGTGTGTGTGTGAAATCATATGCACTTTTTTGGTGATGTTGTTCATCCCTTCCCCTATTTTCGTGCTGCCCTACCCTGGTCTCTTCGAGATTGCTATGATCTTGGTGAGCTTTCTCTCCAGCAGTTTGAAGAAATTTTCCCAGTTTTTTTAGTTCGTTCTCATAGCTCCACCCGCTTCAGGTGACTATGACTGTGCAGATTACTATTTTAATATAAAGTGGTTTCACAAAAAAAAGTGTGTGTGTGTGTGTGTGTATCACATATATGTATGCAAATGTATGTATTTATGTGTCCACTTATATGTTTGCGCATGTGTGTATGTATATTTGTGCACTTTTATGTATGTGTATGCGTGTGTATATGTTGCACTTATATGAATGCGTATGTATGTATGTATATGTGTGCATGTTTATGTATGCGTATGTGTGCACATTTAGTTATACATGTGTATATATATACCTATATCTATATTTATATATGTATGTGTGTATATATTACATATGTTTATATATGTGTATATGTATACATATTTTTATCTCCTTACGGGTGTAAGTTGGGGCATTGTGAAACCCTGGTCCCTGCCATGGGAGCTTTCAATGTAACCCCTTGCCACCAAGCAACCCGGCAATGGGTGTAAATTTTAGCTTTTAATTATTTTAATGTACAACAGATAAAGCCTAACCTTCACATATATTGTCCGCGAAAAATGTTTGAACATTAAAAGAAAAAAGCATCCTGCTGAGTTGTTTGTGCAATTGACCTTTCAGAGCTGGGGGATGGTAGCACATGGTGCAGGGAGTGTGGAAGATGCCAAATCAGCACTGCTGACAGCAGTCGAGTCAGGTTGGCAGTACAACGTGGTGTTATTAGACATGTGGTTGGATGGAACAGATGCATCTGAGCTGGTTCACTTCCTTCGTGCGAGGCCCAACTTGGTGGCAAGATATTCTGTTTCAGCTGCACCTCTTCCAAGTATAAGGGAGAGTTGTGCGGAATCTTCTTCTCAAAAAGTCTTATCTCAAAGAAAGACAACTCACGTGTTGCCGGGTCCTAATCAACCACATACTTCAGATTGTGATTCTTCTTCTGTTATTATGCTAACATCAGTCAATCACACAGATGCAACCAGGTATGAAAAAAGTTGCGTGTTTTCTTTCATGAAAGCTTTATTGAGTTTGTTTCTCACTTAGATTCTGATGATATATGGGGAAGAGGCTTGTATAATGTTGCTAGTTGTATCTCTTGTAGGTGCAAGGAACTTGGACTAAGCTGTCACACATCAAAGCCCATCAAGCGTTCCTTACTTGTGAGGGTATTACAGTCAGCTCTTGGTACCCAAGATAAATCATATGTCTTGGAGGTAAACATGCCTTTGGTTGTGTTATACAATCGCAATTCATGCTCTCAATGCCTGCCACTGGATGGTGCGATAAACTTTTTTATCAAGTGTTCTGTATGTTGGATATGCAGGGCAAAGTATCGAAGGGGAGCGAAAGCTCTGGAAAAAGCTTACATATATTAGTTGCAGAGGATAACATTGTGAACCAACGGGTGGCCGTAATGCTGCTACAAAAATGGGGCCATACATTTGTCTTGGCTCGAAATGGAGCAGAAGCTGTGGAGCAGTCTACTAAGGAAGCATTTGATCTCATTTTGATGGATGTGAGTTGCCTCACTGTAGTGCATTTGTCTACTTGTAAACTGGTTTTTCACTGCAATGCATTTGTCTACCTAGATGTATAGGTAAGGACCAAATATAGTACCTCGTGCTTCTGCTCTGTGCTGGAATGCCGATGATCTGGGCCCCACTATTGGCTTGCTTTTTAGCCTGTCTACCAGCTCCACAACCTGGTCGGCCTGCTTCAAACCCTCTTGAGCAGATGGCAACAAAGGCAACTACTCTTTTGTAATCATACCAAACCACTTAAGACACATGGATAAGAGGTGGACGGACTAATATATTATGGAACGTTGCTTGCATGGAACACTAGTTGCATGTGCAATGACTTGGTAACTTGAGTGGAATGTATAAGCTTTTCCTAATCTTTGTTAACGACTTCGCCGGTTAACATGGTTTTGTCCACCTGTTCTACCGTAAGGTGCTTTGCCATCTTACCCGCATGTAACGGGATGATGTATGGGCAAGGCTCAGCCCAATGAGAGCGGTTGCCCGGTCATTTCGGTCCTCCTAGAGACGAATCTTTTCAGCACCTTCCTTGTGTCCGGGCTTCTTGTCCACTCGCTTGACGATGTTCCACAAGCCGTTCCTCATAAGCAATAGTTGCATCTTCGTCTGCCATGTTGGGAAGCTTGTGACACTGAATCTGGCCATATTGTAGGTATTGGATGAAGTGGGTCGGTCCATGTTAAGAACTGTGTAGCAAAGGCTATGTAGATCAGCTGAGTATTAGTAACAATGGTGATGCACTGAGAAAGAGAGCAACGCTTAAGAAGGGGTGATGGTGGTTGCAGAGGAGGCAATATACAGGTGGTGGCTGAAGTCTGAGGCAGATGCTGGCTGCACTGAGTAGATGCTTAAAAGTTGGCAGAAGGCAGCTGGGGCGATTGGCAGCAAGAGGGCGAAAAAAGTCTACCGGTGTGAAGCCGATGGCAAGAGAGCGACAAAAGGGCCTGGGCCGGGAAGGCCAACAAAGTTGAAAAGTCACCACCCAGCAGGTGGAGCCCCACCCAGAGAGCGGGCGGCTCAGCCACGGTCCTTGCCTCCCCTGTCCACCCAGCTAGCTGAGCAGCCAGCTCAGCTCATCCCAGCCCGGGGAGGTGGCGGCTCATGGGCTGTGCTGGCAGAACAGCAAGTCGAAGAGGAGCAGTGGGTGAAAGTACATGGCGGCGCAGAGGTTGATGTCCCGTATACAGGGCAAAGGAGAGATGGCCTCTGATACCATTTGATTGTATTAGGTCTACACAGGAGTGCAGGCTGGAGCTAATGCGAATGAGAAGGCTTCATGGTGTGCATGTGCAGAGAGAGAGAGAGAAATGAAATGAAATGATATATTAACGTCTCTAAGAGGCCATAATGGCCTATGAGACCAAAACTGAGAGTACATGTGAGGCCATAATGGCCTATGAGACCAAAACTGACTGTATTAGGTCTACACAGGAGTGCAGGCTGGAGCTAATGCGAATGAGAAGGCTTCATGGTGTGCATGTGCAGAGAGAGAGAGAGAAATGAAATGAAATGATATATTAACGTCTCTAAGAGGCCATAATGGCCTATGAGACCAAAACTGAGAGTACATGTGAAGTTGGTGTCTCATCAAAGAGAACAACTAAATGAGACTAAAAAGTACAATAAACGGATTGTCTTCCAGTTATAAAAACAGAATTGTAAGACTCCGAGATGATACTGAGTAGAAAATAATGGAAAATGTATATCAGGTAGATCCATGTATGCTGATCAGTTGAAGTGTTGCCCTCTCCTTAGATCAAGCATCTCCGCCATGGGGCTGTCTAGAATGGAGAGCTCGTAGAAGCTAGGTAGGCGCCTCCGATGCCAAGCAATAATGGCTCTGATCTGGCGATGGTGAGAGAGAGAGAGAGAGAGAGAGAGAGAGAGAGAGAGAGGGACAAAGAGAGTATATTCATGACTCAATGATGATTCTATTGATATGATTGAAGTGCTGCAACTGACCAAGTAAAGTGCTTTTTGTAGGCTTTAGAGTAGCCTTATCCTTTGACACAAACACAGGACACATGTCAACACACACACACACACACACACACCAATGACATGTGGCACACTTATCTTATCCACTCATAAAAGTGGGTTAACGCACACATGGACACAAACACATACAAGGGTTGGTTTAGAGAAGGGTTGGCCATGGACATATAAACACATACAAGGGTTGACTACCATGAGTATATAACATGCACGTTCCTGAAAGGTGAATTTGGGCATGTTCCTGGATTCATCTAGGTATATAAACACATACAAGGGTTGGTTCAGAGAGCAAGGTTGGCCATGGTCTGTGGTGTGAAGAAGTACAAACACTATCTTTTGGCCAACAAATTTGTATTCTTTGTGGTCCACTAGGCATTGTTATATCTTGTCAACAAGCCTTGCACAACAAGATGATTTCTCGATGGTTGCTTTTACGTTTGGAATATAACTTCACAATCACTGTGAGAAAAGGATCGTAACATTTTTGAGTTGATCATATATCACAATTTCCTAATGGCGAACCGGCCATTGGAATAGATGATCATCTTCTAGATGCATGCTTGTTCAAGATTGACATGGTGCCTGATTGGAGTGACGAAATATATCTCAATACCTCGCCTATGGTTTTCCATAGGATCGGCCTACGAATCTCCGAATACCCAATAGTTGTGATCTAGCTTGGCTACCTACAGTGAGAGCATTTCGTGAATGGAAGAAAAACCACCCAACCATTCACCATGTCACGAGAAGAAGAAAGAAGCTTCAAAGACATCCAATTGATTCACTAGATTTCCATTTGGAAACTACTTGTGTGGAGAGGCGTTAATCCATGATATTGATGCGCAAGCTTGAAAGATGGAAGGTCAACCAAACACATAGTGCACAATGTATTAGCATGTTACCTTGTATATAGTTTACACGTTTTTCTACTATGAACATTGCTTAGATTCAAATGTGTGTGAATATCCACGGGGCCACATATGCTTGGGAAGCCATGGACGTGTGTGCTTGAACTTGTGTAAGGCCTAATAAGTGATTTTATGGGTTTCGTGGATAATGAGTGTAATTTCCAGGTCCATTTTGTTATTTTAAGGTTTTATAACCATTGTATAAGTGGCAAGTTCGCATGACACTTAAATTTGGGCAGATGAGTAATAACATAATCAAGCACCTAGTCAGTCATGGGCGTGGGTAGCTTTTGTGTGTGGACATTCTGAGACATGGCAGCTAAATGTTTGGACACACAAGTGGGATACATGCCTAGTGGTTGCCCAAACGCATAGTATCTAGCATCATCTAACACCGTAACTAGCCATGCGGATGCTCTTCATCGTTTTTTCTTTGGCAAGCTGGGGGGCTTTATGTGAGAGGATACAATTTGTGGTGTATGCAGGCAGCAACACTTACAAGAAGTAGGATCTTTCACATCACAATTTGCGTGTGTGAGCATATCTTGATACAGAGTTCTACACCCCACTATTGGGCACTGATGATGGTATGTCGTAGTATCTAGTCCATACTATGCATAATGGAGTTGATAGTTATATAGTCTTATGGGTTGACTACCATGAATATATAACATGCATGTTCCTAAAAGGTGAATTTGGGCATGTTCCTAGATTCATCTAGGTATATAATTCAGCCGTATTAGCGGACATGCATATACATTGTGAAGTTTTCGTCCGAGTTGCGGCCAGTTGATATTGTGCTTACTCTTTCTATCTTTAGCGGTGCATTTGCCATATCAACTACTTATTTGCTGTACTAATTCTTTCTATTTGCTACTTCCCTTAGTGCTAGGCTTCATTATGGCTGAGTCTGCCCTGCATCTCTGGAGGTTTACAGAAACTCAGTACGAAGGGCTTTGTGTGAATATATGCTCTTGTGTGTGTGTGTGTGTGTGTGTGTGTGTGAGAGCATATCTTGATACAAAGTTCTACACCCACCATTGGGCACTGATGACGCTAGTGGGGATGTCGTAGTATCTAGTCCATACTATGCATAATGGAGTTGATAGTTATATAGTCTTGTGGGTTGACTACCATGAGTATATAACATGCACATTCCTAAAAGGTGAATTTGGGCATGTTTGTGGATTCGTCCAGGTATAGAAAGGATACTGTTAAATTGATGTGATACAATAGATGACAAAGCGTCCATACTCATGTGCTTCTCTGAAGGTAGCTTTGATGGCTGATTTGGAATTGATGTCACGATGTAGGTATGTATTCGCAAGGGGATGTGACTAGACATTGTAGTTCCCCGGTCATGGTTGGTGCCATTGTGTGCTTTGTAGACTTGGTCCATAAGTGCGTGACTTTTCATAGCTAGCCAGCCCTGTCTTGGGTTGCATTTGAATCTCGAAACATTAGGGGGCAGGTTGTCAGAGAGTAATGTCTACCTACTCCATGTGTGAACCGTTAAGGAGTAGCGGTCCACTCTAGCATATAGCCACACATGCTTTCTTGGCGATTGTGCTTCTTTCTTTGGTATCCTCTTAATGGCTTGCCTTCTCTATAGTTAGCTAAGTATAAAGCAAATGAACTTAGTAGGGCTTGTTGGTCTTGTTACTTGTTTAACTTGGCTAGTGGGTTAGCCACTGGTGTCAGTTGGAGTTGGGCATCCGTCTTTTAGGATATCGAGATGACTAGCACTTGCAAGGTTAAGCCGATAAAACATAGGTTCAAAATTTATAGCTAGGTTGGATGACCATGGTGTGACGACACTTCTAGTTAGATGATTATATATTGGCACTTGGATTATATAGTTAGGTTGGATGACCATGGTGTGATGACACCTCTAGTTAGATGATTATTTATTGGCTCTTGGATGAGATATATTCCCACGATGAACATAAAAACTATTTCATCTCGCTCAGTTGATTTACTAGTAAGTTCATTGCCAACTCGTTTACTTAGTAAGATAATCTCTGGATTATCAGGTGGTAGAAGTGTATGTAGAATTGAACATTTAGCTAGACGTAAGTTTAGCAAATCATGGATGAATCTTGAAAAGCATGTCTACACCTTATTTATGTCGAAATATGTAAGCTCGGCTTATTTGGTTGTGTGCGTAAACACACCTTAGAACTACAAGATATTATCTTGTGTGTTGTGGAAAGATAAGAATGCCACATGAGATGTGTGGATGGTGAGAGTCACATGGAAGCATGTGGAAAAGGGATTGCCACATGGCATGACACATATAGCATGTTGGAAGCTTGTGAAAAGAGAGTGGACTCTCTCTAATCAGTTGTGATGGTGAAGGCCACAATGGCCTTAAGAGCCTTGATGCAAAGATTGTTGGAGCTTTACTCTTAACAAAGGAGAGGATCAAGAAGTTTGTAGCAAAATGGAAGGCTTTGAGAGCCTTGAAAGCTCATGTCACCATTTGGTCCCTCACCCGTCTAGATCAGTGTTTTATACACTAGGTAGAACCAAGGTCCGAACGGGGATTTTTTCCACAGGAGCAGCAAAACCACAGAATGGAAGACGCTTGTGTAAAGCCAAGTTTTATCACAGAACGTGTGTGAAGGCTTATTTGGAATATTTCTATTTGAAGGCGGTTTACAGGACATGAGTTTACAAGATTTTACTCACTTTTATGGTTTATAAGGATATGTGTTCACACTTATACGTGGGTGGACATGTGGGCTTTTGGGCAAGATATATATGTGTATATATATATATATATATATATATGAGGTGGACCTAATCCTTTTAACCATGTGTGAACACTTTAAGTGGGCGCCTCTTTTATCTCCCAAAAAGAGAGGTTTGTGGTATTTTTGGAGGGTCTGCCACTTTTAACGGGGAAAAAGCAAGCATAGGTATTTTTGGACTGGTGGATTCTTTTAAAACAACACAACAAGTATGCGCATGATGGGAGGGTAGGCGGGCAGCAGTTGAGAAGTGTTCTCTCCCACTGTCCGTACAGTGGGCAGCAGTCCCTTCTGTTCTGGGCGAGAGCAGACGGGCAGGCTTTTTCTCTGTTTTCGTTGGCCATACAGGACCTTCAGCAGTAGATGCGCTGGCCGTTCAAATTCTGTTTGCTCCCTCTTCACCCAGTCTTCAGCATGCGGCAGCTTTTCCTTGCTTTCTTGCCAGTTTGCTGGCCGTACAGAAGGGGGTAGCTGACTGGTCAGTTTGCTGGCCATACAGTGGGCAGATTATCTCTCTTTCCCTTGCACCGGACATACAGTGGGTAGTAGGCAGTTTTTCTCTCTCTTGTTCCTGAAGTGCCGGGGCTGTGTTTGGGAGGTATTCAGGGATTGTTTTGAGAACCTCTTCAGGGCTGATTTGGCACAGAGTTCGGTGTTAGGATTGACACCAACCCGGGCTGTTGATTCGTATTGGTTCTTGGAGCGGTTTGTGCTTTGAGTCCTGTGCAAGTGTTTTGATGAGGAAACTTGTGGAAAGATCTGGTGTTGTTCACACCCGCACCTTGGTATTTTGTAAAGCTTCTCAATTAATAAAGAAGTTTCTATGGGGGGCCGGCCGTTCCGGCTGAGTGTTGTGTTCCTTTTAGCATTGTTTATGGTCATTTCTGCTGCGTTTTCAATGTTCATATCTTTGTTGGGCTTTTGAAGTGTATGTTCATCGTTCCGGGTTCCCGTCCGGTTTCATTGGCATCAGAGCTCAACCTTTCTAGCAAAGTAGGCTTGACAGCAACACTTGGGAAGGAAAAGATCTTGGTGGAATCCGGGCTCGATAGCTTCTCTATCATGGACAAGGCAGCTTTATTGAGTAATAATCCAGACAAGCTTCTTGAGCAGATGACTGTTATACTTCATGAGACTCTTGACAAACAGCAATAGTCCTGTTCTGAGGATTTGGATAAACTGTCGAAGCGATTGGCTGAAAAAGAAGCCTTATTGACATACTTTTGGGACCCTTATGTTAATAGACTTCTTCAGGGCAGAGGGGCTCGAGATCGAGGTGTTATGGACATCTTTGGGGATCTTGCTCAAGTATATGTAAAAAAATCCGAGAGATCTAGCTTATAGATATCTTTGGGAGAATGGGGATATCCAAGTCAATTCTGTTAACCAACATGTCATTCGAGATCCTCCTCTAGAGTACAGGAACCAACAACCAGAGGATCTAGACCGAAACTCCTGTGTTGGAGCTTCTCCTGTGACATCACCATGAGCATCTCATTTTAACCTACTTTTGCTTTGATATCATGGCACTATCAATAGCAACAATTGACAGATTCTCTGGCACCGGGTTCCCTACTTGGCAAACTAAGATGCAGCTCTTGCTGATGCGAGAGGGAGTATGTGAGGTAGTTTGAGGAGACGACCAAGATCCATGAGATACTGGGACCAAACAAGCAAAAGATGTGGGGCAATGCAATGAGAGAGTTATCGCCCTGATCAGCCTAAGCCTTGCAGATTCCTCCATAGACTTCAAATTCACAACCAAGCAAATCTGGGCGAAAATGGAAGGTATCTTCGGTAATAAAATCACTAACTTTAAGGTTTTTCTGAAGCTCAAGTTTTATGATCTTAAGATGAATGAAAATGAAGAGTTAAGTGATCATCTAGCCAAGTTTGGGTCGATAGTCTAGCAGCTTGCTAGTATTAACTGTGAGCTTGAAGGCGAAGGCAAGGTTGTTGTACTCATTAAGAGTATGCAAGGGGTCACTCGGTATGAGCAGACTTTGGAAATCCTTCGTGTGGCAGTCACAGACTATGAAAGCCTAGTTGCTTCTTGAGAAGGATAGAAGAAATAAAGAGGAACAACAAGTTAGTAGCAGCCCCTTGACCATGAAAAGGCTTTTGTCGGAGCACAGAAATGGAAAAGCAATAAAAAGATATAATGCTGGTACTGCAAATGAATGGGCCACAAAGAAGCAAATCGTTACAAAAAGCTTGAAAAAAGAGTAAGAAAAGCACCATCTAGATCTTGTTGCCGAAGATTTGGAGGAGCTGACTAAAGAAGTAGATATAATTACAGCAAAACAGTGTCTCCCTCAATGAGGAAGACTATGATTGGGCATTCTAGTTTTCTTGTGTGTGGAGTCAATATGGGTTCTCTGCACAGGGAGTCCCGGGAATCTGTGTTAAATAATCAATGCGTTACGAGCTGGCCTTGGTGCTTTGGTTACTTGTTGATTGGAGGATTAGCATGGCATGAGAGGTGTGCATGGCTAGATCACTCCCTTGTAGCATGTGATGGAGTTAGAAGGGAGCTACTTCCTTTCCGCGTTTGGTCTCAACACCTTCACTCCTAAGGGGGGTTGTTGGGTATTCGGAGCTTCATATGTGAACCAACTCTTAGTACGTGTTAGTGTCTTTATGCATGTGAACAACCACTTATAGCTAGATATTATATGTGAGTGTGATATGTAGTGATGTCCTATGTTTAGCCATGTGTCATTGCCCCAATATATGTGATCTGTCAAAAGGTAAGGCTATAAGTCTATAAGCCTATAAAAGCACTGGACTCGTTGAAGTTTTCAACATGAATTTATTGAATCATTATTGACTCGTGCAAATTATTTGTACATTTGAGCATTCTCTCTCTTTCTCTCTACACCCATATTATGGTCACCTTCCATCTCCCGTAACCTGATGGAAGCTTGAAGGAAAAGAAGAAAGAGGCGCCTGGTTTTTTCTTTGTAGCCGGCGCGTCGGTGGATGAAATGAGCTCATATTAGAGCTGTGGACTCCTCATAGAGTGGGCTATCAAAGCCCCAAGGCCCTTTGCCTTATGATGGTCTACAGCTGGGCAATGGCTGTACGACCAGCGCAGGAACAGAAAACAGCAGCCGTCGACCTCCGTGAGCAATGCCGTCACAGCACAGGAAGGAATCAGCTAATTGTTGGTACGATTAGATTCGCACAGGTGTCCTCCACATTTTCCATGAAGGAATCTCCAAGAGATCTTGCCTCTACACGCTGCTGGAAGTCCTCCACCATGAGAGGGTTGAGCTCCACACAAGAAAGATAAGGGAAAAATGAAGATATTTGACCTATTCTACACCACAAGTGGTTCAAATCAACCAAGCTCTAGATACCATGTTGAGAAAACGTGGTGCTCATGCTAGATCAAGTGTGTGGAGAGGAGAGACTCACAAAATACAAGAACAATATCTTGCTTATTAAGTTGTTTATGAATACAACTAGGCCTTGCTCCATACAAAATGCCTCATAGCTCCACCTTTAAATAGGTGAGCTAGTGGACCTTAAGTCCATTCACACTCACACCCTTCTCTCACTCTTCTACATAACCTTAGTCTCTTAATAAATTTAGAACGCGGATGTGTATTTGGAGTTTCATACAGCATTCAAAAACAGAAATACAGGCTGGGCAACAACTACGCACTGGGGGATGATATGGCTTCTTACAGTATGGCATATTACGCAGGCCCAATGCATGTGTATTGGCGGTCAGTGGTATCACAGCAAGGAACCCGCTGCATGCAGCATGCTAAAGTATAATCTTAAAGCTGTGTGCTCCTTTTAGAAATTAATCTACAAAGGTTTGTGTGATTTCATGTCAAGTGGGGTAAATTATTTTGATTATGGGATTGTTTTACGCATTGTTGAACTAAAAATAGACTGTGATCTAATACTTTGTAGGTTCAAATGCCTGTTTGTGATGGATTCGAAGCGACTGCTAAGATCAGAGAACTGGAGAAAACTAACAACCAAGATAGACACACCCCTATTGTTGCGATGACTGCCCATGCAATGTCAGGAGATGGGGATCGCTGTTTTGCGGCAGGCATGGATTTCTATATCAGCAAGCCTTTGAATGCAAAGAAGCTGCAAGAATTACTTCAAAATGTGGCTACAGGATCTTTAAAAGAACATTCTGCTTATTCATCCTTAATATCATAGATGCCAATCTGGTAAATTCTTTTTATCCAGCCGAGGCTCACTGCACGTATAGCTGGCCTTTTTCCGATAGTAAAGATGGGTGTGTGGGCTGTATATGCAAGTTGCCTAATGCTCTCAGTCAGGAATTTTTGAACATGCACTTTGTGCCCCGACAGATCAGTGTTCTGAGCAAGACTACAGGATCTTTTGGAATGCATCTCCAAGTGTGGAGCTTCCTTTGTCTGACTGCTCAAGAAAGTGGAATGCTGCAAGTGTTGGAGAATCTGAATGTGAAGTGCGATATCTGACTTGTACTTCCGTGTACGTGCCTTGGCTGCATTGCTGACATGAGTGCTTTTTAGCTGGTCTGCTTGCAAATTTGGCAGCTGGTCAGATGGGTTTCTAAGCACAGGCGAGAGCGCCACTATCAGTGAGTAAGATAGGTAATGCTCAGCAAAATAATTAGAGCTCTCAATACGTCTATGATCCCGAGGTATTTTATCTGGGGTGCAAGGTAAACCCCTAATGAGATTCCATGTGCCACCCATGCTGGTGAAACCAGTAATGATTTGTGTACACTAGGTTAAAAAACATACCATAAAGCTGGTCTCTTTAGCAGCAGGTTCTCTTCATAACCAAAAAGAAATAGAGGTTATGTTTGTACCAATCATCCAACAAATGGGCAAATTTTTTTTGCCCTTACAATTTTCATCACACAATTATGCTAGCCAGGCTACCACTGTTATCTACTACTGAATTTGAGAAGCCACAAATCATAGATTCTCTGCCAAGGATTCTTTATAGGTATTTTACATGGTGGATTATCCCATAAGCCTGTTACACTGGCATGAGGCTTGTGAATATAACGAGGTTGTAAAATTGTATCAGTGGATAACATAGTTTTTCTGTTTTGATCATATATGCAGTGGGCAAGCAATGGTATTCCCTTTTCTGTAACTCTTGGTAATTTAACAGGAGTTAACGCATTTGTGGTAGAGAAGGCCAGATTAATAACTTTGGTGAGAACTCATGACTGGTTTTTTACTTCATGTTTATAGTCACTAGTTATGTAAACAGAAGGATTCTCCACAGGCCTGCCCTTCTAGTTTGAAAGAACTGAAACAAAGTAGTTTTAAATAAATTAAACTTTTAAATCTGGGGTTAATAAAGAGGTTACCACCTCGGGAACCATCATGTGAGTACGGGAAGTGGGCTTTGGCATTTCTCTACTTGGAGGCTGTGGGTGGTCTAATGTCTTCTTGAAATGTCTCCTTCCAGGTATGTGTAGTTTTTCAATGCATCAAAGCTTGTAAGAGTTGCGATAGAGTAGAATGCCCTCAATCTGGAGGCGCTTGTGAGCTTGGTAGCGGGCTAGGTTGTCGGAAATCAGGGCAGGAAAGGAGTTGGAGAAGGGACCTACCTTGCTATGAGTGCTAGCACCCATGAATGTATGCCAAAAACTACATGCAAGAGCTTCAGAATTTAACATGCAACCAAGAAACGCACGAACACAAATAATCATTAAGATTAGATGCTTTCCATATGCACAAATGAAAGGTAAGCATGCCCAATTTTGTTTAGAGCTATTAAGCACAAGAATACTACGATTAAAAATTTCACATGCATGGGAAGGTCTGCAATGGTGTGCTGTGTACAAGGATGGGGATTTGTTGGGTACATTGCTTACATTGCAATGTAAGCAAGAAAACTTGGATCAAGAAAGTTTGGAGAAGCGTTGAAAAGATGTCCGAGGAAAAGGTGGAGCCCAAGTCTGAGGGAGCATGTTGAATTGAGTTCTAAGTAAGATATCTTGTAAAGGGATAAATAAACCATTTGTGAAGACCATTGGCAGTGACAAGTTGAGAAAAGTAAAAGCCCCAAACCAAGTTTTCATGGGAACAACCAGTTTTTTACATCACTCTCGATGAAGAAAGAGGTGAGGAAAGTGAAGACGGATGAGGTTCTTGAAATGGCTAAGAAAGCCGTGGAAGGGAAGTAGAAATTCAGAGGATTAGAAGAACCCCTTCCCAAGAAGTTAATATATAACCCAAGTGAGGAAACCTCGAGGTTGAATGATGCATAAGAATTAATATGATAGACCCAACTAGAGATAAAAGGGCTTTCTAGGGCCGATTTCCATGTTCCATAGAGAACCCCCATTAAAAACGCCATTAGAGCTATCGGAGAAGAATCCCATGAGGGGAGTGCCTTGAATAAGAAACTAGAAGAGGAAACACCAAGGGAGGCAAAATCATTGCCCACAATAACTCTTGAGCCTCACAAAGAGCGTGAAAACAGAACAAAAACATTGGAAGAGCTCCAAGAGCTTGCTGAAATACAGAATATAAGGTTGTGCTCCATGAGCATATCATAAAAGAAACGCTCAACCAAGAGAGGCAATATGCCCTAGGAGAATCCCTAATGGCAGGATTCATTGAGAGACTTCCTTTAAGATGATTTGAGATTGGGGTTATGACATCATTTATCTCTGTTAAGAGGGAAATACTATTAAGGTGAACCTGAAAGACCATAGGTATAAAGAATTTACCATAATGCCTACTATGGATGACTTGGGGTCAGTTGCGACGGCTTGCTCAGACTTAATACATATGCACCACTTCAATGGATAAAGTGGCAAAAGATGTGAATAAGAAGGCCAAGCTTCCATAGCTTTACTACTAGACCTTGATGAGGAGGAAAACCAAATGCACTTGCTAGCCACAATGGATGTATGTCCTACATCCATGGGAACATAGTTTTGTGATGAGGATAGCCAAGACATAATTATAGTAAAGACTATGACCCTATGCTTCAAAAAATAGATATACTAGTTTTGCCAAGGAAGGAGGAATAATCAATGGGGAGAAAGTCTTCCAAAGGCCAAAAATTGTACCAATTAGGGGCTTAAAAGTCTTGCACTAAGTAGCTCCTCTGATAGCGAAGACGACGAAGGAGTAGTATCACCAAAACACTAGGCCTTCTTTGGAGAATTCCTTAAAAAGAGAGGTACTCAAAAGAGCTAAGAAACGAGCAAAAATTAGAGTTAGAGACTTGTCAAGCCTCAAGGGGGAAGAACAATATTTAAAATATGTGGAAGTCTTGAGGGCAACCGAGGAGTTCTGATCTAGTCGGAAGGATTTAATGAAAAGACCTAGTATAAACACCATGAAAATATATCCTAGGATAGCTGAAGTGCTAGCCTATGGCAAATAAGTCCCTTATCGATCCAAGAACTATTAAGTGAAAAACAGAAAGGTCCCAACACCAAAAGGAAAAAACCTGAGAAACTAGGAGTGTCCTATGTGTTGAAATATACAAGTGAATAGGGTGTGTGCGGGAACAAGCCCTTGGTTAGAGGCTGTAAAAGAGAATGTGTAAATGTGAGAGAACCTGTGAAAAGGTGAGAAGAATCTATTGGGAGAGAATAAAGGGTAGCATGAGAAGATTTAGGAAGTGTGGAGATATTCTGGGAGAGGTGGAGAGAATCAAGCAAAAGAGGTGGAGTGAATCAAGGAGAAATTAGTGGGATTAGATGCTTGGATGTAAACTCTATAAATTGAGGCATTGGCCTAATGAGAATTTGATGGTTTTTTATTATCCATGCCTACATTAAGCTATTAGTTAATTACTCACTAATCATGTCTTAATCATCTAATCACTTTGTTAATGATGTTTATTCTAGCATTTGATCCATCATAGCTCATCACATCGCTGTAATTTTAACATGGTATCAGAGCCAAGCCTAGAATCCATTAAGTTTATGAGCCCATTATCTAGTTAATTAAGATTAGTAGATAATTAGAAAATAATCAATTTTTTAGTTATTTTCAAGAAGCTTTCTGTACCCCCAGCCAGTGGAGGAGCTCCCTCTCCTTGTAGGCTCAACATTAGCCCAAGCCCTTTTATGGACTCATACTAGACTCAAGGGCCTACACACAGCCCAAAGCAATTGAAGCAATTCAGCGCAGAACGCCGCCATTAGCACGATTTGCAGGCACCATTTTTTTGGAGGAAAACTGAGTTTTCTACTTCATCAAATGAAATGTGTCTAATTCCTCTTAGCTCCAGGGGTTTTCAAGCATGCTCTACAAGTTGATGAAGTCAGAATTTGATTTGATTTGATCAAGTCTACAGTGAGATCCAAGCTCTTCATCAAATCTGCAGGTGACTTTGGTAAAACAGAGATTAAGCATTCAATATTTGGTCATATCTTGTGTTTCTTGGCTTAGTCCTCTACTAGACTAATTTGCTATTGATGGCCTTGAAAGGATTTGAGCTCATTTGAACTCTTAAGGCCTGAGATCTGGGCTTCCCGCATACTTTGTTTTTTGCACACAAAATAGAAGATTAATTTGCTAATCAGTATCAGTACTAATCACTGTATTTTGGTGCAATTGAGGGTTCAAATTAACCATTAGGTATCTGATACAGATCCCTATAACTTCAAATTGCAATTCGGAGATGGTTTGATACTCCAATCATTCCGTACAAATTGGTTACTCTTGATTTAATGTAATTTCTGGTAAAATTATGTTGATAAATTTGTGGTAATCATCATTTTGCATTTAAATTATGTTGATAAATTTGTGGTAATCATCATTTTGCATTTAACCCTTGGTTAATGCTTGCAAATCACACTCAAATTCAAGATTATTCACAACCAGAGTTACATTTGGGAATGTGCATAAGAATGAATGCTATATGCATTATGTATTGGGCACATTACATCAGTGTAAAAATGGGATGAGACACTGCCCTTGTCCAGAATAAGGCAAGAGGTAAGACCTCTCACATAGATTTGGGTTTGCATTGCATAATGACACAAGATAAACATCAAAAGCCCAAAAGAACTGTCAATTAAGCATTTAAACATGTTGCTCACATGGAGCAAGAACTGACGGACAAGATGGAGCAAGAACTGACGGACAAGCTCATGGCCCCAGCCATGAAAGAAGAAGAACATCTCTTTCCAAGAGGAGGATCCACACCAAGAAGAAAAGCTAGAGGAAGCATTGAAGGAAGACATGGACACGAGAAGAGAAGCTACCACAACAAGAAGACTAAAAGAAGAGACGGACGCGTGGAGAGAAGCTGCCCCACGACAAGAAGACTGAAGACAAGAGAAGATGTGAGGCTCCAAAGAGTGAGGAGCCATGTGAAAATCTCTGAGAGAGAGAGAGAGAGACCCCACAACCCAATGTAACGTGCCCCAACAAAGTAAAACCACCTCTGAGCCACCGATGATGTAGGCCACGTGGTAGATGTATTTGTGAGCACTTTAGTCAAGGTCGTGGGCACTTGCAGTAGCCTTGGACACATAGAGAGAGAAAGTGTCAAGGACTATGAGTTTAGGGACTTGAGGCACTGGTCGCGCGGACTATCAAGTAAGAGAGAAACTTGGTACAGGGTCCAGGTGTGCTAAGTTCACTTGAGGGGAGGTGTGCTAGGCACTGTTCGTGGACTATCAAGTGAGAGGGAAACTTGGTATAGGGTCTTGGTGTGCTAGGAGTTTCACTTGAGGGGAGGTGTTGAAATATACAAGTGAATAGGGTGTGTGCGGGAACAAGCCCTTGGTTAGAGGCTGTAAAAGAGAATGTGTAAATGTGAGAGAACCTATGAAAAGGTGAGAAGAATCTACTGGGAGAGAATAAAGGGTAGCATGAGAAGATTTAGGAAGTGGGGGGATATTCTGGGAGAGATGGAGAGAATCAAGCAAAAGAGGTAGAGTGAATCAAGGAGAAATCAGTGGGATTAGATGCTTGGATGTAAACTCTATAAATTGAGGCATTGGCCTAATGAGAATTTGCTGGTTTTTGATTATCCATGTTTACATTAAGCTATTAGCACTAATTATGTCTTCTCATCTAATCACTTTGTTAATGATGTTGATTCTAGCGTTTGATCCACCATAGCTCATCACATTGCTGTAATTTTAACACTATGATGGACCTCAAGATGCAAAACAAGTGGATTTAGCATTGTGTGGGAAGGAGCACGAATTGGTGCGGAATAGCCACCATTGACTTAACCCAAGAGGAGGAGACATAACTCCTAGTAGTTCTCAAGGAACACAAAGACGTGTTCGCTTGGAGCTATGCAGATTTGAAAGGAGTCCCTTCCTAGAAGTTTGTCAGCATACAATTCCTTTAGGCCGGTAAAACAAAGTTTGTACACATACATAATACACCTATAAAACATAGACCATATGCACAAAATTCCTTTAGAAAGGTAAAAAAGATACACATACACATACACACACAATACGCTAAGGCAATCAAAGATGAAGTTGACAAACTTATTAATGCGAATTTTATTATGAGATTAAGCACACAGATTGGGTGTCACCAGTCATGATTGTGCCCAAGAAGAACGGTAAGATCTGCGCATGTGTTAACTTGAAAAAAGTAAATGCAACCACAGTAAGAGATCACCCACTGCAATACACTGAACATGTGCTTGAAAGAGTTGTAGGAAAAGAAGCCTTCAACTTCTTAGATGGATTTTTTAGGTACAACCCATAGACCCCAACAAAGGACTAGCACAATACATCATATACTATAGACATATAAAGTAATGCTGTTTGCTTTAACCAACACATCAGCTATGTTTCAGAGACTTATGTGCACTACATACAAGGATTTTCTATGAGAGATCTTCATGGAGGATCTTTGCATGAACTCAAAGTTGAGAGGAGAGCACATACCACCCCATTTGAAGCTAGTTTTGAAAAGATGCCGAGATGATATAGAAGACCGTGTCTAAACCTTGAAAAGTGTAAGTTCATGGTTAGATATGGTGTAATCCTAGGGCAAATGGTGTCTAAAAATAGAATCTCCATGGATGAAAGAAAGAGTCAAGTCATCATAAAACTCAAAATACTAGAAACACCGAAAGTAGTCCAAAAATTCATGGGTCACATAGGGTATTTTAAACGCTTCATATTCATGTAAGCAAAAATTTCTAGACCGCTATATGCCCTATTGGTATGTTTTGTACGGAATGAGGAGTGCAAAGAAGAACATCACATGTTCGACCTGATCTGATCACTTGTTTAGAATTTACAACAGGGAGGGACCAATAGGAGTCACGGACAATCTTCCAAATGTGTCTTTATGATTGTTGATTATTTGAGCAATCGACTTCCCTTGGATGAGACCGTCCTTGAGAAGAAAATGCTAGTTAGTGAAGGCAATAGCCCCATACACCCTCATTTTAGGAAAACTCTACACAAGAGGGAAGATGACGTCTTAAGACTCTATGCATGTGAGGGCGAGCATGTTGATATTCTAGAATAAGCTCATGTAAGAGTCTCTAGAGGGCGCTTCAAAGGAGACATCATAGCAAGAAAAGTCATATATGTAGGACTATGGTGGTGGCCAACACTCTTCAGTGATGCAATGGTATATGTCCACATTGCGATGAGTGCTAGCACTTCACCATTCCACAACAAATCACGTCTTATAGCTAATCACCAATCATGTAAGGCCTTTTGCTGCCAAATGAGGCATTGACTTTGCAAGACCGATTAGACCAACCACTAGAAGTAGAAAAGCATGATACATCATCATGGTGGCGATGACCAATTATGTGACCAAGTGGGTTGAGGCTAAGGTGGATGCAAGAATGACAATGCCATGTTCATTTATGAGCACATCATTTCACTAGATTTGGATGTCCTCTGAAGCTAATTAGTGACCAAGGGACCAATTTCCTAAGTGACGTGGTGGAGTTTCTCTTTAGAAAAGGGTGAATGCATGGTATGGTGGCTCATATAGCTGTGTCCATGGACACTAGTTATTGTGCTATATTTCAAGGGTTGGTTTATGTTTCAAAAGCCACAAAAAAGAATTAAATTAAATTAAATTATATGTATAACGGATTTGAAACTCCCACGTAGCAACCCCACGTAGTGGGGTTGCTACGTGGGTTTCCTCTTTCTTCAGAAGCCTTTGTTACTTCCCCCTCCCTCTCTGTACCTCTCTCTCTGTCCATCTCGGATTTGAAACTCCCACGTTGTGGGGTTGCTACTACGTGGGTTTCCTCTTTCTTTATTAGAAGCCTTTGTTGCTTCCCCCTCCCTCTCTGTACCTATCTCTCTCTGACCATCTCGGATTTGAAACTCCCACATAGTGGGGTTGCTACATGGGTTTCCTCTTTCTTCAGAAGCCTTTGTTGCTTCCCCCTCCCTCTCTGTACCTATCTCTCTCTGCCCATCTCCTTCTTGCATCACCCAGAGAGAGCCGAATAGAGAACCTCTCTCCATCTCTCTCTCTCTCTCTCTCTCTCTCTCTCTCTCTCTCTCTCTCACACACACACACACACACACACACACACACACACACACACACACACACACACACAGATTAACAGGGTATTTCCATATCTTCTTGAGGCTATTTCCATATCTATCCTTGGTTTTGTTTAATGGAAGGCAGAGAAGATAGTATAGAGCCTTCAAATCAGGAAGGATGTTTTGTTGCGCATTTGATGGTTGCAAAGCAACTCTTCATCACAAGCACATTTCATTTCATTTCAAGCATGTTCCCATTCTTCAAGAAGAAATCAGCTTCTCACTGAAGATGAACAGGATGCAGTTAGAAAGTATGAAGCTTTTACGAAGAGAAAGTATCGAAAAAGGCTTCGGTTTTACAGAACCAATCTCGCAGGTCATAGACAATGAGGAAGACATTGAATTAAGGAAACAAAAAAGTGCAAAGCACCTAGTTGAGCACATTTTGATAGAGCTAAAACCTTACGGGAAAAATGACAGGGTAGATATCATTAAGCAAGTCCTCAGTAATGAACAAATTCTACCATATACAAAGGACAGATAAAAAAGTCTCTCTCTTTTGGTCTCTGCAATCAGTAGCTCATTACAGGTGTTGAAGACTCCACGATACTTGGATGAATTATTTTTGAAGCGCAACACTCTAACAATTCTTGTTCATGGATTAATTCACATTTTCGGATATGGTGACACTGAGAACTTAGCTTTCTTGAAGCTGCAAAGCTTCTTAACATTCACCCAAGAAACCTTTATGCTATGGTAAGTAGAGCTAGTAGTGATGCTTAGGCTTCTCCATTACCACTGGAAGCATGTATAAGAAAGAGTTCCCATTCTAGGTTGACTGAAGAGGTCAAGGAAATAGTAGTAGTGAAATTTTGGATGGAGCATACAAGGGTGTCTCCAAACAAGAAAGATGTTTGTCGGCTTTGAACTGGCTACAAGCAATCAATCGAACACCCGGTACACTTGTTGAATGAATCTCAGGTACATACCTCCACTGTGGATAAGAGCGTAGTTTGTTATTCATGTCTTGCATATCATGGTGTAGAGGTCATGGATTACTCATTAAAGAATGCTATAAAGCTCACAACATCCTGGTATAGCACATTGGCTAATGCACAGGGCTATTTGCATGATTATGTAGTAAATAGCAGTCTCTATGAGCTATATAGCATAGCTAACCAATTACATAGCACATGTTGAATGACCATCCCTAATATAGCATGATCATGTAGTAAATAGCACTCTCTACGAGCTATATAGCATAGTTAACCAATTACATAGCACATGTTGAATGACCATCCTTAATATAGCACACGCCATTAAATCCTAGGGTTCTATTGCATAGCCATATGTACTAGTTATGTAGCATTTGTACAATGATGTATAAGTCTAAGATTCACAAATAGCACTATGCACGGGCTATATAGCTGAAAGAATTACTCATAGAGCACATGCTCACTCAAGCATAGAGATAAGATGCATATCAATGTTTTATGTAGCACTATCATTGTACCATCTTTGTGCTATATAGCTCACAACACCTTGGTATAGCACATTAACTACTAACCCCAGGGCTATTTTGCATGACCATGTAGTACATAGCAGTCACTACTACAAGCTATATAGCACAATTAACCAGTTACATAGCACATGTTCAATCCTAATATAGCACACATCATTAAAACCTGGGGTTCTATTGCATAACCATGTACTATATAGCACTCTTTATAACACACTCAACCAGTTATATAACACTGAACCAATTATATAGCATTTGTACAATGATGCATAAGTCTAAGATTCACAAATAGCATTGTGCATGTGCCATATAGCTCACATGTACTACATAGCAATCAGTACGAGAGCTATATAGCACAGTACTAATGCATAACCATGTACTATATAGCTGACTTGTTTTGTGAATACATAGCATTGTGCATGTGCTATATAGCACTGTGCATCTGCTTATCCTCATCTGCCTTTCTTTGTGCACAAGCTAAAGGACTGGAACACATGTTGCTATGTGTGCCACATACAAATGTTATACCTAAAAGATGCCTTCAATCGGATGCGCTCAGATGCTTTTGGATTTCATGGAAGCTTGTGCAAATGTCAATTGTATTGTTTGCAAATTAGTGGCAGCCAAGGGAAAATGTGTTGCACACGAGCATATCATGTCTGGAATTACAGAACTATAAGAAGGAGGATTCCACATACCATCAATTCAGATGTATCATGGGGCAATGCAATAAATGCGGTGTTAAAAAAGCTACGCTTGTGTCCCCATGAAGAAACGAGACAACAAAGACAGTCACTATTCAGGTCTTTGAGGATATTCAAGTTCAAAATAGACATGATGTAGCCAGATAATAAAAAGTGTTGTCCATCAAGTAGGTTGTTATCAAAGAGTTATTAGTGATGCTGAAACACCACACATCAAAGTTCATTAAGCATAACTTTAGGTACATATGGCAAGCTGATCAATACATGGAGTGTCAAGAATTTCCCTACATATGTCATAGTATCTGTAATAGATTTTGCTAAGAACTACTCATTCAAACAGCAAAATGAAATAGTCCATGCATTGGCACTCAGATCAATGCACAATCCTTGTTCACATTACATATAGGCGTAGTACAAGCAATGACCAAAGCATAATCAAGGAGATGCATTTCTATATCTCTGATGTGATAAGAAGCATGATACTCTCTTTGTGCAACATTGCTTCCAACTTCATAATTGGTTGCTTGAATACCAGGGTTTGAAATTTCAAAAGCACTGGGGTGTGGTCTGATGGTATGGCTTAACAGTTTAAAGCTGCCTAACCATTCTATTTTGTTGGTCGTTTTTACAAACTTACAGGTGTGGAGAGATGACTTGGATTTTTTTGCTTCAGGCCATGGCAAGGGAGAACATGACGGTGCTGGTACAATAGTGAAGAGGACATTAACGCATGAACAACTCAAGTCTGATGGTGTAGTTGTTCAAAATGTTGCTGACGTTGTAGCTTTCTTAAAACGAAAACTATGTCTCATGGTGCAAGTAGCTCGTATGCCTGCAATACACTAGCAATGGTCCCCAGATTCACCGAAAGTTTTGGTTAGTAAGTACAGATGATGTGGACAGGTCTAATGTATGGGGATGTGCAACACTGAAGGGGACACAATCCCTACATTCTGTGTGTGGGTTTTGCAAAATAGACCCGACATAGTTGAAAACAAGAAATCTGGCTTGTTTTTGCAATGCATGTATAGCTGGTCATTGGAGATCATGCTCTAACAAGTCGTATGTCCAGGAATGGTCACATATTGTTCTCAAGCCTATAACAGAAGGGTTGGACATGGAAGATATGCAAGAACCAATCAATATACTAGATAGGGTGGCTGAGTTTGAAGATGAGAGACCCATGTTTGAGGGATCATTGGATATGCTTGGCCAACTTCTTGTCGAGGGAGACAACTATTTAGTCAACGCAGAGGCTAATAACGTAGAAGGAGTAGACTTCTATGTGCTGAAATGTGTAAAAGTGTTAACCCATGGGGCAGACGCACTATGTTTTACGTCATTAATTTAAATATTCTGAGTCATGGGCCGGGCTTGTCGGCACCATATGTTAAGGATAAAGGGATTGGGTGATCGCCGATGAGAGGCGCACCTTGGATATCAGTAGGATAAGGGTTAGGGTCGGCCGGCCATGTATGGACGCCCAAGTGTGAACGGCCAAGTCACCTATAAGAGTCAAATGTAACCCTAAAATCCTCATTCTCATGTGTTGTGAATACAAGAGTGCTCTTGCCTTATCTCTTTGGTTTCCTTCTCCTGCGAGTGTGAGAGAGAGAGAGAGAGTGAGAGAGCGATCGAGCACTGTGTAGCGGCACAGCGGCGGTAGAGCGGCGACGGCGGCTCCTCCTTCACGGCTGCGACGCTTGAATCCTTCAAGGCAGCGGTTGAGCGGTGAGTGACACACCCTTTGGCATTCTGTTTGAGCTTCCTTCCCTGGTTGTATGCTTGCAGCCATTCGTGGCTCGCATACGGTGTCCGGCAAGTCCCCAACTACGACCTGTGCGGCAAAAGCGCACATTTTTGGCGCCGCTGCCGGGGAGTTGCCCTGCACCAAGCTCCAGTTTGCAGCTCGGCTCTACTGCGTGAAGTTTAATCTACACTGTAGGAAAGCGACTGTGTGTTTGTTGTTAAGGTGTTTCTGTGTTTTGCAATCTGTTTCTGCAATTTGTCTGTTGCATTTCTGTTTCTTTTGTTATGTTTTTGCTCCGCGTGTGGGCGTGCATTCTGTTATCTGGTTTCTGCGTGTGAGAGGGATTTCTGAATCCCCAGACCTGTGCTGTGTGCAAACTGCGCCGCGGCCAAGGCTGAACCTAAAGAAACCCTAGAAAACTTATCTCCAAAAAAAAAAAAAGAAAACAAAAAATTATAAAAAATAAAAAATAAAAAACTAAATTTTATTTTTAAAGAAAGAACCAAACGTGTGGAGAGGAAAGATTTTCTAATTGGAGAAAAATTTTTTGAAAAGAAAGAACCCCAATCGACCCACGACCCCGACCCCGACCCCGGTCTCGGTCTTTTGATATATATATATAGGAGAGTGAGCCTCCATAGCTTTCTCTCAAGTGAGAGCTTATGGGAAGTCGTGCCCTATATGTAGCCCACTCCCCAAGGAGTAAAGTGAGCATGTGGGATAAAGCCCTCACCCTTTCCTCCACAAGCAAATAGGCTTTTGCCCCTTCCCCCCAAAGGAAACGGACTATTTTGAGGACTACAGGAGCTCTAGATAGGCGAACACGGTGCTGTAAAGCACACTAGGACCCTTTAAACGATACGCTCGTTTCGAGCTATCACACGCCCTAGTCCAAGTTCGATCGTAAGTAAGGGGATCAAAAACGAGTTAAAAACAATCTAAAAACAAGTAAAAACGAGGTGCAAAATACCCAAGAAACCACTTGTGTGGGCTTCAAGGGTAGTTACTAACGCACGTAGGGTACCCACGTCACATGCATCTACGTTCTGGTCGGGTGCTAGAGCCTGAACCACTAGAAAGCGTTTCAGTCTACGCAGGCTCACACCATCCCTCCACGTTGGCATCTTGGCCTTCGGCTGGAACCCAAGGGAGTGCAACCCAAGATCCACGAATAGTGGATAGTGACTCGTCCTCTGACTCAGAAGCCATGGAAGGACACCCTACCAAGAACCCTGAGGAGACAAGCCAAAACATGCCAGTGTGGGCCCCACAACCCGGATCTAGCATGTTTAGTCGTCTAATAGAGACCTTTAGTAGAGCTACACGCTCTGAACATGCGACAAGCGAAGTAAATGAGGAAGGAGGGGTAGTAGATTCGCCATTCACATCTTATGTAGACCCTACCCTCCCAAAGAGTGTCCATGTGGATATTCTACCCACTTCGTTTAATGAGGGCCCTACTGAGCTACCACATTCCGATGCTCTTCCTAAAGTAGAGGTCCCTAGAAGCCAATCCATAAGAAGTGACATTGCGTCCACTTCAAGAGAACCGTTTGGCACACCAAGTCTAGATGGGATATTTCTCAATGAAAATTGGGAATATGATCTACACACAGAGACTCTAACGGACCTATACACGGGTTACACATACCATGTAGGTTGGTTAGAAGTCCTACGATCTACATCTAGCGCCACTAATCTAGAGGAGCAACAACACATGATATGTGAGGTGATTCATAGAATTATCCAAATTGAGAGGCAAAATAGGGGAGTGGACCTAGTTTCCACTGGCCCTATGAGGTTTTTGGATACGGGCAAGGCCAAACAACCAACCCTATCACAATTGGAGACTCCCTCGGTGAGTCCCATAGACCCTTCGTATGTTGTTTCGCCTGGAGTCTCAATGCAGGTTGAGCCCACGAGCAGTAACTTTAGTTTTCCAACCTTGGCTCAACTTTCCATTAAGGAATCCGCAATGCCTACCCCAATGATGAGCATAGCTGAAAGTGCACCTGTTACCGCTGTAGTTAGTACGACACCGCTACCTAGTGGAACAGTACCTACAACAGTGCGTGCCAGTGCCTATCGACCCTATGTACCTATCGCTACTCATGCTCATGTAGCTCCTACGCCTCTTAGTATGCCAATGGCGTATGCTCCACGACCGCCTTATCATAACCATTATCCAAGGGGAGCTAGGCCTAGTCACATATCATATCCTACGTCATTTGCCAACTTACTCAGACCAATGCCAACTCCTATCAGCCAGGCTATCCCAGAAGTGCCTCCACCAACTATGCCTGCTCACTTAGGTGATCTCGTAGCATTTGCTCAGACGATCGGACGATCCATTGCAGAAAACATGCGGGGTATGCCTGAGAGAGAACCTAGAAGCAAGGCAGTACAAGTGGCTAAGCTCACTCAAAACTTCAGTGGTGGTAACGAGGATGTTAGGAAGCACATTGAAGTCTTTGAACACGTGTGTGATTCCTTGGAAGAGCACAATGAGCTGCACAAGTGTAAAGCCTTAGGCTTAACCTTGAGTGGGAAGGCCGGAGATTGGTATCGAACCTTAAGGGTTGAAGAGCGCACTCACTACCCCACTCTCAAGAGATTGTTCTTGAAAGAATACATACGCGAGGGTGTGCTTTGGGGGGTAGCATCTCAACTCCAAAAAGCTGAACGCGAGGAAGGGGAGTCAGTGAGAGACTTTATAAGTCGATTGAAGCATCTAAATTCTCGCTGCACTCCCGATGAACGCTTCAATAACAACCAACTCCTCGATAGATTCATCCGAGGATTGCGCCACGAGGACATTTACAATGGCCTAGTCATTAGAGGTCTTACAATGTGGGAAGCAGTCACTGCCAATGCAATCCAGTTAGAAGAAAACTTGATGATTGCAGGTAAAAAGGTGTCTTCAGAAACAAAATCCGTTAGTTCGCAAGTATCTGGGCACGAGCCAATGACGGTAAAACCAATTGCCAAGGAGCCCAAGATATCTGAAATGTCTGTGACCGACCTTACTAAGGCTCTCCAAGAATACTTCAGGGGTAATCGAGCTCCTCAGAATAGCCATATGTACCCAAGAAGAGAGCAACAATGGTGTTCGGTGTGCTTAGGACCACATAGCACGAGTGAATGTCCCACATTCAGAGTCAAATTCAATGGGAATTGCAATGCATGTGGTAAGTATGGCCATCAATCTAAAGATTGCCTAACACTTAAGCGAATGTTGGCAAACCAGGCACCACTAGCTTGGTCAAACACACCTCAAGTACCCGCGCTAATGCCTGCACAACCTATCGAGCAACCGTCACAGCACATAGTTCCAAGGAATCCGAATGTAGTCCAGTCTGTGCCGTTACCACCGCCAGTGCTAGGACCACAACCTCCACATCCAAGGATTACCCCAATAAACCAGATGGGTTGTGAGTCACATAGTGCATGTGGGGATTATGAAGAGGAGATAGACCCTACTGCTCCATACGGGATTGATACGTTTGAAATGATTCCCCAGTACTACATGGAGGATCATTTCGGGCAAGTTAAGCCTGTATATCAAGCGGCTGCTCTCGCCACAAGAGGGCAAAACCTTAATACCTTGGCGAGGAGACCACCTCTTCAATGCTATAAGTGTGGTGGACCGCATCGTGTAGCGGAGTGCCCTAATAGGCTACAGAAGATCGCTACTCAAATGCAACCAAATCAAGGGAGCACATCGGGAATGCCGGTACTTACATGTAATCGTTGTGGCATAGATCATTTGATCGCTCAATGTCCACATAATCCTAATGCACCCAAGATTACGCCATTGAATTTGGTTGAGGTCACCAACCAAGCACAAGGAACCACACCCATTGTACCCGTGAATGTAGTTACACGGTCAATGCTTCAAAATCAAAACTACATTCTTGAAGAGAGGGATACTGCATCAATCGCTCAGGCAAAGAGAAAGAAAACACGGCGAAAGAGATCGCTTAATGCCACGAGCTCCAAGCCCAGTTCAAAGACCAACATAGGGACAGGAGACGACCCCGTGTATATGAATGATCCTGAAGATGATTCTGATTCAATAGAAACCATGGGGACCAAAGCCATTACCTTAAGGGAGGAACCCACTCGGGAGCTCAATGAAGGAGAATCAAGCGAGTACAAAAATAAGGGGAAACAGAAGGAAACTTCCTCGGCCCCACAACCAAGTCAGTTAATCGACCACCCAAACTGACTGAGACTACCCAAGACAAGCCACGTGGGCCAAAAACCCTCAAGAAAAAGATTGGAACTTACCCAAATCCAGTTGAGGAGATTGAACAAGTGCAACACTTAAGGGGTTTGGTGGAAGAAACACAAAGAGAACTGGAGCCAAACCCGAGAAAAATCAAAATTCCAGACACAGTGTTTCCTACGCAAGTTCAACCTCACAGGAACCATAAACCGTTAGTGATACCTAGTATCATTCGAGAAGAAAGTGAGGATAGGACATCAGGAAGTGGGCAAACACCCTTTTTGCTTGAACGAATGTTTAGTGAGGGAATGCCTGACCCCATCGAGGAGGAAGTGATTCCATCTTCACCAGTCCCTAGTCAAGGGGCGATGTCTCGAAAAGTACCGCTGAATGTGTCTAAGCTAATGGATTTCATGTCCTCCGAGATCAGAACCACGATCATATCCAAATTATACGGAGATCCTGAGCTATTCTTAGCTCTTCGGGCATTTCTCAATGGAGAACTAAAGGCGGGGTTACCACAATTTGCAAATATGGATAGACCCGACACGCTTCAAGATGAAGGGGAACATTGGGATCTACAACCCAACTTTGATGAAGATTCGGTCGTGGAAATACCTGTGAACAAGTTGGGACAGTACTTTGAAGGTGACGAATCTAATGCCACCCTCCCCATTACTACCAAGGGATTAACTCTAAAGGGAATCCTTGATGGTGGTGCTGGAGTGAGCATTGTGACTAAAAACTGTTGGGAATCTATGGGAAGGCCTCACCTCGAAGTCACAAACATAGTGGTTAAGATGGCAAACGGAACCATAGCTAAACCTATTGGAATGTTAAGGGACCTTAAGATCAAGGTCCTGGGATACAAGGTAAAACATACCTTCATTGTAATGGATTTCTCCAAGCATCCTATGTCATATCAAATGATCTTAGGATGTCCTTTCATGAGGGAAGCACAAATGGTGCATGACTGGTCGAAAAACCATGTCTACCTACAATTCCAGGACTCTGTCATTCGAGTTGATCTTGAGAATGGTCGTGCACATCCTTTAGGAAGCAAGGTTATCATTGATAATCGATCAGATACCACTATTCACTCTGCCCCATTAAGGTATTGCTATACATGCAAAAAAGAGACTGATGATGGAAAAGATTCTCCTTATATGGATGTTCTACCGGGTATGACTGAGTCGGATAACGTGGATTGGGTACACCTAGCGGCAACCATAGACACATGGGGAAATAGAGGCACAAGTTGGGTAACACCTGAGGGGCAAGATATGCCACCGTTAGTGCCAATAAACATGATAGGTGTTATGCACTTGACCCCTGATGGCGAGAAAGTGGCAAACTCCACCGACACTGAAAGTAGCGAAGACTCTGACCAATGCAACTCCGAGTATGAATCTCAAGAAGAAACTGACCCTGAGCCTGATGGGAAAAATGAATCAAATATTCACCCAAATGTGGAAGCAAGGTGCTCAAGGCCTAGGACAGTGGCCTCCTGCAGTTCATCCGAAAGTGAAGATCGACCAAGTGAGTCCGAATCGGATAGAAACAAAAATCAAAAACTTGGTAAGAAGAAAACGAGACATAAGCGCCAACGCTATCGAGCTAATGTACGAACTGCAATAAACAAGGAAAGATCCACTGCAGAATGGCTTAGTTATGTAGGAGCCATTGATGCTCATCGGAAGATAGCGGATAATTGGGGACAATACCTCCAAAGTGTCATGTGGTGTATTCCGCAACCTCATGACGTCGCCCAATTAGAAATCGAAGAGAAGCCGAAACTAAGTCGTACTGCAAGAAGGCGGCAAAACCAAGAGTTGGCTCAACAACAAAAGGAAGCGGAATTGAAAGAAAAAAGTCTGGCACAACAGGAACCAGTAGACTTACACCCCGCACCCGAGCATTTCAAATCATTCACCACAGGGGAACGTAAAGTAGTCTACACAAAAGCCCAACGAACGCCTACCAATGGGAGTAGCGGTGTCTACGATGGCCCTGCGGTAGTTAAGGAGATAGACTTAGCAGATCCGGGTGAGGAGTCTAAACCAGTTTATATTGCTCAAGACCTCACCAAGGCGGAAGAAGCTGCACTTACGAAGCTTCTTAAAGAATTCAAGGACATATTTGCTTGGACATATCATGATATGAAGGGTGTTCCACCCTCGGTGGTGCAACACACGATTCCAATGATTAGCACTGCTAAACCAGTCCAGCAACGTCCCTACCCAATGAATCCTAAGTACGCAAAGATTGTACAAGAGGAAATTGAAAAGCTGGTAAAATGTGGATTCATATACCCAATTGAGCACTCAGAATGGGTTTCTCCGATAGTCATCGTGCCAAAGAAGAATGGGAAACTCAGAGTGTGCGTTGATCTCAAAAAGGTTAATGCAGCCACCAGAAGGGATCATTACCCCTTGCCATATTCTGAACATGTGCTTGAAAGAGTGGCAGGCAAAGAGGCATATAGCTTTTTAGATGGGTACTCGGGTTACAATCAGATCACAATTGCAGACGAGGACCAAGCTAAAACAACATTTATCACGGAGTTTGGAGTGTTTGCCTTTCGCGTCATGGCTTTTGGCCTGACCAATGCACCTGCAACATTCCAACGATTGATAAACACGGCCTTTAAGGAATATCTAAGGGACTTCTGTGAAGCTTTCTTAGATGATCTTTGTGTTCATTCCTCTTGGGACGAGCACTTGATGTGTTTACGAAAAATATTTGAAAGGTGTAGATTATATCGCATCTCCTTGAATCCTTTCAAATGCCAATTCTGGGTTAAACACGGAGTTATCTTAGGGCATATAGTGTCCAAAAATGGGATTTCCACTGTCTTGCAAGCACATACACACTCACAAAACCCTAAAAGAGAACACACAAGGTGAGAGGCTGAAAATCTTCTTCTTCTTCACACAACACTCAACACACCATATACAAAGATAAGAGTACACACAATATGAAAAG
This sequence comes from Cibotium barometz, assembly GCF_041138505.1. Taxonomy (NCBI): domain Eukaryota; kingdom Viridiplantae; phylum Streptophyta; class Polypodiopsida; order Cyatheales; family Cibotiaceae; genus Cibotium; species Cibotium barometz. Next base: position 57,222,684 of record NC_141052.1, on the reverse strand, counting down.
GTACTCAACCAAATACATACTAGGGTTCTCTATAGTGTGAACCCAACTAAATGAGCTGGCGCTATAACTATGCCAGTCTCTAGAATGGCTGTCACACAGCCTGTCATCCCACTGGCCGCATATCACCCATGATCTCACCAACCATGCCAGTGGTGTAAGTGTGGGGCCTATCCCCCAGGCGGGTCAGTGTCCATCGCCTCACTAGATGAGCTCGATATCTCAACACAGGCCACTACATATAGCTCGGTGGGATGGGAGACTCCTCATTCTGCTTTATGGCTGGGGAGGTGAAAATGAGCCTTGCCTTCTCCATCTCCGTGTAGTCGGAGTGTATCCCGTACGTGACAGGGGCATCACATACTCTCTCTTTGCATCTTCTTCTCTATAATGCACTATCAATGCTCTACCAAACACACTCGTCTGCCTCAATAGAGTGACAGGACATGGACCACCTTCTTGAGCACTACTACGTCTATGTGGGGACCCATCAATAACTGCTCCTTTGGCTGCTCCATCTAGTCTACATAATGCACAACCATCTATAGCTTCTTCAACATGGAGGCTTGAAGCGCATGGCCTTGCACACCTTGACTAGCAATTTCTCCTCACACAACAATCAATATGGGCATGTATTGAGTAAATTTTTGAGTGTTTTTGTTTTCCCAGTTTTGTTTAGCCTAGAATTTAGTTTCCCCTTTGCCTTGAAATTTGTAATTATGAGTCTATATTTTTTCTTAGTGGGGTTAGGTTAGCCTTGAAGTTTTGTTTAGCCTAGAATTTGGTTTCCCCTTTGCCTTGAAATTTGTAATTATGAATCTATATTTTGTCTTAGGGTTATGTTAGCCTTGAAATCTGGTTTCCCCTTTGCTCCATTACACTAGTCAAAATAATTATTTCACCTTGCACAATAATCAATTTAAAAATATAATTTCTTTTTCTCTTGAAATTAAGGTTTTGTTGTGCTCGCTTTGAAATCTACTTTTTTTCTTGCTCTACTCAATGAGTGACTGCCAATATCATGATTTTCACTAGAAAATCAAATTAATTTTTATAGCTCCATTGATTAGTGTGTTCGGCTTATAATTACGTTATTCTACTTCTCCATTCTTGTTTCCCCTATTAAATTCTTCCCTCTTCTTCCTAATTTGTGATGGCGGTTGTGATCAATCCATATTGAATGGAGCACTTCATAAGAGAGAGGTATCCTTCACAAACTCCAAGAGCTCTTGCCATGTAGCCGATGGTTGTTGGTGAAGCAGCTTCTTTAGGGGAAGAGAGGGGAATTTGTCCTTTTATGGCCTTGCACAAGCAAGGTGCTGCTTCTTTGCCAAACACTTCTTGCATTCATAGGGGACTTTGGTGGAAGATATTAATACTAATTTCAAGATTAAGCAATAGCATATGCACGCTGGGCATGGACGGAAAGCGAATTGCTAGCGGTAGGCAATCTGCAAATCACATTTTCTTAGTCTGTTAGGGTTTAAATCAGTATTTATTTTTTCGTACTTGAAGCTGGAGGTTTGGTTGTTAATTTCTATACTTGAATGTCTACCATTGATTGGTATCCTAGAGCATGCTTCTCATTGGAGCTCATGAGTGTTGATGTTTAGATTCAATTGATCTTTTGATCACGTGGATACTATGATAATAGGGATTAGTTGTGGGAAAATAGGGAATGCTTTTAAAGTGGAGGGATAATGTTTGGATTTTACTCGTCTTTTGATCACATGGCTACAATGGATTATTATGGTGGGGAAATAGGGAGTGTTTTTTAAGTGGAGGGAGAATGTTTTTAGTGCATATGGAAATGGATTCATGCAAGATGCTATATCAAATTGCCGATAGAATGTGGGTTTGGTTTTGAAGAGCAGCACTTGCAGATATCTCGAAGGTTGGAGTCGTTTAAAAGTAATAAGGCATTTAATGCCCCTCCGATAGTGCCTAGCTTTTTGTTTCTATACCGGGGCAACCCCGTAGTGTGGGCAACATCCAACGAGGTTTACCTAGGGGCTCATTAACCAGCACATCTATCAATTCTACGTGAAACACATGCACACCAAAATAGGGGCCAGAAGTGTATAAAAAATGATAAATCAATAGATTAGTTGGGTTTCTTTTTGGTCCTACATTGTTTGTAAGGTTCTTAGAAAACCTTATTTAACTCCATGAAAAATAAAACATAATATTAAACCCTTACAGTTACATTGTTTCGAGCGCAAGCACTCTATCGAATCCCAATCATTGCATCACTCCAGCACTCCATCAAATCCCAAGCCAGTACTGCAGCACTCCAACACTCTAGCACCCCTTCAAAAAATGTATTCGTTTAGTGGGCTGACCCGTGCTTCGCACACGTATATAATTCCCAGCTGGATATTTTTTCAAATTTCTAGAGTAATAGGATCATCTTTTAAAGCCTTAATAAAGGTGGCTCATGTTACCCTCATGTTGATCAACTTTGTGTGTGCACGTGTATGATTGTGTGTGCCAACAATCACATTTGTGCGTGCACCGTGTGTATGCTTGAATCTGTGTGGGCCTATATATATGCATGTGTATGTGTCTCTGTGTGCATGTACGCAAGAGACTGTGTGCGTGCATCTATGTGCATGTGTGTGGATGCACACATGTATGTGTATGCAAGCACACGTGCACTTATGTGTACATTTGTGTGCATGCATACATGCATGCATTTATGTGTGTACATTCAAGTGTGTGCACGTACTTTGTATTGTACGTGTGTATGCAAAAGAGTGTATGTGTGTGTGTGTGTGTGCATGCTAGAGCGAGTGTGTGTATCTGCATCATGTGCACGTGTGTGGATGTATGTGCATGCACGTGCATGTGGGTGATTGAATTCCATGTGCACGCATGTGAGTGTGTGTGACTTTGTGTACATGCATAATCATGTGTGTGTGCATGTGCATGTATGCTTGCGTGTGTCTATGCATGTATGTGTATGCAAGTGTGTAAGTACATGCATGTGTGTGGGTACGTATGTGTATGTGTACGTGTGCATGTATGTAAAATTTTTGGTATGAAATTTTTTTTAAGAATAAAAAAATATTATTTTTACTTTTTTAATTAGTGGGGATAATTATTTTTTAAAATAAAAATGGTTATTAATTTTACTTTTTTTCCCATCCATTGGAAGTGTGCTCACTCATACCTTGGGTGTTCTATTTTAAAACAATGACTAGTCTCCCAACCCGTCCTCCGGACGGGAGAGGTTTGGATACCATAGAGTAGGCCTTCAATTTGAAGACAATTTTGGCAGTCAAAGATGACTTTGAAGAAAGCATCACCTTGCTTTGCATATATATCCATGAAGGGAGATACTCAAGCACTTCGTTTTCTTTGAACAAAGCACCAAACTTGGCATACATAGAGACATGGAGAGAGATGTGTCCTCTTTTATATATATAGTAAGAAGTGGCGTGACCCATCTCCGACGGGAAGTAGGCACCTAATTAAACATAGAATCAAAATAGACTCCTAATCTTTCACCAAATCTTTTTAAATATTACCTCATATTATTGTATATATATTTATATATGTGTGTATATTTTGGCCAGGTCAAAACTGGAGTCCAGTACCAGCACATAGGAAACCCAAAATGCTCATATACTTTGAGCAAAAATTTACACAGTTTATCTCATGTTTTCAAAGGTTTAGCTAACTCAAATTCAAGTATTCACTCCACATGGATAGTGGAAACATTTGTGTCTTAAGCCTTGTGTATGTGTGTGTGTGTGTGTGTGTGTGTGTGTGTGTGTGTTGGGGGAGGAGGGTAACAAAATTGGCAAAAACTATGTAGCAAGCACAGTAGCAAAACCCAAAATCAATGCACCAAACTGATGCTACCAAGATAGGCTTTTGGGGTCGACCAGATCAGATTTTGAACTCTCTTCCCTAAAGGTGTCATGGACTCAAACTTTTTCTAGTCATCAAGTACCTGCCTCAAATCATCTATAGTTTATTCTATAGGCCATAGCAGCAATTGACATGCATTGTCACCACTTTTTCTAAGTCATGTAAGAGTTGGAAAAAGCCCAAAATATATTTGGTATCTAAAAACTTCTGCTAGTGCCTCATCACGCTTGATCTTATTCAAGACCTCCTAGTCATGCTTACCACCAAGAAAGACCTCTCTTGCTAGCACCAATATTTGTAGAACGTGATGGTCCTCTTGCTAGCCCATGCATATACAAAGCCCCCAACAAACACACACACACACACACACACATAGAGACTCTCTCTCTCTCTCTCTCTCTCTCTCTCTCTCTCTCTCTCTCTCATAGAAGCACCTCCCATCGTATAAGTATGATGAGGGGAGATGATGAGGGGTTTAATAATGTTTTTACCATACTGGAAGATAAAGAAGTGCAAACTGAGTACCACCTCTAAAACTTTTCCCCAAAAACCTGTATTTTGTAGGTGATCTTGATTGAAATACCTCCTCTATACGAGATGCAATCCAAGAAGTCATCAAAATCCTCAACTATTTTCAGCCAGTCAAATCCCGAGGGATTAAATAGAAAGGGTGCCATGATCCAGGAAAGCGCCACAAAACCAGCTCGAAAATGTAATGAGGATATATGATGTGGTGTTTGTGCCAACATCACCAAAGGATATGTAGACTATGAGAAAGATAATAAGCTCAACACCTTTCACAAAATGGCTTCTTACAAACAGCCTGTAAACGTGGGCAAACCTCTTATGCATTCACAACAAACCCATGACCAATTGCATGATATTTTGCACTACCATGAAGTATAGTCCTGCAAAAAATGTGGGTTGTGTTCCTAGAGAGAATTTGAAAAACACAAATGAAAGCTATAGTTGCATGGTGAGGAAATCTCATAATGCAAGAGGTGAATCCATGCTCGATCATGTTCTCGACGATCATGGGAAGGGCAGTAAATAGCGATGAACTGCTGATTGAGTGAGGCGGTGAGGACACTATTGGCAAGGGCACCCGCATCTTAAATTGCCTTATCTAGACCCTGCATCCATTTAGAAAAGTTGAGCACACCATACCCCTATTGGGTATAACCTTCAATTTCATTCCAAGAAACAACATCCTCAGAAGGGGATCCTTAATCACTCGTGCTTTTGAGAGAGCACTGCACTTGGCATGTGTATCCATGAGAGCACTGTCAAGCACATTATCATTTCCGAGCAACCCCTGAATTGTGAATTTGTTCCCCTTTGTCAATTGCTCTTGTATGCCCACATGCTTTAAGGATGCAAGCAAACGTATCACATTTAGAGAAAGGCCCTTGTTCTAAATACATTGAGAGCCCTTATGCTGCATACATACATATACTCTTATAGATACATACATACATACATATATGTATGCATGTATGTATACACACACACACACACATACATATAATCTTATAGATACATACAACAAAATACTCATATAGAATTACTAAGAAATTCAAAGTTAGATCATATACATGTATATGTATATATTTGTGTGTGCATGGATGTCTATGCTTATGTATGTGTATGTTTGTATGATCATATGGCTTTTAACCCCGTATACTTTACTATTGAGGATAAGAGGGTGCAACAATGATAGAAAACACTTAGAGAGAAAGAAACGTGCCCTAATATAGAAGTACTACTACTCCTCGTTAAGACCCTGATAATCTACATGGAAGAGAAAGATAATATTGCATGTTACATCTATCAAAACCCATCATACTAAGAGAGAGGCACACATCTCTTTCGCTCTCTCTCGTTGGATAGATCATATTTGGTCTCTTGGGATTGTTCTTACGACGTTAAAAAGCGCTTCTTCATCGGGTGTGTGAGTAAATAAACAAAATGGGCTAACCTTTCTATCACCCAAGTGTGGTAGATTGGTTAGCTCTCATGGAGTTATTATTCAACACATCTTGTGTTCAAATCTCACTCCCATTGGATAGATCATATTTGGTCCCTTGGGATTGTTCCTACGATCTTAAAAAGGGCTACTTCTTCTTCTTCTTCTTCTTCTTCTTTTTCTCTCTCTCTCTCATCTTTTTCAAGTTGTGTTCACTATTTAGATACTTGATGGTTTATCTATTTTGAGAGAGATACAAAAGCTTGTAGGATCATGAACTCTTCTCTTCTTTAGCATGTACTACAATTTGCTTCCCGTAATTTTTCACTTCCAACTTGCCATTAGTATGGTCCCCTAATACAGAAGTACTACTACTACTCATTAAGAGCTTGATAATCTACATGGAAGCGATTCATAATATTGCACATTAAGAGCTCGATAATCTACATGGAAGCGATTCATAATATTGCACATTACATCTGTCAAAACCCATCATACTAAGAGAGAGGCATACTTCTCATCTTTTTTGAGTTATGTGCACTATTAGGTACCTGATGGTTGATCTCTTTTGAGAGAGAGAGATAAAAGCATGTAGGATCATGAACTCTTTTGAGAGAGATACAAATGCATGTAGGATTATGAACTCTTCTCTTCTTAGCATGTACTACAATTTGTTTCTCGCAATTTTTCACTTTCAACTTGCCATTAGTATGGTCCCCTAATACATAAGTAATACTACTATACTCATTAAGATCTTGATAATCTACATGGAAGGGAAAGATAATATTGCACGTAAGGTGACAGCTTTGCAGATGCAGCAACCCAATGCGAATAACGGAGACATTGCTAGAAGATCATCGCACCAATGTGTCTGGTCCCGAAGTGTGTGCTGCGACTCGACAGTAGAAGAAGGGTAAGGGCCAGCTATTAACTGGCAAACATAAGCCAAAGTTCGGGAAAAATTTCAAAAGTGGGTCGTCTCGAGAAGAAGGGTTGCTATTGATCGTGTAGGCAGCAAAGGCTGCAGATCGTCTTGAGACTTACACAAATGCCGAGAAGTGCCAATAATACGGGTGAGTGTCTCTCTCCTTTACACACACGTGTTTTTTTTGTGTGTGTCAAACCAGACCACTAAAAATTGATAGTATCCTTTGGAAATCCAATAAACTTGAGTTCATATGTATATTCATTTGATTCATACTAAACAAAAAATCATCTCCATGTTCATCTTCACTACACGTTATTTAATGAAGATCTTAACTTCGCAAAGAAGGACCCCATATAACTGTTGACCTCAAGCAACTATGTAGCAGAGTATGGCCATACAACAAACCTGGACCTCTGCAAAATAAAGGAGGCTGGTAATCTATAATACCATGGAAAAGATTCTCTGTTGCATATGCCTCCAAAGGCGTATCTAAACAAAGTTCATCTGTGACTCTAGAGCTCAAAATATGTGTACAATATCATAGGCAAACATCCAAAATAGTACAAATGACATTAGGCCTACAGTTAAGCCGTCTAATGTGAAGCGATTCCATGAATGAAAGTATTTACAAATGTTAAATCTTTCTTTAAGTGCCACAACAGCTGACGTGACCATCGTGAAGGCAAAATAAAATAGAAATCCTGCAATGCCTGTATACCCTTGCAGCCACCCCACCCACAATCGAAAGAAAAATGCAGTTGTAATAGATCGTCCTCATGTTGTGCTGGATGTTCTCTGCGCTGAAGAGGGGCATCTCATTCCCATGATTGCTGGATTTCTTCTTTGAAACCAGCTTATTGTGGCCCTTAGTCACCATTGCTTTGTTGCACGCAACTGAGAAAACAGAGCTACGTGTAAAATTTTTTACACACATCTCTCTCTCTCTCTGTCCACGATCTCAAGGGATCCCACGAGTAAAACGGACCACTCGTGCCGATGCTCATGGCGAATCGATTAGTGGCTTGCCTTTTGTTTCTTGTGGAGGGTTGGACCACACACGTGTGCTGGCCTCACCACCATCACCTTCCTTTCCGCTGCGGTAGCGACTCTACTCCTCAAGCGCTCACCTGCAAAGGTAGCCCATTCAACAACACAGTCTGGCTGTGAAGGTCGCAATCCTTGGGCGTGAGAACTGAAGAAAATGCTTGCCTTTCGTTTCCTATGGAGGGTTGGACCACACACGTGTGCCGACCTCGCCATCACCTTCGTTTACGCTGCGGCAACAACTCTTCTCCTCAAGCGCTCACTTGCAAAGGCAGCCCATTCAACAACACAGTCTGGCTGTGAAGGTCGCCATCCTTGGGGAGAATATTATCTGTGTGTTACTCAAGGGAGGTCTGCCTCCTCCGTTTCACTGCACACGCAGACTTGCCTCCTCCGTTTCACTGCACACGCACTATGGGGGGCTCGACCCAAACGTCTCGGAAGAGAGAGAAAGGACAACCCAAACGTCTTGGGAGGAAGAGAGAGAAAGGACGACCCAAACGTCTAGACAAAGTCTCTCTGCTGTCATTCTCTCTTTAATCTAACTGACACAGAATCAAAATTAGAATTTGAATTCCAAAAGCTAGAAAAAAGAGGAGCTAAAAAGAAACCCCTAAAAAGTTTGCCAGAGGTCCAATCCGTGGTAGACCTATAAGATATAGATATAGATGATACAGAGAAAGATACCTTTGCATCAAATACCTCTTTACACTAAAATTGGAATTTGAAGTGGCGATGGCAACGGCTAGATCTCTCTGTCCTCCTGCTACCGTTCAGAAGCTTCATCCTCCATCCTACTTCCCTGCCCTGGAACGCAGAATACAACATTACTCCAGTCTGCAGAAAATCCTTCTGGTCGGCGAGGGTGACTTCTCCTTCTCCAACGCCCTAGCCACCGCCTTTGGCGATGGCCGCAACATTGTCGCAACTTCTCTCGACTCTCAAGGCAAAGCTCCTTATCTCCGTGTCTGCGTTTTTTCCCTCCTCTTGCGGATTTGATCCCCACTCTTGCCTCTGATCTTTACTATGGCGTCCTGTTCTCTATGTGCAGAGAAGGTCTTAAGCAAATATGCAGATGCAGCAGCCTTCACCCTTTCCAACCTCAGAATGCTGGGAGCTCTTCTCTTCCATGAAGTGGATGCCTCATGCATGGCAGCTCACAGCATCATCTGCAACCTTATTTTCGACTGCGTGGTTTACAACTTTCCGCACGCAGGGTTTCACGGCCCAGAGAACGACAAGAAAATGATCAAGTACCTCTAACCCTAACCCTAACCTTAGCTATGTCTGTTTGCATTCTCTATCTCTATATCTGCGCATTATCAAGTAACCCTAAACCTGCCTATGGCTGTCTGGCCCATCTCTGAGCGTCTTAGGGTTTCTAACTTTGATCATGTCTATATTTTATTGGCATGTGTGTTATATGGTGCAAAGGTAATCAGCTAACCCTAATCCTAGCACTGGTTTCTACCTCCGTTTTCTTTGCATGTGTGCATATAAATGGTGTATGGGCTCCTTCTTTAATCCTAACCATAACCCTTATCCTAGTTCTCTTTAGCTGCATTTTAGGATTTACGGTTCTGCTCATTGCTGTTTTCCTCCACTTGCATGTACGTGCATACATCATACATACATGCGTTCCCTGTCCATGGCATCAGGATCAATGCTTCGCTCACATGATCTTCTCTATGCTTTCTGAGCAGAAAGCACAAACAACTGGTCAGGCTCTTCTTTGAGAACGCTGCCAAGCTTCTGAAGTTTGGTGGGGAAGTGCATGTGTCCCACAAGGTTAGGCCGCCGTACTCCAAGTGGAAGTTGGAGAAGCAGGCTGCCAAGAGTGGCCTGGTCTTAAAGGAGGCCTGTGATTTCTATCGAAGTGACTATCCTGGATATGTCAACAGGCGTGGAGATGGATCGCACAGTGCAGGCTCGTTTCACCTTGGCCGATGCAAGACCTACAAGTTCATGATCAAGTAATCATCTAGTTTTGCCTAGAGAGAGAGAGAGAGAGAGAGAGAGAGAGAGAGAGAGAGAGAGAGAGAACAAAAATGGGACTCCGTTTCTTGCAGCCCTGTGCAACAGCTTTCATTCAATCTGTGGCGGAAGCTGTCCAACCTGTGCAGAAATAGGCCAGGCTTCTGTTGCAGATTTCCACCAGCCGATTGTGCAGCAGTTTTGCCCTTAGCACCCCCTCCTCCAAGAGGGCATCTTGAAGGTGATCACATGGAATGCAACCACATTTTCAGGTTGCCCCTGGTTATTCCCAGAAGGCCTGTTGAACCCAGGATGATTTCTGCTCCTCGTGATCATGTAGACTGGAGTTCTTCACGACCAAATGGGTCATCGATGAAGAGGTGTAGAGAGGATGAAGATGGATATGGTGAACAATATTCTTTGGAGGTGTTAGAGGAGAGGAGATTTAGCAAAAGAAGCTGCTTTGGGCTGCCATGGGGGATTCATCCACAAGAGAAAGATTGCAGGGTCACTAATCAACAACAGCGTAAGGATTTTTCCTCGCTTGTCAGGCCCCTTTATGGACAGCATTTTGGGGTAATGATGAGAAACCTGCAGGTGCATGGCGTGGCATCAAATGGGATGATGTCTCAAGTATTGCCTCCCCCCTTAACACACCAGGGTCCCAGCCATGCCACCAGTCTAAAGTCCACTTTACTTCAGGGCCCATAAGCCAAGTTGCTTACACAGACAACACTATCCTTTTTGTCTGATTGAGGCCAACTTACGTAGGCAACATTGCTGCTATGTCCGTGTTTTGCTAAGGTGCTATGACCATGTCTGGTTTTTATTCTTTTTGGGCCAAGTTTTGAAGGGTCAAAACTGTGTCAGGCTACAAGTATGCTTCATTTGCGTGCTCATATATAAGCACACCATAAATTAAGAGTTCATGGAGATGATCACAGCATGGACAAAGTTGTGTTAATGTACGTGTACCATTATAATCTCAAAAAAGTGTTGGATGCAAGTTTTGGGGTGCAGATCCTATGTGGGACACAACTCTTATATACCAATTCGGCTGTTTTAACAGGTCTTCAGGGCTCCTGCTACAAATGTCATCAACAATATGCATGCTGTGCCTTCACACTGCTCTAGTTAAACAAGTTTTCTTATCTCAAGGGTGGGCTCAAAGATCTTCCGTTCTGTGAGACCATGCGCTCTCTGTTTGTGGTTCCACCACACTGCTGCTCGTGTAGGCCCTAGGTGGGGACCTTCTACCTTCATTTTTCATAGCTTTGGTGGGGGTTTGAACTTTATATGGCACGGCAAAAAACAAGGAACGTAGGAAGACTCTAATCATAGTTGATTTATCCCCTGTTGCCTATGTCGACCCTCGCAGTGTTTAAAAAAAAAAAAAAAAGAACATTCAGGTGTATTTATTCCGGCCAGAACTAAGAAAAATCCGCTGAGATTTTAAGTAACCCTTACTTTAAGGAATGAATTTTCCTTATAAAACAGGCATAATGTAGAGATTTTATAACAAAAACTGGATAGATTTATTAAGATGTCACTTATTGCACTACTTAAATACAATGTCATATTATCTCAAGGGCCCCAACACATGGTTCGATCCCAAAAAAACCTAGTATTTAGGCCCGTTACACATACCCCACCGCCCATGTATGAGCAAAAGAGATTGCTTGCCCATGAATTCCTTCGGATACCCCACCACATCAGCATGGGCAAGCAAGGGTATGGCGATGTGTAATGGTTAGTATATTATGCACCATCGAAAATCAAAATAATTGGTTGACCTTGTCTTCAAGCAAAGTGATGAAAATGGGACGTTTTTAGTTGCAAAACTAGCCTAGTAATAAGCCATGAGGTTCCTAAAATGTAACATTTTTAGTTGCAAAACTAGTCGAAACCATTTAATGCAACTTAGGCAGTGAGCTTCCTAACTATGCCATTTTGGCTAGAAAACTCGATCATAACATTTGTGAGAATGAGAGATTCTAATCTTATTAATTTAAATAGCTAAGTTAACTTGACTAGAGTTGCAGAAGATTAAATGTAAACTTTTTAAGACAGGGTCAATTTACATGCCTTTGAAACTTGCAACCAGCTTTTGAGGGGTTGTTTATTTATGAAAAGAAAAGAGTTTCCTTGTTTCCTAAAAATTTCCTTGCAATGGTTAATGATCGCACCTTGAAACAAAAGTTAGAAAAGTAGCTTCATTTGCCTTATGTAGCTTTAGAAGGCTGCCCCTTGAAATCTTGGGAAAAAATTGATAGTGGCAAACTAGTTTCACTCAAGGCCTATTAATTAATTTTTTAGGTGGTGCCTATTCACTCAAACCTTGGACTTTATAAGATTACAAACTTTATAAAATCTAATTTACATTTTCTATCGCAAAAGCTTTAATTAATACAAATCCTATACCTTAGGGTGTACCTCTCTCCCTACCTCTCCCCTCGAAGTGAAAAAGAATGAGCCCTCTTGCCTTTTTAAAGAAAATCGTGAGCTCAAAAAAAGAAACATTATGGAGGACATCAACCTTTAAAAATAGAAAGTAATGGAGGCTAACATAGATAGAAAGCAAGCAAAAATAGAAAGCATGTGGACCCAACACCATTTCCAGTCTGACCTTACAAAAAACCTTAATAAACATAACAAAATTTTGGTGCGTTGAACCCAAAGTTTGTACACACCAACTAATTAATTAATCACAAAAAAATGTTTTGGGTGGATATTGGTTGGGTAGTTTTTGAAGCCTTAAATTGTAGGAAAAGTTGCAATTTGATGCCAAGTGAGGATAAATTCTTGCATGAAACCTTGCCTTGGGCTTCAAATTTAAGGCTTGTTAGATGCTGTCACTCAACTTGACTTTAATGGGAACTGAACCAAATCTCCTCAACTTTACCTTAGGAATGCCTCTTTGATTTGTATCCTATTTATTTCTAATGCCTCTACTCTTTGGAAAAAATTCTCTCTCTCAATTTAGAAAGAGGAATTTAAAAATAAAACCATAGATATTTTTTATTAAGGATGACAAAAATTCACATGGATTCAAAATTGAGAAAAAAATATTTTCTAATCAAGTACAACATTGCTAAAAAAATTTGGGTTTTTGAGTGTGGTGCTTGTACAGCGCTTCATGTTGTGGCTTGTGTGTTAGGGTTTCTCATATAACAATTTTCTTAGAGACAAAAAGCCCTCTCCAAATTTAACATAGGTGGTAATCTACTTTTCAAGGGCTTTCCAATGGTATGTAACATAAGCGGGTTTTGACATGATATTCATAAGGTTCACTGACCCTATTTTTATAGAAAAGTGATGACATGTCTCTTCTTAGAGGGCCCTTTCTGGAGTCCAAATTTTTCCTAAAGATTGCCTTACAAATAGGATAAGGCAAGGACATGTTAACTAGAGTTGTTAACACTCCTCTAGCTTCTCTAGGAATGGTAATGCTTCTTAATGCTTGATTCTCTCCAAGCTTCTCAAGGAATTGAATAATGGGAGTGTGTTTTCTCTCCACTAGATCTAACTCACACTTTCTCAATCCCACTCCTCGCATTATCACTTGCTCTTTCCCAGTTGTTGCTAATACTCACTCCAAGATCATCCCTCATAACTTATGGACTAAAATCTTCCCAAGTCTTGTCTCCTATCCACTCTATAATAAAGATTCAAGTAAGACATTATAATATTCTTTCACTCACGAATGCACTAGACTATCTAGATCTTTCTCACAACCATAATATAGAGCTTAATCTAGTGTTAATCCCATATAATCTCACTTAAATTTAATAACTAAGAGCTTAAACTAAAGCCAAGACAATCAAGAATGCATTAAAGCTAACAAGTTATACAAGGCACGACATCACATTAGACTGTCGCAACATGAAGCATCCACAAGAGGGAAAACAAGAGAAATAATTCACAAAGTAAGATAATGCATGTGAGGTCCATTACAAAGTAGATATTTTGACTTATAAAAGTGGATAAAATAATCTAAGGAAGGTCCACACATGTCCTTGGCCTAAAACCTTTTTAATCATTAGTCTCCCTCTCCTAATACTTTTATTTCTTACAAATTGATAAGCCTAGGCATATCATTCAGCATATCTTAGTGCTATCACGTGCTCTAATGACTATGAAAGAAAGGGAAAACATAGGTTGTAGGCCCAAAGCACAAATTGTAGAAGGATGGGAATAGTTTATTATTGTTGAAAATGAGCATGAGGGAAGCCCATAGGTGCTTGGACTCTCAGGCTCATTGATCTCCTGGCGAGAACTCATGAGAGCATAATTCACTGTGTGATGAGATGTGGAAGCTCGAGATGAAAAGCAACGTCTAGTGGTGGTGGCAGAGATCTAGTTATGGAGCTGTGCATCAATGAGACCAGAATCTCTAAAGAGTTGCTAAAGACATCGAGGTAGGCCAATATTCCTCTCAAATTGTGAAGAAGAAGAAGATCCAGCTGCTCAGCAAAGGACTCATGTTGAAATCCATGGATATCATGTGCATGATCAAGGTGATTAGTGCACTAATCTAATTTAATTAGAGTGAATTAATCTAAGGTGGATGTACTGTGAGTGTACTCATGTTGATGAGGAAGTGCAATAGACTCAAGCATAATTAGGTTAAGTGCAACAGACTCAAGCATAATTAGGTTAAGTGTAATAGACTCAAGCATAATTAGTTATAAGATTCAAACTTGTACTTAATAAAGAGGCTTGAGATGTGTGCAAGTGATATGATTTCATTGCTTGAAATGGCCCCCTTTTATTTGAGGAGGTACACCCTTGGGCTTGTACAACAATGTGGGATATATCCCTTTGCTCATGTGGCTTCATGCTATGCTTTGCACTTTCTTGGCTACTCAACTCACTCCCTACCTCTTCTTTGCACTCTTTGGCACCACATTTCTCAATACCCCCCCTCCCCTTTGGTGCCAAATCTTTGGGCTACTCAAGGTGGTCGGATGCAAGGTTTTACAAGATATTTTCACCCCCCCTTGTTGATGGTGACTTGACTTATATTTGAGGCCTAGAGGTCATCTCTAAGATTGAGGTCCCCCCTTGATAGAGACTTGACATATCTTTGAGGTCTAGGGGTCTCTTCTAAGAGTAGGGTTACAATAATCATTACCCCCCTAGGTGCTCAACTGGATACTCTCAGGTGGTTAGGTAGATACACATAACAAATGATTTTTGGCCTACTCACTTGTTGGCCTTCATGATTTAGGTTAGGGTAGTGATTGGTGACTCGATGGTGCTTAGTGCTTCTACTGGCTCGAGATCTCCTTGCTTTTGCTCGATGAAGATCCCTTGTTGCTTCCTTTGTTCTTCATGTCAATGTTGTGTCCTTCTTCACCTTGTTGGTTGTTTTTTGGCTCTTGGTCTTTTCTCTTTGACTTGACTCTTGGATCTTTGACAGCTTCTTTGGTGTGGACATCATTCTTCTTATTGCCACTTGATGCTTGGTTCTTTGGATGCTTCCTTTAATGCATTTAGTGTGGATGCCATGATGTGTGCTATGGTTATCTCATGCACTTGTGCTTTGAGCATGCTCATGATAGTGTTAGCTTGGTTTTAAAAATCTTTTATTTAGAAACTGCTGGTCTCTACTCTGGATATAAAATCTTCTATTTAGAAAACTACTATTGCCAATCTCTTTGCTCCCAAATATAGCAAAGAAAAATGAAAATCTAATAGTACTTTAGAGAAATACATAACATGGTTTGTTGCCAAAAGTTCAACGCACATTTAAAAATTCACCTTCAACTACTTTTTGCTACTTTAGTTATCTAGCTTGAACACAATTTACACCCTCCTATAGCTTAACTACAATTCTCACATTTTCAATGAAAGAGAGTTACTTTTAGCATGAATTTCATCATTTTCATCTCCTATGTTGTGACAGTAGGAAGATGGCCGACTCTTCGGCTTTCGACTCACCCTCCTCTAGCTTAAAGACAATTCTCACATTTTCAATGAAAGGGAGTTACTTAGCATGGCTTTCATCATTTTCATCTCCAATGTTGTGACAGTAGGAAGATGGTCGACTCTTCAGCTTTTGACACAGAGCCCACTCCCTGCCTCAGGTAGTTGTATTCAACTTCTGAAGTTATTCAGTGTTCTCTCTCTCTCTCTCTCTCTCTCTCTCTCTCTCTCTCTCTCTCTCTCACACAGTTCCAACGCTTCACTTCTTTTGTGCATCTGTTTCCGCTACTCTTTGACATGGTATCAGACCTGATGCATTAGATCATGGACACGCTTCACACCTTCAATTTTTAGACAATTTTTCTACTGTTTGAGGCCTGTTTTCAGCAACAAGGAGGAGCCTTAAAAATTGGTGTTTTCTAACTTGCACTTGCTCGGGAGGTCCTTGCTGATTTGTGGACATTTGATTGCTAATTTTCATAGTTGCGTTTCTCATTTCCAGCCATGTATTGCTTCCAGCCATCATTTGTGCTAGAAATCTCTCCTACACCTGAATTTTCAACAAACAATCGCTTCATAGGGGGGAGAATGTCTTCTCTAGAGTTCAAGCTGCCATCTTTACCATTTTCCCTGAAGGACAACATTTGGATGGGACAAATTTTGACGTTTAGAACGTGAAGATTGAGTCTATTCTGCTGTAGCAGATCTCAATGACGACTGGGAGGAAGAAAAAAAGAAGGAATCCCTCATATGGGACAAGCTCAATGCTCGGGCTCGTTCTTTCCTCTTTCTCAACTGCAAAAATGTAGTCCTCTATCCCATTAAGCACGAGATGTCGGCCTCTTGCATTTGGATGCATCTCGGAGATCTCTATGAACTCAGACTCCCATAAAGCGAGCTTCTCTTGTGGTACAACTTAACAAATTGGACTCTTCAAAATCCAAGACTATGAGGGTGAACATCAACAAAATGTAGGCTCTTTGGGACAATATTCGCTCCTACGGAAAAGAAATTTGCTCGGAGGATATGGCACTGTTGCTTCTTCTCAGTCAGCTTCCCACATCCTTCGACAACTTCTACTCCTCTTTGATCACTTCCGAACCTATGACAAAACTCAAGTGGGAAGATGTCATCTCTATGGTACTTGATTAGGAGAGCCGGAATGCCTCATCAAGTCTGACAAAGGGAATTAAACTTTCACAGGAAAAAACAAGAAGGCTAAAGGTAAAGGTAATCACTCTCAGCCTGAGTTCAAGGACAAAGGCAAGTTGTTATGTACACATTATATGAGCATATACTAGGAGGCTAACCCACATTAGGCTTGTGAGCATGGGAGCATGGGAAGAAGCTCTAGTGGAGCATGGGTTAGGACTAACCTTAAGGGTTAAGGTTAGGGTCAGGCATCCAAGGGTCACACATGGGAAATGGAGAGTCAAGAGTCACTTGAGGACCCTCCTATATAATAGGGGCATGGGGCACACTCAAGGGATGTCTTGTGTAGACGATTGTGCAACCGGACCCTTTAATTTTTTTGAAGAGAATAATCAAAAGACTCATAAAATATTTCATATAGTAAAACAACTACTTGAATTAAATTGAAAATTAAGGCATATGACAAAACATAAGACAAGAGAAAGAAATACATCACCATCAACACAAGGCAACACAAGACTGGGTGCAATCTTCCTCCCCCAACGTGAGTGTCTTCTTCTCGCGTGGGTATTTGTGATATATTCCAAAAGTAGGCTTTTAGCCAAAAATAAAGTACACATCCATATTTGGAATTTGCCATTTAATTAGCCTTTGTCCTCAATTAACCTTTGTCCTCAAACCTTCTAAGGTTTGCATAATTTTTCTAATACAATAATCTAACTTGTGCACATATGCACATTACAAAATAAATCAACTAGTGCTCGTACGCACACTGTACAATAAATTGATGCGTGCACACACACACATCACAATGATGTCAAAATAATATCAATCGCCATAATACAGCCACCACAAAATATTGTGAATATAATAATGAGATTTATCCACACGCCACGATTCAATCCACCATCCGTGCGACACCTAAATCGGTACCCTCGCACTGTGCAACACCTAAATCGGTACCCTTACACACCTCATCACCTAAACTCATAAACATAAACTACATCAGTAGTAACAATCAATTGACATCACAATCTTAACGTGTTCATGAGAAATAGGCATCATAGAAAATATATAAATCAAATATTAAATGACCATGATTATCATTCAAATAACATGGGTCATAACAGTCCTCCCTATTGGGAATCAACTGTCCTCAGTTGCGCAATCAATGAGTGGATGGCTTCATGGCACAAGTGGAGGACAAGATCATCACATCAAACAATTTCTGAAAATAAAACCAAATAAGTGAACGCATGTGAGAAGGATCTAAGTGTCCCATACCACATAGGTACCTTCCACATACAAACACTCGTTGGTGGAAGATAGAAGACATAGATACGTCTGGGGTAGGCATGTAAAACCAATCTAATGTCCCATACCATAGATTAATTCCACACGACACTACCTTAAGAACAGAAGTTTCAGACGGAGTAGCTAATTCCCTCTGAAACTTTCATTTTGACATAACTTTTCTCTATTCTCAAAATTAGACTACAAGTCTTATTCCAAAAATAAATTAGGTCGAAATGGAAATTCTTATCAACTTAAGATTGAAAAATAATCACTTACATTACTATCAATAACTTGATGAATTCTGGGGATTTGTTCTTGATCTTAATCTTGTAATTGTCTAACTAAATTCTCAGGATTTGTTTTTGATCTTAATCTTAATCTTGTAAACAATGAAATCTAAAGGAGATGTTTATCTTAAGCTTAATCTTAAACTTGAAATCAGAACTTGAAGAAAGATAGACATTTTGCTCCCTAGTTGATAGCAAGAACTTGATATACTAGTAATGAATCTTGATATACTAGTAATGAATCTTGGCTTAGATTAAAAATACTTGAATGGATGAAAATTGAGAGATCATAATTGCAATTCTTGAATAAATCTTGTTCTTAAGGGGTTTAAATCTTGTGGTTGAATATATCTTTGACTTAGAGCAATTCTTGGTCTAGAAATAATCTTGTACTTGGATAGATCTTCAACTAGAACACTTGAAAATTTAGACAAAACTTTACTTGAATTGGTATAAACTTCGTAATTGTGATTGGTATACAACTTAAGCTTGGTTTCTAGTCACTTGAGAGCTATTTCTTTAGTTTTCTCATTATCACTAAATTCGATGGTGAAGCAATTGATAAGTTGAATCAAAGACTGGAGAAACTTGCTTGGTTCTTGAATCTTCAAATTGGTTTTAATCTTCTATGAAATGTCTAGCAATCATTTTTTTACTTGAATATGGGCAACTAGATCTTGAAGATAACTTTTACTAATCTTGTCTCGATCTTTCTAGTTAGGTCACGGTATCTAAAATTCTTTTCAGGAGCTAAAGTTTTCTAACTAGGTCTAGAAGCAAAGAATATTCAGAAAACAGATACAAAAGCAAACAAGAAATTGTATACAATAAATAATTTTTTTACACATACCTCCACCTTTGGTTAGTGTGTCGAGTGTGTTAACCTCTTCGGTGTCAAGCTATTCCTGAATAGTACGATGGTGCAGATATTCACCCATTTCTTGACAATTAAAAGGAATAGAAAAAATTAAAAACAAGAAAAAGATAGGTTTTCTTATCTCATATGGAATGTCGAGCTAGATGTGAATCCTGCCAAGTTAGCTCAATACACAAATGTATAATTTTTCAAGAAATAATCCACATACTCTTTAAAATTAGAAAACTAGCCGTAGGTTAAAGCAACATTTTAATGATATCTTCACTAACAAACTGTTTATATTATTTGGACTTCATGAGAATTTAGAAAACAACATTATTCACAAGAATTTGACTAAAGTCTCAAAATTTCTCTTGAGGTAAATTCTAAAAATCTGTAGAAGAAATCCAAACTAACTATATGCACATGGGACCCTTTTCCTTAAAATATGATGGGAATAGTCAAAAAAAATATTTTCTTTGTAAAATATTTTATTGATCTCATTTGTAAAGCTTTAAAAAAAAACTTAACAAAGCTTCATAATAAAAGCTTTTTCAAGCATTTCTCAGCATGAAACTATCAGCTCAGCTAACCCAAATTTAGAGAAGACCCAAATTTAGAAAAGAGGTGATATATTTTTAAATATGGTCTGTCTCTTTTTTTTTTACTAAGCTTATATCAAAGCTTCATACTAAGCTTTATCTCATAAAGCTTTTAATATTAGGCTTATTAAGCTTATTAAAGAGCTTATGAAAGCTTTACTATTAAAGCTTGTAACTTTGGCCAATGCCCAACTCCAAACGCTGGAGAAAAAGTCGCCCACCATGGCATCAAAATATAAAAATAAAAGTAAACATTTGAAACTTATAAAGCTTTTAAATATAAGCTTTGTAATAATCAAAGCTTTTAAGCCTCCATAAGCACCAATAGATAATCAGCGTCTGAAAATTTCTCCCCCCAAGCTGAATTCGCAGCGCTAGGCGCCACCGACGGGATGGACAGAGGTTGGAAGGAGAGAGGAGAAAATATTCAACGCCTCCTGGAATTTTTGTGCAGCCTGAAAATTTCTCCCCTCCCTTAATTTGCAGCACTGCCTCAGACCCCACTCCCTGCCTCAGCCTAGTTGTATTCAACTTCTGAAGTTATCCTCATCAGCGTTCTCTCTCTCTCTCTCTCTCTCTCTCTCTCTCTCTCTCACAGTTCCAACGCTTCACTTCTTTTGTGCATCTGTTTTCGCTACTCTTTGACATGGTATCAGACCTGATGCATTAGATCATGGACACGCTTCACACCTTTAATTTTTAGCCAATTTTTCTACTGTTCGAGGCCTGTTTTCAGCAACAAGGAGGAGCCTTAAAAATTGGTGTTTTCTAACTTGCACTTGCTCGGGAGGTCCTTGCTGATTTGTGGACATTTGATTGCTAATTTTCGTAGTTGCGTTTCTCATTTCCAGTTGTGTACTGCTTCCAGCCATCATTTGTGCTAGAAATCTCTCCTACACCTGAATTTTCAACAAACAATCGCTTCATAGGGGGGAGAATGTCTTCTCTAGAGTTCAAGCTACCATCTTTACCATTTTCCCTGAAGGACAACATTTGGATGGGACAAATTTTGACGTTTAGAACGTGAAGATTGAGTCTATTCTACTGTAGCAGATCTCAATGACGACTGGGAGGAAGAAAAAAAGAAGGAATCCCTCATATGGGACAAGCTCAATGCTCGGGCTCGTTCTTTCCTCTTTCTCAACTGCAAAAATATAGTCCTCTATCCCATTAAGCACGAGATGTCGGCCTCTTGCATTTGGATGCATCTCGGAGATCTCTATGAACTCAGACTCCCATAAAGCGAGCTTCTCTTGTGGTACAACTTAACAAATTGGACTCTTCAAAATCCAAGACTATGAGGGAGAACATCAACAAAATGTAGGCTCTTTGGGACAATATTCGCTCCTATGGAAAAGAAATTGGCTCGGAGGATATGGCACTGTTGCTTCTTCTTAGTCAGCTTCCCACATCCTTCGACAACTTCTACTCCTCTTTGATCACTTCCGGACCTATGACAAAACTCAAGTGGGAAGATGTCATCTCTATGGTACTTGATCAGGAGAGCTGGAATGCCTCATCAAGTCCGACAAAGGGGATTAAACTTTCATAGGAAAAAACAAGAAGGCTAAAGGTAAAGGTAATCACTCTCAGCCTGAGTCCAAGGACAAAGGCAAGTTGTTATGTACACATTATATGAGCATATGCTAGGAGGCTAACCCACATTAGGCTTGTGAGCATGGGAACAAGCTCTAGTGGAGCATGGGTTAGGACTAACCTTAAGGGTTAAGGTTAGGGTCAGGCATCCAAGGGTCACACATGAGAAATGGAGAGTCAAGAGTCACTTGAGGACCCTCCTATATAATAGGGGCATGGGGCACACTCAAGGGATATTCTCTTGTGTAGAGGATTGTATCTACATTCTTGCCATTTTACTATAGAGCCGAGTGCTATTGTACTGGAGTTATACCTCTTGGTGGTATGGGACACTAAGGTTAAGGTATGTGGTACTCCATTATATTTCATGTGTGCAACCCTTGGGTTGGGGGTTGGTTGGGTGTGGTAGAGTTTATGCCTGATTTATGCATGTTAATTATCTAGAGAGATCTTAGGGTTTTAACAGTGGTATCAGAGCAATCTCTAACTAATTGTTGTTGTTTCTATTTTCTTATTCCAATTTTTTGGTATTTTTTTAAAAAGTAAATTTTTATATTTACTTAATAAAATATTATTTTATTGGTTTTTTTTGGTGATTTTGCACGTGGATCGTCGCGATATGGCGATTGGAACGCGTGTTACTACTACTCAATGGACGAATCGACGTTGCGGGAAAATTTCGTGAGTTTAATGCTATTTCTTTCCTATTTTTTATGGTTTAAAATAAGCATTAATGAAAATTCTTACCAAATTTCACGTATTTTATTGTGGATATTTTTGGTAGAATGGATTCTCTACATTTCTAGGAATTTTAGGAATTTTAGGAATTTTTTTCTATTTTTTTTAAATTTTTTGAGTATTTTTATGGTAAAAAATATATTTTTAATACATTTTGTGGGTTTTTCGCGGGCATGTTTTCGATTTTCTGCCAATTTTTCTTGCTGAAAAGCAATGTGGGACAGTCAATTGATGCGTGGGTTCTCTCTCGTGTGCGTAAAGTTCTTCTCTTCCTCAAAATCTGAAATTTTTATCTTCCATTTCTCTCTCCTACGTGGGAACGTATTTTAATAAGATAATTTAATTAACACTAGTTCTGTAATTGGACACTAAAGTGTCCTGAAAGTTAACATTTTTCTTGAATTTTTGTGGGCAATCTATTAAGAGTTTTGAAATGCTTAACATCCACAGATGTTCCTCAAGACCCAAAAAAAATTTGAGATTTTTTAAATTGCACTTTTCTTAGCTTTTGCAAGGCAATATTTTAATTTTCTTAGACACATGCTGATAAAACGCATGATTTTTGCTGTTTTCAATTTGTACATAACTTTTAGAAGGGACATAGTTTGATCATGAAACTTGGCTTGATGGAAAGCCCATGATGTAAACTAAATCTTGGAATCATCAAACGATAATTATTGGATAAATTTTTGACTCGCTAATATTGAAATGATGTTTTTTATACAGGTGGAGCATGAATTTTTCTCCTTCCATATGCAAGCTAATAATGTAAAACTTGAGGTGCACCCATGTTATATAGGGTAAATACTACTTTGTTTTGAATTTTCCAAAACTTTAGAGCCACTTTTTGGGCCTCTTCTCATACATGGCCTTTTGCGCAACCTGTTTTTAATACGTAAAATGTCTAATTATGAGCCTAATTTTGATTTTCATCAAAGGGGAAAGCTGTGTAAGTGCATTATTTGTTGTAACTATAGGTGTAGACTACTTGTGCAAGCATAGTTATGATTAGTTTTTGAAAAAAGATGATCAAATTTTGTATTTTTGTTTTTTACAATTTTTTAGAACTAGGCGATAAGAACCTACTTAAGTGGAGGCTAAGTTAGTGTCATACACATCAAATTATGGCTTATTTATCTCATCTCAAGCATGAAAACCAATAATCAACATTCTCATTGATAGGGCTACAATTTTTTTTAGTGGCGTGATTGAGTTTTGATAATACGCGTTACTTTTGCTGATTTTATACAACTTTTTTGGAAAAAATTCTAGGAAAGGAAAATGATTTTTTTGGTGAACTTCTACCTCCTTGGACTGATGTATGCTATCAAAATATCTTGGGAAAAATGCTATTGATATCATTGGATTTTTTTTTGAGAGAATGATGCTTGCATATTTGGAAAAATCCTGAAAAATCCTGAAAAATGTTCATTTTCAAGACATATGCTACTTTGTTGCTTATGTACTTCCAAATAAAAAGGCATTTTATATGTTTAGCATTTTTTACATAAGCATAGGGTTATGTTCTACATGCCCAATGAAGCATTTTGGTTTTTAAAGCCTACATTAGGAGTTTGATTTTTTTTCGCAACCCCCAAAAAAGGACACTCAAGTGTCCGGTTTTGGTACCAAACTAGTGTTAAATATTAATCATAGTTAAATACTAATTATGATTAATACATAATCAATTAATCTAAATCATCTTTCTCTAATCTCTAACAGAGAAGAGAAGAGAAGAGAAGGAGATGGTAGAGAGAAGTGGTATGGGAGATGGTAGAGAGAAGAGAAGACAGAGGGGAGGTATCTCTCCCTCTCTCTGGATTTTGGCGCACAGACGGCGGCGGACGGGGGGGGGTTGCGCAGCAGCCGACAGGCGAATTTCGTCCCCCCTCCCTTTAAATTTTTTTTAAAGCTTTTAAATCAAAAGCTTATAAGCTTTTTTTAAATTTTTTTTGGAAAAAGATATATTTTTGGAGGTGACACAACGTCTCGAGGCTACTATAACAAAGTGCCATGATGAGATGGAATCACTTAAGGTGCAGATTTTAACTCTGTAGAAAGCTCTTCTAGCCACCTCTCTAGCCACCTCATCTATAGCTACCAAAGCAGTTGCTCCGTCTTTTGCACCAAAAGTGTATGGCGGAGAGGAGGAGCAGAAGACACAAGAATGTGTGGATGCCTGGCTTAACAGGTGAAATACACACTTTACTTTTCACCCTTTCACTGATGTGCAGAAATTGCAAATGGCACAGGGTTTATTAAAGGGGAAAGCTTTGACTTGGTGGAAGGATCTAAAAGAAGATTCTATTCCCACTACTTGGCTAGATTTTGAAGTTGCATTCAAGAAAGAATTTGTCCAACTAGAGGATGAATTCGAAGTTATTGCCAAGTTGGTTAAAAATAGCACGGCTAATCAGTCTTTTGATAACTATGTGCAAAAGTTTAGACAGTTGGCTGCTAAAGCCAAGTCTGATGATCATACTTTGTGTGGTATTTTCATCAATGGATTATCTCGTGGTTATCAATATGAGGTGAAGAAGTGCAAAGTTAAAACGTCTGAAGATGCTATTCAGGCTACTCAGGTTTTTCATAAGACAATGGTTGGCGCCAATTCATTAAAACCAGCGTCAAATGAAAAGAAACCCACTTTCACTTATTCAAACAGTGGACAAAAAAGAAAATTGGTTCACACCAAAACTAAAAAATTGTGACAATGCTAGCAAAAAACCATAGTTTGTGAGTAGGGAAAAACTCACATGCTTTAAGTGCAAAGAGAAAGGGCATACAAAGAAATTTTGTGGACCTTTGAATGAAGCTACAACAACTTCGGCGCCTGTTCAAAAGGCAGCACCGAAAAAGTTTATTCCAAGGAAATCTGTTTACATTACAGAACTTCAAGGTAAATTCTCTGAAGTTAATGTTTCACATCTTGAAGAAACCCAATGTTCAGATTGTACTTTCAATAAAGACGTTTATGGTCCAAACAAATTATTTCGTGTTTATGGATCAGTAAAAGGACATCAGGTTCATATTTTGTTTGATCCTGGTAGTACTCACAATTTTATTGACGATATTGTGGTACACATAAGATGAAGCTGGAAACCATGCAGAATGATCACATGTACAAGGTCAGGATGGCTGGAGGACAAGTCCAATTTTGGGACAAGGTGTCAAAATTACCATTAGACGTCCAATTGTACTCAGATAGGCTTGATTTCCATGTCATGAGCTTGGGTCATATTGATATAATTTTGGGAATGGAATGGTTTCATAGCAAAAATAAGAATTTTTCTATCGATTGGGTCAAACATTTGATGTCTTTTCATCACAATGGAAGCCTTGTAACTCTTAAAGGAAACATTGTTGTACCCAAGGAAACTTTTATCAATGAGCTGGAATTAATGGAAGATATTTTTAACTATGAACTTTTCCAGTTGATTATGGATCTAGTGTCTTCGTATATTCATTTTGATGAAAACACTGTTTCTTTAGATGTTTGGGAAAGTAAAGTGTTAAGTTCCATTAAAAGCAAATTTCAGGATGTATTTCCTGATGAATTGCCTCATGGATTACCTCCTAAATGAGAGGTGGACCATAAAATAGAGCTAGTACCAGGGGCAGAACCTGTTAGTATTCCTCCATATCGGCTTAGCCAATCTGAGGAGGATGAGGTAGCCAAACAACTAGCTGAATATTTGAGGATGGGTCAAATTAGACCAAGTAAGTCTCCTTGGGGTGCACCAGTTCTCTTGGTTAAGAAAAAGGATTAAGGTACCTGGAGGATGTGTATTGATTATAAACGTCTTAACAAGGTTACAATTAAAAATAGATACCCATTACCTAGATCAGATGATCTTATTGATAGGTTGCATGGAGCTAAGTATTTTACAAAGCTTGACTTGCGAACAGGTTATCATCAGATCCGTATAGCAAAGAAAGATGTTCCTAAAACTGCTTTTAGGACAAGATATGGCCGTTATGAATTTTTAGTGTTACCCTTTGTCTCAATAATGCACCAGTAACTTTCCAACAGATGATGAACGATATATTTCGAGATCTGTTAGGAAAATGTGTGGTGGTTTTCTTAGATGATATTTTGATATACAGGAAAACTTTGGATGAGCACGAGCGTCATCTTAAAGAGGTTCTAGGAAGGCTCAGGAAGAAAAAACTGTATTGTAAATTATCTAAGTGTGATTTCTTTAAAAAGGAATTGTTATATTTCGGTCATAAGATCTCTCGGAATGGCTTAAGTATAGATTTGGATCGGATCCAAAAAGTTTTGGAATGGCCACTTCCGCGTACGGTCAAACAGCTAAGATCTTTCTTAGGTTTTGTGGTATTTCTTCAAAAATCTGTTAAAGATTATTCGAAGTTGACTGTACCTTTTACCAATCTTCTTAAAGGTAGAAATAAAAAGTCCAATTCTCCAATTGGTTGGAATGATAAGCTACAGGAGGCTTTCAAAATTTTGAAAAAATAAAGTTCGAGATGCTCCTGTGTTAGCTTTGCCAGATCCTAGCAGACCTTACATTGTTGAGACTGATGCTAGTGATTTTGCGGTAGTGTTCCAGGATGGGAAGCCTGTGGCCTTCGAGAGTAAGAAACTCAATGATGCACAGACTAGGTACCCAGTTCAGGAGAAAGAGTTGTATGCAATCATTTATGCTTTAAAGGCATGGAGACAGTATCTTTACGGGTCTCAGTTTATGGTCTTGACAGATCATCAATCTTTACAGTATATTTGTGATCAACCGGACTTGAAGGGTAGAAAAGCAAGATGGGCTGAGTTGATGCAAGATTTCGATTTTATGATTAAATACAGAAAGGGTAGCTTAAATCGCATTGCTGATGCATTGAGTCGAATCAGTGACGTTCATGAGCTTTGCTTCACTGAGATTACTTCTAACTTGTACGATTCACTCAGGGAAAAATGTAGCACAGATATTTTCTTTGGAAAATATTAGAATTTGGCAAAATCAGGGTCTAACTCTAAAGTAGATCAAAACCTGGTGAAAGGAAAAGCCAACCAATTTTTTCTTTGGAATGGTCTTTTATTCCGAAATGATAAGGTTTCCGTGCCGGATGTGCCGAAAATTAAGTTAAGGATCCTATTTGAGTGCCATGACGCACCATCGGGCAGGACATCTTGGCATACAACATACCTTGGCTTTAGTTAGAAGGACATTTTATTGGCCAAAAATGAAAGATTTTATTCAGAGTTATGTGGTCCGATGTCATCAATGTCAAATAAACAAGGCTCAACGCCTTAAATCTACTGGGTTATTACATCCTTTGGATATTCCATCTAGAAAGTGGGAAAGTATTTCCATGGATTTCATTACGGGACTTCCACATACCAGTAGGGGTCACGATGCCATTTGGGTAGTCATGGATAGATTGACAAAGATGGCTAGGTTTTTATCCATAAAAACAACAGTTAAAGCTTTGGAATTGGCGTACTAATTTGTCGAGCAACTGTTTAGACTATATGGTCTATCTTCTGATATTGTGAGCGATCGGGACTCTAAGTTTACGGCTAATTTTTGGCAGGAAGTTTTCAAGAAATTGGAAACAACTTTAAGTATGAGTTCCTTTGATCATCTGCAGTCTGATGGGCGAACAGAGCGGGTGAATCAGGTTGTAGAAGATATGCTTCGTGCATGTCTCTGGAAAACCATCAAATTGGGAAAAGTATCTTCCACTGATGGAATTTGCCTATAACAGTTCTAAACATACCGCTAGGTTTTAGTCCGTTCATGCTTATGTATGGATATCAACCCAGAGCACCTATTGATGTTGGTCTTAAGGACATTGAGCTTGATGCATCGAGGGATTTCTTGCGTGATATCCAAGAAATGCTGATCGAAGTTCAGGATTCTATCAGGAGTGCTCAGGATAGAGCACGGTTTTATTTTGATAGAAGACGCTCATCTCGGTCTTTTGAACCAGGAGCGTTGGTTTATTTAAAAGTTCCTAAAGACTCTCTAACTTTATCAACGGAAAAATGCTCGAAATTATCTCCTAGATATTGTGGTCCATTTCGAGTTATTCGTCGAATTGGCACGGTTGCGTATGAGCTAAAATTGCCTCCACATGTTAGAGTTCATCTAGTCTTTCATGTCAGTAGATTGAAAGAGAAGCTGGGAGGTGAGGATAACATAGTTACTCCTCAAGAACTCATTGAAGTCGAAGATTTATCTTATATTCCACATGAACCTGAAAGGGTACTTGAATTCAGGGAAAGGAAACTTCGTAGTCGACTAATCCCTGAAGTTAAAATTTTGTGGAAAGATAGGGAAATAGAGGATTCGACTTGGGAGTTGGTTGAGTTTTGAGAGAGGGGAAGTATGTTATGTACACATTATATGAGCATATACTAGGAGGCTAACCCACATTAGGCTTGTGAGCATGGGAGCATGGGAATAAGCTCTAGTGGAGCATGGGTTAGGACTAACCTTAAGGGTTAAGGTTAGGGTCAGGCATCCAAGGGTCACACATGGGAAATGGAGAGTCAAGAGTCACTTGAGGGCCCTCCTATATAATAGGGGCATGGGGCACACTCAAGGGATGTTCTCTTGTGTAGAGGATTGTATCTACATTCTTGCCATTTCACTATAGAGCTGAGTGCTGTTGTATTGGAGTTATACCTCTTGGTGGTATGGGACACTAAGGTTAAGGTATGTGGTACTCCATTATATTTCATGTGTGCAACCCTTGGGCTCGGGGGTGGTTGGGTGGTAGAGTTTATGCCTGATTTATGCATGTTAATTATCTAGAGAGATCCATTAGGGAAAAAGGGAGCTCATTTTGGGGCCCTGTAAGAAATTCACTTTTTTTTATTTATTTCTCTCCTAAAAGACCTCAAAAATAGTAAAATATGGAAACGTGGCTCAGAACTGTCAGTAAGGACTACAGAACTGTCAATTCAGAAAGGAATAAGATAATCTTTTATCTAACTAACACGATTTTGCATTAAATATCTCCTTAGTTTTTTTTTGTTTCTCAAAGATTCCGCATCTCTTTTGACGACGTGTGCAGGCCTCTCATAAAGAATCCATCACTGAACTTGATGATTGCACTTTTTCAAAATATTTACATGGATGCTGCCACACTTCCACGATTCATGTTACAAAAAGACTATGAGATTGACAAGCATATTGAAGAAATATTTCATGGTGGTAAAGGAACCACTGTGTATGACCCTTGGAACAATATATTTGTAGATCTACAACAACTTCAAAGAAGAATGGTCGAGTTTTATGGAATAACATTTGAGGAGTGCAAAGGCATTTTGAAATTTGTTATCAAACTGGATGAGTGTGAGGTTGTAAAGGAAAAGAAAATGGAAAGGATTACTATTACATTGATGAATGGAGCACTTGATACATCATTGACTGAAGCGAGTTCGAAGTATTTTAGTGTGCAGTCAGAGAAACACATATGGTGGTTAGGCTCGTTCCAGGTATGATCATTTTTTTGTTTCGTACTTGATTTTAGTCATTGTTTTCAAATCTTTTATAGTAAGACTTTTGTTTTCTATAATCACAGGTAAAGATAGAAGACCATGAAACACTAGATTGGGTGTTTCACCACACGGAAATACCAAGAATAAATAAAAGACAAGTGCGAGGAGAGAATCTCCATGTTGCAGGAAAAGGTGATTTTCAAGTAGAGTGGCACGGGGGATCTTAAAACACTTAAGTGCATGTATAACGTTAGTAAAGGAGGCAACTCAAAGTCTCCTTGTCTTTACTGCAAAGAATCAGCTCAAGTAATGGATTCCAAATGGTGGAAGAGAGCACCTAATAGAGATAAAGTTGACCCTGACTTCAAGGCCATTCTTGACATTCCACTATGTAATGTTCACATATGCTCATTGCATGGTCTATGTCGAATTATTGAGAAATTGGTATTTTTGTATATTGGATTTGCTTGGAAACTTCGTCCCAAAAAAAATAGAAAGGATACTCTTCAAGCATTGGAAAAAGTGTTATCTGATATAGTCTGCATGGAGGTGATGTTCATATCACAAAGGATTTTAAAAAGTCTACCAATGGCAAGGAGGTACCAATCAAGCCCTCTATTGATGGTGTTAAGGCAAGAAGATTCTTGTCTCGACCCAAACACAGTAGTAAGCAAGTAAGGCAAGGTAGAACAGTTTCAAGGATTAATTATGGATTGTGGAAGCAAGTCCATAATGCCGTGAAAGATCATGAGGCAGATGGAGAAGCACGAAATGTGAAGGC
Organism: Cibotium barometz; assembly: GCF_041138505.1. Lineage (NCBI taxonomy): Eukaryota > Viridiplantae > Streptophyta > Polypodiopsida > Cyatheales > Cibotiaceae > Cibotium > Cibotium barometz. The sequence goes on along the minus strand of NC_141052.1, from coordinate 57,192,195 downwards.
AGAGGTGTGGAGGTCTCTTGATCAACTCTTCATGTTCTATGACAATGTAACATGGACAAAAAGTGATTACAAGAACTTTGAAGAGGCAATTAAACATTTTGGGAAGTCAATGAAAGACACATGGACAGCTTGCAATATAACTCACTACATGGTAAAGTTCTGTCTTCTTCTTTTACTTAAGTGTGATCCTCTTTTTTTTTATAACTTACTATGCATTCTTATGTCTCTGTGAAAACAGCATATCATCTACAACCACCTTCCCTATTTTGTCAAAAAGTATGGATGCCCAGCAATTTGGTCTACCCAAGGCATGGAGAAGTCTCACTACATGGCACGTAATGCATTTTTCAGACACACACAACACTACGGAGGGAGTCAAAAGACAAATAGTCTGAAGGAAGTCTTCCAATGGTTTTATCGAGGCATACTACAGAGGCTGCATGCTAAAAGAAAAGTTCCTAGCTCCAAAGTCAAGCTTGCTTTTATTCTAGCCCAAAAGCAAAGACAAAGACAAACTTTGGACAATTCAATGGCAGCAGAGAGACATAGACAATGGAGGGATTCGAAGATATTTAGAAACCATAAATGGACAAGTAAACATGAATAGCAGTTTGTAACTTATTGGTGTTATGTCCACATGTTTTCAAACTCAATCAATAGATTTTTATTTTGTGGAACAAGTGACTCTTGGTGTTATGCCTATATGTTTTGAGACTCCATCAAAAGTATTTCTTTTGTGAAACATATGATCTATATTAAACAAGCATCAATACATCCATGAGCTACACACAAAAAATTCAATCAATACTACTTAATTATGCTAGACACACTATTGATCCTTACCAAAATAAGGTACTGAGTGTGTACTGAGTGTCAAACGCTTTTAGAAGCTACTAAGTGTGTACTGAGTGTGTACGGAGTGTGTACTGAGTATCAAACGCTTTTAGAAGCTACTGAGTGTGGGAAGAGTATTGAAGTGTCGTACGGTGATGGGACAAATGCAAAAGGGAAAGGTAGAGGATCAAAGACTTTGTACAAATCAGTTCAACTTCAACATAATGTTTGTGCTATATTTGATGACTAAATCCTATTACTCCCAGGGCCTACCAATCGGAACTCTCTTTTTGATCTTGATTGGACTCTTTTTCCTGGAGAGTGATATCTAATTCTTGCTCTGCCATTTCTGTTGCCACAGGAACATCCTCTTTTTCCTCTGCTTCAAATGTGTCTTGTTCTTCAGCCTCCTGCCCTTGCTCTTCTAGAGAGTACTGACTAAAGACAATGTACATAAGGAATGCCATGGTTTCCTCAAGCACTCTACACTTTCTGGTGTGCAAGCTACAGTTGAATTTATATTTCTCAGGCAGGCTGTCAAATCTTCTATTCACATGGTACCTCAGCCTGTCATCAATGGAGACAATATGATTTATATGCACAAAAACCTTTTCACCTTCCACAATTCTTCCTACCTCTGGCAGTTGTTTGAAGGTATCCCAATGATTTGAAAGAAAATCTCTGTGATGCTCCAATACAGAGCTCATAGTGAACTCCCTGTTTGAAAATACTGTGGTATATGTGGAAGTTCCTCTGAGCCTTGCATTTGTGAAGAAAGTCAAATAGGAGCAAATCTAGAGATTTGTGCTCTTCTGATTCCTTTTGTTTTGAGAGGGAAGACTCAGCTTTCTGCTCCAGTCTCTTCCTTTTGCCTGAACCAAAATTTATATATCATGAATTCTATATGCTGACATATGTAATCAGGGAATGTATAGGATATCACCAAACAACTCCCTTCATGAGCACACATGACTCACCTGGTGATTGCTGTGGTCTAAGTATAGCAGTAGAAAAGTCCAACTTTCTCTTGAAAGGAGGGGCCTGAGAATCAACTGTTCCAAAGCAAAAACTTTTCTCATCATCAAGGAAGAAATCCCCAGGGCCAAAGAAAGCAAAACAATGAGGAAGAAGTGAAAACCAAAAGGGACACAGGAATTTGCAAGAAAACGCGATGTAGGGCCATTTGGAAAATGTCAAGTACTCTCCTCGCATTTTGTTGTGCAAATTTTCCATTTCTATTGCTATCCATCTCCAATCAAATGCTAGGATCACCTCAAAGATTCCTGGACAGTAGATGATACTAGGAAGAATTCCCCAGGGCCAAAGAAAGCAAAACAATGAGGAAGAAATGAAAACCAAAAGAAATATAGGAATTTGCAGGAAAACGCGATATAGGGCTATTTGGAAAATTTTAAGCACTCTCCTCGCATTTTGTTGCAAACTTCTAGGTTCTATTGATATCCATCTCCAATCAAATAGATAGCTTCCAGGTCAGTAAGACTCTCTATATCCTTATCTTCTTGTTTAATAGTATAACACACATACTTTTGGGATGTGATGTAGCTTAGATATTAGGATAAATACCACAAGCAGGAAGACTTTTGTATTGGACTGGTTGAAATGACTGAAGGCATGTTCCAGCAGGCTGCCTCATGAATTTGCAGGAAAACGCGAGGAGAAAGCTTTAGGAATTTCAAACAGCCGAAATCGCATTTTGTTGCAAATATAAAACTAGGATGTGGAAATTTGGGATATGGGATGTGGTGGATGGGAATTGCCCAGATATCTGGACATCAAGAATTCTATGGATGGAAGAAATATATATCAAAAAACATTGAAAAGGATATAGAACTCTGACCTTTCTTTTCCTTTTCCATGCTGTTGGAGTTGCATTAGTGAATCTTCTGCTCTCTCCCAAACTTGAGCTACAGCCTAGGTAACCTGGAGATCTGGCAGTGGTAGTAGTCTTCAGGCAGGTTGCAGTCTGGATGGAGTGTGTTGGGTAGGAAGGGATCAGAGAGGGAAGGAAAAGGATGATGGGAGGGTGCTGGCAAGGATGAAAGACGGGGAGGGAAGAGTGGTTATGGAACTGATTATGAAATCATGATTGGCACAAGTTCCAAGGCAAAAAGTGTCCCATTCACAGTGCCAAGTTTCAAACTCCAAGAGATCTGGGTCCCATCCACACGTGTGAAAAAACGGCTCCATTATTTAGTAGCTGCCTTTTTGTATTTTGCACTAATCTTTTCCCTCTTGTTTAATCTCTCCTGTCTTGGCCCTCCCCTCTCAGCTCTCTTGCCTCCCTACCTCCCTACTCTGCACCATCAGCATCCTGACCAGCAGCACAGGTTCATCCCCAGCACAGGGTACTCATCAACAGCACAGCACACCCACAGATAACTTCCAGGTCAGTAAGACTCTCTATATCCCTATCTTCTTGTTTAATTGTATAACACACTTTTGGGATGTGATGTAGCTTAGATATTAGAATAAATACCACAAGTAGAAAGACTTTTGAATTGGGCTGGTTGAAATGACTGAAGGCATGTTCCAGCAAGTTGTCTCATAAATTTACAGGAAAACGCGAGGAGAAGGGTTTAGGAATTTCAAACAGCTGAAATCACGTTTTGTTGCAAATTCACTTTTGGGGCCTTTTTTGGCCGTTTCCGGGCCTCCGGATGTCCGATTCCAGCGTTTCAAGTGCCGTTTTTGGGGTTTTGGGCCGTTTCAGACGCGTTTGCAGTGTTAGAATCACCAAATTCTGCACAAAAAATAAATTTTTTAAAGATTCAAATTGGATCACCTTATTAATGTGACACGCTTCTATGAACATACAGTACTATTTATTTTTCTTATTTTCATCTTCTTTTGTTGAATTTTCAACGTAACATTGGCCCACTCCTGATTGGTTGAGAGCCTATTTTCTCTCTCTTCTAAAATGCCCCAAAATGAGCTTCCTTTTTTCCTAATGTATTGTATTTAGTTGTAAAGACAGAGAAATCACTGTAGGAATGTACCAACATGTTACTTCAAGTATTTGCAGGAAAACGCGAGAGTGAGCTATTAGGAATTTCAAACTGTCAAAATCGCATTTTGTTGCAAATTTATAAATGTTGCTTCATCCACCCCTGTCATTGCCTTTTTGTATCATTCCATGTTCTCCATGGCTGTAATCTCTTTCCATTGCTTTGTGTGTAGCTTGTCAGAGTGACGGCTAGAACCAAGTCAACTGCAAGGAGTGCTGGCAAGGGGCCAGGGCTTGCAGCAGCAGCAGTTGGGGGCAGGTATCAAGGAATTTAGTGTGCCTCCAAAGGGAAGAGTTGCACATGGCAGGAAGGGAAAGCCAATGAGCCTGCTCCAGCAAAAGGCCAAGAGATTAAAACATGGTGCAGGTGTGCTAAAGGAGATCAGGAAGCAATAGAAAGCTATAGGCTTTGCAATCCCCAAGGTACCTTTTTAGAGACTAGTGAAAGACATATGTGATAGTTGGCACCTTGGTTTCAGGTGGAACAGGACTACCATTCTTTCCTTACAGGAAATGGCAGAGGATTACTTGGAGAAATATTTTGAAGATGCAATGTATGGCAGGACATCAAGATGAGAGACATATTATTAATTCCACCTACAAGAAAGTTGAAGGTAGATGAGGTTAAGGTTGTTGAAGTAACCCACTCAAAGAACACCAGAGGGAAAGCTACTTATGAGGAGTCACTGAAGCAGCAAATAAAAGAATCCAAATCTGTTATAGATGTGGAGACTGTACAGAGGGATCTGCAGATACAGAGAAGGTTGCAGGAGCTGGGGCCCTAACATAGTTGACCATATTGAGGATGAAACTTTAGTGAATAATTTTGACTTGACAAAACCATGCTTGGCAGCATTGGCTCATAAGAATGAGTATTGCTCAGATACTATCATTCTTGCAATGCTCTAGTAAGTGTCTTTTATTTTACATTTGTTTGCAAAACAATCCTTCTTGTACCTCCTTCACACCCTACCCTAATTATTGTTTGGTCCAATGCAGCATGATGAGAAGCTGGCTTAACCACGCTGTACAACATACAGTTCATATTATTAATCCTGCCATTTCCTCCAGGTTAAGAGATGCAAAGGAAACTCCCATGGATATATTTTCAATTGGTTCAGACACTGCAATTTTGATGTTATCGATGTTTTGCTACTTCCATACCATAACAGGTATGTGGGTGACTGCTTCTTTTGGGATTCTTCTTTAAGATTGAGAACTCTTGTAGCCTTTGATTTCTTAATGCTTTTTTCCTTACACAGTGACCACTGGAGCTTTGCTTCTATTGATATCCAGCAGAAGCAATGCTTTATATTCAACTCTCTTAAAAACACACACAGAGAGCTGAAATTGTAAGTGGTGTGTGTGCTATTTTTAACTTTAAACTTTATTATTTTGTTTTAATGCACACTAACTGAATTATATGTATTGCAGTTGTATTAGAAGGTTTCTAGATGCATTGGATCACTGTCCTCCTAATGTCAATCTTTTGAATTCAATAGAGTCAATAAATTTAGAGGTAGAAAGTCATTTTCCCTACTGATGTCTATTTCATGCTATGCCTTTGAACCTATTGAATAATTTTATTTTGTTCAGATATTAACAGTTTCTAACATATCTTTCCAACTGTACAAACACCACAACAAGATGATTCAAGTAGCTGCGAGGCTGCTGGAGAGTGCTGATTAGTGCCAAATATATACTTTCAAGCTATTTTCAGATAGGACAGCCAGACCTTGTAAGAAAAAATAATTTTCATTTAGCTTCAAAATAATTGATATTGGTACAAAGTGTTCTAAATCATCATATGCCATTGCAGATGAGAGAAGATAGCTTCAGCTCGAACTATATATATAGTTTCAGAGTTGATACAATTTGGAAGTTTTTGAAGTATGCCTCTCCCAAACCTATTGTACCAGCTACTGTCGAGTTGGGTGAGAGCTCTAAAGTCCGAGAAGGTGTCATACACCTTGATGACACAGATGATGCTGATGTGGTGCCACAGGAACAAGGACCTAGTGAGATGATGAGGAGAAGCCACAGGAACAAGGACTTGCTGCTGCTGATGTTATTGAGGAGAAGATGGAGCAGCACAGCAAACAGATTCTCCAGGGGTAGTAGAGAAGACAATGGAGCAGCACCAAGAGATTGTACAGGACAGGATGGAGTAGCAGAAAACAGATTCTCCAAAAAAAGATGATACGGAGAGCTTGGACCATGTAGAGCAACCTCTGGATCAGGCTGTAGATAAATAGAAAATGGTTGTCAAGAATATGTTCTACATATACAATTAAACACTTCTGTACAAAATTTTACTTTATTGAATATAATACCTTTGTTTATGGAGTCTGTGTTATCTCAATTTTCAAATTTTCAATGTCTTTGCATTTTATTGAACTCTCTCTTCTTTTGAGCACCTGCAAAAAAGCAATATGAATCAATAGGTAAAGTAAACTAATAGCAATGCTTAATGAGACTAGGATAAGTCTCTTGTTTTCTTAACACACCATGTGTGTTAGCATTGTCCAGCCAACTGATAAAAATGATCAGTAAAAAATATACCTGATTGAGCTAGCTCTGTTGCACATCGACCTTGGTATTGTTGTTCTCCTATCGATCCATGCAAAACATCTATAAATCCCAGAATACAATCGATGTTTTGCCATGTCTCATATGATGAAGGGTATAAATCTGAAATAAAATAACACAAGAATGTCAATAAGCAAAGAAAGAAAGCTTCATCTTAAAAATCCATACACCTCATAAAGAACAAAACCACAATAGAAAAATATACAATTAGGCCTGTGTTGCGGAAAATCATTTGGATAGTCTCGCAAGACAAGTTCTTTATGCATGTACACATGCTTAATCAAAACTTCTTTCACCGATATCTTCCCTCTGGTGATTTTAAAATCTCGTACTCTTCCCTTCCATGATGCCAAGAAAATGTTTTTTTCTGGGGTCTCTTTCTTTTGCTAGGTTGCATGAGCACCCATGCTCCTTTCGAAACACTAAACCTTTCCCAAGTTCCTTCCGTTTTGACTATACTTGAATTCTCTACCGAAGAAATAGAAGAAGCAAGTCGACGGGGTAATGATGTGTGGTATAATTCTGCCTTCATAGCATTATCATCCACAGAGCGTCTTCCACAAGAACGGCCATAGTTTTTATTCACCATGGAGACCTTGTGAATCTGTAACAACAGCAAAGTAATGTAAACAAGATAAACAAGATAACAAAGTGAAGTTTCAAGAAAGAGAAAGTGGGCAGACAGACAGTTGACAAGAAACATCTTACTCTAAGCCAAACAGGATCAAGGGAGCAGTTTTGAAAAAGAAGAGGCTGCTGCACAATGAGGCAGTGGTGTAGAATGGTAGACCTTTCGAAGGAAAGGCAGCACAACATTTCAAAGTTCAAAGGAAGGTGGAAGCGGGTCCTTGTCAGAGAAAATGTCAGACTAGATTCTATCTTCATGTCCAAAGATCTTGTGAGAATAAAAAACCAATCTCCACATTAATGTAGCACGCTTGTACCTACATAAAGTATTGTTTCTTTTATCTATTTTCTCTTATTTTTGTGAATTTCCAACGTTACGTTGGCCCTCTGTTGATTGGTTGAGAGCTTATTTTTCCAAACCGTAAAAGGCCCCAAAATGAGCTCCCTTTTTCCCTAATGTTAGGGTTTTAACACAAGTCCACCCCTCATCTCGATGCCTAAGAAGTGCAACTACTGTCAAAAGGATGGACAACTCTATCAAGAGTGTAGAAAGAGGGTGACAGACAATAAGAAGAAAGGCTAGGGTTCTAACTCCTCAACCAATCCCATCATCGAGACAGAGCTGCTTGGGTACATCTTGAGGAGCTTCCTTCTACTACTGCTCCAGAGATTTCTCTCTTAGCTTCTGCACCTATGGAGTGGATTGTATTATAAAATTGAAGTTCTACTATGAGATCTAGAAATCTTAAGTATAAGATTTATGAAGCAACACTATGGCATACCTAGTGTACCTAGTGTTTAGTTGGTTTACAATGGTCTTACCTTGCTAATACATGTACCGGTGTCAACGTTGTCAAAATTCACCATTAGCGACCCCTTTTGTGGGTGCGTTAGCTTCATTTTGACATGGCATCTCCTTGTCACACCAAAGAGCTCCTAAGATATTGGGGTGGATAGAGAGCTCTTCTTCCATTAATGAAGGTAAAAGAAGGTTATCTATCCATGGATACCTAGATACTCAAAGATGGTAAAGGGAAATTCTTCCCTTACTACATGCAAACACCATCATCCACAAGTATGCATCACACAAAATCTAGCAAGATATTAGAGAAAACTAAACAAGAAAATATTGAAGATAAGTGAATATGGATCTCACTAGACAAGATTCACAATAAGGAATGGTTAAATTGTTAAATGATAAAAAATAAGTTATATGCAAGAATTTTATTCACATGTGCCCATCCTAGTCTTAAAATAAGACTTCTTCTTAATATTCTTTCTCCTATCATCCATTACAATAAAGTCATAAACTCCCCTATATTTTTCATAAAGCTTAAAGTAAGGTTGATTTATGTAGCATAACACCATACTAAGCAAGGTAATGTTGACCAGAGGGATTGACATATCCTTCTTTCTAATGGTGATTCCATCCTTGCATTATTACAAGTGTCTATGAAGGATTCTTCTAGTTTCATGATAAGTGCAACGGAGAGGTTTGCGGGAAAGCCACTTGCCTATTCATTGACTTTAATAATGAAAAATCCCTCTAAAAGCATGTGTCTATTAGAAAGTCCTCAAATGTGCAAAGGCCTTCCAAAATCATGCGTCTACTATAAAGTCCTTAAATGTGCAAAGGCCTTCCAAAAAGCATGCGTCTACTAGAAGGTCCTCAAATATGCAAAGGCCTTCTAAAAAGCATGCGTCTACTAGAAAGTCCTCAAATGTGCCAAGGCCTTCCAAGAGCATGAGTCTACTAGAAAGTCCTCAAATGTGTAGTCCTCAGATGTGACAACCGGTGCCTTTGAAATCACTTCATTTGTTCATGATACTATAGCTATTGAGAAAAATTTGAACCAGTAAAGACTGGTATTTCTCATCATTGAATGGGATCTTTTAGAGTGTAAGTATGAGGAGTTGAAAAAGCTTGCACATCGACTAGATTTAGAACTTTGTTGTAGTACTTATGACTGAGGAAATTCCCTATTCCAAATTTTAACATCAGTAGAGTTGAAAGTGGTGGTAGCCCATCAAAGTTTGGGTAGTTATAGATTAGTTATGTCCTCTTATTCTGTGATTCGAGTCAGAGCTAGACGAGTTGACTTAGAATACCCATAGTCTTGGCTTGATGGGCATCCTCTTCATATTTTTCTTCTTTACTTGAGCCTCCTTCTCTTGGCACGACATTGGCTCCAACAGTGATATTAATGGTATCTCTTGGGTCTATATGAAGTAACCATTGTCGTTAGAAACTTCTAAGTCTATCTAGCGCTAGAAGCTTCTAGGTCCTTCCAAGTCTAGAAGCTAATAGATCCATCTAGGCTTAGAAGCTTCTAGGCTCGTCTAGGTTTAGAAGCTTCTAGTCTCATCTAAACCCCTAATTAATGGATCTTGCATCCCTAGGGTAGAGTGTTGTGAGAAGAACTTCTAAATCCATAAAGTGGTCTGATCAATCATATCAACCTGTACTTACTTGTATGTAGCCTATCTAGCGCTAGAAGCTTCTAGGTCCTTCCAAGTCTAGAAGCTAATAGATCCATCTAGGCTTAGAAGCTTCTAGGCTCGTCTAGGTTTAGAAGCTTCTAGTCTCATCTAAACCCCTAATTAATGGATCTTGCATCCCTAGGGTAGAGTGTTGTGAGAAGAACTTCTAAATCCATAAAGTGGTCTGATCAATCATATCAACCTGTACTTACTTGTATGTAGCCTATCTAGCGCTAGAAGCTTCTAGGTCCTTCCAAGTCTAGAAGCTAATAGATCCATCTAGGCTTAGAAGCTTCTAGGCTCGTCTAGGTTTAGAAGCTTCTAGTCTCATCTAAACCCCTAATTAATGGATCTTGCATCCCTAGGGTAGAGTGTTGTGAGAAGAACTTCTAAATCCATAAAGTGGTCTGATCAATCATATCAACCTGTACTTACTTGTATGTAGCCTAATCTAGCATGGTTCCAAACCTTCCTAGGCCATCCCTTAACCATCCAAGCACTTGAAATGAAGAGTGAGATTTGGTATAATCACTATGAATTAATACAAGATTAAGAAGATAATGTCATATAATATCCATGATGCCCAAGTGATTTAGCCTTTCACCAAAGGATAGAAATAGCCTTCCACAGCCATGGGGCTCCAAGAGTCAAGATGACCAAATATCATAAGATGTCAAAAAGGGTCAAAAGGTATAATGATGGTCCATGAGCCCCATTTTATACTTGAGCCCATGACCAAGGTCCTAGAACTAATCTAAAGTTGTTGCTTCATTACAAACCATCCCCTGGTATAATGATTTCGTTCTCGAAATCAAAGGTGGTCGTGCAAAAATCAAACACAAGGCTATAATGATTTCATCCTCGAAATCAAATGGTGGTCATGCAAAAATCAAACACAAGGCTATATAGAAAAGCCAAAAGTCATGCCCATGGCATAGTGTTGGTGTCGAAGAAGACCCAAATATCAATATAATAGTCATATGACCCCTAGGGTCAAATGGAAAGGATGAGGGACTCCCATCGATGATGATCCTAATGAAGTATCTGCTTGGATCAAATAGAAATCCGAGGCATGTGAACTCCAAGACAATGGCTCTGCAAAACAATCTGAATGGAATGGAGAGGATGAGGAACTATTGTTGATGATAAACTAACCATTTATCCTCCAAGGTCGAATGGAAAATATAGGGGATCACGGTCAATGTTGGCGAGGCTATCCTAGTTCCCTCCAGGATCAGATGGAAAAGATATGAGTGTCATGCCGAGGATGAGCTAATCAACTACATCTGCTTGGATAAAAGAGAAATTAGAACTTAAAAGAAAACTCGCACCACTGGCAACAACTCGTTGATGTTTGAGAAATTTTTCTTTTTTCTGATCTTCTTCCTCTCCTCTTTGTGCTAGAGCAAACAGTGTTTGAGCAGATTTTTTTAAATCTTTTTCCTCTCCTCTCTGCGCTAGAGCAAGCAGCTGCCTAGCTCTCAGACCAATGATGGCGAAGGGCTACAAAATTTTTTTTAATAGTTTATTTTGCTGGAATGTCTATTTTAATAGTTTGTTTTGCTTGAATGTCTATTTTTTTAAATAGTTTATTTTGCTTGAATGTCTATTTTTTTAATAGTTTATTTTTTTAATATTTTATTTTGCTTCAACATTAACGTTTTGCTAAAATTGAACTAACAGTGCTGCAAGCGATGGGTTGCGCACGTACTCATCTACTACACTAGAATAGATTCGTAGCTAGCAATGAATTAACGTCTACACTGGAACAGACTCGTAGCTATGTCTTGTCGGACCGTTCGTCTGCGTCGTTTTTCCCTATACGATGACCACTGCAGCTAGACCTGAAAACAACGCTAGCCAGAATCAAATGCTATTTTGATGCTAGGCCCAGGATTTGTACTACACGGAAGGAGAGTTGCTGAGACGAAATCGAAGCAGCTGATCGAAGAGTAGCTCCTACACGCAATGATTGCTTTGCCTGAAATGATGGTGCATTGCCGATGATTCTCTCTGCTAGCTTATGCGGCTGCGGCAAAATGCAGAGTTGCTGAGATGAAACGAAGCAGCTGAGAGCGGCGGCTACGTGTGTTAGAACTGCGAACGGTCATGGATAGCGATGGCGCTCATAACCACAGCTTTCTCCTCCTCACCAGCTCTGCTGCACTGAAGCAACATAAGACGGAAAATTGGTGGCTGCTTGCTTGTAAATAGACATGGTGCTGAGCTTTTGAGGGCGATGGAGTGCTTTTGTTGCAGCAGTATAGATAGAGAGAGGAATCGACTAGGCTTATTGCATAGGAATGCTAACGTAATGATGGCCTGTGCTTTTGTTTTGCTCCCTCACGTCGACTGTGGATGTCGTCGGGAAGTCCGAACTGAGTTTGCTGCAACTCCTGTGGAATGAATGAGACCTGTAAGCTCCATATGAGACTTTTGTAGGTGTTCAGAGCTTTAGAACAAGGCTGTGAAGCGACACCACTTCGAACAAGGTGTGCTGAGCTTTAGATCAGCAGAAAAACGAGAGTAAAGCGTTGCTCATGAAGGAATGAGCTAAATAGTTGTGGCACCCAAATATAGATATATGTCTAATAACTGTATACATAATAGTTGTTTAATAACTGTGCATCTAATATTTACCTAATAGTTTTCTCATAGTTGTATATATTTGAAGCCTATCTAATAGGTAACTAGTTATGACAATAGCTACTTAACAGTTAGAGTGTGTAGCTAACTAAGACTTGATTAATACATGCTCACAGAACATATACGTAATAGTTGTATATCTTTTAGATATCTAATAAATAACTAGCTATTTTAACTACTAGCTATTTAGTAGATATGAATCTAATAGCAACCTTAGTTCAATAATAGTTGTGCACTTAATTTATACTTGATAGCTATCCAATACCTGTATATAGCTAGCTATTTATTAGAGATTGTGTAACTAATTAATAGATGTGCCTCTAATAGCTAACATCTCTATATATCTAATAGTTGTGTAATAGTAGTGTAATAGCTTACTAATAGCTCTATGTCTCATAGAATGATATCGAATAGCTGTTTATCTTCTAGTTTTAATAGCTGTTGATAGCTACCTACTAATAGCTATTGATAGCTACCTAATAGTAGAGCTGTTGATAGCTACCTAATAGAATTATATCTAATAGCTATCTATCTTAACTAGTTGGTCATTGTTAATAGAGCTATAGACAACTATTAGGTACCTAAAAGCTAGTAGACACAGCCTTCTAATAGCTTACTTATATTTGTCTAATGAATGTTTAATAGCCACCCAATAGTTGTCTGTTAGCTCATTGATAGCTGACTATTAAACAACATTATAATAGCAATTTAATAGCTATCTAATAACTATGTAATAGCTACCTTATAGTTGTTTATTAGCAAAAAAAAAAGGAAGGACCTTGTATGCAAGGAGATGTGTTGCACTAATCTATTGAAATTGTTTAAGCTCCACCTTCAAAAGTTCATCAAACATGACTTCAAATGATGTAGTTGTTTTAGTCGTAGACTTCGCTGAAAAATACTCTTTCAAGGAACAAAATGAAATCCAATCTATGCATGGGTACTCCAATCAAGTCACCATTTTTGCGCACATTACCTACTATCGTGTTGGAGGTGAGGTGAGAAAGACTATACATTTCTTCATTTCTAATGATAAAAAGCATGACACTCTGTTTGTGCAACATTGCTTCATGGTACATTGGCAATGGTTGAAGGACAAAGACTTGGATGTCAACCAACATTGGGTTTGGTCTGATGGGGCTACATCTCAATTCAAGGCAAAGAGGCCCTTCTATTTTGTTTGGAGGTATGCTGGGTTAACAGGAAAAATAATGGTATGGAACGTTTTTGGTAGTGGTCATGGTAAGGGAGAACATGATGGGACAGGTGTGCAGTAACACACAAGCAATTGGAGGAAAATGGAGCTGAGTTGAAATGTGTAGCAAATGTGATGAATTTCTTCGTCCAACACTTATCCAATGGATCCATTGCACAACACCACCCTTCCAAGCATAGGCATGTAGAATGTATATTTTGGGAGGTCAAGGTGGGAGATGTGCATCGATAGATTTGATGGGACTGCCAGGCTTTTCCTAATGCATGCTCATTGTATTGTATTCGTGGCTACTCAAAACAAGATGGCTGTGCTTTTTCATATAGACAAATGTCTTGTTACTATAGTGCATGCATGCACGATCAATGAGAAGATGCAGTCACAAAACACATGTGACAAGTTGGAGCTACCATAAGATAACTCCAAATGATGGTGGAAACAGTAATGGAAACAACAATGAAGAATTTGACGAGCCTACATATGAAGGGCATTATGAAGCACTAAGCAAAGCACTCCAAGTAGGAGATAACTTTGCTATCAATGTTGAGGAGGGAAATGAAGAAGGCGTGGACTTCTACTTGATCAAGTGCACAAGTACAAAGGAGCAACTCAGAGTAGATGAGGAGGATAGTTGGGGTAATGAAATTGAAGCAGGGTCCTATATTTTGAAGGGACCCTTTTATAAGAAGCTAGATGAATCCTGTTACAAGCTATTGAGTAGAAAGCCTATGGTCTACATATACTCCCATCTTGTTAGATGTATTAAAATTCCTATGACACCTCTTCAAGGTGCCAGGGGATTGTATATGATCTCGCCCGAGGTCTTTGACTCTGTATACAATAGCATGTCATGGGAGCTATAAACTCATCTTTGGTTATTAAATATATTTTACATTTTGGCTTCAGTCTAGCATTGAAAAGTGTCAATCAATTAGTGAACAAATATTGTCAATGAAAAGTACTTATCAACCCAGTGATTAAACCAACTATTAAGCCACCTATACACAACTATTAGCAGTTATTAGCTCAGCTACTATTAACAAATATGATTAGCTATTAGTAGTTATTAGCCCAGATATTAGATCTAATAATATTGTTAGTAGCCAACTATACACATCGAATAATATTGTTATTAGCCCAGCTATCAACAACAGAACTATTCAGACAATTTTGAACAAGTCATAACACAGCTAGTATATCTATTAACACAAAAAAAGCTTTGCATTATATATCATTGCACATGTCCAAAACAAGGTGTTATCAACATCACAGTACACTCTCTACATGTCCATTACAAAGGAGATGAGAATATATTACATTACATCAAAATATTACACCACAATACAATCTACGGCAAAACACAGCCCCATAGAAGCCCTAATTTCTTCGCGAGATCCTTGGCCGTTTGTAGAAAGGTGTATCCCAGACCTTAGTTACCTCTTTCTCTTCTTGAGCATCCCCGCAGGTGTCATCATGTGCCATCCGCATGTCATCCTCGGTCTTGGAAGCTACACGGCCTATCACAACACCCCCACAACACTTCAGCTTTCTCTTGGCATGTTCTTCAATAAGTGTGATAACCTGCAAATCTTCTACATTTCCACATTCACCAAAGACATCAGCGCTCCCAAAAAAAGATCTTCTATCTAGTGCTTTTAGGTACTTCCACAACCATGGGGCCAGCTTATAAGTAAGAAATGGTGCACACCATGAATCACTCGTGGAGCCAAACTTTGGTACAATATAGAAGGTGCTAGGCTCCTTATCAAGCACTTGTAAGGACTATCCTCGATAAGCAATGTGTTGTCTTCATCAAATTGATTGTTTCTCTCCCAAAAATCATCAAGATGCTTGAAAAACACAGGTTTCTTGCCGTGCAAATGACAACCTTGCAAGACATCAGAAGGACCTTGCCCAATGAAGCTTGTAATCACACTACACAGACCTGGAAAGCAACTACGAAATTGCTTCACCAAGTTCTTTTCTGTGCATGAGCTCCATATAAAGACTCTAAAGTGCCTGCTGGCCCACAGCAAAAACTGGAGAGCAGAAGGGCACACAAGGAAGTAAATTCTCCTTGTCTTTAGCACCAAAATCTGCTAATATCAAATATGCCAAGATGGGAAGAACAACTCTTCTTGTAGATCCACTTTATGAATGAGAAGACCATTGAGGTCAATAATAATAGCACGAGGATCCTCCTCGAGAGACTGGGGTGGACGAATTCTCCTCAAGTGCTTCAAGCATCCATGTTGGATCATTGCAATTCGGAAAAGCCCATGCACAATAGCTAGACTGGAATACATGTCTCGGCTTTTTATAGTACATGTCCTTGAGCTCCTTCCGCTGCTTCAGCCTATCAAGATATGGGTGACAAGGGATATGTAGCTTGGGCCTCATCTTGTGCTTTATGGGTTGAAATTATACTAAGTCCATGCTCATTTCTCTATGGATGACTACACGCACATCGCATATCAGGCAAGGAACTCGACACACTAAGCACAAAATATTACATAGGTAGGTACAGATTCAAGCACAAAACATGATGTATGCACAAATTGAAAAACGCGATGGTTGCACTCACAATCATCAAATGTCAAAAGACCTTGATACATTATTCAATGTTTCCTTAGCTCTTGGCTAAAACAGAGTTACATAGGCGTATTTTGGGACAATAAATCACCATCATTAACATGGCTTTTAGGAGAATCATGCTCAAGAGTAGTGTCAGCACACCAGCAATGGTCTCTATCGCTTCAACAATAGTTTTACTTATACTTTCCACACACACACAGGTGTTTCCTCAGATACTTCAACTCAATTATGTGCATGTGCAGGAGCTCTTGTAAGATCCCTGTTCCCACCGAGCAACGGATTCGGGGTACCAACAGTGGAAGTAGCACTTCTCACGCGGGACAGGGGTCCCACACTCGGGGCCTCGCCCACGGATATCCAGACAAGAGACTAATCCGTCGGTTTTTCCAAAACCGAACCCGGAAAAACTTCCTTCACCCGGAAAGCACAAGCGATTCCACCAGGATAACTCTTTACTCTAACGTAGTCAAGACCATTACTGATCAAGCTGATCCACCGACTACACCTATAAAGATACTCGGTCAGATCAAGGAAGAAACTTGCACTTGGATCATTGGGATCAACGCTTTTTTCCCCATTAAGAGGCACAGCCGTTGATTCCTATCCATAGAACAATTACTATCCGGGATTTACTTTATCTATCGTAAACAGAAATTGAGTCTCGATTTACGGATCCATCAGTCCAGCCTAACCCCATCCAGTCCCATGGGTTAGTCAACCACCCAACCACTGTAGTGATGGGATCCAATTAAGAATTTGGCTAGGTTTTGTCCCGGGTACCAAGGAAAAGAGTTCCAAGGCCCCCTAGCCGGAAGTTCATGCAAACATAAAACTAGTCACATCACTTATACACCCAATATGAAATTGCCTTTTTCTTAGCATCAACTAACTTTAAAACAATCCTTTAATGAAACCATTATATCACTGATGACAATCCTCAAAGTCTCTAATTGATTCCTTATTTCTAGTCATTCATTCATCGGTATACTTATGGCATCATTGGTAACCAGAATGCTCACCACCTGTTCACTCAGGAACCTTTTCCATAGTTCCTAGCTCATAGTAGTAACCGGCAATATATTCATATAATAGAATGGAATCTCCGTGGCAAGATCAACCCACAGATCCCTATAAAAGAGCCATGGACTCATCCGTTTGAGGACCAGCAAGGTCAATCAACCAGATCCATGCCCGGTTTCAGAAAACAATTCTTATTCTTTATTCCAATATCTTCCACGACGCACGTGTGGGTATCTTCGGCGACCCAGAGCCCGAGCACCGTATGGTCAGCACCCTCTAGGATCCTTCTCGCAGGTGACCTAGCGCTTCACTCATAGGCCGCTTCCTTGGTCCCTCATCCACCGTACCGGAAGCTCACCATTTAAATCGAACCGAGGCTATCGGTCGACCTTGCTACGCGAGACGTCCTCCATTGACTCTCCGTCAGTAGTTGCAACTTTAACAGTTAGGTCTTCATGACCTTAATCCATAAGACGGTCAAAATGCTTCCCCAGCATTCTTGACATAAAACAGTCATTTACAAACAGTCACAAAATACAGTTTCTAAATCGAACTCTCGTCTTTTCACATTATCCCTCCTTAGTCCACATTACTTATTCCACATTCTATTCAATGTGTACTCATTCTCATCCATTTCCTCATATCAACGACACATTAATTCACATAAACAGTCACATTCACATCCATACATCCACATCTACATGCATACATCCACTATCACGTCCTCATTCATACATCCACATCCACATACATACATACATCCACATCCACATTCCCATTCACATCTATACATCCACATCTGCATCCACATACATACATACATCCACATCCACATTCCACATTCACATCTATACATCCACATCTACATCCACATTCACATACATTCACATCCACATTCCCATTCACATCTATACATCCACATCTACATCCACATACATACATACATCCACATCCACATTCCACATTCACATCTATACATCCACATCTACATCCACCTTCACATACATCCACATCCACATTCACATACATCCACATCCACATTCCCATTCACATCTATACATCCACATCTACATCCACATTCACATCTATGCATATACATCTTCATGCATACATCCATTTTCACATTCATACATCCACACTCCCATCTCCACATCCACACATCCACATACATACATTCATTTCCACATTCCCATTCATATAACCCCATATGCCTTCACATCTAATCTTTTACATCACATCCATTCTCGCCCTATCATCACAACCCATATACATCTTATCCTATCACATACACTTCTTACCTCATCCCATACACATCTTATCACATCTTAATTCATCTTATCACCTCCTAACTTATTTCATAAGCATCTTATTACCTCTTATCACATCTTATACACCTCTTATCACATCCTATCACATCTCATATCTATTTATAGGATACAAGAGAATTCTTATATTTGATATAAGATTTCTTTACACATTTATTTATGCATAAATTCTACTTAAGGAGATTAATACTTTCGAAGTAAAAATCAATCTTTTATGCATCTTCCTATGCATAAATTCATTTTAAATGAAAATGACACTTTTGAATTAAATTTCAATCTTTTATGCATCTTCCTATGCATAAATTCAATTTAGATGAGAATGACACTTTTGAATTAAAAATCAATCTTTTATGCATCTTCTTATGCATAAATTCAATTTGGTAGGAATTACACTTTTAGAATGAAAGAATTTCTCTTATGCATCTAAGTTATGCATAAAATCCATTTATGATGAAAATCACACTTTTAGTATAAAAAGAATATCTTTTATGCATACCTCTATGCATGAAATCTAAATATGTTAAAAGTAACACTTTTATAATAAAATAATCAACTTTTATGCATACCTCTATGCATGAAATTCAAATATGATAAAAGTAACACTTTTATGATAAAATAATCAACTTTTATGCATACCTCTATGCATGAAATTCAAATATGATAAAAGTAACACTTTTATGATAAAATAATCAACTTTTATGTAACCTCTATGCATGAAATTCAAATATGATAAAAGTAACACTTTTATGATAAAATAATCAACTTTTATGCATGCCTCTATGCATGAAATTCAAAAAATGATAAAAGTAACACTTTTATGATAAAAAAATCATCTTTTATGCATGCCTCTATGCATGAAATTCAATTATGCTAAAAGTAACACTTTTATAATAAAATATTCATCTTTTATGCATACCTCTAAGCATGAAATTCAATTATACTAAAAGTAACACTTATATAATAAAATATTCATCTTTTATGCATGCCTCTATGCATGCAATTATGCTAAAAGTAACTCTTTTATAATTAAAAAAAAAGATAAATTTTCTTTAACTAATTTCTAAAAATTTCGCCATATCCTCCTTTGTATGGCTGACCATTTTTTAATTTTCTACATCTTTAAAACTAATTAAAAGTACACCAATATTGAAATTATCCTAAAGTAAACATTTTTTTCACTTAATTGAGATAAACATTATAAAAATTTGACATTAATCACTTAACCATTCACCTAGGATAGAGAATGGTTGGTTTTGTTAGAGAAGAGAGCGGAATGCCTTTTGTAATGAGGCCTAACATTATAGAGAAGGCATAAAGCATAAAAACCATTTTAAAACCATAAAAATCCATAAAATAATTGAAAGAAAGAAGAACCACCAACTTACTAATGACTTTGATAGCTTTCCTTTGGCTTGATGGTTTGAGGGTTCAACTCTTGTTTGAACAAGAGTGGCCACCAATCTTTGGAAGAGGAAAATGTCAAAAACTAATGAATTATTAACAAATTCATAGTTCTTGGCTTGGGTGGAGTAGAGTAACAATGCATTAGATATTGTTGAGTTTCAACAAAGGGAAAGGCCTCTATTTATAGGAAAAAGTGAGCTCCTAACCAAACAAACTGATTCTAGAATTTTCCAACTCAGTTTGGTCAATTTTTGACCATTTTTAGGTCAGTTAAGCTAACTTTTTGCAACTAGACTTGAATTAGGAGAGAGGAGAGATAAAATATCACATTTTTTATGAGTTTAAAACTCATTCAAGCATGTGAAATATGCACCTCCTTTAATGGACTCCCCTTTAAGTGTGGGGTCTATCCCCCAGGTGGGTCATCAGTGTCCACCGCCTCACTAGACGAGCTCGATATTTTTTACTAATAAACCTTGTACATTTTCAACTCTTCATCTTATGTGAGCATTTACTCATTTTTGGATACCCAAAATATCTCATATTTTTAATATTGCTCATAGTTTTTTACTAATAAACCTTGTACATTGTCAACTCTTCATCTTATGTGAGCATTTACTCATTTTTGGATACCCAAAATATCTCATATTTTTGATATTACTCATAGTTTCTTACTAATAAACCTTGTACATAGTCAACTCTTCATCTTATGTGAGCATTTACTCATTTTTGGGTGTCATCTTTTACAAAATTGGATTTATCTCCTCCCCACACATGGATTGATCTTATTGGTCCATAGGAACCTTAATTGAACCATAATCCAAAATTTCTGAAAATCTAGACCCTTAGGCTAAGGTCCTTCATATCCATTTTCAATTAATTCTAATTGCACATTAGAAAGTTCTTTTTGAATTTCTGTTTCAGGGGAACTTATTTTAATAAGATGAGTTAGTTTTCTATCCAAAAATATTCATAATCTGAATATTCTCTCTCTATGTCAAAACAAGCAGAGACGAGATCTCTTATATTTCTAAAGAGGGAATTGATTACAGGGGAATATGCTGGACATTTTGAGAGACTGGGGAGGAATCTTACATTCTCTCCCACTTGAAAAACGCGAGATGTTCTCATCTCGCAAACTTGGGATAATTTTGCAAGATGAACGAACATGAGACTTAGAGAAAGATTTAATTAAGATTAACCACCACCAAATAAAAAAGTCTCAAAGAGAGTAAGGGTCAAGATAAGAACAAGATTTAAACTTTATTCATTCTTAGAACATATACAGTAAGGATAGAAGAACTCTTTACACTTCCATAAGCCCGTCCATCATATGATCACAAAAGCAGCACTCACAAGCTGTGCACGTATAAGGTAACTCATCTATGGGAATAATTCTGTTGGTTATTGCCGCACCTATCTCAGTGGTATGAGGTGATCTAACAAAAGGACCTCTGAGAGGCAAGCCAAAAACGGGGTAAAGGCATATCTTCTGATGAGGAAGAAAACACGCCAGTAAGAAGACCCGCTCAGAAAACCCAAGATGTCTTGGTCTCATGACGCAATAGTATCGGGGACCCAAACCCAAGGCTTCAATACCATGGCCAAGCGGACATTGTTACGAAAGTGCTGCTAACCCCAGGGTGTTACCCTAGTTATGTCTTGATAGGTCCACCATTTGGTCTGAGCTACAGAAGTTCCCAAGTGAGGAAAAAGTGAGCGCTCATACTGTTCTATAAAGTCCTTCTTCATCACAGACTCGCTTGCGTCTTGAAGGTGAGAAATCATCATGGATAAAACTAATTCCTGTTGCCAAGCCATGAAGGAGATTAAGAAGAAGGGAGATCGATGGAAGTAAGATTACTGTGAGCGACAAGTAAAAGTTACGACTTATATGAAGGAAGGAGCTAGCGTAACTTAGAAGCCAACGGTATCTTGCCACTGAAGTTTTACCGTCTTTCCATGATTTGAGTTTGGCACCTTTTTTAATAGAAGGCATTAAGAACTTTGAGATGAAGAGATAAAAGAAGTTCGTAGGCTAAGTCACCTACTTTCTTTGGTCCAAAATATTTGGGGGATAACTACTTATACTCTCCTAGAGATAAAGAAATTCTTTTGGTCCGTATTCAAATGAAGACTATAACTGCTTCTTTGAATTCTCTGATTGTCCTCTTCTTATCTGTATATTGTCTCGCTGTCGATCCTGGTCAGCGTTTATATCTTTATGAATTGCTTGCATCTGTTGCTCTAAGTCGCCAAGTATTTGACTGGTCATCTCGACCCTAATCAATGGGTCGGACCTAGTTAATGGAGTTAAGCAATCTTGTCCGAGACGAACCCTGATTAGATTGGTATGAAGGAATTGGTCTCTGAATTTGGGTTCTAGACTTCCCTGTGCCCTTTTCATGGTAGGAGTCGGGCAGTCTTTTAATTGATGGTCAAAACCTTGGCATCCAAAACATCGATAGGCTTACTTGAATTCATCGTTCTGAATCTTTAAAACAGGTGGGCTCCTGAGAAGGTATTCTGGGTAAAGTGTCTTCCCTTTTTAAACAGAATCTTTCTTTTATTTAGAGAGAGAATAATTATAAGATAAAAAAAGGAGATTCTTACTCCCGTATACCTCGAAGGCTGGGGGAGAAATCTTACATTCTACCCCACTTAAAAAGTGCGAGATGTCTTTATCTCGCAAAGTAGAGGACAACTCTTTTTCTTAAGATCCAATTTATTCTGGGGTTCCTATATTCTGGTCAACCCAACAAAATACGAGGATAATTATCCCTTAAATAGAACTCATCATTACATAACAATTTCATTCAATTCATATCATTCATATCTTTAACATGATAATGGTCCATTAGATCGAAAAAATTTCCTTCTGAACATTCCTCCACGAGAATTTTAGTTAAGCAAGTTCTCAATTTGTCATCCCTTAACTTGATCTACCGTCTCAAGTATTAACAGTAGCAATTTGACAGTACAATCCACTAGTCTCATAGTGATTTGCTGAAATCATTATCATCATTTATCATTACAGGGACTCGTCCCAATCATCCACATTGTGGTTTCGCTCAGCTTATTACATTTCAATCAATTTTCAGGGATCATCATTTTTCAATCAGAATCCAAATCAATTTATCAGTTCCCAAACAAAATTAAAAATCATATCAACCACATTCGAATTCATCAACTGGATAGCATTAATGCTTATAATTTCAAGTCTTAGATTTACTCGTATATACTGTCGGTAAAGAGCTGCAGTTATATCCTCGGTATATATGGATAGTCATGATACTCGAACTATAAGGTAAACACCATCATGTCTAGGCCTCAAGCAAGTCAGGGTTCCATAAAATTGCGGTACTTCCAATTGAAGACCCAATTAAACTTTTGACATAATTGGCTCCTCAGTTGATCTTATTGGAGATCTATGACATATGTCTGATAAACAGATTTTTCTTTATCCGATCGTCTGTAAACAATCACTTAAATAAATAAAAACATTTGTATATTTATATATAAGTTGCAATAAGTACATAGAGTGGCTTGGCTCCAAAATTCAAAATCTCCTCGAGAGACGCATAAGACGACGGTACTGGGCCATAGTCATGCCCTATTACATAATTTCTCTAATTGCGAAGGGAGCTATTATTTTCTCCTTAGGGGTAAATCGACTAAAGAGTCTATAAACTCGGCAAGCAAGTCTGAAATTTTGAGGCGTTGAATGATATAGAATGACACCACGCGTCATTTTCAGCTTTATCAAAATCATGGCCAATGAGAGGTTCTGCCTCAGCATTGCATGCCGATTGCAAGAGGCGTGGATATATAGCCCTGTAAACCACTTATGCTATTGTCTCTCCCGGTAGGTTAGGAAAATATAATTCCTCAAAATGGCGTGCGAGTCTTGCTCGGCTTGTTCGAGTTGAAGCAGAAGAGATGAGATGCTCGAAGGCAAATGCAATCATATCTTGAGACTGGGTGAGGTCGGGAATACCAGATAAATGGGAAACTTCCATCTATAAAAATAATTTCTTTGATTAAAATTTCTTCATTAAAGAAGCTTACGGAATGAAAATACATTATGAAAATGTTGTTTCTGAATTCTTATTACCAATTTCAGATAAGAATTTAATTATCCTTATTAACTTTCAAATTGGCTCTAATACCAACTGTAAGATCCCTGTTCCCACCGAGCAACGGATTCGGGGTACTAGCAGCGGAAGTAGCACTTCTCGCGTGGGACAGGGGTCCCACACTCGGGGCCTCGCCCATGGATATCCCGACAAGAGACTAATCCGTCGATTTTTCCAAAACCGAACCCGGAAAAACTTCCTTCACCCGGAAAGCATGGGCGATTCCACTAGGATAACTCTTTACTCTAACGTAGTCAAGACCATTACTGATCAAGCTGATCCGCCGCCTGCACCTATAAAGATACTCGGTCAGATCAAGGAAGAAACTTGCACTTGGATCATTGGGATCAACGCTTTTTTCCCCATTAAGAGGCACAGCTGTTGATTCCTATCCATAGAACAATTACTATCCGGGATTTACTTTATCTATCGTAAACAGAAATTGAGTCTTGATTTACGGATCCATCAGTCCAGCCTAACCCCATCCGGTCCCATGGGTTAGCCAACCGCCCAACCACTGTAGTGATGGGATCCAATTAAGAATTTGGTTAGGTTTTGTCCCGGGTACCAAGGAAAAGAGTTCCAAGGCCCCCTAGCCGAAAGTTCATGCAAACATAAAACTAGTCACACCACTTACACACCCAATATGAAATTGCCTTTTTCTTAGCGGTATCAACTTTAAAACAATCCTTTAATGAAACCATTATATCACTGATGACAATCCTCAAAGTCTCTAGTTGAATCCTTATTTCGAGTCATTCATTCATCGATATACTTATGGCATCATTGGTAACCAGAATGCTCACCACCTGTTCACTCATCAGGGGCCTTTTTCATAGTTCCTAGCTCATAGTAGTAACCGGCAATATATTCATATAATAGAATGGAATCTCCGTGGAAGATAAGCAAGATCAACCCACAGATCCCTATAAAAGAGCCATGGACTCATCCGTTTTGAGGACCAGCAAGGTCAATCAACCAGATCCATGCTCGGTTTCAGAAAACAATTCTTATTCTTTATTCCAATATCTTCCACGACACACGTGTGGGTATCTTCGGCGACCCAGAGCCCGAGCACCGTATGGTCAGCACCCTCTAGGATCCTTCGCAGGTGACCTAGCGCTTCACTCATAGGCCGCTTCCTTGGTCCCTCATCCACCGTACCGACGAATGCTCACCATTTAAATCGAACCGAGGCTGGTCAAGACCTCGGTCGAACTTGCTACGCGAGACGTCCTCCATTGACTCTCCGTCTCAACAGTTGCAACTTTAACAATTAGGTCTTCATGACCTTAATCCACAAGACGGTCAAAATGCTTCCCCAGCATTCTTGACATAAAACAGTCATTTACAAACAGTCACAAAATACAGTTTCTAAATCGAACTCTCGTCTTTCCACATTATCCCTCCTTAGTCCACATTACTTATTCCACATTCCATTCAATGTGTACTCATTCTCATCCATTTCCTCATATCGACGATACATTAATTCACATAAACATTCACATTCACATGCATACATCCACATCTACATGCATACATCCACTATCACGTCCTCATTCATACATCCACATCCACATTCCCATTCATATCTATACATTACTTAGTCCACATTACTTATTCCACATTCCATTCAATGTGTACTCATTCTCATCCATTTCCTCATATCGACGATACATTAATTCACATAAACATTCACATTCACATGCATACATCCACATATATACATACATCCACATCCACATTCCCATTCATATCTATACATCCACATCTACATCCACATACATACATACATCCACATCCACATTCCACATTCACATCTATACATCCACATCTACATCCACATTCACATACATCCACATCCACATTCCCATTCACATCTATACATCCACATCTACATCCACATACATACATACATCCACATCCACATTCCACATTCACATCTATATATCCACATCTACATCCACATTCACATACATCCACATCCACATTCCCATTCACATCTATACATCCACATCTACATCCACATCCAGATCTATGCATATACATCTTCATGCATACATCCATTTTCACATTCATACATCCACACTCCCATCTCCACATCCACACATCCACATACATACATCCATTTCCACATTCCCATTCATATAACCCCATATGCCTTCACATCTAATCTTTTACATCACATCCATTCTTGCCCTATCATAACCCATATACATCTTATCCTATCACATACACTTCTTACCTCATCCCATACACATCTTAATTCATCTTATCACCTCCTAACTTATTTCATAAGCATCTTATCACCTCTTATCACATCTTATACACCTCTTATCACATCCTATCACATCTCATATCTATTTATAGGATACAAGAGAATTTTTATATTTGATATAAGATTTCTTTACACATTTATTTATGCATAAATTCTACTTAAGGAGATTAATACTTTCGAAGTAAAAATTAATCTTTTATGCATCTTCCTATGCATAAATTTATTTTAAATGAAAATGACACTTCTGAATTAAATTTGAATCTTTTATGCATCTTCCTATGCATAAATTCAATTTAGATGAGAATGATACTTTTGAATTAAAAATCAATCTTTTATGCATCTTCTTATGCATAAATTCAATTTGGTAGGAATTACACTTTTAGAATCAAAGAATTTCTCTTATGCATCTAAGTTATGCATAAAATCCATTTATGATGAAAATCACACTTTTAGTATAAAAAGAATATCTTTTATGCATACCTCTATGCATGAAATCTAAATATGTTAAAAGTAACACTTTTATGATAAAATAATCAACTTTTATGCATACCTCTATGCATGAAATTCAAATATGATAAAAGTAACACTTTTATGATAAAATAATCATCTTTTATGCATGCCTCTATGCATGAAATTCAAATATGCTAAAAGTAACACTTTTATGATAAAATAATCATCTTTTATGCATGCCTCTATGCATGAAATTCAAATATGCTAAAAGTAACACTTTTATGATAAAATAATCATCTTTTATGCATGCCTCTATGCATGAAATTCAAATATGCTAAAACCTGAACACTTTTATGATAAAATAATCATCTTTTATGCATGCCTCTATGCATGAAATTCAATTATGTTAAAAGTAACACTTTTATGATAAAATATTCATCTTTTATGCATGCCTCTATGCATGAAATTCAATTATGCTAAAAGTAACACTTTTATGATAAAATATTCATCTTTTATGCATATCTCTATATGCATGAAATTTAATTATGCTAAAAGTAACTCTTTTATATTAAAAAAAGATGAATTTTCTTTTACTAATTTCTAAAAATTTTGCCATAACCTCCTTTGTATGGCTGACCATTTTTCAATTTTCTACATCTTTAAAACTAATTAAAAGTACACCAATATTGAAATTATCCTAAAGTAAACATTTTTTTCACTTAATTGAGATAAACATTATAAAAATTTGACGTTAATCACTTAACCATTCACCTAGGATAGAGAATGGTTGGTTTTGTTAGAGAAGAGAGGGGAATGCCTTTTGTAATGAGGCCTAACATTATAGAGAAGGCATAAAGCATAAAAACCATTTTAAAACCATAAAAATCCATAAAATAATTGAAAGAAAGAAGAACCACCAACTTACTAATGACTTTGATAGCTTTCCTTTGGCTTGATGGTTTGAGGGTTCAACTCTTGTTTGAACAAGAGTGGCCACCAATCTTTGGAAGAGGGAAATGTCAAAAACTAATGAATTATTAACAAATTTATAGTTCTTGGCTTGGGTGGAGTAGAGTAACAATGCATTAGACATTGTTGAGTTTCAACAAAGGGGAAGGCCTCTATTTATAGGAAAAAGTGAGCTCCTAACCAAACAAACTGATTCTAGAATTTTCCAACTCAGTTTGGCCAATTTTTGACCATTTTTAGGTCAGCTGAGTTAACTTTTTGCAACTAGACTTGAATTAGGAGAGAGGAGAGATAAAATATCACATTATTTATGAGTTTAAAACTCATTCAAGCATGTGAAATATGCACCTCCTTTAATGGACTCCCCTTTCTTACATATGTGTCAAAATGGAATCATTATACCCAAAATATCTCATATTTTTAATATTGCTCATAGTTTTTTACTAATAAACCTTGTACATTTTCAACTCTTCATCTTATGTGAGCATTTACTCATTTTTGGATACCCAAAATATCTCATATTTTTAATATTGCTCATAGTTTTTTACTAATAAACCTTGTACATTTTCAACTCTTCATCTTATGTGAGCATTTACTCATTTTTGGATACCCAAAGTATCTCATATTTTTGATATTACTCATAGTTTCTTACTAATAAACCTTGTACATAGTCAACTCTTCATCTTATGTGAGCATTTATTCATTTTTGGGTATCATCTTTTACAAAATTGGATTTATCTCCTCCCCACACATGGATTGATCTTATTGGTCCATAGGAACCTTAATTGAACCATAATCTAAATTTTTTTAAAATCTAGACCCTTAGGCTAAGGTTCTTCATATCCATTTTCAATTAATTCTAATTGCACATTGGAAAGTTCTTTTTGAATTTCTGTTTTAGGAAAACTTATTTTAATAAGATGAGTTATTTTTCTATCCAAAAATATTCATAATCTGAATATTCTCTCTCTAGAATATTTTCTCTCTCTATGTCAAAATAGACAGAGACGAGATCTCTTATATTTCTGAAGAGGGAATTGATTATAGGAGAATATGCTGGACATTTTGAGAGGCTGGGGAGGAATCTTATAGCTTTCTTGAGCCTCTTGGATGATGTTTCTCCCGACTTGGTTTCTTTCGCTTTGCCTGTGTCAAGATGTCCTGCAAGGTGTCCTCACATGCTTCGAACAAAAATTCTTGCACATAGACAACATGGCATTTTAGGCAAGAAACTTGACACCAAGCATAATATTTTACATTACACAAACTGAACTATCAAAATGGCAACAAACCAATGCATCATTCAATGTTTTCATAAGCATAATTTAAAATGATGAATCACCATCAGCATTGCCAACATGCTCAGGATCACGTGCACCCTGAGACGCACGCATGACCCTCCTTGGCACTTGATTTTATTTACTGCCTTTATGTTGCTTTGCATGTTTCAAAAGGTCCTACAAGGTGTCTCCACATGCTTTATCCACATTACTTGTTGGTATCTATCGGTCTGTACCAATTTCAAGTGACCTCTTGGGTGAAGATGCTACTAAAAAAGTAGGAAACCTTAAAATCTAAAACTATTAACAACTAACACATCCATCAACATGTAGGTATCACGTAGCTATTGGCTGCCAGCAACAAAATTGTTAGGTACTACCATTTATTACCTGTGCTATTAAGACCAACATTTTCGGCAACATTTTGAACCACGGTAGAGCCTTCAACGGCAACATCCCAAGGGTCACCGACATTGGTTTCCGGTTCAAGTGTGCTCTTGAGTGGGCTACAAACAGACCTGGTTGGGCCACTTTCAAGTGATACCCTCCTAGGCAACTATCAAAAAATCTAAAACTATTAACAACTAACACATCCATCAGCACGTAGCTATTGGCCTGCCAGCAACAAAATTGTTAGGTACTACCATTTGTTACCTGTGCTATTAAGACCAACATTTTCGGCAACATTTTGAACCATGGTAGAGACTTCAACGGCAACATCCCAAGGGTCACCGACATTGGTTTCTGGTTCAAGTGTGCTCTTGAGTGGGCTGCAAACAGACCTGGTTGGGCCACTTTCAAGTGATACCCTCCTAGGTGAAGGTGATATCCTCCTAGGTGAAGGTGCTAAAAAAATAGTAGAGAACATTCAGCAAACTGTTATCAACTATTAATACAGCTTTAAACACAAGCATGCCATATTTATTACTACAATTATTAACACAACAACTATTAACGCGACAGCTATTAGCACTTAACCACAGCCATTAGCATGCTTATTAGCTATTGCTATTAGCACAACTATTAACACATGTTTAGAATTTAGGACTTAACAACAATTATTAAAAGTTATTAGCACAATTATTAAAAGCTATTAAAAGTGAGTAGCACAAGTTTAGAGTTTAGGACTTAGGGTTTATAGTTACCACATCTATTAGCACACCTAGGGGTAGCTATTAGCACAACATGCATATTAAAAGCCTATTAGCACAACATGTATACCCACAACTATTAGCACATCTGTTGGTAGCTATTATTAGCACAAGCATATTAGAAACTAATAACATCTATTACACAGCTGTTGGTAGCTATTAGCACAACATGCATATTAAAAGCCAATGCACAACTATTAACAGATATTACCTTAGCTATTAGCAGTTATTAGTAGAATTAGGACTTACCACAGCTACTAAAAACTATTACCACAACCATTAACATCTATCATCATAGCCATTAACATATATTACTAGCTAACTATTAAAAGCAATTAGGATTTAAGATTTAATAGCAATATTAACAGCTATTACATAGCTATTAAAGCACATCTGTTGGTAGCTATTAGCACAACAAGCATAGTAAAAACTATTAACATCTATTACATAGCTATTAGTAGCTATCAATATGTAGCTATCAACATCTACTAGTAGTTAGTAGCTATAGGTAGCTATCAACATCTATTAATTGCTATCAGTAGCTATTGATAGCTACTAGGCAACCACAAACATCTAATAATACAACTATTAGCCCAATGACTTGAGAACCAGATATTAGCAGAATTATTTGGGACATACCTGGTGGGTCAGGTTCTTGGACATGGGTTTGTAATCCAACAAACATAATCTTTACAACATGAGGGATCTGCTGGCTACAGTTTGTTGCCAAGCAACAATCCTCACAAAACAATCCTCACAAAGGCACAATATGGCAAAGCAGAAGATGTGGTATGGATGATTGCAATATGGTAGCATGCAAACACCCATAACCATCTCATCTTCTAACCCTAAGCTACATGCTATACAAGAACCCACAATGGTTATGTCTTCCTTTTTTGATCCCCTAGGTCTAGGAGGTGTTGGTAACAACTGAGGGGCTTTACCCTTATAGCTGAGACAGCTAAGGTGTGAATAACGTGGCTAAGTTTTTTTTTTGAGTTTTTTTTTTGGAGTGTACGTCCGTATGCTTAGGAGCGAATGGTCATGGACTTAGGAGTGAACGGCCGTGGCTTGTGTGAACAGCAGTGGCTAAAGTTTTTTCCTGGGAGCGTCTGCCCATACGCTTATGAGCGAATGGCCGTGGCTATTTTTTTTCGGGATCGTATGCCTATACGCTTATGAACAAATGGCCATGGCTGAAGGAGTGAACGGCCATGGCTAAGGTCTGAATGGTCATGGGTGGTGGCTAAGTTTTGAGAAAAAAGTTTTCTTTGGTGTCGGTTATTTGAATTTGGGTTGGGTGGAGATTTGAATTTTTGAGTGAGGAACAACTAAGATTCCCTCATTAACGTCAAGTAGGTGGGAAGAGGCTAAAGTTAGAGATTAACTCTAGATTAGTGGCTTTCAACTAATTTAGAAGCACTCTAACTTAATTAAAAAATAATCTTCCTTAGTTCCATTATTAATCACTCTTTAATCCTCTTCTTTGCTCTCTAATTACTCTCTAATGGTGAGGAGTTTTGAGATGGGTATTTGATATGTGGATTAGCAATGTTTAGGCTAACCCAATGATGTGATCATCCCTAATTAATCCTTCTAACTAGGTCTAAGTAACCCACTCAAAAGAGAAAAATTTAGGCAAATGAGACCTAATTAGTGCTAATTCTCACTAATTGTTACCTAATGGGAGAGGTCTAAGTATGGATTTAGGTCACGGCAAGTGTTTAGAACACTAATTCCACTCCAATTAGTCCAATTACAAGTAATAAGGCTCAATTTTTTTGGTTTTTAGTGCTCTCTAAGCTCACTAATTACACTAACTAGTAGATTAGTGATAATTAGTAAAATTAAGAGATTATCTGTGACTTTTTATATATTTTTTGGTTATTTAGGGTTCTATCTTACATTTCTAAGCTACTTATGTACACTAATCTAATAAAAAACATGTTTGAAAGCTAAAAATTAGCAAAAACGCTCTATGTTTAAGCAAAAACCCTCTCACTCAAATCTCTAGTTTTTTTTGCTCAAACACTTGCTAATCCTACTCCGAACCACAAGTTATGCACAAAATCAAAACATAAACAATTTAAAAAAATCAATAAAACAAATCAAACAAGCCAAAAACCAAATGTCATAGATTACTTGCTTGGCATCGAGCTATGGAGACCCCATCGGAATCAAGGAAGGCTTTGACAAGTAGCAGATTGGTGCTTCCCAGCAGCGGCACAGTATACCAATCTTGTCAAACATTGCTTTGTCTACTCATTTTCTAGTGCAATTTCTTGCACTCTAGTGTAGGCACGTAGCATACATAATTGAGTTGGGTAAGGGGAAAGGAGACCCGCAGGAACCTGTAATTCCTAAAATTAAATCACACATGACAAAACTTGACTCTTATCCTGACCCTCAAAAGGAGATTGAGCAAGTCCAAGCATTTAGTGATTTAGTTACAAAAACAAAAGAGGAGTTGGAATCAAAGCCCAAGCAAATGAGAGTCAGATACCGTACACCCTAGTACCTTAACAACTACTACTGAGACTCACAAACCCCTAGATGTGCCTAGCATCATCATGGAAGAGACTGAGGCCTCCACCACTTGTAGTTTGATTCATAAATGGTTGAAGGGACAATTACCATATCGAAACCTTGAGCCCATCTCGAAGATGGATTTTCCAGTCTCATCGACACCTTTTTATGGAAAGGAGGTCATGAGTTTGCCAATAAAACATCCCCAAATTGTTGGCCTCACAAACAAGGACAACGATAACTACTGGATTGAGTGGAGATCCTAAATTTTTTGAAGCAATGAGAGCTCTCCTTAATGGAGAACTCAACTCAGGATTACTGTTAAAACCCTAAGATCTCTCTAGATAATTGTTATGCATAAACATGCATAAATCACGCATAAACTCATCCACCCGACCACCCCCGAGCCCAAGGGATGCACACATGAATTATAATGAAATACATCATACCTTTACCTTGATGTCCCATACCATCAAGAGGTATAACTCCAATCCAATAGCATGTAGCTATAGTGTGAAATTGTAGGTGAGTAGTTATGATCCTCAGCCAACACACTGTTCTGTCAACACCCCCCACCCTCAAGCAACGGCAGCCAGAAGACCAGACTAGTGGGACGCCTCCTAGTATATGCACACATAATCTGCATATAACATACTTCCCCTCTCTCAAAACATTGCACTCTTGCAATGAAAAGAAGGAGAACTATGCTAAACAATCTCAACCGACTCCCAAGTCGAATCCTCTATTTTCCTATCTTTCCACCTAATTTTAACCTCAAGGATTAGTCAACTACAAAGTTTCCTTTCCCTGAATTCAAGTACCTTATCAGGTTCATGTTGAACATAGGATAATTCTTTGACTTCAACGAGTTCTTGAGGAGTAACTATGTTATCCTCACCTCCCAATTTCCCTTTCAATCTATTGATATATGAAAGACTGGATGAACTCTAACATGTGGAGGTAGTTTAAGTTCATATGCAACTGTGCCAATCCGATGTATAAATCGAAATGGACCACAATATCTAGGAGATAAATTCGAGCATTTTTCTTTTGAGACAAAGTCTGAAAATCTTTAGGAACTTTTAAATAAACCAACGCTCTTGGTTCAGAAGACCAAATCGAGCGTCCTCTATCAACATAGAACCGTGCCCTATCATGAGCACTCTTGATAGAATTCCGAGCTTTGGTCAGCATTTCCTACATATCATGCAAGAAATCCCTTGATGCATCAAGCTCGATGTCTTTAAGATCGACATCAATAGGTGCCCTGGGTTGATACCCATACATAAGCATGAATGGACTAAAACCAATAGCCATATATTTAAAACTATTATAGGCAAATTCTATCATTGGAAGATATTTTTTCCAATTTCATGCTTTTCCAGAGACTATGCATGAAGCATATCCTCTACAATCTAATTCATACGCTCTGTTTGCCCATTAGAACTGCGGATGATCAAAGGAACTCATACTCAAAGTAGTTTCCTCGTTGTAAACCATTCGAAATAAAGTAGGAAAACATGGCATTATAACAGCAGGTACTAGGTATCCATCGGTGGCCCAATGTACCCCACATCTGCTCATGGAATTATTGGCATCCTGAGTTACCCATATCAACATAGAGAGTCATCAACATCTCAATGAGTCACATATGTCCATCCATAAACCATCAGGTTGACTGTATAAATCACCTAAAGTACAGAACTAGAGAAAGAAATGCCAACAAAGGAAAAATCCAAATTTTCTTAATCCGAACACAATAAGATAAACTCGTTGAACTCTAAAGAAAGAGACTTCAACAAGTGAAAATGCCGACGAGATTACACTTATCAATACATGCAGGCTATAGATAAAAGAAGTTTATCTAGAGAATGCCCACACAATAACTTTGAATGAATTCAGAAAATGAGATTGTCTTTGAATGTTGAGGTCAACATGCTAAGTGATGTAAGCAAAGCAACAATCTTGAGCCCAAATTATCCCATAAGATAATATATGCAAGGGATCGCTAGCGTCCCATACCACCATGATACCACCCATACATACCTTATTAATTTGAAACTCCCTAGTATGCCGTCTAGGAAATATGAATAAAATCCTATATAAAAGAAATAAGATAGCCTTATCCCAAACTTTCACATACTAAAACATGTCTCTATATTCCTAAGACCACATCAAGGAATAACTCTTTCCGAACACATCATTAGAGAA
Source organism: Cibotium barometz (assembly GCF_041138505.1). Classification (NCBI taxonomy): domain Eukaryota; kingdom Viridiplantae; phylum Streptophyta; class Polypodiopsida; order Cyatheales; family Cibotiaceae; genus Cibotium; species Cibotium barometz. The sequence continues at coordinate 57,157,435 of NC_141052.1, read as the reverse complement.
GAATTTTGAATTATTGGCACCTTTCTAATGATAACTACCCAATAAACACAATAAAGCTAGGGTAGAAAAATAACTCACCTAGATACATAAGCAACTAGGTATCCAAGTTGGAAAATGTACAACAGTACAAGCAATATACTCCAAAATTAAGTGCAAAAAACGAAGGCAAATGCTACCTTCAAAGCATATGATATTATCCAAAAGATCAAAAGATCCTTATTATAAAACCATGGATAAATGCATAGAAGCTCCTCGAATCCACTAAAACCATAGTTGATCATAAAAATCAATGCATACCATCTAATGGTCATTAATCATGCCAAAAGAAGCATTAAAATTGGTGGCCAACTCATCAATCCAGAGTATATGAATGTGGTGTCATTCAAGTAAAACTCCAAAGTAAGCAAGTGAAACACATGTGTGTAACACTCATTAAAAACCCCTAGACACGAGTGATCTAGGCAGAACCTGATGAGTCTATATAAAACTCGGAAAACATCCAATAAAATCCACTAAAACAAACCGATCAATTGACCCACATAGAATTTGTCTTACGCTTAAGAAATTAAGCATAGACCACACTTAAACAAGTGTAAAATAAATTATCATGTACAAGTGTCAAAGGTGAAACACACTTTGAACGTAAATTCTAGCCATCATTGAAGAAAGTAAGGAACATGTCCAAAAAGAATGGCTAAACAATCGTAAAAAAATCATGCAAACAATGTTTAGAATTAATCCAAACAGAAATAACTATTAATACAACGTATAATCGTGTTAATAATATGCGAATAACCCGCATCTATCTAATGTCAACATGAGAAAACGTACTTCAACATTAAATAACCCTCAAAAATATTAAATTCTCGAGAAAAAGAATTATCATAATTTTTTTCAAAATTTTTCCTAATTTTATCGGGCCTCAAAATATGCTAATTTTGAATTTCACCAAACCTATCTTATGGCATTCCAATCTATATTTTTCTAGAAAATTTTCAGCAAATAAATTTACTAAAATACCATTGATATTTTATAAATACCAATTTTTCAAGATTTCTAAAAATAATTTCTAGAAAATTCCTAATTTTTCCTAAGAATCCCATCATTCATGAAATTTTCAATTCTGCCAACAATTCTCAAATCCAATGAAAATTTATAATTTAAATGGATTTTTAATTTTTTGAGTCAAAAATATATTTTAAAGGAATTTGAAAGGTCACAGGCGCTCGAATGGACACACCACATGCCAAACACCAACCCCACATTTTTCAGAAATTTAAAATGACCTTTGTCTAATTTTTCACTAATTTTCAAAAAAAATTACGGGGGACCATGATGCAGAGATCTTTGATGTAAAGATCTTGCTTAGATAGAAGTTTGAGATGAAGGATCTTGGGGAGCTTAGATATTTCTTGGGCATTGAGGTGATTAGGTCACCACATGGTATTGGATTACTGCAGAGACAGTATGGCTTGGACATGTTGTCGAAGTATGGTATGACAAGCTGTAAGCCTATCTCAATGCCATTGGATCAGAATGGCAAGTTGAGTGCACATTTAGGAGAGATTTTAGAGAATCCTACTATGTATAGGCGCATAGTAGGAAGCTTGATCTACATGAAGATCACCAGGCCAGTTTTGAGCTATGTTGTTGGGTTGGTGAGTTAGTTTATGCAGGTTCCTCGAAAGCCGCATTTGGATGCATTGAGATGCATACTGATGTATGTGAGGTCTACTTTGCATTGTAGACTATTTTATGAAACTAGGACAGAGATATGTGTAGATGCTAATTGGGCTAGTAGTATCTCAGATAGACGATCTACTAGTGGCTTCATGTTTTCTTTGGGGAGTGCTGCTGTGACTTGGAGCAGCAAGAAGCAGCCTACGGTTGCTCTATCAAGTACAGAGGTGCTGCTATGGCAGCATGTGAGGTAGCTTGGTTGAGAAAGCTACTTGCAGATTTGGGTCTATTAGTGGGGATAGAGAAGTTGTCATTTTCTGTGACAACATTAGCAGTATACAGTTGGCCAGGAACCTAGTTTTTCATGCTCGCACGAAGCATATAAAGGTCCACTACCATTTTTTCAGAAAGAAGGTTTTGGCAGGTGACGTTGACCTTGTTTATGTCAGCACACAGGATCAAGTCGCTGACATCTTCACCAAAGCATTAGGTACAAAGAAGCTCCACAGATTCAGGGCTTCGCTTGGTGTACATAAGATGGAGTTGAGCTCGAGGGGGAGTGTTGAGATATCGAGCTCATCTAGTGAGGCAGTGGCACTGATGCATGGTTAGTGAGATCATGGGTGATATGCGGCCAATGGGATGACAGGCTGTGTGACAACCATTCTAGAGACTGGCATAGTTATAGCGTCAGCTCATTTTAGTTGGGTTCACACTATAGAGAACCCTAGTGTGTATTTGGTTGAGTACCTTTTCATATGGGTGTACTCTTATCTTTGTATATGGTGTGTTGAGTATTGGGTGAAGAAGAAGAAGATTTTCAGCCTCTCACCTTGTGTGTTCTCTTTTAGGGTTTTGTGAGTGTGTGTGTGCTTGCAATAGCTCAAGCTCTCTTCTCCCCTGATCTTTTCAATCAAGAGATATAACTCCAATCCAATAGCATGTAGCTATAGTGTGAAATGGTAGGTGAGTAGTTATGATCCTCTACACAAGAGAGCATAACATAACCTAGCCTCAAGCTACAATCAAGAGACCATAGCCTAAGTCTCACTCTCCATTTTCCATGTGTGACCCTTGGATGCCTGACCCTAACCTTAACCCTTAAGGTTAGTCCTAACCCATGCTCCACTAGAGCTTGTTCCCATGCTCCCATGCTCACAAGCCTAATGTGGGTTAGCCTCCTAGTATATGCACACATAATGTGCATATAACAATTACCACCGTTTGCTGACATGCATAAGACATGTCCCCACACTATACAATGGAGACACCTCGAGTTGTGCTCGAATCAATAGTCCCAATGGAAGAAAAAAATGTCAAATATATAGTTGCTTTGCTTGTCCTCCGGATTGAATGCACAAAGTAAGCAAACGACACTCATTCCATTCCATACTTCCTCAAGTAAGAGACACTCAGACACATCATCAATAAAACCATGGGTGCGTTTGTGGAGCAAGCACCCATGGGTGCGTTTGTGGAGCAAGCACAAGTTAGATTGGGTTATTTACAACTTACCGGTACATGAGTGAGCAAGAGTGAGCCAAAAGATGTATGGATATGTACAAACGTAGTATTTAATCATAAGGGAATACTAAACTACCTATATTTACTAACATCAAATATAACAAGTTAATCATGAATTGACAAGCAATTTACAAATAATACAACATAAAAAATATACCTTTGGTAATACTGAGGCAAGAACAAGTAACATTATAGTGCTAGTTTTTAGGAGAATCTGAGACACATGGAATTTCATGATAACTTCAAAAAGTTAAATTTTCTACCACATGGAGATGCCTATATACTGGTATTTCTACCATCACAAAATAGTGCTATACTAGGTATTCCTGGTCTACCAAAAAAGAGTACAACATAAAAGGAGGCAAAGGAACTCTGGCCTAATGTCATGAAGTGGAAGGGTAGCTCCTTACAACTTTTGTGAGCATGTCCTTCAAAACATGTTGAGATATTTTTGCTTGATGAATGTGTATACTGTTATTCACATCTTGTAAGCACCATCAAAAACACAAAATATATATGCTTGCAAGTAAGATATTTCTTCTTCTTTTTTACCCTTTCCATAAATTCAGCACATGAACAGGAGGGTTGCTTCTGTATTATCACTTCAAATGGTGGAATCCCCTACTCATCCCCTACTCATCATCATCCTTTGTTTTCACATAGAACATTTCTTTGACACCAACCTTGTATACAACTCCGCCAACAATCTCTGCTTTCATGTCCAATGCTTGTTAAATCTATTCAAATGTAGCTTTAGATATACCTCTTCTATAGGGAAACTTATGGCTTTTTTTCCCCTAGAAGGTCACTGTCACCATATGAAGTTGTGGATGCTGGGAGATCCTCAAGTGAAATACCAATATTAAAACCTACATGAATAAGCTTTTGTGCTTCCCCAATTTTCAAGGAGGTGCCCTTTGCAATGGGCCATACATCAGGAACACTAGGGAGTGGATGTGAAACTGGTGTTTAAGTATTCCATGTATGTCTCACATCAGTATTGTAGAAATAGCACATCTTATCTTTTGTCCATTGTGACAACTGATAGTCACTTGAAAAACAAGGAGCGAAATCCCCACCTCGCAACTGCACATCACATTTACGACCCTTTGCCCAATGATGGCACTTTACTTTGCTTGTCTTTGGAACTCTCCTAATAGCCCACTTTGTATCGTGGATTTCTTTTTCCATTTCTACTAGTTGTTTGTCTGTATCGGGCTCCAAGTCTATCGTTGCATCCTTTGCCTTTATAGAGTCCACCCGGTCTATTGTCACAGAGATAAATTCTGGTCTATGACTACAATTAGCAACATTTTCCTCTTCTCCTTGCGGTGAAGAGGTCTCTTTGCTCAAATAGTCTTCTTCTCCCCCTTGAATTTTATCTTGTCTGTAAACATTGGAGTTCCCATCACTGCATCACCAACTATTCATGAAGTGGCTCCAGGAGATGGGTTGGTCTTTTTCCTTGACAAAGTTCTATCTATTAGCATTTGAAGATCAGGTCAACTACCAATGTATTTTCCCTCCATGAAAGCTAGTTGCAAGATTGCATTTATGAGATCTATGACATAAGCATCATAGAGGCTAATTTTGGGCTTATAACCCTCTCTTGCGAGCCAACTCCCATGTTTTGATTTCAATAGATTAGTCCTAGGCACCAATGCATTAATTGTGGGATCTCCACCTTGCACACACACAGGATTCTTAGGTCTTGCATGATCTCATTTTAAGAAGAAAACATATATCTTACAAATAACAAAGAGCTTTTATGCATCGGTACAAGAAAGTGTCCTCAGTGTCCTACTCTTGCGAGCCAACTCCCATGTTTTGATTTCGATAGATTAGTCCTAGGCACCAATGCATTAATTGTGGGATCTCCACCTTGCACACACACAGGATTCTTAGGTCTTGCATGATCTCATTTTAAGAAGAAAACATATATCTTACAAATAACAAAGAGCTTTTATGCATCGGTACAAGAAAGTGTCCTCAGTGTCCTACTCTAAAATGCCACCAATTGAGCCAACTATCAAGTTTTGCAATGCTCTTATCTGCAGCTTTACCTGTTGCCACACATGTATGGCCGTGCTATTGATTAGTGAAGGTTGCTAAAAATGAAACTACTCACAAGGGGTCATACACATGTGCGGCCACTATAATATGCCATCCCTCAATTCTATGAACGTGATCAAAGCAAACCCAAGAGTGTCACAAATCACCATCACTGTCAGCATCCTTTTGATCCACAATGTCCACCCATGAGCCTGGTCTTGTTGTTGACATCTTAAATATAAAACATCTCTCATCCAAATTTTGAGCTTGTAAGGGGAAGTAACTGCCGTGGAAGCAAATTGACTTTTTCTCTTCAGTTCCAAGATTGCTTCTATTCCTTCACCTTGTGGTCGATTAGTCTTTTCGACTCTGCATGACCATTTGCTTTAGCCTACACAACAAATATATCCATAAACACTGTGTTTTGAATTTCCAACTACAATACATAAAAGTACTAGGAATCACTTACTTGCTAAGCTTCGACAATCCTTGGAGCTCTTGTGCCATCTCAGAAAACTCTTTCTCAGACATGTATTCTCCCACCTTTCTATCTTCATCTATAAATGCTTTCAAAATTAATTCCGTAACAATAATCCTCTAAATCTTTCTCGGACTTGCATCATGGTCCATGCTAACTACTCGAGCAACAAGGTCTTTTTTGTTTCTCAAAGCTGCTCTACACATCCCCTTTGGTACCTCATGTGTATGTATCCCCTGCTATATAAACAGTCTGTTGTGGGAAGAGTCTTTGGGCATAAAGTACTATACACACACTGAGCATATCTTCACACACATAGGAACATGCTTACAAAAGAAGCACTCCAAGTTCCTAAAACTACCCATTGCCCCCACACAGAGCCCTTTGGAGGAGACTTCAATAATTTCCCTTTCCAATAAAGTCTATTTGGAATCTTTGAACGGGCAAGGAACAAACATCTTTCATTCATACACTAATAGGTTCCACCACAAAAGCTTTTTCTTAGAATAATGGATCTGGTTTGTGTCTGTGGTTTTGTCCATGCATTTGATCGTACTTCTATTCCACTCCCTCCACCCCTTTTCCATTTATCAATTCATAAATAGAATTCTTGACACAAAGTTTGGGTAGATCAATCACTTTGCCCTTGTATTCACATTCTTCCATCAACTTTCTTACGAGATCAATACAAGGAAGAGTCTAAATTATTTGGAATGCTGACACTAGTTCTTGAAATATAGTCTCTGCTTCAATATCTAGGATAATGTTTTCATCACATGATCCTTCTTGTCTGACTTCCTCATCAATTACTCTGTGAAAGAATACCACTCTATTAAAATTTCTATGACACAAAAATTCAAAAGTTTCACTTTATTACAGAAATAAAAAGGGAGTACTACTCACATTGGAGAGTTGAAACACCCACTTTGTTATGTCACATTGGAGAGTTAAAAAGGGAGTACTACTCACATTGGAGAGTTGAAACACTCACTTTGTTATGTCACATTGGAGATTTGAAACCCCCACTTTTTTGTGTTACATTGGCATTGCAATGCAACCTAGAAGACTCTAGGTTGCTTTGATCTACTCTTGCTAAAAAGTAGGAAGATAAAGTATAAAATGTTTCTCGCTGTCAATCCCTTTATAGACAGGGGTTGGATAAAGAACTTGATAGACCCCATCCATTTCAATAAACTCCTCTAACACCACATCATGATTGTAATTAAGCTTTTCTTGTAGCATTTTATGCGAAGCCATAGCCTTTCCATCCATGAAAGGAACTTCAATAGAAGTTGCTCCAATAATTCCCAAGAAAACCTTTGTAGACCTACAACATTAATAGATTAATGATTTATTTACTATTTTACATTCACTTTTATTTCATTTTGATATCTTATAAACCTCACATATATTATTGATTAGTTATAATTCATTTAAAACATTGCTATATGTTATTTTATACGGTTGGAGAATAAAATCTGACAGTGGTCAGCAATAGGGAACTGAATCAGGTTACAGTAAGCACAGCAGGTGTCAATTGGGGTAAGAAAATATAAGAAAATGTTGGGAGGCCTTTTGCTTTGGTGAGAGAAGGAGCTTTTGTTTTTTGTATAGGGAAGACTTTGGTTTGGAGTCGCGTCAAAGAGGAAGAGGGAATGCAGATTGATATATGTAGCGGTACAGACATGCAGATGAGGGAGAAAGAAAGGACCGAAAGATGAAGTGCTTGTGTTTGAAGAAGATGATTGTGAGAGGGAGTAAGAAAGAGAAAGAAAATCTACACATGTTAGCTGCAAAATTTGACAGAAAGGCTTGATGTTGTGGGAGATGAAGATGAGGATTTGAAGAGTTGCTACATGAAGCTATCTATTAGGCTTCCTTCGTTCTATGTTGTTTCTTCTTTCTTATTAGGTTGTTGGGACTAGATTTATATTACAAATTGAAGAAAACAGAGTGTTTTGGTTTGAGTATATTATGAGTGGATGTTAGAGTTTGTGATTTGATGTTCGGTTATGATGGATATATTGTTTTAAATGAAATTGTTGAGGAAAATCAATTATGTGTCAAGAACTGAACTTTGCTCAATCAGCACTGAATCAGTTGATGTCAAATAGAGTTAGCTGTGTGTCAGATAAGTCCAGCTGACTGTCACTTATAGAAGAAGTTAGCTCACCCTTGAGAGAGGTGTAGACTTGGCCTTTGAGAGCTCTTCATGGAGCTTCTTTATCTCTATATCTTAGTCTATAAGAGCCTTTTGATGAAGCTTATCCCTCTTATTGAAAAACCTTACGTGGGCTTTGTGCTCTCTTCTTTGCCTTTCCATAGCTCTTTTAGCATTGCCTAGCAAGGTATCACCTATTTCTCACTAAAGCATTCATTAGATTTTTTTTGGAGCTTTAAGTCCTCTACCTTCATAGCTAAATATTTATTTTCTTGGGTGACTTTTTTCTTTAGGGCTTCTGACTCTTTTTGCATCTTTGTTTTTTATTCCTTCAACTCTAGTTTCTTGGTCTTGAGTAGGTCCTGCTACTCCTTGAGGACTTTTTTGAGAAGAATACAAGGGAGGAGAGGGTGAGATGCAACAAACTTCTTCACACACAAACACACACAAGAGAGATGGATGGGTGGATTTTTTTCTACCTTCTTCACTCCTCTACAAAACTATAACATAAAGATAAGATTACATACTTTAAGATAAAGTAATCTACTGCTAAAACATACAACGTTCATAGTGTGAACTTGACTATATGAGCTTGCGCTATAACTATGCCATAACTCTATTAACCAAAGTGGCAGTCATCATACAGCCTAAAAACCACTGGTGGCATATCAACCATAATCTCACCAACCAAGCAAGTGGCATAAGTGTGAAGGTGTCATCCTAGCGTCCATCCATATTCACACTAGTTAAGCTCGATATCTCAACACTCCCCCTTGAGCTCAACTCCATACCCTGCACTTGAAGTAAGCTTCTAAACCTGTAAAGCTTATCTATAACCCAAAGATGTCAGCTACCTGACCCACTATGGTACTGACATAAACTAAAACAACATCCCAAAGACCAACAACCAATCCAACCCTACCACCTCAGTTTCTCATAAAACCCCAAAGAACTAGATGAAGCAAGTGTGGATATCAAAGAAACTAAGGAAGACAACTTATGTGCCCACCAATCGAAGCTCAAGAATAAAAATCCCAAACAGTTGTGGATTCCAAAGGAGAGTATCCCCAAAATTATGACAAGCTGGTGTGAAGCCAAAAGCAAGGATCGGTGAACACTTAAAGGTCATTAATAGCCCAAGGATACTACCAAGGAAGAAGTCGGATCTAGGTGCCAAAGATGTAGTCTACACAAAGATGCAACCCTGAGAGCAACTAAATAAATGTTAATAAAATCATCATCATGCTCAAGGGCCATTTATTGATCAACAAATTACACAAAAAAAGGTGTGGATGCCCAAGAAGCAAGATAAAGTGAAAGCTAAGATAGAGCACACATGGACTGTTGAAGAGCAAGAGAGTAGCTTCAAAAAAAAATCCAAGGACTACCCTCTTCTTCAGCTCTGCATGAAATCCCAACATACCTACCCATTGAACCTCTAGTGAGAATAGTGTCAAGACTATCCCATCACCAAGGAAAGTCCAAGAAGCATCACTCTAAACCTAGTTAGAAGCCAAGCTCATCAAGATGGTGTAGATTCCCTAAACTTGGGTAACAAAGCTAAAGATGTCATTGCTTAAAGCACAACAATAATAGGGAAAAAAATGAAAAGACGTCAGATAAGCAATTTGACTCTAAGTCAAGTCATCGGAGGCCAAAATTTACCAAGTATATAAGAGTGAAAAAGTCAAGTCGTTGACGACTAAAACAAGCCTAAGACATAACAGTCAAGAGTAAGAGTCAAGTTACAAAAGGCCAAAACACACCCAAGAGTAATTCCTTGAAAAGGTTCACCTCACCTATACCCACGAACACCAATTGCTATTTCACAAGTCGAGTTGCTTATGCTAGAGAGATAAGCAAAAAAGTTAGTCAAGTCGCATAGGTGGGATGCTGTAGGCAGAAGAGTCAAGTCCAAATAGTCAAGAAGAGTGATGGGGCTAAACCTCTAAAATACCCAAAGGGAGAAGACTTTTAGTGAACCTCGCCATCAAAAGCCCATGGACCCCCACACTGAGTGTACCCGCACCACGCATTATATGTTTTATGTATTCAAATCATACCTAGGGGTGTCTAGAGTTAATGTACCCACACCACGCATTATATGTTTTATGTATTCAAATCATACCTAGGGGTGTCTAGAGTTAATGACATATGCATTTAGGCACACATACAAGAGAGAGATGGATGGTTGAATTTTCTTCTATCTTCTTATCTTCTCTATATCCATATAACTAAAAAGATAAGAATACATACTATAAGGGAAAGTACTTTCCTATAATAACATACAATGGTCAGTCCATAGTGTGAACTTGACTATATGAGCTAGCGCTATAACTATGCCATAACTCTAGTACTCCAAAGTGGTTGTCACACATCCTATCATCCACTCGTGGTATATCAACCATAATCTCACCAACCATGCTAGTGGCATAAATGCGAAGCTATCACCCGGGTGGGTTATCAATGTTCATAGCACTAGTTGAGCTTGGTATCTCAACACCCCCCTCAAGCTTAACTCCACACATTGCACTCTAAGTAAGCTCTTAAACTTATGGAGCTTGTCTATGTCCAATGCCTTTGTGAAGATGTCAGCCACCTGATCCTCTGTGTGTTAACATATACCAGATCTACATCACTTGCTATAACCTTCTCTCTCACAAGGTGATAATGCACCTCAATGTTCTTTGTTCTAGCATGGTATACTGGGTTACTAGCTAGCTGTATGCTACTCATATTGTCACAATAAATGACAAATTCCCTATCCATGGGCTCACCCATATCACCAAGTAGCTTCTGAAACTAAGCTACCTCACAAGCTATCATAGCAGCACTCCTCTACTCTGCCTCTATACTTGACATAGAAAGTGTTGGCTATTTCTTACTTATCCAACTCACAGTAGCACTTCCAAACAAAAACATATTGGTAGACCTTTTGTCTACAACACAACCAGCTCAATCAACATCTGTGTACCCATGTAGTTGTATCTCTATACCAACCTCATAGAAAAGTCCATAATAAACTGTGGACTTTATGTATCTGAGAATCCGTGTAGCTGTATCTCTGTATCAGCCTCATAGAAAAGTCCATAATCAGTTGTGGACTTTATGTACCTGAGAATTTGTCTAGCCACATCCAAGTGTGGCTTCCTAGGGGGACTGCATAAATTGACTCACAAGTCCAATATCATAGCTTAAGTTTGCTCTTGTAATGGTCATGTAGATCAAGCTGTCTACTATGGGCTTGTATGTAGTGGGGTCCTCCAAAAGCTCACCTATATCTGCAGAGAAAACTTTGTGTTTTGCTCCAATGTAACTGAAATAGGCTTACAGCTTGTTATACCATACTTGGACAACATGCCTAAGCTATACTTCCTCTATAATAATAAAATGCCATGAGGGGATCTCACCACCTCTATGCCCAAGAAATACCGCAACTCACCCAAATCCTTCATCTCAAACTTTTTCTTCAAAAGCCTCATGACATCATGTATATCAGCATCACTATCACCAGTGATAATCAAGCCATCCACATAAATGACTAATAGTATGATCCCTCTATCTCTCTTTCTCTTTTTCACATAAAGTGAAAAATCTTCATTGGATATATAAAATCCAATTGTAATGAGATACTCCCTGATCTTGTTTGCCCATGCTCTGGGTGCCTGATTTAAGCCATATAGTTCTTTGCATAAGCTGCACACAAAATCTGAGTGTGCAGCACTCTCATAACCTGGTAGTTGCATCATGTATACTTCTTCTTGTAAATCACCATACAAGAAGACATTCTTTACATCCATCTAATGTAAAGACCAACCCTTTGTTGTTGCAGCCATAGCAATGATAGCTCTCACGGTTGCCATTCTCACAACTAGGCTGAATGTCTACTCATATTTAATGCCATAGGTCTATGCATAACCCTTTGCAACCAATCTTGCATTATACCTACTCACTAAACCATCTACGCTATGCTTGACCTTATACACCCACTTACATCCAATTGCCTTCTTTTTCTTAGGCAAAGGCACTAACTCCCATGTTGCATTTGCATCTAATGCTACCATCTCCTCATTCACGGAATCTTTCCATTTTTTATTTCCAAGTGCCTGCTCAAAACAAGTGGCTTTAACTTCTATATTACTTTAACCATGTAAGCATAATGATTGGCTGTATATCCATCATATATCAACCTATCAAAACAGGGTACCTAACCATCTTGTAGGTTGGCGTACACCTGGATCACTACCAAGCATCCTCAAAACAGCCCTGTTTCTCCTTAAACTAGGAATAACCATAGATGGAATGCCAAGATCCTCATCAAGACTTTGCTCATATAGCCACTAGAGTCACCATCTACATATATGAGTGACTTGCTGACACATGAGGCACAAAATATTGATCTACCTTTTCCTTCTCTTTGCCCGATACATGTGTACCTACATCTATCCTCGACCTTCATGACCATGGACTAACACTGGATCCACTGCTAGAGGACTCTCCAAGTCCATTAAGCACCTATGATTTCTGCTCTACATGTGGTACAACATCAGTACTTCTTACATTTGCATATTCTATTGCCTTCATTGTGCTAGTGCATACCAACTACTCATCTCATCAAAGATAACATCTCTGCTTACTCGCATACCAATGAAGATACATTCCTCTTCCTTTAGATCCAGCTTTGTTCTCACTTCATCGAGAACATTCACATATGAAATACACCAAAACAATTTCAAGTGAGACACATCCGATTTTCTGCATGTAAACTTATGTTCAGGCATCATACCATAAACAAATGCAGTGGAGGCTCTGTTCATAATGTACACAATAGTTGCTACTACTTCTACCCAAAAATAATGTGGCATATTCTTTTTAGACATGCCAATTCTGCAATGTGTCTATTTTTTCTTTCTGCAACACCATTTTGTTGTAGAGTGTACCTGCACGTAAGCTCTCTTAATTCCCTGCTTTCTTAAGAAATCATTGAGTTCATTAGAGAAATAGTCTCTCCTAGCATTATCTGATCTCATGCATTTTATTTATATGTCTTTTTTCTTCTCGACCAAGACTTTAAATCTTTGAAAGTGAGAAAACACTCACTTTTCTCCTTCATGAAATAAACCCACACTTTCCTAGTGTGATCATCAATGAATGTAACATAATACCTGCAACCTACAATTATTGCAGTCTTGGTCTGGTCCACATATATGTGAATGTATAGCATCTAATGGTCTTGCCTTGACATGCTTTTCGATGAATGTAAGATACCTGCAATTGTTGTTGTCTTGGTCGGTCCCCATACATTTGAATGTATAGCATCTAATGGCTTTGCACTGACATGCTTTTCATGTGTGAAAAGCATGTTTGACCTGCTTACCAAGCTAGCATGCTTCACATACTTTATGCATACCATCAACCTTATACTTTGGCAAACCTGTCGTAATATTTTGGGCCTGCATAGACTTCAACTATTGTATATTCACATGACCAATATTTTGGGCCTGCATAGACTTCAACTATTGTATATTCACATGACCAATACGCTTGTGCCATATATCAATATTTGCAATGATACTTGTTGTATGCATAAACATGGCTACCTTTATCTCAGGCATGTTCACATCCAAAGTAAACATCTTGCCATTTATGTTACCCTTTACAACCAAGGAACACTGATGTTTGAAGTCTTCCACAAAACATCCATGAGGATTAAACCTCACTTACAGACTCTGCTCAACCATCTGTCCAATAGAAACTAGGTTCTTTGTAATATTTAGAACATAAATTACATCTACTAAGTACTTGGTTTTTCCATCCCGCATACACAATGGCACTTTACCAACATGCATAATGGGATGTGCAATATCATCACATGTTTCTACATAACCTGGTTTTTCCATTTTCTGTATGTCTCTAAACCATTCACCATAACTAGTCATGTGGCTAGAGGTGCTAGAATCCATATACCATATATTTTTTGATCTTTCACATCTCATATTGTGGAATTGAGTATGTGCTACATCGTAAACAGCTGCTCACTCATAGCTCTGCTTTATTCTTGCCTCTTGCTTGCCTCCTTAGCTCTTACACAAACTAGAGCTTTGATACCATAAAGAGGATGCGGGGGAGCAGGAGAGCTTGCCTCCTTAGCTCTTACACAAACCAGAGCTTTGATACCATAAAGAGAATGTGGGGGAGCAGGAGAGCTTAAGTTTGTTGCAAGCAAACACACACACACACACAAGAGAGAGATGGATGGCTGAAATTTATTTTATCTTCTTCTCTTCTCTATATCCATATAACTAAAAAGATAAGAATACATAAAACAGGGAAAGTACTCTCTTAAAATAACATACAATGGCCAGTCCATAGTGTGAACTTGACTATATGAGCTAGCACCATAACTATGCCATAACTCTAGTACTCCAAAGTGGCTGTCACACAGCTTGTCAACCGCTGGTGGTATATCAACCATAATCTCACCAACTATGCTGGTGGCATAACTATGGAAGCTATAACCCTCATCAATCTCCACAGCACTAGTTGAGCTCGTTATCTCAATAACCCATGCATTGAAGAGAGAGAAAAAAAGAGAGTCCTATGATTGCATGGTCCAGTCGGACAATTTGACTCACCAATTGGCTGACCCTACTCTTAAATTGCAAGATTTTATTCTTCCAATTGTCAAAATGAGTTGATTGTCCTCCGATCATCATCACATTCCAATAGTTGAAAGGACTAATCATCATTTGCATGGCCACTTCAATCATCAAACCTTCAATTGACCGAGTGCTATCTCCCCAATCACCTCAAAGTCTAATCCTCTTATCCATCAGAGAAATCATGCAATTGCTCATCAACTTAAGTGATTGAACTTCAATTCCCCGATTATTTTACCACCCCAATTGATTTACTTCCCCAATTGATTTGATACCCCAATCGATTCACTATCTCTACTCATCGAGTGTATTTTTTTATCGAACGCTTTTTGGTTTTAAGGCAAAGGGGTTTCTCTCTCTACTCTTTATATTATTTCTACTATTTTGCTCTCTCTCTTTCTGTTATCTCTACTATTTTGCTCTCTCTCTTCCACTCTTATCTCAATGTACTCCAATTTCATAGCATATTTTTTTTAAAAGACAACACAATAATGAAACTTCTAATATATTCCAAGACTTTTGCATACTATGACCACCACCTATGAGATGTTGAGCACAAGACACCTGGGCCGCTATCATGCTACTTTTTTATAAAGACACTATAGAGAGATGAAACTTCCATTATATTCCAAATAAAAATTACAATACTATAGCATATTATGGCAAACGCCTATGAGATGTTAAACACAAGCAACAATACATGAAAGCATGTTTGTAACACAATGTTGTTTACTTCCATGGGCTACTATCATTGCTACTTTTTTACAAAGACACTATAGATAGATTTAACTTCCATTATATTCCAAATAAAAATTACAAGATTATAGCATATTATGACAAACACCTACAAGATGAACACAAGCAACAATATATGAAAGTATGTGGACCCTCAATTATCATCTTGACAGTCTTCTTCGGCTACCCTAAATTTGCAATGAAGGTGGCAATTTCTCTTCAAGGAGGAGCCTCTTTTGCGTCTTTAATGATGCCAAAGGCTCTCCACATCCCAATGGCTATTTTCGCTTTCATCTCTAGCATGTTCTTATCTGCAAGGTCTACCAACTTCTCTGTTGTGAGCTTCTTGTATAACTCTAGCACTTTAGATGTTGTTGTCCATGCCTCCATAAGGACATTAGATCTTGGTTCTTTTTCTTTAAGGTGCATGAAATATACAAGAGATTTACTTAAGATGCTTGCAAACGTTGTATTATTAGAGGGCTTGGTGGATAAACCCATGATAATAGAGTTTATACCCAACCTATGACAATATAAAGAAATAAGGGGTCGGTGGGGTGGAATGTATCCCTCAAATAAGAGTAGTGGAACATGGCAATCTCTATTCTATTTATAAGGTCTCAAAAATTTTATATGAAAATAACTTTTGAAAGCATATAAAAATATCAAAGGTCTATGCACGTGACTTACAACATACAAAGACAACAACACAGTCTCCCTCCTCTCACTCAAACTTTCTCTCTTTCACTCAAACCCTCTCCCTCTCCCTCTCCCTCTCCATCTCTATCCATCTTGCTCCATCTCTCTCTATTGTTAATTCAATTATCTAAAATGGTAGCAAAACCAAAAAAAAAAATCATAGATATAATTTAAGTGTACAAAAGTGCATCACAATAATGTGTAAATCAATATTTTTTTATCATTACAAGAGATTGAATACATCAAAAAGGGTGCTGCAGACTACTAATGAAAGAAGGAAGGTGGCTACATATGGAAAGCTCTACCAAATGGTGTAGGTTGGAATAGTGACCTCGCAAGCTCGGGACCTTGTGCCCATGATGAGGGTATCATAAAAGAAGCAAAAGGGGGACATATGTGGCATAAGAGGTCAAAATGGGGGCTCCCGTGGAACACCCGCCGATGGCCATGACACGGCACTTAATCTTGTTGGACTCATGGTCAATGGGGCGGGTGGAGGAGGGTGTGTAAGAATATGGCACAATGAAAAAAGATACAGTAAGAGAAAGTACACTAGAAAATGCAATAGAGAGAATGGAGAGAATTTTAAAATTTTGATGGTGCTGTCCACCTGTGCGCTCTAGTGTAGAGCTTAGATGATGATCTAGACAGACTCTGGATGACAAAGAAATTGCATGTCACAAGAGACCAATCATTATGGTCATTGATATTGATGGTGAGGCCACGCATTGTTTGAAGTATAATGTGCATGTGTACGAGACCACAAATATGTGGGGAGGCCACGAAAGATTAATTTTGAGGAGCATGATACAATCACTACTCCTTAAAGAATAGCGGAAGTAAAAAATTTAGTGTGATTGAGCACAAGTTGAATGAAGCAATGTGGCCAATCTGAAGGACATGCATTGGTAGTAAGGGCACATGTAGAATATTTGGGGACTTCCCATTTGACATTGTTGTAGAGGGTTGTACCATAAATAAGATTCCATCTTGGAATAGGGTTGATGATATTCTATATACCTCGGACTTTAAATTTGTCGACTTTTTGTCTCTTTGGTGCTAGGTTCTTTTCATGCCTATACACAATGGAGGAGGCTACAAAGGTGGAGCATTGTGCCTCAATTCAAGGTTTTGTGGTGGAGCATCACCAGGTTGTGAAGTATACACCACCAGAGCGGGAAGAAAAAAGGCAACAAAGGTAACCTTTCTGCATAGAAGTCTACATAGAAGCTAATTTCATATATTACTTTATTTTCATTATCTTAAATGTGTAACACAGTTAACATGCCTTATTTTATCTGCATTTGCATTCTCTACTTCACCAAAAAATGTATTCTCAATTCATAGTGATCAAGTTTAAGACTTGAACCTTGGAGAGGAACTTGATGTGGAGCATGAACTCATTCATGATATGTATGTATTTAGTTTCAATTATCTTTGTTTCTGTTAAGAATTTGTTGAATTTTGAATTCATTTCAACATGTATATACTTAGTTATCATTATCTTTATATTTGTCATGTAGATTGATTTTGAATGATAATTTATTGAATCACTAGAGTTCCTCCTTAAGATTTGGTCAAAAGAAAGGTCTCTTCTTAGAGGTTCTGCAAGTATATCGTTTCATTGTTCAGCAAGCTTGGGGATACTGTTGTGGATTTTTTTCTTTAGAACTAGGACTTGGTCTTGCAGCAACATATATGAATCGCAATGTGATAGAAGGATAAGCGCATTTACGAGTGCCTACTAGAACCCTACTCTACTAGGGTCATAAGTATTTCTAAGCTTAAGTAAAGTTATTCCCACTAATGTTCATTGAAATATAATTTCCTCTAACATACATATTTCTTTTGCAGATTTATAACAAAGCCAAACAACCTAGAATACTATTGATGCATTCTTGTTTGCAGCATCATTCCATGTTTTGATTCTTGAGTTTATTTATTTAGATTCAAAAGCTCCTCCTCTTACACTTAGAGCTTTAAATACATCAAATAATAAAGGCATCTTTTTGATTTTTTTTCGGAAGAGCGAGTATGTATGGTTTCTTGTTGTACATGGAATTTCAAAAAAGGCTTTATGTGATTTGTGGCCCGCCTAACCTCTCTCTCCCTCATGGTTCCCCTCTAATTTCCCTAACATTTCTAAATGTTTAATGCTCATAGTGTGATTACCATTCATCAATAGAAGACCATGTTCTTTAATACCATACATACTTGAAAATGCACAATCGATAGGGATAGGGGGTGAGAGAAGATATTACACAATCGAACCCTGCACAATAAGGTTGCTTCCACTAAGGTTTACAGAAGTCCCAAAATAGTATAGGACATGAAATGAGGAAATTTGGCATATGAAATTCCATGCATTCAATGGTCTAAATCAGGGTAAGTCCTTTTATGAGACAAGTCTGAGAGGATAGGTTAGTGGATAAGCATATTCTCGTTCTAGTTCAAGCTAAGAACATGAAAATAAATGAAGTACAAGTGCTTGCATGCAAGATAAGGCTTCTTCTTAGATTCTCTATTTGCAAAATCTAGACACATATAACAAGGTTCGTCTTTCACATGCACATCATATTTTCCAATGTGTGCATCATCCTCGTGCAATTCAATCTTGAAAACTTCATGCTTATGCTCCAATCTCTACACTTCTTCTACCACCATAGCTTTCATTTTCAAAGTGGTCTTTTTTTTGCCACTTCCTCTAATATCAAAGTGCAGTACTTGATTCTTATGCCATTTTGCATGCCTGAGCCACCTACCTCTATGTTCGTTAGTGGACCCATATGGTAGTTCTTTATTACTTCTTGTTGTAAAGGACCTTGTAGCCCCACTGCTACTAGGTGGGGTGTGCATGAACCTTCTGCATTCTTGCTCTCCACCCGGTATCCACCTTCCCATAATAAATAGACCTAGTTGTCTATGAGGTTGATTCCCATAGCAATTGGCCTATCTTGGGTGGTGGATTGGACTTTGGGTCTATGTTGGTACCCACAATATAGCAATGAAGCATGTGATCATGGAAAAACCACATCCATCATTTGATGAGACCATTAGGGTGCTTGTTTGCGATACCCTTTGAATGATGGTGTAGGTAAACCCTTCGTAGATCAGGCTATGTGTTTCCCACACCTCTTACTACCACAAGGCATTCTAGCTCGGCATTCTAGCTCAACACAATGATCCACCATCATCCCTTTTACCTTGCCTTTAGTACAAATTATATTCAATGCTACCATAATTCCGCTCACGATGGTGGAGGGTTGCTTCCATTTCTAAACATCCAAAGCAAGATCTACAATGCTTGCATTAAAGGCAAATATAATTTCTATCACAATTTTAAATGTTAGCATGGCTAGGTCAAGTAGGGATCTTCATTGTGATATGTATGGAGAGTCAACTCACCTTTTGGTTCCAAAATGTCTGTTGGTAGATCTCCAACATTCTCAATTTCCTCTCCACCAATGCTACTACTCCCTGCTTGTGTTACTTGCCTCTTGCTTGCCTGCAAGGCATGTTCTACATATTGTCTTCCTAGGTTCACAGCATGAGTAATGTGGCTGACAATGTAGTAGACTGGGCATGAGATGTAATGGGCGTATTCTAAACATACCACACACATGTAAAACACATGTTACATTATGTAATTATATTATAACACATGAAAGACAAACGATTTTCAGTTACCTCATATGTAATCTAGCTGTACTCATAGAAGTAATACAAACTTATGAGATCCATCTCTTCATCTGGTGCTATATTTTTTTCCATGTCCAACCACCATGGATAATGATCTCTCTCAATACTAGAAATAGCATGTGTATAGGTGTAACAAGAATAAGAATAAGTTATAGTTGACTATGGTATTACAAGAACTCAAAGGATACACACTTACTCTTCCCAATTACAAGTCTTCATATATATATGATGGTGTATCATTGTAAGCCCATATGGTTGCTAACGGAGGTATGCTCCTCAAGTGAATCCACACTCACAAGCTTAAGAAGCCACCTATTATTACATAAGCTAATTTCAATAGGTGTCATTAATGATTAATTTAAGAGGTTAAGAAGTATATTGGAAGTAGCTCACTTGTAAATAACATGTTGTGTAGCCTTACGCGAAGACTGGGCTGATGCTCGATGTCATTGTTGAATCTAATGCTTCCTTGAGGAGTCTTGAAAGCCTTTTTAAAGTACTTTCTTCAATTAGTCATGACATACTATGTGTACACATTGTCATTAGACAGCCTCACTCTATCTGCATTACATATGTCATGCAGCAAAGATACCCCCAATTTGGAAATTTGAAGCCAATAAACAAACATTTGCAACCAATCTCGTATCTTCCTTTTGTCATTAGGTATACACTCTAAGGTGCGTATAAGAGATTGGGAATTGTCAAGCATCCCCACAAAAAAGGATTGGGAATTGTCAAGCATCCCCACAAAAAAGGATTTGTGTTTATCTTTAATGCAAGCAACATCAATCATGTTCAATTTCTCCTCTATGGCAATGTGTTTGCTTGGCTCATGCCAAGACAAAGAAAGGATAGCATGCGAGTAACACTCACCATTGCGAATATGTGTAAGCCTCACATACTTCCATGCTTTTTCTCTATACAACACCTCCACCTCTCTTATTACCTTTTGTCTAGCCTCATTATCCATGCCCTTTGTCTTTTATCCACTTTTTGTTCCATTTAATCCTTTGATTGAAAACATAATATAATAAAACAAGAATAATTAACGTAAGTATATGTTTTCACTTTGCAAATGGAAGACATATATGTAATTTGAGATTTTTAGAAATGCAAGTTACAATTAGGAAATTACCTTGAAAATAAGTTGTGTGAGTATTTGAATTGGAATCTTGTACCAACCCTTTTTTCCTCTTGCATCAACTATCTTTCTCAACTCTGCTTCAATCCATTCCTTGTCATCTTCATCAAATTCAGTAATAAAAGTACTAAGATATGATTCCCCAAGTTTCATATTTTGAAAAACCTTATCTTCAAATGTGTTGGGAATATACCCAAACTCATTGATCCTATTACACAAGACAACATTTCAATCAACCACCCAAAATGCTTATTGGTCAATCAAATGAGAGAATCAATACGTTCAACCGAGAGAGATAAATTTCTTACTTGTTCAATCGGGTGAGAGAAAACAAGAGTTCCCCAACATCATTGTTCTCAAATGAAACAAAATCATAAACAAAACTAAAGTGCATCGACAAATCATTTTGGTATTCTGCAACAGCATGAAGAATACAATTATAAATAAGTAACATACAAGATTTGACCATTGACATAAATAATTATAATATAATACTCACTTCTTTTGATGCAATCCATGGATGCTTGTGGCAATTGTTTCCATCAAGTCTGTGGATCATTTTGCCCCTAAGGTATGGACCCCACTCTGCATTTGTGTTCAAGAGTTGCCCAAACCTATCATTCATAGTCTTTCATGCATCACTCGAAGACTCCCTCCTCTCATATGTCAGGAGTTTCTCCTCCCCCTCTAAATCTAGGATGGAAACAATGAAGGATTCCTTACTTTCCAAGTAACCACTCATCTTCATAAAAGACCCTGATAGAGTTTTCTCTGTTGATGGACTTAATTTTCTGATTGCTTCTATCGGAATGATGCTACATAGAGGGATTTTGGAGGTGGTCTCATAAAATTCACCCTAATTCTCTCTAAGAAACCTTGAGGTGTACTAGTTTTCAAGAGCTTACCAAATATCTCTATCTTCCTCTTACCCACACTTTTTGGCACATTTGTCTTGTGTGCACTTTCTTGTCGAGCACTTGGTTCTTCAACAAATTCCCCTCCTTCCTCATTTCCCCCTTCAACACCTTCTGCAGTCTCTTCCTCATAACCCTTGTCATTACCTTCTTCACTTCCTCCTTCATGAGCTCCATCATCCCCTTCAATATTAACTCCTTTCATATGTCCTTCCCTATCCCCATCCCCTTCTTTCTTTTCATGCCTATCCCCTCTCCCTTCTTTCTTACCTATGTTCCCTTCCTCACCTTCTCTGTTACCTCCTTTTATCACTTCCCCATCTTTAACAAGAGGCTGCTCTTTAATGTTGGTTTCTCCAAGCTCAAACAAACCCCAAGCAACAGTAGTTAAACTTTCTGCTACTTCACTCTGATGCACTTGCACAATCTTTTTTCGCTTACGGTTAGGTATTAGACTTTTAACCTCCATGTTTTCACACGATCGTTTAGGTTCAAAGCAACATGACCTTGTAAAATATCTACTACCCTTTGACAAGCTAGGTGAACCCATTCTATTAGTGACATGAGAAAAACATAAGCAATGACATGTTTTAAATTTTATTGGAAATAGAAATTAAAATAAAATTTTTATTTTTTTTCTAAAATTTTCAAGATGGTGGCGAATTCATTTTGTCATTGGGCGAGTGATAACAAATATAACAACAAGTCATGAAAAATGTTCACGAGTCGTGAGTTGTCGTTTTGCAATAGGCTATCTTGATTTTTCACTAGTCTTAAATATTGATCAATTTTACAATCTTTTGGAGACATTAAAGAGAACTATTTTTATAACTTTTGCAAAATAAGCATAGTTTCAATCTTCTTTTAAAAAATGTACATTTTGCTAATTTAAAGATGAAAATTTTTCCACTTTTCATGTCAAATAACAAAATGAAAAAAACAAGGTCAATACAAGATCTAATATTCTTTAAAACTACTAATAATTAATGCATGTCTATGTAATGTATAATACCTTCTTTACTTAGAATTATAAAAATATACTTTTTTTTCTCCAAAAATTCAACTAACTTCATCCCAATCATTGCACTTCATCTTAATCATTAAATTAGAGCATATATTTTATATTAAGATAAGTAGGTATATGGACTCCATGGCCATAGAGAAGAGACATATTGAAAGAAACGATTTCTCTAAATTAGAGCATATATTTTATATTAAGATAAGTAGGTATATGGACTCCATGGCCATAGAGAAGAGACCATGGCCATAGAGAAGAGACATATTGAAAGAAACGATTTCTCTAAATTCAGATAGAAAACCAACGATCCAAACGGTCAAATTTTAGACGCGATAGCGAGTACTACAATTTATCAGTTTACTTTATTTTGATATAACAGTTTGATTTAGAGTTATAGTCTTTGCAAAAACATAATTTTTAGTTTATAACAATTAGATTTTGAGCCATGAAAATGACAACAGCTGTCGTTTTGAAAAATTGAGGAAAATTTGGAGAATCCACTTTGTTTACAAAGTGGGTTTTGGAATCCAAAATTCCAGACACACTGACGTTTTTATCGTGGACAATGAAATTTTCGCCCGAAAAAAGAGAAATTTTGGTCTATAATGAACAAAAGTGTCACTTTTATCGAACGAAAATTTTAGTCCGTCTGATAGAAAAAAATTTATGGCCATGGACTCCATAATAATCCTCTTCTATGGCTATGGACTCCATATACCTACCTGTCTTAATATCAAAATATGCTTAAATTCAACCATTGGATCAACTTTGTATACAAAGAAAATTTATTTTCTTAAACAATGCACTAGCACCATGTAAGAGAGTTTCATCAAATTATATTGGGTCTGAAAGTAACGTCAATTTTACCACCTATCAGTTTGTTAATAACACGCTATGTACAACACGCAGTGTAGAAATGTGTATTGGTATAAAATTTATCCATGCTCAAGGAAAAGTATGATCTAGAGATGCTTAAACAAAGCAAAAAAGAAAGAAAAGTGAAATTCGTCGACGTGTGGACATGCTTAATTTGCATGATATACAAATTCTTATGTATGGATTTGAGTTAAAAACATTCTGGACACTTACGCTAGAAAACAATTGATATTTTCATGTAAAATGTCCAATGACTCTCCTAGAGTTGATTGGAAGAGTTTCTTCTCCTTTATGATTCTTTTTTCAATTGGACATATTTGGGTTTAGAGTAAAATGTAAGTAATGTTTTATGCATTCTTTTTTCACAAAACTAATGGTTTTTTAAAAATGTTTGATATGAAAGTGTGTCTTTTGTCTCCATAAATTTTAAAAAAGGTACATTTTTGGGTTTTTTTTAAAATGAAATTGAGTTGTCGTTTACATGATTTTACTGTCATTTTTCATGACTTGCTGCTATATCCATACACGCATCTCAAAATTACACCCGCGACCTTGGTACTCATAATGTGACATGCACCCACGACCTTGGTATTCATAACAAATACATATTTTTAATACCATGCATTCAAGAAGATGCTCAAAATGTATAAACAAAGACATGTAGAAAACGAGAAACAATTACTCAATTTGCATTGCTAATCGAACAGCTACCATGTAAGTTCCTCTCCCACTATCTATGTGAAGCCCCTATCTGTAGCTACAATGTAAGTTACTTAAGTAATATGTTTTTGAATTAATTCTTCCTGTATCTTTGTGAAGTCTTTGTCTCTAATTGATTTCAAAAAAAATATGTGAATCGAACAATCTTTGTGTTTTTGTAGTCCTTGTGTCTTATTTAAATTTCATGTGATTAGGCCTCTAGTTTGATTGTGATTACAGTGATCTATTGAAGGTGATCAATCTCTCTAGATTGAATCACATGAAAAAATGGGCTTGTAAGCTAACAAATATTTATAATGGAAAACAAGCCAAAGAGTAAGCACCTTTAAAAGAAGCCTCCTTGAATGGTCCCTACACATCTCCCCTAGAGCTTGTCTTTGGAGACCTTGGATCAAAAACAAAATATGCTTCTATTTTAGGTCCAAGTCTAGCTTCCATTAATGCCTTCACTGCTCTTGTAACAATTTACTTCCTTTCTCTTGATAGCAAGTTTTTCACACCTGGTGTAACCGCACTAAGTGATTTTCCATAGAGCTTCTCAGCCCAATCAACTAGGTTGCTTTTACTTCCCCCAATCTCGTTGTGTGCCAGAGCTGAGTTGAGAGATCTTATCTTTTTGACATAGAGGAATGATGAAAGGTCAATATCTACCTCTCTAAGAGCTCCTTCAATAGCTTCAACTTCTGCAGCATGGGATTGGCTTGTGGAGAGTGTGATTGAATGCCATGGCTAGATAAGCCATGGAACCAACCTTGTGGAGATTGGTTTGACCTACACGGAAGTTCTGTTCTGTATTGCAGTGCATTATAATCGTCATAATCTTGCTATCTGAAATGTAAATGCCCCACACTAATAACTCTTGGTGTATCTCATTATCGAATCTTCTTAATCCTTGTGCAGCAACTCCTAATTCTCTCACAAAAGTGCTTTATAGGGGCCATAATTCTTATGTGTTATGCATGCCTTCCATCACCTCCGCTACTTCATCATGACAACCAGTGCAGCTGGTGGATTTATGTTAGCTGCTTGACATAGCAATAACCTTGGTGTAGCAAAGAGTTTATCATTTGCAGCAGCAAAGCAAGAGAAGATTGGTTCCAAGGCTTATCTGGCCATGGCAAATCAATCGTGTTAGAGAGCAATTGAATGCCATGACCAGATAAACCATGGAACCTCCCATTCTCCTTGGCCTCACCTTGGGCAATGTTCACCTTCAAATCTGCCATGGTGGTGTTGCCAGACCCCATCTCATCATTGACATCATCCCTGCTCTGCAGCCAATCATCGTATCGCCCTTGAACTAGCACCATGTTCGCAAACCACCTGTTCACCCTTCTCTTTCGTAGTAGATAGTGTATATCATTTGCAGCAAAGCAAGAGAATCTTGGTTCCAAGGTTTATCTGGCCATGGCAATCAATTGTGCATTGAGCGTGATTGAATGCCATGGCCAGATAAGCCATGGAACCTCTCATTCTCCTTGGTTGTTTTCACCTTCAAATCTGCCATGGTGGTGCTGCCAGAACCCATCAAGAAGACATCATCCTTGGCCATCATCGTCTCACCCTTCAACTTTCACTATGTTCACGAACCACTTGTTCACCCTTCTCTTTTCGAAGCTCCTTATACTCACATGTAGCCCCACATCAAGAAAGCATCCTATCATCCACATCCATGCTTAAAAGCCCCCCACAACCGTGTATGCCCTACACAGTTAATCAATTAGCTCCCTTCATAATCAATCCTCTCAAGCATCACCACATTCTGCTGACTTAAAGTCATCATTGAAATACCAAAGCAATGGCAATGAGGTTCAAAGTCTTGAGAACTAGCTTGCCATCAAAGAATTACTCAAGGTTGGATAGGAATCATCAATGACCTTATACTCACATGCAGCCCCACATCAAGAAAACATCCTATCATCCACATCCATGCTTAAAAGTCCCCCACCACCGTACATGCCCTACATCAATTAATCAGTTAGCTCCCTTCATAATCAATCCTTTCAAGCATCACCGCATTCTACTGACTTAAAGTGATAGTTGAAATACCAAAGAAATAGCAAATGAGGTCCAAAGTCTCAAGCTCTAGCTTGCCACCATCAAAGAATTACTCAAGGTTGGATAAGAATCATCGATGACCTTATTAAGTATGGTTTGTAGTGTCAAGACATTGGAATCACGTCAAACTATAGCAAATATAATCTCACCATTTCTACTTGGGCATATACACAACAACAAGCCTTAAGTAGGCTTTCCATGTTACATATACACAACGACAAGCCTTAAGTAGGCTTCATAATCAATCCTTTCAAGCATCACCGCATTCTACTGACTTAAAGTGATAATTGAAATACCAAAGAAATAGCAATGAGGTCCAAAGTCTTGAGCTCTAGCTTGCCATCAAAGAATTACTCAAGGTTGGATAAGAATCATCGATGACCTTATTAAGTATGGTTTGTAGTGTCAAGACATTGGAATCACATCAAACTATAGCAAATATAATCTCACCATTTCTACTTGGGCATATACACAACGACAAGCCTTAAGTAGGCTTTCCATGTTACATATACATAACGATAAGCCTTAAGCAGGCTTTCCATGTTACCACAAACAAGCATTGAGATGTTTGTATGTTACTCATCTATGACTTCAACCCTAATTATGAGATCTGAGAGAGAGGAGAGAGTCGTGCACTCTACCTTTTTCTAGGATTGATGCCAAACTTGAAAGGGGAGTATTTCCTGAGAGGCGTAAAGCTCTCTTCATTTTGAGAGAGAGAGAGAGAGAGAGAGAGAGAGAGAGAGAGAGATCCAACTGAATCTGATGTCCAACTCACAAAAAATGTTTGAGTCAGACTAAATTCTGATTGTTAGATCTGACTCAAACTAGTTCTCTCTCATCCCAACAAGATTATATCTACTTTTCTACACCTTCAGCTGACTTCCTGTGACACACAGCTGACTCTAATGTCCCTTAGCACACAGAAACTGTCTGATTGAGTCAAACTAACCTCTGACTGTCAAATCTGATAGACTTATCCAAAATAGCTTCCTCTTAACTGAGAAAGGTTATATCCATCCCTTGGCTTTTTCCATCGTATTTCTCTGATCCATGCATTACCCATTGCCCATTGTCTTTAGTAATGGTTTACCATGAAAAAGATGTGGTTTACCATGAAAAAGATATGTTTTTGATGGTGATTTGTGTGTGATTTGGTGAAGAATAGCTCTCTTTTCTTTACCATGAAAAAGATGTGGTTTTGATGGTGATTTGTGTGATGGAAAGATCCCCATGACAGTTTGCGGTTTGCTAGGTAATCTTCTTGTTGGAGGTGTTTCGAAGGGGGTTTGGGTAAGCCCTAACATTTTTGGTGCCGCTGCCAGGGAATAATCCCTTGGCTTTTTCCATTGTATTTCTCTAATCCACGCATTACCCATTGCCATTGTCTTTAGTAATGGTTTACCATGAAAAAGATGTGGTTTTGATGGTGACTTGTTTGTGATTTGGTGAAGAATCTTTGTTTTGTAAAGAATGTTTTTTTGCTTAATTTTTAGCTTAAATCGTTATTTTTGTTGTTGTTAATCTAGTTTTTAATGTTCCTAGGGCTTGTACATAGAGTGTATTAGACTTTGTTGACTTCCATTGCATCAAACAATGCAATGGATTGCAATTTTATGATTTTTAGCTCTCTTTAGAGTTAAACATGGAGCTAAATTCATTAATTTTTGATTGGTGTGTTTTTTGCTTGATTTGTAATATATCAAATAAAAGAAAAGAACAAGTGTTAAAATGCCATGTTGTTAGCAAGTATTAGGGAAGAGACTAAAATTAAGAGTTTAATTAATCTCTAATTATGAATTAATTTACACATTAGTTGAAGAACATAGCTTAGTAATTTCATGTCCTATCTAATGATGTGCTCAATGGTGTGAATTAATTAGTGATTAGTGGTTAATGAAAGTCCTTGATTAGTCCAAAAGGAAAAAAGAGTAGTGAAAGAGTTAATCTTTGATTAATTCCTAATCACATTTTTACACAACTCATTAGTGGGGCTACTGAGAATTGAATGTAAAGATACCAATGAGTTGTTAATTGTCCATTTTGGGGGTCATTTATGCAGGGTGTAAGGGGGTGTTATAAAAGTGTTGACTTTTTTTATTCCCACTTACCTCTTTTTAGGAAAAGGCCCATATCTCCTTAATTTAAAATTCAAAAATATTCTCTCCACACAAGGAAACTCGAATTTCCTCTAGAGTCAAAAACAAAATCCGTGAAATACATGTTTCACGACGTGAACCAACTTTTATGTCGTGGAAGTTCACGATGTGCAAAAAAGAAATCTGTGAATTACCTTTCACGATCTAAGTTTCACAGCGTGAAAGTTGCCCACATGAGCCAAAAAAAAATTCGTGAAATACCTTGTGTGAGATGCATTTCATGACGTGAGATATCCTCTGTTTTACAGCGTGACATACGTTCGTGAAGCCAAAAAAAAAACGTGAGATCCATTTCACAATGTGAAAAGATCCCTAACTTTCACGACGTGAAAGAGAACGTGAAAGAGATCCGAGAGGGGGGAAAAGAGTATAGAAAACAACCTTGTTTTGAGGCTCATATCTCCTAAACCGTGAGTCCCATGAACGCATTCTAGTGCTTATCGGAAAGCCTACATCGAGGTCTTCGAAATTGGTCTCAAGCGTCCGAGGGTAAAATCCATCATTTTGGCCTCTAACCAACAACCTCAAAATTTGACCCATAAATCGATGCAAAAAATCATCCTTTAACACTAGTTCTGTAATTGGACACTTAAGTGTCCTGAGGACTAAAGTGTCCTGAAAGTTAGCATTTTTCTTGAATTTTTGTGGGCAATCTATTAAGAGTTTTGAAATGCTTAACATCCACAGATGTTCCTCAAGACCCAAAAAATCCTTGAGATTTTTTTAATTGCACTTTTCTTAGCTTTTGCAAGGCAATATTTTAATTTTCTTAGACACATGCTGATAAAACGCATGATTTTTGCTGTTTTCAAAATAGTAGTAATTTGGACATAACTTTTAGAAGGGACATAGTTTGATCGTGAAACTTAGCTTGATGGAAAGCCCATGATGTAAACTAAATCTTGGAATCATCAAACAATAGTTATTGGATAAATTTTTGACTCGCTAATATTGAAATGACGTTTTTTATACAGGTGGAGCATGAATTTTTCTCCTTCCATATGCAAGCTAATAATGTAAAACTTGAGGTGCACCCATGTTATATAGGGTAAATACTACTTTGTTTTGAATTTTCCAAAACTTTAGAGCCACTTTTTGGGCCTCTTCTCATACATGGCCTTTTGCACAACCTGTTTTTAATACATAAAATGTCTAATTATGAGCCTAATTTTGATTTTCATCAAAGGGGAAAGCTGTGTAAGTGCATTATTTGTTGTAACTATAGGTGTAGACTACTTGTGCAAGCATAGTTATGATTAGTTTTTGATAAAAGATGATCAAATTTTGTATTTTTATTTTTTACAGTTTTTTTAGAACTAGGCGATAAGAACCTACTTAAGTGGAGGCTAAGTTAGTGTCATACACATCAAATTATGGCTTATTTATCTCATCTCAAGCATGAAAACCAATAATCAACATTCTCATTGATAGGGCTACATTATTTTTTAGTGGCATGATTGAGTTTTGATAATACGCGTTACTTTTGCTGATTTTATGCAACTTTTTTGGAAAAAATTATAGGAAAGGAAAATGATTTTTTTGGTAAACTTCTACCTCCTTAGACTGATGTATGCTATCAAAATATCTTGGGAAAAATGTTATTGATATCATTGGATTTTTTTTTGAGAGAATGATACTTGCATATTTGGAAAAAACCTGAAAAATGTTCATTTTCAAGACATATGCTACTTTGTTGCTTATGTACTTCCAAATAAAAAGGCATTTTATATGTTTAGCATTTTTTACATAAGCATAGGGTTATGTTCTACATGCCCAATGAAGCATTTTGGTTTTTAAAGCCTACATTAGGAGTTTGATTTTTTTTTGCAACCCCCAAAAAAGGACACTCAAGTGTCCTGTTTGGTACCAAACTAGTGTTAAGCACTAAAAATCGACCAAAGAAGACCCCATACCATATTCATGCTACTTTTTGAGTGTCTAAATGACAAAATCACAAAAAAAAACAGATAGACAGTTGTAGTACTCCAAAAATATTTCAACTCTCATACATCATTTTTTCAAATTCCTTTTGGAACACATTCAAAAATAGGTTGCGAAACCGGAAAAATCTTTCCGAAAAAAATTTCATCTTGAGACAGTGATAGAAAATAGGTTTTGAGACCTCCTCTTCCATCTGGGATGCTAATAGCATGCACTTTTTCCAGAAAAGTTTATCCTAAGAGGGTGTTCACATGCACTTTTGAGACCTCGACCTCCATCCGGGACACTAGTGGCATGCACTTTTTTCAGAAAAAATATCTCAAGTCCACGTGCGCTTAGCGCCTAAGCAAATTAAGACAAACGAACCTAAAGAAGGTGCGCCAGGCCTCCTGCAGCTATAAGAAAACCTAAAAAGCAAAAAAAAACACGTGTACTTGCTTATTAAGGAGCACTGGCAACATATAAAGATATGGCAATGATAGAGAGATTACGCGGGCCGACACCTAAACTGAACCCAATGGCTGAAATCTTCAAGCCATTGAGATCCATGCCCCAAATGCACCTCCTAATACCATTTTCCATGCCGACAAGCGTGTCATTGGGTTTTATATCCCTTGTCACATTAATCCCTCTAGGATTTAGTCCCTTGCCTAGCACTACCATAAGACCTAAACCTTTAGAAGTACTAGATATCAACCCTTTGCAACCCCTACTTGGATATATTGACAAATCTAGGAAAGGGGGTTTCCTAAGGACTAAATGAGGTCTTAACCACATGAGCACCCACACATGGCCTTAGTGACATCCAAAAACATGGTCATACAAATTTTCAAAATCATAGGCAAATACGATGGAACGACTGATCCTATTCAGTGCATGATGCAAATGTTTGAACAAAGATGTGAAGCCTTTGGAAATCTAAACTGCCGCACCAAGGTACGTGTGTTGAACCTTTGCTTAGTGGGAAAGGCTAGTTAATGGTTCATCACATTGATGCCTTCGATTAAGACAAATTCCAGGACCTTGAAAATAGCCTTTATCCATGGCTTTTCAAGACAAGGTGATCGGTGGAGTGCAACAAGAGAACTCTATTTGATTGAGCAAAAACACAATGAAACCATCAGAGATTTTATCCTTCGGATAAAAATCTTGGACTCACAATGTAAGCCATGGGAGAAACTAAATGATGCTCAATTAAAAAGATGTGTCACGATGGGCATAAAGAAAAATAGCTTACACAACTTGAACATTGTATCCAATCCGAAAACATTCAATCAATGTTGTAAAGAAGCAATACGTTTATATGACAACATGATGGAGGAACGCAAAAAGCAAGATTAGGAGAGCATACTTAGCATTGTTGAGTGTCATATAGGATCACTAGTTGTGATTGAACGTCATAATTTCAAACCCAAAAAAGCAACCAAAATACAAAAACCGGAGGAGTATCCCTTCTCGTTCCAAGAGGAATATGTACTCTCTACCGAAATCAACTCATCAAGCCAAGAAGAGTCATCAGAGGAAGATTGCATGAATGATGCAGTTGAAAAAGCACGTGAGGAATTCGATGAATCCCTTACTAAATTAAATCAGTCTCTCAAATCCTCATTTTGAAGAGTGCTCTTCTCTTGTGGGGTGAACCTAGCATAGCTTCAGCCCTTGCACCTTTATAGGCTAGCCATGAGTTACACTAAGATATCACGAGCTACATAGAACAAGACTGTAAGGATTCACAAGTTTCCAAAAAGACCTCAATTAAAGTGGTCAGTGGACCCACAGTACCATTGTACACATTGTGCACTCTTGAAAAAACTGAAATCCATGAAGAGGATGAAAGAGAATGGGAAAATGAAACTGAAATGGGAATTGAAACTGAATCAGATACAAGAACATCCATTGTTCCACTTAAAGATTCTATCATCATATGGTTAGATTTCCCTATAGGAAATGATGTTAAGCGCAAATGCGCATTTGATTAGCCCTCGAGCTAGTCATTACTTCATGACAATATACACTTGGGTGTCATTAGGATAACCTAAAATCATCCCTAAAGAAAATTCTCTTACAAGAGGTGCCAATGGAGAAACCATTAAAATTCCAGGTTTCTTTAGCTATGCTACTCAAACAATCGGTGGAAATGTGGAATTTAGATTCTATGTTACCCCATATCCCCTTGAGTATGATGTCATCCTGGGTGGAAGTTGGGTATGTTGACAATACCATACTGCAAGGAAGAGGATCAAACCCTAATGGATTTCTATGCTGAATGCAAAAAGCTCAAGCCTCTTCCTCGGAAGCCCCTCTACATGAAAACATACCTTTTGCATCAATGACCAACTCTGACAAAGCATTTACCCCTTCAACTCTATCCTCACCAACAAAGTCCAATGCCAAAACCTCGCAATCAATATCTATTCATGAACAAGTCCCCCAAGCGCAACCACCTATCTCTAAAAAGGAACTCAAAGGAAAAGCCTCGCAACCTCAACAACTCCTCAGTGATGACCAACCTCACCACAACAGAAAGCTACATGCTCAAAAGTCGTAACATCAGTAGTAGCCACCACTCCCCACAA
Organism: Cibotium barometz; assembly: GCF_041138505.1. Taxonomy (NCBI): domain Eukaryota; kingdom Viridiplantae; phylum Streptophyta; class Polypodiopsida; order Cyatheales; family Cibotiaceae; genus Cibotium; species Cibotium barometz. Next base: position 57,124,345 of record NC_141052.1, on the reverse strand, counting down.
GAGACTTAATCCTCATCGTCAACAATGCCCATGAGTCACAAACCCGCACCCTCAGCGTCAAAAGCCTCAATATCAGCAGAGCCACCACTCCCCAACCACAAGAGAGTCAAGCCTCATCGTCAACAATGCCATGAGTCTCAAACCTACACCCTCAGCACCAACCAATGTGATGGAGGGCCCCAAACCTTTTGCTTTAACCAAAAAGAAAACTCCACCACTCCACCATGACAGCTAAAATCAAGGTACCTTAATGGTATCAAAATGTCGGTGGAGAAGCAGCTACTTCTAGCTCAAGACTACTACGAAGGTGCCAATCCAATTTGGGTGCCTCGATCTCATCAAAGCCTCTTCCTCAATGCAAAACTTAAAGGCCAAAGAAGAATAAAAGTACTCTACAATATCATCCACAAGAGCCTATGCAAGTTCTTCAAAGAATTCTAGCCACTCAACAAGTGTGGGTACCAAAAAGATTACTGCAAGCTCAAGGGTACTCCCATGGTAATACCAAAGCTTGGATTCCCAAGTGCATCAAGAAGTCACCCGAGCCTGCACAAAGAAAGAAACCTCAGCATCAAAAGCATCAGCCTACCAATTCATAATGTTCATCAAAGATGGGTGCATGTGCACGTGCTTAAGAACAAGGATACTATGATGGAAATCCCATCATATGGTAAGATCGAACAAAGTGAAGAAAGCCTCACCACCGACTTCAATTCCAAAACCTTCACCTAAAGTTTGATAAGAATGGAGGCCTAAGCAACACCAAGCAAGCCACTTAACCCCTATCGTGCATACCACACATACACAAGAGCTTGCGTGTTTAGTCAACACCAATGGCACCCAACCACAATATGTCCCCACTGCCTTGACAACAATTGAGCCACAAATTCAAGAATCAATCCCTTTGTCTACAACGGAGACTTATGAGCGCATCAAGGACAAACTCACAATGCTCTTTTCACCCCTCTGGATGAGAAGCAAGAGTGCAAAATCTACACGGCATACATAAGAACCTATTCTCTCAAAAATGAGAGTAGCCACAAGAACCTATTGCTCGCAAGGTAGTAACCCAAAAAACAAAGAGACAAAAACACAAGGGAGTCACACAGACAGCCTACCTAAAAATGGTAGAATATCACAAGAAACTCCCAACGATCTTCAATAGCCATTATATTTTTTTTAAGCTTATAGCTTACTATTCTTTTGGCTAAGTTAATGGAGCAGATGCTCCATGAGTACATATCCATGCTCATGCACTGAAGAACATTTGCACCAGAGCCTCACCATCGACAACTTTCCAAGTACATCTCTGGATGGGGAAGCCATAGTGGGCGAAAGCCTGGTCAATGGTACAACCATTGCCTGGAATTTTCTTTCAAATAGAAAACCTCTTCAAATGAAAACTAAAGTCTTCACAACACATTGATCTCTATTCATTAGTGCAGATGTCTATATTAGCCTCACAAGTCAACGTAATTCTTTCATGCCTCACCAACAAATGACTACTTCAACAAGCAACAGCTCAAGAAGTCTGTTTGCCTCATTTAATGTACTTCATGTATATCTTCTTCATAGAGTACTTAAATATAGCTAAAAGCATAAAAAGCACATAGGACGAAGTATGTAGGAATAGATCCTACTCAACAACATTTAACAAGAATCCTGCTACGAGAAGGGACATCATTAAAGGCCAAATTCTTCAAGTGATGAATGTCGCTTCAATGAATCAGATGTGAGGAACTAAGAATCACAATCTCGTTCTAATGATTTTGTCTACGTTCCTCTGGATCCTTCCTTCTCTTCTCCCCCATTATTAACATCTCTTAGTTTCCCAACTAACACAAATAACATGTAACTTTGCTTATTATTGCCCAAAAAAAAAGTGAGCAAAAATATACCAACAAAAAAATGGTCACAAAAATATAAATGGAATCACTCGCCCGCAAAAACCCCCACCATCCCTACCCCGTTAGGAATTCTTGCTAATCTCTAACCTTTTCATTTACTAAATATCCTTTCTTATTCCTTCCAAAGGAGCAAGGACCATTGAAAATGACTCAACATCAAAAGCCATCAACAATGCTTGTCAATTCCCCCCACACAAAGGTCTTCAATGCGATCACAAAGACGCGATCGGCGTCAGAAAGGGGGGAATGTTAATCCATTTCTAGGGTTAACAAGAGCTACTGGCATTATCTTACATCAAGGATTCAAGGTAGATGCACCAAAAGGTCATACATTCAAGATATAAAGCAATGGTATCCAAATTCACAACTTGGTGGATGGGTGCCCATAATGGTCCGATGGAATACTTATGGTGATTTCCGCTTCAAGAGCATATGGTAGTAAGTTAGGATGAAGTCCCAAGTGATTTCCTTCATGGATATATTATAGGAGTAGTCATTATAATAGCATTAGGCCTCTTATGAGCCTAAAGTGCCCGACCAACGTGTGAACACAGTTTATGGCCATGTATATAAGTGAAAATCTCTCATAATACAAATAACTCTCCCATTGTGCAATAGAGTCTTGCTCTTGCTAATCCTCTTGCTAATCTTTCTCTAATCCACATAGTGAGTGTGTGTGAGTGAAGTGAGATGAGAGGAGGGACGAGTACACGTAGTGCAAGCGACGGTGTGACAACGCTCTCGCAGAAGGCGCGGTGGAATTGCTTCTCAAGGATTGTGGAGCTTGGAAACCTCAAGGGTTACGAGCTCGGCTAGTGGAAAGATCCCCACGACAGTTGCGGTTCACCAGGTAATCTTGGATGTGTTTCAAAGGGGGTTTAGGTGAGCCATGAGAGAGAGAGAGAGAGAGAGAGAGAGAGAGAGAGGCGGGGGTGAAAAGACTTGATACCCTATGTATAATGAGGAGAAGTGAAGGGTGTTTCATATACTACGAGGAGGAAGAGTGGAGCTTTGAAAAATGAACATTAACTAGTGATTCTTACAACCAAATGTTCGTGGTGGAGGGTGTTTCTTATACTCTATGAGGAGAGTGCAGCTTTGAAAAATGAACATTAACTCGTGATTCTTGCCACCAAATGATTGTGGTTTTTTTATAAATTTCTTATTTTTTTCTTAGCTGATGCTACCTTACTCAATGCAAAACCCTTCCCCTTCGCACAAGTATGCTATCACTTTTTTTAAATATTGTTTGAATGCAAAACCCTTCCTCAATGACGTTACTCAATGCAAAAACCTTCCCCTTCTAACATAAGTATGTTATCACTTTTTATAAATATAATTCAAATTTGGAACATAAGGTTTGGTATATAAGGCTTTTAATATTCAACCTACTTTTTCTAACCAATACTTCATGGCCTAATATGTCTTACATTTCTAGTTTTCTATTTTGCCTACTCTTATACTTTTTATTGCTTTATGGTTATTTATGTGAGAGCTTCACTCTTTGTTATTGCAAAGACAATGACTGATACTAGGATCTTTATATGGTTTATATGGAATCATTCATAATATATATAAATAAATAAATTACAATTGCATGCATTCTTTATTCAAAGTAAAAGTGAACTAAGTGCCACACATAAGCTTCATTATTTTAGCACTAGAGATAGATAAATAGGCATGTTGGTAGGTAGGTAGGTAGGTATATATATATATATATATAGATAGAGAGAGAGAGAGAGAGAGAGGGGGGGGGAGAGAGAGAGAGAGAGAGAGAGAGAGAGATCTACATAAGTGCCACACATAAGCTTAATTATTTTAGCACTAGGGATAGATAGGTAGGCATGTTTTTAGGTAGGTAGGTAGAGAGAGAGAGAGAGAGAGAGAGATCCAAATTTTTTTTAAGTAACAAGTGTAGGGTTATGCATAGTGCCTACCATTTGTTATTGCAATCATAAATGAGAGAGAGAGAGAGAGAGAGAGAGAGAGAGAGAGAGAGAGAGAGAGAGAGGGGGGGGGTGGGGAAAAGACTTGATATGCTAGGTATGATGAGGAAAAGTGGAGCCTACTTGATAATAGGCTTTACCTGTGCAACCTAGAAAAAAGAACCTCAGCAATAGTTTCTACCACTAACTATTTTTAATAAATCTCTTACTTTTGCTAAGCTACAGTTTGAGATACCGCTATGGCCTCCTTGTATGAAGGCAAGCAAAAAATTGTTAGTTGCTTCACAATGATCATTATAAACATCACAAAGTGATGCATGCACATTAAAAAAATACAAATTAAAACTTTAAAAATGTAACCATCTAACGATGTATGAGGATGGGTTTAATGTGATTACCCTAGCAATAATAGCTTTTTGAAAAATAGACCCCAAAGACTTTGCTTAAAGCTTCACCTTGTTTTATTGCAGTGGATGTACAAATATTTTTTTTCTAATTTAAATTTTCAAGCTTGTAAAAGAAAGCATAAAATGGATGTGAAGTTTTCTATTTTATTAAATTTGCCCATAAGTGTTTGGATTTTGCATATAAGCCATCAAATTATCTAGTGACCTTGCCCATAATCATGCAATACTAAAATATGTGTGAAATTGCTTTTGTTTACATGGATTAACCAATAAGGCTAACTTGTTTTTTGTATAACATTCATATTGACATCAAGAACTCAAAGGACTAGGTTCATTTACACAAGCTTGTGTCAAAATACATACATGAGTAAACATACACTATCACATATGAATTTGAATGATAAATTTTAGCATAATGGTGTTGTGTGCATGTTTCGGTCTCTTGAGCTATATACAAGGTAGTGCATAGTGGAAAAAATAATAATCGATCAAAATCATTGTCAAGCTACTATAAGCAAGGGATGCAATAGTCATGAGAAATTTGTTATAAATGTAACTTTCACAAAACCATATCTTCTTGACTAAGCATGACACGCCACATTTTTTTGCATACAAGATACTTAATAATTCAAATTTAGTCACATTGAACCACTCATCTCTTTGTACATGTGTTAAATTAAAATAAACAGAAAGGGCCCCATTGATTAAAAGATTGACTTAGCTCTCTCAAAGTTGATAGACACACAACGTGTCAAAATTTTAGAAATGATTCACATGCTAGAAATGCCATGCAAGGTGATTTATAGATGACGATGAGAGTGACAATGAGAGAGAGAGAGAGAGAGAGAGAGAGAGAGAGAGAGAGAGAGAGAGAGAATTGAGGCCAAATATGACCTATGTGACCAAATTAAATGCATGCAATGGGATTGAATCATTAAGCTAGAAAACATGGGTACAATAGAGAATTTAACACATGAGTAATTGTAAAGGCAATTGTAAAGTTACAAAGGCTTTCATATTACAACTTCAAGGGTTCTATCAATTTTAAACAAGGAGAAATTAACATGTAGATACTTATGCACTTTTAAAAAAAACTAGCAATTCTTCTCCATGACTAATCTAATGTGTGCTTAGGTTAAAATATATGTGATCAAAGAGATTACAAAATGTTTTTGGTTTCTCTATTACTATCTCTTTTTGTATTCTAATTAAATTTTATGGTTGCATCATAGATATATTTGAAACTTTTACAGTCATTTTATGTTTGTATTTTTGATCTTGTAGATGACAAACTACAATACGTGTGTGTGTGTGTGTGTGTGTGTGTGTGTGTGTGTGTGTGTGTGTGTGAGAGAGAGAGAGAGAGAGAGCATTTTTGTCTTCAAAAGGAACCAATGGGTCTATAAGACCAAAAGTAATACAAGGTTTCCATACTAAGCCATGGAAAACACTAAAGGAAATTTTTTAAAAACTCATACAAGAAAGGATACACTAGCTCTATTCTATCATATCATCATGGTTATCAACAACAACATAGTGAGCATGTGGATACATGTGAAAATGCATCTCTATATTAGTGCAAAGGGTATCTTGTGTGTGTGTGTGTGTGTGTGTGTGTGTGTGGTGTCCTTTTCATCCATCCAAAATGTCCACCGTAAGGGAGTATATGATTGAGACAACAAGTGGGGGAGTTTCCATGTATTACTCTAGGTGGTCAAGGCAGTTCGTGGATTGGTGTGCAATAGGGTATAGTAGGCAAATGGTACTCTTGGGTGGGTTTGTGGGCTCAAGTACCTCTCTTGGGTGTGTGTGTGTGTGTGTGTGTGTGTGTGTGTGTGAGAGAGAGAGAGAGAGAGAGAGAGGGAGAGGGAGAGAGGCAAATGGTACTCTTGGGTGGGTTTGTGGGCTCAAGTACCTCTCTTGGGTGTGTGTGTGTGTGTGTGTGTGTGAGAGTGAGAGAGAGAGAGAGAGAGAGAGAGAGGGAGAGGGAGAGAGAGAGAGAGAGAGAGAGAGAGAGAGAGGCATGTGATGAGGCCAAAGACCGAATATAATACATACACCATAAAGTTCTCAATTTAATCATAAAGAAAAATGGAGAAAAAATAATAGTCTGTGCATTTTAGGGCTGATTACACATTAACTGATTAAGATTTAGGGTCCATTGGTTTTGACTTCTTGAATTCGCTCATAAGGGCTCGCCTTCTTGCCCATTTCCTGCCTTTCTTGTTACTTTGACCTTCTTGATTCATAATCCCTCTATTTAACTTGTGTTGATTTGACCTCCTTTCTTGCTACTTTGACCTTCTTCATTTCTAATCCCTAATAATAAGTGGTGTCTCGTATGCATTTTTAGATTGTCTAATTATTTCAAGTAGAAATCCCCTCATGTTAAAGGTGAGTTAAGGTGAGGATTGCATGGCCATTAAGGATCCAATACTATTAATGGCATCCATGTAGCATCCATGTGATGCTACATTATATGTCGATTGTAAGTGTTTTTTAAAGGACTCATGTGATTATCATGGTTGATACCACCAACTTGGTAAAGCATTCCACTCTAAACATCAACTTTGACCCTTAAAATTTTGCAATGATTGTTTCTTCAACTTTGTATAATAGGAAGCTAACTTGGTTTCACGTGTGTGTGTGTGTGTGTGTGTGTGTGTGTGTGTGTGTGTGTGTGTGTGTGTGTGTGTGTGTGTGTGTGTGTGTGTGTGAGAGAGAGAGAGAGAGAGAGAGAGAGAGAGAGAGCAAAAGAAAGTGATCATTATCTAGATCTATACCATGTAATGTCGATAGCCTATGCTAACATGAGATATCTTTCTTTGAATAGTCTTCCTCCTTGCTTAGATGGTATAAGCATCTTTTTGTATGTAGTTTTGACAATCCTTCCTCTTGTAATAAAGATTTATTTAGAAGTCATGTACTTTGTCACATTAAGATTTCAAGTACTTTGGTTGTTACAAACTCCATTTGAATATGCCAACTCACATCACATAATGAAATCTATTCAATTATTGGGCATCCCTAATGAAAAGGCTGAACAATTTTCCAATATTAATATGCTATATTATTGTATCTTGTCTTTGGTGTAGTATACATTCACATGTGTGTGAGAGAGAGAGCTTATGTATATGGCCATGTTTGCTTACATTCATGAGTGTGTGGGTGTACGTGTTTACATTTACATGCATGCATTATTGTAGCATATATGCACACATGTGCATACGTGCATATTTTTTAATCTCACTCCCAATGAACAAGATGTTTTTTTTTCCTTACATAAAAGCATCACTTGAATCATAAACTTTCATGAACAAGATGTTTTTTTCTTACATAAAAGCATCTCTTGAATCATAAACTTTCATGTACTTCTCATATTTCTATCTTTCAAAAATATACTAGAAAGTTTGACAATTTTAATAATCTCACTTAAATGAATTGACAATCCAAAGTATTATATTTATGAAGGATTTATCAACATAATAATTAGATATATAATGAATGATTTAGCCAACATAGAGGGAAGGGGAGAAGATAGATAGATAGGATATATATATATATATATATATAGAGAGAGAGAGAGAGAGAGAGAGAGAGAGAAGTCTTTGTCATGGCAGACAACTTTATGCAAGAAGAGGGGCTATTAAAATGGAGATTTTTCTTTGGTGGGTACGATAAGGCAAGGATACGCAAGGATTTGGAAGCAAGGAAAATAGAAAGGATAAAACTTGGCATACATATTGTGAGGCAAGAAAAATGGGAAATGCATTGATGGACATGTTTTGTAAGGAAAAGTATGTAAGTTTTTGAGCGGTGTGGAGAATGATAGGACAACATTAATTTGCTTAGGAAAAAAAACGTTTGTAATCTAATCTAGTGTGTGTGGCATTTAAATGTCTTTTCAATTAGAAACCCATTTTAAGTATAGAAGCCTTTTTAGGATTCGTAGAGAAGAGTTGCCGTGTTGATTTTTCTTAGAATTTAACATGGTTTTGGTTGCGGACCATTCTTTCCACAAAGAAGATTTTTAGGGCAAGGAGGGATATTGTGGCTACTTTTCTTCTAATTTGACATGGCATATCTTTCCAAGCACTAGCAAGAAAAGTTTACATAACCTATATTCAATCATGGAGTCTTTTTGTTATTTCATTAAGAAAGGGATACCGTGACAAATCTTCTTCTAACTTGACACGTCTATAAGTCACGGACCATTACTTTCCACCAAAAAAGATATTTCAATGACTATTCTCTATTCTCACATAGTTTTCAATCACGAGCAAACTCTTTTGAAGCTCTAAAGAGAAGTGTGGTAAGGGCCTTTTTAAATTTTCCATGCTTTCTTAAAAGATGAAGAAGGGGATAGTAAGGCTTATACATCATCATTGTCCAAAACTTAAGCTAGCACAACATTTTTTTCCATTGGGATTGATAGCTCACGATATCCTTAAAAAACACTTTCTAATAAGTGTGGTAAGGGCCTTTAAAAAAAATTCCATGCTTTCTTAAAAGTTGGAGAAGGGGATGTATACATTTTTAAAAGATAGTAAGGTTTATATATCATTACTGTCCAAAAATTAAGGTAACATAATCTTTTTTTTAAATTGGGATTGATAACTCCAATATCCTTAAAAAACATCTTCCTTGCATGTTACATGCGACTTATTTGTTTCAGGATGGAAGAGGAGGATTCATCTCAAGCCCACCATAGGCATTGAAACATTCAAACATTATGGAATTCAAGGATTCCACCCCATACAAGTGGCAACTCAATATAGAAAGGCTTGTAAATCACTTGTGAGTTTCTCCTTCTAAGGAACTAGGGGCATGACAAAGTACCATTTATTCAAGATTCAAGTTTGAGGATGAAGTAAACATTCTTGATTTCTTTTGATAGTGATACATATATCGCATGAGTGAGTGCAACGAAACATTGTGAACATTCCCCATGGGCACTCTCAAGAGAATGCTTAAGGGAATTCTTAAGCTTCCTTAGAGTGTCGATAAGCGAATCACATGTTAAGCCAAGATTGTACTTCTTAACATAATTAACCACTGAAATGGCTATATTCGGTCCTCACATAGATGCAAGCCATAGAGGGAGTCTCACCATTATTTCATATTTTTTTACCACATAGCTTGCTTTATTGTAATTATTTTAATGTGATCCATACTTATATGTCTCTAATATTTGTAAAAGGGCATGGATGAGTTATGAATGTTGTTAACAAACATTTTATGGGTAATTACTTAAGTCTATGTAAGTATTTTGCTCACAACTAATGTAAGAGTTTGCTCATCACAGTGAACAAGTCCTTCAAAGCATTGAACTTAGGAGAGGCTTACATGTAATTCCACACATCACCCAAGTATGGCCCAAGTATATGACGAATATGAAAGGATTTTACTTACAACAAAGAAATCAAGTGAACAAGTCCTTCAAAGCAATCAACTTAGGAGAGGAAAAACACAATCAAGATGAATGTAACATATCCATAAGGGTGTTTGCAAACAAGAGGAGGCACGAGTTAAATAATGCATTGGATTCGTGCCGATTAGCAAGGCTTCTATTCGTTGGATGTTTTGAAAAGTTTATTCGGATGGAGATGATATGTGATTTGGTAATGTGTGATGGTTGGTAGTTCTCGAATAAAAAATTTACCACCCCCCGTCGACGAGCATGCATTAAGAACTGGACCCTACAACTAGGGTAAGGGGGGCACTGATATGGTGGGCTTATGCAACCACTTTTGATGCATTTTGTTTCAAATTAGTGGGGTGCCAAGGAAGTACTAATGTGTCACTTCACTATTGGCTGACTTGAAGCATTGTCGTCCTACTTCTATCCACCCCAATGTCATTAGACTGGGGGTTATTAGTTTTGAAGGTTAGAGGCACACTTGATGTAATTAAAACTCAATCAACAATGATGTAATGGCTCCTTTTGCTCTCGAAAATCCACCTCTCAGCTCAAACATTGAACATTGATGAAATCACCCATCATTGTGCTCCAAAAATTCTATGGAAAAATCCAATGTCCTCAGAATTTTCAAGTGGCAAAGAAGTGGAGAAAGACTCTCTTTGTGGAATAGTGATAAATCCTTGAGAGATCTTCAAAGGGTTAAAATTTAGAGAGATTCTCCCTTCGTTGTGCACACACACATGGAGAGAGAGAGAGAGAGAGAGAGAGAGAGAGAGAGAGAGAGAGAGAGAGAGAGAGAGAGATCACTATTTTGGTTGCTAAAGGTGGAGGCCATTTTTAGGAAGTTCAATTGGTGTATAGTCTAGATGTTGCTTCCAATTGCCATGCTTGTGGCATGGGAAAGGGCACATGGCACTCTAGTTTGCAAACACCCTAGTCCCTTTGCCATTTTAGGCCCTTCCCACAAATAATAGTGGGTCGTGGAATGCAATTAATTAGACAAAGGTTAACATTTTCACAAACAAATGCTTGCATTGGGCTTATGTGTCTGGTCAAGTTTTTAGAGTTTGATTCCTCAAATTGGCACAATTACAACCAGGTTCGAGGAAGTTACACATTTCCTCTTGAAGTTTCCTCAAATTGGCACAGTTACAACTAGGTTCGAGGAAGTTACACATTTCCTCTTGAAGTTTCCTCAAATTGGCACAGTTACAACCAGGTTCGAGGAAGTTACACATTTCCTCTTGAAGTTTCACTATGTATGTTTTATTACTATTGACTAAATTCCTTTTTGAGTTCACACATTAGTTAGTGGTTTCGCAATTTCAACCCACCCTAGGTTGAGGTAAGGCAAACCTTTCCCAAATGCTGGTTACAACTTCTCTTGGCCAAGTTAGGTTTCTTGGCTGATTTAACTAGACAATGGGTAAGCTATGTTACATATCAATGATATAAATGCTCAAGCATTTAGCCCATGAGGAGTGGCAAGGGACTAGGGCAATGAGGAAGCTATGTTACGAGGATGGGGAAGCTATGTTACACATCAATGATGGAAATGCTAAAGCATTTTGCCAATGGGAGTGTCAAGTGGCCAAGTTAACTAGGCAACAGGGAGGTTATGCCATGAGCCATAACACATCACTGATGGAAAATGCTAAAGCATCTCTACTTGGGGGTGAGGTTGCTTGATGTATCTTGCTAGTGGTCGTCCATGGTTTCTATAATGTCGTGGGTTTGAATCTACCATAGCGGCACCTAAACTCTGTGGTGGGTTTGAATCCACCAAATCCTATACCCACTCTTTCATTAAAAACCAAAAAAAACAAACTCGTGGCTTGAAAGTTGAAGCTTTTTGTTCTTTGAATCTTTGTGGGTCTCCCACGAGGTGGGAATTTGCCTTGCCCCAAGAGGAGGAGAGGACTCAAAGAGGACTCAAGAGGAAAAGTATAAAGCTGCAACTTGCAAGGGAGGAGCCCACTCTCTCCAACAAACGGTAGGTTTATATTACTATGTGGGTGGGCTAGGTTAGTGAAGTGCCCACTTTCCCCACCATTTTGGTTGGCTTTTGTGTGTGTGTACTGCTTGCTACCCACTACACAGCTTAGTGCAGGAGTGCTGTGGTGGTCTGCATCTCTCTTCCCAAACAGAGTAAAAATAAATCTACTGGCAAAAGCTCTCCGGCAGTTTCCAAGCGTTTGCAGTTTTGTTGTCTCCTGCCCCCCCCCCCCCTCTTCTTGCCCTTCCCTTTCTTGCTTGCTGCCCTTTTTTCTGTGCGTGTGCTTTTTGCAGAGCTCCTGCCAAATGCCCACGATGATGCCCTTGCTAGCTGGAGATTTTTGAAATTTTCCGCTCAAATTTTTCACCCTAGCTCGCCCATGGCGAGTAATAATAATAATGGGCAACCACAACCACCTCTTGAAGAAGAAGATGAAGGCCCCCATTCTCACCCACCCTCCTCTGCAGAAGATCCTACCCCCCTTCTGAGCAGTGAATCGCAGCAAATTACTGCTCCCTTTCCCAGCCCTACCCCTCCTCCTCCTCCCCCCATCGAATCCACCAGCCGAGCTTTGGTTCCTTTCACCGGAAGCTTTCCCGCCATCGCCTTTCCCTTTCCTTGCGATTCTAGCAAGCCCGTCATCGCCATCGCGAAAGCCTCACCTTTAGATGTAGATCTGGAGCCTGATGATGAAAAAAAGCCAGACAGCAGAGAGCACAAGAAGAGGTCCAAAAACTGGACCAGATTAGAAACCCTAACCCTAATCCGGCTCCGAAGTGAGCTTGCCCCCCGATTTGCCAAAGCAGGGCGCAAAAGTGACCTATGGGATGAGATCGCGGAGTCCCTGCAGAAGGGCCATTTTTGCCGCGATGCCCAGCAATGTAGAGATAAGTGGGAGAAGCTCATGGCGGGGTACAAGGAGGTGCGCGATGGAGTCAAGCAGAGGGAAGACAACCCATACTACGACGAGCTTCACCCACTGCTCTCTGGCAGGCCCCTCAAGCGAGAGAGGGAACGGCAGGATGCCATAGGCGATTCACCATCGGTGGACATCGCCACTGCCACTGGGAAAGAAGAGCCTTTCAAAAACCCAGTCATGGATGGCCATCACCAACATCAGCCTCTGAAAGCCCTAGCCATGGATGGCCATCACCACCAGCCTTTCAGAACCCTAGGCATGGATGGCCATCACCAGAAGACTTTCAGAACCCTAGCCACCGATGGCCACCATCACCAGCCCTTCAGAACACTAGCCGTGGATGGCCATGCCATTGCTGATGATGAGGATGAAACTGAAGAAGAGAGAGGACACCTGCGGAAGCAAAGGAAGGGCTCCAAGTTTGTGGCTGCAGCAGATTTGCATGCTGTTCAGGCCTTACTGGAGTCCATCATAGCCAGGCAGCAGAGATTTTTCAAAGAGCTACTGGATGCCATTGAGAAAAAGGAGCAGCTCCGGGAGCAGATGCGCCAGGAGAGGGAAGATAAATGGAGGGCAGAGGAGAGAGCTCAGCGCGGTGTCTTCACAGAAGCTATGCAGATTCTCACTCAGAAACTCGGAGGGGGCGATAGAGTTGTGGTGCCTCCCACAACAACAGGAGCGGCAGCCCCCCTTGCAGCCATCTCTGCACCTCTGATCTGCAGTCCAGCCGTGCATCCTGGACCAAAAAGGCGCTCAAAGAATTGGAAGAGAATAGAGGTCTTGCAGCTCATCAAGCTGAGAGGAGAGATGGAGGACAAGTTTGTGAAGTCGACAAGAAGGGCTGCTTTGTGGGGGGAGCTTGCTGAGATGCTCGGCACCCAAGGAATCAAAAGAGATGGGAAGCAGTGTAGGGAAAAATGGGACAAGCTAATGTCAGAGTATAAGGATGTACTTGATGGTAAAAAGGAGAAAGGAGACAGCCCTTACTTTCCAGAATTGCAAACAGCCATGGCTGGGGGAAGGCCTGGAGAAGCAGGATAATACATATATAAAAGGGGTAGGTTGGAAATGCATATATTAAAGGGCTTCTCAGCTCTCCCTTTCTCTATACTTTACTGTTTACCGTGTTCTGGGTTAGATAGGAGATATACAGTAGCCTTCTTACATTCAAAGCATGACGCCCCCCCTTCTTTCCCTGCTGCGACCAAGATTTTGGGCTCAGTTTTGGGAAGGAGCACAATAATGAAAGGGAATGATAGCTTGTGGGGTGAGGCGTCCTTCATGAAATCATAAAAGCAAAGAGGAGACAAGGGACATCCCTTTGAAGATGTCAATATCCCTAGGTAGACATGTATACATTAGAAAAATTTCAGACTCTCATTGTAACAGGTGGTGAACCCTGTGTACAGTATGTGATAACGTGGAGGAATGTTAGAGGTATCAGACTTCTGACTGGTATGGCTGTCTTTCAATCCCATTTATGATTATATGCTTATTTTATTACCTAGGCATTTCAAGGATTACATTTGAAGGAAACAAGGGTCTCTGGAGGCCATGTAATGAAATCAGTTTGTATGCAAATAACACTTAGATGTTCTAACTGGCTGTCCCCTGTGTGAAGCTGGGCATTGAGTTTTTCTTATGGCAGTAAATACTTACTGTATGCTGGACGGGGTGTGTTTAGTGCAGACAATTCCATCAAAACATGTTTATAGTATTCAATGTGCTTTTCTTTGACATATTTAGCCACCAAGATTCATGACTATATTACAACGTCCAGAAAAAAGGACACTTGTGGAGCATGGTAGGCATGTCCTGCACCTCAATGGTTAAATGTGGCACGTTCTGTTGACTTGGGCTGAGGCCAGCTTAGAGCTTGGGAAAACAATTTGTGATCTTGTTGCTCTTGATGCCAGAGTTGTAGGCAACGGTCTAGAGTTGAAGTATGAATCTAGTTTTTGCCACAAGTTGACTCGAGTCCCTTGTACAACCTTGTGGTTGCTTCTGGATTTCAACATTGTACACTCTGAAGTTACCTTTACGTGGCACTTGCGTTGCTGTGAACCTGATTTCTTAGAATTAAGAGCTATGAGCCCCTAGGGTATGCTTGTCAGTGGTAGCCTTCATCTTTGCTTAGTCTGCTTTTTACCCTAAGAGAAGTGGTAGAAGTTTAGTGCAAGGGTTTTTGTATACGAATGTCACACAAACTGCTCAACACATATTTACTTAGGTACAGGGTCTCCTTATGTGGCTTAAAGATTCCTCCAAGATGTAAGTCTCAGTATCTGTCATGGTGGAATCTGCGGCAAAGTGATCCAAACTGCTGAAGACAGAAGTTGGTACAAATATGCACACTGACTCTTGTTAGTCTGGCAGTGCTGCTGCACTTTTGCTTTACTTGGGACGTGGTCTTGTTGGGTCCCGATGAGATTCCAACAAGTATTGCCTCCTTGCCAATCTCCACAAAGTTGACTCTCTTTTCCTTCCCCTCTAGAGCCTGCTGGCTGCCTCTAGATTTTCTCATTATGCACTCTGAAGCGAGGCTGAAGGCCAGAGCAAGCCTATTGACTGGAATAGTTGGCTGCACTTGCTTTGTAATGTGGCTGAATTTCTGTTCTTTTTTTTTTGGAAACAAGATCCTTCTATTAGTTAACAAAAAAACAGCTTCAAAAGGCTAGATACAAACTTGCCTCCACGTATAGAGAGCGAGGATCAAAGAACAAAAAAAGTGCGGAAGGATGCACTACTCCTCCGGCTAGCCGCTTTAGGAGAAGAAGGCTATCTCATACAAGGGGTGGGGGAGGGAATAACCATAGAGGTGGTCTATAATGCAAGCCGGCTTACCACCAACACATATATTTTGAAGGTCAACCTAGTTTATGGCCTTCAAATTGAAGGTTAGGGATGGCCTTCAAGTTTCAGCCTTGATGCTGGCTGTTAGTTCCAGCCATCATAATGGCTTGGCCTGCTGTTTATGTTACGAGAAGTGAGAGAGACTCAGTATGATGGTTTATGTTTAGGATTTGAACAGATGCCTGATGCTGCCTGCCTTGCGGATCTGCACAGGATTTGGTACCTTTGATAGTGGAGAAGTCTCTTATGCTCCTCTTGTCTCAGGTAAGACCCGGCAAGCAAGATTAGGGGCAGAAATTTGGGCAGTTTTGACAGCCCAGTGGGCACCCAAAGGTGCCTAGGGCATGGCCCAATGGTTGGGACACAAGGTGGGCACAATATGAACATATTTTATGGTATTTTAAAAATTGTTTTATGACTTGAAAGTGGATGGCCGACGTGAAAACAACTTGCCATCAGATCCTTATATAAAGGAGGTTAAGGTCATAGTAGAGCGTCATTCTTTCATGCATTCAACATTGATTCAGAGGCGTATTGTCTTGAGGTGTATTTTCTAGGTAGTATGTAGTGCTCTTTGTGCCTATGTGCTAGGGACATAACCTCCTCAAATTGTGGCACAAGAGGTGCAAATGGACATGTGCTCTGGTCCTTTCTCTCTCATTGAAGCACAATGACATGCCCTTGATCAGAGTTGAGCACAATCTTGATACACGCTTAAACTATTAATATAATTCAACAGGAATGAAATGACACAACACTAACAAAGTAGCAATGCAAATGACATTGATACTAAGAGGGGTCCCCCCTTGTAATATGTTCATGGCTTTTCCCACACAAACCAACCTATTTGCACAAGTAAATGGAAAGGTAGATGCAGATGTTTATTAGTAAATTATTAAAAAAAATAACAAGGAATTTGTGAGATACAAGCTTCATGGACATTGAATGCCTGGTTTGCAATGACATTTTATGCAATGAAAAGAGATACCAAACATGATTTTGTCGATGCTGATGTTGAAATCCAAAGCTTTAGGCGGCCATGAGGAGACATAGAAGGCCAAAATGACCAAGCACGGGGATGTACAGCAGAAACAAGGCCAGTAAAAGCTCTTACCAATGAACATGATCAGATTTGCAGGTTTAAACCATTACTGGTAGAATTTGACAGCGGCATGATTATTCAGGAGTGTTCACAACGAGTACTCCCCGGCCAACCGAGATACTGTACTTTAGATCTGGGTGCCTACCAATCCTAGTAGCCCTAGCATACTGCCCTTACTGTAGACATAAGTCCCCTTTCATCCATGTGTGAATCCACATGACCCTTTGCATGGACGTAGTCCCCTTCCATCCAGGTGTCATGCCCACACTATGGAGCACGTCCATAGATCTAAAGCTCTTCAAGAGGCTGGAAATCCATGGATCCAAAGCTCGTCAAGAGGTTGGAAGAGCGTTGTAGGCGGAAGTAGGACATCCGATACTCCCGTTAAATAGCAAAGGGTCCATGTGCGGAACTCCTGCAACAGCTTCTTCTTCCTCCGTCTGAAGATTCCGTCCACTTCTCTCGTCGTCTGTTGGCGTCCGTCCACCATCGCTGCCGAGTTTGTCCGATTGTTGCGCTCCAATCGAGAGCCTCAGGCAACCTTCAAAGCTTCCAGTGTCACGTAAACGTCTATTGCATTGTGCGATTATTATTATCATGCTCATTTACAAGTTATTGATTTTATAAATAATTCGATTGCAGCATCTTTTATGAGTTGTTCATATCATCTAATTCATAAATTTCCATGTGATGATTTCATTCTTTACTTTAGTTTTATTATAAATTTGGCCACGTGTACATTTTTGGCTTTGATACATTGCTTTGTTTTATGTATGATGGATTTGATCACATGCACATTTTGCTTTGATATGATTAAAATGTGACAAGTCAGCCGATGAGGTGATAGCTCAAGTGGTAGAAATGTTTGTCTAGGACCAAGAAGTCCTGGTTTCAAAACCCTACATGGTGTTTCCTTGGCGGTATCACCTATGGGCAGATAAAAAGTGCGTAGGGGGGGGCGAGAGCTTATGGGCAATGAAAAATAGTAGCTATGGGAGGATATTGGACCTAAGGCCAATGGAAAAAAAAGTGTTAGGTGGCGTTTTGTTTCATAAATGTATATGCACATGACATTCAAATTGTTTACACAACCGATATCCTTTTATTCACTTTCGCAATGATTGATTTTGATGGTTGGTGGACGACAAATCGTATTTTTATGTTGTTAATTATAGTGAGAGATTTGACAGGTCACGGAACATGCAATAAGGTATTTCTTAGATTATCTAACAAGATCTCAAGGCAAATAATAGTATCACAAAAATATTATTAAACCCTAGAAACACAACGATTGTGTATTAATAAAGATTATTTAACCAAGTAACAACTTGCCAAAGGATCAAATTATTAATCGATTGATTAATGGCATGTTTATCATTGATCTTATTGGGCTCACCTCCTTGTGAATATGCTGAAGGTATGCTTAGGATGGTGCAGGAAATGGGAAGGGGATAGTTACGCAACTACCATCATGGTAAGAACCAAGAACCACATAGAACAAAACTCGTACACATCTCCAAGCTTATGACTAGATTTGATGGCAATGGTGGAGACCCTCTAGTGAAATATCTAGAAATGTCCAATCAAGTCATGTGAAGCTTTTACGTGTGTCAATGATCATCCTAAGAGAATAGTGCCTTTGGCCTTTATGTATCGAGGCAATGGTTTTGTTCCTTGAACCTTGTAGAAAAAGTTGATTTTTCTACCTTGAAGTTTCCCTCACAGTCATTTTTCCCCCGTGGAGCACGATAGAGTCCTATAGCACAAATCCAAAATGAGGATGAATCTATTCCATGATTTACATTGTAAAGACCAAGCATCTCCATCCGAGGTGTAATGCTAGAGAGAGGCTCGATGAATCTCTCATCTCAAGATTTCTCTTGGGTTTAAGGAACACAAAACTCCATGATCATCTCTATCGGTCTAGGCATATCTTCTTTGATGAGTTTTGTAGAGAAGCACTAGACCTCGGTGATAATTTACTTAACGGGGACATCAGAACCAACCCAATAGCTTCACCTTCTGAAGCTTCATTATTAACACATTCTCTTTAAAGGCAACATAATCAGAAATGGAAGGGTTCAAAATAAGAGAGAAGTGTTAATGTACTTGCCAAAAAAATCGCCAGTAGATTAGGCCAGCAATGGCGAGGACCATAGTCCCAAGACCAACAAGTCACCCTCAATTGTATCCTAGATTAGGCCAAAAACTGGCAAGGACTGTAGTCCCAAGACCAACAAGTCATCCTCAATTGTTTTCTAGAAGAGAAATGGTATAGTGTGCTTTGTACCACCACGACCATTGTTCAAGTCAAGAGCTTACCTTAGCCTTGCTGAATTATGTGTTATTGGTCCTTGCCTTCGAGCCGAAAATGCAACTCTTCGATGCGAGTGTGCTAGCTCATTCGTCTCGCATGCTTCTTGCCAAGAGGGTGAAAGAAGACCTAGATGCACATAAAAAGTCATTCGTCTTTACAGTGGTTCTCTCTCTCACAAAAGGCGGGGAAAGAAGAGGAAGTAAATGCAAGAGGCAAACCTACAAACAAACCTATCTAGCATGCATTCCTACCAAGCAAGCAAGATTCGATAGCAGACATGAAAGCAAGAAGAGGGAAGAGAAGAGCTCACAAGTATTCTATTGCAAGGAAAAGATTGTGTATTGCTTATTATAAAAAATGACTTATATATAAGTGATTAGTTTTCACACTAGGTCAACCAAACTTAAAAATGGTCCAGCCTCTATTACTAGTCTTAAGCAAGTATGTATATGGAGTCCTTAAGCTTCCCGTATTTGACTTTAAGCACAATGCAAGGCCGCTTGATATGTTACAGCATCATCTTTTAAGATAAGTTCCCATTTGAGCGAATAAAATGGCAAAGCGCCTTACAGTACGTGCGGGTGACACCATGTTAACATACGCACCTTCCTAATGGTGACTGTATCCTTGCATCACTCGAGTCGGTAGTGAAGCTACTGGCATGGTGGAAAGGTGTAAATGGCCCTATAAGAATATGGCACAACGGAAAGAGATAGCAAGACAAAGCACAATAGACAATGCAATAGATACACAATGGAGAGAATTCAAACATTCTGATTATACCAAAGAGGTACAAGTGATGGTGTTGTCCACCCGTGCACTCTCAAGTAGAACTTAGATGGCAATCTAGACAGACTCTGGATGGGGAATGTACGAAGTGTAGAAGGGGATGGATACTCACAAGCATTGGATGCCTTAGCTCATGGCAACCATGTCCATATATAGTACTATAGGCGGTGTGGTAGATGTTTATATGAGGGTGATTTCATTGCATAGACACAGTCACCGCTCGCGTATCAAGAACACGGCCCATCGACCACCGCCCACTAATGATGGACCTGGTATTTGATGGAATATTCTAGGGAATATTCCTCATACCGTCGCCCCAGGCCCTAGCTAACGCTTGTATCTCTAACCATCTCCTAACCATCATCAATGGTCACAATAATGACCCCATCGGCATCTAAGCCGAGTTCCCACTAAAGACATATACACCATGGCTACTCCTCATAATGGGGGCCTAACAAATGTGCATTATACACATCAAAGTAAGATACATGCTGAGAGGCGGGCATTGAGTGTATACTAACAGGTCCAAGATATGCCATGAAGTTATCGTGCGAGGTTAAATGGTCTGATTAGGGAGGACCGATCTCCCCACAACCAGATGCATCGCAAAGTGGTAACAAACTTTGTGGGTAGCTCTAATGGAAAACATGTCAAGGTGGCATGGAAAGTGATAGGCAATGTAGAGGGTCTTCATGCTAGGCCCCATTGGTTATGGAAGTGGCATGGACCCTTCAACATTAGGTAGTTTGGTAGAAGTAGCCCCCACCATATGATTGCACCAGGACCCACCATGGAATGACTGGCATGGGGAGATGGTGGTCCGAATCTTCATGGCACAACATGAAATTATGTTCTAATCCCACATGATGATGCTACGAGATGAGGCTTCTTCATGGTGAAAACATCGGCGGCTAGGGTGAGGTTGTGTTGGTGAGATGAATAGGAGTCAAAGTCCATTGAAGATCTTTGGAGGTACCTTCAAGGTCGAGGGTTCTCCAGGCAGCATCGGTTTATACCATAGGCAAGACTTCTTACACCTGCCATGGTCCCCCTATTTAGGAATGTGCCTGGAGGGTTGGTGTTGATAAGGTTAGTGGTATGTGCATGTGCTTGTGGGTACTATGAGATGTGAGAATTGAAAATATTGTGATATTCGTAGTGAAATATGTAGGTGGCATGTATGAGCAATGGACAAATGTGTGTTTGAATGTGTGAACTTCTCCAAACAAGGAGACTTCTCCAACTCAACTACTTTCTTTGGCTTTATTTGTTGCTTTCTTCATTGACAACCCTTTTCTTAGGGAGTCAAGATTATTACATTGTCTGAAGCATGGTAGTGGACCTTGCTCATGGCTCTAATGGAGCTGGGTGGCCTTTGTGGCTCAAGGCATTTGACATTGTCGAGTACCAAGGATAGAGACAATGTGAATCAATGGGTGATGTGGTCGATGATGAGGCCACATAAGGTTCCTACTAATTTGAGAAAGGTCCAGGTGATGGGCCATACCATGGGCAAGGCTTGTGCCTGACATGGTCCCCTTGTCCAAAACTTATCTAAAGGGCTGTCGACGATGTGACTCAATGCAGATTCATGAAATTGCCTATGTGTTTGTTACATGCAAAGACCGTCTATACATTGCAAGGGTGTGTATGGGCATTAGGAAAAAGTTATGCTCGTATAAAAGTTTCTTCTGATGAAAGCTCCAACACATCGCTTTCTTTAACAATTATTTTTCTGCTTTCTTCGACTCTTACACATGGTTTGAGATAGGGAATTGAGTGTTGGGTGTAGTGAGGAATGTCCATAAGATGGGTATGGAAGAATTTAGGACAGCCAATATGGCATGTACATTGGTAAACTATGAGCGATGGGTGGCTTGTTGGATGATGTGGAGACGATGGGATGTGGTTTGCAGTGACCTGGGCATCTCTACCTCATTTTGATTAGCATAGTTGTTGACATGTTTTGCAACTTGGAGGGAGAGCGAGAGGCACAGCCCAGTTACGTCATGTTTTGCAATTTGGAAGGAGAGGCAGAGCCTAGTTACATCTTGGGCTTTTGTTGGCTTTTGTTACATCACCAGCTTTTCTCCCCATTTAGGTTCTCTTCTTATGGGAGATTTTCATGCTCGTTCTCTCTCTCTCTCTCTCTCTCTCTCTCTCTCTCTCTCTCTCTCTCTCTCTCTCTCTCTCTCTCTCTCTCTTCCTCCTCTTTCTAAATTTTTTTAATAAATAATTAACATTTTTTAAAGTTCTTTTAAATATTTTTTTGGGTGATGATATGGCACATATGAGCCTACGTGATGACATGGTACTTTTTATAAAAAAAATTTAAGTAATGAAGGACGTGATACACATGTAAGCGTATGTGATGATATGGCACACGTGAGCCTACGTCACCACATGGTACTTTTGATAATATTTTATCTTTTATTTTTGATATTGTGGCATAAGCGAGCTACATCATGATGTGGCACTTTTTGGGTGATGATGTGGCACACGTGATAGCATGGTACTTTTTTTAAAGTGTTTGTGTGTGTGTGTGTGTGTGTGTGTTTGTGTGTGTGTGATGATGACACGGCACACATGAGCCTACGTGATGATGCACTTTTATTTCCAGGTTTTTTTTTGCTCTCAAGTTTTGTGTGAATATTAGCATAAAACTCAAAAAATAGAAGAATGTCAAGCCTGAATACCACTTACCAAACTTTAAAAACAAAGTATGTTAGAAGGAATCTTAGGAAAAGATACCAAACCGATTTTTACTTTCTCTAGAATTTGAACTTTATTCTCTTCGTTTCCCACCTCTCCTGTGCATCACTCATTTCAGCTATATCTACTTCATCTCTTCTTCTTCTTCTTCTCTCAACCTCTTTTTTTCCATCTTAATAGTCTAGTAAACTTCTTTAAGCTATGTTTGCTAATCATGATTTCTTTGTCATTTTATTTTGTTTGCTATGTTTGGAACCTTACTGACCATGATATTATTTGTAAAAACTTACAGGGTTATTTGTCAACTCAACTATAAGAAAAACCAAGTGCAAGGTGCACAATATTTTTTTAAAAGTTTTATTTTTAGTTATTTAGATTGTTGAGCCCATCAAAATGGTAATAATTTTATGTTCCCTTTTGTAGATGAGCTCCAAGAGAAAACATGTATGTAGCATTGAAAGTGTTGAGCTTTTTCAACAGGAAGGATGCTGAAGGCGGCTGGATCCCTCAGCAGTTCAGGAAGTTAGACCAGATCATGGCGATGAGACCTAGCACTCAAGGAGAATTCAAGGTAGAACAAAAAGACATTGGTGATCCTAACAAGCATTGGAAAGATAGGATTGTGGAGTTCTGCAGAGGTGGCCAAATGGTGCAATGGAGGTCCTTGTGTAGCATGTTTATATGCACACGACATAACGCTACATCACCGCAATGAAAGTATAAGATCTAAGACAAACAATAAGATTTAGTAAGTAGTCTTTGTTTTTTATGTTCAATATCTAATTGTTTGTGCTATATAGCTAATCATTAAATTTTCTTGCAGCTTTATATCCATCAAATGTGCACGAGTGGCAGAATGCAGAGTGCATCAGAATCAATGTATTCCATATAGAGATAGGTACATTGCTATCTGGCAACCCACCCAACCGTTTAGTTGCACAGGGAATCTTCTTTTACAAGTCCATGTATGTTTTGGATAATGCAAACGATTATATTGGTAGATTGGAGTCTATCCCACTACCAAGAATGGGTTTGTTCCTGCACAAACATCATTGTTCCTGCACAAACATCATTGTGGCATGCAAGAATAACATATGAACAGATATGCATGCAATAATGAAATCATCAACAGGTTTTAAGGACATCCATCTAAGTTGGTTTATACCATTTAGTTCCTTTGCATAGATGTTTGCATCATGTGAGCGTATCAAGGAAATAAAGTTAACATATCAAGTGAGGTCACTTGATGATATGATTGGATGAACTAGTATTTGGGAGAGGGATGAGATGTAAAGAGGACCTCTATAGAAGATGCCATTGACTGTAAAGTAACAATGCCAAATGTTACATTTAGGTGAGATCAGAACATAATGTTTGTTTGTGTTTGTAGCAAATTCTGTTAGGGTGGCAGCCATTAATTTTTAGCATTGGTTATTTCTATGACCACGTATTTCATTGGGAGGTAAACATTATGCATGAGATTTTGTTACAGAAGATGGCGACTGTGGAGAGGCATCTTGGCAAAGCTTGGATCAAGACATGCATGATGGAACTCACTCTTCCATCATAGATGTTGTAATCTAATCACAAGGTCGAGACCCGTTTGTGGTCAATCTAGAAAGCCATTGGCTTCCATTGGCCTTTCTTAGACAAGTGATCCAATTGATGTGTAGTGATGCACCAACGGGCCGAGCAAAAGTCGGTTGTTAGTGGTTTTGCATATTTGTGCAAAATAGAACTTGTATATTGTAATCGAAAGCCGGTTGTTAGCAGTTTTGCATATTTGTGCAAAATAGATCTTGTATATTGTAATTCAATACAATGTGATCTAAGGATTCACTCGCCAAACGTTCATCCTAAATCACGTTGTTGCTAGCCCATACTCGCGTTTTAATGAAAATAGGCTAGAGTCGCGAGCTTTTAAAGCTGATTTTTAGTGGTTGTTGCATATTTGTGCTACATAGACCTTGTATATTGCAATTCAATACAATGCAATATATTTGTGCTACATAGACCTTGTATATTGCAATTAAGTACAACGTGATATAAGGCTTCACTTGTTGCCAACATCCCCCCTAAATTGTGTTGTACTGACTTGCAATATACAAGGTCAATATAGTGCAAATATAGAACCCTACGGGCAATCGCAGACAATCTTATTTCTTTGATATTCTCAAGACATAACATGGATATTTCAAAGGTGCTAGAGGATAAGAAGACACATAGTAAGTGCCCCAGTACACAAGTGCAAACGTCACATTGTTAACTACCACCACGGGTTTATTTGCTATTTGCATCTGTTTCTTGAGAATGAGAAAGTTTTAATAGAAGGAGGTAAGGAGATGGAAGAGGAACCTTCAAGAGCAGAATATGAGGTTCAAGAGATTACGGAGGAGATAAACTTGGCTACCTTAGTGTGAGCAGCTTGATCTTGACTCCCTCGAGAGAGACGACACCCGAGTGGTTACAGCTATTGATGAGGATCCCACTATGATAGAGGAAATGGAGCACATTCTAACATGATTCCTCCCTGCATATCCAATAGGAAATGGAGCACAGTCTGAAATGATTCCTCCCTGCATATCCAATAGGAAATGGAGCACAGTCTGAAATGATTCCTCCCTGCATATCCAATAGGAAATGGAGCACAGTCTGACATGATTCCTCCCTGCATATCCAATAGGTGACAACTAGTATGTCCTATTAATAGATATTCAAGCATTGTTTGACATCAGGAATGATTACTATCTCGCCACCATCATCCCACATAATCTTGAAGAAGATGATGATTTTGTTGATCTAAATGTGGATAAGTATCTTCTATTGGATTCAAATGTCAAGGAAAGTGAGTTCCATACTTTTGCTAAGATAATAGTAATGATGTACAAGGAAGCTATTCACCACTATGAAACCAACCTTTCCACTAAAGAGAAATTTCAAGCTATTCAAGCAAAGACTCAATATTTCACATATGGGAAGGGAAGGGGAGTCTTTATCCGTCCAAGATGCAAACTCAATAATCAACATATGGACAAATGATTTACTTGTTAATGACGAGAATCAGAAGGTCTGATTACAAGAATTTTGAATAACGTGATGAAGCATTTGTTTTGCTGACTTATGGACAACTTTGTTTCGCCCAGCAGCTAGTGGTGTATGAGGATGATTTTCTTGTACTCCCATCAAGAACACAAGTGGGAGGACTATGAAAGGACTCAGCACTAGGAGAGTACATAAACTGAATGAAATTTCCACAATTTATTATATTCCACAAAAAAAAAAATCAAAGGATAAAGCTAAATTCCCATTTTTTGCAATCAAGATATTATCTAGATATATGTAGACAAAATCATGCTTCTGGAGAAGTAGTTAGCGGTGTGAATCTTCAAGCAGGTCCCCGGAGTGTATGCTCTAAGGAGCAAATATTACTTAGACTATACCACATATAGATTAACATGAGGGATCAAGGATCCCAAGATGTTAAGTGAATAGGGCAAAAGGGATCTTCTCAAATTCAAAAGGTTAACAGTTTTGCCATTTCTATCATTGCAGAATGATGTCGAGCCATCTTCAAAGGGGGAAAGGCTTTGCGCACTACTATAGGATGCTAGTCAGTAGGATAAGGAGTAGTAGTAGACTCTAATCTCTTGTAAAAAATTAGTTTTTTAATGTAAGTACACTTCAAGCTATGTAGCTTCCACTCCTTCTCTCTTGCAATCCTTAAAGCTTCATCAAAGGTACCTGATCTTTTTAACTCAACCTTCTCCTTCAGATCAAGATGAAGGGATTGAGTGAACATATGCTTTTTTTAAGAAGTATAGGTGGGTGCATAGCTCCCAAAAATGAAGCATCTCATCTGCCCCCATAGATCCTCAAAATGGTCTACAAATCGATCAAATACATCCGACAAACTATGCTTCAATTTCTGTAAATCCTCCCAAATAGCATATCAGGGGATTCACCTTTCTTGAAATGTTGCACCAGAACTCCTTTAACATCCTCATATGCTTGCCGGTTGACTCCTTTAAGTCTGGAACCACCTTTTTGCATCCCCTTTCAATAACATGGACAATAGTGTCAATTTGTCCTCATCTTTGTCTTTTTCAAATGTAAAAGTTGCCAACTCCATCCTAGCTAAAAAGTCCTCTAGATCCTCATTAGTATGCCCATAAAACACAGGATAAGACATCATCGCAACCATTTCCACAACCGACACTACTTAGCTTCCACCAACAGTAGTCTGAATGGTGCCTTGAAAGCCCTCCTCAGTGGGGAAACCAAAACAATGATGGTTTTAGGAGATGCTGCCTCTATAGCTCCATCTAAAGCACACCACCATGAGAGGAGTCTATCACAAGCACCACAGCCCAACCAAAAAAACAATAGAAGGCACCAGAACACCCAGCGACTATCCCTTGGTCCTCAACTGCCCCAAAAGGATACTTCAATACCCTCCCTAATCGATCCAATAGCAAAACTGACTCAAGTTGTCCTCTAAGGTCAGCTCCTACTTCCAGTGACTCTAATCTACCACCTAACAGTCTCTCCTGACCATAGCTGACATCCAGTTGACTAAACTCATCTCCAACTGACGCGAAAGTGTTCAGATTCTACTTCCAAAGTCCTCTCTTTGTATCCTGTCAAAAATCAGCTCTCTCCAGAGTTCCAAAGTGTCCTCCATCGTTAGATAGCTCCAAATCCTAGTCCTTAAACCATTCAAAACCATATAGCTCCAAATCCTAGTCTTTAAACCATTCAAAACCAGATAGTTGCCTTTAGCTAACCAACCACTAGCTGATAGTTAACTCATTCAAAGTGCCACAAACAAGTCAAATTCTTTGTTACCTATCTGTGAATTCCAATGGCTTTCCCAGTCCAGAATTGATCCTCGTGTCCTCTATAATCCTCCAATGTCCGCGGACCTTGTGGCTACACTCCCTCAACCTTCCTGATGGTCCTGTCGACCCCCCTCTGACCATCTCTTGATCTTCCACCTGTAGAGTTCTACTTCCAAATTCTACCACCACAGAGTTGTCTACCTCCAAAGTATATACTAGTTCTAATACTTTCCAAAAATTTCCTCTCACAGCTACCAACTTTCAGATGTCTCTCAACTTGGCAAGATATTACCTACAAAAGCTATCTGTTGACTATAGCAAGCTGTCAGAATGGATTGCTTCCACCCAACTAGCCTAACTAACCTAGCTAACACACACAAACTTTTTCCTTTGAGTCAACCAACACCACGCAAGCCTCAAAACACTTAGACAAAACCAGAACTAATCCTCAAAAACAATCAACTGACCACTAATGCCAGACTGCTACCACAAAAACCCTATAAAACAACCAAGACTTCTGACAACTATCGTCAGAAAAACTTAAAACTATCAGTTGTACCTCAGAACCTCTCCCTTTTAACTCAAATAGGTTAGAATTAGATCCCTTCACAGCCTGTTAACTATTCTGATATCTGACATAGAATCAATCCCTATCTAGGCTGATTGGCCCAACATAAACTCAACCAGAGTTAACTCTCCACTTGTAGCTTTTTTCACAAAAGAACTCCATCCATGCAACACAAAATTGAACCAAAAAACTACATAAGAATTCTTTAAAACCACAAAACTTAATTCTCCTTGTAGATTGGAAAGACTGCGCACCACACATCAAACCCTCAGACTTGAGTAGTTGAATGAAACTAGCAACAAATCAAAAGGAACTTTCACACAAATGACCTCAAAGAAACCCAAGCATATATACTCAAATTTCAATAAGATCATCAACACTATATATTCTGCAGCAACTTAGAGGATTCAATTAGGAGATGCTTGAGCAATTCTCAAATCTAGTCCAAGTTCCAACAGTATTGCACTATGAGAGGTTCTGGGACACAATCCCCCAAACAAAACCCCCTCCCACTCCTACAACCCCCTGCTCTGGACAAGTTCCAACAGTATTGCACTATGAGAGGTTCTAGGACACAATCCCCCAAACAAAACCCCCTCCCAAATCTTAGTCTTCTCTCACAAACCCCATGCTGCCTTTCACACAAAACAAACCCATAGATAATCAACTTCACAGTAATCTCACAACCCAGAACTAGCTCTCTTAGCAATCACTTCTTCAACACCAAAATCTCTTACAATGCTCTCTACACTGCTCCCTCTTTCTCAATGCTAGACTTGCTTACACCCCCCCTTCTTCGTGTGCAACTCTACTCTATCTCCATTCATATTCTCACCTACTCTACCCACTCTTGTCGGCTAGCCACCATTCATGTAACAGTTCTAATAGCGAGCTGGTTACAACGAGTTATCAAAGTGCAACTACCCATGCAAGATCCTTTGTTTTCCTTATGTCCCTAATCATTCCCAATGTATTACTTTCTTCCCTTGGGGTTGGGTGAGCATTTTCATGGAGCATATTCCCTTGACCACAAAAAATCCCATCACCGCATCCCACGATCAGCATTGTCCAACAAGCCACCCACCACCACGCTCGCAATTTACCAATGTAGATGCCATATTGGGTGTTCTGCATTCTCATGGGACAACCCAACCTCATTCACACCCACCTACCAGCCAACCTCGCTATACATTAACACTCAAGGCCCATCTCAAACCATGTGTAAGAGTCAAAGAAAGCAAACAAATAAGTGTAAAAGAAAGTGATATGTTGAATTTTTCATCTCGGAAGGAGCTTTTACACATGCCCACCAGGCCCACAAGCCCATCTTTTTCCCAATGCCCATACATGACACATGAAATATACATATGGGCTTTTCATCTAGCAAACACAGTAATAGAGGCATTGATATCTCAAGCACTTACATTAAGCCTCATCATCATGTCAACTATCTAGGTGCATTTCTAGATGGGGGACCATGGCATGCACAAGCTTGGTCCATGATAAGACCTATGATTGCTCGCTTGGACCTTCCTCTAATCTAGCAAGAACCTTCTATTTCCTCTTCTTCAGCCCCACCACCCATTGATCCACATTGCCTCTATCCCGAGTGCTCGCCTAATGTTAAATCTCTTGAGCCGCAGAGGTCGCCTAGCTCCACCGCATCTATGGGCAAAGTCCACTACCATGCCTTAGCAATGTTATAGTCTTGACTTCCAAAAAAAAGAATTTTGAGAAAATGTCAAAGAAAGAGATTCAAAGAAAGCAGTTCAATTGGAGAAATCTTTAAGTTGCAGGAGTACACACATAGGAGCACATCTTTCGTCCATTGCCCATTCACGATGTCACCTACATGTTTCACTCTATGTATCACATTATTTTTTAAATCTTACATCTAACGGCACATACAATGATTGTGAATCAATATCAAACTATATCATTTAACATTTATGGTGTATCCTAGACCATCCACACCTTTCCATGTTGACACTAACATCATTGTTGCATGACGAATGAAGAGATCAATACAAGGATGCAATAAAAAAGACACTTAGGGCTCTTGAAAAGAGTTCAAAGTTGTAGATGAATGTGGGAGAGGGCTTGACAATAATCCCACATGGGAACTTTTGGGAGTTCTAGAATTTTTGTATAAAAGGTGGCCCATTTGAGAGCTAGTGAGGACTCTTTGGTCATTTGGTTGAGAGGCTCATAGAGAGAGCTTGCTCCATAGCTCCTTCTCAAGTGCTCTCCCAAGGCTCTCCATTTCCATTCTTGCTTCAATCTTGTACTCTCTATTCTCTACATTTTCAATGATATGAGGTTTTGGTCTACACACTTGCTAATCTAGATTTCTTAATGATGTTTTGATTTGTGAGTTGTAGAGTGCATGTGATGAAGCTTGTGTATGAAATGATGTGTAGTTGAGGCTTGTGTGATAGCTCTTTGCATGTTAGATTCTTTGCATAAGTTGCATTTTTATGCTTAAGTGTAGCCTAATCTTGATGCTTTGATTATGTAAGATTGATTGCTTGAGTGTTGAAGAAGGATTGAGTAGGACTAGAAGTCATTAGTGTGTGGTTAACTCTTCTTCTCCCATTCGGGATAGCCTCTATGCGCTAACCGGAAGCATTCACGGATTGACAAGTGTATGGGTTGGAGTGTAGCCTCCGCTATGCTATGATGCCCCAAACAATGGCGCCGCTGCCGGGGAACGCACACCTAAGTTAGTGAAGGGTGTTAACCATTACTTCTTACGAAGTGCTCCATCGTGGATTAGGGTAGATTAGAGTAGAGTTTGCAAGGGCATTGAGTGTGTGATCTCAAGGGCGCCTTGTGTGTTTTCTGTTTTTTATTAGAAGCAAAAAAAAAAATTAAAACCCCATTGCGGTAGAGTAATCCCGCCATTAAGTAGGTTCAAGTGATTTCAGTTTTTGTATTTTCCGACGTAGGGGCTGTAAGAGGTATGTCGTTGGAGGCGCAGCAAAGAAAAAATAAATAGATATAGATATATATATATATCTATATCTATTTATACATATATATATACCTTGTAGCGGTTGGGCGGCCGGCTTATAGCGAAGGCTTGTGGGAGGTAGATCTTTGGAGGCGGCTTTAAATGTAAATATATATATATATATATATATATTTATATATATTTATATTTATATTCATTGGAGGGGCCAAGGCTTTGGGCCGGCTGTAGGGCAACCGCAGGGAAACAAGCTGGCCACAAGCGAAAAAAAGAGAAGGGTGGACGGCCAGTCGAGGGTGAGAAGGCGAAGGCACTGCAGTGTGGGCGGCCTTTAAAAAATATATATATATATATATAAATATATGTTTTTATATACTGACGTGAGCAGGTTGCTGTGGGCGGCCGCCGGTGTTAAGGTGGCCGAGCGAAGGCGTTAAGGCGGCCAGTTGAGGGTGAGAAGGCGAAGGCACTGCAGTGAGGGCGGCCAGCGTTGCTGGAGCACTGAGGTGAAACTGTGGGCGGCCTTGTGAAAGCGGCGCTGGTGTTGGCGGGTAGAAGCACTGGTAGAAGGTGAGGGGGACGTCTGCAGGTGATGTGGCAGTAGAAGCGCTGGCATTGGCTGCATCGAAGCGCTGGTAGAAGGCGCAAGCAAACAAGCGAAGGCAGCTGGGAGGTTGCAACGGACAGCGTTGCAGAAGGCGAAGTTGTGGAGGCGACTGGCTGAAGGCAAGGCGGCTGGCAGCGAAGTAGGCTGCAGCTCGCGAAGAAAGAAGAGCCGTGTGAGGCGGCTGACTTGAAGCGAAAGAAGAAGAAGCGCACGCCTGCGCAGCAGCTGGGAAAGCGAAGAAGAAGCAGAAGCGAGCGCCGCATTGAGCGCGAGCGCGTTGGGGCAGCGTAAATTTCGGGCGAGCGGTGGAGCGTGGAGGATAAGGTTGGTGGATTTTTTATTTTTTTTATTTTTTTATTTAATTTTCATGATTTTTGTATTTTTTTAAATAAAAAATAAATAAAAACAACAAAATAATATATATATATATATATATATTTAAAAAGTAAAAAAAAAAAAGAGAAAAAGAAATAGAAAAAAAGAAAGAAAAAAAACCCCATAAAACAATAAATTTATTTTTTATTTTTTTGAATCCATTGTTCCTTATTTAAATTTTTGCATAAGTAAAGTAGCGTGCATTTTTTATTTTTATTTTTGTAATTACGTGCATAATTACTAGATTTATATTTTTTGTAATTAGGCACGAAATTTAGTAGTTTAAAAAAAACAAAAACAAACAAACAATTTTTAAAAAAAACAACAAAAGGAGAAAAAAACAAAAGAAAACAAAAGAAAATTAAAAAAAATTCTATAAATTAAGTGTTTTTTAGGAGTCTATTTTTTGCATATTTTGTAATTCTTCATTTAAAAGTTTTACATAATTAGTATTTTCCTGCATTTTTTAGTTTTTTTTTAACTTTGTGCATAATTAGTATCTTTTTTAGTGTGATTCATAATTTTTGTAATTAAATTTTTAAAAAAAGTAAAAAAACATAAAAAAACATAAAATCATTTAAAAAAATCATAATTAAATAAAAATAAAAAAATAAGATAGATAGTTACGCCACACATACTCCTTTTAGTTGCATTTAGTGATTAGGTAGGTTAAAAAATATCTATATATATATACATATACATATATATATTTTTTTTATTTAAAAACAAAACAAAACAAAACAAAAACACATAAAAAAACCAAAAAATTTTGACCTTATGCACTTGCGGTCGGGACGTCTTGTAGATTCTACCATAGGGCCTAGGGCACCTTCTAGAGTACCTACGCAGGAAAGTGGGACCCAATCGGTAGGAAATTTGGCAGATATTGCTGAAACCCTTTCTGAATCCCAATCCGATACCCTTTCCTCTAGAACAACTAGTTCATTGTCCATGGACAATCTAGGGCCGACAAATAGTCATCCCGTAGCCCCAAATAGGACACCCTCAAGATCCTTTAATCCATTTGAAGCCGACACCATGGGGTTAACACTCAATGTGAGACTCCAATATGTCTACACAAATGCTCAAGGAGCTGAGATCTTTAGGGACCCACAACAACGGTATCTTGTTAAGATCGCAGACATTTTCTCAGAACTTGATAGAGCACCTTTAGTCAATGACCAGGGTAACATGTACATGGGTGGAGATGGTGTTCGCTACGAAGTCACCTACCATCCAGAAAAGGTAGACAAATTAGGGAAGCTCTCTAAAACCGAGTTCTTAGACTTATCAAAACTTTCCAGAGCAAGGGAGTCTAGAGATGACTGGCTCATTGAGCCGGACATGCCTGGACCCTCCAATGCCCAGTCCTCAAAACCATCCATAGATGATTTACTTCTTGTAGATCTAAATTTGGAAAGGGATAGGAAAGGCAAGAGCAAAATGGATCAGGGGGCTGAAAGCCAATGGGAGTTTGTACGACAAATTCCTGTGACAAAGGTCTTACAGGATGATCCACTTCAAGTGGTATAAGGACTCGTTAGAGGGATATTATGCCACAACTAGATTGCCACAGCTAGATCTTCCTCTTGCTCATGTGGTGGTAGTTGAAAAGCTTGCAGGACACATGAACAGAATAATTGATAAATGGGCCTTAGATTGAAAAGAGATTCGGGAACTCACGTGGAAAGGACAACCATTATTCATGGAAGTGTTCTCAACAAATACAGCCAAACCAGGAGAGACAGCCTTTCTTGGAGAGACTGTTGCTCCTCCCCTACGAGAGTTCACTAGAGAGGGACCTTCAACATCTAAGTGGACCACTGCTAGTAGCCCAACTCTAGCACCCAGATATCGTCCTACACCAAATATGCGACCACCGGTCACACCACAACAACATCTTTCTCACTATAACAATCGGAGGGTAGGGGAGCCAACTCGGCCTCCCATTAATGCACCTCCTGAAATGCGGGTGACAAGATCTTTGGAGGGGTTTGGTGAGGCTGGTAATAGGGTACCCACACCAATTTTGGAAACATGTGGACCATCTTTCCAAAGAGAGGAACAATTCCCACTGAAAGTAAGAGGCCGTAAGCCCTATGATGAGTATTCAAGACAAGTAAGGCCATCAACTCTTCAGAAACTGGTAAAGAAGTATGAAGGGTCGGGAGATCCATACGACCATGTAGCAGCATTTAGGCAAGCAGTTCGAGCTGAGCAAGTGGCTGATAAGCATACTCAAATTGAAGGATTTGGACTCACTCTTGAGGGAAAAGCCGTGGCTTGGTTTCAGGCATTAGAGGCTTCAGACAAATCTTCTTTACGAGTTTTGGAAGAGAGATTCATTGCTGCTTTTTCCTTGATGGGAATTCAACATGACACGGTAGCACACATCTACTCTTTCAAACAAGGCGAGAATGAGAGTGTTAGAGACTGTGTAAATAGAATGAAGCAGTACATTAATCGTTGCCCTGAAGATGAGAAGCCCACCCAAAGTCGATTAATTTCTCTCTTCTTAAAAGGACTCAAAAATTCAACACTGCATACACATCTCTATGCGAAGAAACATACAAATTTCAATGAGTATTGCCATGATGCTATGGATTTCACCGATAACTTCAAATTCCAAGATGGTTCTGGCCAGAGGTGAAACCTAGAGATCAGTGGGGAGATGACCAAAGTTCAGGGTCTAGCGCGCTAGTAAATCCAGACCAGATAGCTAACCTTGTACTACGGAGATTGGGACAGACCTATCGTCCACCCATGCAGCCACAACAACAGCAGCAGAGAATGAGGAGTGTACTTCCTACAGGTCCTCATCTTTGTGGAGCATGTGGCGGTAACCATAAAACAGAGGAATGTAATACCTTTTCTCCTCTAGTCACAAACCAACCCACAAAAAAGTGGTGCCAAGCCTGTGCTTGGAACTTTACCCATACCACACAGGAATGCACTTGCATTGCAAGAATGAGACAGGAACATGAGCAGCCAAGGGGTGGAGTGGCTCCACAAATGTATCAACAGTATACTAATTTTGAACGTAAGCCACCTATGGCACAAGAGCAAGCACGACCTGTTCTTGGTGCTCAACCTCCTGCTCCAGGGACTGCTCCTGTGAGGGTTGTCGACTACGACAATTCAAATATGTGTAGAGAATTGGTAAACCCAGGCTATGTGGAGGAGGAATATGTATCATATTCATCCAAAGAAAATATCTTTGAAAGTCCCGCATACCCAAGCCCAGCACTGGACGTTCAACCAGGGGAACAAAATTCTTTAATGTTGCTAGGCGGCTACCAACCTAGGACTCCAGGCCCCTCAGGTCAATGGCAACCACCCCAAGGAAAGTAGAGGCCAAACCAATGGGCCCCTGTTATGAGTGCGGAGAACCCCATTAGGCTCGTGATTGTCCACATTGCTCAAGGCAAGCATCTCGATCCAATACAACAGTACAACAGTTTCCACCAATTGAAAGATATTGTCTAGGGTGTTGTGTAGAACACTTCCCAAAAGATTGTCTGCTGAAACCACATGAGGAAGGCACCTCTCAACCGAAGGTCTCACTCAACCTTGTAGGCACAGTTCCATCACCACCTTCATCTGAGAATGAGGATGTCGTGCCACTTAGAGTCATGACTAGATCACAGACACGAAATGCCGAAATACAGACTGATGAGACACCTCGAACTAGGGATGCAAAGACAAATCTAGTGGACAAGACCCTACAGTCCAATAGAAAAAAGACCACTAGGAGAGGAAGAAGAACCGAAACAAGCAAACTAAAAGTGCATCCACTAGTTCTTAAGAAGCCTCTAAACAAAACATGAGGGATAAAACTTTTACATCCCAAGAAGTGCATGAGGAACATCAACCTCAACCTGAGCCTAGTGCTAAACAAGATGAGGCTAGTACAACTGAGGATAGTTCTGGGGGTTCTGTTTTTGTGGATAAAGTGAATGAGACTCTAGAGGCCATCATTGATGCTCATAGAAGTCGCATTGCAGCTTTATCTGAGCTACCCAAGAAGCTTCAAGAATACCCAAACCCTCGTGAGGAGAAGATCAATCTAGCTGTACATCAGCAACTCATTAGGGAAGCTCAGTCAATACTTGAGGGACCACCACCACCTATTCCTCGGGGCCCAACCTCTCTTAAGCCAACATTAGAAACCATACCAGAAGTGTCATCAAGTCGGGAAATGAAAAGTGAGCTCATTTCACAAGCTCATAGCGAAAGGTCTGCACCAATTGACACCCAATTGAAAGGGGGTAATCTGCCACCACCTAGCCTTGTCTTCCCATGCAATGATGAAGTTATTGATGCTAATGAGGACATGGCAAATGAGATGTGGGCCGCAGTTCATGAGAAAGTTCATGAGAACATGTCTTCTATTAGTTCGCCTCCATTCTCTGAGGTGGATTTTACCAGGGGCACGGAAAACAACTTTGGACGCCCAAGCATCCAGGAGGAAGTTCAAACAATTGTTTCTCCTAGAAGTAAGCATACAATGAAAACCTTACCATCATATCTGGGAGAATATGAGAACTGTTCTCAAACCTTGAGGATACCCTCCATGCATAAAAGGTTGACAAAGGAGAAAGATATGAGTATGGTGCAAGCTATTTTGTCAGCACCAGTGGCTTGTACCTTACCTTTGCTTGATTTGATAAAAATTTGACC
This sequence comes from Cibotium barometz, assembly GCF_041138505.1. Taxonomy (NCBI): domain Eukaryota; kingdom Viridiplantae; phylum Streptophyta; class Polypodiopsida; order Cyatheales; family Cibotiaceae; genus Cibotium; species Cibotium barometz. Next base: position 57,087,936 of record NC_141052.1, on the reverse strand, counting down.
TAAGTTGTGGAATGATATTGCCACATGTTTGTCAGAGCAGGTATTGCTACAAAAGGGTCACCATGAGTGTACTATACACTCCGAGACAAAGCATGTAATGCTAGTTCCTATCAACAAAGTAGGAAAATTTTGTGAGGACGATCAGGGAAATGCTACCCTCCCATTAGAAGTGCGAAAAGTATCTTCAACTGCAATACTTGATAGTGGTGCAGGAGTGGGAATTGTGACAAGGTCCATTTGGGAAAAGTGGGGCAAACCAGCTATTAGGAGTACCAGGATGCGCTTGCAGCTAGCAGATGGAAGCTTAGAACATCCCCTTGGGTTGCTTGAGAACATATTGGTCACCACATGTGGGATTGAATATGAGCACACCTTTGCAGTAGTGGATTTTGGAAAACATCCAAACTATGAAGTGATATTGGGTAGACCATTCATGCGACAATTTCAAATGATTCAAGATTGGGGATACAATTATTTGTACCTCCGACATGATTCTGTCATCACAAGGGTCAACCTAAGGAATCACTCATATCGTGATGTAACAAGGTCTCCAATAGATGAGTTTGATTCTGCTTCATCTGAGGGCTCAAGAGTTACATTGTCCGATGGACGAGAAGATCTATGGATGTGTGGAGCCTCATGTAGGGATTTCAACACTGAGAGACTTAAGGGTAATCGAAGTGTATCAGACGAGGCATACATTCCACAACCCTTCCCTGAGCATTTAATTGATCCATTAGAATGGAGTCATGTCCTTGCAACATTATCGACATGTGCTTTACCGAAGCCAATTCAATTTTGTGACTCAGATGGATATAATATTATTCCTATACGAATGGTACAACCACGTGCCCTTCTAGATGATTTGTACTATAGAGATACATCCACAACAGCTATGCATGTCGAGGAAGTCTCAGTAGAGGACTTAACACTCGAATCTGCTAATGATGCTGATAAGGAAGATGGATGGGACTCTGATTTTAATAATGATGTGACAATCCCTGAGGACGAGTTAGGAAAGGCACGCCTACTCTTGAGAGGAAGGGAGGTTCAGGTAGAGATCCCTCGAAGCGACCTAAACGTAAATGCTGTAAGAGCCATAAAAGAATCCGTAGACCAGATGAGCGTGAACAACGTGAGAGACTACAAAAAGAAAAGGAGGAGTCTAAGAGTGAAAACTCTCGACCACCACCTCACTTCTCAGGAAAGAACGGATATCTATACTATGTCCAAGCACAAGATAGTATCAAAGACCAAGTCAAACGATCAGATGGATTCCAAGCAGGGGAAAAGCTAACAACTGTTAGCAAAAATTGTAAAAAAATGAAGAAACAAAAACCAAAACTCAAGTCTAAAACCGATTCAAAAAAGAGTGTGGGAAGTGCAAAGACAACGGTTGAACAAAAAAATCCGATGCAAGATAGCAAAGGAGAGCTCAAAACTGCATGGTCTTCAATGAGTGAAGACTCAAGTGGACATGAACAAGGTCTCAATGTTCCTCCCAATTTCACACAGTACACTCTTCAAGATCGGAAGATTGTTCTTCAACAGCCCATGCGAGAAAAACCAAGCGTGCCAGGGGTTTCATACGATGGTCCAGAAGATGCAAAAAAGATTGATATTGCTAAGCCAGGAGAAGAGCCTCGCTATGTGTGGATTGCCACAGACTTATCCTTAGATGAGGAGAAGTTATTAATACAAACAATAAAGGAGTATCGCAATGTTTTTGCTTGGAGTTATAAAGACCTCAAAGGAGTTGATCCAAGCATATGTCAGCATACAATACCATTGCGAGAGGATGCAAAACCCTCCAAGCAACGTCCTTATACTTACAATGAAAACTTCGCACGGAAGATAAAGGAAGAAATAGACAAGCTCTTAGAGGCAGCATTTATCTATGAGATTGAACACACTGAATGGGTCTCCCCTATTGTAGTGGTGCCCAAGAAAAATGGAAAACTTCGAGTATGTGTAAACCTCAAGAAGGTAAATGCAGCTACTGTGCGTGATCATTACCCACTTCCAATCACGGATCATGTTCTGGAACGAGTTGCAGGGAAAAAGGCATATAGTTTCTTGGATGGATTCTCCGGGTACAATCAAGTGTCAATTGATCCAAAGGATCAACACAAGACAGCCTTTGCTACTGAAGATGGCATCTTTGCCTATCATGTTATGCCATTTGGTCTAACAAATGCACCAGCAACCTTTTAGCGGTTAATGAGTCATGTATTCAAGAAGTACCTTAGGCAATTTCTTGAGATTTTCATGGATGATTTATGTGTTCACTCACAAGAGCGTGATGATCATATAGAACACCTGAGACTTGTGTTTCAAAAGTGTCAACTTTATCGTATATGCTTGAATCCTGACAAGTGCAAATTCATGGTAAGACAAGGGAAAATTTTGGGCCATATTGTTTCTCGCAATGGGATTTCAACAGATATGGATAAAATTGATGTCATTGTCTCATTACCTCGGCCTATCAACCCTAAAGGGGTACAAACATTCATGGGACATTGTGGCTATTATCGTAGATTCATCTACATGTATGCTGTCCTAGCCAGACCGTTATATGCTCTTCTTGTAAAGTTTAATTGGACTGATGAGTGTGAGGAATCCTTTGAAAAGTTGAAGCAAGTATTAGTGACTGCACCCATTTTACGGGCACCAGATTGGAACCAAATCTTTCATGTCCATATTGATGCTTCAAACTTTGCAATTGGATGTATTTTGGCTCAATCTGGAGAACACAATAAGGATTTCCCAATCTCATATGCTAGTCGACAGTTGAACAATGCTGAGAAGAATTACACCACAATAGAAAGAGAAGGATTGTCCATGATATATGCAGTGAAAAAGTTTCACCATTACCTTTTGGCAAACAAATTCATATTTTTTGTGGACCATCAAGCATTGCTATATTTGGTGAATAAGCCTTGTGCAACTGGAAGGATAGTAAGGTGGTTTATCATCCTTCTTGAGTTTGATTTTGAAGTTGCACTTCGAAAAGGAACAACTCATCTAAGGGCAGATCATTTGTCTCGAATCACCTCTGGCGAAGCTCCTGTGGGTGTGGATGATGATATGTTAGATTCAACACTTTTCCTTGTAGAGACAGCTCCTAGATGGTCTGAATCCATTTTAGAAATTTTGACAAGTGGGCAAATACAACTAGCGGGTCCTAATGTGGACCTATGGCGACCATTCAAGTTAATCTCAGGGAGATTAAATCGTCAGGGTAATGATGGAGTGTTGAGGCTTATACTTAACCCCGACCAATATGAGGAGATCTTGGAATGGGCACATGCGGGTATCGATGGAATCCATGCATCAGCTACTACTTGTGTGCGACGTATCTCTCAGGATGGGCAATGGTGGCCTACCATGCATGCAAATGCTGAAACATTTGTTCGTAACTGTGCTTCATGTAAAATTCAGAAGTCAATTCATAATGTCACATTATTCCAAATTTCAACTACACCAAGTTGGAGTAAGTATATTGTGGACTATCTTCAGCATGGTCATTTGGATCAAACAATTCCTAAACATCGAAAGCAGGCTATTAAAATTGAAGCGGCAAACTATATGCTGATAGAGGGCCAACTCTACAAGAGGGGCAAGGATGGCAACTTACGCATGTGTGTATGTGAAGCTTACTGTCTGAAAATCTTAACTCACGCACATGCAGGTATTGGGGGTGGACTCTTTTCTGGCAATACCACAGCGAAGTTGATTAGGTGGTCTGGGCTTTGGTGGCCAACCTTACAAATGGATGCCGAAGAATATGTGAAACGTTGTGACGATTGTCAAAGGACCAAACCTCCCATCACAAAGGACAATATGCCGTTGCGGCCTATGTTAAGCACACGTGCTTTTGCAAAATGGGGTATTGATTTTGTCGGTCCCATTAAACCTCCAGCTCGTAACACGCATGCAGAATATATTATAGTCGCAACCGACTATTTGACCAAATGGGTAGAGGCAAAGGCAACAGTCAAAAATGATGCCAGAACCACAGCCAAGTTCTTGTATGAGTACGTGTTTACACGCTATGGCTTACCAATTGAGATCGTTAGTGATCAAGGTGTACACTTTGTAAATGAAGTCATAGAATTTTTGCTTCAAGAATTTATGGTAATTCACAAGCGTTCTGCACCCTATCATCCCCAGACCAATGGACAAGCCGAGAGTACTAACAAGATTCTCTGCACAGCACTCACAAAGATTGTTGAGGGACATAGGACTGATTGGGAGCAAAAGTTGCACTCAGTTCTCTGGGCATATAGGACAGCCTATAAAACATCTGTGGGCACAACCCCATTTGAACTTGCTTTTGGGCTAGATGCAATTCTTCCCATTGAATTTCTTGTACCTACTCTACAAGTAGCTAAACAATTGGATTGGACTGGTCATGAGCTTTCACAACGCGTTGACGAATTGGAAAAGCTTGATAAGACCCGCTTATTAGCGGTAATGGGGATGTATGCCGAGAAGAGGAGACAAAAGCAATGGTATGATAGAAATGTAACAACTGGCCGATTCAAAAAAGGAGACCTGGTGCTCTTGTACACACTTAAGAAGCATAAGAGAAAGCTCAAAATACGTGGCCTAGGACCGTTTGTGATTAATGAGCTTACCCCAAGTGGTGCAGTGCGTTTAGAGACACTAGAAGGTGAGCAAATGCCTAACTTCATTAATGGAAGTCGTCTCAAGAAATACAATGAACCATTAACTGAAGCCATGCTTCAACAGATGCATGCTGCACAAACACGGAAAGAAGCACTTGACCTACTTAAAGGTCAGGCTCAAGAGGAGGCTAAAGCTAGAGTTGCAAAAACCAAGGAGCGTCGCAAAGCTTCTATGTTAGCCATACAGTTGGCTACTGATGAGCCATATGTCGAACCATTCAATATTCAAGTGTGCCTTCATCTTCATGACACTACCTACTTTGTCTCTGCCTTAATTGACTCTGGTGCAGATTATAATGTTCTCTCGTTTGACACCTGGATAGCCTTGGGTCAACCACCACTTGTGCAAATTCCTGTGGACCTACGAAGCTTCTCCGGAGAAGATAACCCTATAGAGGGAAAATGTGTCATTATGATGACCATTCAGGATCACCAGATGTCAGTGCCCTTTTATGTGGCACGTAAGTCCAAGGCAGTAGTAGAGGTTGTTCTTGGTAGATCGTGGTTAAGTGCTACCAATTGCTCATTAGATTGGAAGAATAGACAATACAAGTTGCAAATTGATTCTGATTGCATCTTGGGATCTGCTACTCCACGAGCTTTATCGTGTCAAAGGGGTAATGTTTCTACCTTACCCAACCCACAATCAAAATCTGCTCTTGAAGCTCCAAAACAAATGATGTGGATAATTGATGAGTACTCAAGTGAGGGTCATGGCTGGCATGTTCCAACTACTCTAGTTGCTGCTCAAAGAAGGCCAGGCAAGAAGGAATTATCAATGTGGCTACCCAAAGATGCGTACAAACTTGTACCATCTAGTCCAGTTGCTAAGCCTCCTAAGAAGCACATCATTTCCAAGCCTAAACCTCGGATTGTTAATCGATGGGTCCCAAAACATGTTCTTAAAGCACAAGGCTATTATGAGGGTGCAACAGCAATTTGGCTTCCAAAATGCCATGCTTTGGCAGGGGTAAAAGAGTGTTTCAGAAAGATTCCAAAAGCCACCCCTGATTGTCCATATCAGTGGGTACAAAAGAAATCAACACAAACTCTTCAAGAAAGGAAAGGTGGCTGTGATAGCACCTACAAAACTACTTGTGTTGATCTTCCTAAAACATGTATTGAAACACCGGTTGTCCCGATTTCTCCTTGTTACACAATTCAACCATCAACTTGTGTACCTACGACAAGTCCAAATGAGTCTCATTTGAGCATAGATTCTAGCATTTCAATGCCTAAATCCTCTTATCTTGCTCAAATTCCAAGACAATTGCTAAAGTTTCCACCGCTTAAAAAGGATATACCAAAAACTAAAGATAAGGCATTAACATTACAATTAAAGCTCTTTGGTAAATCAATGTTTGAATAATGTAGTTCCTTATGCCTTTAGAAGATGTGTTCTTTTTGAGATAATCTTGTTTTTGATTGGAATTGTAATGATGGATATGAGTGTTCTAAATTTCATTGTTCTACGTCCAGATAACTCCTGATGGATATTTGGCGAGATACATGTCCACCATGCATTGACCCTGATAGTACTCGACCAGATCATCGCGGGGATAATAGTGCTCCTCCGTTTCAAACACATTCTAGGTACTTCTATGCTCCCTTAGGTGAAAATTGCTGTGGGCATCACTTTGTCACATTATTCTATCAACAGCATCACCCATTTCCACATTGTCAAGAGTGTGCACGGCTTGTATTAGAAGAAGCTTCACATATTTGTTGGATATGCCGCTTTTACTTTAGACGATATGGCACGGGCTTAATGAAGCAAATTGTGGGAGTTACACCCCAACGCCATAATCTTCTTAATGTGAGAATACCAGAGAGAGGACCAAATCAACGTAGATTACCTGAGGAGGTTCAAGCACAACAATGGTGGAGGGATACAAGCATACATGACTTGCAACCACCGATCTTGCAAGCCCTCCTTCCCCAAGCCTCAACATGTCAATATTGGATAAATATGAGTACCTACATTGCGCAGTTCCAAAATCAAAACTGTCTGATTAACCTTCCCATAGAACCAATGCCATATTTTAGTGAGGAAGCACTCCTTCCTCTACCACCTTCTCCAGCAGAGCAGGTTTTTGTGAGGGGTTGTCTCTGCACCCTGAGGAAATTGATACCATCTTTCCAGCAGACGAGGACACGGATCCACCACCAGCGCAAAGGTAAGTTCAACGACTCCATAATAAGATCGACAAGCCAGGGCACTTTTCTCCCACTGGGTTTTTCCCCTCAGCTATCGGTGTTTGGCACTAATGGCAAATTTTATTCTTTTCTTTTCTTTTCTTGTTTGTTAATAAAAATTTTGCAGAGATCTCCGTAAAAAACAAGAGCATCAAACACGCCCCAATAGTCCACCTATCGTGCACACAAATTAGGAAGGGGGGAGACATGCTACGCCTACAAAGATCAAGGAGGAGCAATCTGCACAAAATCAGCAATGCATCAATGCAAACGAACAACATCAACAGGGCACTACAATAGGTGTATTCAAATCTTAATCTTTATCTCTTTATGTGCTCTTATCTTTCGAATATATAGTTTGCATGTTCACACAATGTTGGCTGCTTGAAGTTTTTGATTAGTTCTTAAAATATGGTGAGTAAATTCTAGAGTCTTAGAAGACTTAGTAAAAGATATTTCTATCTAAAGCCAGTGTAGGATATATACCAATGGAATATGCCAAGTTCTTATGCTTTCAAGGTATATTAGTTATCCCTAGTGGTGGCTACCTCTTAGATATGAGCTAGGTGTTAGGAGTAATAAAAAATTACGAAAATATATCCTTAAAATAATATATATATATATATATATATATATATATATATATCCAAAGTGAATTGAGACATGACGTGTCCACAGCCATGAGGACCTGGGGTTGTCTTAGCACCTTGGGGCCGATGCCTTGGTTTCCATGGGGTGAACACTGATGTCGAAAAGCTTCAGAAAAAGACCTTTGAGGAATCTATCGCCTTGATGGATGTTGGTAGGACTCTGGGGTACACTATGGGCCCTCGAGACCGATGCCCTCATCTTCATGGGGTACTCCTTAGGTCATAAAAGAAAGAAAAAGGGTCTGTCGCCCTTGAGATACTTAGCGGTCTTTAGATTCTCTTGGCGGAGGTCTCTTGGCCATTGCTTGGGTCTCTTTGGGATGGAACCTTAATCTTTATCACCTTCTACACACACATCAAAAAGAAAAAAAAAGAAGAAAAAAAAGAAAAAAAATGAGTTCCAATCACCTTTGCTCATATTTAGGAGTAGGTTTGCCACTTAGGAATAACTTACATACTTGTAGGACATTGAGACTGCGGTCATAACTGGCGGTGTACAAAGCACACTTACCTTTGCATAGCACTATCTACCACTTAAGTCTCACTTTGACTAGTCTTTACTCACCTATTTTAGTCCTCATTAAAACTTTAATCAGCCTTGCACTTGTATGCTCACGTGTGAAATTATCATTGCTGGTTTTTCTTTTCTTTTCTTTTTTTTCAATAAGAGACTTTACTTGTATCCATTGTTTTTTTGTTGCAGCTCTTGCTACTACCGCGCTCGAGGACGTGCGCAAAATAGGAAGGGGGGATTGTTGCATGACGAATGAAGAGATCAATACAAGGATGCAACAAAAAAGACACTTAGGGCTCTTGAAAAGAGTTCAAAGTTGTAGATGAATGTGGGAAAGGGCTTGACAATAATCCCACATGGGAACTTTTGGGAGTTCTAGAATTTTTGTATAAAAGGTGGCCCATTTGAGAGCTAGTGAGGACTCTTTGGTCATTTGGTTGAGAGGCTCATAGAGAGAGCTTGCTCCATAGCTCCTTCTCAAGTGCTCTCCCAAGGCTCTCCATTTCCATTCTTGCTTCAATCTTGTACTCTCTATTCTCTACATTTTCAATGATATGAGGTTTTGGTCTACACACTTGCTAATCTAGATTTCTTAATGATGTTTTGATTTGTGAGTTGTAGAGTGCATGTGATGAAGCTTGTGTATGAAATGATGTGTAGTTGAGGCTTGTGTGATAGCTCTTTGCATGTTAGATTCTTTGCATAAGTTGCATTTTTATGCTTAAGTGTAGCCTAATCTTGATGCTTTGATTATGTAAGATTGATTGCTTGAGTGTTGAAGAAGGATTGAGTAGGACTAGAAGTCATTAGTGTGTGGTTAACTCTTCTTCTCCCATTCAGGATAGCCTCTATGCGCTAACCGGAAGCATTCACGGATTGACAAGTGTATGGGTTGGAGTGTAGCCTCCGCTATGCTATGATGCCCCAAACAATCATGACTTGGGTGACACAAGGACGTGACCACTATTAAGAAAGGGGGTATGTTAACCACTCTATATATTAACAAGGCTTCACTTGTTTGACCTATCGCAAAGTGCTTTACCATCTTACTTTCTCAAAACAAATACTTATCTTTTGTAAGATGACACTAGAACATATAAAGTCGCGTTAACTTGTGCTTAATGTTAAATAGGGAAAGTCTAAGGACTTCATGTACATACTTGCTAATAATAGTGGCCAACCCATTTTTTACTTTAGTCAACCTAGTGTAAAACATACTCACTTATATATGAGTCATTTTTGACAATAAGCAATCAACAATCATTCCCTTGCAATAGATACTTGTTAACTCTTCTCTTCGCTACTCTTACTTGCTTATATATACTATTGGATAGATGGATGCTTGCTTGACAAGGTTTGCCTATGGGTTTACCCCCTTTCATTAACTTCATCATTCCTTCCCTTTTGTGAGAGTCAAATCACAAAGAATCACATCTTTTTGCCTCCATATGTGTGTGTGTGTGTGTGTGTGTGTGTGTGTGTGTGTGTGTGTGTGTGTGTGTGTGTATGTATGTATGTATGTGTGTATGTGTGTATATATGTATGTATGTATGTATGTGTGTATGTGTGTTTACATACATACATACATATATATGGGTATGTATACATACATACGTACCTATATATGTAGGTATATATAAATACATACATACATACACACACACACACACACACACATGTGTGTGTGTGTATAAACTATCACATGCATAGAAGCTCTGTGTCTTCTTTCAGCCCTAAACACCTTTCCAAGAACACATAGATGCAAAACGCAAACAGAAGATAGAGAGAGAAGAGAGAAAGTGATAGCTGTATTTTCAGTATAATAATAATGAAGATCTATGCATCTGTTCCACTTTGTCCACCCTATCCCTAAATACTTTCTTTGGTCTTCTTTTCTTGAGTATTGTGTCGGGCATTCTCACTCCACCCCTTAGATGATCATCATCCCTTGGAAGTGTTTTCCTGAAAGCCTTTCTTGGTATGCCCCCAGTGGCATTCGACCCATAGGGTTGCTATTCCCCTTGGATCTTGTTGAACACCACCAACCAAACCTCTTAGGAAATTCTTCCATGTCTTGTGCTACTCTCCTTGGAATATGCACCTTTACTTGGGACTCCATCTTTAGCATTGCTAAACCTGAAGCTCTAATACTAATGTCACATGTGCAAAAGCTATGTGTCTCCTTTCAACCCTAAACACCTTTCCAAGAACACATAGATGTAAAATGCAAATAGAAGATGGAGAGAAGAGAGAGAGAGAGAGAGAGAGAGAGATAGCTATATTTTTATTATTAAAAAATGTGCAAAAAGGGGTATAAGTCTTTGGCAAGCCCTAGGCTATCCATAAAAGGTGTTCAATATATTAATAATGTACAAAAAGGGTATAAGTCTTTGGCAAGCCCTAGGCTACCCATAAAAGGTGTTCTTGACTTTATAGATTTTGTTTTATATTTCGAGTCGGGGTCAAAGACGAGCGAGTCTCAAAACGAGCGAACTCATTCTAAGACTTGAACAAAGAAACACTTTTATCATTAGCTTCGTCGTCTCCAGACACAAAGACAATTTTGTTACCCCCTTAAGGCATTTCCCAAGAGGACCCATGCTATGGGCACGACAATGACCAAGTACTCTCGGAGTCATGGCGCACCCACTAAAAACTCTGTATACCCGATAGATTTCTAGATAGGAACTGTCATGCCCACATTGGGCGTTAGCTCGAATTGAATCCTATCCTATGAAAACCAACCCCTATAGAACTAAGATGGGTTACTATTCTTGACTCTATAGAATCCTGTCCTATGATCCAACCCCTATAGGACTAAGATGTGTAACTATGAGCCCACCTTTGCTATTTATAAGCCTTTAAAGATCCGACCTATTGTCAGCTAGTTCCTTGGACTAGAAAATCCCTCTTCTTGCCAACATCATCTTCCATATACTCATGTGGTCTTGGTCTCCCCAAAGTCCCTTCCATGCCTTGGCTAGCTATTGAAGCTCCAAAAATAAGTCTTTATTAAGGAATTAGTTGTGGAATGAGTGTGTCCATGTGCATGCACATGACATCCCCTTTTGCTAAACTTGATGATGGGATTCCAACTTCTGACCTTGGATGACTATTATCATCCCTTTGTCTCCTCATGGATTGTCAAATTTGTCATCCTTCCCTTCCTAGCTACCTTTTCACTGAAAACCTTAACTTGTCTCCAATTCTACTCCAAATATGATGAAGATCTATGCATCTATTTCACTTTGTCCGCTTGTTTTCTTGCCATGTCCATGAACACTTCCTTTGGTCTTCTTTTCCTGAGTATTGAGTCTAGGATTCTCACTCCACCCCTAGGATGATCATCATCCCTTGGAACCATTTCCTGGTATGCTATTAGCATATGTTTACTAACATGGTGGAAAACACATGCTTCTACACACATAGCCATGGAATACACATGAGCATGGAGTAAGAGACATGGATCAAGAACAAGATAAAGACACAAGCAAAACATCATAGTGTATTTCCCCTCCGGTTTACATACAAGAGGGGATTTATATAGCCATCCAACCATGTGACTCTTAGGATACCCATGTGACTATTAGGCTCCCATAACCTCCATAAGATCCTAACTCCCCACTAGCCCTCTTGTAACCACTTTTTGATATGACATCTTTTAATGACCAAATCCTACAACTCGTTAGCCTAAGATAATGCTAGTAATGTGAGGAGGTGTTCACATCTACGCTAATGCCAAAATGCTAGGAGGTTTTTACACCTGTCAACACATCTCTTCCCCTTTGTTTAATTTGGGGTGTACTGTCTCAATGCCAAAAGTACATCATAAAAATATGTGAATAAGTGCCTGCTAGAAGGTATAATGCAAACCATCTCAAGTCATACAATATAACCATGTAGAACCACATAAAACTAATGGTATACCAAGGAGATGGTGGGAAGATGATTTCCACCAATCCGGTGAAGAATCCACAAGCATATGCAAATGAAGAATCTCATCCATGGACACTCAAGTGTGCTACCATCTATATCAGTGAAGCTTACCAGCCTAGGCCACCAACTTTGACCTCCTCTTCCTCTTTGTGGATGTGGATGTAGTCATCCACATCAACCAACTATGTAGGTGATTCGATGTAGCCACTTGCTTCTGCTCCATGTGCCCGAGAAGTCAGCTTCATTTTTTAGAAGTCCATCTCTAAGAGTCCAAGAAGTTTTCTTCCGCTTTGGGTGTCCACAAAGTGAGTCCTCCCTTGGAACCTGAAATTACAACACCCAACAAGTAACTGCATTCTAAAAATCATTACATCATTTTTCTCTATAATTTTCTTATAATATTTTCATTTTGGTTTTCTTTCCATTTTTCTTGGGCTTACAGGCGACTCTGTAGGGACATGGACTTATAAGTGACTCGATAGGGACCTCATTGGACCTCTCCTCCGAGCCTCATGCCTTATTCTTGTACTTACAAAAGCGACTCGCTAGGCCCTCATGCCATATTCTTGGACTTACATGCGACTTGATAGGGATCTCTCTAGGCCTCTCCTCTGACCCTCATGCCGTATTCTTTTTAATGCTTTAATTAATACAATTTTTGCTTTTGGTAAAAACAATCTTTCAAGGAAACATACAACAAATAATGTATTTGGAACTGGCCAATTACTAACCATCTATGTCCATTAGGTCATCCACCCCAAGTTTCCCACCCCCGGAGGTGAAGAATGTGTTCCATGTACTCCATGCAGTAGGCATAGATGAGTTGGATCATCAAAGCCAACATGTTGGAGAAGATCGCTATCCACAGCATGTGGAACATGTACATGAAGAAGTGCCCTCTCAAGAGAGAAGTCAGAGGTCACAAGTCGAACTGGGTGGGGTGTCATCACAAAAAGACCATCTACCTATGGCATGACTTCAAACAAAGCATCATTATGAGCAACATCATTTAAGATATCATAACCTCATGGGTATCACCATTACATGACACATGATCCTTATGAGGAATCTTGGCATCAAGAGTATTATCAACAAATCATATTACCATGTGTAATAACATAATCACAAATCATCTTTGGATCCATGTTAATGGGATCCTCAACTTTTTAAACACTTATCATGTGATTCAACACCTCTTTGGGTTTTTTTAATATTTTATTGGATTTACAGGTAGCTAGCTCCATACCTTATTACATTTACATGCAACTTAGCTCCAAACCTCACTAGATTTATAGGCAGCTCAATGGGGACCTCTTTGGGCCTCTCCTTCGGCTCTAAACCTTTCTGGATTTATAGGCAACTAGCTCCGTACCTTTTTGGACAAGCAGCTTAGCTCCAAACCTCACTTTATCATTGAACTTTCATTTTTAACTTAACCTTTCATTTTAATGTTGTGAGCAAAGCACGTTAACAACTTAGGAGCTTTTAAAAAGCACCATTTGTATATGTAACAAAATTTGCATTAGGCACATCATCCCATTGTGGCATAACCTCAAGAAAACATGTGCATCAATGTTATTAATGCATCAACATGTGCATCATAAAGCAACCATAAGAAGATTCCTACATGACAAACATTCTTGACATTCATCAACCTGATAAAAATCATGACATCACATACAAATCCATCACATGTAATCACTAGTATGACTCCTTAATATGATTAAATGAGAGAGAATGAATGGAAATATATCATACTTGAATCATCTTGAGAGGTCAAGTGGAAGGAAAGAAAGTGCCCATCAAAAGGCATTAGAAAAATCCATGAATAAAAACACAATTGCATTGTATAATGACCTCTGTTGATTACAGACACTAACACAAAAAATATGCAAAATTTGAACCTGATTGTGTTGAAGAGAAGTTGTAGATTAGGTGTTGAGATCTATAACTTTTCTTTTCACATCATAGTAATCCGATTCTTCTATGAAGATTTATAACCTCTGCAATGCTGCCTAGTTTTGCAGAAATTTGAAGAACTATGGGCCTTTGACTGTACCTTCTTGCAAAAAAAAAAGCAAGAAATGGAGGCATAGTTTTCACATGACATCTAAAAAGAACTTGTATATTAGATTGAGATCTACAACTTTGCTTTTTACAACATAGCAATCAAATGCTTCAATGAAGAGTTATGACCTTTGCAATGCTTCCCAATTTTGTAGAAATTTGTAGAATTGTGTGCCTTTGATTGTACCTACTTGCAACAAAAATAGCAAGAAATGGAGGCATAGTTTTCACCTCACATTTGAAGAGATATTGTATAGGTTGAGATCTACAACTTTTCTTTTTACAGCATAAAAATCCAATGCTTCAATGAAGAGTTATGACCTAAGTAAGATTCAACAATTTTTGAAAAAATGGATTGGGGCTGCATCTTCTCTACTTCTTTCTGCATCTTCCTCCTTAGAATGAGAAGTTAGGGGAGTGAAATTGGAAATCTACAAGCAAGATCAAGGTGTAGAAAATAGAGTCTAGGACTCTAGCACCGGAGTGTTAACATTAAGCTTGCTAACCTGGTGGAAAACACATGCTTCTACACACATAGCCATGGAGTACACATGTACATATGAGCATGGAGTAAGAGACATGGATCAAGAACAAGATAAAGACACAAGAAAAACATCATAGTATATTCTCCCTCCATTTACATACAATACGAGCTTTATATAGCCATCCAACCATGTGACTCTTGGGATACCCATGTGACTATTGGGCTTCCATAACCTCCACAAGATCCTAACTCCCCACTAGCCCTCTTGTAACCACTTCTTGATATGACATCTTTTAATGACCAAATCCTACAACTCGTTAGCCTGAGGTAATGCTAGTAATGCTAGGGGGTGTTCCCACCCAAGCTAATGCCAAAATGCTAAGGGGTGTTCATAGTTGTCAACATATGCCCCAAGTGGCATCCGACTTATAGGACTGCCATTCCCCTTAGGCCGGAACACCACCAAACCAACCTCCTAGGAACTTCTTCCATATCTTGTGTTACTCTCCTTAGGCTGTGCACCTTCATCTGGGACTCCATCAAAGTTTAGCATTGCTGAACCTAAAGCTCTGATACTAATGTCTTCTCTCAACCCTAAACACCTTCCCAGGAACACATAAATGTAAAATGCAAATAGGAGAGAGAGAGAGAGAGAGAGAGAGAGAGAGAGAGAGAGAGAGAGAGGATATAAGTTTTTGGCAAGCCCTAGGCTACCCATAAAAGGTGTTCAATGTATTAATAATATCTAAGAAGGTTATAAGTCTTTGGCAAGCCCTAGGCTACCCATGAAAGGTGTTTTTAACTCTATAGAATCTTGTCCTATGATCCAACCCCTACACAACTAAGATATCTAACTATGAGCCAACCTTTGTTATTTATAGGCCTTTGAAGAATATGTGAATAGCCGACCTACTCTCAACCAATTCCTTGGAGCAAAAAATCCCTCTTGTTTTGTTAACGTCATCTACCATATACTCAACCCTAATTTGTTCGTATTGGACTTGCGTTCTTGTTCCTTTTTGAATTATTCTTGTTCCCTTTTGTATAAAGGTTATCCTAGGATGACCTAAACTCTAATACCAATGTGACACATGTATTGATACCAATGACGTGTCACAAAATCGTCTTCTTGAATAACATTAAACAAAGAAGATTAATATTAATCCTATATTTAGCAAACACATAAAAGAGAAGAAGAGATAGACCTAATCTACTATATGTTGTAAAACATGAATATGTACAATGATCTTCTTGATTCACAACTTCTTGATGCATACCAAAGATCCTTATAATCTTGTTACATAATGTCCACCCTTTAACTCGAATGCTAGTGTGCTATGTTAGTGAATTGGTATCATGGGTGACCCTACATTAAATACTAGTTACCTATTGTTATTAATATAGCTTGAAACCATGCTTGACAAGTTATGTTGTTTCCACCCATATATTTGCTAATGAGAATATACATGTTTATAAGCATCAAAATTAACAAATGCACATGACATAAACACATATATAAGCACATATAAATATACATATATATATATAAATATATCTACTTATACTCGAGTTAAAAAAAAAGAGGATATTTATTGAATCTTAAAAGGGTTATAAAGAAGACAACACCTAATGCATCTTAGTGAATTAAACTACTATGAAATCCAAGTTAAGTGTAGTATTAAGTGGGAAAAGAGATGAAAGCTAAACATCATTTTTTGTGCAAAAATAAACAAGATAAGGGTCAATTTTATAAGAGTTTTAGTTTATACTCTTGGACAAAATATATATATAAGTATGCATACTTGTACTTATGGGTTATAAAAAGAGAATATCTAATGAGCCTTAGTGCATCAAACTACTATGAAGTCCGAGTTGAGTGTAGTACTAAGTGGGAGAAGATATGAAGGCTAAACATCTAGTTTTCATGTGCAAAAATAAATAAAAACAAGGATCATTTTAAGGGTTTTGGTTTATCTTAGACAAAAGCTTAAAAATTAGAGTGAGTAGAAGGATAAATTTGAATTCAAAAAGCATTTGGTTGCTTTCCATTACTAAATCACATAAGTCATTTAAAAAACATTATTTAGCTTTTATAACAAGCACAAGAGAATGTCCATATCATTGTAATATGTTTAGTACCATTCTAACCAAAATTTAAAGAAACTATCTTGAACATGACATGGCAAATCCTTTGTTCCCCACATAGTGTCTAATTTACTCATAATAAAAGGCTTAGGAACAAATGGTTTGGCTCCTCAAGACAATACAACTCAACGCCAATAATGGTATGGCCCCTCAATTCAATATAACTCAAAGTCCCCTCCCCCCAAAAAAAAAAAAAATGTATCAAAATGCTGTTACCATATTATAGTAGTGATGTGTGTGAACACACTTAGGACCGCCAGGGCACTTTTTCCCTCACTAGGAGGTTTTTTCCCCCGTGCATTGTATATACGCCCATTATCTTCTAGGGCTTGTTATCTTTCATTTTTGGCACTCATAATACACTACTGTGTTGTGCTCAAGCTTTCTCATCTTCTTGAAGTTGTGTGTGCATTCCTGCAACCCTAATTCCAACAATTGGTATCAGAGCAGGCTTCCTCCTCCCGGACAGCATCACCGGCACCTGCCGCTTCATCTCCTCCGATTGCGACGAGGTTTCACGAGCGTCTGCAGGTTAGTATATGCCGTGGGCGAGCCCGTAGGGCTCGTTCGTTTCAGAATTTTGATCTGAAGTCATTTCGCCCTCCGTTTTTGCATTCCAAGTACTGCGCAGGCAAAATCGTCCTACTGTGCAGATTTTCTGTCAAGATTAAAATCTGCAGGACAGGTGCCCATTCGTCTGTTTTGGGCTGTGCTACATAGCACAGGTCGATTTTATACAGGTTTACCTCTTACAGACAGCATTTACATCTAGTAGTACAGTCATTGGCCATGGCTGACAACAATGATGTATTCCGCATGTTGGCTGCTGAGGATAAGTTGGATGGCACCAACTATCCATTGTGGGCATATATGATGCGACATGTATTGGTAGCAAAGGGGTTATGGAACATTGTGCAGGGTATTGATGCACGTCCTATTGTGGCTGGGAATGCTGCAAACACATCAGAAACAGGTACTGTTGATGATGGTGCAGGCACAAGTGCTGTAGCAGCTGTTCGAGAACCACCACTTTCAGCAGAGCAGATTCGTTGGGATAGTAGAGATGCGCAGGCTCATGCCTTGATTGCGCTGTCTGTCAAACGTACCATTATCCCACATATTCGCTCCTGCAGGACTTCTAAGGATGCTTGGGATGTACTTGCCATATTGTATCAGGCAAGAAATGAGGCTCGTGTTGCTTACCTCCGAAAACAGTTGGAGAGTGAGCATATGAACGAAGGTGATTCTATGGATAGCTTTTTGACAAAGATCAAGGATTTCAAAGAGCAGCTCATTTCTGCAGATGAAATCCTGTCAGACAGTTCACTTGTGCAGACTGTTTTGAATGGTCTACCAGATTCTTATCAGGGTTTTGCTTCGACTCTTCGCTTGATGATGAAAGGCAATCCCAATGCCTTATCATTTGAGGAGTTAGTTTCTGTTTTGCCGCAAGAAGACCAGTCAAGGCAAAACAGGAATATTATGCGTGTCGCAGATCAAGCTTTCGTTGCTAGTCAGAGAAGCGGGAAAGGTAAAGCTGGCTTTTCTTCTAGTAAGCAGAAATCTGCAAATGCTGCGCAACCAAAGAAGGAAGACAAAGATGAGAAGAAGGGTGACAAACAGAAGACATTTTGCAAGTACTGTAAGGGAAATGATCATGTCATCAAAGCGTGTCCTAAGCTGGCTGCGAAAGAGGCTAAGAAGAAAGAGGCTGGTATGGCTGTTGCAGATGCCTCTCCTTCTAACAATGAATCTGCTAATGTTGTTCAAGATACAGAATGGGCATTCAATGCGCAGTGCACTTATGACCCATCTTTGCATGACACATGTATGTCTGCAGTAGATTCAGATGTATGGTACTTTGACAGTGGTGCCACTAAGCATATCACCTCGCAGCACAGTTTATTCACTTTCCTTGAGTCTGCTCCCACAGGGAATACTGTCACTTGTGCCAATAACTCCTCTTATCCCGTTAAAGGAGTTGGACAGATTGTGCTGAATGTTGCAAATTGCAACACCTTTACACTTTTTGATGCATTGTATGTGCCAGGGATCAAAAAGAATCTGCTGTCAGTCTCCGCATTTGCCAAAACAGGTTTGGTTGTAAAATTTGTGGATGACAGATGTACTGTTCATGATCTCTCTTGTGGTGACATCATTGTAGCATCTGGTTCACTATGTCGAGGGCTGTATAAGCTCAATATGGATGGCAAATGTGTAGAGGATTCAGCATGTGCTATTATGGATACGCAGGCTATTTCAAATGCAAAACTGTGGCATGCACGTTTTGGTCATCTGAATTTTGCAAGTTTGCTGCGCCTGCAGAAATCTGAAATGGTGTCTTCTTTGCCTAAGCTTGAGGCACCTGTCAAGCATGTTTGTGAGGGCTGCATATTGGGTAAAATGCAGCGTGCTTCCTTTCCCAAAGATGGATCAGTGAGAGCTGAACGCAGATTGCAGCTTGTTCACAGTGATGTTTGTGGTCCCATGCAAACTCCATCATTTGGAAACTACCTTTACTTCGTGACTTTCATTGATGATTTTACCAGGCATGCATGGGTATATCCTTTGAAGGCAAAGTCCGAAGTGTTTTTGTGCTTCAAACAGTTTTTGGTTATGGCTGAAAATGTGTCAGAAAGTAAGATGGGCACCCTCCGTTCAGATCGAGGGGGGGAGTATATGTCTTCAGAATTTAATGCATTTCTGGCTGAGCGTGGGATAAAACACCAATGTACAGTGCCGTATACACCACAGCAAAATGGTGTGGCTGAGAGAAAAAACAGGTCTCTCATGGAAATGGCAAGATGTATGGTTAAGAGTCAAAGTCTACCACATGGTTTTTGGCTTGAGGCTGTCATGTGTGCCACTTATGTACTAAACAGGTGTCCCACCAAAGCATTACAGGTTGTCACTCCATATGAGGCTTGGCATAGCCGCAAGCCATCTGTTGGCCATTTACGTGTTTTTGGTTGCCTGGCATATGCATTAGTGCCTGTGCAACATCGCAGAAAATTGGATGACAAAGCTGTCAAATGTATTTTTGTTGGATATAGTGCTGAGAGCAAAGGCTATCGTTTGTATCATCCACAGACAAAGCGCATTTTGGTTAGCCGTGATGTTGTATTTGTGGAAGATACAGTTCAGCCCTTGGTTTCATGTACTAAGGAGACAGATATCAGCTCACGTGATGTCTATGATACATTGTTGCCTCTTTTCAATGGTGCACAGTCAAGTGCAATACCTCATGAGGCAGTTTTTCAGCCTATGCATGTTTTAAATGATGGCACAGATCAGCCTATATCTGATGCAGATGTGCATGATGCACTTGAGGATGAGAGACAAGAGATTGAGGGCTCTAGGAACATGCCTAGATGGCTGGTGCAGACTTTGCGTGACAGCAAGTTGGATGCCCCTTTGTCTAGTCGCACTCGTTCTGGCTCTCATGGTGCCTCTTATGCGTCAGATTGTTATGCATTGGCTGTTTCTAGTATGTGCGATGAAAGTGAGCCTGTTTCATTTGATGAGGCACAAAGTTCAGAAAATTGGATGGCTGCTATGCAAGCAGAATACGATGCTATTATGAAGAATAGTACATGGTCTTTATGTGACTTGCCCCCTGGCAAGAAGGCCATTGGCACTAAGTGGGTATACAAATTGAAGCGTAAGCCTGATGGCACAGTGGATCGCCATAAGGCTAGGCTTGTTGCAAAAGGTTATGCTCAAGAGAAGGGCATTGATTTTGATGAGACTTTTGCTCCCACATGTCGTATGACCACTGTTCGTAGCATCTGTGCATTAGCAGCTCATAATGGTTGGAATGTACATCAGCTGGACATAAAGACTGCGTTCTTAAATGGAGATTTGCATGAGGAGGTGTATGTATCGCAGCCTCGTGGTTTTGTTCAAAGAGGGCAGGAAAACAAAGTGTGCAGGTTAAAAAAGGCTTTATATGGTTTAAAGCAAGCTCCACGAGCTTGGTATGAAAAAATACATGCATATTTGACTGCACATGGGTTTCAGAATAGTCCAACAGAAAGCACTTTGTATGTTAAACGTGTGGATGGTGTACATCTAATCATTGCTCTCTATGTCGATGACATGCTGCTCACAGGACCAAATGAGAGTCATATTGCTGATTTTAAGGCTGATTTGAATGCCTCTTTTGAGATGTCAAATTTGGGGCATTTGCATCATTATTTGGGGATACAATTTAAGCAGTGTGATGGAGGTATTGCTTTGTGTCAGACAAAGTATATTGAAACATTGTTGCGGAGATTTGGCCTTGAAGACTGCAAGCCTATTGCTACTCCAATGGAGACAGGTTTGAAGTTGAGTCTTCATGATGCTGGAGATCACTTTGATGTCACACTCTATCAGACAGCTGTTGGTTGCCTCATTTATGTATGCATTACGAGGCCAGACATTCAGTTTGCAGTCTCACAGGTGAGCAGATTTATGCATAGCCCAGGCATTAAGCATTGGCAGACAGTGAAGCGTATCTTTCGCTATTTGAGTGGTACTCGGCATCTTGGGTTGTTTTATCCCAAGGGGGGATCATTGCCGCCAGATTTACATGTTTTTTCAGATTCTGACTGGGCTGGTTGTTATGACACACGCGTGTCCACGAGTGGTTTTTGCTTCATGCTTGGAAACTCATGCATATCATGGTTGAGCAAGAAGCAGCCTACTGTGGCCACTTCTAGTTGTGAAGCTGAGTACAGGACAGCTTTCACAACTACGGTTGAGTGTGTGTGGCTCAGACGCCTTATGGTTGATTTGGGTGTTGGGCAGCCATCTGCCACCACCATCTTCACTGACAGTCAGAGCGCATTGGCAGTTGCGCGGAACCCAGTGTTCCATGCTCGTACGAAGCACATTGAGGTGCACTACCATTATGTCAGGGAGAGACTCTCTGCAGGAGAGATCAGTTTGGCTTATGTGCCAACACAGGATAACCTTGCAGACCTTTTCACAAAGGCTCTGCCTCGTGAGAAGTTCGAAGCTTTTCGCAAAGCTTTGGGCTTACTCCCTTTTGTGGATTCGTCCACATAGCTAGACACTTCCCTATACATGAGTGCTAGCTCTTGTTCACCGCATCACTCCAGGGGGGATTTGTTACCATATTATAGTAGTGATGTGTGTGAACACACTTAGGACCGCCGGGGCACTTTTTCCCTCACTAGGAGGTTTTTTCCCCCGTGCATTGTATATACGCCCATTATCTTCTAGGGCTTGTTATCTTTCATTTTTGGCACTCATAATACACTACTGTGTTGTGCTCAAGCTTTCTCATCTTCTTGAAGTTGTGTGTGCATTCCTGCAACCCTAATTCCAACAAATGCATTGAAAACCATTTACAAATTTATGGAATGAAATCACAACCTACCTTACTTTTATAAAATAAAAGTGGTTAATTTTAAAAAGACATGAACTTCAATGAATTCTTGAGTTTGCTTTGGATACTTCACATGGATCAAAACTTAACAAATGGAAGATTACCTTTCTCTTGCAACATAAAAGTGGTCATGGTTATGCCAATGGAGACACAACCTAACGATGATAAGATGTTGAAGTCCCATGCAAGAGGTGCTAGGTTCAAAACCACGACACAAAAGCACATGCACACGACCATAAAAGAACCCCAAAAAAAAAAGAGTAGTCATGGTTTAAAAAACATCATGAACAACTAGAGTAAATTCTTAAGTTTGGAAATTTGAGAGAGAACTAAATACATTGACATAAATTAATTGAGTTAAACCGTTTTGAAGTAAATTTCTAGCAATCAAACCTTATTTGATCCAAAGGAGAACATATCACAATCTTATAATAATGGGAAGGAAGAATGCTCTTTTAGATTACCATACTTATGTAAGCCTTACAAGTGGTTAGAACCAAAATAAGAGAGAGAGAGAGAACAAGACACATGAACAAAAATTAATTGAGTTAGACCCTTAAATTTCTAACAATCAAGAACATATCACAATCTTATAATAATGGGATGAAGGAAGAATGAAGAATGCTCTTTTAGATAACCATTCTTATGTATGCCTTACAAAGTGGTTAGAACAAAATAAGACCATATCATGACAACTATATCTAACCAAGATATAAGGTTCTTTATACAAAGTTCACAAAACTAAGTTGAATTGGCAACTTGGAGGACCACTTTCTTCAAGGAAGAATTGGCAACAACTTGGACCACTTTTCAAGGAAGAAATTGATAAGTGTTCACATTAAAGGGTACAATGATGTGCATGTTTTTGAAATACAAATTTATAGATCAATATATTTAATTTCATTTTAAATCATAGGTCATTCTACACATGTAGAAGTAAGGGAAAAAAAACCTTTCACAAAAGCTAGCCTCTCTTAAAACTTAATAGTATTGGACATGAATTAGAAATAGAATACTATAAAACATCAAGTTTCCACAAAGATATCAACTACTGGTTGAAGGTAAAGAATAAAAGTCTTTAACACTCTCGAAGCCAAGAAAGAGCTCTGCTTTGCACACTTAAAGGCATTGTAAGTGTATGTCAATCAACCATAGATAAGACCGAGTGCAACGACATGAAAGAGATTGAGTCCATAGATCAGATTAAGTGTAAGCCTTGGATAATTTCCACAAGAGGATATCCAATACTTAGGGTTAGGCACAATCAAGTATAGTGTTGAAGCACAAGCAATGTACCTTGTTTAAATGCATAATTGGGCATCCAATAGTTTAGGGGTGGCTTCTAAATGAGGAGGCAGGGTATAAAAATACTTAGCGTTGAAGCACAAATAATTGGACATCCAATCCCGAGAGTGCGAGCTTCTTCTCAATCACGAGGCACAATTTTGAAGCGACGCCTTTCCTGTGGGAAAAGAGAAAAGGGGGTCATGAAACAGGCAACGGGCAAAATGCCCAAAAGAAATCGTGGGTGGCATTACCGAGCGGGAGAGCGCCTGCTGGCGGGAGTGGGAGGGGCAGAAGGCGATGACTATGGCTGGCGTCTTCGTGAGGGCGTTGGCGTTGCGGTAGTCGATGGTGAGGCCGGATTCCAGAGCGCAGGAGACATGAAATGTGGAGGAGCAGCCCACCTCGGTGCACTGCACGCAAGCGCCCTCGCCGCCTGACGAGCACACGACGCAGGGCAGCTGCCAGCGCCAGGCCGGGACGTGGCCGCACTCGATGCCCTCGCGGTCTCGCGCCCGCCTGTAGAAAACCTCCGGCACAAACAGAGCGCACGAGAGGTGGGCCCACGAGCCGCCGGTTGTACGCTTCATGGCCCCGCTCCGGCACGGGCACAGGCAGCACGTCCTGCTGTTGGCGGTTTTCCTCTGGTCGGGATGGCATCCTTCGCTGCTCACATGCTCCTTACCTCCTTTCCTCCGCCTGCTATCGCTCTCGCACTGCCTGCAGAACCAGTCACCGGAAGGTATCCCGTCAATGAGAGGGCACCCATAGCAGCTAACATGCACCATGACATTGCACCCATCGCAGAACACAATGGGATCCGACGGCTCAGCGTCGGCCCCCTTGCAAACATCGCAGAAAATCCCATCGTCATCGCCATCGTCGTCGTCATCTTCTCCCTTTATACATTCCTCTGCTGGCTCTGCCGCCATGGCCCGGTTGGAGATCGGCTGCAAAATTTGAGCGGCAGGGCAACTGGGCTCTCTCTTCTTCTTTGCAAGCTTAACCTCATTTTCCTTCTCCTCTTCTGCCATGCTCATGCTCATGGTGAAGACCTCCAGCGCGCATACGCGCTTCTTTGCAGGAAGACTACGCACTTGCAGCTCAGGAAGACCCACATCCTTCTCTCTCTTCTCCATCACCGATTGCCTCTCCTTCTCTAAGATCTTGAACCTCTTGAGCGGGGGAAGGCCATGGAACCTCTCCTCTTCCTCCGCCAGACAGGCGGCCTTGTCAAACCCTCGCCCAAGCTCCATAGCCATGCTTATCCCGACACCAAAAACAGGGGACTCCTACCCTCGAAAGCTTAGTTGAAAATGTAAACACCAATTTGCAAAACTTTCAAATTTTACAAGTTCGCGGGTGCGCCCGCCAAACTTTGAAACGTTTTAAGAAGTGCCAATTTTAAATATATATATATATATATATATATATATATTTTAATCGATGCTCTTGTAAAGAGATTGACTTTGTAAAATTGAAAAATTAGCCTAAGATGCCCACCGGCCACAACCCAGCATAGCTTGCTAAAATAGTCATGATAATTCTATTTACAAATATGTTTGATTCAAGTTGCTTGTGTCGTGTTCATGCTTGCTTGTACGTTTGCCTTCTCTTGATGCATGCTTACTTGTTTGGATTGTGTGGTGAGTGTGTTGAGTGATGTTACTTGAGCTAGGACTCCTCTCTTGATGCATGCTTGCTTGTTTGGATTATGTGGTGAGTGTGTAGAGTGATGTTACTTGATCTCCTTCTCTTCTTCCTTTCCCTCTCCATCTCCATCTCCATCTCTCCCCCATTCTCACACTCACATAGGTGTTAAGGTTGAGAATGAGCTTTCCTCCATAGCTCTCCCTCTTTGCTCTCTGCCCAAGAGCTAAGCTCCCTTGTAATGGTAACACCAAGGGAGGTAACCCTTGCTTCTACACAAAAGAGGGTGGTAAGGTTGAGGACCCTAGCTTCTACACAAGAGAGGATTATTCTACCATGTAGTCTAAGGGTGCAAACCAATATAAACCCTTTCATTCTTCATTTCTTCTCTAGTCCAAGGTTGAATTGTTCCTATCATTGTTTGGGAGTCACCCTAGCTTAGGAGTCCTTTACTGTACTTAGTTTTTTGATGTTTTATCATTGCCCCAGTTCGAATGCAAATTCACCGGTTTGTTTGATCTAACTTGTTTGCTTTTGTTATTTTAGTGTCTTGATGGAGCTATTGAACATGGAGAGGAGTTTGCAGCATTATATACGTACACATATATATACATGTGTGTGTGTGTGTGTGTGTGTGCGTGTGGTCAATCAAAAAGCAAAGGAGGGGTGTCTCTAACGGGACTGTGGGGATCCCTCTGGGTTTAGGGAGCACCTATGGAGGCACAATGGAACAATTAGCACTCTAGGTGGGTCCTCATCTAAAATTACAACAGTCAAGGGAGCAACCACTATGCACGGTCTTGGTGGCTATTCTATGGTTTCACTTCCTTGGTGGGTTTGGCACGCACATCGGAGGGGTGCTGCCACATTGCTCTCCATTCCTGCTTAGATTTTGGGGATGGCATCGCGGGCAGAGGCAGAGCCTTGGGTCTCCTCGCCCATTTTAATTTGTTGTTCAAGGATGCATTTATGGGGGTTTGGGACACAATCTTCTTTGATTTTGGCACCCAAATGTGGGGGTTCTATTTGTAGAGTCCTTATGCTTCTAGAAATTTTGTTGGGATCCAACAAGGCATTGATTAGTGGTACTGGGTATTGAGGCCATCACTTGGATCTTTTTGGCTTCAGGGTTTGTGTAGACAGTGAGGTTCTTGGGACCCAATAGTGTTAGAGGTTACATGGGGGGGGGGTTACGAAGCTTGGGTTGTTTATAGGTTTAGGGTGCCCTCATCCACCAAGGGTACGATAACCATTCCGTAGGGGAGCTCAAGCATTGCGGTCCTTTTTTGCCAGTTGACGATGCAATCACAGTGACTGCAATCCATCCCCTTCCAAGGATGATGCTCTCTCTCATTATACCTATGGAGGTCACATAAAACTTACACGATGTAGGTTTATATCCAATAAGAAACTCCACTTCAAAAGAACCGATAGTCATGGATTAGGAACAATTTACCATGGTAATGGTTACTTGTTTGAGATATGCTTAACTATTGCTATGAACATTGATGACTCGCCAGGGTGATACCTTCCACACTTACACCACTGGCTGGGTTGGTGACATTAACATTGATATGCCACCATTGGTTTACTAAAAATGTGATAACTTTGGTGTACTAGAGTTATGGCATCGCCAGCTCATATAGTCGACTTCACACTATGGACCAACCTTTATATATTATGGTAGGAGAGTACTTCCACATATAGTAAATAATTTTATCTATTTATTTTGTGGTTGTATAAAAGAGAAGAGAATAGAAGAAAATTCAACCATCCATCACTCTTGTGTGCTTGTCTACTCTTGTGTGTGTGTGTGTGTGTGTTTACTTTGCAAGGAGCTCAAGCTCATCCTCTCCCTCACATTCTTCTCATGGTATTAGAGCGTCGATTCATGTGAAGAGCTCAAGAGACAAGCAAGAGGCAAGCAAAGGAAGTGATACACGAGTAAGGGTAACTTCATCACTTTCCCTTTGATTTGGAAGCAAATCTTTGCAAATAGCTACTATAGGCAAGAGCAACAAGTAGGGCACAATAGTAAGGTACACTGTCACAACATCTTGAGGTGCCCTTCCACATTGAGCAGTGAAGCAAAGGGACATTATATTGTGCATATATAGTCTGCATGATCTCAATGATTTTCATAGTTTGGATTCAAGGCCATTTCGAGCCCCGTTTTGGCTCTACAAGTTTTTCACAACACTATGAAAGTGTTAATTTTGATTGTGTTTGTCTAATTCCAATTCAGTACAAAAATTTGGTGTTATAGGATAGTCTCTATGTAGAGAATTTGAGCTTTTGAAAGTTATTGGTGGATATATGTTTGTGTGACTATTTTATATACAGTTACAATATATAATGTTAAGTTAGAGAGTGCAAGTTTGCATAAGTGCACAAGATTTTGCAAGCACTATTTAGAAGTTGCTCCGAGATAAATATGTCTTCTAGTAGCTTGTCACAAATTGTGACTAAGAAGCTGGACAATAACAATTTCCAAGCTTGGAAATTAACTAGTTTCCTTATGGGAAAAAGATATTGAGAGTTCATCTCATAAGTGATGAAAAGGAGCCAGAGACTGCTAAAACAAAATCCCACCCCACATCATGTGTAAGCATATAAAGCATGACATAAAAGAGCTAGAAAGGTGTTGTATTGGTTATTTGTCAGTGTGACAGACTCTATGAGTCTACATATATAGGATGCACAAATGCCCAAGCGGCTTGGGACACCTTGGTGAAGATGTACACAGTACAAACACTCAGTACAAACACTCAAGCTTAAAAGATGCAACTAAAACAGAAGCTGCATAATGTGACCAAAGGGAAGCTGAATGATTTCTCGATGAAGATTAAAGGGCTTTTAGATACCCTTTCTTCTCTTGGATTACTAGTAGATGATGATGATATGGTATTGAATGGTCTTAGTAAGGGGGATACAACTAGTTTTAGACCTCCATTAGAGTTCGAGAGAACTTTCCTAAATTTCAAGAATTGATTGCTCTCCTCATCCATGGAGGAGATGAATATTGGGGAAGGTTCATCCTCTAAAAATTCACATAAGTAGGTCTTCTGCTCAGATATAGGTAGAGGTAGAGGTAGATCATCATCTAGAGAATGTGGTGGTGGTTGATTTAGAAATTGAAACCATAAATAACTACAACAATAAGAAGAAAATCAGCCTCATACAAGTGGAAGAGGCCACTCTAGAGACAAGGAGAGACAGAGAGGCTGAGGTGGTTGGAAAAAATTTCAAAAGATAAATGGCATGGAATGCTATTACTGTGGCAAACTAGGGCACATTTCAAAGGAATGGTATAAGAGCAAGGTCTCTAAGTGAGGTTCAAGTGCTTTATGGGAGATTTCAAAAATCAATACCGCTTGATTGCAAAGGGTAACAAAAATGGCAGGATGTTTTCATTAGATGTTAACATGCTTAGGGTAAAGGAAACCATGTTTGTGCATGGGACATGCACCATTGATATTAACATATTGACATAAGGCATAAGCGCATTAGTCATTAGTTTCTATAGGCCCAAAATATTGTTACAAGTAGGCTAAAGTTCAAGGTTGATGGTATGCACAAAGTATTGAAGCATGCCAACTTGGTAAGTAGGTCAAACATGCTTTTTTTCATGAAAAGCACATCAATGAAAGGCCATTGGATGTTATACATTCTGATGTATGGGTACCAATCAAGACTGCAACAATTGTTGGTTGCAAGTATGTATGTTACATTCATTGATGAGCATACTAGGAAAATGTGGATTTACTTCAAGGAGAAAAGTGAGGTGTTTGCCCAATTTCAAAGATTTAAAGCCTTGGGGTTAAGAAGAAAAAAGGTATATAGATAAAATTCATAAGATCGAATGATGTGGGTGAGAATATTATGAATAGGACCCCCATCACTAATGTGATGCCTATATATAGAAGTTTGCAAGTATAAAACTAGATGTGTCTCACTTGAAAGTGTTTGGATATATTGTATATGTGTATGTTCCTAATGAAGTGAGAACTAAGTTGGATCCAAAGGTAGAGAAATATATCTTCAATGGTTATGATTTGGAGCAAAAAGGTTATAAATGCTATAACCCTACCACTCGTGAGATGCGAGTAAGCAAAGATGTTATCTTT
Source organism: Cibotium barometz (assembly GCF_041138505.1). Lineage (NCBI taxonomy): Eukaryota > Viridiplantae > Streptophyta > Polypodiopsida > Cyatheales > Cibotiaceae > Cibotium > Cibotium barometz. Next base: position 57,058,797 of record NC_141052.1, on the reverse strand, counting down.
GATGAGATAAGTAGCTGGTATACACCAGTGAAAGAAATTGAAGATGTAGATATAAGAAGTAATGATGATGTCCCACATGTAGAGCAAGGCTTATATGGTTAGTGAACTTGGAAAGTCCTCTAATAGTGGATCCAGTGTTAAGGTAGGTTGAGGACAAATGCAAGGAATGTAAATACATCATCTCGTGGTACTATAAGTGCTGGTATACATGTATCATGCAAAGGGAGGGAAAAGTTAGATCAAATTTTATGCTTAATCTATCAGTAGGTCACTCTTAAATGGATGGTCACTCTAGTGGTTTCGAGTAGAGCCGCCTTGATGAGGAGCTTGGCATTTCATCACTGGTACTCCTAGTGCATGGAGAATCGGGGCTATTTTGAGAGGACACCAGGCAGTGATCTAGGTGTAGGAAGGTATACTCGGGTTAAGTACCCTGTTTAATAGGTTGATATATGATGGATATAGCCCATCACTATGCCTACATGGTTAAAGCAATACAAGAGATAGAGGCCACTTGTTTTGAGCAAGCACTTGGAAATCAGAAATGAGATGCCATGGATAAGGAGATGACAATATTGGATACTAATGCGACATTGGAATTAGTGCCTTTGCAAAGGATAAGAAGGTAATTGGATGTACAAGATTATGCATAACTGAGATGAATCTGTGAATAGGTATAAGGTACGACTGGTTATATGCGAAGACATATGGCATTGAGTATGAGGAGACATTGAGCCTGATTATAAGAATGGAAACTGTGAGAGTTGTCATTGCTATGGGTATAAACAAAGTATTGTTCTTTACATCAGATGGATATAAAGAATGCACTCTTGCATGGTGATTTGCAGGAAGAAGTTTACATGATGCGGCCCCACTAGGTTATTAGAGCAATGTACTTTTAAATTTTGTGTGCAAGTTACGCAAAGCCTTATTTGGGTTGAAGTAGGCTCCTAAAGCATGGCCAAACAAGCTTGGAGAGTATTTGTTACCATTGGACTTCAGATATCTAATGTAGATTTTTCACTTTATGTGAAAAAGATAGATAGACGGATCATGCTATATCATTTATGTTGATGGCTTGATTATCACTAGTGATAGTGACACTAACATACATAATGTCATGATGCTTTTGAAGGAGAAGTTTGAGATGAAAGATTTTGGCGAGCCATGATATTTCTCAGTATAGTGAGTAGAACAGACATGCTTGAATCAGTCTCAGACTTACTAGAAGAAGCATTCACCAGAGTGGTTCAGAAAGCACTAGAGGCCATTTCACTAGAGCCAAACTTTTGATACGAACTTAATCTAGAATAGTTATTAGAAATGATAATACAATTGACTACTGTAGCACCGCATCAAATCACACCTTCTCAAACTCACCTAGCCTTTGATTCCAAATGATTAGCACTCAATAGAGTTATATCTCCTATTAAGAAGGTAAGACACCTTTGAATCCACCTCAAGTGAAGTCGAAGGAGCTTTGGGATAAGATGAGCCAACTAAATACAAACATGAGCAGAGGAACATAAGGATCCTTGAAAACATGAGCCAGTCGTTCGAGCTCTATAAATAGTGCTATAGCCTTATGAAAAGGACATTAAACCACCCTATCTTTGGGCAAAACTAGGAGCGAAAGCAACCAAGATGACCACGAATATACTCCCTTAGAAAGTGGAATGTCACAATGTTCCAAACATTTGGTGTTGATCCTAAACCAAGTTGGTGGACCATGGTGCAGCCTAATAATCATAGTTGGCAGCAATTGGACATGTCTTTATTACTATACTATTAGGGACAAGCATGCCACAAAACACCCAACACCAAGCACAAACAGTGTAAGTAGGAGTCCCCTTTTCCATAAGAGCCCATTATAGAAGCTTCTTCACCACATAACCCAATTCCCTAGTTCCTCTCCATTTGAACATGGAACATGGGGAAAGGTAAAGAGCCAATATCTAGGACTAACTCAAACCAAAGGGATCCATAAGGGCATTATGTATCCTATCCTCTTAGCCCTTGTGGTGAGCCTACAACCTCAAAGCTAGGCTGGTGTAGGACAAGAGACATTGGAAAAACTATACATCCCACCAACTTCATGGGGCAAGAAATCCCAAATCTTGAAGTATAGGCTCTGATTTGGGCAAAACCAAGCCAATCCACATCTGAAGGATGATGACAAATTTGATGGAGCTAGAGATCCCATTCAATACTTAGAAAAAGTTGGTTGAATTTGTGGGGCCATGGGAAGGATTGATGATTGCCCCAAGATGTGTTCATTCAAACGTTACCTTGAAGGAAAAGTAGGCCAATGGTTTAGTCTCTAAACCCACTTGAAAAGGGTAGCTACAAGGTCTTGCAAGAGGAGGGTGAGACAATGCAGGACTACGTTGCTAGTACTAACTATGTCCACACCTCCACATGAGATACAATCCTAGGGAAAGGCTAGATGACTTATCGCTCATCCAATCAGTTCATGGTTGGTCTCACTAGTAACATACCATCTTGACACTACATCTTCAATGATTGTTTCCATGAGGCAACAATATACCTAGTAGAAAATCTATAAGAAAAGGATGTAGTTATATCCAATCAAACCAAGAGATAGGGGATGCATCATCCAAAGCCTTAATGGCTAAGGGTGTCCAACCAGCACCAGCTAGGGTTAAGGACATGAGCATGGATGAGTTGGCAAAAAAAGAACTTAACTAATTAAGCCAGTAGTGACAAGGCCAACCCTATGAGGGAAACCTCAAGGCTGGCCCCAGCTAGCTCCTCAAGCAGGACACCCACACGTATTTCCATGAAGAGATATGGTTTGGTGTGTATCTTATCACTAAAATCATACAAGTGTGTATTTTCTAATGTGGAAGATAACAATAGTTTTGTGCTCATTAATAGTGCCATGGGAACCATGACAGCTCTCATTGCTGGTACTAAGGAAACCCAACAAGATGGACTTTGGAACTAAGATAGATGCTCTCCACGCCAAGATAACTATTAGCCTTGCTAGCTCCACTAGTCACTCCTCAATTGACATAAGCTCCATTGCTTTGCCAGCCTCTCTAGTCACTCCTTAATCGACACAAGCTCTAGTGTTTGTCTATCAAAACCCCTTACCAAGAGGTATGTATAAACCCTTAGAATTTCTATATCCAAATCTTGTATTACCACCTCAACTAGTTCCTCCAAGAATCGCATACCAATACAATAACAATACTTGGTGACTCTACTTACAAAGATAGAAATCTCAAGAACAAGAGAGATAGTTGGGAACAAGAGAGCTATGAGTTTTATGAATAGCAAGATCCACACAAGCAATAATAGTATAATCCCTATGGGTATCCTGAACATGTGTCTCTCAATTTGAATCCATGGTGTAAAAAGAGCAAGAGACCAAAAAATACGGTATATAGTTCCATTGATACAATTCTTTTGATGCAAAGGCCCACACTATATTTTAGTGCTCTCACAAAGTCCTTCCACCTTGAGTGCTCCATGCCAAACCCCAATGTAATACCTTAAGAAGGCACATGTTACAAGTGTAGATTTGACCATTCTTATAAGGATTATCCCAATAGAGTGACAATTGCTCTAGTGGTAGAAACATCAATTAACCACATTATGGAGCCTTAATTTGTTAACAAGGACTTATTTATATAGTCTCCTCGTTGAGATATTGAGCTCAACTAGTGTAAATATAGGTGACACCATGCTAGGATAACAACTCTGCACTTATGCCACTAGCATGGTTAGTAAGATTATGGGTGATATGGACCCTTTGGTTTATAGGTTATATGACAGCCACTTTGGTTCACTACTAGAGTTATGGCATAGATATAGATATCGAGCTCAGCTAGTGCAAATATAGGTGACACCACACTAGGATAATGACTATACACATGCCACTAGCATGGTTAGTAAGATTATGGGTGATATGGTCCTAGTGGTTTATAGGTTATATGACAGCCACTTATGCCACTAGCATGGTTAGTAAGATTATGGGTGATATGGCCCCAGTGGTTTATAGGTTATATGATATCCACTTTGGTTCACTACTACAGTTATGGAAGAGTTATGGCATAGTTATAGCATGAGCTCATATAGTTAAGTTTATACTATGGACCAACCTTTAAATGTTTTAGTAGGAGAGTACTTTCCCTTATCTTTATATTATGGTTATAGAGAAGATAAGAGAATATAAGAAAATTAAGCCATCCATCTCTCTTATGTGTGTGTGTGTGTGTGTTTGCTTGCAACAAGGAGCTCAAGCTCACCCTCTCCCCCACATTCTTCTCATGGTATCAATATTGGTTTGTGAGAAGAGCTCAAGAGTCAAGGAAGAGGCAAGCAAAGGAAGCGGTACTTGGGTAAGCATGACTCTATCTATTGCCCTTTGATGCAATGACACCTAAGGATACATGTTAAATTGTATAGCACAAGTATCAAGGCAAGAAAGATGCAATCAAAGCAAGAGCTACATTATGTGCAAAGGGCTTGGAGATAGCCTCACCTCTATTAGAGCCCAATAGTTGATGATGACGATGACTTGGTGGTCGGTACATTGAATGACTTGGCAAAGACTATGATCAATTTTTGACAACTATCCAAACTCGGGAAAACATTCCAAACTTTGAAGACCTTACAGCCCTTTTGACCACTTAGGAGATTAATGTTGGGAGTAAATCATCTTTTAGAATATAAGATGATTTACTCCTTATAGCCCTTCTTACCACTTAGGAAATGAACGTTGGGAGTAAATCATCTTTTAGAATATAAGTAAGGCTTCTATATGGATACAAATAGAGGTGGAGGAAGATTTTCATCTAGAGGCTAAGGTGCATGCCATTTTAGAAACAAAAATCATGGTCAATAAAAACAGGAATCTAATGCACAAATAGGTGGAAGAGGACACTCTAGAGGGAGCAAGGGGAGCCAGAGAGGCCGAGGTGGATGGAAAAGGAATCAGAGTGAAAATACCATGGAGTGCTATTATTGTGGCAAACATTAGGGGAAATTTGGGCTCCAAATGGGACCTTTAAGAGCTTTCTCTCTCTTATTGTAATTTAGGAAAAGTGCAAAAATAATAATATTATATTAGGTTTCTCTCTCTTCTTTTAGAATCTAAACTCACCTTTTTTCACATTTTTTAAAGAGCTTCAATGCTTATTTTATTTCATGTGCTTAAATTCTATGCAACTTCAACCACTATAAGTGAAAAATCATAAATGTGAAAAGCTAGTACTCTATAGAGTAAGAAAACAAGTATGAGAATCTTTTTAACGTATGTAACTATGTAACTATATTTCTAAAATAACTACAACATAGAATTCAAATATGTCAATTGGAAAAAGCATTTTTTTTAAAAAAGAACTCGAATATATCTTAAAGCAAACTTAGTATTTTGAAAAGTTTTTTATTCTAGTGCGTATAAATACGCTTAAGTTCTATTCTAGTGCATTTTCATGAAGTTATGGTGGTTGTTATTGGGCAAGTTTTCCTTATTCAATAGCCCTTCTTTTGGCCCGGTCTCCATTTGAATTTTTCTCCATTCAAATTTTCAATCTCTCAATCAAGCCTCCAAGCTTTCACTTGAATCTCCTCTTTCCTCACATACTATTCATGCATGGATAACAATGAAGAGATATTTGACTTTTTGGTGCCATTAAGTGGAACTAAAAAATCATATTTGCTTTCACTGATTTTCTATACCCGATTCTTTTACTACCAGGAAGTGCTGCTGCATCAAGAAGGGAATCAAGAAGTGTTGCTAAAGTGCTTAATGGAGGTATGTATATGTTTAGAGGACATTAATTTTATGTTATTTGTGATGTAAGTGTCTGAAATTAATGATAATGTTTTATTGCTTTTATATTTTTGCAAAGAAAGGAGTTAATTACAATTTTAGTATTCTTTTATGGTTTGTATAACATCATAAACAATTCTAAGAAGCGATTTATATATGTGGACTTGGATGATGAGTGTTTTATAAGAGAACATAGTCTTCTAATGTCAAACCTTATGTAATGCAATAGGCTAGGGCATTAGGGAGAAAGAATGTTGATATATGGGTGGAAGGATCAATTTACCCAATTGATCCCTACACCCAACAACCACCTAAATTTTTAGGCCTAACTTCTTTGGTCAAATATGTTTGGGAGGGCAATGCTGGCTTGCTTGGTTACACAATAAGGCTTGCTAGTCAGGTGAAAAGCATTTGGATATCATCACAAAGGATGCCGATGATGAAGGAAACTTAGATCAAGAATTTAAATGGTCGATTGTCTACTAATTAAGGAGAATGAATAAAATGAGTTGATTTGTTCATGCTTAACATTTGCAAAACCATGAATTGGAACAAAAAGCAAAGGATCCAGAGGCCAAGAATAACAGATTAAAAGTGGTATTAGAGAAGATAGTCATGAAAAGATGCAGGGGGGAAGAGAGCTTGAGCTCTTGCAAGCACACACACACACTCACAAAACCCTAATAGAGAACACACAAGGTGAGAGGCTGAAAATCTTCTTCTTCTCTACTCAACACTCAACACACCATATACAAGAATGAGAGTACTCACAATATGAAAGGTACTCAACCAATACATATACGGGTTCTCTATAGTGTGAACCCGACTAAATGAGCTGGCGCTATAACTATACCAGTCTCTAGAATGGCTGTCACACAGCCTGTCATCCCACTGGCCGCATATCACCCAAGATCTCACCAACCATGCCAGTGGTGTAAATGTGGGGTCTATCCCCCAGGCGGGTCATCAGTAGCCACCGCCTCACTAGACGAGCTCGATATCTCAACAAGTCAAACATGGGCCCACCTCTAATTTGGAAGCACACGAAACGAGTAAAAGAACAAAGACCACTTACTTAATTGTCAAAAAATAGTGGAAACTACAAACGCTGTATAATGTCGAGAGTGAGAAGCTGAAGAACCTTAAACAAGGCAATGGAGCACTCTCACAAGTCTTGTCAAGACAGATGGTAAAGTCTACACTTTCATATTTAAAGTTCAAAATAATTAGTGATGATCTTGTGCATGAGTGATTGCAAGATGTGAAGAATGTATGTAGTGCAACTGAGGCTCAAGGTATTTGTGACAAAGTTGGTTTAAATAGAGAATCTTATGCAATGATCTACAAACAAATGGCTGCAAGTTTTAAGTCCGTGTTGCAAAACTAAAGGTTAACTTCATTGTCGTGTCCTTTTAATGTTAGACAAGTAAGCCAATAATTGAATAACAATGTCCTTGAACTCATTGTGAGCCTAAACACATAGTTCACTCACATGTATTCAAGCATTTTGCTAAAGTTGTGACCTTTGATCTGAATCTAAACAATAATTATATCTTGGATGTGTATAGATTGCAAGCTACAATGGTGAAGTTATATGATATGTCTGTTAAATAATGTGGTGGCACATTGAAATTTTTACTAAAACTTGATGAGAGTGAAATTGTGAAGAATCAAAAGATACAAAGAGAAAGTGTGACATTGATGAACATGTCATTAGGTCCTTTCATAAAGCCAAGTGATCCTCGGTACTTTAGTGTTCAATCTGAAAATAAAATTTGGTGGCTCGCAACATTTGAGGTTTTAAAAGAGGATCATGAGATCCTAAAGACGTTTTTTAATCTTATAGAGATTCCTACTGTGGTTCAACATAAAAAAGTAGACAAAATTTTACATGTGGATGGTTTTAGAGACTACTTAGTGGAATGGTATCTTGTAAGTGATCTGAAGACACTAGAGTGCATGTTTGTTGTCTCAAATTTTACAAATGTAGAGTTTGCTTATTTGTATTGTATGCGCTCAAATTTTACAAATGTAGAGTTTGCTTATTTGTATTGCATGCGCTCAAGGAAAAAGGGTAAGAATGGAAAAAGGGCATGGAATATGCATACTAGAAAGGATGGTGCACTGAATTGTGATCAATTCATATGCGATGGCATAACAATGGTTACGGTGGGTCCAAAGTGGGACCCTATACTTGACATTCTTTTAACACGAGTTAATCTTTGTTCACTACATGTCATTTTCAAAATTATGGAAAAATTGGTTCATGAATATGTATGTAAGATGCAACCAATGTCAGAGGCCCAAGTAGTGTGTAAGAGAGTGGAGGAGGTTCTTTCATGCATGGGTCTACACAAAGGGAAAGTGGAAATCAAGAAATATGAGAAGAGGTCACGTGCAAGTGGAAATGTGCTATGCAAACCGAGTATTGGTGGAGCGAAGGCTAGAAATTTTTTGTCACCACCAAAGAACAATGAAGGTCATTTATTAGTTTGTCAACCATGGAAGTATGAGGCATGGAAGAAGCTACACATGGTTGTCCTAGATCATAGTAATAATGACAAGACTAGAATTACAAAGGATAAATTTTTGATTGCCTTTGATACGGTTGATACACTTCTATAGAAAATGACATTCAACGAAGAAGGTGCCAGTGACTTTAAAGAAGCTATGACCACATTTTACAAGTACCTGGTGGAAGCATGTACATCTCTCCAATTTTGTATGTTCTCATGTTGTTAGTGATTCTTATTGAAAATAACCAATGTGCATATGTTGTTGTCCTCTTTTTATTGTAGCACCTACTTTGCAAATCATGGAAGCTTAGCTATCTGGTCTACGCAAGGCATGGAGCACTCACATTGGCAAGCTCGTTTTGTGGGTTTCAGAAGGCCACCTTGCATGCTAGTGGAATCCATGAAGTCAGTGCATTGAGGTAATTACTCATGTGGTGGTATAGAAGGATTGCAGTTAGGATAGATGAGAAACAAGCTAATGATGATAAAACACATTTAATTCATGCTTTGGATATAAAAAATTTGATTCTTCAATAAGCTTCACAATTATAAATTAGTGACTTGAAATTTTAATTGGTTTAAATTTATGCTTCACTATATTTACCACCTACCATCTTATGTAGCAAGCCATCCTTATAAACTTGGATACTTTCAAACTTTCAAACATTAAAAACATGGACAAGTGTCAAGAGTTAAGGATATAACAATAGAGCCAATTCAAAAAGCCCCTGCTCGTACTCCATGATCCATGATCAGTTTTACTTCAGAAACAAATGAACATAGCTTGAAGTGTCATTGTATTACATTAAAAAACCATTTTTTTACAAGAGATTGGAGTCTACTACTACTCTTGATCCTACCGACTAGCATCCTCTAGAGCGCAAAGCATTGCCCTCTTTGAAGATGGCTTAACATCATTCTGCAACGATAGAATTAGTGGAACTCTCGGCCTTTTGAATTTGAGAAGCTCCCTTTTGCCATATTCACTTAACATCTTGGGATCCTTGATCCCTCAGGTTAATCCATATGTGGTTTAGGCTAAGTAATATTTGCTCCTTAGAGCATACACTCTGGGGCCCTGCTTGAAGATTCACACCGCTAACTACTTCTCCACCAGAAGCATGATTTTGTCTACATATATCTAGATAATGTCTTGACTACAAAAAATGGAAATTTTGCTTTATCCTTTGAATTTTTTTTGTGGAATATAATAAATTGTGGAAATTTCAATTGATTTATGTACTCTCCCAGTGCTGAGTCCTTTCACAGTCCTCCCACTCGTGTTCCTGATGGGTGCACAAGAAAATCATCCTCATACACCGCTAGCTGTTGCAAAACAAAATTATCCATAAGCTAGCAAAACAAATGCAATATGAAGCTTTATCACGTTATTCAAAATTCTTGTAATCAAACCTTCTGATTCTCATCATTAATAAGGAAATCATTTGTCCATATGTTGATTATTGAGTTGGCGGCTTGGACGGATGAAGACTCCCCTTCCCTTCCCATTTGTGAAATATTGAGTCTTTGCTTCAGTGTGGAAGGGCTAGCTTCATAGTGAATAGCTTCCTTGTACATCATTACTAATCTTAACAAAAGTATGGAACACATTGTCCTTGACATTTTAATCCAGTAGAAGATACTTATCCACATTTGGATTGACAAAATCATTATCTTCTTCAAGATTATGTGGGATGCTGGTGAGACAATAATCCTTCATAATGTTAAATAATGCTTGAATATCTATTAATAGGACATACTGGTTGTCACCTATTGGATATGCAGGGAGGACTTAGATTGTGCTCTGTTTCCTCTATCACAGTGGGATCTTCATTAATAGCTGTAACCACTCGGGTGTCTTCTCTTCTGAGGGAGTCAATATCAAGCTGCTCACACTGAGGTCCCTCTCCTAGCCAAGTTTATCTCCTTCGTAATCTCTTGAACCTCATCTTCTGCTCTTGAAGGTTCCTCTTTCCTCTCCTCACCTCCTTCTATTGAAACTTTCTCATCCTCAATCAACATATGCAAATAGTAAATAAACCCGTGGTGGTAGTTAACAAGATGACCTTTGCGCTTGTGTACTAGGGCACTTACTATGGTGTCTTCTTCTTATCCTCTGGCACCTTTGAAATATCCATGTTTACCTTATGTCTTGAGAATATTAAAGAAAAAAGATCGTCCACATGCATGTATTGAACATTATCCAGGATGACTCCATCATTCAAAGTGCTCTCTTGGTATTGTTGCTCTTTCTCTTGGAGGTATGAGCATGCAGACACGATCATATCCTTGAGGGAGACATTGCAAGAAAACATACGTGTATCTCAGGTTGGCCATGGTGTTGGCTGACTTTGTAAAGGAAGTCGAACAATTTCTCCTTAAATCCCAGTATTGGGTTTGACCTCGATCTCAATAGGGTGCATCTACAAGTAGAAAAAGATGTCAAAACGATTATTAACTATATAAGAATGAAAGAATAATGGTGATTTGCAATTACAATGCAAAAGTCAGTACAATACGATTTACGGTGGATGTTGGCGAGTGAAGCCTGATATCGCGTTGTATTGAATCGAAATATATAAGGTCCATGTGGCATAAATATGCAACAACCACTAACAACCGGCTTTAAAAGCTTGCGATACTATAATTTTTTATTATAACGCGACTACGGGCCGGTCGGCCATTAGTCGTAGGGTTCCATATTCGTGCTATAATAATTTGCATAATTAAAAATTAAGCTAATGAGACTATGGGCCGAGGATTGGGAGCAGGGTTCCATAGTCAAGCTATATTATTGGCCTTGTATATTGCAAGTTAGTATAACGTGATTTAGGGTGGATGTTAGCGAGTGAAGCCTTATATCACATTGTACTGAATTGAAATATACAAGGTCTATGTTGCACAAATATGCAACAAACACTAACAACCTGATTTAGCTCATGTTACTATATTTTTTCATTACAACATGACTATGGGCCAGCGATCGAGAGTAGGGTTCCATATTCACACTATATTGACCTTGTATATTGTAAGTTAGTATAGTGTGATTTAGGGTGGATGTTAGTGAGTGAAGCCTTATATCTCGTTGTACTGAATTGCAATATATAAGGTCTATGTTGCACAAATATGCAACAACCACTAACAACTAGCTTTAAAAGCTTGCAATACTATAATTTTTCATTACAACGTGACTCTGGGCTGGCAATCCTCATAGGATTCCATGTTTGCGCTATATTGACCTTGTATATTGCAAGTCAGTATAACACAATTTAGGGTGGATGTTGGCAACGAGTGAAGCCTTATATCACGTTGTCCTTAATTGTAATATATAAGGTCTATGTAGCACAAATATATCGCATTGTACTGAATTACATATACAAGGTCTATGTAGCACAAATATACAAAAACCACTAAAAATTAGCTTTGAAAGCTTGTGAGTCTAGCCTATTTTCATTAAAATGTGAGTATGGGACGACAATAACGTGATTTAGGATGAATGTTGGTGAGTGAATCCTTATATCACGTTGTATTGAATTGCAATATACAAGATCTATTTTGCACGAATATGCAAAACCACTAACAACCAGCTTTCGATTGCAATATACAAGATCTATTTTGCACAAATATGCAAAACCACTAATAACCGGCTTTTGCTCGGCCTGTAGGGTTCCATATTTGCGCTATATTAACCTTGTATATTGCAAGTTAGTATAACATAATTTAGGGTAGATGTATTGCGTTGTAATAATAAAGTGCAATATATATGATTTGCTTAGGTACATGACTTATCCTCACAATCATTTTTCAATTATGAAAAAGAACATTCAAAGGCCATTAAGATTTGAGGAGAACACACCTTAAAATTTTCAAAGGGCTGGAGACTGTTCATGGATCATTATCGGGAGGATTATTGATATAACGCTATTGTAGGATTGAAAATCGATCGCAGAAGAGCAAGAGTATAAAAAAATAGTTGAGAAAAAAAGCCAAGAGTTTTTGAAAGTGATCCAATAAATAATGCATATGAGAGTGCTTTATTCCTTGGTATTTACGCATAGCAGGCATACATTGGTATTTACGCATAGCAGGCATACATTGGCGGTTGCCCATGTTCTCTTTCACATGTGTGACAGACAAGTGTCACTCATGCATTTGAGATCATTCATCATTGCATGCCACGTGCACCTAACATCATTACTTGCTGAGGTTAAATCCTAAACCATTGAATTTAGTGGCGAGCTCTTCTAAAATAGCATGTTATATTTTCACATGTCTTCATCTCGTCGTGATTTTCTCTTCGTCATCTATGCCATCTCATCTATTCATTCTTGTGGATGACATTTTTGCTTACAAAGTAAGTTTTTATTTCTTAATCCAATGTTTAATAATTCACGAGTCCGATTCACAACAACGCGGCTTGATCTTTACATTCCTATTCAACATCCATATCGCGTTGTATTGAATAAGGTAATTTCTTGCATACTTTTGTAGACTCTAACACCACTCTTCCACTAGTACGATCACTACAAAACAAGGATAGCGCCTTGCACTCTTACGGGTTCTGCCCTCACATTGCATTAATTTGGCACACATACTTGTCAAATAAGTGTTTAACATGTGTAGAAGCGTCATTATACGTTTTGAAGTTTCCTTGATTGTGAATTCAATACAACTTGATGTAGCGGATTGAATGTGTTGGATGTCTGTCCATCATGTTATAGTGATTTTTATCCAAAAAGTTTTTATTATTTGTCATTTGAGCCAATTTTACGTGTTGGAGTTTCCTTGATTGTGAATTCAGCACAATGCAATGTGGGGGATTGAATGTGTTGGATGTCTGTCTATCACGGTGTAGTGATTTTTATCTAAAAAGTTTTCCTTGTTAGACAATTGAGCCGATTTTGCGTGTTAGATTTTTCTTAATTGTGAATTCAGTACAACACGATGTGGGGGATTGAATGTGCTGGATGTCTTCCTATCGCATTGTAGTGATTTTTATCCAAACTATTTCATTATCTTGTAAAGCTTTTGGAACTCAATATTACATATCAAAGGAGAAGATGGTACATTGTGCTCTCCTTGCAATGTAATAAATTTTCCTTTATGCTCAAATGTTAGTTTATAATGCAAATAGCTTCTCGAAAGTGTTTCTCCCAATGAAAATAACCATTCTCTCCCAAGATTTACATATGTGGGTGGATAGACGCATCACTTGCAAATCCAAAAGTGCTTCATACTCTTGAATTTTTATCTCAACTTGGTTTACCATAGTATCCCACTTATCTTTGTCATAGCCATTGCCTAATGATACTATTTACTTATGAGAACTTGGGGCTTGAGGCAACTTAAGTTTGTTGCCTCTCACCTCACTTCACTCACACACACTCACTAGAATGAATTAGGGAGAGAGATTAGCAAGAGCAAGACTCAATTGCACAATGGGAGAGTATCTTGTATTATGAGAGAAATTCACTTATATACATAGCTATAAGTGTTCACACTCACTTAAATTGTGACTGGCCGAGCACTTTAGGCTTATAAGAGGCCTAATGTTATTACAATGACTACACTCATAATATATCTATGAAGTACATCACTTAGCACTTCATCCTAGCTTTTGTTGCCACATGCTCTTGAAGCGGGAATTTCCATAAATACTCCGTCACGCCATTACGAGCGCCCGTCCAAGTTGTAGCTTTGGACATCATTGCTTCATATATTGAATGTATGACCCTTTGGTGTATCTACCATGACTCCTTGATGTGAGATAATGGCGGTAGCTCTTGTTAACCCTAGGAATGGGTTAACATCAACACTCATTAGACGCATTTCATGTGAGATTTGAATATAAGTTTCTCATCTTGTTAGTGTGGGTTTTCCAAGAGCTTTCCATGCCTCAAGAATATGAGACTGGTACATACCATAGGACATATGTGGGCTTGCCACCGTTGTAGACCGTTCTCGGTCAGAAGTCCAACCCATATTTGTGGTGGGTTGAGTTCTGGTGGTAGTTTGGGGGCAATGGAAGACTTACCAGTTGTTGGGGGGTGTGAGAATACCCTTTGTGGAAGAAGTTGGTGGGGGTATGTTAAAACCCTAAGATCTCTCTAGATAATTGTTATGCATAAACATGCATAAATCAGGCATAAACTCAACCACCCAACCACCCCCGAGCCCAAGGGATGCACACATGAATAATAAATGAAATACATCATACCTCTACCTTGATGTCCCATACCATCAAGAGGTATAACACAATCCAATAGCATATAGCTATAGTGTGAAATGGTAGGTGAGTAGATATGGACCTCTACACAAGAGACCATAGCATAAGCCTCCAAGCCTCTCAAGCCTCCAAGCCCCCAAGCTCCCTTGAGTGTGCCCCATGCCCCTATTATATAGGAGGGTCCTCAAGTGACTCTTGACTTTCCATTTCTCATGTGTGACCCTTGGATGCCTGACCCTAACCTTAAACCTTAAGGTTAGGCCTAACCCATGCTCCACTAGAGCTTGTTCCCATGCTCCCATGCTCACAAGCCTAATGTGGGTTAGCCTCCTAGTATATGCACACATAATGTGTATATAACATAGCACACATAATGTACATAGTTTAATTTAAAAATCATTTTTAAGAGAATTTTCACCTGGAAAAGAGAAAGAAAAATCAGATTTGAGAGGCGGAGAGAACCCCACGCACACGGGAGAGCATCTCATGCATCAACACGCTGTCCCCTACTGAATTTCAGTAGAAATTGACAGAAATTTGATCGCATACCCGCGGAAAAAACCCGCAAAAAATGTATAAAAATACATTTTTAATCATAAAAATGCTCAAAAAATTCCTAAAAAATTAGAAAAAATTTTCTAAAATTTCTAGAAATTCAGGGAATCCATCCTATAAAAATATCCACCATAAACTCTATGGTATTTTTGTAAAAAATCCCAGTAATACTTGATTTTAACCATTAAAAATAGAGAAAAATAGCATTAACTCATGGAATTTTCCCGCAACGTCGATTCGTCCATTGAATTGTAGTTACACACGTTCCAATCACCAAATCGATGATCCACGTGCAATTCATCAACACAAATCAACAAAAAATAACATTTTATTAGTAAATATTAAAATTTACTAAAAAAAATCAACAACAATTAAATAGAGATTGCTCTGATACCACTGTTAAAACCCTAAGATCTCTCTAGATAATTGTTATGCATAAACATGCATAAATCAGGCATAAACTCAACCACCCAACCACCCCCGAGCCCAAGGGATGCACACATGAATAATAAATGAAATACATCATATCTCTACCTTGATGTCCCATACCATCAAGAGGTATAACACAATCCAATAGCATATAGCTATAGTGTGAAATGGTAGGTGAGTAGATATGGACCTCTACACAAGAGACCATAGCATAAGCCTCCAAGCCTCTCAAGCCTCCAAGCCCCCAAGCTCCCTTGAGTGTGCCCCATGCCCCTATTATATAGGAGGGTCCTCAAGTGACTCTTGACTTTCCATTTCTCATGTGTGACCCTTGGATGCCTGACCCTAACCTTAAACCTTAAGGTTAGGCCTAACCCATGCTCCACTAGAGCTTGTTCCCATGCTCCCATGCTCACAAGCCTAATGTGGGTTAGCCTCCTAGTATATGCACACATAATGTGTATATAACATAGCACACATAATGTACATATAACAGGGTAGAGGATCAGAGTCAATGCACTACTTGTCCCAAAGGATCATTATTACCTTGCCCTGAGGAAGCTTGAGGGTAGCTATGCTGTCAGACGAGTTAATTGTACTTGTAGTGTTCTCTCAGTGTTCTGGACCCAACTTCTGCCAAGGACAACTGCTTCATTTGTTTCACCCGTGGGAAACCACATAAAACTTACAAGCCAATGGGTTAGCTACAATATGTACAGTTTGTGTAAAAGACCCAAGGCTTTGTATGCATTGTCCACTAGGAAATCAAACTTTGGCATGGACAATTTTAAGAGATGGTTTGCCCAGAGAGACCCATGTTTTCCATGGTAGGAGATTATGGGTAGCTGTGGGAGACAAGAAGGCATGTTTTCTTTGCATGTTTCTATCGAGAAGGGAAAATCTATCCAGACCCAAATGGTGGTTGTTTCAGGTTGTGGAGCTACACTTACACTCAAGGTGTTAAGGGGAAATATGGACTCTCCATTTTGCCCCTTAAGGAGTGAATAAAAAAAGATTGGCCTGACCAATGAGAGAGCTGGGATTCTAGATCCATGTAACATGGATCTTTTTGTCATATCTTTGCCCAAATCTCTTAAGACAATAAAATAATAGAGCCCATATCTTAAAAAAATAGAGAAATGTCAGATTTCATGTCATAAACTATTCTTTCATGTCAGATGTACCTCAGCACATGGAAGTTTGAAAACTGAATTTCATTTTTTTTCATTTTTTATGTTTAACTTTTTACTTTCCCTCCTTTTGCATTTCACTACCTTTTCATTTCCCCCCCTTTTTTGGCGGAATTCAATTTCGCCATATCTTCTGCAACTCTGGTTCTTTCTTCACAAAAATTTACAGGTATGTTGTTCTCCACCATATCTCTCTCCTAAAATTTCATCTCATTTGGACAAAACGTTTGTGAGTTATGCTCGTTTTCTCACATGAACTTTCTCTTCTCTGCACCACAGATAGCTATCTTGATGTGAAGTGGTATCAAATTCTTGTGAGTAATTATCATGTGTTTAGGGTTTATCTATGTTTTGTCTTGATGTAAGAAATGATCATAGGTTTAGGATTTGTTTATGTTTTGTCTTGATGTGTTGCTATTTATTTTCACAAGAGCAAGGTTGTGAGCAACAAGGTTGTGTAAATCAAACTAGTAAGTTGCTATTTATTTCTTGTTGTTTTAATCTTTTTTTTTTGTTGCTTACAATCTTCTTTGCACAATAATGATTTGAAGTGGCATAAAATACCACAGTAATGATCACAGGTTTAGGATTTGTTTATGTTTTGTCTTGATGTGTTGCTATTTATTTTCACAGGAGCAACAAGGTTGTGAGCCGTAAGTTGCTGTTTATTTCTTGTTATTTTAATCTTTATTTGTTGATTACAATCTTCTCTGCACAGTAATGATTTCAAGTGGCATAAAATACAACACTAATGATCATAGGTTTAGGGTTTGTCTATGTTCTGTCTTGATGTGAGTAATGATCATAGGTTTAGGGTTTGTTAATGTTTTGTCTTGATGTGTTTATGTTTATTTTCATAGGAGCAACAAGGTTGTAAGGAGTGATTAATAGTGGGATTAAGAGAATTAATCTTTAGTTAAGCTAGAGTGCCTCTAAATTAGTAAAAATCCACTCGTTTAGAGGTAGCCTCTAACTTTAGCCCTTTTCTACCTACCTAGCGTTAATGAGGGGGTCTTAGTTGTCTCCCACCCACTTCCCTCCAATTTGAAATTCAAATTCGAATTCCAAATTTCAACTTGCCATAGTCGTACATACCAACCTAAAGCCACGGGCGTACGCTTGTAAGCGTACGGTCGTACCAAACCCAAAAAAACCTTTTTTTCCAAAATAAAATAAAAATCTAAAGCTTTAGTATGGTACGGCCATTCCATACTAAAATTACTAATCCACCTATCAAATCCCCATGCTTAAACTCCTCACCAATTAAGAGTAATTTGAGGGCAAAGAAGAGGATTAAGGAGTGATTAATAGTGGGATTAAGAGAATTAATCTTTAGTTAAGCTAGAGTGCCTCTAAATTAGTAAAAATCCACTCGTTTAGAGGTAGCCTCTAACTTTAGCCCTTTTCCACCTACCTAGCGTTAATGAGGGGGTCTTGGTTGTCTCCCACCCACTTCCCTCCAATTTGAAATTCAAATTCAAATTCCAAATTTCAACTTGCCATAGTCATACCAACCTAAAGCCACGGGCGTACGCTTGTAAGCGTACAGCCGTACCAAACCCAAAAAAAAAACCTTTTTTTTTCCAAAAAAATAAAAATCTAAAGCTTTAGTATGGTACGGCCGTTCCATACTAAAGCCACGCGCATACGCTTGTAAGCATACGGTCGTACCAAACCCAAAAAAAATTCAAAAAAAATAATTATTTTTTTATCGCGATCGTTCCACACTTGCCATCTCCATTCCATACTAAAGCCACGGGCGTACGCTTGTAAGCGTACGACCATACCAAACCCAAAAAAAAACTTTTTTAATCCAAAAAAAAGTTACCACGGCCATTCTACATTTGCCACGGCCGTTCCATACTAAAGCCACGAGTGTACGCTTGTAAGCGTACGGCCGTACCAAACCTTTTAAAAACTTTTTTCCCAAAAAAATAAAATTAAACAAATTTACCACAACCATTCCACATTTACCATGGCTGTTCCATACTAAAGCCACAGGCGTACGCTTGTAAGTGTATGGCCGTATTACCAGACCGAAAAAAAAACTTTTTAAAAATAAATAAATAAATTGCCAAGGCCGTTCCATACTAAAGCCACAGGCATACACTTGTAAGCATACGGCCACACCAATCCCCTTTTTTTTTAATTCAAAAACAAAAGTGCCACGGTCGTTCCACATTTACCACGGCCGTTCCAGACTAAAGCCATGGGCGTATGACCATACGCTTACCAAATCCAAAAAAAAAACTTTTCTTTTTCAAAAAATTTATATTTTTTTCGCAACCGTTCTAAGAAAAAAAAAGAACCTCAAAAAAAATTTACCACGGCCATTCCACACTTGCCACGGCTGTTCCAGACTAAAGCCACGGGCATACGCTTGTAAGCGTACGCCCGTACCAAACCCAAAAAAAAAATTTCAATTTTTTTTTTACCACGACCGTTCCACACTTGCCACATCTGTTCCATACTAAAGCCATGGACGTACACTTGTAAACGTACGGCTGTACCAAAAAAAAAAAACTTTTTTTATTTTTTTTTAATTCCAAATCTTTAGAGATGCTTTTGGTCTACCTCCCCAACTCACTAGGGTTGTTTTTACATGCATAAAATGCCTCCAAAGACCACTTTTAACCTTAAGGATGTGTTCATGTACAAGACAAAAGTGAGCTAAAACTCCTATTGCGGGCCCGCACGCGCACTGTTGAAGCTTTTTTAAGCTTCCCCGCACACCATGGACACCTTTCAATCATGGTTGCATGCCCCCAATGTCTCCATTTCTTTTAGTGGCACCCCGGCCAATTGCACACCACACATGTTTGGCCAGGAGGGCGAAACGATCTTTGAATAGCCCTCATCTAGTGGGTCCCCTCCATACATGCATCCCAACGTGGATAGATGCCCCGAGCACATTGACGTACCCTCTTCTCTATCCACCATGGACCTATTCCCATCCACCACCCCTTGCACCACCTCCCCTTGCGCCACAACTTACCATTCCGAGCTTAGTCCAAGCTCTAGGAAGGGGAGTGTCACAACACTTGCACCCACAAACATCACATATACAAAACCTATGTGGGTGCAAATTTTCAAACTTCTCTCTAAATTCCATGGAGTTGGAGACCCCATAATCCACATTGAGGTCTTTAACCAAATCTATCAGGCATTTGAAATTTTCAACGATGCAACCCAAGTCCATCTTCTTAGACTCAGCCTTGAAGGGAAAGACCATGCAATGGTTCCAATCCTTAACCATCAGCACAAAAAGCGCTTTCAAAGTGGTGAGAGAGGCCTTCATTCTCGGATTTACACCCTACAAGCCCAAATGGAGCCATGGAGCCCCGTCATCCAACTATTCCAATTGGAACAAAAACTTGAGGAAACATTACGCGACTACATAGCACACATCAAGTACCTTGATTCGCGTTGACGAAGCAAGGGAAAAATTGAGTGATAAGAAATTAATGGATCGTTTCCTCTTGGGCTTGCACAATCCAAGGCTTCACGACCGCCTGTTGGTCAAGGACCCCTCCACCTTTGATCATGCCTGCAAATGGGCGATCTTTCTCGATGACAACATGCGAGAAAGCTATTCCACACAACTGGCCACCGCGCTAATAACAACCCAAAGACATTACCTTCCTCTCCTCTAGGCCCCAAGCCTTACTAGTGGCACCACCCCAAGCTAACTACTCACACAATGCACCACCACGAGTTCTCCAGTACCAATCTTTCCATTCCAACCAATGTTGCCTCTCCAGGAAAACCCTATTGCTTATGGAAAGATCCCAACTAGGTCCATTGCTAAACCTGTGGAGCCCATGCGCTCTGCCACCCCCGAGGCACCCCTACTAACACCTCATCTTTCTTTGCCAGTGCCTCACATGGACCCTAAACTACTTGTGCACACTATAGGTGCACCCACAGGGAAACCACCTCTTATGTGTTTCATCTGCCAAGGACCCCATAGAGTGGCGGAATGCCCTCAAAAGAAACGTTTGTCAATGCAACCACAATGTCATGGCTATAAGGATTGCCCTTTGCAATCAGTTTCTCATTCCATAGTCGAAGACATGCCATCCCTCAATGTTTAAGCATTCAACATGGGAAGATATCCACTGTCCCATTGAATGGCATCACATAGTTGTAGGCCAAGCTAAAGAAGGCCACATCCCAAAAGAAACAATGCTCTAAGCACGTTGGCCACAGAGACGATCGGGTTAGCATCCGCACGGGCTCAACAAAGAAAACATCATCCTTCTCCGGGAGTGATGACCGTCGTGCCGAACTGCCACTCCCCCATGCAACCCACCAAAAACTCACCAAGCAAAAAAAACGGCTAGCCACTTATCCCAATGCCATCCTTGAGAAGCTACATCTTTAGGAGGCCCAACCACTAGTGGAGCAATACCAGGCTCACCTTGAACTGCCACACCCGTTTTTATAACCTTTGACCCAGTGCCTGAGTGCACACCGTCCCCCATTGAATCTCAACCTCCACACCAGGTCAGGCAAGATCCCCCTCGCAAACACTCAAGGCCGCTAAAGATTTGTTCGCCACCACCAACATGATGTTGACAAAGGACGATTTTTCCCCTTTTGTGCCTCCTTGTCCTCCAATGCCTATTCCATAAACAGCCAAGCCCAAATCCCACATTCACATCGAACAACTCGATGCGAACACTGACACAGTCCAACAATGACTCACGAGGTCCGCACACCAAATTTGCTAAGGTATTTTATCCTCCTATTACAACCAACTCTCGACCTCCACACCTCTCAAATAAGGACCAACTCTTGACCTCCACAACACCTCTCAAATAAGGACCAAATTGAACTTCCATATACTATTGCTGGCCCACCCTATGATCAAGGCCTTGCCCCTAAAGAAGCCCCTACTCATCAACACGACCTGGCCGGCCTCTCTGCATTCCTTTCCTCCCAAATCCACATGCCCATAGGTACCTTGTTAAAAGGTAGTCCAAATTTATGAAATGACCTTTGGGATTAGATGGAACACAAACTACATGCTTCTATGGAGGAGGGCGCTACCTCAGATTCCTCGGACGAATCTGAGCCCCATCATCCATACTTACTCCATCACCACAACCCACAACCCAAAGGCACACCCACAATTTGTGTCAATGCGCTGGGACAATACTTTGAAGGTGATGACACGAAAGCAGCATTGCCCAATTCCTATAACGGACATGTGGTCAAAGGCATCCTAGATGGAGGTGCTGGTGTAAGTATCCTCACACAAACATGTTGGGAAAACTAGGACCAACCACGCCTTGATCCCACCAAATTGGTGATCAAGCTTGTGGACGGGAACTCTGCAAAACCCCTGGGGGTAGTGCATGACCTCAAGGTCAAAGTTTGTGACATGACATTTCACCTCACATTTGTGGTCATGGACTTTTGTAATGCTGCCTATGATGCCATCTTGGGTCGAACCTTCATGAGACAAACCCAACTAATCCATGATTGGGACATGCATCATGTCTACCTCTGCATAGGGTCTCAAATGCTTAAGGTAAATTTATATAATTGGCACTCACATCCCAAGGCCAACGTTCCCTTTGCTAAAGACTCTATGACCACTACCAGGAGCAATGATCTCTTGGTTGCGATGCTTGTCATTAAGCCCTTAATGACGTGCGGGTGTCATGCACGATCACTTCTGTCAATAGTGAGAAAGTCGACCACGATTGGCTTAAAATCCTCGCTACACTTGACACTCTCCAAGGTCACAATCTTGGCACACAATTCGTTCTCCCAAACAGCTAGAACCTTCATGAACCCTACAAAGCCATTGCCTTGCTTAACACCCTGAGTGTAAGTGTAGCTCCACAACCTGAAACAACCACCATTTGGGTCTGGATAGATTTCCCCTTCGGCAGAAACATGCAAAGAAAACATGCCTTACTGTCTCCCACAGCTAGCCATAATCTTTTGCCATGGGAAACATGGGTCTCTCTGGGCAAACCATCTCTTAAAATTTCCCATGCCAAAGTTCAATTGCCTAGTATAACGCATACAAAGCCTTGGGTATTTTACACAAACTGTACATAATGTAGCTAACCCATTGGCTTGTAAGTTTTATGTGGTTTTCCCATAGGTGAAACAAATGAAGCAGTTGTCCTTGGTGGAAGCTGGGTCCAGAACGCGTTGGTGTGAAAGCAATATGGTGGCCTTTCCTTCAAAATAAATAAAATAAAGAGCTACGTGGAAAACTGTGTGGCGGCCAGCGCACAGTCCAGAAGCATGGAGGGTGACGGGCTGGCGGAGGTTCTAGAGAGAAGTGCCTTTGGACGGGCTCGGGAGCGAAGTGATAGGGGGCTCTGAAGGATTCTAGAGAGAGTGGCCTGGCGCAAGACAGTGAGGTCGCCTGGTTATTGTGAGGGGGCTCTCTCTCTTTTGTGAGGAGCAGCTGGTGGAGCGGGCTGCTGGAGGTGAGGACAGAGGGACTTCCAGGAGGGAGCGCAGGAGAGAAGCGTGGGCGAAAGAGTTTGCCGTGTAGGGGGTTGGAGTGCGAGGACGGAAGAGCCCCGCAGGTGTTTTGATTGGGTGGCTAGTTGCAGCCACAGATGCTTTGAGAGGAGCGTGCAGTTGTGACCGCAGCAGGGCCGACGTGTGGACTCTCTGGGGGGAGAGCGCAGCGACAGAGGAGCCCGGGTGTTTTGGGTGGCATGTGCAGCCGTCCGCCTGAGGAATTGCCTGGCAGGTGTGATGCTAGTAGGGAAGGCGCTGGGGGTGCTGGTGTTTTGTAGGAGCTGGAGCAGCCGCGGGAGACGGCTGGGAGCTGACGGGCAGGTGAGGAGCCCGGTGTGTTTTTGTGGGCTAGCTGCAGCTGTGCAGGCGCAGCTTGGGTTTGGAGGGAGGAAGACTGCAAGGAGCCGACGGAAAGAGGCCACCGGGTGTGGGTGTAGTGTAAGGGCTGCAGAGAAGAGCAGCGGGGAGAGAAGTGGACACAGAGACGGGGGGCAGGAGGCCACCGCTGTGTGTGTGCTTGACAAGGAGCCGACGGGGAAGAGGAGAAGCCCGTGTGTGATGTGGGTGGCGTGTGCAGCCACAGGCTCTGCAGAGGAGCAGCGCTGGGACGTGTGCGGCCTCTGAAGATGCAAAGTGTGGAGCTGGAGGGTGCCAGCTGGTAGAGCCGAACACAGAGAAAGCTACCGCCTTGTAGAAGGGGTGATGCTTCTAGGGTAAAGGAAGGGAGCGTGGACTACGCAAGGGAGCCTGAGGGCTACAAATAGAGAGCCGACGGGGAGTTGGCGTAGGTGCAGTATGTATGAAGGTGGTCGCCTCTAGTGTGCGCAGGCGATGACAGAGATAGAGGTGTTGCTGCAGTTTAATACATGATCGCTGCAGTGGTCAGGATGACTGGATGGTGGTGAAAGGCTTGGAGCTGACTGGCGAGGGACTGGCACCGAGTGATGGTAGCCGAGTGATGGTAGCTCAGCAAAGAGATAGCTGCAGGGCGAGAGGAGAAGGCTCCTAGGTGAACGCAGCACGGACAAGCGCCGAGAGAAGACAAGCGTAGGTGCTGCTAGTGAGGAAGCTGACAGTGGGCTGCCATGTAGTGGCCACCTATGGGCAAGGTGGGCACAGAGGAAGCAAGGTTGGCGAGGACGTGCAGGTCGGGCTGACAGAGACAGGTCAAGAGGGAGCCACTTGGTATTGTGAGGCTTGGGCTGGTTATTGGCTTGGTGGTAAGGTCAGAAGGGTGACTGGTTCTATGCTCGGGGAACTGGCAGTGTGCGAGGTGTAGCCGAGGGGACCTCAGCTGAGGTGCAGAGCAGAGAACAAGAAGGGGCTGCTGAGGCAGAGAAGCAAAGAGCAAAGGGATTTGGGAGCAACCAGGAGCTAGAGTAGGCTGATTGCGAGCGGGTGCTTGGTGTAGCTGGTGTCTGGGATATCTTGGGATATCCATCTCTGTAAAGGTCAAGGTCTTTTCTGAAATATGAGTCTTGTTCATGCTCTCTGGTCTGGTGTTCTGGTGTGTTTGCATGCGTGTGTGGAAGTGTGGCATGCTATAAGGGCGTAGACAGCTTTACCGCTTCCGTGCCATCAACGCTGAGCACAAAGCTTCCATGAAGGCAACACACACATGTATGTGGCTCCCCCAGCCACAATCAAAAGCCTCTCCTCCACGTCGACAACCACCTCATAGCTCAATGCCTTGTTAACAAAAAATTTGGAAGCCTCGCCAACCACACGGACCTTCATCACTCAGCAGCATTGGGTGCCCAAATGTCTCTTAGCAGCCCAAGGCTTTCATGATGGCAATTCCATCATTTGCCTCCCAAGGCATACCCCTTAGTAATTTGCCCAAACCACACCCACCACGTCGATACATGTCCAATCAACAAAGATGGTTTGGCGACCAACGGGCAGGCAAGTTTCCTCCTCCTCGGCAAAATCCTCCAAACTTGCCCACACCCAACCCATGGGCACTCCAAAGCTCAATTCATCCAACCCTTTAAACGCACGGAGCGTCATCCACGACGCTCCACCCCGCCCCTCAACTTTGTCACCAAACTAAGGGGTGGAGCTTATCCAACCACTCCAAGATAAACTCAAAGGTAAGCTCACAACTCTAGCCACATGGGCCACTCATTACAAAACCCTCTTTATGGGTGTTGACCAATAAACACGTCAAAAAAAAAAGAGAGAGAGTCTCTAGGTGATTAGGACCGCGAGCACACCTTTTGCCCTCACCCATACACAACACCTGCATATCTCATTGGGCTCTTTCCTATGCACACACACCGCATAAAGCTTCATCATCGACAGCCATCCAGGTATATCTCCGGATGGGGGGACCATGATGGGCGCAAGCTTGGTCAATGGTATGACCCATCACCTGGATCTTCTTAATCACCCCCGCTTCACCCCAATAAACGTGCTTCATGCCTAATCCATCCTACCTAAAACTTATTCTTTGGCTCAATACCTATGGATCCTAGCCATCGACTACCACTCCTATCCACACAGGATCCTAATGCTTCAATGACAGAAGAAGATAACGCACCAAAAGAAAAAGAGAGAACATCGTAACCTGATGACTCAACATCCACGGGAGCCAAGATACCCATCACGATGTCTTGACAAAGATGCTAGAGTTTTATGAACATCGCCATCAACATATAGCATCTCAGAGGGCAAGCAGTCTCCATGCACGATGTCTTGACAAAGATGCTAGAGTTTTATGAACATCGCCATCAACATATAGCATCTCAGAGGGCAAGCAGTCTCCATGCATGTTGCTTCCTTGTCCCTCTGAAATTCCCCCCTCGCCACTTGCTTACTAACACCATTGTTTTACTAATTCCTCTTTAATCATACCACCTACCATTGGGATATTGGTCATTAAGTATTCCATGCTAGTCTACTCATTCAAGTACTTTGACTCCTCTAATGAGAATGTCCCACCCCACAAAGGCGATTTAAAAAAAAAACAAAGAAAAAAATAAAACACAAAAAACTAAATAAAGAGTACTACTGGGCACATCCAACAAAGCAAACTGATAAGAGTCCATCAGCCTAGCTGGATACTTAATCGCCAGTACTTCACTAACTTCTTTCCATCATACTAACTCCCCCACCCCCTCTCATTTCCGGAGAGACATGAGAACCAACCAAGTGTAACACTTCCCCGTGTGCCTCGCCAACCTCTCACCGATCACAAGGACGTGATCGACTTTAGGAAGGGAACTATGTTAACCACATATTGGTTAACACATTCCTAAGACAACTGTGTCCGCACACTTATGTAATGGGCACCCGTCCTATATTGTAAATCCTGTCATTCGATGAGGGAAACACCTAAAGATGCTCCCAATTATTGAGCTTTCATGGACAGACAAGAGGATCTTGGTCAGTTGGCCAAACCATAGAGAAAAGCCTTGTGGGTTCCCTAAGTCACTTACTCCCGGGCGGCCTAGTGGGAAAAGGCTTGGAACTATAAAAGCCAATTTCTCTTGTTTGTAACTCATTCTCCCATTTGTGCAATAGAAGTGGAGTGTTCTCTCTCTCTCTCTCTCTCTCTCTTACAACTCTAATCTGGCATGTGTTGTGCTTAGGGTTAGGGTTTGGGAGTGATTAGTGCTAATCACTTTTTCCCTCTTGCTTCCTCTCTCTCTCTTTCTTGAATGATTAGGCTAACCAACGTGGTCGTCTTCCATGGAAATCCCACACGATCTTCGTGAGAGAGCTTGCATCACTCATTGGATTAGAGCAACTGCCTCGGTGTGACGAGTGCAGGAGGAGGGTTGTGAGATGAGCGGCTACGGTGGAGCTCTTGAGCTATGCTCAAGCTCGACGGCAGATAGGCAACTTCTCACGACACGTTAGGGTAGGGTTTCCTTAACAATATGGCACAAACAATGTACACTAGGACAGACGTTGGCTTAGGTAACCGTCCTAAATAGGGCTTTAACCGAAAACCATTACGGGCTTCAGAAGTTTCACACCATCCAGTGCTACTACTAACAGAAAAGTGCCGGTGTCGAGTCTGGAAAATATCCGGTATGGGCCCGTCCACATAACTTTAATTTACTCGGATGTGGACCCATCCTAAAATTAAATAATAAAACCGGATCATTAACATTAAAAAAGATGAATTTTGTACTGCAAACGATCCACGGCTTTCTCCAAGTGCTGGACGAAATCAGATGGCCATACACTTTGTAACTGCTTTTCTTTCAGAGCCAATAACTATTCCAATCGGTGTGCTTCGGATTCAACGGAAGATAATCTAGAAAATTCCATTGGAACAATCGCCTCCCAGTCCATAGACCATGGAAAATGACATTTGTCCTATTGTGCTAACTTTTAAGCTATCCGGAATGCCCAAAGTGCAGAATATAGCTTTTGATTTCAATCTGTCCAATTTTCAATCTGTCTGATTTTCATTGACCACTTTCTTCAAGATTCTCAATAAGATTTTATTGGAAGATTCAGCTTGACCATTGGCTTGCAGATAATATACTATGGATTTCTTATGAATAATCATATGGTATTGAGTTAATCTTTTAATTACTCCATTTAGAAAATGTCTTCCTTGATCACTGACTAACTCAATTGGGCATTCAAATTTGGTCATAATCATTTCATAAAGAGATTTTGCAACAAAACTGGCTTTATTATCTTTTAATGCTTTGGCTTCCACCCATTTGGTACAATAATCTATGGCTACCAGAATATATTTGTTTCTAGTTCTTTGAGTTGGCGGTTTAAATGGTTCGACAAAATCCAAACCCCATTTCTAAAAAGGTTCTATTGGAAGCACTGGATTGTGGGGCATTCGTTCTAATGCACATTCTCTAGAAAACTTTCATGCATCTTTAATCATTGTAGGCCACCACAATCCAGCTTGAAATTTTTTTCGGCCTATTAATTCTCCAGAAAAATGGCCGCCACTTCCACCCTGGTGTGCTTCCATCAATACTGCTTGTTGCTCATGTGCTTGGACACCCCGACAGATTATTTGATCAATGCCCATTTTATATAATTGACCCGCAAATTACCAAAAAGGTTTTACTTCGGAGAGCTAAATGTTTTCGAAGATCTTTGCTCATATCATCTAGAAAATTTCCTTCTATTAAAAACATAAGCATTTTGTCATACTAATCTGGAGCTACAGTAATCCAGAACAAATTCGCATCCGGTAAAACTGATCTGATACACCTTTCGGAGCTTCTCCAGTGTCTATCCAGGATAGAAAATATGCGGACTGCATGTTGATTGCCCAATATATGACAAACAGTAAATTCAAATTCTTATAATATCAGCATCCACCTTGCTAATTTTCTTGATAAATTGGGCTTATTGACCAAAAATACCAAAGCTTGATGATCTACATGAAAAGTAAATTTATTGCCCAAAAGATAATGTCCGAATTTCTTCACTAAATAAATTATTCCAAGTGCTTCTTGGTTTGTAGTATAATAATTCTTTTCAGCTCTTCACAACATTCGGCTAGCATAATAAACTAGTCAAAACCATCCATCCTCAGATTCTTGCATAAGTACACGTCCAATTGCTACATCAAAGACATTAACAAAGACATGGAATGGTCTAGACCAATTTGGCAGTTGAACAATCGGTGTGACTACCAACATCATATACCGAAAAGATTGCTGACAGGCCTCCATCCACACATACAAAACATCTTTCTTTGTTGTGAGAAGATACATTGGATTAATATTATGGGGTGTCAATAAAGCTTTAATTACTTCCACCTTCTTGGAATCTACCGTAATCCTGGCTGTGTTGATGCTACATGCCCTACCAGAATTCCACTGGTGACTACAAATGCACATTAGCTGAATTGAGACTCAGACATGCAGTCTAGCACCTTTTTAGATAGAGTGTCAAAAACAGGAGATGCTCCACCATTTTGCTGAAGACAATAAAATCATTCGAGAATACTTTCATAAATGTAACCAAGTAATCATAGAAAATTTCTTGAACCATTCTTTGAAATGTCGTTGGAGCATTCTTCAGACCAAATGTCATCATATTGGAAGAAATGCTCCCCATTCTATAACAAAATCTGTCTTTTCTTGATCATCTGGGCCATCAAGTCTTGATTGTATCCACTAAAACCATTCAAGAAAGAATACATCTCATGGCCCACGAGACAACATCTAACACTAAATCTATGAATGGAAGTGGAAAAGGATATGTCTGTGTTGCCACATTGAGCTTTCGGTAATCCACACAGACACGGAGCTTTCCGTTCTTTTTCGGCACAATCACTATCGGCGGCGGCAAGACAGCCAAGTCACCTTATCCACCAAATATATGAATCCTACTTTCAACAGTTTATCAATTTCCTCCTTAACCTGCTTTGCATAATTTGGATTCATCCGATACCGATGTTGCTTGATGGGAATGACATCCTCCTTAAGATTGATATGATGTTGATAAAACTGAGGATCAACTCCCTTCATATCTTTGTAGCTCTAACATATGTTTTTAATAAGTTTTGTAATTTTTCTTTAAATTTTGCATCCAGCTTACTGCTTATGTGTGAACCATCTTTGGATCCTCTACATCACCAAGATTCATGTCTTATAGCTCATCTGTGTCACCATGCAGTCATGCTTCATTGCTTTCTCATGAGTTTCTTCTTCCTGGATGAGGGCTTCAACATCCTCCGGTACACCCGCATCATCTAAGATAGTGCTCTCCAACGTAGAAGACTGGACCATATCTAGAGTTGGATTATAATGGGAAACAATCTTATCCACATCCACTTCAAACAGTGATACTAAATCTAGATTCTAGCTAAGATTTCTTGCTCTTCATCTGCATCAACTCCTTCCAACCAGTTCAATCCTTCAGCACAAGCTGGGTGCATGGATTCTTGTAATATATCATGGGATGCCACTTGTACACGAACTTTCTTCTTTCGGTTTCGGATTATAATCTGATTAGTTGCATAATTGTGTTTAATCTTTGCTTGCCTCAACCATGGTCTGCCAACAGCATGGGGTAATAATCAACCACTTCCTCCATCTTCAACACAATGAAAGCAACTAGGAAGTCACACCTTGCTATCTAGATTTTGGAGTTTCAGAGTAATCCAAGTGGCTTCACTCTTCGTTAATCTGCCATTCAGATGAGAAATGGAGCCAGTTCTAATTCTTTCTCCGGGATGCCCAGTTCCTTGAGGACAAGTTTTATCCGTAATGATATTTACTCCATATGTGCCATTAAGAACCACTCCCTTGATGGACCCATCAAGGTTTTAAAGTCCAGCTAGCCGTGGACTGGACCCATCAAGGGTAAGGACTGCTTTATCCCAATCCACGGCTAGCTGGACTTTAAAACCAGACTAATTCTCTTTGTCTTCCAAAGTACATATCACTATGGTTGAAACCCTAACAAGGCTATCTTCTCCCATAAGCTTCCGGATTAGTTGTGTTTGGTAATTGGGTGCCAGAGTCAGCAATTGATCTAACATCATATCCAGCTTTATATTTTTCAGATCCTCCCAAATATCATACTCAAAAGCTATTGTCTTTCCACTTCCAGATTGTCTCTTCTTTCTAGACTTCCGAATAGTATCTTGTTTCTTAGACTGGCTTATCATCTCCGGGGTCTGCGTCCCCATCTAGTTGAAGCTTTCTGCTTCCTTAGACTTGTATTCATGCCTCTTCAACAAAATATCCTCAAACTAGTCGGTTTTCTCACATTCGCGGGTGCGAACTTGCACTTTCCGGCCTCCTTCATCCTTGGAACTGGACTTCTTTCATGCATCTGCTGATGCGTACTGGCACTTTTTGGCCTCCTTCATCCATTATCGATTCCTTACAGAGGTCGGATTCTTTCTATGCCATCCGGGCAACTGCTTCTTACTTTGGCCTTTGTCAATCTGTCCAGAAGAAGAAACGATAATCGTATTTTCCTTTTGGGGCTTCTCTGATGGCAAAGTTGGACGTACCACTAGAATCTAAGACTGGGCTTGCTGATCAATCCGGTAAGCTTTGCCAATAGTCATTCACATCGACTTCCTTATCCGGCTTTTGGCTCCGCTACTTCTGGTTCTAATGCTTGGAATCTGCATCGGAATCCGAATCTGAGTTCGCATCCAAAGTGTCCACTTCTTGGCCATCACCTGAGGAATCCGAATTGTGCTTATGCTTTCCCTTCTTAGAAGGGCGACTTGTCAAACTGCGCTCAGCACGTCAGGCAGCTTCCACCAATGCATTAAAGCCCCCGACTATAAGATCCACCGAAGGGACATCTAGTTTTAGCTTCTTACACAATCCACAAACAAAACATCCCCCCATTAAATCTTCAGTAGGCTGATCCGCAGGATCCACCTGACTTTTAAGAGTACAGAAACGGGCTGCATAATCCTCCACAGGCAACCTGCTTCTATTCCATCCGTCGACGAAGCTTATCCAAAACTTGAGAAGAGGTTTTATCCTTCTGGAACCGATGAAGGAAAGCATCCCAAAGGGCCTCAAAGGTAAGAAAATGATTGGGACCATATTGAGCATTCCCATTGGTTACTTTGCCATCAAAAGTGCTACTAAAAGCATTACGCTTGGTAACTATTGGAACAGCGGGTGTGGCATACCATTAGCGCGCCATATCTTTTCAAAATTGGTGACATGAGTACCCGGATCTTCCTTTTTTTGCCATTGAACTTTGGATACTTTAAGGAAACCCGATGAGCCATTCTGGTAGGTGGCAAAAAACCCGATGAGCCATTCTGACAGGTGGCAAAGCAGCAATACCAAGGCCCAACGGAACCGAAGCAGGAGCGGCAATGCCGATACCCGCAGAGAAGGATACCAAAGACTAATAAATTTTATGCATGAACAACTTATTATTAGGAGAAATTTGGACTCTCCATTTTGCCCCTTAAGGGGTTTCTCTCACTTCTCTCTCTCTAGAAAAAGATTCTAAAATAATGTTATAATATTAGCTCTTGTAGAATCAAGGAGGTCTCTTCATATTGTTTTTAAAAGAAATTCACTTATTATTTTATTGTAGTACTATCCCATCTCCAAAGTTAGGACCACCTGTCCTCAAAATTCTCAAATCTGAAATAATAATATTTTATTTGATCTAAAAACGTGAAGAATCTAAGATGTGACACTCTTAAATGTCCACATGACTTTTTAGCTTCTAAATCATTCCAAATAGATTGCATTTACGTATTTTAAAATGGGAGAAGTTAAAAAGCAGAATAACTTGATGTAGACATCACATTTTCAAATTTCTTTTTACCCACACCTACCTCTATGCTCTAAGAGTGTGACTGTTAATTTTTGTCATTTTTCATTAAGTATACAGGGGTTTATGAATTTTTTCTTCATTTAAAGACTTCTCTAGATTTTTTAGAATAAGAAAAGTAAGGTTTTCAGTTTAGGGCGATTTGTTGATGAGATATTGCTTTAGGTTTTTAACTTTCCCTCCTTTGTACAGAGAAAATTCAAATTTGTGTTTGTTTTCTTTAGTAGCTATGCTCAAAAGCTTTCTTTCCCTCCTAAACCACATTAATGAGTTTAGATCTTCTCAATCATGGGGTTTCTTGAAGGGTATGTTGATTATTTAGTGCCATGTAGTTGGAACCACATATTCATCTTCCCCTTCAATCATCTTTCTGTTCATTAATCTCTGCAAAAGAATCAATGAACAAGAGAGCAATGGAGGTATGTCCATCTTGTTATCTGTTATGTTGTTTTGTTATGGTTTAATTTTGACTGAGTTATTATGTTTTCTTTTCTATTTTGGCCATCTTATTGTTCTAAATGTGATTTAGTCATGTGTGAAATAGAAGATAATAGTTGAGTTTAATGATGTTATTTTTGTGCTATTTGGATTGTTCATTTTACTGATTTTCTGACTGCAACAAGTGTGTGAAATATAATTTTTGATGAATAGTATTGATTTAGTTTTGGAAACAAGAGTAAAAGAATCAAAGAACAAGAGAGAAATGGAGGTATGTCCATCTTGTTATCTGTTATGTTGTTTTGTTATGGTTTAATATTGTCTAAGTTATTTTGTTTTCTTTTCTATTTTGACCATCTTATTGTTCTAAATGTGATTTAGTCATAGATAATAGTTGAGTTTAAGGATGCTATTTATGTGTTATTTAGATTGTTTATTAGTGATTTTCTGAGTGAAACAAGTGTGTGAAATATAATTGTTGATTAATAGTTATGATTTAGTTTTAGGATATATTGAAGTCTATAAATTATGTTCAATAATGTTATTTCTCATTTATGATGTTATTTCTGTGTTATTTGGGTGAAATAAGTATGTTATTTTGATTACAAGTTATGATTTAGTTCTATATTATATTGAAGTTATATCTGGTTAAAGTTGTGTTCAATAATGTTATTTTTGGTTAAATTTTTGAGTTGTACAAATGTATAAAATCTACTTTTTTGTTAATAGTTGTATTTTGTCCAGAGCTAATTTTTGGTTAATAGCTGTGTTTTGTCCAAATGCTAATTTTAGGATGTAGGCCCGAACAAGAAGAGAGACATTCACTTCTTCCAATTGGAGGTCGAGTATGCACCGCTAGACAAGAGAACGGCAATAAGTAAAAAGCAACCAGAGATAATGCAACAAGTAAAAAGCAACCAGAGATAATGCAACAAGACAGAAATGCAAGGAAAAAACATGTCAATCTTTGGGTTGAGGGGTGTATTTATCCACCCGATCCAATTACCCAAAGAAGTCCACAATTTAGTGGGCTTACATCCTTCATTAAGTATGTGTGTGAAGGTAATGCAAGGTTATTTTGGGATACACTAGGAGGCTAGCAATGCAAGCTCATAGTGTTTACACATCTGTTTACAAGCTCATAGATGTAAGCCCACAATTTAGTGGGTTTACATCTTTCATTAAAAAAGTATGTGTGTGAAGGTAATGCAAGGTTATTTTGGGATACACTAGGAGGCTAGCAATGCAAGCTCATAGTGTTTACACATCTGTTTAGCGCACCATGATGGGCATGGATGCAAGGATTAAGGGGCTCACAAAATCACTAAGTGAAAAGGAGAGAGAGAATCAGAGTCTGCAAGATGCAATGCATGTTATGGAAAATGCGGTGCATGTTGTCGCGGTAGACAATGTAGAACTGCATTGCAAAATGCAGGGCTTGGAGAAGGACAACAAAAAGATGGCAGAGCAATGCTTACAAAGACTGTTGTTGCTGGACCCTCAGCGAAAACCAAACAAGCACATGAGCGTGTGAGGTTGCTCAAACCACTTCATGAGTTGACCAGAGGGAGTGGGCAATATAATCGATGGGTCTATGCACAATGTGCAAACATGAAGAATATGTTTTTCAACCCAAGTGAAGAGGTTGATGATACAATTGCAAAGGTCTTAAGCAAAGGTATGGTGAAGTATGCATTGGAAAACCCCAAATTCAAAACCATTGGTGATGATGTTGCAAGAGTACACTTGAAGGAGGTAAGCAATACCTTCACATCTACAGATGCTCAAGGCATATATGACAAGATAGGGATTAGCTCCGAATCCTATGCTATGATTTATAAGCTATTGGATGTAGTGTTTAAGGCTGTTCTTAACAAGAGATGAGTGGTGCCCATCCCTAAATTGTTCGATGTAAAGCAAGCACGAAAAGATCTTAATGCAAAAGTCTTATACATAATTGGTGAGCCAATGCATTTGGAACATACACAGATGCTTAAGTCTGGATCAAAGGAAGTGCCCTTCAAATTACATGTAGATAATAACTTTGTATTGAATGTATGCAAGCTACAAGCACCAATGGTAAAGTTCTACAACATGTCTGTCTCGAAGAGTGCAGAGGTAAGCTTCAATTTGTTTTGAAGCTTGATGAGAGTGAAGTCGTTAAGGGCCAAAATCTTGAACGTGTTAGTTTGACACTAATAAATAGGGCATTGGATCCCAGCATCAATTCAAAACATCCAAAATATTTCAGTGTGTAATCAGAGAATGAAATATGGTGGCTTGTTGCATTTGAGGTACCAAAGGAGGACCATGAAGTACTTAAAATTTTTTTTAACTTAACAGAGATTACCAGATATTGTATGATGGGGCAAAACAATGGTGACGTTTTGCATGTCGATGGATTTGGTGAATACAAGAAGGTAGAATGGCATCTTGCTGGCAATTTGAAAACATTGAAATGTATGTTTGGTGTTTCAAATTCAGCCATCAGTTGAGTTCCCTTGCTTATATTGCATCATGCAATCCAGAAAGAAAGGCAAGGATGGAAAGAAATAATGGATTGCAAGGACAAGACAATGTGGTGCTCCAACACGTGACCATTGTGTTCAAAGGAATGGAATGTTGGTGCCATTAGATCCTAAGTGGGATCCTATTTTAGAAATACCCTTAACAAGAGTCCACTTTTGCACCTTGCATTATTGCATAGTAAGGATAATAGAGAAGTTGGTGTTTGAGTACGTGTGTTTTGCCTACAAGATGCAGCCTGCTTCACATGCTAATGCAACATGCAAGAAGGTAGAACAAGTCTTATCTGATGTTGGATTACACCGGGGCCAAGTAGAAATAAAAAAGGATGAGAAAAAGTCAGAAAAGAGTGGAAATTTGCCATGCAAAGGAGAGAAGGCTAGGAAATTCTTATCTCCACCACCATGAGATGAAGATGGTAAGTTGCTTGTAAAACAACTAGAGAAGTGGAAAAAACTACACATGGCTCCCTGATCAGAGCGATGGGGGACGGACGTGGATAGCAAAGGCAAATGTGTGGATTGCACTTGATAATCTGGCACCACTTCTACAAAAGATGACATTCAATTTTGATGATGCCAATGCATTTAAAGAGGCGATTGTAAACTTTCATAACTCATTGACAGAGGCATGGACTTCAAATTGCATTACACACTATATGGTCAGAGTAGTCTCCATTTCATTTTTACAATTAAATTGTGAATGTAATATTTTAAGTTTAATTGTGGATCCTGTGTTTTTGAATGCAGAACATACTTGAGACTCATGGTCCATACTTTGCTGAACAAGGAAGTTTGGCGATATGGTCCACACAAGGCATGGAGCGATCTCATTGGCAAGCTCAATGGCGGATTCCAAAAAGCAACGGTACATGGAGGTGGAATTAATGATTCCAATCCTATGAGGTAGTTACTCCAATGGTGGTATAGAAGAATAGAGAAGATATGAGGACAAATTAATAAGGTCCAAATCCATTGATACAGAAGCTATTCGCAGGGCAATATATGAAGTGAGGAAAGCAAGATATGAAAATAGCATGGCCAAAGAACATCATGCAGAATGGTTGACAACCCAAGAGAGAGTCGATAGCAAATGGAAATATCAATAGAATTATAATTATGAAATAACATTTTATGTTTATGAGAGTATTGGAGCAATCCAATGTTTTAAAGAAATAGATGTTTGCTAAAGTCAACATGGATAACTTTTTCAAAATAAGTGTTTACTAAAGTCAACATGGATAACTTTTTGATAGTGTTGATATTTTTTAAAAGTAAGTGTCAATAACTTATAGTAAGTTCCATTTATAAATAAAGGCACTTCTTTCATTTCTTTCCATTCCTCCATTTCTCTCTATTCCTTCTAGCTTGTGAGTATGGCGCGTACTAAGCAAAGAGCAAACAAGATGCCTTCCAAGGCACCGGTTCATTCATCCGGATCTAGTGAACGTACTGACACTGACAATGATGAAGGTCAAGATCCTCTCGTTGCTCCGGCTAGGAAAGCTACTCCCACTGCTCCAGCTAGAAATGCTCATCCACCTACGCATAAGAAGAGAAGATGGAGACCAAGCACCGTCACTGTTCATGAAATTAGGAGGTTCCAGAAGAGTCCTGAGTTGATTATACCCAAGGCACCTTTCTCAAGGTTGGTGCGAGAAATATTGCAAGATCTACAAAGGGGAAATCACTACAAGTACTTTTCAAGAGATCAAGCATGTAATGTGGAGCGATGGTCAGCCCAAGCGTTGCTTGCTCTTCAAGAGGTAGCTGAAAGTTACTTGGTGGATCTCATGCATGATGGTCAGTTGTTAGCCATCCATGCCCGGCGCATGCTCGGTGCATCACACTCAAGCCCTCGGATCTCACTCTTGTTCGTAGGATTCGTTAACAATAGTGATGCATTCAACCTTAACCATGACATGGTTTGAAGAGCTGTGTAAATGCTCGTGTATCGTTTTGTGTTTTCATGTTTTTCTTCAGTTCTACTCAACTAGTTGTACTTTATGCGATGTATCAGATTTGGATATTTTAAGTTTCCTTGTTTCCAATGTTGTGTACCAGACTTGCCCATTGATTTGAATATTTTAAGTTTTCATTTCTAATGTTAGTGTATATTCTTATATTTTCATGGAAAAAAATTTGCAAGTGCATGCGCATGTGCATATGCATGTGTAGGTGCTTTTTTATTTGTGCATGTGTAGGTGTATATTCTTAAATTTTCGAAGAAAAATTGACGCATGGTGTGCATAGCTCATAATGGGCTGAAATGTTTTCTGTGCATAGATCATGTGGCTTACATCATGAGCATCCATGTGCATGTGCAAGTGCTATTTTTTACGATAATATTTTTTTTCTTAGAAAAATTTGATGCATGGTGTGCAGTGATCAGAATGGGTTGAAATTTATTCTGTGCATAGATTATATAGTTTACATGTCTTAGATAAAATATTAGCCCTATCAACGGCCCTTGTAGGGTCCTTGTCCAAAGGCTCGTGTAGAGGCCTTCTTTTTTTAATAGCAAGTCTATACACGCGAGCCTTCAGACAAGGGCCTTATAGACCTCTGATGGGGTTGATATTTTATCTAGGAGGTGTTCCATCATACTTATTTGTACACATAAAATTAGAGCTCATTTTGATAAGAAAAACTATTTTTAGAAATTAAAAAGTATCAAATTTATGTATTGAGCTAATTTAGAAAATATATAAATTTTCATCTATAAGTATGGAAGTAACCCTCATTTCACCTCATTTCTCATATTTCATTTCTCTCTCTCATCTCCAAGAGCATGGCTCGCACCAAGCAAACTGCTAAGAGAGTCTGGTCCCCCCCAAGGTGGGACGTGGAGTACCACCACCACCACAGCAGTAACATCGCAAAAGCGTAGGTGGAGGCCTAGCACTGTGGCTCTCTGTGAGATTAGGAAATACCAAAACATGGTGAACCTACTCATATCGAAGCTCTCCTTCCAACGTGTGGTGCAAGAGATCATGCAAGATCTACAAGACCGTCGTGATAGGAGGTTCTGGGTTCACAACATCAAGCCCACTACCTACGCGGTGGACAGGCAAAGCTTTGGAGGCACTCCAAGAGGCTGCGAAGGCATACCTAGTGGACATTTTTGGTCACACGGTGTTTGCAGCTATCCATGCGAAGAGGGTCACCATCAGTGAAAAAAAGGACATGCAATTGGTGCAACGCATGCGACGCTGGAGAGATCCTCTGGGCTAAGATCTTTAGTTTTATTTTTGTATATCTCACATGAATGTAATTCTCAAAAGCTATGTAAAGCTCAATGTATATCTAATTCAAAAAAATCTCTTATCTTGTGTTGCAAATAAGTCTCTTTTAATTTGAGTTTATATAATTTGTTGATTTATATGCGTCTTCAAATGGATACAATTTTTATTTGAGTTACGTGTGTAATTTGAATTTATTTGCTTGAGTCAACTAATAAAATACATTACAAGACACGTATTAAACAAAAAACTCTGCAACCCAAATTTTCATTCATAGCATAAAAAATTACATAGTTATCAAAGTTACATAATCATCATAGCTATATCCTAGGCTTCTTACTACTAGGCTCTCTAGACTCTGAAGCCACCTTGATGGCTGGTATCAAAACATGGAACCCTTTAAGCTCTTTGTCCTGATGATGGTGGGATCTTGTACCCCCACAACAATGCCACGGGCCACCACAGAATGTAAAGGCCCTGACCTTTGACTGTCGAGAACAAGTAAAGTAACTTTGAGCATCGAAGTAGAACAACTTTTTCCAAACTTGATTTAGTCGGAATAATTTTGAATGTAGCACCCTTTTTGTAAGTGCTTTAATCTTCAAAAAGTTCTCCACATACCCCGGAGAGCAAGTCTTGTGGAAGACTATCACATCATTGGAAAGTTTGCCAATGTACTCCTTGAGTGCAGAGTCCTGAACCCTTCCTTGGCCCCCAAATCTTCCACTCTGCCGCCTCGATGCAAATTCATCAAGATACATAATTTCCTGCAAACCAATAAAATTGATGTCAGCATCGTTCATGCAATGCATGGGAGAGGATGATTTTTTTTTAGAATGGCCCCAAATTTGATATTTAGGGCCTCTAGGGCATGTAGACCCCACATGTATGATCCCATGCCCATCAGAGGCTGGGAAGTGCACTATCCGAAGGCTCACGTGGGAAGCCCTAATTTTTGCAGATTCAGGGCTTCCCACATGAGCCTTCGGACAGTGCACTTCCCAACCTCTGATGGGCATGGGATCATACATGTGGGGTCTACATACCCTAAAGGCCCTAAATATCAAATATGGGGAGAAACTGGTAAAAGGAGATACCTTTTCTGCTTCTTCAAGCTCCTTCTACAAGGGTGCCTCCAGATCTTCTTCTGGAATGGGTCTGTTCGTCCGACTAGACCACAGGTGTCGCATGCTGTGGTCGAGGTCCAAAGAGTTCATTCTACAAGTGCTCTAACTCTTCATCTGAGATCTCATATTGAGGAGCTGCATCCTCAATCTGCTTTTGAATGGCAATGATATAGCAGAGATATCATCTACACTACTTTCATCATATCGCCCTACCTCATCAACCTGTGGTAGGGCTTCTTAGTAATCAAAGTCTAAGAAATCATCACTGGGATCTCGCACAAGTATACTA
The DNA here is from genome assembly GCF_041138505.1 of Cibotium barometz. NCBI lineage: Eukaryota > Viridiplantae > Streptophyta > Polypodiopsida > Cyatheales > Cibotiaceae > Cibotium > Cibotium barometz. The sequence continues at coordinate 57,018,695 of NC_141052.1, read as the reverse complement.
TATAGTTCCTCCTCCCTCAAGTCCAAAAGCTCCAACACATCCTGCATGAGGAGGTACGCCACCCCTTCAATGGTGATGGCACTCAATGTAGCTAGTGGTGGGTCATGACTTTGGGTTTCACCAGGCTAGATGGATGGATGGATGCAAGCGCCATGCGAGAGCTCTCTGCGACCTCAACGACAGGGTCTAGAGTGGTCTCCTCTAGCTCTGTGTCTATGTATTCCACTAGAGGGAGATCTTGGTGGATGTCATCATCCTCTGGCTCTTGAACATTAGAGTTCAAGATGTAAATAGCAAAAGCAATATCCCGCTCAATGAGATCGAGTGGGATGTTCTCTTCATAGGAGGTTGGGATAGCGGTAGTGCGAAAATCTTCCTTTTAAAAATGAGCTAGAGCTCTGTTCACTGCCATCTTGTGGTTGGATCCACTCTTCATGTTGAAGAGGAACTCCAAAGGAATCCAACTCAATGTGGAATTTGGGATAGAGTAGGTGAACTCGTTGATTACATCGCAAAATGCAGCTAGCAAGGTGGAGTTTGGGTCTAAGGTGGAGATGACAGCCTCGAGGTCTAAACTCTTACAAAACCTAGGGTAGAACTGGTCCCCAAGGTGAGCATAGTGAGTGATGCTAATCCACGCGTCGAAAGCAGGGGAGGCGGCCATGATGGGTAGTGGGGAGAGCTGGCACACAAAGGGAGAGCTAGAGAATAGATAGTATAAATGAGTTTGATCTATAACTTATACTCATATTTATACTTACACTTAAATTTATAATATTCTTAATAAATTTATACTTGTGTTTATTATATTACTTAAAGGACACTTCATTAAAATATAATAAATAATACATATAAAGGATACTTCATTAAAATATAATAAATAATAAATCATACTTCTATTTCACGTTACATTATATTATTATTATTATATTATTATATTTACATAGTTACCTATATTATTATTTGCACTTAAATATATACTTAAAGTTATATTTATTTTCAAACTTATATCTATAGACTTAAAAATTAATGACACTTCATTAAAATATAACAAATCATAAAAATATATTTATATTTTTAGCATAATTAATTATATTATTATTTATACTTAAATATATACTTATATTTATATTTATGTTTGTACTTACTTATACTTATCATTATTTTCTTACATATTAAAGGGTTTGAAACACAGTAGACTTAAAAAACCACAACACTTTATGAAAATGAAGAAAAATTAAATTTACAACACTTTTACAGAAACAACTTCTTATATTCACTTGGAAGAATAAGAATTACATTGACCCCACAATCTCAAGGATGTGTGGAGCAACACACTGCTTGCAGTTTGTAATGTTCACCTCGACTCCCAACCTTCTTACCATCCAACTTAAAATAGAAATTACAAGGAATTGGACATAAGTTGGATTTCCTACCTCAAAAAACTAAGGGGCCAATGACTCTCTACATTAACACTAAAAGGGTCATGACCCTCCCAAAGAATAACCACATCAATGAGTGCTAAATGCGTGCCATCTCACATGTCTTGGTCCAAGCTGAGCAACTCCCCTCGTAGAAGTCGCCACCTCCTATACTTGAAGTGAATGCACAAAGTTTGTCTTGCGAAGTACCTGTCATAAAAAACAAACAATAACCAACATAAAAACATAAAATCAACAATCAATAATCAGTGTCTTGCAATGAAGTACTTATGAATAAAAACCATCAACAATCAACAGAAGTGTAATCGTACCTAAAGGTAACATCTAACATAGTAATTCTGCACTCAATGATATCATCGTGGTGAGTTCTCTTGAGATGCCATGACTCACCCAATAACTGAGTCATCCAATCCTCAGATGGGCACTTGCATTGATAAGTAATCTTAGTTTTCTTAACTACTTCACAGGATCCAAACAAATGTGCAAACAAACCAAATGGTACAAAACCAACTTAGATGCACATCTCTAGAGCCTGTGGTGGATGGCAGCATGAACATCAATTTTTATCTTTACCCTACATGCTTCTGACATGTCTAAGCTAAGATTATACCATTCCTTGCTAGACAATGGTGGTAGTGGAATATACTCCAAACTATGTCTCTCCACATCATACACTAAATCATAAAAGTAAACATTATGAGATGCCAATTCGCTTGCACTCTTGTTGTCATAGATCAAGGCACCTATCTCTGTATGTAAAACATTTAGCTTTCCACTAAAACATTCTACATTCTGTCATTCATGCAGAGTGGATGGGTATAAAGCTGCAAGCAACTAATATGCTTATATTAAAACTCTATCTAATAACCATGGACTCAAAGGACAAGAACACAAAGCACAGAGATATAAACTTACTGTTAGGCTTATGTCTTTCATTGAAGTTATCATGATGCACTCGAATCTCTTTGTGCATATAAACATGTTGAATGAAAGCCTCTATTACTATACTCATACCATTTGTGCATCTTCTGAACTCTATGATTCTACCTTTCCATGGGGTCTGTGACAACTTTGAGCTTGACCTTGAAAAATTGCCTTAAGTACTTGGTTGCATTATAATCCAATTTAACTTACTGTACTAATCAGGGATCCAGTTACCTTCATCATCTCTCTTGTTAAACACCTCCACTATGTAAATATTACTGATATTCCTCCTCCTTGAAGACATCTAAATTAATAAAGCTAGACTGCATAATTAATATATATATATATATATATATATATATATATATATATATATATATATATATATATATATATATTAGATTGTAAGCAACAAATAAAGATTAAAACAACAAGAAATAAACAACTTACTGCTTTTATTTACACCTCTTCTTTGTCCTCAAATTACTCTTAATTGGTGAGGAGTTTAAGCATGGAGATTTGATAGGTGGATTAGTAATTTTTATTCCAATCCAAAGATGTGATTATCCCAAAATAATTTTACTAATTAGGTCACTAATTAATCCACTCAAAAGAGAGAAAATTAGATAAAAGAGACCAAATTAGTGCTAATTCTTGCTAATTAAGACCTAATTGGAGTGAACTAAACATAGATCTGAGTCAAGGCAAGTGTTTAGAACACTAATGCCACTCTAATTAGTCTAACTACAAGCAATTAGGCTTAATTTTTTAGTTATTTGCTCTCTTTAAGTCCACTAATCACACTAACCAGTAGGTTAGTGGTGATAATTAGTAAAAATTAAAAGATAGTTTATGGTTTTTATGTTTGATTAGTGTTCTATCTAGTAATTCTAACCCACCTATGCAAAGGGATTAAGCAAAAGAAAAAGGATTAAGCTAAAAATTAAGAAAAATAATTTAGATTTAAGCAAAAATCCTCTTGATTAGGCTCTCTAATCACCCAAATCTCAAGTTTTTTTCACTCAAACAAGTGATAATCCTCATCTAAACACAAAGTTACACATGAATCTCAACAAAACATAAAAAACAACCAAATAAAACATCAAAATACAACAAAAAATAAAGAAACCGCATGCCAAAGAGCCTACTTTCACCGGGCTATGGAGGCTCCGTCAGATTCGAATCAAAGAAGATGGCATAGACAAGTAGCGGATTGGCGCTCCTCAGCAAACGGCGCCAAAGATGTTAAGGAAACACTACCTTGATGTGTCATGGAAAGTTGCACTACTACATGTTAGCCTAATACCGACGTCATTCAACGGGGTCTAAAAAAGCCCTATCATCGGTATAAACACCGGTATACGCGCCGAAACCATGACGTCGGTATAAGCGTCGGGTAACAATACCGGCGCCTTTACCGGTGTCTATACCGACGCTCACCGGCGATAATACCGACGGCTATTCCGGCATGTATACCGAGGTGTATACCGGGGTGTATACCAGGGTATATACCGGGGTGTATACTGGGGTGTGTACCGGGCTCTATATCGACGCCAGTACCGGCAGATATACCAATGAATATACCGGTGTACATACCGGGGAATATACAGATGCTGTACCAGAAATTTTTTTTTGGGTAGAATAGTGTTGCCTGGCTGTTGCCTGACTGCCTGCAAACAATGAACAGGATCAACAACAGCAAACAGACAGCACCATTCTATCTAAAATAGAGCACAAAAATAACCATGCTTGTTTTTTTATTTTCCAGATCGATAAACAAGAAATTAAATTAAACATTAATACTCAAGAATGTTTTGATCATATACCATTAGTTTGAAGGTCATCTTACATCATGGTAATGCCTCCCAATTGAAGGTCTCTCCTTCTTCTTCAAGCATCTCAAATAAGGCCACAAGGCCATGTTTGTGAGCGTACTTCTCCTCTCGCCTACTTGGTGGGCGATTCATGGCCAACTCCTACACAAACGATTAACAATTATAATTGTTAGAAATCAACATTTAGCCCACATACATACATTTACATAAATAAAATTGCTACAAATACTTACGAATTCATGGCGCATGGTTTCGTAACGACCACTCCCAAGATGAGAAGCCCCTACTGTTTGGAGTTTTGCCCTTGCCGCCTCTCTTTGTTGTTGAAACCTCTCTGGTGTCTCTGTGAGCTCCTGAGTAATGGCTGCCCACTCCCTGTCATCTAGCCAAACAGGTTTCTCTTTCCCCTCTCTAAATGCGTCTCTCGCCTCTGACCTACGATGCCCCATCAAAATGCGAGCTGTATACTGTATCCACTCATTAGACACGACATTCATAGGGTCAGATGGCTGAAACTCTTGCTTTATCTTTGTGGTAAATTTTTTTTGAGTTTCTTTTTTTTCTCTTGGAACGGTTGCGAAAAAAATATAAATTTTTTGAAAAAGAAAAGTTTTTTTTTTTGGATTTGGTAAGCGTATGGTCATACGCCCATGGCTTTAGTCTGGAACGGCCGTGGTGAATGTGGAACGATCGTGGCACTTTTGTTTTTGAATTAAAAAAAAGGGGATTGGTGTGGCCGTATGCTTACAAGTGTATGCCTGTGGCTTTAGTATGGAACGGCCTTGGCAATTTATTTATTTATTTTTAAAAAGTTTTTTTTTTCGGTCTGGTAATACGGCCATACGGTTACAAGCGTACGCCTGTGGCTTTAGTATGGAACAGCCATGGTAAATGTGGAATGGTTGTGGTAAATTTGTTTAATTTTATTTTTTTGGGAAAAAAGTTTTTAAAAGGTTTGGTACGGCCGTACGCTTACAAGCGTACACTCGTGGCTTTAGTATGGAACGACCGTGGCAAATGTAGAATGGCCGTGGTAACTTTTTTTTGGATTAAAAAAGTTTTTTTTTGGGTTTGGTATGGTCGTACGCTTACAAGCGTACGCCCGTGGCTTTAGTATGGAATGGAGATGGCAAGTGTGGAACGATCGCGATAAAAAAATAATTATTTTTTTTGAATTTTTTTTTGGGTTTGGTACGACCGTATGCTTACAAGCGTACGCGCGTGGCTTTAGTATGGAACGGCCGTACCATACTAAAGCTTTAGATTTTTATTTTTTTTGGGAAAAAAAGGTTTTTTTTTGGGTTTGGTACGGTTGTACGCTTACAAGCGTACGCCCGTGGCTTTAGGTTGGTATGACTATGGCAAGTTGAAATTTGGAATTTGAATTTGAATTTCAAATTGGAGGGAAGTGGGTGGGAGACAACTAAGACCCCCTCATTAATGCTAGGTAGGTGGAAAAGGGCTAAAGTTAGAGGCTACCTCTAAACGAGTGGATTTTTACTAATTTAGAGGCACTCTAGCTTAACTAAAGATTAATTCTCTTAATCCCACTATTAATCACTCCTTAACCCTCTTCTTTGCCCTCCAATTACTCTTAATTGGTGAGGAGTTTAAGCATGGGGATTTGATAGGTGGATTAGTAATTTTAGTATGGAACGGCCGTACCATACTAAAGCTTTAGATTTTTATTTTATTTTGGAAAAAAAGGTTTTTTTGGGTTTGGTACGACCATACGCTTACAAGCGTACGCCCGTGGCTTTAGGTTGGTATGTACGACTATGGCAAGTTGAAATTTGGAATTCGAATTTGAATTTCAAATTGGAGGGAAGTGGGTGGGAGACAACTAAGACCCCCTCATTAATGCTAGGTAGGTGGAAAAGGGCTAAAGTTAGAGGCTACCTCTAAACGAGTGGATTTTTACTAATTTAGAGGCACTCTAGCTTAACTAAAGATTAATTCTCTTAATCTCACTATTAATCACTCCTTAACCCTCTTCTTTGTCCTCAAATTACTCTTAATTGGTGAGGAGTTTAAGCATGGAGATTTGATAGGTGGATTAGTAATTTTTATTCCAATCCAAAGATGTGATTATCCCAAAATAATTTTACTAATTAGGTCACTAATTAATCCACTCAAAAGAGAGAAAATTAGATAAAAGAGACCAAATTAGTGCTAATTCTTGCTAATTAAGACCTAATTGGAGTGAACTAAACATAGATTTGAGTCAAGGCAAGTGTTTAGAACACTAATGCCACTCTAATTAGTCTAACTACAAGCAATTAGGCTTAATTTTTTAGTTATTTGCTCTCTTTAAGTCCACTAATCACACTAACCAGTAGGTTAGTGGTGATAATTAGTAAAAATTAAAAGATAGTTTATGGTTTTTATGTTTGATTAGTGTTCTATCTAGTAATTCTAACCCACCTATGCAAAGGGATTAAGCAAAAGAAAAAGGATTAAGCTAAAAATTAAGAAAAATAATTTAGATTTAAGCAAAAATCCTCTTGATTAGGCTCTCTAATCACCCAAATCTCAAGTTTTTTTCACTCAAACAAGTGATAATCCTCATCTAAACACAAAGTTACACATGAATCTCAACAAAACATAAAAAACAACCAAATAAAACATCAAAATACAACAAAAAATAAAGAAACCGCATGCCAAAGAGCCTACTTTCACCGGGCTATGGAGGCTCCGTCAGATTCGAATCAAAGAAGATGGCATAGACAAGTAGCGGATTGGCGCTCCTCAGCAACGGCGCCAAAGATGTTAAGGAAACACTACCCTGATGTGTCATGGAAAGTTGCACTACTACATGTTAGCCTAATACCGACGCCTATACCGACGTCATTCAACGGGGTCTAAAAAAGCCCTATCATCGGTATAAACACCGGTATACGCGCCGAAACCACGACGTCGGTATAAGCGTCGGGTAACAATACCGGTGCCTTTACCGGTGTCTATACCGACGCTCACCGGCCATAATACCGATGGCTATTCCGGCATGTATACCGGGGTGTATACCGGGGTGTATACCAGGGTATATACCGGGGTGTATACCGGGGTGTGTACCGGGCTCTATATCGACGCCAGTACCGGCAGATATACCAATGAATATACCAGTGTACATACCGGGGAATATACAGATGTTGTACCAGAATTTTTTTTTTGGGCAGAATAGTGTTGCCTGGCTACCTGCAATGAACAGGATCAACAACAGCAAACAGACAGCACCATTCTATCTAAAATAGAGCACAAAAATAACCGTGCTCGTTTTTTTATTTTCCAGATCGATAAACAAGAAATTAAACTAAACATTAATACTCAAGAATGTTTTGATCATATACCATTAGTTTGAAGGTCATCTTACATCATGGTAATGCCTCCCAATTGACGGTCTTTCGTAACCACCACTCCCAAGATGAGAAGCCCCTACTATTTGGAGTTTTGCCCTTGCCGCCTCTCTTTGTTGTTGAAACCTCTCTGGTGTCTTTGTGAGCTCCTGAGTAATGGCTGCCCACTCCCTGTCATCTAGCCAAACAGGTTTCTCTTTCCCCTCTCTAAATGCGTCCCTCGCCTCTGACCTACGATGCCCCATCAAAATGCGAGCTGTATACTGTATCCACTCATTAGACACGACATTCATAAGGTCAGATGGCTGAAACTCTTGCTTTATCTTTGTATTTATATAATTTTTCTTTCCCTTATCTTGCTGATCCCATTTAGTCATGACAGAGTCGTGAAACTGTATAGTGCACAATTGTCGAATGCGTGTCTTCATTGCCTTCCCTGCACTATTCATTATTGGTGCCCCATCCCTAATTGTGTATATCTTGCTGTTGTCATGGTGCACCCCAGGGAGTGGAAGGTGACCCTATGGGTGTGCTATCAACAGATGAGAGCGAAGGACGACGCTCACGTGGTGGTGGTGTCACAGCATCTGTGGCACTACCACCACAACAACCTCCCCCTGAAGACCTACTACGTGAGCGCCGTCTATGTGAAGAGGTGGTGGTATGAGGTGTGGGAGCTGCTGTCGTACCCACGGGTGTGGGAACTGGCGTCAGGAAGCCAGATGGTGAGGCAGATGTCCCTGCTCCAGAATCCCAATAACTCTGAGCCATGGCTCTCTACTCTGGAGTCATGGACAAAAGAAAACCATATAACTGCTGGGGACTCATGCCCTGCGGTGTAGGATTAAATGAGAAATCAGGACTGTAGTCGTAGGGCGGTGAGTCACACATGGCCTGTTGGACAAAAAACCATATGACAAACTTGTGCGAAATGAAAATTACACGGTAAACAATGAAAGAACCATATGACAAACATTAACAATGATAAACAACATTGGTAAAACTATATCAACTTGCTCCTACAGTAGTGATTATGATGGTAAACATTAACAATGGTAAACAATGAAAGGACCTTCAAAGTCATAAAATCATTACAAATATGTCATAACTATTTGCATAATCATTAAGATACATCATTTTAAAAATCATTATCTATTCTATCATCCTCATTAAGATCAGTAGCCCCAAAGAGATCTATGTCTATGTACATTTCAGCATCCTCATCATTAAAAGTCCCTTGATGAAGGATGTCTTCATCATCTATGTCTTCTTCCTCAACATGTTTTTCAGCTTCCTTGGTTTGCACCTCTTCATTTGGATCTTGCTCTAGTTGCTCCTCTTCATTTGCTTGCTGCTCTTCATTGTTGATATCGGCTTGTTCTTGCTGCTCTCCACCACCCTGTGCATCCACATCACCTTGTTGTAGCTCAAATTCTTCAAAAATTTACTTACTGCAGGGGGCGACTTGAACCACAAATAGCCAGCGTGGATCTTTTGGATCCGCTTTAAAGACAACCTGCTCACAATGCTCTCGGCGCACAAAAGTATCTTGCTGATCAGTCCATACCTTTGTGGAGTCTACTTGGATGAGGCCACTCTTGTCTCTACGTACAGTTGCATGTGGCCCATTCGTGATTACCTTGAACCACTTCACATCAAAGATAAACAACTCAAAACTTCTGAAGCCAACCTTTAATATATCTTGGATGGTTCCAAAGTAATCAAGCATTCCAGTAATTGTGTTATCATCACTTGCACTTGCACGACTTTCTTGAACAAACTGTGCTGTGACACCACAATCAAAGGTTGCTCTTCTTTGGTCTATTCGTTCTACTCGAAAATGACGTCCATGTGACCAAAACGCCCCATATTTGTGATACTACAAATAACACATAAATATTGTTGATGGAGAATCAAACACTGAGACATGTAGAGAAAAAAAAGAGAGACATGTAGAACTTAAACACTTACATGCCAATCGCATCCTTTTGTAAGCTCCTCCTCCTCCTCTGTTATAGTTAAACCAGCACGTTTGGCTTCTTAAATTGTAGCTTCTAGCCATCTACCTGTGGGAAAGTCCGGAAGAGCTTGCATACCTTCTGGATATGGGAGATTTCTTGTAGTGCGATTCTTCTTGTAGTGCGATTCCTTCTGAAACTTAAACGATCTTGTACTCGCTGTCGCTTGAGAGCTTCACATGTCTCAATCCACTTCTCCATTACATGAGAGTTCAAGATGCAAAATTTGTTGATTTTTTTCCTCAAATTGTTATCCATCTTTCTCTTAATGCCTTGGCCTTGAGGTTCCTCACCAATGACTCGCCTGTTAGACTCTTGAGACCATAGTCGAGGTATCTCTGGATCTGAGGAACTTAAATATTCAGTGATGTAAACAAGGGACTCTTGTATCAGCCACCCTTCTGACATACTACCCTCTGGGCGAGCCATTTGGCGAACAAATCCCTTCAATGTCTTTATAAACCTCTCCAAAAAGAACATCCATCTTGAATGGACTGTTCCAGCAACTGCAACCTCATCTACAACATGAACTAGCAGATGCATCTGGATTGTTAATAAACTTGTAGGGAAAAACTTCTCTACCATGCAGACTGCCTCTATGGAGTTTAAACGCGCTGTCTCCAAAGTGTCTCTCTTTATCTCTTTTGAAGAAATCCAGCGCACCAATGTGCCAATCTTATAGATAGTAGCTCTAATGTCTTCAGTGAGGCAATCTTTTATTGCTATGGGTAGCACAAATTGTAGAAACTTGTGCCAATCATGACTCTTGAGACCACTAAGATCATCATCCTTTGTAAATGCACTTTTCAAGCAATGCATATAACCTGTAGGAGTCCGAAACTCTGAAATTTTCCTCTTGACTTGTTGTTCCTCCATCTTACTAAAAACCCATGGGGCTCTTGGAAGTAGCACCTTTCCATTGGGTCTAGTGCGAGCCCACAACTCTTGCATGCAACCAATCTCTTCCAAGTCATCCCTTTGACCTTTAGTCTCCTTTTTTCCTGTCATGGTCTTCCACAGAATGTCAGCTACATTCTTGAAAATATGCATCGGGTCAAGCAAATGGTTTATAAGGAGATCACCCCAATAGGGGAGTTGGTGAAAGATAGAGAGCCTCTTCATCCTAGGACATGCCAACTTGCCACATTCCTCCCATTTGATCTTCCAATCGCTTGCCTTCAATGCACTTGGAGGAGGTCTTCCTAGATTACCATCCCGCAATTCATGATTTTCTGGAAGATACCTAACATGTCCTTGGTAGACATTCTTTCGTAATGCTTTTGAGTATCTTGAATCAAGTCGAGGACCACATACAGGACATGCATTGTAACCCGATATAGACAAACCTGAGCATTCTCCATAGCCAGGCCAATCATGCATTGTCCACATGAGAATACCTTGCACAGTTGTAAGTCTTTGGCTACTCTGCTGCTTTGACATGTCCTTCACTTCAATTCCGTTCCACAAGGTGTGTAACTCATCAATAAGTGGTGCCAAATATACATCCATGTTCTTCACCTTGTACTTTCCTGGAACTATTAATGAGAGCAACAAATGACCTTTCTTTATTGCTAACCATGGCGGAAGATTATAATTCACAAGGCAAACAGGCCATGTGCTCCATGAAGAGCTCCTTAAACCAAAAGGGTTTACACCATCCATTGCTAGGCCAAGACGGAGGTTTCGAGGTTCTTCCTTAAAAGCCGGCCATTTCTCTTCAATGTGTCTCCATGCGGGTGAATCAGCAGGCACACGCATCACTTCATCTGTAGCATGCCATGTCATCAAGCTTGCTATAGATTTGCACCTGAACATGCTTTTTATTCTTGGGATGATTGGAAAGTGCCTGAGAACCTTTATCGGGACAGCTTTCCCCTGAACATCTTCTCTATATCTGTTAGAGCCACAATGGGGACATTCTTGCAAATGCTCATATTCATGGCGGAAGAGGCAACAATCATTGCGACAAGCATGAATATTATTGTAATCCATGCCTATGGATTTCAATAACTTCTTGGCATCTGCACGAGATGGAGGCATCTCGTTGCCAGGGGGCAATATCTGGTCTTTCAAAAGCATGCAAGTATGGCAATATCTGATCGTTACTATTAAGATTTTCTCAAATACAAGTTGATAATTTATCATTTCAACAGTAGGTGTAATCTCCAAAAAAAGTCCTTACTTGAATAGTTCAGTGACACTTGTATTAGACCATCCAAAAATTGACTGCAAATTTAGCATCGTAAGAGATACACGCAATACAGATATGTTGGCACCATTGTATAATGGAAGGCGTGCAAGTTTACGCATGGCCTCTTCCTCTGGTTCATAATTTGACCGTTGAGAATGTCGTGGTTGATGATCTTCATGTTCATGCTCCTCGAAGAGAGCTTCTTGTTGCTCGATGAAGGCATCCAACATTTCTTCCATTGGACCTTCTTCCATTTCCTGACCTTCTTCCATTCCCTCAGGTGCTGTTAATTGAGCTCCATCTGTCACTCCCTCCTGCGATATCCTCATCCTTTGTTGGGGACGAGAATTCACAGGCGCAATGTTATCAAGATGCCGCTGCACACTTGCTTGGTTGTACGATTGAAACCGTAAATTTTGCAAGCGCTCCATTGGAAATATGCCAGCATCATGAACATGCTGGTTGCAAATCCTTCGTTTTCGAAAGATTTGGTACTTACATCGCATGCATGGACACGCTATTCTCTCTTCAAGATTGAGAGGCTCCATCTAGCAGGATAACATGTATATGCAGCTCATTAAATACAAATCATTATGCATTACACAAAGCATTATGTAAACCATAAAACAGGGCTTCTTTTCCCCAGCCGTGAGGGAGATTTTAAAAAATAACATTTAAAGCGTCAAACGGGCTTCTTTTCCCCAGCCGTTGAGGAAGACTTTAAAAATATAAAAAAAAGCGTCAAACGGGCTTCTTTTCCCCAGCCGTTTGAGGGAGATTTTAAAAATAACTTATACATTAGCTTATCTTCTCTCCATACAAAATTAAGAAGGTAATTAGAACAAGGATGGAGAGAGAAGCTATCTCTATTCATAAATAGCTATTTATAAAGGCCTTATGCAAAAATCTATATGCATAGATTCTGTAAATAGAGCCTACACATTGAGCTCTATGCATAGAAGCCTATACCTAAAGCTAGCTGAACGCATAGAGTCTTATGCATAAAGCCTATGGCACATAATGATCTATACATAAGCTTATGTGTAATGCTCTATACGTAAGTCTTATGCAAGCTTTATGAATAAGGTTTATGCAATCGTATGCATAGTAAAGCTTGTAAGCCTTAAGTATAAGCTTGCATAATAAGGTTGCAAGACTTATGCATAAGCTCTATGCATAAGCCATATGCATAAGTCTTATGCATAAGCTCTATGCATAAGCTCTATGCATAAGCCATATGCATAAGTCTTATGCATAAGCTCTATGCATAAGTCTTATGCATACGCTCTATGCATTAGCCATATGCATGTCTTATGCATAAGCTCTATGCAAGACTTATGCATAAGCTCTATGCATAAGTCTTATGCATAAGCTCTATGCTATAAGCCTTATGCACTATGCTAACCCTTAATCCCATCACCCAATGGTGTAATAAACATGATCTTGTTTTACATGGATAAGAGATCTTACCTTGATAACATATATAAACTCTATGAATAAAGAGAATACCTTATGCATAGAAAAACAGAGCATAAGAAATATATGTTATATGTATAAGAAAGTATAAACATTCAAAAAGCTTATGCTCTCCATCCATGCAAGGCACTCTACATCAAAAAAAGCTTTATGCATAAAAACATAATGCATGTGAAGCCTTATGCATAAAGCTCATCCATAAGATTTATACATAAAACATTATGTATTAAGCTTTATGCATAGATCTTAATTCATGCATTCAGCTAGATTCATATAGCTCTATGCATAAACTCTATGTATAGAGCTTGCATAAGCTTACAAGCCCTATGTATAGAGCTTTCATAATCTTACAACCTCTATGTATAAAGCCTATACATAGAGCATATGCATTGAGCTTTTACAAGAAGGCTATGCATAGAGCTCTTCTCTGCAACGCTGCGGAAAACAGAGAAAATACGCTCTCGACTGTAAAAAACTTACGAGCGTCGGTATATGCTTCGGAATATACGTCGGTATATGCTTCGGAATATCCATCGGTATATGCTTCGGAATAAGCGTCGGTATGTGCTTCTGTATACGCGTCGGTATTCGAAAATTTCAAATTACCCCGCCTGACTTGTCTCCTCCAACATTACGACGGGCATACCGACGTTCGACATTTGCGTCGGTATTTTAACGTCGGTATGCCCTCAAGCTCTAGTAGTGTTGCCTATCTGTCGAGCTTGAGCATAGCTCAAGAGCTCCACCGTAGCTGCTCGTCATCGCCATCCTCCCGTACTCATTATCACACCGAGGCGGTTGCTCTAATCCAACGGGTAATGTAAGCTATCTCATGAAGATCTTGTGGGATCTCCGCGAAGAGGATCGCGTTGGTTAGCCTAATCACTCAAGAAAGAGAGAGAGAGGAAGCAAGAGGGAACATGTGATTAGCACTAATCACTCCCAAACTCTAGCCCTAAGCACACCACACATGCTAGATTAGAGTTACATTAGAGAGGGAGAGAGAGAACACTCCACTTCTATTGCACAAATGGGAGAATAAGTTACAAACAAGAGAAATTGGTTTTTATAGTTCCAAGCCTTTTCCCACTAGGCCACCCGGGAGTAAGTGACCTAGGGCATCCAAAACATAGTTACAAGGCTTTTCACTATGGTTTGGCCAACTAACCAAGATTCTCTTGTTTGTTGTCCATCGAAGCTCAATACTTAGGAGCATCTTTAGGGAATTTCCCTCATCAAATGATAGGATTTAAAATATAGCACGGGCACCCATTACATAAGTGTGCGGACATAGTTATTTTAGGAATGTGTTAACCAATATGTGGTTAACACATACATGCATCACCACGTGTCGTAGTCCATGTTGCACTCATGCATTACCAAATTGGCCTTTATTACCATAAAATGGAGCGGCCTTTCTTTAATAATTATGTAACTCACGTCGCCGCCCTATTCTTTTGAATAGAGTGCGCCTTCATCATTATTGTCATTATCATAAAATCATGGGTAAATATTATTCCATTTAGATTATCATTACCATGGTTTAACATTCTTATTATCTATTCTTCATCTTTCGCCTATAATCTTTTATCAGAGTTGTTACCTTTTTGGCTATCTTCATGTTCGCTTTTCTCTCCGCTCTCTTTCCCATTAGTTACCTTCACAACCTTCGTCGCTTTCATAGCCTACTCTATTATCCACACTCAGCAGAGCAACCACGGTAGAATTTGAGAGGCTAACAGCAACCATGGACATCAATGTTAAGAGAAACATGGCATGGTTGGAGAAAGTGGGTCTATTACAGTTTACATCCATGCCATGAAATAAGATTCCACTTGGCCTTGAAGTTTGTAGTCAGTTTGTTGGAGGTGCATTCGGTTTCATGCACAGGGAAGATAAGCGCAGTAAGAAGAATCAATTACAAGGAAATACCACTGTAGAAGAAATACAGGAGGAGCAACAACATACAACTGTCAACCAAGACGCTCTTCTAGATCCAGTTGGTCAATAACAGGGCTCTGTAGAAATCTCTTTTCTAGATACAATAGATGTTATCAATTTGAAAAATATTCAGGGTGCTTGCAAATATGTCTCCCTATGTGCAGACAAAGCTGTTTCTCTTTAGTAGTAGGAAGTAGATGATATCATAGAAGAGCTCTCAAAAAAGAAGGAAGAGTTGCAAATACTTACAACAATCAAACAAAGAGTGCAACTCCTTGAAGTGGAGCAAATACATTTTAGAAGTATTATTGATATGCAAGCCAGGAAGATCTCTCAAATTAAACAGGAAAAATTCCATATGTAGAAGGAGATCAGGATCCTGCACAAAAGAAGTGTATAGAATGTTGAGCTTCAAAGTGACTATCTATTAAGCCAACGTATGCTTTCCATAGAGCAACATGAAGCTTAGGCAAGGGAAGATAGAGCAACTCTGTAGGTGTTACAAAGTAGAATCAGTGCTTTGGAAGCACAAGATAATGCAGAAGTGTACGAGCTATGTGTGAGTGAATTCGATACATATGAAGCTTGCATTTGTGAGCTTATGGATATTCTCTACGTGGGGTACATTCAATAATTCAAGAAGACTATTCAACTGACATGCCATTCACATGTACTCCAACAACAGAACGATGATGAATCCAGAGCAAGCGAATTCGAAGGAGGAGCGGGACCTTCCAGACAAGTTGGACAGAATCAATAGACAGCCTGAGAGACCACTTAAACAACTCAAGAGCAGTTTGTAGGAAAAGGTAAAGGTGATCAAGCTAGTCCATCAGAAGATCCAGCATTGAATGAGCTTAGAATGCAGTATGTTTTGATTCAAGAGCAAGCAAGAGCCTTTCACCATAATGCGGAGCAGTTCAAGAATGAAGCTGAAGCATTAAAGCTGGCGAATCAACAAACTGGAGGAGCATAATGCCCAACTGAAAGATTTGGCAGCTCAAGATTCGACCAAAATTAATAAATTGAAGCAAAAAAATTGCAGGCAATAAGGATACAATGAAAAGAATGGAAGAATACAAGTTAAATCTTCAAAGACTGTAGGATGAGCACAACAAATATGCAAAAGCAAGTGAAGAAAAGATAGGGAGCTCCAGAGATCCATATAGGTGCTAGAGAAGGAGTTACAGAAGTGCTCAATATGCATACTGGAGAGGCAGTGGAAACATTGCAATCTAGTGATTTACCTCTTCCCTCAAATTGGTGGTTGTTGGTGTACAAGAAATAGTGGCACACTTCAGCAAACTTATACAGCCGCCGTTAAGCCAGCAACCACCGGATGACTAGAGCAGAGAAAAAGTGCAGAACGATTTGGAAGATTTAAAGAATTTGCATAGAGGGCTCAGGGACAATCTTTCAAAGGAGCTGTCGTGCGCAACACCAAGGTGCCATTACCTGACTATATGGTCAGAGTAACCAGCCAGAAGCAGAAGAGCAGTCAGAAGATGGAGAGGCGAATCTAGATAATCTGGAACATTCTTTCTTAGATTACTTACAATCTCAATTTCATTCTCATAGGCAAGCACATATTCCATCAGCCCATATTATAGATATAGATTTTAGAAATCCTTTAGGTAGAATCGGATTAGGTTTTCAGGAAGATTTCTTTGAAGAAGTGATAGAATTTGGTTTCACTTTTATTTATCCTCGACATTAAGTGGGTTCAACTTTTGCCAGCAGGGCCCAAATAAGCCATTAGAATTCAACCAACGTACTGAATATATGTGTCGTTTTGTACCACACCTATTAACATCTTAAGGTGCAAAGTGCATTGTTATGTTTTTGCTTATTCATTCATTCAGAGCAGCAGCAATATATGCAGTCTCACTAATGGTTTGCCAATTACCTATTCTTTATTTCTTTGATTGATTGTACTATTATCTTTTAATGTTATGTATCTATTATGCTTTAATATGCATAATTTGCTTATTCATCATTCATTCAGAGCAGCAGTAATATATGTAGATCACTGATGGTTTGCCAATTACATGTTCTTTATTTCTTTGATTGATTGTACGGTTATCTTTTAATGTTATGCATCTATTATGATGTAATATGCGTAATTTTATACGTTGGCTTTTCCGCCAACACTCCTTGTGCGAGGCTTTTGTGACGAAATGATCATGCATGCATTTACACATGTTTATAGTGTTCGTGGTGGGGTTCACATGACTCTACATAGTTGACACATTTTCTAGTGCATCTTAGCTGTTCACACGATTGTAAAAGACTATGCATTTTCCTATGATGGAGATAATGAGAGTGACATGGCACATAGTGATTATGTCCATGTGGATGCTATTGATATAGGTGCCTACAATGATGATGCAAATGGTACTATGATTCCTACAATGATGATGCAGATGTTACTATGATGGATCATCTATGTATAGATGATGTGGATTGTGTTTATGACAACCATCATAGGGTGATGATACTCCTATTGACCTTCCTAGTGATGTCTGTGATGCTTTGATTGCCCATGATTATTTGACAGATAATATGAGCCACGAGGAGAACATGCCAGAGTTGCCTATGCTAGTACATGCTACTCTTCTAGGGATCGTGCATGTTTAGGTAGTCAAGATTTGTCCATGATCACTCATTCTCGCAAGTTCCTTGATGGTATTCACCATGGTGTCATTTATGTATTCAGAGATAGGCCAAGTATCTTACGCGGGAATGGAGATGATTTCACGAAGGTCAAACCTTGTTAGAGAGGTAAGGGTACTCGTTGGAGAGGCAAGGCTACTTATCACGAGGATGATATCACATCTACCTATGTCCTTAATGATGGTGTTAGGGATTTATTTGATGATGTGGACTATAGTTATGTCCGTAGTGATGTTATCAGCAAGGATGTATTTGATGATGTGGACTATGATCATGTACATATTGAGGATGACACACATGTTACTTATATTACTGATGACATTGGTGATTATAGTAGTGCATGTGGTTGATGATGCAGATTATGCTTCTATAGATATGCATGCTTTTGATCATGTTTATGTGGATTTATGAGTGATGAGAACCATGCCTTGATCGAGTCATAGGATGGTTCATGTGTTGATAGTATGGGTTTACCCATGGTTTTGCATGATTTAGATTGTTATGAGGCATTCTTCTTTGATGCCCATATATGTTCTTATGATGATGATCATGTGTATGAGGTATTTGTGTTTGTTCATGGTGGATGCTATTTAGATTAGTTTCGGCTAAATGATGAGGCATGCCATCATAATACATCAGTTTTGATCTAGGCATTAACTTGGATTATGAGGCATTCTTTTGTGATGCTCGTAGATACTTATGCATTGACACAGATATCGTTCGTGGGGCATTTACTTTTGGCATTGGAGGCCATTTGGCGAGTATTATGCTTATTGAATGAAGCACACCATCATGACACATTCATCTTTGATCCGAGCAAATATTCACGTCATGATCTTGGTGGCATGTTTTGGGGATTTTTGCTGGATCGTGGCATCCTTGGTGAGTACCTTTTGATGGTGGGGTGGCGACACTTTGTGTTTGATGTGAGTGGCCATACATTTGTGGCTTAGGGTGCTATGATTTACCCTTTTAATACGTGTGGCATGAGATCTATGGTTATGGTCAAGTGATTACTTGGCTTTCCATTTGATCCGAGAGGAATTTTCTTCATTTGGATTTTGTATACAGCCCCTTATATGCTTTTGTATGCATGACCACCCTTTGAATTTGAGAACAAAATCAATATAGTAGGGGATGGTTTGAAACGTGGTTGTTGATACCACTAGCACATGCACTTACTAGAAGGGAATAGGCACATGGCATGGGCTAGTGGGAATGAGTCCTTAGCATAAGTGACTATATAAGTCATTGATGGTAGGACTATTGTACCTTTTGGACATTTTGGACATATTATACACATTTAGCTTTTGGAGCTATAAGCTTCTTGTAGTACAAGCTTTCATGGCTTTCTTTATGAATCTATGGCAACCAGATAGGCATTGAGGTGCATTGAGGAATCCATCCAATGAGTTCTAGCCTACCCCATGCTACCTTTCTTGCATCACTATATCATTAAGTGTCGTAGTAGTGAGGAAAGGCATGCCTAGTGCTCCAAAAATTTAACCCTCATTGACTCAGCTTCATACATGACATGGACATGATGTTGTGGCATAGAAACATATAAAAGGACTGAACCCCACGCAGGCAACATCATCTAGCCCATCCCAAGGATAATAATTAATGATAATTCTCAAGCTGCTAAGTGTATAATACAAGGTCCATAAGTGAGGAACAAATACTCTTGAACAAGGGACACACAACAAGGAAAATGTTAAGGAAAGTATTACAAGTTCTTCTACATAAGAAAACCCTAAAAGAAAAGAAGGAAGAATGAAAAGGAATAACCATAACAAAGGGAAGGCACATGCATTGCCAAATAAGTCTATAATAGAACCACTCGAACCAAGAACTTCCCAAGATTCTAAGATGGTAAACGAGATCAAAGGGAAAGACCCTACCCGATTATTTTGAGATTGAGGATATTCTAGATTCCTTCACTCAAATTACCTTAGAAGAAGTGTAAGATCCCGAGTCCCTAACCCCTCAACAAGTATAGCCAAATTCTTGTAATATCATTCAATTTTGTAGAGACAGTAATAACTTAGAGAGGAAAAAAAGATTTTTTAATAACTATATGAATTGAAAGTTTCCCTTTTTTGATCCCCAAAAATTCAAAAGGGAAGCAGATTGTAGAACTAGGGCTGAATCAATATCTTTGAAGATTGTGGTGTAAAACAAGTACCACCGATAAGCGGGATTTGATTAGACTAAGCAGATTTGAAATTTTGTAAGCTATTAAACTCTTTGTCAATATAATTAAGAAATGTTTGAGGCTTCCAAACAAAAATATTATATCTACCCTGTAAATAAACTAGGGAGAGAAAAATATTCTAGAGAGAGAATGTGAGTTTTGACAATATGCCTAAACAAGATTCTTTTGTAATTAAGTTTGCAAGTAATAATATTGATTACTCTCCACTTCTTTCTGCAATTTAGTGCTTTGTATATTATATTGATCCTGCTTCAGCTATTGTGTATTCTTAGAGCCCACCCACGTTTGTAAGAGGAAGAAGAAAACTTTAGAACCCAAATTTAATGGAATAGAGTCGCTTGACTACAACATTCTCTATGTAATTGCGCAACTCTAATAAATACATGAAGTAGATGAATCATATGCCTCTTACACTTTACTCAAAGTTTATAAGGATTTCATCAGATGTAATCGGATGAAATGAGGGAGGAAGAAAAACTACGTGAAGTTTCTTTTTCAACAACTCCACATTACTGATGTAATATATTTGCTAACTCTTATTATGGTTGAATGGTTCTGAAATTTTGGAATTCTTAATGATTTGAGTTATGAAAACCATCATAATTCAGTGGAAACTTTCTATACTCATACAAAGATAAAGACGTTTAGAGGATAAAGACGTTTGCAATAATAAGGGAACAATATTGTATTCTTTCTTATGTGTGAGTGGTGGCATTTGGTGTGGTAAATTGGTAATAACCATATGTTGTATGTGCTCGGGGGTTTTGAGAGATTGATCAAGCAAGTTATTAGAGCCTTTCCCACTACCCCTAACATTGATAAATATTTTTGTTGTTGTACCGATGACATTTTCGTGCAGTGGTAGAGAGTCCCAAAGTAATGGGTTTCCGGTCCTCCAGCCAACTCAAAAAAAAAAGTAAAAAAAGTTGTATTCCCATACTAAATAGTTGAGGTAACCTTGAAGAGTATATACTAGAATTGGGTTTCGAGTCCTCCAGCCAACTCAAAAAAAAAGTTGTATTCCCATATTAAATAGTTGAGGTAACCTTGAAGTAGTAAGTATACTAGAATTGAGATGACGAAATTGCATTTAGTGCAAATGGCCTGCCTGTGAGAAAATGGCCTTAGACCTTAGATGTGTACACGTGTCTAGCAAGTCAGATACTACGTCCAATATGCACAGAGAAAACGAAAGCGTGCGATAAACATTATATTTGTATTTGTGTACACATGGAGCGATGCCGAACATAAGAAATCCAGTAATACTGAGCTACACGTTAAGACAGATTAGCTGTCAACCGGCTGAATGAAAGAGGGCATAAAGCCCTGTTTCGCTAAACGAAGCTCTATAGGAAACTTTCACTTGAAAATGTTAGAAAAGCTAGTCGTTTAAGACGTTTAGTGGAGCTCATGTTTTTCACAATGGATGGTTGAAACAGACGGTGGTGCTTAGAAACCGCGGTTGCCGAGGACTCAATCTTTAACATCCATCACGCCTCCTGCTGCAATCTGGAAGACGTGTCCAGCAGAATCAAGGTTTCCAACGTAAAAGGAAAACGGACTGCATTGTTTCATTTGAAGGGGAAAAACATTGCTTTTGTCCTACCTTAATCAACAATGGATGGAAAAACAATACTCTGTCATTAAATCATTCAATTTTCTACACTTATGGAGAAACATTATTCTGATCTAGTGCTCCAACATTTAAACACATATGGAAGGATATTGCCTCTGACTCGGGTAAGTTTGGAGAATCAAAGATTTTGCAGATCCTCTGCTCCCCTTTGCCTTTTCTAAGCATCAGCCTTATAGTGGAAGCATGAGCCAGAACATGACCACCTGCTGGCTTCTTGGGATCGGCCAGAAATGTACCACCTCCAGGATCAGCAATCACTGCGCGGTAATTATGAGCAAACGATTATGTAACGCTTAATTTGTCCCAATATCATGGTCAGTGAACCTTAAGAATGCATGTTTGCCGCCTCTCATGCTGCTGTGATCTTACCAAACCCCCTCAAACCTTGCTGCTGTGATCTTATTCCAGACTCATAAATCCCCTCAAACCTTAATGCATACCTTGATTTGTCATGTACACTGCAACATTGAATTCCTCGGCAATCTTTGTGATCCTCGACAACACTTGACCTAATTTTTGCTGCAAAAGAAGAGATCAAATACAGACATACTTCTGTGAGCATTCCCCGTAAGTGACTGCATTTTCTTCAAGTTAACAGAATCATGAGAACTAATAGCCATTGATCGCGTCCGAGTATTCGCACTCAGCAACATACCTGGCGCTCGGCCAGTTCTCCGCGACCGGTGAAATCTACTCTAAACAAGGCAGTGATGGAATCTATAATCTGCATAAGTTATAGGAAATCCGTCTGTTGATGACCTTTTGGCAAACTTGCGCCGGAAATGAGATTAAGGGGACCAGTGAGATACCAGAAGCCTAAACGGTTCTTCTGACATCTTAGCAGCAAGACCGAGCAGAAGATTGAACTGGTGCTCATGAGTGTATGCGCGTGCGTAAATAATCTGTTGCAAAGGCCACGGCTTAAAGACCAGAGTGAAATCTTTGAATAGCATATAGGGTGAATTTAAAATTCAAAAATCATCTTGCCTAACATACATTATCAAGAACCGCCACCGGATCAAGGCCGAACCTTTCCGCAATGGGAAATATGCGATCTGGTCGGCTGAGTGTAATTTCTTGTCAAGGCCAGATCAAGTCATTGAAATACAGCTAGTAACCCAATACGCAATTCCACAAAATGATATATACACACACACAGCTATTCGACATTTGCCGCCGATGAAGAAAGAAAACATCTGGCGGCGATGGCCATTTTAGAGTTGACGTTAGAAGTCGTTCTGCTGCAAACGTATCAATTAAGAACAAAGCGTGAAAATTAGAAGGATACAAGGTGCCCTCCGTATCGATGTAAGCCACCTTTCCGTTGCCCCCGTGCATAGCTAGAGGAAGCTGCAATGGAATTAAAACTGTCTAGAGTCAAAAAGTGATCTGATTTTGTGAGCCCTGAAGCTGGAAAATGCGAGTCACGGGTACGTTTGAGAAGGAAAGCAGCCTTCATAAGAACACATTAATAAGGAACAGCACCACTAAATATTGACGGAAATAACCTGTGTTGAGACACACAATGTATGAGCCAGTTGCGTTTTCCCCGTCCTGCAAATGATCGCCAGCCAGATCAAAATGCCGAATTGGAAAACCAAAACAAACAGCTTTTGCCAACAACATATCACCGCAGCACACCTGAATTCTCCAAAAGCTTCTGTCAGTGCAAGGGTTTCTATTCCACCTTCATACGCCAAATGCTTTATTTCAGTGAGCATAAAGGCGAAGCAAAGGATGCTTGATTTGGAAAACCGTGCATTATAGAGACAAATTTCCCAAAAAATATATTATAGTTGAATCCTACCACCAAGAACCTCATCCAAAGCTTGGGAACCAGTAGTTATGTGCACAACGGATTTGCGCTGCGAATCAACAGAACATTAGAAGTCGTCATTTTCCTTTCAATCTTTCAGAGAACCAGCAACCTTTGACGTCTTTTAACAGTTCGGCAACGAATTTTAATTAGCACACTTACCCTGTTAAGGATCTCGTTTCCAGTAACATAGCCGAAATGCTGCACATCAAAAATGAAGTTAGCTTAACGCCACTAGCAGCCTCAGATTCTTTTACCATTTAGCAAACAAATCTCGATCACGTACCACCAGCTTCTCTGTTGCTTCCAATATTTTGTCCACTTTGGCTTCGGATAATCCTTTTATGGCGGTAAGGCTCTGCAACTCGAGCTCATAAAGAGTCAAATAGGATGAAGCAAAGCTGGCGCGGATCTTGTGACGGCGCCTTGAAAAGGAGAACCTACGGACAGAAATGGTACAGCAAAAGGCGTTCCTTTTAACTTCAAAGTTACCTTCTTAGTTTGCATTAGCAGTCCGTTGCAGGTGTAAATTCCTGCATCTTGCAGTTTCTTGATGTCGCCTGCGTTGATGCCCTGCGCAGTGACTTTTGAAAGGCCGCAAGTCGTCTGAGTAATGTAAAACGATCCTTTACATCGATTGTGCGTTGCTAAAAGAAAACTGTTATTAAGCTTACGTTTTTCAATTAGCTCGAAGGAGTCCTCCTCCTCATCGGCGTCTAAAGTATCCACCAAGGCGTGGTCGTCTCTGCGCCAAGCAGCACAGCACGATCAGAGCACCATGGATTCATTCGCAGAAAAGAAGCGTGATTATATATCTAGCTATGGAAATTAAAAAGCGCAGCTTTTGATTGCTGAGAAACCACAGAAGCCTTACTTGAACTCCACGAGGTCCATAGCTTATAAAGGCGAAGGATGATTGAAAGCGCAGAAACGAGTTTAGCAAATCTCTCTCACAGAATTGTTAAACCAGATACCAACAGATAGGTGCAAAAATCCAATGCTCTACAAAATTTTGACAAAGTTAGCGAAAGGTAAACTGAATTCCTATGTATCACCATACAAAACTAAACAGAAATTCCGCCATCACCATGCAGCACACTTTAGCCAAAGTCTAAACTGAATTTCTATGTTTTTGTGGAAACGCCATCGTCATACACAAATTGGACAAATGAAGTGAAAGGCGCTAAACTGCGAGTTGCTGTGTTGTTTGAAAGAGGAGATTGAAAGCTGAACTTTCGAATTTCTCTAAGTTAACGCATGCATTTCGCAGAACACACAATCGGAATGGAACATACTCTCAAGAATCGCGCTCTGCAGCAGACGCGGAGTCGTCTCAAACGACTTGCAGAATGCAGAAGGAATGTACTTGAAAGCAGTGAAACTTTGAAATAGTAGATAACGTTCCCTCCAAAAAGAAACACGTGGAAAAGTTTGTTAAAATCAATTTAATGATTTGCCATGCAACTTTAGGCATTTTGGCTTTTTCCAACAATTTAGAACCTGAAAGGATGACAACCTGAAAGGATGACCTGGGAGATGAAAAAATTGGGGAGTAATAACTGAACTCACTACTAGAGGTTTAGGGCATACCGACGCTAGAACACCGACGCAAATGTCGAGTGTCGGTATGTACGTCCTAAACTTGGAGGCAAAAAGTCGGGCGGGTAATTTTCAAAAGTGTGTATACCGACGCATATACCGACGCGTATACCGATGCATATTTCGATGCATATTTCGGCGAATATTCCGACGTAGATACTGACGAATATTTCGACGGATATTCCGACGCAGATACTGACGGATATTCTGACGCAGATACCGACGCCCGTAACTTTTTTACAGCCGAGAACCTATTATTCTCTGTTTTGCAAGGCGTCGAATGTCCAGACAAGGTATGCGTGCATCTCCCTCAAGCGTTGGACGACTTAGAAGAGATAGGTTGCATGCAAGAGTTGTGGGCTCGCACTAGACCCAATGGAAAGGTGCTACTTCCAAGAGCCCCATGGGTTTTTAGTAAGATGGAGGAACAACAAGTGACGAGGACAATTTCAGAGTTTCGGACTCCTACAGGTTGTATGCATTGCTTGAAAAGTGCATTTACAAAGGATGATGATCTTAGTGGCCTCAAGAGTCATGATTGGCACAAGTTTTTACAATTTGTGCTCCCCATAGCAATAAAGGATTGCCTCACTGAAGACATTAGAGCTACTATCTATAAGATTAGCACATTGGTGCATTGGATTTCTTCAAAAGAGATAAAGAGAGACACTTTGGAGACAGTGCATTTAAACTCCATAGAGGCACTCTGCATGGTAGAGAAGTTTTTCCCTACAAGTTTATTAACAATCCAGATGCATCTGCTAGTTTATGTTGTAGATGAGGTTGTAGTTGCTGGAACAGTCCATTCAAGATGGATGTTCTTTTTGGAGAGGTTTATGAAGACATTAAAGGGATTGTAGTTTATGTTGTAGATGAGGTTGTAGTTGCTGGAACAGTCCATTCAAGATGGATGTTCTTTTTGGAGAGGTTTATGAAGACATTAAAGGGATTTGTTCGCCAAATGGCTCGCTCTGAGGGAAGTATGTCAGAAGGGTGGCTGATACAAGAGTCCCTTGTTTACATCACTAAATATTTAAGTTCATCAGATCCAGAGATACCTCGACTATGGTCTCAAGAGTCTAACAGGCGAGTCATTGGTGAGGAACCTCAAGGCCAAGGCATTAAGAGAAAGATGGATAACAATTTGCGAAAAAAATTTAACAAATTTTGCATCTTGAACTCGCATGTAATGGAGAAGTGGATTGAGACATATGAAGCTCTCAAGCGACAGCGAGTACAAGATCATTTAAGTTTAAGAAGGAATCGCACTACAAGAAATCTCCCATATCCAGAAGGTCTGTAAGCTCTTCCGGACTTTCCCACAGGTAGGTGGCTAGAAGCTACAATTTTAGAAGCCAAACGTGCTGGTTTAACTATAACAGAGGAGGAGGAGGAGCTTACAAAAGGATGCGATTGGCATGTAAGTGTTTAAGTTCTACATGTCTCTCTTTTTTTTCTCTACATGTCTCAGTTATTATTTGTCCATCAACAATCTTTATGTGCTATTTGTAGTATCACAAATATGGGGCGTTTTGGTCACATGGACGTCATTTTCGAATAGAACGAATAGACCAAAGAAGAGCAACCTTTGATTGTGGTGTCACAGCACAATTTGTTCACGAAAGTTGAGCAAGTGCAAGTGATGATAACACAATTAGTGGAATGCTTGATTACTTTGGAACCATTCAAGACATATTAAAGGTTGGCTTTAGAAGTTTTGAGTTGTTTATCTTTGATGTGAAGTGGTTCAAGTAATCACAAATGGGCCACATGCAACTGTACGTAGAGACAAGAGTGGCTTCATCCCAAGTGGACTCCACAAAGGTATGGACCGATCAGCAAGATACTTTTGTGCGCCCAGAGCATTGTGAGCAGGTTGTCTTTAAAGCGGATCCAAAAGATCCACGTTGGCTATTTGTGGTTCAAGTCACCCCCCGCAGTAAGCAAATTTGTGAAGAATTAGAGCTACAACAGGGTGATGTGGATTCACAGGGTGGTGGGGAGCAACAAGAATAAGCCGATATCAACAATGAAGAGGAGCAAGCAAATGAAGAGGAGCAACTAGAGCAAGATCCAAATTGCAAACCAATGAAGCTGGAAAACCTCTTGAGGAAGAAGACATAGATGATGAGGACAGCCTTCATCAAGGGACTTTTAATGATAAGGATGCTGAAATGTACATAGAAATAGATCTCTTTGTGGCTACTGATCTTAATTAGGATGATAGAATAGATAATGATTTTTAAAATGATGTATCTTAATGATTATGCAAATAGTTATGACATATTTGTAATGATTTTATGACATTGAAGGTGCAAAGTGATATGGTTTACCATTGTTGTTTAGGGAAGTTAATGTTTGTCATATGGTCCTTTCATTGTTTACCATTGTTAATGTTTACCGTCATAAACACTAGTGCAGGTGCAAAGTGATATGGTTTACCATTGTTGTTTATCATTGTTAATGTTTGTCATATGGTTCTTTCATTGTTTACCATGTAATTTTCATTTCGCACAAGTTTGTCATATGGTTTTTTGTCCAACAGGCCATGGGTGATGACTCACCGCTGCTTAACTACAGTCTTGATTTCTCATTTAACCCTACACCTCAGGGCATGAGTCCCGAGCAGTTATATGGTTTTTTCTCGTCCATGACTCTAGAGCAGAGAGCCATGGTTCAGACTTATTGGGGTTCTGGAGGGTGGTTGTTGCAGGATTCAGGGTGCCCAGTTTTGTCCACTCAAGCACCCTATAAATAGTAAAAAAATAGGTATTTGTTTACCTTTAGTAGTTAATCTCTCCTAGCTAACAAAGGAATTTCCTTTCAAGTTCTTTTGTTGAACATCACATGCAAAGTTTGGAATAAAGTTGCATAATTTGATGAAGCATTAAATAGTCAAAAGTCCTCATTTCTTTAAGTACAACGTCAATGTATACACCCTGTCCCAAATTTGGACGAATTCCATAAAATGCTAATATCTTTTACATACAAACTCATATGAGATTCCCACTTTGGACATTAGATCTTCACATAATATAGAGCTTAACTTGATTTTTTGAGAAAAATTTAAGCTATTTGTCTATTTTCTTTAAATATTTCAAGGTCTTTAAAGTGTTATAATATATGCCACTTTTTGTACCCACAATAACTACCACTTAAAATGCTCAATCTTGTAGATCAAAAGAGTGTTAGATAGTGAGACATTAGTAGAATGTGGTGGCTAGTCAAAATTGCAAATCCAATGGTTAGATTTTTAATGATCTCTTTTCCAAAAGTCTTCCAAGCTATCAGAAGGCTTGTAAATATTAATAATCTATTAATAAAATTACATTTTTGATGTAAATCATCTAAAACTTATAGGGACTAGTGTACTTGTAATGGTGCATCTATGGAAAAAAAATTGGATCACTCTAAGTATGAAAAGATGAAATTTTTATCATTTCAATATATTTTTGATTAATTTTTATTAATTAGACTAATGTATATTAATTTAAGTTATATTGGGTCAATTTGAGTGCATGCGTATGTTCTATTAGTTTCTTGATCTCATTTGAAGTACCCTACCTCTCCAAATTTGCTCTCCAAGCATTGTCCCAGTCCAGCATAAACTGGGCAAAACTGGACACTCTGATCTTGCAACAACCCTGGAGCAGGGACATTTGCCTCACCATCTGGCTTCACGACGGCAATTCCCACACCTGTAGGTATGACAACAGTTCCCACACCTCATACCACACAGCCTTCCACTCCTCTTACAGCTCGATCTACCACCTCTTCACATAGACGTCGCTCACGTAGGGGGAGGTTGTTGTGGTGGTAGTGCCACAGATGCTGTGACACCACCACCACCACGTGAGCGTCGTCCTTCGCTCTCATGTGATGATAGCACACCCATGGGTTCACCTTCCACTCCTTGGGGTGCACATGACCATGACAACAACAAGATATACACAATTAGGGATGGGGCACCTATAATGAATAGTGCAGGGAAGGCAATGAAGACACGAATTCGACAATTGTGCACTATACAGTTTCACAACTCTGTTATGACTTTATGGGATCAGCAAGATAAGGAGAAGAAAAATTATATAAATACAAAGATAAAGTAAGAGTTTCAGCCATCTGACACTATGAATGTCGTCTCTAATGAGTGGATACAATATACAGCTCGCATTTTGATGGGGCATCGTAGGTCTCAGAGGCGAGGGATGCATTTAGAGAGGGGAAAGAGAAACCTATTTGGCTAGATGATAGGGAGTGGGAAGCCATAGCTCAGGAGCTCACAGAGACACCAGAGAGGTTTCAACAACAAAGAGAGGCGGCAAGGATGAGACTCCAAATAGTAGGGGCTTCTTATCTTGGGAGTGGTGGTTACGAAACCATGCGCCATGAATTTGTAAGTATTTGTAGCAATTTTGTTTATCTAAATGTATGTATGTGGGCTAGATGTTGATTTCTAAAAGTTATAATTGTTAATCATTTATGTAGGAGTTGGCCATGAATCGCCCACCAAGTAGGCGAGAAGAGAAGTACGCTCACAAATATGGCCTTGTGGCCTTATTTGAGATGCTTGAAGCAGAAGGAGAGGCCATGAATCGCCCAAGTAGGCGAGAAGAGAAGTACGCTCACAAATATGGCCTTGTGGCCTTATTTGAGATGCTTGAAGCAGAAGGAGAGACTATCAATTGGGAGGTATTACCATAATGTAAGTCCTCTAAACTATTAGAAGGCGAGAAGAGAAGTACGCTTGAAGCAGAAGGAGAGACCATCAATTGGGAGGCATTACCATAATGTAAGTCCTCTAAACTATTAGTATATGATCAAAAGATTAATGATGAGTAATGTTTCTTGTTTATCTGAAAAATAAAAAAACGAGCAGAATGGTGTTGTCTGTTTACTGCTATTGAGTCCTGTTGACCTGCAGACAGCAGGCAGCCTGGCAACACCATTCTGTCCAAAAAAAATTACTGCTATGGTCGTCGGTATATCCGTGTATGCATGCTGGTATATGCACCGGTATACGCGCTGGTATATCTGCCGGTATGTGTGCTGGTATATGCACCGGTATGAGCGTCGGTATGCGCGCCGGTATGAGCGCCCGACGCGAATACCGACGTCGTAGTTTCGGCACAGATACCGGGGTTTATACCGATGACGGGGCCTTTTTAGACCCCGTTTAATGACGTCGGTATAAGCGCCGGTATTAGGCTATCATGTAGTAGTGACTGAGCCTACGTGGATTGTGTACCTCAACATTAGGCGGGACAACTCTCTCAGTTTAGGGTTGCAGGTACCCTTGCAGTGGAGGACATCACGGGCGAGAATGGCAAGGTGAGGCCCCTGAAAAGGCACACCACCCCGTTTGATAGTGGTTATTACTTGCAAACAATACAAATGGAAGGTGCGAACAAGCAAACGTATGCTGACACTGCAGCCCAGGGGAGTAAATCAAGGCCTTGCTTCAAAAGGAGGTCTTCCAAGAGGTAGGGAAAATGGCCTCTAAAATCACAAAAGGTAAGAAAATTTTTAAAACAGGCAGGGAATTATCACTGGGAAAGACTCTTTTTGACATGCATAAAGCCCTCACATGTGGGCTCTTCTTCTATTTCATGGAGAAGCCTCCTACAAATGAAGTATTCATCAGATGGTTTCAAGAGATCTATGGCATAGAATCTAGGCTGGTCAAATTCTACTTTTGCAGGGAAACGCTTCTTTCAAGCCATGGTGGAAACAGAGCAACATAGAGATTACATACTCAATACTGTGGCTGGGTGGATGCATGGTAAGGTGGTACACTTTGGACTAGTAGAAATATGGTTTTTGGGGTGTGGTTTGCAACTAGGAAATGAACTTTGAATTGGAAAAAAAATGAAAATAATTTGAAAAATAAGAAAAGATAATGTACATAACTGAAAAGAGTGGGGGATAACTGAAAGTAGTGGGTAAATTTTTTTTTTTCGCGTGCATTCTCTACGTGCATTGTCTCATTCGAAAAACTCAAGAGTGAGCAGATCTCGTCTCTCTTCCTCTCCCCCACTGATAGCTGCTTGAGAAAATGTCTGCATCTTCAGCGATGGCTAACTTGAAGGGCAGCACCGAAGATACAAAGGTGGCCCTTCTCTCTCTCTCTCTCTCTCTCTCTCTCTCTCTCTCTCTCAAATCGTTCCATCAGCTTGCTAATCGAGCTCAATATATGAGAGAGAAGGAGAGTGTTTTTGCTTGTCTAACCAATGTTTTCTACATGCCAGAAGCAGGTTCCCACCAAGTTTCGCCACGCAAAGTTAGAGACAAAGCCATTGAAAGAATTTTGTAGGACTTCAGAGGATTTTGCCAGAGTGTATGGTCTCAATCGTGAGGGGGAGGATGCAAGGCGTCTAACTCCCAGTGAGGTTCCACCAAAGCATTGGCTAAGAGTGTTTTCAGAGCTCCTCGAGAAAGACAAGAAGGTGATGTTGCGAACGGCAAAGCGTGAGCACTACCTACCCTTGTATACATTATATAATAAGGTTTACCAAACTACACCATCAAACTATTTTGTGGGCCTTTAATTTGCCCAAGGCTACGTCTATGAGGTTTGCACCGGTCCTGTGAAGTGGGCCGTATTTGCTGAGCAGGTTGTTAAGAATACAGGTTGTTAAGAATACAAGTGTCGATGGTAATTGCACAAAAAAAAGAACTCAGTGGATGTGCGAGGCAAGTGTACAGTCGATGTCATCTATGAGCTATGATGTAACACTATCTCAGGACGCATGCATTTCGATGGCACAAGGTAGCCTATATGAGACAGAGGTGGAGGTCTCAAGTCACAGGTGCAAACATTGGTGTAGATGACATTCTACTGAATACCGAGTGCAGCACAAAGAAGCTGCATTGCTGGCTCTTCATACAACGACAATGAAGGTAGAGGATCTTGGATCGCATTGAAGGTGCAATTGAATACCACACCATGATGTGTGGACCCATGAAATAACATGCTCCCTAAAGCACAAGAACAAGCAGAGTGACAGCTTCAAGATAAACTTTGCGTCACTAGAGAAGCTCTAGAAAAAGCAAAGGTATGTATATGTGTTTTCTACATATGAAGAAAGTCCATGCCATGTTCATTACCTCTTTGTCTGTTATTATAGGCTGATTTAGACTATAAGAATGAGGCTGTGGAGAAAGCAGGTGCTAGCAGAGATTTCATGATGGGTGTGAAGTTAGAGAATGCTAGCACGATGATCATTCCACAACCGCGATTCTTCTGCATGAGGATAGTATGCTGATTGTGATGAAAAGTTTCCCATCTTGGGGTCTCGGGTTTGAAGCAGACCAATCTATTGTTGGCTTGTTTATATTACCTTGCAAGCATGTGTACCATGCATTTTTCTACTCTTATGTATGTGTCAAAGGGCAAGTGCATTGCAGTTGGTTGTAGCCAGGCCATACCCAAAGAAGCAAAAAAAAAAGGTGGTAAGGAAACCACTTAGTCATGCCATGCTTGAAAAGAAAGGTAGCAACCTATACTCTTTAATTGGTTTTATTTGATTAGCACTGTAACTGGCATTTGTTAATACCACCTTTAAGCACTTGCTATATGCTAGCCCATTTGAAACCGGTTGAAACCCATTTGCAGTGCTTCCAAGCTATTATAGTGGGTGTCAATCTAGTGATTGAAAACCTCTTGTTATGCTCCAAACATATAAACTGGTTGTCAGCGGACTCAAACCAATAGTCCAAAACCCTTTCAAGTGTCCCATTCTCTTATAAACTTGTCTTCAACTAGTTGCCATTTGTCATACTCTCTCAATCTATAAATCGGCGGTTGTCAACAAGTTGGTAGCCAATTGTTGCCATTTGTCATACTCTCTCAATCTATAAATCGGCGGTTGTCAACAAGTTGGTAGCCAATTGTTGCCATTTGTCATGCTCTCAATTTATAAACTGGTTGTCAACCAGTGGTGGTTATAAACCCTTCCAACCCATAAATTGGTTTCAAAGGGATTCAAGAAAACAAGGTTAAAAACCATTAAAGTGGCCCAATTTATAAATTGGTTTAAAACCAGTTTATAAGTTAACTACCAATGTTTATATAACTAGTTGTCAACTTATAAACTGGTTTTAACCATTGGGTTATAAATCCTCACAACCTATTATATGGTTATCAACCGGTTGGAAACCTGTGGGGTAAAAAACCCTAAGGGGTGCCCCAACTTATAAACTCGGGATCCACCAGTTGGACAACTGGTTGCAAAGCTTTGTGATGTAAATCACATGCTTTGCTCCCAACCTCGAAATTCATAGATGAATTACCATTTGTTGAAGCGATTTGTGTATGTCTTCTTCTAATGATTTGAAAGATGTGCTGCTACTAATGAATTTCAAAATGTGCAGGCTACACTTCAGCACCGTCTTTTAGTAGGCAAGGAGGGACATAAGTAAGACATGAACATGTTGATCTGAGTGAGGTTGTGGAGCATAGGCTTCTCCTTCCTGCAGTAGAGGAAACCCCAGAGCAAATGTCTTGTGTGGAAAGAACGCCTAGTGAGTGTTTTTTGACCTCCATCATCATGTTTTCACATGATGAGACCACGCTATTGATTTAATAAGTGTTATCATTGTTGGCTTGGAAGAAGGGGAGGGTGATGTCAACAAGGAACCAAAGAGCACCACTCGGAGAACTAAGTTGAGTGCGGGAGAGTTGTCACCCGTGAGCCATGATGGAAGAATCTCTCCAAGTGGGCACAATCACACTATCAGCACATAATTGGGGCAAGCATGTACTAATCGCGTGGCTCATTCTAGGACACCAAAGAAAAAGGGTTTTGATGAGTAGGGTGAGCTAAATGTTCAATTGTCACCCGTGAAGCAAGAAGGAAGCTCTCCAAATGGGCAAGCTTGTACTAACCGTGTGACGCATTCTGGGACACCAAAAAGGGAGAGTTCTGATGATCAAGGTGAGCGTTATTTATGAGTCATCTGAAAAGACCTAACCACTATCCCTAATGTTGGCCACTTATATTTTGTTGTTCTTGTAGTTGATGAAGAAGCTTTACCAGATGTGACCTTGCACCAACTAGCAAAGAGGAAGAAGAAGAAGAGAAAGACTAATGTTTTGCTACCCTCAAGGGGTGTGCACGAGTCAAAAGAAGATATTCTGTTGCACGAGAAATCAGCAGCAACTGCAACATCTAGGTCTGTAGAGGGTGAGAAAAGAGAATTCATAGTTAGAGATGAGAAAGCATCATGTGAGAATGATAACAATTTAGTTGGTTGAACCTCAAAACCTAAAGGGCGCAAGCTAAGGCTTGTAGCCATCTGTAATAGAACACTCCTCTTTTTTACTCTGATGATCTCCCAACGATTAATATATTTCAAGGTTCATTTTGCTAGTATCTCTCTACAGTCCTCTTTTGTTATCATCGCTACTCTTTTATAATTCTATCTGTGCGTTGTTTCCTTCTTGTATCCATGTCTATGTTTGTTATGTTGCTCATGAAATTTAGTGCTTTGGGACTATGTATCATGTAGCTTTGATGATTCATTTCTCATGAATATTTGATTGGATGCACGTAAACCTTGTCAAAATGAAGATTTTGATGATTTGAGGTAGTTATGTATGGAAGCTTTAATGATTCATCTACCAAAAAGAATTTTACACCCGTGGGGGTTTGTTAAAAAAACATCCTTACTAATCGTGCTAATTCTCTTTTGAACTCGCTATTCTTAAAAATGGCGACAGAGAACACCTTCTTTGCAAATGAGAACATTAATCCTAAATTGGGGATTCCAATTAACACAACATCGACACATGGAGACACTCAAGTACTCAGTAAAAATAGTAGAAATGACGCACAAGAAGAAGAAGAAGACTTAAAAGAATCTCAATACTTCGAGTCTAATTTATACATACATCTGGTTTTGTTCTGTTTATGATTGTAGCATATACTATATAATCATACACCATACTTTACAATTGATTAGGGTTGGGAGGAAGTGGGCTTGATGAGGAGGTGGGCTTCATCTTCTTTGGTGGTCTTTCTTCTTCTTCGTCTTCTTCTTCAACATCATATGTTGGGAGATCTATTCTTGGCAGTTGCACCTTTAGAGGCAACTGTCCTGGAAGAATACACCGGCTCTTTCTTGTCCTCATTAGATATCTTTTGCCATAAGGAGGAAATGTGTTTGGTTCATTAATTCCTATCGCAAGAGCCTGGGCTGTGTATGACAAGTAGTAGGGGCATCTTAGCACTTGACATCCATGCCCCTGATCAAACACCCACAATGCAAACTGTTTCTCCACCAGAACCACTTTCTCAGCATTCAAAGGCACATCATATCCACCACAAAACCTAGAGAGTACTTTCAATGTGAATAAAGGAAATGTTGCATTGTCTTTTGAGAACTCTTTATGAAATATAATGATCTACGCATCAAAATTGTAATCATCGTGATTTAAGTCAACTTACTATCAATTATGCCATAAAGTGTACGTACCGTTTTGATGATTCAAATGTCTTATATATTCAGCGAGACCAGTATCCTTTCGATGACCTGTTGATTTTAAACTGCTACCACCGGATGATCTTGAGCCTCCTACTCTCTTCAGGAAATCATCATCATATACAAAAACCTACAAAGCAATGTAATATGTTTAATCGACAAAATATACGTAAAACAAATACTAATAGCTTAAGAAATTTTTGATACTGTTACATGTTGATTTTCATCACCCTCAAGCATTTTGCTTGTCCACAAAGGGATCGCAAACTTACTATCTTCATGTACGATAATTGCTATATATTTGCCCATATCTGCCAAACCAAGATGGTCTGTAATTACTCTCCAGCCTCCTCCTCAGAAGGCAATTGGGTTTCATATGTCCTAGCTTCATTGAACATGTCCTTTAATATCTCCTTGTTGCCAGGAAAATACTCGGAGTCCTGGACTGCAGAATCAACTAGGAGGTGTTTATCAATTCCTTGCTCTACCCACCCCATGTCTGCTTCACTATAATTTGCTAAAGCAACCAAGCAGTGGTCTTCACGAATATTAAAATGATGCATATTTCCCATTAATGATACATAATCACATTGGTCTGCCATAGTAAAGCTAGGCAAAGAAGGAAGAGACAAGTCCCCTTGTTCATTCTCATTAGGTAGACTGGCTTCCAATGGCATTATACTCATGGGTGCTGCTGCATCGACACCGACAAGGGATGTACTAGCGAGAAAGGTTTCCTTTTCGGCCTCTGCCCTCTTCACTATTGGATCGATAACCACTTCTTCTTCAACTCCATCATTCTCGATCAGCACTTGATTGCTTGGTGTCTGGGGCTCATAGTCTTCAGTAAAAGGAGATGCAAAAAACAAAGAAATCCATAATTTACTGTATTGGAGAAGGCGACACTTCTTTAAGTGTAATGGGCATTTCTCCTCTATTCTACTGCCACAGTTGGGGATCTTTTCAAGACAATGGTTGAGCCTTCTTTTCATGACTTTGTCTGTTGCAAAATCAGTTGGATGAACATATCGTTCACCATTAGACGTCACGATGTCGCCAAAAATTATCTGTTCATAATCCTGCTCCCAATCACCGAGAACAATCCTAGAAATCTTGACAATGTTCTTAAAAAAAGGAAATTCTGAATTGAACATTAAAGATAATTTAGGAGCATGGTGGTGCGCATTTTTTTTGACATATACAACTTTTCTACACAAGACTCTTCCGCCTCCTCACTCGATTTCAAGAGAATGTCTAACTCAAGAGCCAACAGATGAGTAAAGAAACATTTCAGTCGATTAGGACAAGCACACTTAATATACAAGGGGTCAGTACCAAGCGATAAGGAGTTTAGGTAATGCATGCGAGCAT
Organism: Cibotium barometz; assembly: GCF_041138505.1. Lineage (NCBI taxonomy): Eukaryota > Viridiplantae > Streptophyta > Polypodiopsida > Cyatheales > Cibotiaceae > Cibotium > Cibotium barometz. Next base: position 56,981,723 of record NC_141052.1, on the reverse strand, counting down.
CGTTTTACTTAGTACTGACCACAAAACAAAAGAATACAAAAGGGGGTCAGTATCAAGCGATTAGAGGCTTACGCGATGCCTGCGAGTTCCCTACCGCTTGGTACTGATCCCTTGTGTATAAAAGGATAGACATGGGGGTAAATATAAGGCCATATGGATCATGGGGTCAGTACCAAGCAGTAGGGAGCTTACATGATGTCCACGAGCCCCTTACCCGAACCAGATAACAAAATGAAAGACCCCAAAACAAAAGAAAATAAAAGGGAGTCAGTATCAAGCGATTAGGGGCTTACGCGATGCCTGCGAGTTCCCTACTGCTTGGTACTGACCCCTTGTGTATAAAAGGAGAGATGTGGGGGTAAATACGAGGCCATATGGATCACGGACTCAGTACCAAGTGGTAAGGGGCTTGTGCGATGTCCGCGAGCCCCTTACCACTTCATAGTAACCTAGATAACAAAATGAAAGACCCCAAAACAAAAGAAAACAAAAGGGGGTCAGTATCAAGCGATTAGGGGCTTATGTGATGCATGCGAGTTCCCTACCGCTTGATACTAACCACTTGTGTATAAAAGGAGAGACATGGGGGTAAATACGAGGCCATATGGATCATGGGATCAGTACCAAGCGGTAGGGGGATTACGCGATGTCCACGAGCCCCTTACCACTTCGTACTGGACCAGATAACAAAATGAAAGACCCAAAAACAAAAGAAAACAAAAGAAAACAAAAGAAAACAAAATCAAAGCGATTAGGGGCTTACGCAATGCTTGCGAGTTCCCTACTGCTTGGTAATGACCCCTTGTGTATAAAAGGAGAGACATGGAGGTAAATATGAGACCATATGGATCACAGGGTCAATACCAAGTGGTAGGGGGCCTACGCGATGTCCACGAGCCCCTTATCGCTTCGTACTAACCCATATAACAAAATTAAAGAAAAGGGGGTCAGTAAGAACAAGCTATAAGGCACTACAAGGAAACCTGTTTTAGCAATGGCGATGACAACAGGGGAGCTCAATTCCACGACAATGGCAACAGGGGAGCTCAATTCCACGACAATGGCAAGGCACATGTTATATGATGGCGATGGCGATGGAGATGGCGATGCTGTAGAGGGATGACAAGAAGTTCAGAGAGATCGATGCTAAGGGTTTAGGATGGGCAGAAAGCTCGATGTCCCCAAGGAGATTCGGGCCGTTTTAGACCCACGTGGTGGTCTTAAGGGGTCACACGTGTGGTGTGTCCTATTCATAAGTGGCATTATAAGGTCTCACGCATTTATAAGCCATTTTACCCTTCATATATGGCCAACGAAAAATTGAAGGGTGAATTTTTCAAAATCCCCTTGTAATGCCGAGGTAATGCTTAGGGAAAAAACGGCATAATAGAATTAACCCTCATTAGGAATTTTTTGGACCCAAAAAGGGCCTCCTAAGGATTCCTAATTTTAAGGGATTAGAGCTTAAAAAGCTAGGCTTAAGGGAGACAAAGGCTATGATGACCCCTATTTTTTGCCTTGCCACATCAGCCATACCCCCCTAGTTTCACTTTTTAAAGGGAATATTCTCATACTCTTTCTCTTACTTTTTGACTTTTCTCATACTTTCTCTCTTACTTTTTGAAATTTTTACCTTCACTCTCTACAAATTGAATCTTTCTTGTCAGTTTGAAATCTCCTTTCTCATTAACTCCCACCATATCTCCCTTCAACATCAGCAAAACATTCTCGTATTTAGGTGGGCCCCAAAAAGCGATTTTTTTTTATTTTTTATTTTTTTACATTTTGAGGTGGAAAAAGCACCACCCAACCAATATGTATGATGAAAATAAAATTTTCCCTCCAAAAAGCTTGTAATTCAAGGGTCACGTCAGAAGCTTGTCAAGAGCCCTTGTCAAGAGCCAGTACATCCATAACTAACTGTCAGGTCCCCACAACCCCATAAACATAACTAACTGTCTACATCCATGAGATCCCGAAATTGTGGGGACCCCAAAAATTATTATTTTTTAATTTTTCTCATAAATGTAATTTATTGATGAAAAACTCCATGTTAGTATATTTGTATATCAAAAATATCATTTTCTACTTAGAAAAACGGATTTGTGTTAAACCTGCAAACAGCAAAGTTTTACAGTCTCTCTCACTCACTCCCTCTCTCTCTCTCTCTCTCTCTCTCTCTCTCTCCCTATGAGGTTCTCTCTACTTTAGAGAGTAAGTCCCTATTGACATTTCCCTCTTCCACAATCATATAGATATATTTATTAAAGTAGGATAAACTAATGCTTGTTTTGTTGACCTTTCAGATGTCCTCGAAAGTTTGCATTGGTTGTGAAACACCTATTGTTAGAGCCAAATCTTATTCAGGCCATGAGATATCAAAGGATAAAGGTGCCAATCCAGCGTGCAGATGTCAGCTGTGGATGGAGGACATGCCTTAACGCATTTCTGTTGCTAAATTTTTTTTTAAATATTCCTGATGTAAGTGAAGTTTATAATCTACATCTTCATCATCTAACGTAGCTATGAGGTTTCTGATAAAATATTTTCCTTTGTGTACAGGAACTTAATCTGCACAAACATAAACAATTGCATGTTAAACAATTTAGGATAAAAGTTGTACAAAGAATTATTTTGGTGGTGCATGATCGTGCAGAAAAGGAGATAAGATAGGAGGAGATTCCGCAAGGGAAGCCGAAGAGCGTAGGTGTTAGCAAGAAGAACAATACCAAAGGGAAGTTCAAGCCCACCAAGCTGCTATCGCGAGATGAATATGAGAGGTGCACAGCTAAGGTGGATGAATGGGTAGTATCCAGGAGATAGGTTGAGCTGGAGGCCTAGAGGCAAGAATAAGAGGCTAGCAGGCAAGGAGAGGAAAGATTGCGGGAAGAAATGTCAAGAGCGGGAGAGAGCCTTCATCTAAGGCCAACCCAATCACATACACATTTACATTCATCACAGACACCTCGCCATTGCCCTTGAAATTATCCCATGTATATATACACAAAGTGACAAACATGTAAATTTTTTGGAATATATGCATACATAAGCTGAAATTCCATTGATATTGAATATTTTTATCTCTTTTTTTTTTCATCAGAAACATGTCAAGTATGAACACAAAAATTGAATGGCATACTATTGTACACAGCTTCATGTACCTCAGAGGATAGGACAAACAGATTTTTGTTAAACTGGTTGGGTGTGGGTCCATTGGAAATTTGATTGCTCGTACAAGATGCATCGCTTTCAAGGTCTCCGACTTGTCATCCCACAACTCGTAGGTTTGCTCGTCTTTAGGTGCATAGAAGAACCCTTTCACAATAAAACAACCTCATGCAATGGCATTCCCCCATCCGTCCTTCGTAGGTCCCTTGCAGAGTTCTTTCGTCTTTGTGCATTTCAAGATGTAGAAATCCACATTCTCTGGATTTCCTTTTTCAACTGTCACTGCGAAATTGTCTCCTACAAGAAGGACATCACTAAGGGTATCATGGTGCCCTTCGTAGGTGGCCTCCTCAATGTTTGCGATGTTAACATCAATGTCAACATTGTCTTCTTCTTCAGTGCCATCTACCAATGGTTCAAGGGCAATGTAGTCCCAGCTATGAATATGCATCTACGCCATAAGTGTTCCATACAATTACTATAGTAACATGATAACCGACGCACCCTCAATGCTATTGGATTGTGCTGAGAGTATGCAGAGACTAAATGTAGGGATCTTGTGTTTGTTACAGCCTTGACATTCCATGCCTCATCTCTATCTATATCACCCAACTTTATCTCCCAAAAGACTACTAACGTACCGAGCTTGTGATGCATATGTGGACTCGGCTCCAGTGGGTGAGCATTTCTTGCAAAAACTTTACGACATAGCACCATTAGGCTTGAGTTGTTCATGAGTTAGTGCTCTCTTCAATCACCACAACCCCTGCATCGTCGTGCTCTCCCTTTCCATGACCAGAGCCAAAGAAATTCCAAGTCATTTGCAACCCTGTGATGGTAGTATACCTGGAAACAAAGTAGAAAGGCCTTTTTGCTTTGAATTGAGACGAAGCACCATCAGACCAAGCCAATGACATTGTAGGGGAATACCAAAGGGTAATACCCAATTACAATGTAGCATGAAACAATGTTGCACAAAATGGGTATCATGCTTCTCATCATCAGAGATATAAAAGTGTATCGTTTTGTGGATGTCACCTACAATGCGAAAGTATGTAATATGCACAAATATGGACACTTGGCTTGAATACCAGTGCATTGACTATATCTCATTTTGCTTCTTAAAAGAGTAATTCTCAGAAAAGTCTACAATAGATATTACCACATCTTTGAGAAAATTGGACAAGCATTCTTTGTATTGCTCAGCTTGCCACCTGTACACAAAATTATGTTTGATATGTTAAAAGTACAGCAATGTGATGAGCTATGGTGGATCAAATGCTAGAATCAACATCATTAACAAAGAGATTAGATAATGATTAAGATGTGAGCAATTAACTGATAGCTTAATGAAGGCATGGATAATAAAAACCCAGCAAGTTCTCATTAGGCCAATGCCTCAATTTATAGAGTTTACATCCAAGCATCTAATCCCACTGATTTCTCCTTGATTCTCTCCACCTCTCCTAGAATATCTCCACACTTCCTAAATCTTCTCATGCTACTCTTTATCCTCTCTCAGTAGATTCTTCTCACCTTTTCACAGGTTCTCTCACATTTATAGATTCTCTTTTATAGCCTCTAGTTAAGGGCTTGTTCCTGCACACACCCTATTCACTTGTATATTTCAACACCTCCCCTCAAGTGAATAATCCTAGCACACCTGGACCCTATACCAAGTTTCCCTCTTACTTGATAGTCCACAACCAGTGCCTAGCACACCTCCCCTCAAGTGAACAATTCTAGCACACCTGGACCCTATACCAAGTTTCTCTCTTACTTGATAGTTCGCGACCAGTGCCTCAAGTCCCTAAACTCATAGTCCTTGACACTCTCTCTCTCTATGTGTCCAAGGCTACTACAAGTGCCCGCCGCGACCTTGACTAAAGTGCTCACACATACATCTACCACATGGCTCGGTGGCTCAGAGGTGGTTTTAGGGCAGGTTACATTAGGTTGTGGGGTCTCTCTCTCCCTCTCTCTCTCTCTCTCTCTCAGAGATTTTCACATGGCTCCTCACTCTTTGGAGCCTCACATCTTCTCTTGTCTTCAGTCTTCTTGTCGTGTGGCAGCTTCTCTTCACGCGTCCATGTCTTCCTCTTCTTTCAGTCTTCTTGTTGTGGCAGCTTCTCTTCTCATGTCCATGTCTTCCTTCAATGCTTCCTCTAGCTTTTCTTCTTGGTGTGGATCTTTCTCTTGGAGAGAGATGTTCTTCTTCTTTCATGGCTGGGGCCATGAGCTTGTCTGTTAGTTCTTGCTCCATGTGAGCAACATGTTTTAATGTTTTGTTGACAGTTCTTTTGGGATTTTGATGTTTATCTTGTATCATTATACAATGCAAACCCAAATCTATGCGGGAGGTCTTACCTCTTGCCTTATTTTGGACAAGGACAGTGTCTGATCCCATTTTTACACTGATGTAATGTGCCCAATACATAATGCATATAGCATTCATTCTTGTGCACATTCCCAAATGCAACTCTGGTTGTGAATAATATTGAATTTGAGTGTGATTTGTAGGCACTAACCAAGGGGTGAATGCAAAATGATGATTACCACAAATTTATCAGCATAATTTTATCAGAAATTACATTAAATCAAGGGTAACCAATTTGTACGAAATGGTTGGAGTATCAAACCATCTCCGATTTTCAATCTAAAGTTATAGGGATCTGTATCAGATACTTAATGGTTAATTTGAACCCTTAATTGTACTTAAAAATAGTGATTAGCATTGATTAATCATTGATTAGTAAATTAATCCTTTATTTTGGTGCAAAAAATAGAGTATACGGGGAGCCCAGATCTGAGGCCTTAGAGTTCAAATGAGCTCAAATGATTTCAAGGCCATCAATAGGAATTAGTCTAGTAGAGGATTAAGCCATGAAACACAAGATTTGACCAAATATTGAATGCTTAATCTCTATTTTACCAAAGTCACCTGCTGTTGCAGATTTGATGAAGAGCTTGGATCTCACTGTAGACTTGATCAAATCAAATTCTGACTTCACCACCTTGTAGAGCATGCTTGAAAACCCCTGGAGCCAAGAGGAATTAGATCAATTTGATTTGATGAAGTAGAACTCTCATATTTTCTCCAAAAAAATGGTGCCTGCAAATCAGCGTGGAACTACTGCATTTCTTGGTGGTTTGCGCTTCTGATTAGCTTGGTTGGAGCACCACTGAAGTAGCTATATATGGCTAGAGAGGCTTGAGCTAATGTGGCTCCTGGAGGGAGATCAAGCCCCTCCACTCGCTGGGGGTACATAAGGCTTCTTGAAAATAACTAAAAATTGATTATTTTTTAATTATCTACTAATCCTAATTAACTAGATAATGGGCTCATAAACTTGATGGATTCTAGGCTAGGCTCTGATACCATGTTAAAATTACACCAATGTGATGAGCTATGGTGGATCAAATGCTAGAATCAACATCATTAACAAAGAGATTAGACAATAAGATATAATTGAGCAATTAATTGATAGCTTAATGTAGGCATGGATAATCAAAAACCAGCAAGTTCTCATTAGGCCAATGCCTCAATTTATAGAGTTTACATCCAAGCATCTAATCCCACTGATTTCTCCTTGATTCTCTCCACCTCTCCTAGAATATCTCCACACTTCCTAAATCTTCTCATGCTACCCTTTATTCTCTCTCAGTAGATTCTTCTCACCTTTTCACAGGTTCTCTCACATTTACAGATTCTCTTTTACAGCCTCTAGTTAAGGGCTTGTTCCCGCACACACCCTATTCACTTGTATATTTCAACATGATAAACTTTTCGAGTTGGTCGTTGAACATTTGATTCAATGCCTTGCATGACATTTACTTGTGTATTAACTCTTTCCTCTTCTTTGTCTTGCCATCATCAGTGGTTCCACATTCTATGTCCTGAAAGATCTTCACGACAAGCTGACCAACATATGTAGATTTCGCTAGACAAACTGCTATGTTTTGAGGAACACAGAAAATGCAACTCCCCATCAGACACTTCAAATCATGGACAATAGTACCTTCAACTTTGGGACATAGGATGGACTCCCATGCGCTTGTGATTTTCTTATAGGACTTTTTTGCAACCTTGCACCCACCTGGCTGAGAACCCACATTACAAATGACACAATCACATTGATATGCTTTGCCATGCAACCCAAAAGTAGATCCTCTAATTTGGTTCAAGGCATCTTTTAAGAATGACATCTGAACATGTGTTATACAGCAACAAGTGTATCGATCCTTAAGCTTGTGCACAAATTATGGCTTTAATTTCTCGAAAGCTCATTGATGAACTGGTGCCTATGGATGCATCTCCTTAAACAACAAATATAGTTCAACTTGCAATACAAAACCATCATAGTAGCAAGTTAAACATTTGGTTTGAAAGTAGTTTGTAGTTATAGGTTCCTAGGTGTATGCAGTATGTTCACCAAAACCGGCATCTTATTGGTTTAACACCAATATCATATTATTTCAAAAATGGTGTTGTCTAAAGCAAAGCTGATCTTTACCTTATATCTAATGCATGTTGCATAGAGCTAATGTTCCAAACGGTATACCCGATACAAAAAACTAGTATCATATGGCCACCCCAAGTTCTTCTTCCGGTCTTTACTCGGTATCACACCATTGTTTAACCGATATAATACCGATTGAAAAATTTGCTAAATACAAAGTACATTAGAGGAGACCATGCTCTTAAGCAAGTATGATAGTAGTGTTTAACTGACAGAGTGGTATTTTCCCTATCAATAATGTTAGTTGTATACAGCTATCATTCCACAACTAGTATAATATTGGTTTGGGAGCGGTATGATACTGGTGAAAAGCCTGCTAAGCTTGTTTTTGCTCTAGCCTGTGTATACAACTTGTTTTTGATTAGGTATCTTACTAGTTTAACACCAATATCTTACTAGTTTTACACCAATTTTCTTGGTTTTGTTTATTTCTGCCCCAAGTTGAAAACCGTTTAGAACCATGCCTTGCCTTGTGAGGAAAGATGGTTTCTTTTTATTTGATAGATTTTCTAGTCCTAAAATTCCCCAAGTAGTCCAAGAGCTATAGGTTGACTGACGAAAAATCTGACAGTCAGAGACATAATACACAGACACATGATAAAAGAAGAAAACAACGCACATACGAGGATGATAGAATCATAGAAGAGTAGAGAATTTGGCATTTGTTTGTATACCGGTTGGAAACATCTAATCTAGTATTTGAATCTATATTGAAGGAATATGTAATGTATAAAACCACACCAAATCAGCACAGGTGTTGTAGCATGGGTTGTTTCTGTTACCTAAGATTAATCGAGAAGGTGTATCGAACGACATAAGATTTTCTACGAAGGCGCTTACGACATACATCCTTTTTTTGGGTGAAACACAAGTATGGCTTAACCAAAAATTGAAAACAAGCTCTTTCATCTCATCTCATTGATTATGCCTACTGTATGGGCTTGCCGATGGCATGAAGATAATGGCAAAATACCATCAGCAGAGGTTTGCAAACGCTCTCTAGCTGCATAGAAATTACATGTGTATGTTCAACTGCCTTAAAGCATCTGCAATATTAAGAGAGGATATATTTGTGCCGATGCCATTCATAAGAATAATTAGAATAGACCTTTTAAGAAATAGCTCCTCGGAGTTTCTAGGCACTTTCACTGCTTCAAGTGTATTTCATATGCCCTCTATTAGACTTGTCTGGTTCCATATTGAAAAACTGTTGGAAATTTCCTTCATGGAGCGATGTTGGAGAACCTGAGATAATATATCAAACCTCGTCTTCTCGTCTAGACCCTTGGTCTGCTGATTAAAGTATTGAACAACGTCGTTGCATATTTTTGACGCTTCTGCCCGTTTGCACCATGACTTGCATTGTGCTCCTGTTCTTCTTGTACCTTAGACTTCATCCTTGTGCATTTTTCTTGCTTCCTCTGTGCATGATAATCCTTGATTGCATTGGCAGAAAACTTTATGCATGACTTACAACCCTCTACACAGGCTGAACTTTTACATATGCCTCTAAATGTTTGGGAATCTATGATGGGTGCAAGGTCCATGCGTATGTGTGTGTGTCGGTGTGAAACAATAGTAAGGGGCCTACAATAGGCATAGAGAGAGAGAGAGAGAGAGAGAGAGAGGTAAACAACAAGGCAGCAAAAGGTTTAGGGTACAGAGGAGATGGAAAGAGACATAGTGGGTAAGCGAAGAGAGAGAGAGAGAGAGAGAGAGAGAGAGAGAGAGAGAGAGAGAGAGAGAGAGAGAGATGGGAGAGGTGGCGAAATGAGTGCACCACGAGCTGCTTGTAACTGTTTCTTGTTTTCAAGCTTTTCAAACGTACAAAATGTGGGAGAAAATGAGGGAAAATGGCTTTTCCAAATGTCTAAAAACCAGTTTAAAAGCCATGTCTAGGACATAGGTTTCAAGTCCGCTGCCTTCAACAGTAATGTTATTTTTGTTCTTCCTTGCCACTTGGTCCCCAGGTTTCAAACCTGATGATGTTCTCCAATACTAGTGCCCTGTGTGGGTGGACTTCCCAAGCGTGCCCTACTTTTTTTGGGATCAAACAAAAGATATTGTAGCAGCGTTGGGCAGGGTTTTGCATGTTCCCAAACATGGTGTCCATGAAGGTAGAGCCTCTAGGAAAGCATGTATTCTCTAGGATAGAAGATAGGAATTTGATCTGCATGGATGCCCTGTGGTTATTGAAGTTCACTTCCATCCTTTCCCCCCAGACTCCTATTACAAGTGTAGAGACCTTGGGCATTTTGCTAAGGATTGCCAGGCTGATCGAACCTAAACAGATGGCTGAGAAAAGCCTGGGTAGTGACCCTAACCACAAAAAATCAGGCCTCGATGAAGGCAATAAGCAAATCCCTACTAAATAATAAGGACAACACCTTATAGAAGATCCCTAATGCCCAAGCAGAAGCCTGAGAGAGTTGGTGAGGGTTCCAGCAACTCTGCCAAACATAGAGGCAAAGAATCAGATGATTGGAAGACTCCCACTGAAAAGAGGGCTGAGAAAGGGAAGATTCTGGCACAAAGGGACCCCCTGTAAGAAAGCACTGGAGAAGATGGGATCAAAGAGCAATATCAAAAAGGAAGCTAGGAACAAGGCCAAAGAGTTTGTTGTCCAGTTGGAGGGAGGGAATCAAGACATTATCAAACAACTAGATGGGAACCATTGTTGATGCGTTCTCACAAACCATTAGGGTGGCCTCATGATGGAATATAAGAGGTCTATGCTCTTCTAATAGATAGATGTATGTAAGAAACTTTATCAGAGGAGAGAACCTAGACATCCTCATGCTCCAGGAGACCAAACTGGGAGAAGAGCCTCTAAATATTAGAGGTTATGATTGCATCTCTCTAGCAATTCTAGTAGGGGATTTGGTGGCTGCATGCTACTGGTCAGGAACAAATTCAAAGTGCAAGACATCCACAGGAATCTCTCAGGCAAGCTATTGAAATGCCAGATCAGTTTTGATAACACCCAATTGGTTATGGTATGTGTATATTCCCCCAATCAGAGGCTGAAAGGAGACTTCTGTGGGAAGATATCTCTGCATTAGAATCTGACACACCTTTGCTTTTTGGTGGAGATTGGAATTGTGTAGGTGTAGTTGACAACCCCCATAATGGTACTAGAAATGGAGCTCTATCTAGGAGACTGGACATAATGTATGTGTCAGATCAAGGCTCCTGGCTAGGACATGACACTGAAGGCAGAGTGATGTATGGTCATGTAGTCTCATACCACTTTCCAATCCTTGCAAGCTTTAGATGTAAGGTAGTGAGAAGAACCTGTAGAGGACCCCTAGCCTTGAAATTTAATGTCTCTTTTTTGTAGGACAAGAAATTTTGTGAAAAGATGAAGGAGGTGTGGCTACGTGCTAAGGATGCTTTCCTCTGACCCATATGTGGTCTGGCAGTCAGGTATGCAACAAGCAGTAATTGCTCTTGCTAGAGCAAGAAGGTAAGAAGAGGGATAGAGACAAAAGATATGATGTAAGGCAGAATATGCTCTCAAATGTGCCAGACATATATGCTTTGAAAACAAGCAAGATTGCATCATGATGCAAACTATGAAGGATCTGGAGGATTACATAAAAAGAACAAAACTTCAGAAAGCTAAAGCAACAAGGATACAAACTGGTCTGTATTGGCTTAAACTGGGTGACACTCTTAGTAAGATCTTCTTCAGAGCTCTATGAACCAAGAAGGACCTAGACTTCATAGCAGCAGTTAAAACCCCTGAGGGTAGAGTGACAACCTCAGAAGCAGTTAAAACCCCTGAGGAGGGTAGAGTGACAACCTCAGAAGAAGAGATCAGGAACTCTTTTGTGAACAATCTATCAAGCATAGTGGGCAGCGCTCATACAGTTGGGACTGATTATGAGAGTAAGCTCCATAAGTTTCTAGAGCCTGTGGATAACTCCATTATAGAAGACAAGAGATTGGTGCTTGGTAGACCCTTCTCAGTCAATGAGATTGAGTATGCATAGCTCCCTTAAGCATGTTGAGTGAAATCTAACTAAGCTAAGAACCTCTATAATAAAACAAGGCACTTCCTCTATACAATAATGCTTCGAAAACTAGAATCACACAAAGAAGATATAGCAATAATAATGTAAAACCAAAGGAGTCAGAAAAATTATGTTTGATCCAATGAAAGGCAAAAATAAGCTCACACACTTAACATTAAGGAGGCTAAATAAAGTAAAAGAAAATGTGGAGTGGGAAGGCAAGGTTCAAGAGGCTCAAGTCGTGAAATTCATAAACAAAAAGATATATGATATGTGCCAAGCAATTTCAAGGATTAATTTATCAAAGGAGTCACAAAATTTATGTTTGATCCAATAAAAAGCAAACATAAGCTCACACACTAAACATTAAGGAGGCTAAATAAAGTAAAAGAAAATGTGGAGTGGGAAGCCAAGATTCAAGAGGCTCAAGTCGTGAAATTCATAAACAAAAAGATATATGATATGTGCCAAGCAATTTCAAGGATTACTTTATCAATTATTTATATATATAGCTTATGAAGAACAAGTCTACTACATAGTAGAGGAAAAACTAGGAGTATCCTATGAGATAGACCTCCTAAGGTGGAGGAGGTAAAACTTCATAAACTAGACAAAATCACAAGTCCAATTTTCATTACAAAAGACGAACCTAGGAGAAGAAAAGTTTCTATTGGAGTTATTGCACAAGTACCAAGACTTCTTTTCATGAAAGCACACAACATATAAGGGGTGCCACTTGAAGTTATTAAATATACCACGAATGCATTGCATGAAAGTACACAAGTACCAAGGCTATTTTGCATGAAAGTACACATAAATATAAGGGGTGCCACTTGAAGTTATTAAATATACAATTCTTCTCATAAATGGTGTACAACCATATGACCATTCAAAAGTATGCACAATTTAGAAAGGAAAGAGATTTAAAATCTAATAGATGGTAGATTCATTTATGACATAGAACATACAAAGTGGGTTTTGCATCATAGTGAAAAACAATGGCAAGAGATAAGGGTATGCATTAAGTTGGAAAACATTTATAACCACCAATACAAACACTACCCTCCCCTTGCATAGCAAATGTCTTGGAGAGGGTGGCTAACAAGGAGGTGTACAACTTCCTTAATGGATTTTTTGGGGATGTAATCAAGTACTCATTGATCCCTCATATTAACATAAAATAGACTTTTCCACTAAGTGGGGCATCTATGCACACAAGGTCATGCACTTTGGCTTAACCAATGTCCGCATAACCCTCCAAAAGACTGAAGAGTATGTTTAAGGGTTACCATCAATATTTCCTTGAGGTTTTCCTTGATGATTTATGTATCAATTTGATGAGAAAGTCAAAAAAGATCTAGCAAGCATGAAAATCTTACAAGCCCTCAATTATAATATTTCATGTGCATATTGATGGATCAAGCTATGCTAACAGATGCATGTTGGCACAACCCAAAAAGAACTTTCTTAAAAATTTTGCTAGCTTTTGTAGAAATTGAAGAAATTTTCACAGAGGTAGAGCATTCTACAACACTTGTTGGTTTGTGGATCATCGACAATGGAGCATCTTGACACATGACCAATAAAAAGGGCTAAAATAGATCCCTATACATCCAATAGGGGAGTTTATCCAGTTAGAATGATGCCAAATGCATAGGTACTATTTCTTTTATATCGAGTACCATCAAAAGACATATGTACTATTTATTTTATGTTGAGTAACTATGATACTAATAAGTTATCATCATATGTCCTCTATGTACCGGCTATCAAGCCTAATCTACTCTCCATTGTGACAATAATAGACTATGACCTTAGGAACCACTTAGATTGGGCTAGTGTAGTCACTTGGATGATGCTAGCAACAATGTCATTGGGAGAGATACATAACACAACAATCTATATGAATTGTCAGTCTTTTTTGTCCAAGTCGATTCATGCACTAGCAAGCTATGGCATGAGACATTTGGACACTTGGGTGTGTGGTCTTGAAAGACATGCAAAATTTTAGGATTGTGGCACACATCTATCAACATTTTTAGAGATGCCAAATGCATATAAAGCTTGTATGATGAGGAAGCATCATCAACAAACCCTTTTTGCAGCAAGAGAGTAACAACATAACAAAGTCTTCTCTAGAGTTTGTACTAAAGAGAATTCAAAAGGGGAGAGGGAGAGCTTGAGTTCCTTGTAAGCAAACACACACACAAGAGAGATAGATGTCTAAATTTTCTTCTATCTTCTTCTCTTCTCTATAACTATAAACTAAAGAGATAAGAGTACACTCTATAAAGAAAAGTACTCCTCTACTATAACATAAAATGGTTGGTCCATAGTGTGAACCCAATTATATGAGCTGGCATTATAACTATGCCATACTCTAGTAATCCAAATGTAGTTGTCACATAGCCTATTATCCACTGGTGGCATATCACCCATAACCTCACCAACCATGCCAATGGCATAACTGAGGGAACTATTACCTAGGTAGGTCATTAATGTCCACAGTGTAGTCATTTATATGGTAGTGATGTGTGGACATAGGCTAATAATGGGCTAGGCCACTTTTCCCTCTTTAGGAGGTTTCTCCCGTTGAGCGTATGTACACACTCTTATGAGTGTGTGTAAGTGACCTTATCATGTCACTTCACTTGTACTTCACTCTCATTCTTATCAAATCTACTTTGAGTTTTATGCTTCCATCTATCTCTTCTTGCTTTTTGCATCTGTGTGTGTTACTACTTTGATCTCCACTCCAGCAATTGGTATCAGAACAGGTTCTCTTGGCTCTCACCCCCTTCTCATCTTCTTCTTGAGCTGCTCTTTTGTTTGTCTCAAATTGAACTATCCTCTTAGTTGGAGAAGGTATACCCTATTGTGTGTTTACAACATTTTTGCATATTTTGGACACATTTCAAGGGTTGCTCGCCTGCTTTAAGGGTTTCGCAGGTATCTCAAGGCAGTGCTAATTCAGAGTATTTTTGTTTGATTTTGGGTATTCTTCACAGTAGAAGCAACATTTGGTATGAAAATAGGGCCGTTGTTATCTTCGAGATTATCTTCAACAACTTCAACAACTTCAACATCATCAACATTATCAACGATTTTTGCATTCCTGCTAAGTATCATTTCCACACTCTAAACTCTGCACTCTGTAACTTTTTGTACACTTTACAGGTTTCCTTCCTTATCTCATCAGTGATCTACTAATAGCAACCAATATCGGTTACATTTAGTGGGCATTAATAGTATGTGTAAGCAGTTGGGATATTTGCATTTTGTGTCAGCAGAGTTAGTGTTTTATAAGCTGAATGGCAGGAAGTGATGTATTTGGGATGATTTTCATCTCGCTGAGGATAAGCTTGACATGACCAACTACCCGTTGTGGTTCTATATGATGTTCCAAAGGGATTTGGAATGTTATTATTGGCATTGAGGCATGGAGTGTCTTAACTATCACAATAGCATAGTACAATTACTTTGAATGGTGATATGAGTTCTAATGTAATTGTGGCATTCACCTCTACATCTCCCATAGCGGAACAAGCCACAGGTGGGATGGCAAGGATGCACATACACATGCATTAGTGGCATTTTTAGTGAAAAGGACCATTATTCCTCATATTCACTCATGTAAAACTACAAAGCATACCTGGGATGTGCTTGTTGCACTTTGTTAAGTGCATGACGAGGAACAAAAGGCCTACTTATGCAAGCAACAGTTAGAGTCTGAGCATATGAATGAGGGAGATTTAATGGATTAGTCCCTCACAAGAATTAAAGATCTTAGGGAGTACTTAATCTTGTATTGATGAGGCATATATGAATAGTTATTTGGTGTCTACTATTCTCATAGCTCTATTGGATTCATACCAAGATTTTGCATCTACTTTTGATGAGTTAGTTTGTAGAACTCTTGCAAGAAGAGCAATCTCGGCAAAACTGAACTAGTATGCATGTAAGAGATTAGGCTTTTGCTGCCTATGTCAAATTGATGAATCCAATAATGCAAAGTAGAAGGATTAAGCTTACTATCATACTTCCTGACGAATGTCACCTTCTCGGAGACTATTGTTTCTTTGTACTGATATACACGATAGGTAACATGACATTAATGTCATGGCTTTCAAAATAATGTCCTAGCTGGTTCATGGGGTCTTTTGGCTATCCTTGGGTTTTGGGTATGGAAGGAAAGCACTCAATTTGGCATGGATCATCTTCCTCCTCTACAAGTTCAACTATATGGGCTCTTAGATTCCTGTTCATATAGCTTGATATGTCTCTCACCAAAGTTGACAATTTCCTTGCAAAAAAAGATCTTATCGAGATGACTTGAGGATAAGAACAGTTGTGAGGCCTATTATGTCCTATAGAAAATATTCACACTCACTTAGAACTGGGCTTGGACTTGCAATCATGTAAGGAACGTGCACATTAACTGTTCCTCAGATGTGGTGCCACTTATATGACCAAAATGAACTCATCTCGCTAATCACCTCGGAGAAAATGTTTTGATGACCCATGGAAGGACAACTCTTACCTCTCCTAGTGATTCCTCTATCACTTAATCTAGCATTGTGGGGTCTCGTTGGATTGGTTCTTAAGGCAGAGGATCCCACCTAGATTTTTCTATGATCTCTCACATATTTGATCAGGGCCTTTGGCACACTCTAAGGTTCCCTCACAGTTTTATGATTGGCACTAGAGTAAGGTCTAGGATATGCTTAGGTGTGGACTCAGTGGTTTGTACTTGACCCCACCACTTACTTAAGGATAGACTCTAATTCATCCAACACACCTTCCTTACAAGATCTTGGGTGCTCCTCCTCCCATTCGAGGTTAGGGTTTTATTAGGAAGATTTGTGAAGTCTATGGGCTTCTTTTGTTTGTTGGGAAGAGCTAGTATGAGTAGGAGATCGCTTGATGTTTCTGCAAGGGAGGTAGCTTTGGAACTCTTTTCCGAACCACTTTCAATGGTCATGACGTCGTCATCCTTGACACAACCAATCGTGCATTATTCTTCTGCATACTCATTGATGTTTTCTTCCATTGGACCTCTAGTTTTGGGCCTCTAGTTTTGTGGCTAATACAACCTTTGGATCTTACACCTTTGAGGTGGGAGATTGGTCTTTCTGCTTATTTATAGCCTTTGATGTTCCCTTGGCTATTGCCTTCATCTTGTATCTCATCTTGGCTTACAGCCTTGTGCTGGCATTAAGGGGGATTGTATGAATGAGTCATACTCAACAAGTTTAAGGCTTTGTAAAGGTGGCTAGTAATGCTTCTTATACAACTAGGGGGATTGTTACTTTGTTGGGGAATAGTCACAATCATTATAAGCATGATAATGCTAATAATCCTTATAAGCATGATAATGCTAATAATCCTTATAAGCATGATTGAATCCATGAGCCTCCATAAGGAATGATATTGGGAGTTGGAGTGCCTTGAGGACTCAAAGGATTTGGAGCAAGGTCCTTGTGAGAAGACTCCACAATATGGTATGGGACTTTGCATCAAAAGTGATGCATTAATGGCCTATGTACTATATTATTGAGATCTCTCACTCTTTATTACACCATGGATTCAAACAAGGAGGGATAGTATATGGCTAGAGCTTATTCTAAGTACCCATAGGGATCATCTTGATGCTATTAGTATGGGTCATCTTGTTGCTCATAAGACTTATAACTCTCTTATTCATGGATTTAGGTTTCTGCAGACCAGGCAACAGGTAGAGTCATCCAGTACTGCTACAATTCTTGGAGGAATCAGTTGAGGTTGTAGAATTGGAGGTGGATATGACAAATGTGGGAGTCTATACATATGACAACTATGGTAGCCTACTAGAGGAAGGTATTGGATCTTATGCCGACTGAGGAGTGGCTGGTGAGACTGGTAAAACTAATATTTGTTGTGGTGCAGTAGAGTCTAACCTGTCAAGTTCCCTTGGTACCAATAACGATTTATGTCATGATTCCAATGGAACTGGCCGTGAGCATAATATTGTTACTAAGACTTAGCAACAACAGACACCCCGTGCTTATATGGTTTCAATAAATTTCACACCAAACCATCTCTCTCTATGGGAATAAGTATGGGTGTCCATCTTTAGGAACTGGCTAAGGCTAAGGTTGCCCTTGGTATTTAGCCATGATTATATGGTTTCAACAAATTTCACACCAAACCATCTCTCTCTATGGGAATAAGTATGGGTGTCCGGATCACACCTAGCTAGGCTCATGAATTTTTTTATATGAAATAGGCTCACAGATTTTGATTTTTATAAATAGGCTTACTTAAGTTATGGATTCCAAGTAATGCATGGGACTCTAAACCTATTGGGTAATAATTATACTTAATACTCCAATAGCAAAGGACACAATTTTCCTTATAATTTATTCCTTATACAAATTATATAATAAGAAAATATTTATAGGGCATGAGTAGGTGTGTCCTTATATAAGTCTACAAGGCAGTTTTAATTGGTTAGTGCAATATTAGGTTTACTTACATCTAGACTCATCGCTCACCTCTCTAGACTCACAGCTCTTGTGTGCAAATTCACAGCTCACCTCTCTAGATTTATAGCTCATGTATGCAGATTCACCGATCACACCTACCTCTAGAATCAACTCACAAATGTAGACTCGTGGGTGGCTCATGTCTTCTGGTGGCTCATAGTTCATATCTATTGACTCATGGGTCATCTCTACAGTCTCATGGCTCACGTCTACACACTCACATCTACTAAACTCATGCATGTTTTTCACTTGACTGTGGACTCATGTCTCCCAACCCAAGAGATGGTGTGGCCTAAGTTTTAGATTTTTTCGGTGATTTTTTGGCTTGATTGGAGTGATTAAAGTTCATAATTCTAATTAATAGTATTTGTGTGTTTTTTTATTTATTTTGGTTGATTTTATAAAGCTACTAATTCTGAAAATTACAAAATCCATCAACAAAAATCAACTTTCTCACTCCAAATGGAGCTCAAAGCTTGTGTTTTATGCTAAGCTATTTCTTGACTCAATGAAATAAGATTAAAGCCTTGTGGGCTTTAAAATCATGAAAGTCACCAAGAAAATAAGGGTTTTTTCTTCCAAGATATATAATTAGAATGACCTAATGTATACAAGCTTCAAAACAAAATCAAAAGCAACAAAACTAACACATCCAAAGCTCCAAAACCATATATTTTTTGGAATATGAACTCATAATTAACACCAAGAAATATTAGGTGATCAAAATACTTTGGAATGGATGTAAAAATGGAGCTAATCCCTAGGATAGTCCCCGTCGGTGGTGCTAAATATGTTTAAGAAAAAAGCTTACCTTAGCCTTTGCTGAATAATCAAGTGTTGTTTGGTCTTTGTCTTAAGAGCCAGAAATGTAACTTCCTATACTGGGTGCGCTAGCTCGTCCTTCATGTCCTCACTTTGTTGTCACATGAAAATTCTTTCTTTGCTAAGGGGGTGAGAAAAGAGCTTCAATTACCTTGTTGGACATGAGGAGAAGCTCAAGAGAAGGTTACCCACACTATGGATCAACCACACAAGAGGTGGATAGAGAGAGGAAGAACATGTAGAGAAGGTTACCCACACTATGGATCAATCACACAAGAGGTGGATAGAGAGGAGAAGCACATGTAGAGAAGGTTGCCCACACTATGGATCGATCATACAAGAGGTGGATAGAGAGGACATGAGGAGAAGCTCAGGAGAAGGTTACCCACACTATGGATCAACCACACAAGGGGTGGATAGAGGGGAAGAACATGTAGAGAAGGTTACCCGCACTATGGATCAATCACACAAGAGGTGGATAGAGAGGAGAAGCACATGTAGAGAAGGTTGCCCACACTATGGATCGATCATACAAGAGGTGGATAGAGAGGAGAAGCGCATGTAAGAGAGGTCCTACAATCAAACCTATCTAAGCAAGTATCCATTTAATAGAACATAAATGTAAGCAAGAGTAGATAAGTATTCTATTGTAAGGAAATGAATGCGTATTGCTTAATGTCAAAATTGACTTACATACAAATGATTGGCTTTCTCACTAGTTTGGATAAAACTTAAAAATAGTCTATTGGCACTAGTTCTAGTCTTAGGAAAAAATGTAAATAAAGTTTATCATTTCCCCATTTAGCATTAAGCTCAGGATAAGGCTGCTTTATAAAGTCTAATAGTATCTTACAAAAGATGGGTTTCAATTATACGCAAGTAAGATGGAAAAACTCCTTCAAATACGTGAAACCATATGGACCTGCGAAGTTTAATAGTGGTTCTCTCTCATACGAGGTGGGTAGAGAAGAAGCTAATGAGAGGGAGAAATCTACACTCAAACATATTCAAAAGCAATAAAACCATCAAGCATGCCAACAAAACACAAGCAAGCAAGAGCATAGAAGAGGGAGAGCTCACAAGTATTCTACTACAAGGGAATGAATGTGTATTGCTTAGTGTTAAAATTGACTTATATACAACAACAAATGACTAGCTTTCACACTAGGTCAGATAAAACTTTAAATAGTCCCGAACCACTAGTTATAGTCCTAAGCAAGTATGTACACAAAGTTAGTGACTTCCCTATTTGGCATTAAGCTCAAGATAAAGCCTCTTTATAAAGTCTTAACATCATCTTACAAAAAAGATGGGCTTGGGTGTAAGATGGGCTTGGGTGTAAGATGGCAAAGCGTCTTACAATAGAGGTTAGGTGGGTCAAACCATGTTAACTTATAAAGTGATTTAACATACCCCCTTTCCTGATGGTCCATGTCCTCACATCACCAAGCTTGGGTGGTGAAGATGTTGTCGAGCCTTGAAGCCTTGAAGAGGTGGATGGTCAAAGATATAGTTGGTGAAGAGACCGATCCACATGCTTTGACATGGATTTTGGTTGGCCCAAAGTATGTAGAGACTATAATGTGGGAGTGGAAATGATGCAAGGCCTCATCTTTGAGGTTGTGAGTTGGTTGGGTATGTATAAGGAAAATGGCCCGTGTCTTTGCTTTGCGAAATCATATGCCACACAACCACCTTCATTTGATTGGAAATGTTTGATGGTGGTTAGAATTATTTGGTATGGCACGGTATGATTCCCAAATCTCATGGTGGTATCAGATATTGGGCTACTATGGTGTTGCTTGTGGCATCTTTAGTGGTGAGGTTTTTGTTATGATGGTGAAGATAGTCGAGGAAGAGGTAAATAGTCCAACGAAGACTGTAAGGATTTGTTTACTTCGAAGATATTTGGAGGTCTTGCACAATTGAAGAGAATCTAAGTGATGGGTCATACCATAGACTAGGCTTTCTCCCACCATGCCCCCCCTCCATCCATAGATGTACCTAGACGGATTTTGAGAAGGTATCATGTACATGCTACCTATTGTGAGTTCTTATGTATGCAAGATGTGCCTCTGAAGTGTGAAGCCCTTTTGAGTAATTCGTGCATGGGCTCTGAGGGAAAAAGGTGTGTCCATGTGTGTTCTCCTCCACTAGAAAAATCCAACTCTCTTTTTTTAATTATTTTTTTCACTTTTCTCAACATTTTTTCACTTTGGTTGAGAAAAGATTGAGGAATGTATATGTGAAGATGTTGTCATTTAAGGGTTTGGTTACCAAATAGAGTGGGAATGCAATACCACTTGTGCGTGCATCTTTCAAGGGAATACCACGATCCCCCCATCTAGAGATGTACCTAAGATGGCTGTTGGAGACAAGGCTTGTTGGTGCAATCACACTTTGCACTACTTCGGCTTCAAGCGTGGTACAATGATCTTTGGTTAGTCTCATAGTCTTGGTAAATTGATCAAGGAAAACCATTGTGTACTTCTTTGAAGTGTGTTTGGTTGAGAGGTTGACATTAGTGGTGTATCTGAGCTTGGCGAGACGGATGGCGAGGCATATTCACGTGGCAAGGCTAACTTGGAAAAAAGTTTGGATCAAAGTCATTACCATTGTGTGCCAAATGCAGAGCACTCTTTTGTCACACAAGGCTCCATATTTTGTTAAGCTTTTGTCATCTTCCTTTTTGTTTGATTTTTCCTTGTCTTATTATCTGTATCAGATTCTACGTCAGATGTACCTACTGCACCTGGTTGCACTACCACTGACCACATTCCAAAGGTCTTTAGCAACCAGTACATGCCTCATCATATAGGACCACAATGGGTAGTTAGTCCCACATCAAGTTTGTCCTCAGCACAGCAGACAATATGTTGAATACACACTACTGTCAGCCATGACTTTCTACCAAATGCAAAATCTTTCAACACACTGCAAGTACTCAGTATTCACTGGATGCAATCCTGGATGGCTGCCAAACTGTCTGAATCACCTGCAAAGTGTATGAAAAATAACACAGAGTAGAGAATAGAGTGTTAATGGCAAAAGTATGATGGTCGATGTTGTTGAAGACACTGTAGATGCTGCTGCACACCAAATCTTTGCTGCTACACAGCCCAAACACCCAAAATCAAGCAGAACCAATCCAAAATGACGCCTCTCCAGAACGTCTACAGAAACCTTGCGGTGACCAAAACGCGACCGAAACGCGCTTCAATCACATCGTAGACCTCGAAAATGTTGTATACTTTGTATACAGCACACTACAATATACACCATCTCCTAATAAGAGGGTATCTCAATGGGAGACAGAAAAATAGGGTCGTGAGAGGAGGGAGGCAAACTACTAGATCAAGTGTCAAGGAAGCTAGCTCTGATACCAATTGTTGAAATTAGGGTTAGGTTTCAACAATGCACACACAAGATAGAGAAGCCTGAGAGTACACAAACTCACTAGAATAGAATGAACAAATGTGTGACAGGTACAAAAGATAAGTACACACCCTAAAATGAGTAGATAAGAGGGTGTACATACGTACGGGAAAAAAAACCTCCTAGCGAGGGAAAAAATGCCCCTGCGCTCCTAAGTGTGTTCACACACATCACTACCATATAATGCTACACGCATGAAGTTTAAGGCTTCCGGTTTAGCTTGTGGACTTAATGAGCAAAGCCAAAATCTGCTTGTCCGTCCACGGCAAAAGCTATGACACCACCTATGCCGGCTTCAATGGTGCTTGATTAAACTTTGGCCTTCCAGCTTGTGAGTTAGTGTTGCAGTGTGGCGCATGGGGACGTTGTAGGATCATGGTGGATCCCTTGAGCCACAAAGTTTGTGAGTAGCTCTCTTGGGGGTTTGACACCATAGGTGGCTCATCTTTGATAGGAACAAAGTTAGGTATGACCACTTCACGCGAGCCTGGTGATTCCTCATGTTGCTTGGTGTCCATGAACTCTTTTGAATCCTTCGGAGGTGGTGCGACACATGAGTTAAGGTGGAAGCCACTTCTTCCACATTGACTCATTCCTGCTTAATTTTTAGGGATGGCATCGCAAGCATGGCTTTAGGTCGCCACTCCATCTTTGCTTTGGCATTGGTGGATGGCATGGTTGGCATTGTTGGATGACTTGGTTGTAGACGCTTGTAGTGCATGTTCTTTCAACCTTGGAAATTACATGTAGGGGTTCCCTTCTTCTAGGAGCTCGGATCCAGCAAGGTGTTGACTACTAGGATCAAACTGTGGTTTGGGATTGTCACTTGACTCTCTTTGGTTTAGGAGATCGTGGTACAGCCTTGAGCTTCTAGCATCTTGACGGGGATCCACGGTTGTGGGTAAAACTTTGTTGTTTGAGGCTCGCTTAGCAAATTTCTACAATTAGGCTTCTAGCTAAATGGTCTTTGCTTAACATAGTACCTTCCTTGGCTAGCCAAGGTACTCTTGGGTATCCAGTTCTACATGGTGACCTCCTTAAAGGGGTGTGGTTCTCCGTCTCTGTCATCAAGGTTTTGGGGGTGACCCATGTGTCTTAGCAAGAGGAGTGTTGAGTGTTAGGTGATACCAAAGGTGATGGCCTATAAGACAAGTCTTGGGCTGTTGAAAGGTGCTAATAGGTGTGCTCACCCACCAAAGGTATAGTAATAATCACATCCATTCCCACCTAAGGATGATGCTTTCTTTCATTGTATCTACAAGGGTAACATAAAAACTTGTAAGACACATAATTAGTTCCAATGTAAAATTCTACTTCAAAACAAGTAATGGGTTATAGATTACAAGTTGTTTATTCCAACGAGGGTAGTTGTAGATCGTATGAGGGTGGGCGGCCTAATGAGATCCACGTCTCCCAAAACAATACGTTGTTGTGACTAGCCTCGATGTCAATACAATGCAAGCAACGTAGCTAGGTTGTCTTTCTGGGGGAACTTTAGCTCAAGACAAGGAGATTCCACTATTTTTTTCCCCTATTTCAGCTGCACTGTGAAGGTCAACTTTGTGTACAAGGATTTGTACGCTTGGGGTTCTACGACCTCTTCGAATCCCTTTTTGTTAGTGGACAAATGCCTTGAGGCATGCCCTCTATTTTGCATTGTCTACCTCTCTTTTCTCCTCCTTTTTCTTGTGGATTTGATAGAGCATATTGTGGATGTAAGAGGTTCATAGTAGTATTTCAACTTTCTACCATTGAAATAACCCTGCATCTCAACCCTATCTAAGGTCTCTATCTAAGGAGAAATTTATGTGGCTCGGTAGGGACCTTGGCCTGTGTACTTGGAGTTTCTGTTTAGTGTTCTTGGCATTGTACACGAGTACTATTTCTTCCAATAAGTTGGTCGTCAAACCACTGTGGTGCACCGTAGTTTTTCAAACATCGATAAATCCATAGTTTTATTTCACTTAGTTTCTCTAAGGCAACTAGCCTCTTTGTGAGAGATTTTAAGATTCTCTCACTGCAATTCCAAGGCTTGAAACCAAGTGTTCCATTGCCATGACCGCATCAAGCCGAAATTCAATTTAAAAAAGACATCGAGGCGATGCCAAAGTGCAACTTATGCTCCCATCGCTTCTAGATGTCTCTACTACCTTTGTGAGAACGCTTGACAATGTCTTGTTTGTACTCTTGGCTTAGCCATTCACTTGAGGGTAGTATGCACCACAATGAATTCTGAGCAAAAACTCCACTTCATAAAAAAAAATGTGTCACTATATCTAGCGATGAATACCCAAAGAGAGTAGTCACATTCTCATAAAGGAACTTGGCTCGCATCAGCTTTGTGTAACTTTGGTCTCAGTCTATTTGGCGAAGTAGTTGGTGGCAACTATGATAAAGTGCATGTGGATTCCCTTCACACCTAGGCTAATGGGCCCCACAAAGTCTAAGCCCATTTTTAAAATCGTTGTTCTAAAATTATGGGAGTTAAGAATATACGATCCTTTTCTTAAACCATGACATTCATTGCAGTGCCTACCAAATTATGTTGCATCTTCAAAGAGTGTAGGCCACCATAGTCCGACCAAGAAAACCTTACAAGTTGTCATGTTCCCGACAAAGTGTCCTCTACCGATGCCAGAGTGGGCTTTTGCTCAAGAATAGCAACAAAGCCATCTTCATGGATGGCGCTTCTCATGGTGCCTTCTTGACTCTTCTTGTAAATCATTCCCGCTACTATCGCTTGATAGGGCCACCTTCTTAATGAGATATTTGGTTCTTCCCTTCTTGATGGGACAATTTATTGGAAATCCATTAGCCAAGAAATGGACGATGTCTTCACTTCATTCTAGTACATGGTCAATGTGGAACAATGGAGCATCGAGAAAATCATCTCAATTCCTATATGAAAAGGTGATCAACATGAACATGCATGGACCCCTTTCTCACGACCGATGGTGAAGTCGAACTCCAAAAGAATTGCCGAGTGGTGATGCATCCCATGGTGCAAGGCTTCTTCACTAAATAAAGCAAGGCTTGATGGCAACAGAGAAAACAAATTTTGTAGCCAAGAGATAGCATTTATATTTCTTTACAGCGTACACCGTGGCTAAACCCTCCCTCTTAGTGGTGGTGTAATTACATTCAACATCATTGAGTTGACAGCTAGCAAAGTTCACAAGGAAACCCATGTTATGCTCCCATGGTTGTGGTAACACACATCCAATAACAAATGCTAAAGTATCAATATATACACATGAAAAATCAAATCCCAATTGACAGCTAGCAAAGTCATAGTGAAACCCATGTTATGCTCCATGGTTGTGCTAACATGAACAAATGCTAAAGCATGGATATGCACACAAAAAATCAAATCCTGATTGGGGATCTCAAGATGGGTACGCTTACTAGCCTTCTTTGGCTTTTCGTACACCCGTTGACATTCATCTGTCTATTCAAAGACAATAAGGAGCTTATACAAGGTATACAAGAACATAGATCTTATGTAATACCCTACGTGTCCCATGAATGAAGCTTTTTCTTCGGAGGCTCTCTAACATGCTGCCAGTGTAAGGCAAAGGATAGTGATTGCAAACTGTAGTGACATTAACTTTTTTTAGGTTAATTCAATCTCTAAGCTTGCTATTCTTCTTGGAAACGATCACTATTAGTGACAACCACTCGATGTTCTCAATCTCATACACAAACTCCCGCATCGATGATCTCATCTAGCTATTCTTTGAACATTTTTCCGTACCTGGAACTCATGCGGTACGCTCTCTATTTTCATGGTTTTGCATCTAAAGTTAGAGGGATGGTGTGCCCCACCACTTTCGGAGGAATTCCTTTCATGTCAGTGTACTCCCAAGCAAAAACATCCTAAATTTCTCGGAGAAAGGCTATCAATTCTCCTTGTTGCTCAGGGGTGAGGTCTTTGGCAATGAATACTAACTTAGGTTCTTCACTAGAGCCAAGGACGTTTACTTCTTCGACCTAAGGGGGAGTTTTCTTGCCGAGCTTTTTGGTAGAATGTTCACTCCAAATCCTCCATCCAAGATAACTTGAGATACTACCTACCGCCTTAGCGCTGGGCTTCACCAGGCACCCCAACAATCCTTATCGAGGCCAAGAGTTTGAACCTTGATATCTAATACAATTATATATTACTCTTAAAAAAAACACCTTCAATGAGCTCTAACCCGGGTAGTTGCAAGGCAAGTCCCATGTTCCCTAGCATCATAAGATAGGAATACGAATACCACACCCAAAAAAAAGCACATACGTTAAATGTTTTTTTAAAGACCAAGGAGCAAAATCCGACTGCATGAGTCGTGTTGTTTCAACTAACCTGTGTACATACTCTATTGGGCAATACTGGTAGAACAAAATGATATGTAAAGACATCTCCATATTATGTATGCATGGTCAGAGCATATAAATTGCCTATATGCCACACAGAGCACTTCCGATAGTACACTTTGTGGTTCTCTTTCAAATAAGGGCAATTAAGGGGCACACAAGGCCAAATAAGGGCAACAGATTTACTGCGCATATAAACATTCAAAAAGCAACCAACACGGCTGCCTAGTGATATCATTGGGACAAGACGATTAGCTATTAAGGAATAATCTTTCAACAAGCCATGGTTGTTAGAGTACACGAAGCTCAGCAAGAAAAGATGCACAAAGGTCCAGAAAGAGGAAGTGTGATCCTTCAATCCTTTGCAAGTCAAGCAAGTACTTGTCCTCCTTGGTTTTGTACAGCTGCAGAACCACAAATTTTACACAGCATGTAAAGCCTTTCAATAAGATGTTTTCAAAGCTAAAAAATGAGGCTTTGTCGGGATTTCTCATATATACCTGAACCTCAAACTTGACCACCTCACCATCATCTCTCCTTTTGCCATGATCCATTCCTGCACCCACAAAGTGGTTTCCCTGCAATGCTCTTGGGCCCATTTGAGTGTCTGTAGCACCTTGAAGAGCAAACTGGTCTCGCTTGTCCTTGGGAGGAGGGGGGAGCCAACGGCATTTCATATTGTAATGTCCAATCTTTTTCCAGCAGACAGTCAGCTCTTGCAAGGCCTTCAAAACCTCTGCCATGATCTCCCTTGGATGTGCATGTGACTGGTGAGAGAAAAAAAAAGTCAATACCAGGGTTCAAAGAACTGTTGATAATGATCCACCCACACATAATGGGCATCCTTCCAACATTCTGCATAGATGTGATCAAATTGTCATTTAACCATTGAATGGATCCTAATGTTGGAGTCTCCTCTTTATAATTGGTGTAGATAGTCACAATAAAGCTGCTTATTTCTTACTAATAAAGACTCTAGTAGAAGCACATTTCGGAGCCATCAGCAAAAAGTGGTGCATTATGCTTATAGCTTTTACCTGAAGGCCCAAGGCCCATTTTCTCTCAGCCTGGAATCGAGGTAACCTGTTGCCGATCCAACCACTGTCATGCATTCTCATGGAAATAGAGCCCACCTGATCTACAGCCCTCAATTGTGACCTGTCCACCTGCAAAGAATTGTGATATTCATTATATGACTGTGATTTTCATTATATGACTAAACAAGAGGATATATTCTCTAGAAGGGCCTGCCTTTGTTTTCTTTTTTGTGTTGGGGGGTGGGGCAGGAGACATTAACGTCTACAAAAGACCCGAAGGACCTATGAGACCATGAATAGTACAATAGTACCATGGGTATACAATGCCATGGAAAACCTTAAAAAAGGACGTAAAAACTGAAAACTGAAACATGACTCGTCACTCTACAAGCCTCCTGATGGTAGATGTGGGTATGGTGAGGGCATGTCATGTCATCTGAAAATCTCATGGATCTGTCTCTGTGTGGTGGAGATCCTCGTTGCTCTAGGTCAGGGATGCCTGGCACGTAGGATGGAGTAGGCCTGCCCACTTAGGGCTCCTCTAGGACGCGAATATGGCCCCTGTGTGCAGCTGGTATGAGCTGATGTCGATGCAGCGGTGTCAGCATGGGTGGCTGATGTGGATGCTCATGCCACGAAGAAATCAGTCTCTGCATGTCCTCTTAATACTCCGTTCCTATGTCATCTAAGCTTTATCAGATACATCCCAGAGACATCTCTGGTCCTCATATTGCAACACTCGTGCTAGTGGCCCGAACCCCTCCCGAACGAGGCAATGAAATCTCCCCCGTATCTCATAATACACTAGGCATCTGAACATATAGTGGGCCTCACCCTCTACCTCGATGGTCCCATGAGTAAGGAATGCCTAGCTTCTTTTGGTCACGCCCTTCCAATGGGGTATCAGCTGAGGCAAGGGTTTCCAACTTATGGATTTCAGTGTGAGCTTGGGTGATGAGGACTTCTCAGTGGTGGAGGAGATCTTGATAGGCTACTTCTCAAGTGGCTCCTTTGGTCATGGCTTACTAGTACTCAAGGAATTTGCTGAGGGATTTCATTGCCTCTTCGGTTGCAGCAAGGCACACTCCTTAGGCTGTTGCCAAAGGCATATGGGTGGTTGAAGGTTTCTCCATAGTTGGCCTTAGGGAGGAATGGAAGGGTTGTGGGATGTCTCCCGCTTTTGCCTCTTCGGGGGAGGTTGGGGCTTGGGGTTGTCGAAGAGACATTGTGCATAAGTTGGCAACGAGCTGGGCGAGGCACAAGGGGTGGAAGCTCTATGCCAATGGCATGACAAAGGATCTTTGTGAGCATGTGGATGCAGTGTACCTTGACCGCCGGGTTCTTGCTTGAGCTTTGGAGTTCATTGGTAAAGACTTCGGCCCAATTTGCCGATTAGACAGAAAGCAACTTGACTAAGATAGTGAGGAAAACCCTGTTGTGTCAGCCCCTAACCTTCTGGTGAGTGAGGAAAGTGAGCACATGGGCCCGGGACACCCATTCGGGGACTATGATGCCGTCAAATTTAGCCCCATTAGGATTGAGACTGTCTTTGGTGATCAAGTGCCGAGCCTCGGCCATGGATCCCTTCTCGCTGTGGAATTTCGATGCGGTGGGCTGGGAGATGTAGGGCTTGGTGAGAGGGATCTAGCAATGCGTCCCATCCCACATCTCGACCTCCAAATTGTCCATATTGTGGTAGGACTCAATGTAGTGCAGGGTGAGGGGGAGATCCCGGCTCCATGGTGACTGGTTGCACAAGGCCGTGAGGCCAACCTTGTCAAGGTAAGGGGTTACATCGGGTAGGTAGAAAACAGCATTACACTCTACTGACGGATAAGCGACCCTAAAGAGGTTTTCAAGGGGAGGTTTAACTCGGGCATGAATGAGGATTCCTTGCACTTTGCGAAGCATGTCAGGATCCACGGAGCATGGATCATCCCTAATGGTGAGTGTCATTTCAGTGACTGGATCAGGGAGATCCAGAGGTCGCTTTCTAGGCTACCTATGCAGTGGTGATGATGCGGCTGTGGCTCTGGCAGCCACAGTTTTTGCATGAATGTTCCTTGTGCAAGGGATTAAATCCTTAGTGAGTAAGTGCACAATCATTCTGTGGGAAGTGCCAGGTTAGCCGGGTCGGTGGTGAAATGGCTTTTGTGGGTTAGTTAGGTTCGGGATGGGATTTGGACTCGTCAGGTGGAAGCTCTTGGACTTTCCAGGTGTGCTATTGGAGTAGGTACCTGCAAGCAAATCCAACTATACCATCTCTAGCCTTTGTGGGGAGCACTGTACCCACTTAGTGGGAAAAAGGAGGGTTGAGAAACTTTCTACCTTACTTACCAGTTGTCAGGAAGAGAATAGGACATCTGCATTGCCGCAAGCGGCGCTTGGCGGAATGCTAGTGCTTCCCAGTTGCTTCTCCTCTTGTTTCCGGTTTCTTGCCGATG
This sequence comes from Cibotium barometz, assembly GCF_041138505.1. NCBI lineage: Eukaryota > Viridiplantae > Streptophyta > Polypodiopsida > Cyatheales > Cibotiaceae > Cibotium > Cibotium barometz. Next base: position 56,951,401 of record NC_141052.1, on the reverse strand, counting down.
GCGGTTTACCATGGTGCGAGGGTGTGCAAAGGCAGTGAGAGAGAGAGATGATGAAGCTCAGAGTGTTGCATGACTCAATGATGATTAGATTAATAATGTTGTTGTGAATCCTTCACCAAGTAAAATGCTTTTATAGGCTTATATATAGCCTAATCTTACGACTCAATCACACACCGTAACGAAACATGGCACATGTGCTGATACCACTGCTTCCTACATACAAATGCATAATATCTATAGCCTTTAGAGACTGTTCACAAACATAGGCACACTTACACATGCTACAGGGTGGTTCACACACACAAAGCTCCAAATCCCAACAAAACCCCCTGTCGGAGAAAATGTGGAGAACTGCTTGAGAAAGCCTTTAGTAACAACAGTAATGATGGCCTCCAGACTGCACACTACTAGTGCCAACACCCCAACCTTAGGTCAACAAGGCATGATGAAGGAGCTCCACCACAACTGTAAAACCAAGACCTCTACGTGGAAATAATCCCCCCCATCCTCGTAACTTGCTAGGTGCAATAGCTTGCACTCATGCAAGAGGTGAGAGTATGATATGGAAATGAAACTTTTTATATGATCAAGGCCCTTTTACACACACAGCAAACACACACAAAAATCCGACACAGACTGGATTATTACATCTCATTTTGTGGGACAACCCACGTAGAGAACCCTTGACCCACACAAACTGATTAGAAGCACAATCATAGTCTTTCTGATCAATAGAAAGACCATGTACTGCTACGGTGACTACCATTTCTTGTTCAATCTCTTCTAATTCTTATGCTGGGTTATCTTCTGCCACAAGATGCGCATGATGCTTTTCTTGTTCCTGTTCCATTTTCTAGAAGCATTGAGCTTCTTAATGCTCAAGTCTCTTGCAGTAGTGACACCGTATCTTGCTTAGAGCTTTGTCAAGGTCAGGAACGATATCACTGTTGTTATCTTCTTCCTTCAATCTTCTATCTTTTCTTTGATAAGAACAGCCACTATATCTTCATAAGATGTATTATGGGCTAGTCGAAGAACATATAAATCTGAGAAAAATGTGATACCTTGTGTATGTCTTAAGAAGCACATCTATCTTGTCATTGTCATCAACAACTCCTAAGCTGGAGAGGAGTTGTGTGACTGATCCAATATTTCCCTCATCACTCTCATGCATCTTTAGATAAAAGAATTCTTGCTTTAAAAGTACTTTAAGTTGACAATCTAGATTTTCCATTTTTAGCAGTCACAGAGACAAAATTTTTCTAGACCCTCAGTTTCAGGCTTCCTGACAATGTTCCACAGCCCATCCTTCATAAGCATGCCTTCATAAGCATGAGTTGCATCTTTGTCTGCCATGTCAGGAAGGTGTAGGTGGCTGGCCGATGTGACCAGGAGGGAAAGAAGAGAAAGCCCCACTTCAAGCTGAGAGCAACGCTGCACAATTAGATCGAAAAAAAGCCAAAGCTAGCAACTGCAGCCGAGGCTCAAGAAAGGAGGCCAAATTGAGAGCTGGAGAAGATGATGGTCGGCAAGTAGGGCACAGTTGTACGCGTCTGGCAGACGATCAGAGATGGCAGCGTGGTGGTAGCTTTGATACCAAATGCTGCGTTTAGAGTTAGGGTTTACACAGGCTAAGGTGAATGAAAGACAACCATGGTGCAAGTGTGTGCAAAGGCAATGAGAGAGAGATGACGAAGCTCAGAGTGTTGCACAACTCAATGATGATTAGATTAATAATGATGTTGTGAATCCTTCACCAAGTACAATGCTTTTATAGGCTTACAGCCTTATGTTATGATTCAATCTCACACACTGTAACAGCCACACATGGCACATGTGCTGATATCACTGCTGAAGGAGAGCTACGGGGGCTTCTGGATCACAACCATGGTGATGGTGATGAAGAGAGAGAAATGTAAATTATAGAGAGAGAAAGAGAGAGTACTTGAAACGCTAAAGACGACCAAGACTCGAGATGATTTGATTAATTGATATATCCAAATGAAGTACAAGGCCTTTCCCCATATATAGCCCTTCCAATATGCCAAACCCTTTGACCCTTATTAAATGCAAGCTCATCCACCTATAAGAGATGGTTCACACGTGAATACTCTAAAGCATACTTACAGCCATTAAAGGGGTTGCTCACACACATACAGGCTCCGATATATCCCAACAATCCCCCTTCGGAGAGAATGTGGTGAGACCCGAAAGCAAAAGAAGTTGCTACCACCTACCCCATCCACCCTACCTCACCATCTGCACCTCCCATGCCATGGTAGTAAAGGTAAGACCGAGGTAGCAAGGCTCACACTTAGTCACCCCCTGGCCCCTAACTGGGATAGAGAAAGAAAAAGAAGCAAACACACATAGATACAATCAGAGTTTAGGGGGACTACCCAGGGCAGAGAACCCTTATTTGACACACACATTGATAAAGGCAGTTAGAATGCCCACTCATCGTCTTACCTCATGGAGGGAGACTTGGGGCGTTGAGTCTCCATTAAGAAAAGCCGTCTTAACATCCATTTGATGTATTTCCAAATCAAACTGAGTTGCAAAAGCTAGTAGTACTCGAATGCTTGTACTACGAACTACGGGTGAAAGAATGTCATGATAGTCAATCCCTGCAATTTGTGAGTATCCCTTTGCAACTAAACGAGCTTTGAATTTATCAAAGGTTCCATCTGCCTTTGTTTTAGTCTTGTAAACCCACTTACATTTGATAGGAGTACAATCAGAAGGTAGATTGCAAAGATCCTCATGTGAGGACAGTTATGGAAAGCAAAAGGATTATGGAGTCCTGTGCTACAGATGTTTTCCTAGACTTGGCATCAATGTTGGAAATGAATCCTAGGAAATTGGCTTTTCACTATCTTCTTCAGGAAGGGGATATTGCCCTTTGATGCACAGGGCAAGTATCAAGTAAAGCCGGATCTGGGGTTGGCCGAACCTCATCAGTCATTGGTTGCTAAGGAAGCTTCCATATATTCTTCCCGAAAGAGAAAGATGGCTCCAGGCCCCTGTTCCGGAACTGCCTATTGTTCGAGGTAGAGACATGCATTCTTTTAGGGAGGCGATGGCTCAGAGGCTGTCTTGGAAGGAGCACAATGAACGGAAGATGCAAGATCCGCTGATGGAAGATGGACCTACGGGTTGTTCCAAGCCCGATTGTTTTGGGAGACAATGTTCCTGCCACTAAAAGAACGAACTTTTGGAGGAAATTTAGACACTATTTTGAGTGTCGTGAATTTTGGGTTTTTCTCCTAGATATTTATGGGATTTTGTCCCACAAATTTTGATTGTATATAAATATATTGGCGACAGGCTTTTTATCGAGATAAGTATTTATGTTTAATGCTTTTCTTTTGCCAATATTTGAAATTTTGTACATGTTGAACTCCCTTGCTGACGCAAGTAGAGAGTGTTTCTCATGTCTATCTTGAGATGTGTTTCAAGAAAGTTCTTTTTTGAAAGGAGTTTTCGTTGGAAAACATTCTGATTCTGGAAAAGGCTTCTCTATGGTTTTGATGAATAGTTTATGGTTTTGGTCTTGTGTATTGGAGGCTCCTAGCAATATGGGATGCTACAATTGTCGCCTACACAAGGATCTCATATGGGTAGTATTCTACTGGTATGGGACACTAGAATATGTTGCATATGCGGTTACAAAACTATGAATTATTTATTAGTATCATGGATTGGCTGATTCTAGTCTATGAGCTGTTTTGAAGCCAACATGGCAGGTATTCTGCGCTTGTATGGTTGGTCGAAGATATGCAGGGCTCTCTTGGACAATAGTGTGTCGGTTGAGCTTCCCTAGCTTTTTATGTGAACATGTGCTTCTTTTGGCAATTTTTCGGAGTAGGACTTCTCACATCGAGCAGGCCATGGCACATTCCTATTGCATGTATGTGGATGAATCCCCAGGAAAGACCCTGGTGCTCACTTTGTACTCATGTAAGTTTTCGGAAGGATTGAGGATCCTTGAACATCTAGAAAAGCGGCAACTCTGTCGAGTATTCTATGGTTACAGTGGATTTGGAATTATGGTTTTAATAATCAGATTATGGCAGTCCATTTGCAATACTTGAAGGGTATTTTTCCACTCGTACCAAGTTTATACAGTTGCGGACAACTGTCTTATAAGACGGCGGGGATGGAACCGATCCCGTCAAGTGGGAAGACTCCGTTGGACACCCACACGCTTAATAGCACAACTTTAAAACCACAATTTGAAATGGACAACTTAATTCAACTTGAAATTGAAATGAAAATGAAATGGAAAGATGGACACCAGCACTGGGGCCGGAACGGGCCCACCCCCCCCTCAATATATGATATATTTATTGGGAGTATTTAACAAATACAATGCTCCATGGGTTCTAAGAACCAGATGATGTCCATGTACATATGAAAACAGTACCAAACAAATATGCTCGAAGTCGACGTTCCAAGTAGATACTCCAAGCAGAATGACCACTAGCGTGGTCCAGTCTCTACGGTCCTGTGCTTTCACTCGACTCCGCGGAGAGCGCCTCACTGGTGTTCCGAGACCACGCACAAACAGGCGCTCTCGTACTAACGCCTGGCTCTCCCGATCTCAGCACCTTTGGACCGAGGTTCTCCAATAGAGCTTGGACAACCCGGCACTGAACGGGTGTTGGCCGTATAGGGAGTCGGGAATCCCTTACCAGATTTAAACACAAAATACTTTACTTAAATCTGAAATTCACTTACTTGTGGATGGCTGATAGAGAACCAATACCCATGGTATTTGTGTAGAAGATGTAGCCACCCAGGAGATGTGAAATCCTCTTGTAGTCGCCAGTAGAGAAAATGTGCAACCTCTTTCAAAGTAGGGAAAAGAGAGATAGCCTTAGGAGAGATAACAGCTTGTTGAAGTAGCAGTCGCCTCGTGTGGTGAACCATCAAGACAAGTACCACCGCAAAAGACCACAGCCGCCTGCTGTGAAAGGAGGAGTACCCACTTGCAAGGAGAAGATACCTGGCTGCAGCGTGGGAAGAAGATGGCGTGGAGGAGCAGCCTATTATGAAAGGAGTGGACACACACACAGCTGCCAGCTAGAGAAAAGGGGCAGCCTGCTGGAGAGCAAGTGCAGCCACCTTGTATGGAGAAGGGATACTTGGCTGCAGCCGCCTGTGGGGAGGAGGCACAGCCGCCTGCAGAATAGGTGCAGTCGCCTGTATGGGAGGAGAAGCAGCCGCCTGCAGGAGAGGAGGATGAGGAGGCGCAACCTGAGGAACAGTAATTGCCTGGCTGCAGCCGCCTGGTGATGCAGTCGATAGGGCAGCCAGCCGCCTGGGAAAAGCAAACGTAGGAGGTGGTCGCCGTCTTTGTTTTTACGAAAGAAGCTGGAAGCGGTTCATGCCCACGCTTGAAAGAGAAGGTTTTCTTTTATAAAATTAAAGTGGGGTTCAACCTTAGTGATTTCCACGCTTGTTGCATGTGGGTGATCAGTGTGGGTAGGTGACCATGCCCACCCCTCACACTCACTTAAGTGGGGCTCCCCACCTTGGCCCCTAAGTGGGTGCCCAAAGGGGGTGCCCACTTTTAAATGAATGTGAACACTTAACCTTATAAAACAAAAGGTTAGAAATAAAGTATTAAAAACAACATGTGCGATATACTTACCACCTGTTCACATGCGCCAAAACTCGTCAGAATACAGAGCAGACTTCACGACTCACTGGCAGGCGTCCCCGCTCACTAAGTAACACGTCAAACAGGCAAACACAAAAATACATGTCATGCGAAAACAGTTTCAAACATGCAAATCATGTGTGCATGTGCAAATAGTAACATGGACATATCTCCCGTTCACACAAAAATACATGTCATGCGAAAACAGTTTCAAACATGCAAATCATGTGTGCATGTGCAAATAGTAACATGGACATATCTCCCGTTCATGGAACAAGTACAAAATATCTGTCGGCACAAAACTGGCACGACGTAAAACATAAAAACCTGGTCTTTCTATGGAGTGACAGTCCCATAGGTAAGACAGTTTTCCAGGCACGAGCCTCCCTATGGTGTGACAGTCCCATAGGCAAGACACGGCACGAATACTGGCTCTTCCATGGCGTGACAATCCCATGGGTCGAACACAGTCCAGGTCATACACGGGTGGCACTAGTCTGGCTCCCGTCCATACGACACCATCCTGCTAACACACGGGTGGCACCAGTCTGGCTCCCGTCCATGTCAGCAAAATACTGGCCTCTTCACACGAGACACCGGCCTGGCCTCAAGTGAACGAGACACAAAAACTGGAGATGGACCAAATGGTCTTCAATTGGTGACATCCCCCCGGGCTTCTAAAGAGTTGACCTCAACTGAAAAGCCTCAAGATATGCCTGCAACAACTGCGGGTAATCAACAAAATAATCCTCATTTACCCACTTGGCATCAATAGGCAGATAATTCTTAAACTTCACAAGGTATCTCCGGGAAAGCTTTCCTGCAGGTAGCTTTCGCTCCTTGTGAAAAACAATCTGTTCTGGCTGGAGGATCTCGTCAAGCTCTTCAATCTCTGGCGGATCTTCTATGACAGGCTCATCAGGATCTGGCCCCACATATTTCCGAAATAGACTCACATGAAAAGCATTGTGAATCTTCCATGACTAGGTAAAGCAAGCCTGTAGGACACTTCATTGATCTTGTGAATCACCTTGAAGGGTCCATAATAGCGAGGAGAAAGCTTAGGATATGATCCTTCTCGTCCTGGCCGCTTCCGAAGCCGAGCCTTCTCAAATTTCAGCAATACCCAATCACCTTCTTTGACTTCCATGTCCCTTCTATGCTTGTCAGCAGCCATTTTATGCTTATCCTGAGATCTTGCTATGGCTGTCCGCACCTGACCAAAGGCAACATCTAAGTCACGAACATATTCATCAGCTGCAAAAATCTCATCCTTTGTTCGAAGGATGGGTGGCAATACCACTCTGCCATAGATAATCTCAAACGGAGCCTTGCCCGTGGAAGCATGGATCGTATTGTTGTAGGCAAACTCAACAAGTGGAAGATACTTCTCCCATGCAATCTTTTGATTTGCCACATAACATTTCAACAAATCCAACACGGCTGAATTTGCAGCTTCACTTTGGCCATCCGTTTGGGGATGATAAGCTGATGAAAACTCAAGCTTAGTACCCATATTATCAAATAAAGCCCTCCAAAAGAGGCTTGTAATCCTGGGATCTCTATCCCCAACAATGGATTTAGGCATACCATGATGCTTGAAAATATTAGCAAGAAAAAGCTTTACCATATGATCAGCTTTAATGGTTTTCTTGACGGGCAAGAAATGAGCTTGCTTGCTAAACCTGTCCACAATGGTCCGAATAGCATCATTCCCATGCTGGGATCTAGGCAAATCCATAATAAAATCCATAGTAATGCTTTCCCAAGGTTGCGAGGGAATACGCAATGGCTGAAACAAACCTGGAGGTTTTTGCCTATCAAATTTCACCTTTTGGCAAGTAATACATGCATGCACATAAGCCTCAATGTCTTTACGCATGCTCGGCCAAAAGAAATATCTCTGAATCATGCGAGTAGTGGGCATAATACCTCTATGAGCAGCATATGGTGGAGCGTGACATTCGTCCATAACCTTTGGACGCAAATCCTTCACCACACATAGGCAATTATCCTTCATAAGATAACCCTCGTTGATAACATAAGAGGCATGTGAATGACCAGCCATCAAATCAGTCCATATATGGCAAAAATCAGCATCCAAATGATACAAATCACGCATAGCAAATAAGTCTCCATGAGAGGCCACTGAGACTGCAGCAACATCAGGCCTCCTGGATAGTGCATCGGCCACTACATTTTTCTTTCCTGGAGTATGCACAATCTGAAAATGAAACATGGAAAGAAAGTTTGCCATTCTCATCTGCTTCTCTGAAAGCTTTGTTTGAGATAGAAAGTATCTCAAGCTTTGATGATCTCTCTTGAGTACAAATTCAGCCCCAAGAAGATAATGTTTCCATATCTTTAAGGCGTGAATTACAGCCAAAAGCTCTTTCTCATAGATATCCATATGAAGCTCAGCATCATGCAAACGACGGCTCTCGTATGCAACTGAATGCCCTTCTTGATTTAGGACAGCTCCTATGCAATCACCACAAGCATCACATTCAACCACGAATGACTTGTGCAAGTCAGGGACAATCAAAACGGGTCCACATATGATAGCATGCTTGAGCTGCAAGAAAGCATCCTGTTTCTTTGAAGTCCATTTGAAAGCAGTTTTCTTCTTCGTGAGATCATGTAGAGGAGTGGCAATCATAGCAAAATGCCTTATGAAACGCCTATAGTACGAACATAATCCCAGAAAACTACGTACTTGATGTACGTTTTCCAATTACGAATGGTCTCTATCTTTGTAGGATCCATTGTAACTCCATTCTTAGATACAATGTGTCCCAGATAATGAATCTCTGAAAGGAAAAACTCACTTTTCTTGGCATTGATGAAAAGTTTATGCTTGCGCAACTCTTCGAACACTGTGACCAAATGAGTTCTGTGTTCCTGCTCATTCTTGGAGAAAACCAAGATATCATCAAAGAAGACTCCTGTGAACTTGCGATGGGGTCGGAATATCCTATCCATCATACGATTAAAAGTAGCAGGAGCATTGGTGAGACCAAAAGGCATTACCAAAAATTCATATAATCCGAAGGCTGTCCTGAATGCAGTCTTATGGACATCTTGTGACACCACGCGTATCTGGTGATAACCACTCTTCAAATCAAGTCTGCTAAAGCAAGCCGAACCATCAAGCTTATCCAAAATATCATCAATACGTGGAATTGGGAATCTGTTCTTGATGGTAAGCTTGTTTAAAGCTCTATAGTCCACACACATGCGGAATGATCCGTCCTTCTTTTGAACAAGAAGCACAGGAGAGCAGTAAGGTGAGGAACTGGGCTGAACCAAACCTTTCTCTAAAAGCTCGTTTACCTGCTTCATGATTTCTTCTTGTTGTGCAGCACTCACTCGGTATGCGGGTTTGTTAGGTGGAGAACTACCTGGCACAAGATCTATGCGGTGATCTTCGGGCCTTTGGGGAGGTAATTCACCTGGCAATGAATCAGCAAAACAGTCGTTGAATGCATGAAGAAAATTCAGCCTATCATTAGACATAGCATCCACATTTTGATGATTTGGTACAAGGCTATCACGAACAAAAACCAAGTACGCAGAAAGACTCTTTTTCATTGCTTTATTAATTTGGATGTGTGATACAAGTGGGATGGAATCCCCTTCTTTGCCAGCATCAATAAAATGCATGCGGCCTTTATGCATAAAAGAAATCATATTGGACTTGTAGTCTTTGCGGGGCTCAAGCCTATGGTGCCATGGCTTGCCCAACAATACATCACATCCATTGAGTGGAGCAACTAGAAAATGCTCATTATCAAGGTAGCCCTGGATATGGATGCGCAACTTCCCTATCAATGGGATAACCTGCACCTCTTTACCAATAAATGCAGCTTCGGCTTCAATCTGAGGTCCCATGTTCTCAACCTCAATACCCAATGCAGCTGCCATTTGCATAGAGATGAAGTTATCAGTGGCATAGTCATCAAACATGAATAAGGCGGGCTGATCCTTGATTTGTCCCCAAGCCTTGCAAACCATTCGCTCTTTTGCATCATGACCTGTATTTCCTTGCACATCAGGAACTGCATGTACATTAGCCTTGGTCTGCTTGTCCTCGTGCTTTGGTTTGCGATCTGGGCATTGTCGAAACATGTGGTCTTTGCTACCACAAGAAAAGCATTTTCCATCCTTGGCATATTGCTCTCTTTGCTCCGGGGTTAAGCCGAATTTGTTCTTCCTTGGGCCTTGATCTTTAGATGTGTTATTTTCAACTTTACCACCCTTGTAGGTGTCCCGGAAGTTCTTTTTAGGTGGCTGTCCACCCTTTTGCAGATTTGGGACAGCCTTGTCCTTCCCCTTTGAACCTCCTTGTTCCTGTTTAATCTTGAGCACCAATTGCTCCGTAGCAAGAGCAGAAGCTGTGAGCTGTTGCAAAGTATGTTTCGGTGCAATTCAATGCCCGAACGATATGCTGGTTGTAGTCCAGAGCGAAACTTTCTTTTTCTTTCATCCTCAATGATTTGCATAAAGGGAGTCACTTCCAGCAACACTTTCCAGAACTTGTTAACATACTGTTGCACGCTTTCATTATCTCTTTGCTCCAGCCTGTCCCACTTTTGAGTGAGAGTTTGCTCCGCATTTGGTGGCAAAAACTGAGCATAGAATCTGTCTTTAAATTCCTTCCAAGTGGAAATGGGATCCTTGGTGATCTTTTCAGTGATCCACCAATGAGCAGCAGTCCCTTTCAAAAACATGCTAGCATGGCGTACCTTTGACTTTTCAGTAAAGTCCTCATCGCTAAAAGCAATGTTGAACTGTGCCACAAATGCTAACACTTTAGAAGCATCATGTTCACCATGAAAGACATCAAACTTGACAGATTTGTCACCTGCTTTGAATTCCTTGAGCTTTCTGGCATGAGGCTCATGGCTCTTTTTCTTTTCCCCTTGTCCAACGGGGCAGCCCTATCTGCATGGGCTCCATGGGCCGTCATAGAAGTTTCATGAGGCACGGTGGCATGTGCTCCACGAACTTGATACTCAGATGCATGTGACTTACCTGCATAAGGCAGTGTCTCTCCATGAGACAACTCAGAAGGCAAAATTTTTCTGGAAGCAGACCTGTCACCCTTACCATGAGATACATGTCTTGCATGCACGTGACTTTCATGCCCTCCATGAGCACTGGCATACATATATCTGTCAGGCTTTGTGCCTTGTGGAGAAGATGCATGTCGACTGTCACCTCTTCCTTTTGCATAAAAGATTTCAGCCTTTGAGATGTGGGATCTCCATGCTTTAGACGAGGTGGATTTCTGAATTTCAGCTCTCCGTCATCCCCCTCTTTGATATCACCTTTGCGGAGGAGGTAGGCAAGTGCCAACTCCCTTGGTTTCTTGCCCACTTCCCGTGCCACGGACTCAAAAGTTACATCTACCATTGCATCAGCCTTCCTGGCTTCAATAGCACTTTGCACATGGGGATCTTCATGTAGAAACTTTAACTCTTGCTCTTGAGCCTGCAAAAGTTTTCTCATATGTTCCATTTCGGCCCTTATAGCATCAGGCTCTTGTTCAAGCATAACTGTCTTTCCTGGAGACAGTTGACCCTTTGATTCACTATCATTAACCCTTTCAAGGGGCTTGTGTCTTCCTCGCAGGGCATCAGACCCATGAGAGGCACTAGATGGACCCCTCGAATTAGGCACTTCCAAAGGGTTGCCTTGGCTGTCCATTGTGTTTAAAGTGTGCTAAAAGCGGGATGTCCAGTACACAGGTCGTTTCCCCACTAGGCAGAGGGAAACAACCGTGCTCTGATACCAATGAAACCGATCCCGTCAAGTGGGAAGACTCCGTTGGACACCCACACGCTTAATAGCACAACTTTAAAACCACAATTTGAAATGGACAACTTAATTCAACTTGAAATTGAAATGAAAATGAAATGGAAAGATGGACACCAGCACTGGGGCCGGAACGGGCCCACCCCCCCCTCAATATATGATATATTTATTGGGAGTATTTAACAAATACAATGCTCCATGGGTTCTAAGAACCAGATGATGTCCATGTACATATGAAAACAGTACCAAACAAATATGCTCGAAGTCGACGTTCCAAGTAGATGCTCGAAGCAGAATGACCACTAGCGTGGTCCAGTCTCTACGGTCCTGTGCTTTCACTGGACTCCGCGGAGAGCGCCTCACTGGTGTTCCGAGACCACGCACAAACAGGCGCTCTCGTACTAACGCCTGGCTCTCCCGATCTCAGCACCTTTGGACCGAGGTTCTCCAATAGAGCTTGGACAACCCGGCACCGAACGGGTGTTGGCCGTATAGGGAGTCGGGAATCCCTTACCAGATTTAAACATAAAATACTTTACTTAAATCTGAAATTCACTTACTTGTGGATGGCTGATAGAGAACCAATACCCATGGTATTTGTGTAGAAGATGTAGCCACCCAGGAGATGTGAAATCCTCTTGTAGTCGCCAGTAGAGAAAATGTGCAACCTCTTTCAAAGTAGGGAAAAGAGAGGTAGCCTTAGGAGAGATAACAGCTTGTTGAAGTAGCAGTCGCCTCGTGGTGAACCATCAAGACAAGTACCACCGCAAAAGACCACAGCCGCCTGCTGTGAAAGGAGGAGTACCCACTTGCAAGGAGAAGATACCTGGCTGCAGCGTGGGAAGAAGATGGCGTGGAGGAGCAGCCTGTTATGAAAGGAGTGGAGACACACACAGCTGCCAGCTAGAGAAAAGGGGCAGCCTGCTGGAGAGCAAGTGCAGCCACCTTGTATGGAGAAGGGATACTTGGCTGCAGCCGCCTGTGGGGAGGAGGCACAGCCGCCTGCAGAATAGGTGCAGTCGCCTGTATGGGAGGAGAAGCAGCCGCCTGCAGGAGAGGAGGATGAGGAGGCGCAACCTGAGGAACAGTAATTGCCTGGCTGCAGCCGCCTGGTGATGCAGTCGATAGGGCAGCCAGCCGCCTGGGAAAAGCAAACGTAGGAGGTGGTCGCCGTCTTTGTTTTTACGAAAGAAGCTGGAAGCGGTTCATGCCCACGCTTGAAAGAGAAGGTTTTCTTTTATAAAATTAAAGTGGGGTTCAACCTTAGTGATTTCCACGCTTGTTGCATGTGGGTGATCAGTGTGGGTAGGTGACCATGCCCACCCCTCACACTCACTTAAGTGGGGCTCCCCACCTTGGCCCCTAAGTGGGTGCCCAAAGGGGGTGCCCACTTTTAAATGAATGTGAACACTTAACCTTATAAAACAAAAGATTAGAAATAAAGTATTAAAAACAACATGTGCGATATACTTACCACCTGTTCACATGCGCCAAAACTCGTCAGAATACAGAGCAGACTTCACGACTCACTGGCAGGCGTCCCCGCTCACTAAGTAACACGTCAAACAGGCAAACACAAAAATACATGTCATGCGAAAACAGTTTCAAACATGCAAATCATGTGTGCATGTGCAAATAGTAACATGGACATATCTCCCGTTCATGGAACAAGTACAAAATATCTGTTGGCACAAAACTGGCACGACGTAAAACATAAAAACCTGGTCTTTCTATGGAGTGACAGTCCCATAGGTAAGACACAGTTCCAGGCACGAGCCTCCCTATGGTGTGACAGTCCCATAGGCAAGACACGGCACGAATACTGGCTCTTCCATGGCGTGACAATCCCATGGGTCGAACACAGTCCAGGTCATACACGGGTGGCACCAGTCTGGCTCCCGTCCATGTCAGCAAAATACTGGCCTCTTCACACGAGACACCGGCCTGGCCTCAAGTGAACGAGACGCAAAAACTGGAGATGGACCAAATGGTCGGCCAATTGGTGACAGATGTCACCCTTTGGTCCCTTTCAGTCTTGACCAGTGTTTTGTACACTGGTTGGAGCCAAGGTGTGAACCTGGATTTTCCACAGAAGCAGGGAAGTCACAAGATGGAAAACGCTTGTGTAAAGCCAAGACTTGTTGCAAAACCTGTGTGAAGGTTTATCTGGCATGTCTCTATCTGAAGGCGACTACCAGGACATGAGTTTATAGGATTTTACTCACTCATATGGTTTATAAGGATACTTGTTCACACTTATTTATAAGTGGGTGGACATATGGGAGGGGTGGGGGTGGGGGAGAGGGGGTTGGGACAAGGAGCATATACATGAGGTGGACCTGAATTTTTAAGCCATGTGTGATCACTTCAAGTAAGCGTCCACCTTTGCATGGATCATGCAAGTTTTTATATATATATATGTGTGTGTGTGTGTGTGTGTGTGTGTAGTAGCATACAGCTGGCCAGTAACCCAATATACCATGCTAGAACGAAGCACATTGAGGTGCATCATCACTTTGTGAGGGAGAAGGTTCTAGCAGGTGATGTAGATCTCGGGAGCTTCACCTAAAAATATGTAAGTGCAGCACATGAGTTCATCAGGAGGGGTATATTAATTTAAAAAAGTTACGGAATTACATTTATAGGAGGGGGTTTTTAAGCCAATTTTTTTAAAAAAAAACCGTAAGTGTATATATATATATATATATATATATATATATATATATATATATATATATATATATATATATATAGTAGCATATAGTTGGCCAATAACCCAGTATACCATGCTAGAATGAAGCACATTGATGCATCATCACTTTGTGAGGGAGAAGGTTCTAGCAGGTGATGTAGATCTCGGGGGTTTCACCTAAAAATATGTAAGTGTAGCACGTGAGTTCATCAGGAGGGGTGTATTAATTTAACAAAGTTACAGAATTACATTTATAGGAGGGGGTTTTTAAACCAATTTTGAAAAAAAAACCGTAAGTGTGTGTGTGTGTGTATATAGGCTGTTTAACTCCCAAAAAGAGGAGTTTTATGGTATTTATGGAGGCCACCACTTTTAGCGATGGAAAACAAATGCTTGATATAGAGGAGGTTAACTCTTTTAGGGGTGGCAAGGGGTGGCGGGTAGCAGTGGACAAGCACTGTCCGTATAGCAAGGCAAGAGAGATATTGGGGACTGTTTTGAGAGCTCCTCTGGGGCAGATTTGAGGCTTCGTTATGGGAGCTGTTTTGGCACGGAATTCGGGGCTGGATTTGGCACTGAACCGGGCTGTTGTTCGAGGCTGATTTGCACTGGTTTATGGTGATGATTAGTACCAGATCTTTGAGCAAGTTTTTGCTGAGCTTTGTGGAAAATTCGGTGCAGGACTGCACCCGCATCTTGGTCTGTTTGTATTAGTTTATTTATTGGAATAAAAAAATTCCTAGCTGGGGAAGGCCATTCCGGCTCAGCGATGTGTTCTTTTCACTGTTGTTCATGGTTCTTCCGTTGCGTCCTAAGGATTGTTTCAGTACTGTGTTGTCTATCGGTGTCTCGAGTTTTCCGGGGTATGTTATCATAGGTCTGGATTGGTTTTAGGAGGCCTCTAATGATGCAACAGTCATAGCGAGGAGTTGAAGGTCTGCTTCAGACGCGCTCTAGATTGAGCCCACTTGGCATTATACACAACCTGTGTAGTTGTTTCCCCCTCCCCCTATTGTACAAGATAGCCTTCTCCTCCTAGAGCGGCGAGCCGGAGGAGAAGAGCATCCTCCCCTATAAGCATCTTGAGTCTCGTTTCCCATTTGAGGACGAGTTTGTATGTAGCCATCTTCGTTGTTTTTCTTGGTAACTAAAGAAGGATCTTTTTCCCACAAAAAAAAAGAAGAAGACTCGAGACAGCATCATGAGGAAATGCGTTCATGAAAATGACTTTTTCGTTGTTCTTGAGCAAGCCCAATTTGGCATAGGTGGAGGACACTTTGTCGGGGACACACTGCCCACAAGGTTCTTGAGGCCGGCCTGTGGTGGCAAGCGGTTCTGTGTCTTCTCTCATTGAGGCCGCACGGGAAGCCATAAACCGTGACTCTCAAGTGTACAATAACATTTACCGGGAATGTTTAAAAACCTAAAAACCCAAAACAAAACTAGAAACAACAACAAACGAAAAACACGCACATGCACACTGTCCTACACTTACTTGCACCCACTCTTGCACACTATCCCTTCACATACGCTCGTGCACACCACACTTACGTGTGCACAAACTCTAATACACGGCCGCACGCGCACCCATCACCACACACACACCCACGTCCGCACTTGCACACTCTCTACACGCATACATCCATCACCACATACACAACCATGCCCTCACGTGCACACTATGTACACGCGTGCATCCATAATCACCTGTATCCTCCTCCTGGCACGCACTCACACATGCATATATGCACATGCAAAATCATTGCACAACCCACATATGTGCACACTCTACACACGTGCATTCCTTAAAAAGTCAAAACCTTGGCGTACGCAGAAAACAAAAATACACGCAGCCCCCGCCTCTGGTGCACATGCACGCACACAAAAAAATTACCCCCCTCCCCCTCTTTAAACCCAAAAATCCCCCCTCCTTTTTTAATGTTTACTGCCTTCTTCTTAAAAGTTACCCCCCCATCTTAACGACTTTATTTTATTTTATTTTTTCTAGTTATTTTATCTATATTTTTTATTATTTCTTTTTTCTTCTTTTGCTTTTTTCTTTTTGATTTATTTATATTTACTTTTGGGTTTATATATATATATGTGTGTGTGTGTGTGTGTGTGTGTGTGTGTGTGTGTGTGTGTACACACACACACATATATATACATATAGCCCCCCCTATTTATATATATATTTTTTAAAATTATGAAAAAAAACTCTCTATGGCCACGTGGCCACATGGCTTGGGACTCACCCCGGCCACAAGGGAGCTCCTCCCCCTAGGTGTGGCCCTCTCTAGCCACACAGCCCCCCCCCTTGGGCGACCCCCGCCTCCTTGCCCTGTAGCGCCGTGCACCCGCCTCCACGCCTTGCAGCCACACAATCCCCACCTCCTCACGTCACCCTATCGCCACTTCACGTGCCGCCCCACAGGATCTAATCTGTTACGCCCTTGTCTGATTTGTTGTGCTGCCGCCATATCTACTGTGGCCAAGCTATATATATATGTATATGTAATATATATATATATATATATATATATGTATGTATGTATGTATGTATGTATGTATGTATGTGCAAGAGAGAGAGAGAGAGAGAGAGAGAGAGAGAGAGAAATGAAATGATATATTAACGTCTCTAAAAGGCCATGATGGCCTATGAGACCAATATTGAGAGTACATCTGAAGTTGGTGTCTCATCTAAGAGAACAACCAAATGAAACTGAAAAGTACAATAAACTAACTATCTTACAGTTATAAGAACTATAAGTAAGACTCCTAGATGATACTGAGTAGAAAATACTGGAAAATGCATATCAAGTAGATCCATGTAGGCTGATCAGTTGAAGTGCTGCCCTCTGCTCAAAGCAATTATCTCCGGCATGGTGAAACCGGCCTTCAGAAATTCGACGGGCGGTGAAACAAACACTCGCACAAAAAACACTTCATCACCCATGGGGACCTAGAAAAGGAAACAAACAGGGGGAGCTAGATTACTCCTGCAAATAGTACACGGACACCGATTGGCCCCAAAACGTAGTGGCGCCCCTTGCGGTATTTCTTTATTTGATTACATTTGAGTACAAAGTACAACTCGTCGAATCCTCTACCAACAGGATCCCTCGAAGCTTTCACCCAGGACTTCCAAATAAGACTCTCGCTATTACAGCAAAGCATTCCATAGAGAAGGCACACCTGTACGACACCTCCCTGCTTGAAAAGGTCTTCTCCATCGCTACCATGGATCCCTCAAACCCTTTCCCAAGCAGCAGTAGGGCTGTACCAAACCACATGTCCTTCCTATAGTCACAGCTTGCATGTAACCTCCAGAAAACTAGAACCTGTCCACATGAATTCCAAAGACATGTTTTCCACATGAAACCAAAGACCTGTATCTGATAAACCATAGACCTGTATCCATAAACCACAGGCCTATTTCCTCGATACCAAAGTCCTGTTTCCTCTCGAAAACCAATGTCTTGTTTCCATGACAGATATACCATCCAAGCATGGTTGCCAAAACCTAGAGAGAGAAAGATACATGTCAAGCCATCCCGCAAATTCACATAAGTCCAAGACGAAGAGCAACAACACATCTCTTCCAAGAACATCATCCTGTGCATCTTAGCCTGATCCTCTGTATCCCAATCCCGTAAAACTAGGCCTGCAATCCACTATGAGAGAGAACAAAATCCACGCACCAGGGCCTATAATCCATTGAGAGAGAGAGAGAGAGAGAGAAAGAGAAACTGATCTCTAGTCTCCACCCTTGCTTCCATCTTCGGTCGTGCGCTCCTCTACTCGCAAGAGAAGATGAAAGAGAAGACTACACTCTGAATTTGGCGCCACCTGCAGTCCCTCTTACTCGCCCAGAGAGAGAGAGAGAGAGAGAGAGAGAGAGAGAGAGAGAGAGAAACCTCTCGGCTGTTAGCCCCTCGGTGCCTCCTTCGGCTCACCTCCTTCCAAAAACCAAATGTTCTGTGGCCGCCCTTCCAAAAGAGAGAGAGAGAGACCTGCGCTGGCTGTAGCCCATATGCGCAACCCGTCTGGCGCCCTCTGCTGGCTGCAACCCGCCTGGCTGTAGTCCATGCACAGCCTGCCTAGTGCTCCTTGCTGGCTGCAGCCCGCCTGGCTGTAGACCATGCGCAGCCTGCCTAGCGCCCTCTGCTGGCTGTAGCCCATGAGCAGCAACGCCCACCTGTACCACACGTATGCGCAGCCGCCTGTACCACACATACATGCAGCCGCCTGTACCACACGTTCGCAGCAGCGCCCAGTCACCCATACAGCCGCCTGGTTCAAGGTGATTCACCCGTTTATTTTCCACGTGCGTGTGATCGCTCAAGGTGATGCACCCCCCAAACGCCATGCGCCACCCTTCGCCTTTTTAAAGATGTGATTCCACTTTCTCAAAAATGCCAAAAGCAACTTAGCGGCCTTCAAAAATAATAATATTTTTATCATCAAAGGTTTTAAGACCTTAAAAACTTTAAAATCCTTCTTGTCCCCTTTCACACTTGTGTTGGCCACACATATGGGTTTCCTTTTCATATCCAAACTGCTGCCTGTTCACACTGACCATCCCGTGCCCGTGCCCGTGCCCGTGCCCGTGCCCACCTGCTTGTTCTCCAGAGGGAAAAACATAGGGTCGTAACACATGGGGCTGTCTAGAATGGAGAGGTCACAGAAGTGAGGTAGGCGCCTCCGATGCCGGGCAATAATGGCTTTGATCTGGCGATGGTGAGGATGCCATGGTCGGGATCCTAGTGGGTGTGGTCGACGAGCACCACATAAGACAACAGCTCTATCAATGATGACTCCCTGGGAGCATGGCTGGTGTCTTGATGGCCCGATGGACGAGGTATCGGAGGCGTGTGGGCTGGGTTGCTGGTGCTGGTGCTAGTGCGAAGAAATCTGTCAGGATCCTCTGTCTAGGTACGTCATGGCTTGGTCTCCTATCTGCCAAGAGGGTCTCTCTGTGTCTCCTGAATTCAAGTAGGAACAATCCCAGGCATCTCTGATCCTCAAACTCCATGACCCTGCATAACGGCCCAAAACCCTCCTGGAAGAGGCAGTGATATCTAACGGCCCAAAACCCTCCTGGAAGAGGCAGTGATATCTCCCTTGGATCTCATAATAGACTGTACATCGGCAAATGTAGTGCTCCTCTGACTCTGTCTCCTGGTGGCATAGCTAACAAATGCGGTCATCCGAGATCTGATGCACACATCGCCCAGTCTCAATCCACAGTTGGTGTGATCAGGTCCGGATCTGTCCAATGGCACAACGTATCCCATGTGATAGGTGTACATCCATGTACGCCGGGCAAGTGATAAAACCATCTGGTGAGAGGTGCAAAAAATGGGTCTTGTAATGAGCCATTTTCGTGCCTAAGGGCTCAAGGGGACTAGTCCATGTCCTCTCTGTGTCCACTCTGACGATATCCATCCTAATCGCGCGGTTCTGCTCTGAGCGGGTGAGATCCAAAAATGGACAATCCAAGCTGTACTAAAAGGGTGGGAGTGTCTCTATCCACAAACCATGTTGGTCAAACCATGATCTCATCTGAGCATACCAGCAATGAGTATCTCCATCCTCTGTAAACTGTATGGATGAGGTCAATGCCAATCGGGAGTACCTCTGTTGGGAGAGCTCCCATAGCTGCTATAAAAAGGTAACTGCCTGGAATAGGGCCTCGGCCACTATTGGTGCGGCACCCAGCTCAGCCCGAACAATCTCATGTGGTACCGATGATTTGATCCGAATCATGCACGCAATCATCATAATCAGTTGTCTCTCCATATGTCCATCCCGCATCCGTCCCTCTCTGAGATCTGTGATGTATGTTGGGCCCCCAAATTGGAGCTCCGTGCAGGAGGGTCGGTGTGACAAGTGTATCAAATAGCCACAATTTGAGGCACGGCTCTTGAAACTGTATGTGTGCACACTGCCTCTCAAGTGCCCCCAAGGATGCATGCCCTCCAGCTAATCTAGCTGCTGCTTCCTCCTTGAGAGAGAAAGAAAGAAAGAAAGATATATTAAGCGTCTACTAAAGACCCAATGGGCCTATGAGACCAAAGTGATACAATAATGTCCATGGCATATCTCATCATGGAATGGAAAATAAAACAGAAAGAAAACATAAACATAGCTATCTCACTTGGGTGATACAAAACTGTCCATGGAAACTCATCATGGAAATACTAAGAACATAGAAACATAAGAGCAGCATCAGCTCCGAGTAGATGGTATACCACTCTCCAAAATATCAAGCATGCGGCTAATGAGTATGGCCGAGAGGTCTCCCTCAGCTATGTCACGTGGAAAGGTAGCTCGATGGCGGTGGAGCATGTCTTGGATCTAGAGCTGATGAAGTGATCGTGGCCGACGGGGGGGCCGGGGGGGCCTCCCAACTACCACCATCAAGATGGCAAAGACCGTCATTCCTTTGTACACGACAAGAAACCTGGCATTCATTTCTTCGCTTTCAAAATAGTGCCCTAGCTTGTTCATGGGAGCTTTTGGCTATCCTTTGGTTTTGGTTATGGAGGGAGGGTGCTCAATTCAGGTTAACCTATGTGGGCTTTTAGGTTCCATCGAGTCGGATAAGTCTCTCCATAGTTGGACTTTCTTGCAAAAGTGAACTTATTAGAACTCAGACTTCTGAGGACAAGAAGGTTATGAGGCCTGCTATGTTCCGCAAGCCATATTCGCACTCGCTTGGTTTATTCTCACTCTAGGGTGGATAGCACGTTAAGGCTCCTTGAAGTGGCAATAGATGCTTCTGCCATGGGGACAATTGTCACTCTGTTGGGACAATCCTTGTAAGCATGGTCGAATCCACACTTGTAACATGTGCCTCCATAAGGAATTACGTTAGAGTTTGACATGCGATTCAAAGTGTTTGGAGCACTTAGGGGATTTGGTGCATGGTCTTTATGAGGACACTCCGCAATACAGTGTGGGCCTTTGCATGGGAAGCATTACATTGGTGGCCTACGTACCATATTGTTGAGGTCTCTCGCTCTTTGTTGCACCATGGCTTTGAACAGAGAGGCATAGTCGATGGGTGAAGCATCATTAGGATACACATAGGGATCATACTGTTACTGCTCATATGGGTCTTATTGTTCATAAGACTCATAGCGCTCTTGTCTCTATGGATAGTCACCGAGTACTGTTGTACTGGTGTGGTTCTTGGAGGAACTAGTTGTGGTGGTAGTTGGGTATTGCAACTATGGCAATCTATACATACCTCTTGGTAAGGGGTTTTGAAAGGTAGGCACTAGAGCTTGTGCCTGCTGAAGAGTGACTCGTGGGTCTATGGTCATGGTCAGCTTGGGATAAACCCAACTCAGGATCGGCACCAAAGGTTTAAAACATTAAGGCATCTGGCATGGTTTGACCACTTCTTGAGGGAGCAAACCTTGAAGTTCTCGGTCCTGCTCTCCCGCTCCTTCATTGGAGCTTTGTCCAAAGATAGGGTGGTTTAATGCCCTTTTCATGAAGTTTATGGTGCTCTTTTTGGAGCCAATTGGTGAATATGGAGCTCAGAGAAACGTGGCGGCGGCTCTTTTTTCCAAGTGTTCCTTTGTTCCTCTGCCTTGCTCACGTCTACATTTAGTTGGCTCATTTCTTTCCAAAGCTCCTCACTTTAGGTGGATCCGAAGGAGTTTAGCCTTCTTAATAGAGGAGCACTCTACTGAGTGCAGATCATTTGCTAGGACTGAGGAAGTGTGGTTTGATGCGCCACAGTCAACTTTATTGTTGTTTCCAACAATTGTCCAAATCAAAGGTCTCTAGTGCTCTTGAAGCAGATTTGAAACTGATTTCAGACGTGTCTGTTCTGCTCAAACTATTAAAAAAATTAAGTTTTTTTTGGCGAGGATCGTACCTCTAGACTCACGTGTCCAAGTTCACGTCTACAAGTTCATGTGTCTAGGCTCACATCTATAGGCTCACTTATGAAGGCTCACGCACGGAGGTTCACGCCTTTTTTGTATAAACTAGGCTCGCAGATTTCTGTCCCAATAATTACAAAGGACAAAAAATTTCCTTGGAATTTGTAGTTGGTACAGATTGTATAACAAGAAAATCCTTAAAGGACATGAGTAGGTATGTCCTTACAAGTCTTAAAGGCAGTAATGATTGATTGGTACAATATTACGTATACTTCTCTAGACTCACGTCTCCAAACACATGGCTCACGTGTCCAAGCTCACGGCTCACAACTCACGTGTATTGACTCACATCTTTATTTGTGAAGGCCTATGGACTCATGTCTCCCAACCCGAGAGCGAGTTTGGCCTGGTTTTTGGAGTTTTTTAGGTTTTTTTGGACTTATGGGGAGTGATTAAGGATTTTTACCCTAGTTAATGGTGGTTATGCTAGTATTAAGTTGGTTTATTTTGCATGCTTCTAAGCTACCATTTGAAATAATGCATGAACACAATTTAACTATTCCACTCTACTCCACACCTAATGGAACTTAATGCTTATGTTTTTGGAGTGAAATCCACTCCTCATCACAATTGATAAGCTATTGCTTGATTCAATGCAATGAAATCTAAGCCTTTTGGGCTTCAAAATCATGCAAATCACCAAGAAACCACAGTTTTGCCCTTCCAAGATATGAAACTAGAGGCCTATGAGACCCAAAAATGTTACATAAGAAAACTGAACTTTGAAAAGAAAAGAAAAGCCAGCGTACTACGCTGACCTGCATGTGTACAATGGAGTCGGCATAAAGACCTCATCATGTGTACAATGGAGTCGGCATAAAGACCTCATCATGTGTCGTTCTCCACAGTGATATCATTCAAGGAGGTAATGTACACCACCTAGGTAGGTGGTGTCTTGTGGCGCTCTTTGTGGCATTGAAATATCTCGAGCTCGAAAGATGATGGATGGCATCTCGAGGGGCGAAGGCGCATAGATCCTTGAAGGGATTGTGCCCAATCCCTAGTGACCCGCGAAGAAAGAAAGAAAGTTTACATTAAGGACGTCAAAAGACCCCGAGCGTCTATAAGACTAAAGAGTAATACAATAGCTCCGTGAGATGTTGATCCATAGTATAAATAAATAAAAGACCGAAAAAGAAACTAGCTACTTGTGCTATGAGCAGGTGTCAAAGTAGTGCCGGTAGCTATGTGGCTAACATAAACTGCCAGTATGTACAATGGGGTGGGAAGAATTTATGCCTCGACCAATAATAGTAGCATCCTCCTCCATAACCGAGTGTAGAGCTGTGATGAAGTTTTCATGTGCATCAGTTAATCCCGATGTTCATGGACATGATTATCCTCATTAGCAGGTGTATGGGAAGGTTTGGACCTGATTTTGTAGCCCTGCACCCGCCCAAAAGTGTCCAGAACATGCATTCATGGATGGGATATCTTTTAGGGATAAATCGGAGGCCAAATATGACTTTTTGGACATTATTATGTCGCTCAAAAAGGGGAAACTGACTTGATTATGTTACGACTTCCCACTTGTAGCTTATGTAAGGAGGTTTCAGCCCTCATTCAAGCATCTCACAGGTGTTGGCAAGAACCCTGGCATAGAGGCAGCCCGAGGAAGCTCTAGGCAGGAACGCAAGCATTTGGAGAGCATGACCAAGGTGTGGATCCAGCCGGAATCTTTTGTATGCATCATAGTTCAGCATGCACGAATCGGATCTAAGTTTAGATCCAAGACCATCATTGTACATATTAATAAGTGATACAACAATATACCGAGCCATGTAAAAAGTAATTTGAGAGAAAATAAAAAACGACTATCACTAGTGTGTGTGTATGTGTGTGTGTGTGTGTGTGTGTGTGAGAGAGAGAGAGAGGGAGAGAGAGAGAGAGAGAGAGAGAGTGTGCATTTGCAGACGGTAAAAGTATCTTCTTCTGGGAGAATTCATTTGCAGACAAGAGATTAAAGTAAAAGTAAATGACTTACCCCTGCTTCTACCAAATCACCTGCCAAATAGCCATTGGAAGCGCGGCGCCGATTGTCCAGGATCAGATAGTATGTGACTGTTGCCTGTACACAGTAAGAGAGGTAGTTAGAGGCAATCACGTTGCCATAGGTATTGTTTGACTCCATTGGAATGACCTGTAGCAATTTACCTTATTTTGCACTCTATTTTGCAAGGAGTTCACGAGCTGGTTTCTGTCAAACCCAAGATTTACAACTTCATGTAGAATGTCTTCGTCTATCTGTAAGGATGTTCAAACAGGAGAGAAGCTAAGACCTCAAACTGCCAAGGCAAAGCATGGTTCACAAACTCGTGACAAGAGATGGCAAACCAAGACAAGGGAAGATGATAACAACGAACCCTCTTTGCTTGTTGAGTTGTATCTAGAGGAGGAACAGCAAGGTAGCGGGGAAGATGAAACTGGAACCAAGGATGCTGCTTTATTTCAGGAATTGTGTATCGTTTCATAGGATCCACAAGAAGCATTCGAGGGATCAAATCCCTTGCACCAGCAGACAAGTGGCTTGGAAGGGTGTATATGCCACCCTGAAAAAGAAGATACAATGACAATAAAAAGTTCAGTATTTGAACTGATTTGCAAAAACACTTGTTTATACTCGTACTAAAGTCCCCCACTACCATTTCCCCTCCCGAGCCCCACCGCCCCCCACCCCCCCCCAAAAAAACCCACGCCCCCCTTTTTTTCATGTCTGTCCCTGAGCCTCCTCCCCCCTTGCAAGCTTCTTTCTGCCAACTGTCTCCTCTTGCGCAGTCCCCATCCTGCTCTTTCACAGCCCATTTGCCCCTTCTCAATGCCTTCACCCTTTGCTCCCTCTCCCGCAGGGCTGTATTTTTTGCTTCTCACGTCCTCACCTTTCCCCTTTTTTTCCCGCCCTTTGTAGCTTTGCCACCACCTTTGTTCTTTGAGGGTGGACTTCCCCTCCCCCCCTCTCTCATTATACACTAGTGATAGTCATTTTTCCTTTTCTCTCAGTTACTTTTTCCATGGCTCAATACATCTATCTATGGTATCATTGTATCATTTATGGCCTCCTAGACCCTTGAGGTCTTTTATAGACATTAATATTACTTTCTTTCTTTCTCACTTACTGTCTCCTTCAGCCCCTCCTTGTCACCTCCCACCTGCTGTTTCGCCATTGCTAGTGGTGTTTCTCAATTCAATATTTGCAAGAAGCCCCTGGTCCCTTGTACCAGCAGACAACTGGATTTGGAAGGGTGTATATTCCACCCTCAAAAAGAAGATCCAATGACAAAAAAAGGTCAGTATCTGAACTGATTTGCAAAAGCACTCGTTTATACTCCTACAGACGGTACGAGCTGAAGTGCCCCTCTACAGTTCCCACCTTCTGTTGTTTCATCATTGTTATTTGCATTTCTGAATTTAATACTTGCATGAAGCCCCTTGTCACCATTTGGTCCCTCACCCGTCTCGACCAGTGTTTTATACACTAGGTGGAACCAAGGTGTGAACGGGGATTTTTCCACAGAAGCAGCAAAGCCACAGGATGGAAAACGCCTGTGTAAAGCCAAGTCTGGTCGTACAACGTGTGTGTAGGCTTATTTGGCATATTTCTGTTTGAAGGCGGTTTACAGGACATGAGTTTACAGGATTTTACTCACTTTTATGGTTTATAAGGATACATGTTCACACTTATAAGTGGGTGGACATGTGGGGTTTTGGTCAAGGAAAATATATATATATGAGGTGGACCTAATCTTTTAAACCAAGTGTGAACACTTTAAGTGGGCACCTATTTTTTTAACTCCCAAAAAGTGTGAACACTTTAAGTGGGCACCTATTTTTTTAACTCCCAAAAAGAGAAGTTTTTGGTATTTTTGGAGGGGCTGCCGGGGTTGGACTTTATGAAAGGGGAAGTGATGAGCAGATAAGTGGAGGAGGCAACTAGCTCTATTGGGTTCTCTCCCTCTCCTTCTCTCCTGAGCGTTGTCCGTACATCAAGGCGGGCAGCAGTTCCTTCTCTCCTAGGCGAGAGTAGACGGGCAGGCTTTCCTCTAGTTTCGTTGAACATACAGGACCTTTACCAGCAGATGCGCTGGCCGTACAGGTTCTGTTTGCTCCCTCTTCACCCAGTCTTCAGCAGGGGGGCAGCATGCAGACTCTCTTCTCTTTTGCTGGCCGTACACAGCAGAAGGGGCTGCAAGTGACACAACATACTCTCTCCTCTCCCTCTACACTGGTCGTACAGAGATTCAGCCGCTGACAGGGCCTGTCCGTACAGTCATACAGGGACAGTACAGGTCACACGTGTGGAGCTTAACCGGCCAGCCTTGAGGGCAGATTTGGACCAGATTTTGAGGACAATTTTTGAGGGCTGTTTTTGAACTATCTTTGCACAGATCTTGGGAGATCTTTGTGGACCGTGGACTTGTCAAAGTACTGTGTCAGGCCGTACAGTGGTATAGTGGCCAGGCGGGACTTCTCTCCCTTTTTACTCAGGTTGTACAGTGGTACAGCATCTGGGCCAAATCAGGGACTATTTTTGGAGAGACAAGCTAGCTGTTTGAGAGCCTCTTCAAGGCTGATTTGGCACAGAGTTCGGCCTTGGGTTTGACACCAACCCGGGCTGTTGATTCGTATTGGCTCTTGGAGCAGATTGTGCTTTCATTCCTGTGCAAGTGTTTGCTGAGGAAACTTGTGGAAAGATCTAGTGTTGTTCACACCCGCACCTTGGTATTTTTTTTTTCGAGAAAAGATCCTTTCATTAGTTATATAAAAACGCCCGTAGGGCTACAAAAGATCTCTCCTGCTCATAAGAGAAACAGAGCAGTGAATACAGCAAGGCAGCCCGGGAGACTCTCCCTAGGTGCTGCAAAATACAAGCATCAGTACTAAGGACTGAGGGGCTAAATCATACAATAGGGGCGGGGAATAGCCAAACAGGTGGCCTATAATGCCAACGGGGGGATCCCGTGTGTAAGGTGTAGAAGGGGCCGCTGCGCCAAGTGGTGTGAAAGGCCTGGCGCCGCAAAATCGCCTCGTCCGAGTCGCCCCTAATGCGGTCGTACTGTCCTCGCAGGGTGTGGATCAACTCCTGCCAAACCCCCCGTACAGTCTCTGCTGGTGGCTCCAGTCTCCCCTCAAAGGCCGTGAAACACCGGGCCCTCCAGGTGAACCAGATGGTGAGGCTGCTGAGGAGCTCCCATCGTAAATCCCTCTCCTGTGTCCAGCTGGCGGACGAGAAATCCGGTGCCGGAACCAGGCGAGGCTGGCCCCTAATGAATCTGATGGCCTGACTGTCCTGCTCCATCTCATAGCCCATAGCAGGCCCTGACGAAGTCGACCAAGCAGCGGCACCCCACGTAAACATAGAGGGGGGCCAGAATACGCAGCATCCGCAGCCAAATCTGCCGCGCCTGAGGGCAATCCCAAGGGCAATGTCTCTGTGTCTCCATAGGGTGGCCGCCTCGGACGCAGGCCGCCGGAAGACTGCTGTAAACAAGCCAGGTGCCAATTGCTGAGCCCCTGTGGGCGACCAGCCACTGGAAAGTCGAGATCCTGCGGGCTTGTCGACTAGCCCAGAGCCGAGCCCAGAAATCCTCCAAGAACTCCTGTGAGAGTCCCTGTAGCCGCCAATGCCCCGCTGCAGCTGGAGAGACCATCCTCCTCGCCGTCAAAATATGCCTCCCCAGCCGAACAGTATACTGGAAAAAGGTGATCTCTGTGGCCTCAAGGGATGCATAAGGATCATGCCACTCGTACTCCCCCGGGTCCCACTGTAACCGGGCCAAGGGGCGCGCTGCATATGCCCATATGCGCCAATCCGGGAGCACATCAGCAGGGTCAGGGTCAATATGCCACTTCCGAGAAGCGGCGGCCACTACCCGTATCCTCTGAAAGGTGCACTCTGCAACCAAAGGCGACTCCACCTCCACTCTCTGAAGTATGCCCTCATCCTGAATCTCATAGTAGAGGCATCTGCCATCCTCAGTGCAAGCTCTGACAGCAATCAGGATCTCCAACTGAGTAAAGGCTCCCATCCACCGTGGGGCCACTGGCTCGAAAGGCGTGAACCACTCCTCTGTGAGTGCCTCCTGAATATCATCCCTCATAATCAACCCCCCTCTGAAGTGACTCAGCCTCTCCACCTGGATCTCCTCTGGGAGACTGCAGAAGGCCTGCCAGTCTCCAAAACTGCGTGCTGGGCCTGCCGCTAAAGGTCCCCAGGCTAGACGAGGCCGAGAACCCAGCATATGACCCTGCTCTGTGCGAACCGCTGGGCTCCAGATGAGCGGCTGTCTGGCCCGCTCCTCAACACAAGGAGGAGGTCGCTGAGAGAGCCCCGGTCTCAGCAGCTCCCAAGCTCTCAGGATACTCAAAGCAAATCTGTCCTCCCATCCTCTACTGAGGCCTGTCCTCCTCATCTCTATGAAGATCCAGCGAATCTCTGGTGCCCAAGTGTCCCCTGCTGGGGGAGCCCGAGCCTGCAGCCGCTACAAGAGAAGCTCTTTCCAAGGCTCAGCGCCTCGAAGCAGCCCCCGAACAATAAGCTTCCCCAATAAGGCTCTACTCTGATCGACTGGATCTATAATGCCCAAGCCTCCCTGAGCCAGCGGAAGTGTAATAACTGCCCATGCAACCTTTGCCCGGGCTGGCTGACCGTCCCGCCCAGACCAAAGAAAGTTCCTGATCAGCCTCTGTACCTGGCTGATGCAAGAGCTCGAGAAGATCCAGCAAGACGTAATGTACCACATGGTCGCTAACAGCACCTGATTTGCCACCACCACCCTCCTAGCCAAGGATAGTCGGGCTGTACTCCAATACAAAAGCTTCTTCCGAATGCTCAGAAGAAGCGGGGCAATCTGCTGCTCAGGTGACAAATCTAGTCCAATCTGGCATCCCAAATACCGCACTGCTGTGCCAGGAGGAATCCATCTAAAACCGGGGTCCGGGCTCCATGCCGGAGTGGGAGCACTACTGATCCAAAAGGCCACTGTCTTGCGCCAATTGATCAATGCTCCCGAAGCTGCACTAAAAACCTGGAGCGACTGCTCTGCCCGAAGAAGATTGGCCTCATGGCCATGCAAAAATAAGCCCGTGTCGTCTGCAAACTCAGCATCAAGCAGGTCCTCCCCCCGGACTGGGAGCTGGAGTCCTCTCAAACCAACCTCCTCTGCCATCAAATACATGCTCATAGCCTCCGCAAAGAAGAGAAAAAGAAAAGGGGCGAGGGGACACCCCTGTCGGACTGATCTGGTCAGCTCAAAACTCGGCCCCCGTCCTCCTGCAATCAACACCTGGCTACGAGCTGTGGAGTATAGAGCCGCCACCCCTCTGATCCATCCTGGCTCAAAGCCCAGGCGAAGCATAGTGCCCTCTAAGAAACCCCAATCAACTCTATCGTATGCCTTCTCAAAATCGAGAAGCATCACGACCAAGTCTTCGCCAAGAAATCTAGCTCGGGCCGTCGCCTCCCAGAAAGTAAAGATGTTGTCAAGGATACTGTGCTCCTTGACGAATCCTGTCTGGGTAGCATGAATCAACTCCCCCAAAAAGGGCTAGATCCTCAAACTCAAGGCCTTTGCTAAGACCTTGTAGACAGTGTTGAGAATCGTAATAGGCCTCCAATGCCGAATATCATCTGATACTCCCTCCCCCTTGGGGATAAGAAAGATCAAGCCCTCTGAAAAGCTCTGTGGCATCACCCCAGTGTCCAAAACATACTGAAAGCCCCTGCGGAGGCCTGGCCCCAAAAGGTCCCAATAGCGCATAAAAAAGGCCGGCGTCAGTCCGTCCTCCCCTGGGCAACTATGTTGTGGCAGGACCCTCAAGGCCTCGGCAAGCTCAATCTCTGAAAGAGGCGCACCAAGAACTGTACGCATACGATCTGTGACCCGCCTCTGCACATGGGCCCACACAGTCTGTCTGCAAGCATCTCTATCCTCAGTGGCTGGCTCCGCTGAAAGCAGGTCTCTATAAAATGCAGTGGCAATGGCTCTGATCTCCCCGGGCTCAGTAGCTACCGATCCATCCGGTCTACCAAGCTGACGGACTCCTGCCCGAGCATGGCAGGGTCCAGTGATCTCAACAAACTCCCCAGTCACTCTATCACCAAGCTGCGTCCACTGAGAGGCCTGACGACGATAGTAAAACTCATGTCTCTGCTCCTCTGCCTCTCTAACCTCCTGGCGTGCCTGGCTCAGCTGTGACGCCAACCACTCACATGCAGGCTGCTGCTCCTGAAGGCGCTGTAGCGAAGCAAGGCTGCGTCTCAGCCGATGCTCCCGCTCGCGAATCTCTCCCAGCCGTGTCAAAGCTGCAGCGTGCAGAAAACAGCTAAGCTCGATGAGTCCCTGGGCACACTGGCCTGCTGCATCCTGGTCAGAGCACTGACTATCATGCCAGATTCTCTCAATGTCCTCAGCGAGACTGGGATCTGTAAGTACCCTCTTTGGGATCCTCAACTGCAAGCTGGGCTCCCGTGTCCTCTCCTCCAATGTCAGGATAACTGGCGCATGATCTGAAAATGAGGTGCCAGCGAGAATGCCGACGGAGCCCCCTCGCTCCCCTAACCAGTCGCCCACATAAAAGCGATCAATCCGTGATAGATTAGTCCCTCCCTGTCGGCGATCCGACCGAGAGAAACTAAGACTGTCCTAAGAGCGGGAGAAGGCCCCATGCTGCCATGCATCAGTGATCCTCAGTGACATGCAAAACCGGTCCCAAGCTGCAAGCTCTGTGCCGTGCACTGTAACATGACTGCCTCCCACCCTATCGGCCGGGTCCTCAAGCATGTTGAAGTCTCCCCCGACACACCAATGTGCGGCCTCTGGCAATGCATCCGTAACCTGGGTCCAAAACTCTGCTCTAGCACTAGCATGATTAGGCGCATAGACGTTGAGCACGCCCAATAGCTCATCATGAATCCTCAGAATGACATACTGTGCTCTACCAGGCACAATGATCCCTCGATCCACAATGGCCTGCCGCCATACATCTGCAATGACCATGCATACTCCTCCCTGTCCACCCAAAGGACCAAACCCTGCAGACCAAAAGGTATCCCATCTACCAGGCATCACCGAACCATATCTCCGGATCCTGCTCTCACCCAAGTGGTGCTCCTGCATCATCAAAATATCAATGCTGCCACCAACCAGGCATCTCTGAAGCTCCTGCCTCAAGCAACCACGATAGCGTATAAAATGTGCTCCGCCCAGGCCCTGTACATTCCATGAGATGATCCTCATGGATGACCTGTTGAGGTGGATGCTGTCTCAGCCGTACGGCGGGCCTTCGCAAGCGGCTTGGATGGAGAGTAGTCCCCATCCGAGCGGCTGCGAATCTGCCCACCCGGTGTACTGCAAGAATCACGGATCAGGCGCCAGTGGCTGTGGCCCATGGCGACTGCCTCTCGCTCTGACAGAGCAACCTCGTGTATACATACATATCCAGGGTCGCGTGCTGAGTCTGCCACTATACGCACGACCAAATGACAAATCCCTGAGGCATCCACATTCCCGGGATCCAAGAAAAAATGAGCCAACTCCCATAGCCGGCCTATCACATCTGTCACCTCCAGATCGCTCACATGATGAGAAAACTCAACTGCCTGAGTCTTCAAAGTGCTAAGAGCGAGCTCTAGAGTCCACTCCCGATCGCAAGGGCCACATAGAGGGAACGAGAAGGCCACCGCTGAATCAAGTGCCTCCTCCCCGCGGGCCGGAGGTATCACTACATGAACTCGGATGGGTGCTGGCTCATGGGGGCCCTCTGCTCCAAAAAGCCGAGTGAAGGCGTAATCAAAAGCCTCCGATCGCTGTCTAACACCGAGGCGACTCAGCCGACTGCGGATAGATGATATCCGTGAAGCCCGAATCGGCATGGTAGGTCTCCTCTGTGGTGCTCGATCGAGGTCGGTGCTCAGCGCCCTCCGGACTGCGGGCGAACGCCAGGGGACTGCCAGGGCCTCCCGGGAAGGCGAGGCGGGTGGGGGGGGAGGAGGGGGGGGCGAGGGGGGTGGAGAGGGAGCCGCTGCCGAAACCAGAGCGGGGACGGGAGGAGGCGAAGGTGGAAGCGAGGCGGTGGGAGGGGACGGGGGTGGGGGTGGTGAAGGAGGGGGTGCTGGCATCTCCTGGTCCTCAGCCGTCGCCGCAGGGGTCTCCTCCTGGAGGGGAGCAAAGCTGTTCCTCACGGGAACCCAGTGAGGCTAAGACTGTGGCTGCTGCTGCACAGCGGTCTCTGGGCGTGCTGCTGTGGCTGTCTCCCTCGGCGGCGCCCCTGTCCAGGCTGCCACTCCGAGGTCTCTGTGGCCTGAGCAGGTGTCCCGGAGGCAGCCTGCCGTGCCGCATCTGTGGGCGGGCCATCAGGGGCCTGCTGCTGTGGTGAGGGTCGAGGTCTCCTGCGAGGGCAGGCCTTGGCCAGATGACCGACCTGCCTGCAAATGAAGCATTGGTTCGGGAGCCCCGAGAACTCCACTCTCTGATCAATTCATCCCCCCCCTATCCTAGGTAGCTGAATGACCTTAGGAAGGGAGGAGATGTCAGACACCAAAACTCTGACGGAAGGTAGCCCAGCTGCTCTGGCCACCACTGAAGCTGCTGTGGGGCCAGTCTCTAGTACCGAGCCCACCAATGCTCCTAGCCGAGAGAGGAGCGGAAGATACTCCCGGCGGAGTCCAGGGAAGCAAACTGTAACATGAAAAAGGCGTTCTCCCTACTCAACCGCTGCTGGGTCAAAGCCATGCTGCCAAGGTCTGAAGAAAGCCCGAGCACCCCTGATGTCAAGGGGACTCATGGCAAGGACCTTGGCCACGCTCTGGGCGGTCTCGAACTCGATCTGATAATGTCCACGGCCCAGTAGCTGTACGTCCAGGATCTTGCCCACATCTACAAGAAGGCGGGCCTGGAGAAGATCCCGGATCTCCCCTCTGCTGGGGCGAGTGCCGACTATACGGCAGATGGTGGAATGAGCCTGGAGGCGTTCCACCTCTGCGGTGAGGCTCGCTTCCTCTTCCGGCGAAAGAGAAATCCTGATGGGGGTGTCCTCAGGGGCGGGCGAGGGGGCTGCGGATGAGTCCCTCTGAGGCGGGGCGGGAGGAGCCTCCATCAGAGTCTGAAGCTAAGGCGAAGGCGAGGCGAAAGCGGAGATCCTGCAAGAAACGAGCTGCACACAGAGAGGCGGAAGACGAAGGCCGGAGAACCCCCTGGGGGCGGAAGTCAGCAAGAAAGGGGAGGGGGGGGGGGTGAAGTGGCGAAGGAGAAGCCCTAGGGGGGGGGGGGGGGGGGGCGGAAGCTGCGCGCAAGAGGGGCGGGGAGGAGAAATGCTGGCGGAGGGGGGGGTCGGGGCGCTGCAGAGGGGAGGTGGGCGCGAAGAAGGGGGGGGGCGCTGCAGAGGGGAGGTGGGTGCGAAGAAGGGGGGGGCGCGAAGGCGAGGAGGGGCGGCGGGCAATGCAGCGAGGGAGGGGGGCGCAGCAGCGAAAGCAGGCGGAGGGGGCAAAAGGAGGGGCGGCGGGCAGAGCAGCGTGGGAGGGGGGCGTAGAAGCGACAGCAGGCGGGGGGGGCAAGAGAAGGCGCGAGGAACGAGGGGGGCGTGGGGGACAAGCAGGCAGGTAGGCGGGGGGCGCAGGTGTGCAGGAAGCGCAAGCAGGGATGGGCGGGAGCTTCCCGCACCTTGGTATTTTGTAAAGCTTCTCAATCAATAAAGAAGTTCCTATGGGGGGGCAGCCGTTCCGGCTCAGTGTTGTGTTCCTTTTAGCATAGTATATGGTTATTTCCACTACGTTTTCACATCTTTGTTTGGTATTTGAAGTGTTTGACCATCGCACCAGGTTCCCGTCCGGTTTCACCCCTGGTCTCCCTGTTGCCGCCATCTCCTTGGAGGATTCCATGGCAGCCTCTCCATCTTCCCCTACCAAGGCAGTCCTCAATTGCCCTTTTATAGAAGGGGACGTTCAGCTCTTGAGATTCAGTTGCCTCTTTGGAGACTACCACTCTTATCTACAGGTTCATCAATAGCAAAGCTGCTTGAGGAGGCCACACTAAAAGGTGAGCAAAGCTGGATCTCCAACATCTAGTTCCTCAACAACAGGTACAGGGTAGACTTCGACTCACCGCTCTTGCCAACAAAGTACTGAAGCCCCATCACAATATGCAGTGCAGCACGTGCATACTTCACTAGATGGAACCATGGCTTTTCACACGACTCTAAGCTATTCGCTTCTATGGTTGGCTTTTCGAGTGACCATTTGACTCCAAGGCCTCCCAAAGGAATACTTGGAGATTCTCTCAATGATTGGGTGGCATCTTGGACAATTGAGACCCCTTAGATGACGTTAGTCATTGTGGCACCGCCTGTTCGACTCCCATCCCCTTGGCTCATCATTCCCTCACTAAAGAACCTCTCTCAACACCTTTTGATTCATCCCCTCAATTGGTCCCAAGTGCGTTCTTGGTCCCAATGCTGCTCCATCGGCGGGCCTGAGCCTTAGTGTAAATAATGGCCGCATGGCAAGTGGTTGGCAGCGTTATGGCTCACCCTAACCCCCCTTGAAACACATCCAACAAGAGATTACCCGGTGAACCGCAACTGTGGTGAGCATCTTTCCAATGGTCGGGCTCGTAACCCTTGAGGTCTCCAAGCTCTACAACTCCTTCAGAAGCAATTCCACCGCACCTCCCGTGAGCGTTGTCACACCGTCGTGTTGCACTACAGGTACTCGTCCCTCCTCTCACCTCACATCACTCACACACACTGAAACCGGCCTCTGGTAGAAACCAAAGTGCGGTAGACTAGCAGTCACCTATCCAATTGTAGTCCAGACAATTAAACAAATAAACCAGAGCTAGAGTGCTCCAAAACAAAAAGGAGAACGACACCTGTTGGCCCCAAAGCTTGGCGCCCCTTTCGGTATTTCTTATTAAATTTCAATGGAAAAGCTTAACAGAGTACAACAAAGCCAGTCAAGGAAAAGAAACCTGCATGTCCAATCTGCCTCAAGACCTCTTAGCATAGAGGATACACATACAGATCTGTGTCCCACAAAAGCAACACACTGTTGTCTCCTCTAATCAACCAAGACAATGCAACAAGGAAGCCTTGAGCACGCATCTGGCTGTTCCATGATCGTAGCCTCAAACTCAGCCAAAGAACAAATCCACCATCTAACTCTGTTTCCACCCTTCAAACTGCCACACCCCTCCTCTCACAAAGGGCCAAAAGAAACAACTCTGAAGCAGTCGTAAGCCAGTGGAGAGAGAGAGAGAGAGAGAGAGAGAGAAAGATATTTAGCGGGTACACTGCTGTCCCTCAGTCCAATCCTCCTCAAAAACACCAGCCCTGAGAGTATAGAGTATGCTGTCCTGAATTGCAGCCACCCGCCTTTGCCCTCCAGAGCTCACACGAGGGGAAGAGAAAGAAGAGAGAAAGAAGAGAGAGAAAGAAAGAAAGATTTTATTAACGTCTTCCAAAAGACCGAACTCGGCCTATGAGACAAATCAGTGTACCTGTGTGGGGTATCCTTTGTCATCCCAACAAAATGAAAAAGTACTGAACTAAAAAGCTGAATCTGGGTGTGCAATAAGTACAATGAGTGGGGGGGGAGGGGATGGAGCTCTACTACTAGGAGAATGCAAAGCTATATGCATGGAGTATACAATCATGATATGCAACCTAGCTAGCTCCATCCTGTACCATATTGGGGGTATAAAATGGTATACATCAATGAAGGGGGTGTCCACAGCCCCCTGATAAACATGCCTGGATCTGCTCTGAAGCGAGTCAATCCCTCCGCACCCTCTCTGTGAAACTGAGCTCTGATCTCTGTCATCTCTCTCTGGTATAAACGTGGTGTCCGAAAGCCAGGTGTCCAGCCTCTCCCTAAACTTATCCATAAGAAAGTTTTAAGTCCCTAAGGCCCTTTTAAGTTTATTAAAACTTATCCCTAGGGGCCACTTATGCTTAGGGACCACCCAAGGTTAAAACATTATAAATATTAAATCCCTTGGTCCCCCTTCACACTTGGGAATGTCCACACATGTTACCATTTGTCAAGGCACCCAAGTATGAATCGTGAAATATTTATCTTGCTCACCGACCACCATGCCCACACTTGTGCTGTACCAATTTCACAGGGTCAAGACATACCCCCCTCTTGAAAAATGGCAAGCGTCCTCGATTGCAATCTAGTAATACAACAAGACATCCAAAGTGAAAAGTACAATATGGCAAGATCAACGTCCCAATCTCTCTAAGCCATGCATATGTAGCAACATTCACTGCAAACCCATGGTGGAGTAATAGTCCAAGTTGTATACCACTATGAACCACAACATCCAATGTGACTAGTACACATATATCATAGAAGTCCCATAAAAAGATGTACTGTCAGCCATCAGTACCTTCGGGTGAGACAAAAGCTGCACCAAGCGACCTCTAGATGTCATCTGAGCCTCTCTGTATCAAGGGAGCGGAGGTGCTACCCCCCTCTTGAGCATCAGGCAATGCTCCAGACCCATGCCTGGATCTTATCCTTTGTGTGCAAAATAGGTGGTACCTTCTTCCCTCCTTCCACAATCTCAAAAGGTGCCTTGCCCGTCGAGGTATGAACGGTGTTGTTATAAGCAAACTCCACCAAAGGAAGATACTTTTCCCATTGTTGCTTATGTTCTGACACATAACACTTAAGAAGATCTAACACTGTGGAATTAGCCTCTTCCGATTGACCATCTGTTTGTGGATGAAACGATGATGAAAACTTGAGAGTTGAACCCATGTTGTCAAACAACCCTCTCCAAAATAATCTCGTCATCCATGGATCACGGTTACTAATGATAGACGAAGGCATGCCATGATACTTGAAGATGTTCACCATGAACAACTTCACCATGTGATCAACTTTGATCGTCTTATGCACGGGAATGAAATGAGCCTGCTTACTGAACCTGCATATGATAGTCCAAATGCCATCATTCCCCGTTTGCTTCCTTGGAAGATCAAATATAAAATCCATAGCAATGCTCTCCCATGGTCTATCTGGAATAGGTAAAGGCTGAAGTAACCCTCGTGTCTTCTGACGGTCAAACTTCACCTTCTGACATACGATGCATTGCCTAACAAAAGCATCAACATCTCTTCTCAAGGTTGGCCAATAAAAGAAAGCCTCAACTGCCTTTACCGTGGCGTCAATACCTCTATGACCTGCATACGGTGGAGCATGACT
Source organism: Cibotium barometz (assembly GCF_041138505.1). Lineage (NCBI taxonomy): Eukaryota > Viridiplantae > Streptophyta > Polypodiopsida > Cyatheales > Cibotiaceae > Cibotium > Cibotium barometz. The sequence goes on along the minus strand of NC_141052.1, from coordinate 56,914,064 downwards.
TTCAATCATAACCTTGAGTCGTAATTGCCTGGTAACACAAAGTCTACCATGCATCGACAAAAAGCCATCCCTGAGAGTATAATGATCATGCCGCTCACCCTCAGACATCTAATCATAGACCCTTCCAAAATCCTCATCCTGGGCATACTGCTCTTTCATCTCATCAAGCTCATGATGATAAGCAAGTGAAACTGCTGAGACCTGTGGCTTGCGTAACAAAGTATCTGCCACAACATTCTTTTTGCCTTCCACATGTACAATCTGAAAGTGGAACATAGACAAAAAGTTGGCCCATCTCATATGCTTCTCAAAAAGTTTAGTTTGCATGAGGAAATAACGCAAGGTCTGATGATCTGTCTGCACAGTGAAATCAGCCCCAAGCAAATAGTGTTTCCATGTAGAAAGAGCATGAATTATAGCCAACATCTCTTTCTCATAAACCTGTAAATGCTTCTCGGCATTTTGTAATATACGACTCTCATAGGCTATCACATGTCCTTCCTGCATGAGAACTGCCCCTATGTTGTTCCCACATGCATCGCACTGGACAACAAAAGCCTTTCGGAGATCTGGTAATACCAATACGGGATCTAAAGTAAGCTTTTCTTTAAGCTTTTTAAAGGCTGCAATTTCTCGATCAGCCCATCGAAACGGAGTTCCCTTCTTAGTTAAAGCATGAAGGGGCGAAGCAATCTCAGCAAAATACCATATGTACCATATTTGGTGGGGTACTCCCTGGAATTAGATCAATAGCATGATCTTCTGGCCTTTCCGGAGAAAGTTCTCCTGGCAATGACTCGGAAAAACAATCCTGGAACTCACGTAAGAAATCAGTCCTGTCTTTATCTAACATAGACAAGTTAGATTTAGACTCATCATCTTTTGCATCCTTTACAAAAACCAAGTACGCGGAAAGATGCTTTTTCATTACTGATGAAATGGCCGAAGCTGATACAATAGGAACAGATTCCCCTTTAAGCTTTACATCCAAAATATGCTTTTTTCCTCTATGAGTCAAACTAATCTTCCTGTTGTACGTATCCACCACCGCATGTACTCTATGATGGCACCATGGAATACCCAACAAAACATCACACCCATCAAGTGGCATGATAAAGAACTCCTCACTGTCCACATAACCCTGCACATGAAGCCTGAGCTTCCCAATAATAGGGATAACGGGTTCTGCATACCCACGACAAGCCATATTAGCCTCATACAAAGGCCCCATCTCCTCTGCGCGGATCCCCAATCGGCCAGCCAAATCCGGTGAGATAAAGTTGGCTCTAGAACCTGTGTCAAAGAAAATCAAGGCATTCTGATCTCTCACTTTGCCCCATGCCCTGCACAACTCAGTCTCTTCACCACCTGGCTATTCCCCAACAAGATCAGGAACTATTCCTGTAGAAGGCTTTGGTTTAGTTCTTTTGGGACTTACGCTTGGGACACTTAAGACATATGTCCCTCCTCAGTACAGAAAAAGCACTTCCTAGCATCCATCAAAGCCTGTCTCTCCTCAGGAGTTCTTTTGGGCATCGGTAACTTCTTATACCGCTTCTCTGTAGACCCTTTTGCATCACGCGAAGCATGCCCTGACTTTTCAGATTTCTTGCTTGAGCTTTTACTTCCTTTAAATCTAGATGAGACTCCATTGAGTAACGCATTTGCCGTCATAGCATTCTCTATCATCTGCGACATATTTGTTACTCGAGTCTTTATGCAATAGTCACGCACTTCCTTGGGCAGGCCACAACCATACTTCTCGACCTGCTCAGACAAAGGCACTGCACGATAAGAAGTAACTGGGAGTAAAGCTTCCCAAAACTTCTTATTATAATCCTCAAGATTTTCACACTTCGATGCATCCAACTTGTGCCATGCTGTCATTACATCCACCTCAAAAGTAGATGTGAGCCACATGGAAGAGAACACCTGTTTAAACTATATCCAAGTAGATGGTGCTATGCCCTACAAAAGAAGAGTGGACCACCACTGCAATGCATTGCCCTTGAGAAAAGTCACAGCTTTTCTCACCTTAGAGGATTCCGTGTAATTTCCACCAAAAAAGTAGCATCAAACTGCTGTAAAAAGGTAAGTGCCTTTAGCTTGTCTTTGGCCCCGCTGAACGTGTCAAATTTCACTACAGCTCCCCCTTCCTTATAATCCTTCGCCTTACCCATAGGCGTTAGATTATCGTAAGGAAGTGGCTTCACAAGATTGCTACCCCCAGCATTCATGCCCATCATAGGGTCAACATTGCCAATTCCCACACCTGGCATACCATACATTCCTGCTGATCCCCCCATGTTTCCAAACATACCACTATGCAAACCGGGCTGCATGCCCCCATACATGTTTCCTTGCATTCTGGGGTGCATACCACCATACATATTCACCTGCATACCAAGCTGAAAATTAGCTCCAAAATTCCCTTGCATTCCCATGCCTCCCTGAGGGTATCCCCCAGTCATTGATTGGAACACGAAACCACCGCCAAAATAGCCTGGATGCATAGACTGTTGCGGAATAGGTGGCTGTCCGAAAAAGGAACTCTGTGGGTTCGCACCAAAAGTGTTCTGCATGTTGGGAAACAGTCCAAAAGCAGGATCCTGTGGGAAGGCACCACTATTAACCTGAGGTGGGTTCCTAGAATGTTCATTCTTCTTCTTCTTCTTAGGTTCAGAAGGGGCTCTCATAAATTCAGCAAACTTCTCACTTTGTGTGAGCTGCATAAACACATCCACTACGCCTGCCAAGCGAGCTTTAAACTGGGCATCATCTTCCTCTTGACTTGGCATGTCTTCTGGCTGCGTTACATCCTCATAACGTGCATCTTCTGCAGCCTATTCTCTTGCAAGAATATCCTCAGATTCATTTCTCTTCGCAGAGGTCTCTTGCTCTTCCTCTTCATCATAAAAATAGTCATCTTCTGAGTCTGACATGTTGCTGAAATTTTCAGCAATGGCTTTCCTCGAGACAACCACGAGCTCACCCCCTTAAAGAAAGTTGATGATGGGTCCCGGCAACGGAACCTTGAAACCGGCCTCTGGTAGAAACCAAAGTGTGGTAGACTAGCAGTCACCTATCCAATTGTAGTCCAGACAATTAAACAAATAAACCAAAGCTAGAGTGCTCCAAAACAAAAAGGAGAACCACACCTGTTGGCCCCAAAGCTTGGCACCCCTTTCAGTATTTCTTTATTCAATTTCAATGGAAAAGCTTAACTAAGTACAACAAAGCCAGTCAAGGAAAAGAAACCTGCATGTCCAATCTGGCAACCCTCAAGACCTCTTAGCATAGAGGATACACATACAGATTTGTGTCCCACAAAAGCAACGCATTGCTGTCTCGTCTAATCAACCAAGACAATGCAACAAGGAAGCCTTGAGCACGCATCTGGCTATTCCATGATCGTAGCCTCAAACTCAGCCAAAGAACAAATCCACCATCTAACTCTGTTTCCACCCTTCAAATTGCCACACCCCTCCTCTCACAAAGGGCCAAAAGAAACAACTCTGAAGCAGTCATAAGCCAGTGGAGAGAGAGAGAGAGAAATGAAATGAAATGAAATGTTATATTAACGTCTTCAAAAGGCCATAATGACCTATGAGAGAGAGAAAGGTATTCAGCGGGTACACTCCTGTCCCTCAGTCCAATCCTCCTCAAAAACACCAGCCCTGAAGGCTGAGAGTATAGAGTATGCTGTCCTGAATTGCAGCCACCCGCCTTTGCCCTCCAGAGCTCACACGAGGGGAAGAGAAAGAAGACAGACAGAGAGAGAGAAAGATTCAAATTGCGCCTGCTGACCTGTCAACCGCCTCTCTCTTGTCTTTGTACCCACTGTCCTGTAGCCGCTTGTACCAGTTGCCTTGCACCAGCTGTCCTGCACAGACTTGCACCAGCCAACTTGCGCCAGCTGTCCTGTACAGACCTGCACCAGCCGACCTGTACAGACCTGCACCAGCCGACCTGCGCCAGCTACCCTGTAGAACCGACCTGTACCAGTTGCCCTGCAGCCGCCTGCGCCAAATAACCTGCAGGCAGCCGCCTGTATGAATCGCCGCCTGTACCAGCTGGCCTGCACCGACCTGCACCAGCTGTCTTGTACCAGCCGACCTGTACCAATCCCTTCAGGCGACCTCATGCTTCCTCTCCACGCAGCCAGCCGCCTTCCCCTTTCCCAAAAGCAAGAGAGAGAAGGGGAGAGAGGCGTGTACCTCCAAAAATGGAGTAGCCTCTCCCCAAACTTATCCATAAGAAATTTTTAAGGCCCTTTTAAGTTTATTAAAACTTATCCCTAGAGGCCACTTATACCTAGGTACCACCCAAGGTTAAAACATTATAAATATTAAATCCCTTGGTCCCCCTTCACACTTGGGAATGTCCACACATGTTACCATTTGTCCGGGCATGCAAGTATGAATCGTGAAATATTTATCTTGCTCACCGACCACCATGCCCACACTTGTGTTGTACCAATTTCACAGGGTCATGACACACACTGACTAGCATGAATTAGAGAGAGAGATTAGCAAGAGGATTAGCAAGAGCAAGACTCAATTCCACAATGGGAGAGTATGTTGTATTATGAGAGAAATTCACTTATATACATGGCCATAAGTGTTCACACGCACTTAAACTATGGCCGACCGGGCACTTTAGGCTCATAAGAGGCCTAATGCTATTACAATGACCTGCTGTCTATCTTCAGGGAGGTGAGGAGAACCTCCGCCGCTTCGCCTTAGCCATGGACAGGTTTTGCAGAGCTTCGGGCGCTTTGATCAACTGGCACAAGTCGTGTGGGCTGTGGGTCAGCTCTATGCCCCCCCCGACTTGGAGGCCAGTTGACGGTTTTCAGTGGCTGCCCCCTGGCACTACAGTGCGTTATTTGGGATGTTATGTGGGCATTGACATATCTCCGGAGCAGCAGATAGCCCCCCTTCTTCTGAGCATTCGGAAGAAGCTTCTGTATTGGAGTACCGCTCGTTTATCTCTGGCTGGCCGAGTAGTTGTGGCCAACCAGGTTTTGCTTGCTACTATGTGGTACATCACTTCCTGCTGGGCCTTCTCTCAGGCATGCATTGGCCAGGTGCAACGGCTCATCAGGAACTTTCTTTGGTCCGGTGGCGACGGGCGGCCCGCCAGGGCCAAGGTGGCATGGGCGGTGATCACTCAGCCGAGGGAGAGAGGCGGCCTGGGCATTGTTGATCCTATTTGCCAAAGCCGAGCATTGCTTGGCAAGTTGGTAGTTCGTGGCCTCCTGCCAGGCGCTGAGCCGTGGAAGGAGTTTCTTGTTTCCAGGATGCTCAGCCGCACCCCCTCTCTTAGCGGCCCCTGGACCCCCAGCATTAGGTGGATCTTTACAGAGCAGCGATCCAGAGGAGTGGGCCTTGGCTTCGAGGAGCGTTTTGCAGCTAGCCTTCTGAGGGCCTGGTCGCATCTGAGGCCGTCACTCTTTCAGACTCCTCCGGGCACCGATGAGGAGCGCCTGAGGCAGCCATTGATCTGGAACCCCTTGATTCGACTTCCCAGTGGCCATATGGTTGGATCGCGGTCTCACGTGTCGTGGGGCCCTTTGAGCTCCGGCCCAGCCCAGTCCCTGGACGACTGGATATGTTTTCAGCAGGCTGCCTCTAGAGGCCCAGGAGAGGAGACTCAGTGGGATGAGGGGCAGAGAGTTGATGAGACAGGACATTGAGGCGGCCATCCCCCGGGAGTGGCGGACCCCATTACAGGACCCTCCACCTCCACAGTGGATGGGTGTCTTTACTCGGCATGAGATCCTTCTAGCGGTCTGCGGCACAGCGGAGAGAGTCGCCCCACTCACTTTCGAGGTGGGAGAGGGTGGCCAGCTTCAGAGGACACGACTAGATTTGGATGGGCTCCAGGGTTGTATTCTTCAGAGGGTGCGGGTGGTCGGCTTTCATCAGAGACAGTGGCATGTAGACCCCTCACCGGCCTCGATAGGAGAGGACTGTTCTTGGAGATTATGGGCTTGGGACAGCAGGCCTCTTATTCGCCTTCAGTGGGATCCAGGTGAGTGGTTTTGGCGAGATCCCTACTTGGCCCCTACCAGCCCAGGCATCCCCTTTTTTCAGTACACAGCGAGGCTGGGGCGGCGGATTCAGAGGCACAGGATAGCGAGCACCCCGCCGGCGGCCGAGCATTGGCGGCGACAGGGGCTCTCCCCTGCCTTTCTTAGGGACTTCTGGCAGCGCCTGTGGGCCAGCTTCCGGCCCCGGAAGGTGACGCTTTTTCTCTGGCTCACAGCGCATAGAGGACTGGCTGTGGGGGCATGGCTAGCTTTTGGCAGACACCCAGCGTCCTGCCCTCGGTGCGGCCATGCACAGGAGTCGCAGCGGCACTGCTTATGGGATTGCCCACAGGCTCAGCAGGTCTGGCAGCGCGCTCTCAGGATGGTTTTTGCAGGCTCACCAGGTGAGATGCTGGTGACGTGGGGTGCGGTGGCTTGGGCCACGGACAGCGGCCCGGCCCTTGGATATGAGGACGTCCCTGGCAGCGCGACCATCCAGGTCTCTGACAGGGCGATGGTGGTGGTTCCGACGCCAGACTTCTCATCGGCAGCCCCTCAGGAGGGGGTCGGGCACAGATGGGAGGTGATCAGCAGCATGACGGCTTGGCACATATGGAGAGCCCGATGCAGGGAGGCCATTGACCGCCAGGCGACTCCACCGGCGGAGGTCATACAGGCCCTCTGGGTGGACATCATTCACACCTTGAGAGGACACTGGGGGAAACTCCAGGGCGACTCGGATCGCATGAGAGGGCGCCGCAAGGCTTTCCTCCGCACTTGGCACCCTGGCCCTTTCCTCACCGCGAGGGGCGAGGATGTCACTTGGCACTACAGGCCTCCAGTCTGGCTTTTCTCACCTCCTACATGTACTACTAGGTAGCCCCCCCCAGAGAGCGGCCAGCCACGGGGGTGGAGCTCAGGAGTTCACTGTGTTTTATCCCTCCTTGCGAGGTGAGCTTTGTAGCCTTATGGCGTTTTCTCATTAACTAATAGAAGGATCTTTTTCCCGGAAAAAAAAAAATGCTATTACAATGACTACTCTCATAATATATCCATGAAGTACATCACTTGGGACTTCATCCTATATGCTACCACGTGCTCTTGAAGCGAGAATTGCCATAAATACTCCGTCACACCATTACGTGCTCTCGTCCAAATTGTAGATTTGGACACCATTGCTTCATATCTTGAATGTATGACCCTTTGGTGTATCTACCTTGACTCCTTGATGTAACATAATGGTGGTAGTTCTTGTTAACCCTAGGAATGGGTTAACAGCAAGGGGTTGTGTAACTCCGAGTGAGCAGACCCCTTAAACACTTTACCATCACTGCAACTAAATACTTAAATTGACCACAACCTTAAACATATGACACTTAATTCCACAAAACTGTAACAGAGACGTGCACATCTGACACCACAGAGGCCGGAATGGGTCGACCAGCCCCTTGGAGTATTTTATTACCCAATGAGAAAATATTATGTACAAGCTTTGCGGGAGCACACGCTCCAGTGATAATTTTATCCACATACAACCATGAATAATTTATAAACATGGCCTGTCATCAAAATGGCCCATGAAAATGCCAAGAACATGTATATTCTGTGTGGATACCAGCCAACATGGCTGTCCAAAAACCGATATGGTTGAATCATAAGCCCATAAAGTTGTCTATAAGCCAATATTGCTGAGATACAATACCCCATGGCAATAGCAAGTGCCCAATCGCTCAAATACATGCCCAATTGCTATAGCAAGTGCCCAATGGATATCCATATATGTATGTCGAGCACGTTTGGTTCTCTAATATTTAGTTAAGTGGAAGGATAGACTAGAAGAAAGCTCAACTTGGGAGAAGATAAGCAAGTCAATGAAGAGATTCTCTAATATTGTTTCCGAGGACATAAACGTTTCTTAGGGGAAGAAAGTGTTACATGTCTTGAATTGACGGGATTCCCCTAGGGACCGGGGCATAATTAGGAGTCTAGAGGGCTTAGCCAACGTTTTAGGTGGCCACTGTGAAGATGAAAGACTTCGAGAATGCCCAAAGGCATTAATTGAATACTAATGATGAAAGGCCCAAAACGGGTGGTTTAATCCTTACCACATGGCAAGTGTTGGGCAACGAAGTGTAGAAGTCATGATTCAAGGAAATAGCAATTCGTGCTTTAAGAGAGAATTATGCAACCAAGAAAGGAGCATACTATGGTTGGGTGGATAAGCTAAAGCAAGCCTTTTGTAGAATTCAAGGATTTTCCCCTTTGTGTTCTTTCCATGAGATTATGTTAATTACTAAAAGTAGGGTTGTGGATCATCATATCTAGTCGAGATGATTTATATTGTCTGAATTGGCTCAATCCCTTGATTCTTGGCTTCATTTCTCCAAGCTGCCCCTGCCATTACAGTCAGAGCGCCTTCCTGGTCTTCAAATGGCGGCAAACCTCATCAACAACATCGACTCTTACATTCCCCAAGAGTGGCAAACCCCTCTAGTCTAGCCTCCCTCCCCTACTATGTGTGGCAATCGTCTCCTGCTATGACATCCCTGTTAGCACATTCACCCCCACTTTCTGCCCATTTCTGGTGTCCTTTTTGTCCCTTTTGCATGGCCCTTGATTGTGGGCTGGCCACACCTATTTTATATATTTTTTTTGGGATTTTTCCCAACCCATTTGGTATTTTACCAGTCGGCCAGCTTCTTTGCTCCAGTCGGCCAGCATATTCAGCTCCAATCGGCCAGCCCTCCTCACCTATAAATAGGTGGGGCTGGCCTCACTTTTCATTCAGTTTTGTACATATTTTGCTCCCTCACTTATCAGACTATCTGTGTCTCTTGCTTGGGACTGTTTTGCTTCAGTATATTCAGCATAGTTGCTCCATATCTCTCTCTCTCTTGCACTCTCTATTCAGCACACTCTAGTGCCCTTTTGCTTCCGCTCTGTCCACTCTTTCATGGCATCATCACTCCCGGTTCAGCGACTCCTCTGCTGCCCCAGATTCAACCCTATTTTCAGTACCCTCTCCTCCGCCTTTTTCTCCGATTTGCAGCCTCTTTGTTGCTGCGTTTTCTGGACAGCACCTGCTGATCACTTCTTCTTCAGATTGGCTTCATTGCTTGCAGCCATCAGGTAATTTTCTGATCAGCGTTTCATTCCACGTGGAGTTTGGACATAGGCGGCCTGTTTTTTCAGGACAGCAGCCCTTTTTTGGCTGCATTTTCCTATCCATTGGTCATTCCCTTTTGCAGAGGGGGTTTGTGGTGTTTTGGGCTTTGGTGGCACCCTTGGTACCTGTGGAGGTCACTTCTTCTTCAGAGATTGTGCGTTTTTTTGAGGAGAGCCCAAGCTATTGTCCTTGTTGATGCCTTTCCCTCTTGCACCCTCTTACAGCATATTCCCAAGCCTTCTGTGGCTGCCTTTTCTCTCTGTATCAAATCCGCATTTTTTGCTCCCCTCTTCTGGTGACCTCAAGGTTGGAGGTACAGTCGACAGAAGCTTCTGCGTTTTTTTGCTACAGGAGGATTTTCAGGTGCTGTCCAGCCTCTTAGGGCTGCGTTTTGGTGGGAGGAAGGGCCCTATATCAGCGTTTTCTGATTTGGACAGTTTTAGGTTATGAGGGTTGGTCCTATTGATTGGATCAATGATGACAACTTCAGATTTGGCTCCCGTACCACACTCTAGTTATTTCCTTGATGAGGCAGACAAGTTGGATGGTGGTAACTTTCAGTCATGGAAGTTGCACGTTACTTCTATTCTCAGGGAGTATGGTTTGATGGAGTCTCTCTCCTACAAGAATCGGTGCTTGCCGGACCTTGCCTCTGCGGAGGATGTGTCGGTGGAGGAAGACTGACGGACAGATCTATGGCTTTCTCCTCCTGAATTGTCAGGATTTGGTTCTTCGACACTTCATCTATGCTCCTGATGATGTGTCTACTTTCTCTGTGTGGCAGTTGCTTTGTGACCTGTATGGTGATGCCAGTGATCGACTGATGGTTTCTACTTCTGGGTGCTTTGCAGCCAGTGATCTTGTGGATACCTCTTTTGGAGATGTTCCTGCAGTGAAGGATAGTGGGCTAGTTTTGCTCACTGCATCTGAGGAGTTTGTTTCTCCTATTGCCTTGCCTTCAGTTTCTGTGCACGGTCTTACGATGGGCAATACCAGGCAACCTTAAAACTTGCAATATATATGTGTGTGTGTGTGTGTGTGTGTGTGTGTGTGTGTGTGTGTGTGCACACACACACACACTTCTTTTTTGTGAAACCACTGCTTCATCATAAAGAGAATGTGGGGGAGAGGAAGAGCTTCAAACCCTAGCAAGCAAACACACACACACAAGAGAGAGCAAGACACAAGAGAGAGATGGATAGCTGATTTTTTTTTCTTTCTTCTTCTTCTCTACTCAACCAACATAACATAAGATAAGAGTACACACTATATGGGTTAGTACTCAACTACAACATACAAGGGTCGGTCCATAATGTGAACCCGACTAAATGAACTGGCGCTATAACTATGCCAGTCTTTAGTAATCCAAAATGGTTGTCACACAGCCTGTCATCCCACTGGCCGCATATCACCCATAATCTCACCAACCATGCCAGTGGTGTAGATGCGGAAGCTATCACCCAGGCGGGTCATCAATGTCCACTGTAGCACTAGTTGAGCTCGATATCTCAACACTCCCCCTCGAGATCAACTCCACACACTCAAGTAAGCTCCTAAACCTGTGGAGCTTCTCTGTGCCCAATGCCTTCGTGAAGATGTCAGCCACCTGATCCTCTCTGCTGACATATACCAGATCTACATCTCCTACTAGAATCTTCTCCCTCACAAAGTGATAATGCACCTCAATGTGCTTCGTTCTAGCATGATATACTGGGTTACTGGCCAATTGTATAGTGCTCATGTTGTCACAATATATGACAACTGCCCTATCCACGAGCTCTCCCATGTCACCAAGTAGCTTCTGAAACCAAGCTACCTCACAAGCTACCATAGCAGCAACCCTATACTCTATCTCTGTACTTGACAAGGCAATTATTGGCTACTGCTGCTCCAACTCACAGTAGCACTCCCAAATGAGAACATAAAACCACTGGTAGATGTCCTGTCTGCAATACTACCAGCCCAATCAGCATCTGTGTACCCATGCAACTGTATCTCTGTACCAGCCTCATAGAAAAGTCCATAATCAATTGTGGACTTTATGTACCTGAGGATCCATTTAGCTGCATCCAAGTGTGGCTTCCTAGGGGCCAGCATAAACTGGCTCACAAGTCCAACATCATAGCTCAAGTCTGGCCTTGTAATGGTCATGTAGATCAACCTACCCACTATTGGCCTGTATGTAGTGGGGTCCTCCAAAAGCTCACCTGTATCTGCGGAAAGCTTTGTGTTCTACTCCAATGGCACCGAAATAAGCTTACAGCCTGTCATACCATACTTGGACAACATGTCCAAGCCATACTGCCTCTGCAATAGCAAAATGCCATGAGGTGATCTCACCACCTCTATGCCCAAGAAATACCGCAGCTCACCCAAATCCTTCATCTCAAACTTCTGCTTCAAAAGCATCCTGACATCATGTATGTCTGCATCACTATCACCAGTGATAATCAAGTCATCCACATAGATGACTAATAGCATGATCCCTCTGTGTCTTTTTCACATATAGTGAAAAATCTGCATTGGATATCTGAAATCCAATGGTGACAAGATATTCCCCGATCTTGTTTAACCATGCTCTGGGTGCCTGCTTCAAGCCATACAAGGCTTTGCGTAACCTGCACACAAAATCTAGATATGCATCACTCTCATAACCTGGTGGCTACATCATGTACACTTCTTCTTGTAAATCACCATGCAAGAAAGCATTCTTTACATCCATTTGATGTAAAGGCCAACCCTTCGCTGCAGCCATAGCAATGACAGCTCTCACGGTTGCCATTCTTGCAACCGGACTGAATGTCTCCTCATAGTCTATGCCATAAGTCTGCTCATAGCCCTTGGCAACCAATCTTGCCTTGTACCTGCTCGCTAAACCATCAGCATTGTGCTTGACTTTATACACCCACTTATATCCAATTGCCTTCTTTTCCTTAGGCAAATGCACTAACTCCCATGTTGCATTTGCATCAAATGTTGCCATCTCCTCATCCATGGCATCTTCCCATTTCTTATTTCCAAATGCCTGCTCAAAGCAAGTGGGCTCAACCTCTTGTATTGCTTTTACTATGTAAGCATAATGTTGGACTGTATATCCATCATATCTCAACCTGTCAACAGGGTATCTAACCCTCATAGACTGAGCAAAAACAGCTCTACCAGAACTTCCAGAAAATTACCGAAAATACCCTGCAGTGACGAAACGAGGCCCGTAACGCCCCCGATACGCGAATCTGGTTGAAAAATTTTTGTCCAACAAGACAATACACCCCTACCCTGTAGCTCCGCTCCCACGAAGACAGCTCCTCAATCGGAGATATGTAGCTCCCAGAGCTACTGAGGGGGTGTTGTACCTAAACCAAGAAGGGGAAAGAGATGATGGTGCTCTTACCCGTGTAGTACTGCTTCCTTCCTTGCTTGTTCTTGCCTCCTCAGCTCTCACACGAACCATGCTCTAATACCATAAAGAGAATGTGGGGGAGAGGGAGAGCTTCAAATCCTAGCAAACACACACAAACACACACAAGAGAGGGATGGATAGCTGAATTTTCTTCTATCTTCTTCTTCTCTACTCAACCAACATAACATAAAGATAAGAGTACACACTATATGGGTTAGTACTCAACTACAACATACAAGGGTCGGTCCATAATGCGAACCCAAATAAATGAGCTGGCGCTATAACTATGCCAGTCTCTAGTAATCCAAAATGGCTGTCACACAGCCTGTCATCCCACTGGCCGCATATCACCCATAATCTCACCAACCATGCCAGTGGTGTAGATGCGGAAGCTATCACCCAGGCGGGTCCTCAATGTCCGCCGTAGCACTAGTTGAGCTCGATATCTCAACACATCAAGGATTGTAGGGTACATTCATAGCTGTCCCAAGTTGGGACAGCTACTCCTCATATATCAGAAACACTGGAAAAATACTTCCAGTTATTAAGAGGAAAGATCTCTGGGATCAAAAGAATCTCAGAGTGAAAGGTAAAGAGACCTCCTAAAAAAAGGAGAGCATATGATCTCCTCATGACTGAAAATGAGCTGATTTCGTGCATGGTAGGTCGTCCACAAAGGCACAGTATCTGGTTCAAGAAAGAAAAAGAGTGTAATCCCGCAAAGGTGAAGAAAGGCGGCCAAATATCCAGAAGGATTTCCCGAAGTTGCTGTTGGGAAATCGCAATCTCAAGTGCCCTGACAGTCTGTCCAAGAGAGCACGAGAAGAGGGGCATCCCCATAACAAATGAATAATTGTCTCTCAATAATGAGAACCTCTCTTACAGGAGGCAAGTGCAATATTTCTCTTGGCTAAGAAGGTGCCAACCGGGAATGTACCCACAATGCATCTCCACAAGAAAAGTCTAATGCATCTCCACAAGAAAAGTCTATGTTTGAGAGGCAATTTTCTTTTCCAAATTGCAATCAAAGAGGCCTTCCACCATCAAAGAGGTTTGTTTACATGCACTAATTTGCATGTGATTGTATCCAAGGTGGAGGGAGCAAAATTTTATAGGCTCTAGCTGCCGTGAGGTGATGGAATGAAAAAGGAGTAACTTGGAAGTTGCTTGTCAAATTTCCAGTCTCTTAATCTTTCCTCATCCTCAAGTGGAAGCACCGGCTGAAAATCTTGCAATATAGAGCTTATTTCATGCCATACATGCATGTGATGCATACCTAGATTATATCTTTCTGACAGCTTGTGGAAAGGAGAATACATTGCCGTGATCATCAACATCATCATCAACTAAGCATACATCAAAGTTGGAGAGAAAGTATGCTTTTCTGGGTTGTAATGCAGCCAAAGAATGCTGAAAAGCCCTACTCCAATGAATACTTTCTTTTCGCAAGGAATTGCCTCTATCTGGAGGTTTGCCCAACCAAGAAAGATGACAAAATTGCCAATCATGTATAAGCTTAGTGGAATAAGGGCAGCTCACAATCCAACCTTCAAATTTTCCAAATATGGCATCTTGGTGAGAAACTATCCAATCCCCAAAAGCTTTTGTTTTCATAGTCACAATCAAATGTGCCAACATTAAAGTCCAAGGTTGCTTTTGGTGAAGGAATTCAAGAAGTAAAGTTGCCTTTCTTGCAATGACATGGCAGTGAATATTGAGTATATTCAGGCCTCCATGCATTTTGGGAGTGCATACAAGTTCTTTTTTGATCTGACAGCCTTTCTATCTGTTTTTGTCCGCCACAAACATTCTAAAGCTTTGGACATGAAACTATCAATATCCTTATTTGACCACGGCATAAGAGGCAAGTGGAATTAAGACATGATGATGGATCGGACAATACACAGCCATACATGTATTGGCCATGTCAACTTCCAATACTCAATTTTATGATTCAACTTATCTATGACCCATTGTCTTTCTTGCTTGAGAGACACTTTCCATCTGATAGGATATCCAAGATGCCGTACAATATGATGTGGAGGTAATATGAAACTTGGCCAAAGAACGGAATGCCAATCACATTCTTTAAGAGGCAATAGCTTGGGCTTAGTAAAATTAACCTTCAATCCCACAGCTAGTCCATATAGCTTCAAAGCATTCATGATTGCATTGACATCATGTTGTGTGTTTCTCGGAAAAAAGAAGGAATCATCTGCATACGCTTGACTAACAAATTGGCTAGCTCCTGTAGTGTCAATACCATGCAGCTTCCCTTCTACAATCAAATTATCCATATACAAGAGCAATGGATGAGTCGCTATCGCATAAAGCAAGGCACTTAATGGACATCCCTGTCTCCATGGAGCAGAGAGTTCATTTTCAATAATACATTGGATTGTGCCTTCCTCATACAGCCAGTATATCATATTCCTCATTTTTGGACGAAAACCCATTTTGACCATCACTTGAGCTATGAATTGCTATTGAACACTGTCAAAAGCCTTTTTAATATCTATTTGCATCATGAGTACATCCTAATTCGTATATTTAGCATATTCAATGCCTATATAGGAATTCACAATATTGTCCATGATTTGTCGCCTAGGCACAAAACCATATTGCACAGGATGCAGCCCATCATGAAGGACATCTTTCAATCTATTGACCAGCATTTTAACAACTAGCTTGTAAATAATAGGCATAAGAGTGATAGGTCTCCAATTTGTCAATTTATCACATAGCTGTTTTTTAGGGAGCAAACACACTAGTCCTTGCTTGCAAGAAGCTGGCAGCACACCAGAGTGCCAACAAATACACACACACACACACACACACACACACACACACGCACGCACGCACACGCACACGCACATATATATGTATATGTGTATGTATGTATACATGCAAACATGTATGTATGTGTGTGTGTGTATGTGTGTGTGTGTGTAGAATGGCATCATTTCTTGTGGCCGGGCCTCTTGCTCCCTCTTGATTATGTGGTACGGCATTTGGGATACTCCATTGGTTGGCACATTTCCTTGGCATAGGAGAGACAGTGGGTGCTTCAAAAGCTTTACCATAAGCTGGACTACTGGATACTTTCCACTTGGCCACTTCATGTTCGCCTTAGGATTGTCCAGTCCATCATTATGGCTTATGTGCAATTTCATCTGCTACTCATTCCTTGGTCCTCTACGAACATTTAGCAATTTTTGTCCAGAGCAATAGAATGTCTTTGGCATACCAAAACTGACTGTAAAGCGGTGCGTCTTCTCAAATGCAGTTATATTTGCACGCCAAAGATGCATGGGGGCTTTAACATCCTCAACATACATGTTCATGTGCTTGCTCGCAAGGCCATGCTCTTGCCTACTTTCTTGGAACAACGTCAGCCCTGGACACTCATGCTTTCTCACTTGTTTGCCTCTCTCAGGACAGCAGCATTTGGGCACTGGACACCGGCTATCCCAGATGTTATTTTCGGGCATTTTCAAGGCCGCATTCCAGGCTGTCCTTTTTCTACCCGTTTGCTTTTTGATTGGCAGCAGCTTTTGGCACATTTATCTTGGTCTGGCCGCCCTCCATCAGTAGAGTCTACACTGGAGTCGGGTCTTTGATTCCCCTTTGGCACTTTCTCAGCCTTGTAAGGCTTATTTTTTGCATCGCTTGGGCATTTCTCTCGTGGATGATGTAGTGGATGACAGTGGCTGCACACACTCTTTTCTTCACAGGCCCGGACACGGTTTCATCTAGGGATGCATCACCGGCCCATATGGCATTCTATCGCTGAGTTGCTACAGCCTTTCCAGTCGGTGCCTCGCCTATTTTCTCCTCTTCCACTGCTTGATTGGGCGTTTGATCGAGGAATACCAAGTTATTCCACTTACTCTTTTGCCGATCAGTCTGCCAAAAAAGCCTATCGTCTTCTTCTTCCGCAACCATGGATTAAGGAGCATGGCAATCAATTCTAGCATTTGGATAGGCCGCTTTGGTGGTGGAAAACATGTCATCATCGTATATGGAAAAGTAAGCTTCCCCTCAAGCAGCAGGTCTTTCTGTGGCGATGTCTGGTGGGAGCCCTCCCAATGGGTGTCCTTCTGGATGCCCGACATATTGTTTCCTCGGTTTGCCCTACTTGTTCGCATCCGCGCGAGACGGTCCTGCATCTTCTCTGGGCTTGTCTTGCCACTCAAGATTTCCTGGCTCATTTGACAACTCTTCTCCATGCCCGGTTTCCCAGCCTTTCCTTTGGCAAGCACTTTTGGCTGTTTGGTAGATATCCCTCTACCCCGTGGTGCCGTTATTGGGCCTTATGGAGTTTATACCATGCCCGCAACACTCAATTGTTTGGGCACACTTCGGTGGATGTCTTCGCCTTTTTCAGATTCTCCTTGCTCCGGTCTCTCCAAGATGCCCACTTTCTTGGAGACCTTTCCATGGCCCAGTTGGACGTGTTTTATCACTGTTTCTAGTTTTCCGTAGTAGCTGCTCCATGTTGGGGCAGCTATGAATGTACATTGCATTTATAATGAAATAGTGGTTTTCACCCAAAAAAAAAAAAAAAAAAAAGAGTGTATATGTATATGTATATGTTTATGTATGTAACATACATATACATATATATGTATATGTATATGTATATGTGTACACACACACACCCACACATATATATGTGTATAATTTTCAAAACGTTCTGTCATTACATGTCGAATTCCCGAGTGTATACAAAGATGCTATGATTGTCAACGGGCTATATATATATACACATATAATTTTCAAAATGTTCTGTCATCACATGTCAAATTCCCGAGTGTATACAAAGATGCTATGACTGTCAACGGGCTCTTGCCTGAGTGGCATGGGATGGGTATGAATTGGAACCCTGACACCTGAATACATACATTAAAGAAGAAAACAGATGCTATGATGGGATATGACTGTCTTTACCTTGATTTTTTTAAAAAGATTGGAAATATTCTCATCATCAAAGGGCAAGCTTCCACAAAGAAGAGCATATAATATAACACCACAGCTCCAAACATCAACTTCCGGACCCGCATATAATTTTCCAGAGATTACCTGAAAGTAACTTGTCAACAAACCAAACCCCCACACCAGGTGTTATTAATCCAGATAAGGTCAAAATGTAAACATCAATAATCATCTGATTAAAACTGTCAGGGAAACAAATCTCACCTCCGGAGCAGCATAGTTGGGGCTTCCACAACTGGTTTTCAAGAAATGGCCATCACGCATTACATTACTGAGACCAAAATCCGCAATCTTCACATTGAACTTGGAGTCCAATAAGAGATTCTCTGGCTTTAGATCACGATGAACCACCATGTTTCTATGACAGTACTCAACTCCAGAAATGATCTACATGAAGGCCATCAAGATGTTGAGATGTTTACCTGAGCGGTTAGCCCACCACCCACACTACTACACAAGAGTACAAACCCCAAAACCTCTTTTTGCGGAGGGGGGATGGATAAATTTCACTAAGCAGAAAAGTTTGTCAGAACTTGAGTCCACTTGTAAGACCTTCCATCACAAACACATTGTTTTATGTTGGCGTCAACTGGAACAAGCATGCAACCAGAGAAAAGATGGACGCGATCGCTGCTCTAAGGCCAAGTTAAAAGCTCATTTCTCCATGGCATATGACATCCTAAGTATGGAAACAACATCCAAGAGTTTTTCTCCTTGTTGTCTGGGACTCCAGAGAGTAGGCTTCATTAAGGGCGCAATAGCAGTAGGTGCAATAATACAACCTCTCAGTGAGAGCTACTATTCCAAAGAGTGGGCTGCATCAAGGGGACTTATCGCAGAAGGTGTCATGAGGCCCCTTACTGTACAAATGACCAAGCCTAAGAGAGAAGGTTCCTCACTGGAGCCAACGAGAGAGGACACCTAAGTGACAGCAGTTGACAATGGTGCCAACTGCCTCATACAAGAGAGAAGTCTCTCCATTTCGAGTGAGGGGACAACAAAACAGCTTGCACATTTCAGTGATAAAGATATGAAGGTCTACTTTCACAAGAGGGGAATGACAGTCACAAGATGGATGCAAGAGGCATCAAATGCACCAAACTGGGCTTGAGTAACCTTTGGGTGGCCACCTTCTGCATTACAAACAAGACTTTTAAAGGCTTTCCCTCAGAGACACCTTGGCACAGCCGTTATGATTGCCTACTTATGTTTTGACTATTGTGACAACCAAACACCTGTCAATAATTACGCAACATTACCTAAAAAGAAGTAAAAGGGGATCCTCAACAATCATCCATTCTCTCTATCTCTCTCTCTCTCTCTCTCTCTCACACGGGCAGAGATTACCAGACTTATCAGGCAGGACTTGATTCAGCTGGACACTAGGAGGACATGGATACAGCCGACACAGGAGCTTGGTACGAAGATGGCTTTCTATAGAGATCATCTTCTCCAGCTCACGCAGGATGGGTTTGTGATTAGACCCAGCTACATGGATACTCATCTTTCTCATGGGGTACGGTGTGCTATTGGTCAGATGCGCACATCCTCACACCAGCTAGAGATTGAGACTGGCAGATTCAGAGGAGTACCAGCTGAGGCCAAGATTTGTCAGCTGTGCCAGATGGAGCCAGAGATAGAGTTACATTACATATGTCACTGTCCAGTATATTATGAGATACGAGGCCGTTTTCACTGCCTGTTTAGAGAGGGTTTCGGACCACTTTCTAGAGTCATGAGATACCAGGATCAGAGATGCCTCGGATTATACTTGCTGGAGCTTCGTAGACATAGAGAGGGTCTCTTGAGAGGGAGGGGATCAGAGAGGGAGAGACACTTACAGAGGCAGATTACAGACTTCTTTCGACCAGAGATTGAGCAGTCAGGCCAGCAGGCATTGCAGCTAGCCCCAGAGTATAGCCGCACTAGAGGTACACTGATTGATCGGGCTATAGAGCTGGGGCGGTCCAGGCGCCCCAAGATGAGAGGCCCATCTCGACACCGGCGAAGACTACAACAGAGGATCAGGACCATACTAGCACGGCATGGGAGACGTCCAGTGAGAGTACTCACCATGGAGGACATTGAGGATATCCGCCATCGACCGATGAGAGACATCTTTGGATAGTGATGTGTATGATGCTTACCTTTGTTGCTGGAGTTTTCCTCCCAGATGTTATCCATTAGGAGCTCCTAGTACCGTACTTTTCCTCATAGTTGTTTCAGTTTCAGTTAGTTGTTTAGTTGTTTTTAGCTTTCTTTACACAGACATTGTATCAGATCCACCTATTGTTGTAACCTTTTTGGTCTCATAGGTCATTTTGGCCTTCTGAAGACGTTAATATATCATTTCAGTTCTCACCTGTGCGCCCTCTTGCCCACTCTCCACTCTCGCCCAGCCCCTCCCTCGCCCTTGCCTACTCTCCGCCCCTCCCCTCCCACCCACCCACCCACTCACCCGCCAAGCACTCCTACCTCGCCTACCTGCCTGCGCTCTCTCGCGCTGCCTGCCCTTCGCCCCCCCTCCTGCTGCCTACCTGCGCCCCCCCCTCACGTTGCCTGCCCTTCGCTCTCTCTCTGCCCTCCCCCCGTCTCTCTCCTGTGCATCTCTCCCTCCCCTCCCTCCCACCTGTGCGCCCTCTTGCCCGCCTGCACCCCGCCCTTTGTCCCCTCCATCTCTCTCTCTCTCTCTCTCTCTCTCTCTCCTGAAGGTCAGCACCATGTTGAGACCAACCCTGATCTGCAGAAGTAACAGTCACAGCCCACAAGGATTAACAACAGAAGAAACGTCATGGAGGCACGTATGGAAAAGCTCGAAAAGATACTGAAGGATTTGAAGAAAACCACGGACAGCAACCTCAACACTGTCCAGAAGAGCCTCCTCGATCGCATTGCTAAGCTGGAGACCGAGGCAGAAACATGGAAGAAAGAAAAGCAAACAATGCAGGAGGAGATTGCCCAGCTTAAAGGCGAAGTAGCTTCACTGCGTGAACGCCCAGAAGAAGGGGAAATCCTCGAGCCAGACAAAGAAGCCATGAAGGAGGAACTCACCCAGACGATTACCAAAACCCTGGAGGGCAAGATGGAAGCAGTAAGAGAAGGATGGGTGGAGGTGGTCAAGAAAAACATTAAGAAAGAAGTACAAGAGGACACGCACATGGTCCAATCCACACTAGATGAAGAGAAGATGAGGAGAATCCGTCGCCTGAACATACGCGTGACAGGTAGAGGGGTGCACCCCTGAGGCGGACGGCCGAAACTTATGCATAAAATTAGGCCATGCGGAGGATGCACCACTTCCATTCACCAAGATATGGAGGACAGCCCCACCCAAGGACCCCACCCAAAGTAAAGCCCTAGTGCTACAGTTCACAGACGAAGTGAGCAGGCAAACCTTCATGAGACAGAGTTATATTCTGAGAAACCTACCAGGGGACCCCATCTACTTTGATGATGACCTAACTTGGATGCAGAGACAACATAGGAAATCATGCATGCCACAAATTAAAGCAGCACGTGCTGAAGGGAAAAGGGCACATTACAAAGACGGCCATGTATACATAGAGGGCAAGATGGTGGCATAGCGCCATATGGCCTATGGGACACAGGAAATTATCAAGAAGCACAAGGAGATATATGCAGCAGTTTGGAACTGCAATGGGGCTCTATGGACACATCCAGGCAGACTAGAGGAGGTTATGGAGAACCGGGACATCATGTTTCTGACAGAGACACATGAAAGCCCAGAGAGAGGCTTACCACGGGTAGCAGGGTACCAGTGGGAATCAGTGTATAGACAAGGGATGCGACAGGGCACTTCCAGAGGCTCAGGTGGGATCGCTATACTATTCAGACGAGCACACCACCACCGTATCAGGGTGGTGTCGAGAGACCCAGAGGCACCCTACATGTGGATTAGCCTACAGCTCTCAGAGGTGAGAACAGTTTACTTGGCAATATGCTACTTCACGCCAAAGGGGTCGAGATTCAACACTGGTCACATGGAGGACCCGATTGGAGGAGGAGAGGAGAGAGGGGCCCTTCCTAGTGAGTCTCCATACGCCACTCTATCCGCAGATATCCTACACTATTCGACCATGGGGGAGGTTCTCCTGATGGGGGACTTCAATGCACGCACACAGAATCGATAGTGTGAATCATTCGACTTCACAGATCCCCTCATCCTACAGGCACTAGACGATGTAGATGCAGGGACCACGAGGATGTCAGAGGACAGTGGGCCAGACAGTACAGGTTATGGGCAACACCTTCTGGACCTGGGAGCTAGACACCATCTCGTTATTTATAACGGGATGTCACAATGGCCAGAATCGGGAAGACTCACATGTTTCCCATCATCAGGAGGCAGCAGCACTGTGGACTACATATTGGGCTCGCGGGAGAGCACAGACCTGATAGACTCTTTCACTATCCCTACATGCCCCATTGGTGCGGACCATACTTATTTGGCTTTTTCTCTTAGGAGCTCTCTTGATCTGCCACCCCCGACCACTCAGGCATCTCGTACCATCTTCCACTTTACCCGAGAGCTTGCAGACGTTTATGATTCAAAAGTACATGATGGCCTCTTTGGTATGGACCCTACAGCACCCATCGATGTACTGACGGCCCAGCTTTCACACATACTGCACACAGCAGCTAGCCACAGCTTTCCACACCATCTCCAAACAGGGAAGCCACCTAGATCCGGGGACATGCCCCAGAATAGATGGTATGATAATGAGTGCAGAGAGCTTCATCGACATCTCCGAGCCCAGATAGCGAAAGGGGAAATAACACAGCAGCAGGCCAGTAGACAGATGCGGTCTCTTACACGCCGTAAGCGACGTACATATGAGAAGGCTCAATACTGGGACATCTACCACATGCTCATGAGCAAAGATGCAGCCACTGCTTGGCGACGACTCAGAGAGCCACGCCCCCCCACCCCGATTACTGATCCTCAACGCTGGCAGAGTTATGCAGAAGGGCTTTATGATGTTCCGCACCAGCCACTCATCCCTCGCCCCACCGAGACTCCACCGACCTCATCGGTTTTCTTTACTACTGATATGGTATCTCGAGCTATACATAGATTCCAACATGGGAGAGCTGAGGATCACACCGGCTTACAGGGTGAGCATTTCATTTATGCAACTGACACACTCTCTCCTTTTATTGCTTACCTCTTTAACAGGGCTCTGGTAGAAGGTTTCCCGGCTGAGTGGACGATGCACACTATTGTACCAATCCACAAAGCTGGGGACATGTTGGACCCCGGTAATTACAGGACTATCATGATTGGTCATACCTTGGCCAAACTCTATGGGGCTATCCTGGAGGCAGAATAGAGCGCACACGCTGAGAGGGAGGGGCTTCGTGCCCCTGGTCAGGCAGGTTTTCGGCGAGCCTTCTCTACTATTGATCACATTTTCACCCTGAGATGCCTGATTGACCAAACTCGGGCACGGAGACAGAGACTCTATTGCTGTTTTGTGGATTTCCGCAAAGCCTTCGACACAGTCCCGAGAGAGCGCCTCTTCCACCGCTTACAGACACTGGGCATACCCCCCAACATTATGTGGGGGATTTACAGATTATATGAGCAAGTGTTTGGACGAGTTAGATGCCCAGGGGGACTATCAGATATGATTGCCAGCACCATTGGTGTGAAGCAGGGCTGCCCTCTCTCCCCGACACTCTTTGGCTTATACATCGACGAGGTAGCAGACTACATCATACACGGAGGAGGCTCTGGGATTGACATCTCAGGTACGACTGTACACATTCTATTATATGCTGATGATATCATTCTTGTGTCAGATACTCCGATAGGGCTACAAAGGCATCTACAGGCCCTGGATACTTTCTGTGCGGAGCGAGGACTCACAATGAACCTTGGGAAAACCAAGGTTATGGTCTTTCATACATCAGCAGCAGTCAGATGCCAGACTATCCTTACACTAGCCCGGGGACAGGTAGAGGTGGTGGGCTCATATGTATACCTTGGGGTCACATTTACCAGCTCATCAGGGAGATTCTCTATGGCACAGGCAGCTAGAGACAGAGTGACACGAGGGTACGCAGCACTAGCAATTTTGGAACGCCAGTGTCACCAGGCACACTTCCAGGAGCCCCGTACTAAGGGGTGGCTATTTGATACACTAGTTACTCCAGCATTGATGTATGCAGCAGCAGTATGGGCACCAGGTTTGGCTACATCCTCATGGACACAGATAGAGCGCCCTCAGATTTTGATGCTCTCATGGATGATCCGCAGCAAACCTTCAGTACCACATGATATCCTTCGAGCGGAGTTTGCTGTACCACCTATGTTAGTAGAGGCCATGTTCCAGACTATATCTTTTATACACAGGATGCGGGAGCTCCCACTAAATCGGGTATCTCGGGCTGCTTTTGAGGCATCCAGACAGCTTGCTGAGGAGGGACATACCTGGTCATGGTACTCCCAAGTGGTACAGTGGATATCATCACACAGGATTGATATTGACAGATTACCACCCTTACAGTATGACCTAGCTGCACCACACAGATGCCTCTCTCAAACAGAGAGGAACAGAGTCATGAGACATGACATTTGGCAGGGCCACATACAAGAGACTTGGCTATCTCCCAGTCAGCCACTCCCAACGAAGATGCTCTACTACAAAGACCACTTCTTGAGCACCTCCACAGACGGCTTCATCCAGTGACCACGATACTTGGAGGTCCACTTATCACATGGAGCCAGAGTAGCCATTGGGCGACTAAGGGTCTCATCACACCAACTAGAGATCGAGACTGGGAGAGCAGCACGCATCCCTCAAGCAGAGCGCATTTGCAGATTATGCCAGACGGGGGTAGAGACAGAGGAGCATTTTGTTTGCCAGTGTGGTGCTTTGCAGGAGATCGGGGCATGCTATCCTGAGGTTTTTAGAGGGACCACATCACTTAGACAGATCTGGGAGAGATCGGAGCAGAGACAGCTAGGCAGACTACTACTAGCACTACAGAGACACAGGGAGATCTTACTTCAGACACCCGCACATCATAGCGGAGGAAGACAGTCCCAGTTGACTGACTTCTTCCACAGATTGGCACCAGTAGCCTAGCCACACACATTGGGAGTGACATCTCAACGAGCAAAGGAGATTCGAGCTAGGCAACGACCCAGACTAGCCGGCTACCAGACACCACGGCTACACCACAGAGAGATCGCAGCCATCCATTCTCGACACCAGCAGGAGGTCGAGCAGCAGCTGGCACATTTTCGCTCTGATCCAGGACGCATGTTCCAGACATTTGCGGCATCCTCAGATCAGATGTATGGCATATTGTACCCAGACTATGGGACTGCATGGAGTTAGGAGTAGATAACATATCATACTTGTATCACCCCTTCAGCATATAGAGATGCATTAGTAGCCCTAGTACTCCATCCACACCCTCTCGTTTGTACACCACCATTGAGTCCCCTATGGTCGTGTTGTCATACTTGTACATTTTATTCTCACTCCACATTTTCCTCTTGATGATTGGAGGAACATCATTGTACTACTTGTTTGTCTCATAGGCCAATTTTGGCCTTTTGCAGACGTTAATATATCTTTCTTTCTTTCTTTCTTTCTTTCTCCGCTAGGCCCCCAAGGCAGCAACATAACTCTCTCTCTCTCTCTCTCTCTCTCTCTCTCTCTCTCTCTCTCTCCTCCCTGCCTGTGGGAAGGACTGCAAAGTAATATGGAGGAATGGCCCCGAGTCTCCAAGAGAAACTCGAGGCCCTCGAGACGGCAATGAAGGCACTAATCAAGGAGAACAAGAAGACATCCGATTCCAACCTCAATGAGGTGGAGAACAAACTACACCGGCACATCATGGCCCTCGAAGCACAGGCCACGGACCTTGAACAAGAGAACTCGAGACGGCAATGAAGGCACTAATCAAGGAGAACAAGAAGACATCCGATTCCAACCTCAATGAGGTGGAGAACAAACTACACCGGCACATCATGGCCCTCGAAGCACAGGCCACGGACCTTGAACAAGAGAACACAGCACGCAAGGAGGAGGTGAGTGCATTGAAAGTGGAACTGGTAGCCGTCAAGAACACCGAGAAAGGAAGAAGCGGAGATCAATGACAACACTCTCACGGCCATCAAAGAAGAGATCTCCAAGGAGATCACAAAGGACATGGAGGGAAAACTCGAAGCCAAGCAGTCAGGATGGGTTGAGGTGGTGAAGAAGAACATCCGTAAAGAAGTGAGGGAGGAGACTCAAAGGGAAGAACATCAAATCATTCACACCACCATAGAGGAGGAGAAGATGAGGCATGCCCGCCGCCTAAACATTCGAGTCACAGGTATAGCCGAGACACCCAACTCCACTCCCGAGAAAGATGGACAGATTCTATGCATGAAGCTAGGCTACAGGGAAGAGGACCCTCTCCCCTTCAACAAAGCATGGAGAGTCACGAAAGACTCAACACGCAAGCGAGCCCTCATCCTACAGTTTGCAGGAGAGACAGAGAGGGTCACCTTCATGAGGAAGAGGGTCATACTACGAGGCTTAGAGGGAGCTCCTATTTTCTTGGATGATGATCTCACGAGGATGCAGCTTGAGCATAGGAGAGCTTGCATGCCACGAGTCTTACACGCGAGGACAGAAGGCAAGAAGGCCTTCTATCGAGATGGTCGGGTCATCATTGATGGCCGGCCTATGGATTAGCGGTTTGGGGCCTATGGGACACAGACCAAACCACTGACAGACATACACATGGCAGTATGGAACTGTAATGGTTCACTATGGGTGCAGCCTAGACGACTAGAGCATGTTATTGTGGGGAGAGACATCATACTTCTAACAGAGACACATTAGAGCCCAGAGAGAGGGCTACCTCAAGTAGAGGGATTCCAGTGGGAGTCAGCATACAGGAGGACCACACACCAGGGTACCTCGAGAGGGTCGGGGGGAGTAGCAGTTCTATTCAGACGGGAGCTACAGGGGAGACTGAGAGTGGTAGCACAGGATCCAGAGGCCAGATACATGTGGATCAGCTTACAGCTCTCACAGGATAGGGTTATACACATAGCCCTATGTTACTTTCCTCCATAAGGCTCCTCCTATGTCATTACAGAGGACATGCCACAGGAGGAGGAGACAGGAGCCTCGCCATACACTTGTCTGTCAGAGGAGATTATGCATTATTCTACACTAGGGGAAGTATTTCTTACGGGCGACTTCAATGCCCACACACAGAGCAGACACTGTGAGGTGTATGACTATGATGACATGGAGATCCTCCACCCTGTGGATCCAGAGGAGATAGGGGCTAGTCGGGCATCAGAGGACACTGGACCAGACAGAGGACATTATGGGGACCACTTACTAGAGTTGAGAGCCAGGCATCGTCTCGTTATTTATAACAGGATGCTACAGTGGCCGGGATCAGGAGGGCTAACATGCTTCCCACATGGGAGTCATACACGGACCGGAGGCACGGTGGTAGACTACATTATGGGGTCTTTGGAGGCATCACAGCTTGTCACCTCATTCTCCATTCCACCTCATCCTATTGGGGCAGATCATACATACTTGGCATTTTCACTAGCCGGATCACCAGTATCACCAGCCCCCCACATACCGACGCCACACACTACCATCTACTTCACACATGACATGGCAGACATATACACTGGCAGAGTAGAGGATGGGCTCCTACTTATGGATCCCCTGGCACCTATGGATACCATTAAAGCCCAGCTGGCATCACTTCTACACACGGCTGCATTACAGAGCTTCCCACATCGTGTCCACTCAGAGAGCCTGCGAGATCTGGGACTATGCCCCAGAACAGATGGTATGATGACGAGTGCAGAGCCCTATACTCACCGCTCCGCATATAGAGAGCCTTGGGAGCCATCACAGAGCAGGAGTCGAGGAGAGAGATGAGGAGACTTACTCGCCGCAAAAGGCGGGCCTTCGCAGAGATACAGGAGCTAGAGATCTTTCATTTCTTCATGAGTAGAGATAGCCCTATCTCATGGCGGCACTTCAGAGAGCCCCGGACACCGACACCTATTGCAGACCCACAGACATGGCACACATATGCAAAGGGCCTATACCGCACCCCAGAGCAGCCCCCTATACCTCAGCCACAGGAGCCTCGACCTACCACAGCTAGCTTTTTTACCCACTCGATGGTAAAGGAAGCTATCCACCGCCTACAGCATGGACGGGCCGCCGACCATATGGGCCTGCAAGGTGAGCATCTCATATATGCAATAGATTCTTTGGCTCCTTTTCTTCCACACCTGTTTAACATGGCACTAGCAGAGGGTTTGCCTGCGGAGTGGAGGATGCACACAATTGTGCCGATTCACAAAACAGGGGATATGCTCAATCCGAGCAACTACAAGACGGTTATGGTTGGCCACGTGTTGGCCAAACTCTATGGTGCAATGTTGGAGCAAGAGCTTAGCTTATATGCTGAGCGAGCAGGTTTACGCTCATCTGACAGGCAAGCTTTAGGAGAGCTTTCTCTACCACTGACCATGTATTCACTTTGAGATGTATGATTGATCAGGCCAGAGTTAGGAAGAGAAATCTCTATTGCTGCTTTGTGGATTTCCGCAAGGCATTTGACACAGTACCACAAGAGAGGCTCTTTCAGCGCCTGCAGTCTCTTGGCATACCAGCAGATATGACATGGGGCATCTATGCATTATATGAGTAGGTTTTTGGGCAAGTCAGATGCCCAGGAGGTATGTCCGAGACTATTGCTAGCACCATTGGTGTGAAGCAAGGATGCCCACTTTCCCCTACGCTATTTGGGTTATACATTGATGAGGTGGCTGACTTCATTACACGGGGAGGCAGAGATGGAGTTGATTTAGCAGGTACCTCAGTACATATTATGCTTTATGCTGATGATATTGTATTAGTGTCTGAGTCTCCAGGAGGTCTAAAGCAGCATCTACATGCACTCGATGATTTCTGCACACAGAGGGGTCTTACTGTGAACCTTGGGAAAACCAAGGTTATGGTCTTTCATACATCGAGACAGGGCAGGAGTCAGCTGACATTCACTCTCGCAGGACGCCAGGTGGCGGTGGTGACATCATACGTGTACCTAGGGGTTACCTTCTCTGCAGCAGCCACACGCTTCACCATGGGTTCAGCAGCCAGAGCTAGATTGACACAGGGATATGCAGCATTGGCTATGCTCGAGAGACAGTGCCACCAGGCGCATTTTCAGAAGCCCCAGACGAAGGGGTGGCTATTTGACACATTAGTCACACCGGCACTAATGTATGGAGCAGCGGTACGGGCACCAGGCCTTGCTACCCATTGGTGGACACAGATAGAGAGACCACAGGCCCTCATGATGGCACGTATGATACGCAGCAAACCGTCGGTACCTCATGACATTATCCGAGCAGAGTTTGCTGCGCCTCCTATGATGGTAGAGGCCATATTCCAGACTATATGCCTGCTAGACAGATTCAGAGAGATGCCACAGGACAAATTGTCATACAGAGGCATCTAGACAGCTGGCTGAGGCATGAGACAGAGGATCATGGTATGCACAGGTCACACATTGGTTCTCACAGCATGGCCTAGACATGGATCATCTACCACCATTCCAGTATGACAGGGATGCACCACATATCCGTCTCTCTCATAGTGAGAGGAACAAAGTATTGAGACAGGACCTATGGCAGCTCTATACACGAGAGACATGGATATCGCCTACACAGCCTCTTCCACCGAAGATGTTGTACTACAGAGATCGCTTCATGAGTATCACTAATGATGGATTTATAGAGAGGCCTAGATATATGGAGGGCTTTTTAACACACGGCTCCCGAGTAGCTATTGGTCAGCTTAGAGTCTCATCACATCGACTGGGGATTGAGACTGGCAGAGCAGCACGGATCCCCCGAGAGGAGAGGGTATGCAGATTGTGCAGAGAGGAGGTGGAGAGTGAGGAGCATTATGTATGCAGATGCAGAGCATATACAGCCATCAGAGAGATATATTCCATTTTATTCAGAGAGCCACATTCCCTATGCCAGCTCTTTGAGGCAGCAGACCAGCGCATACTGGGGAGATTCATTCTAGACATACAGCGTCACAGAGAGACATCATTACAGGCTCAGACAGCTCCAGAGGGGGAACGACAGACACAGATTACTACATTTTTCTAGAGATCCACCCCACTCCCAGCCCCTACACAGCAGGGAATTACTCTCCAGAGAGCAGAGACACTCAGAGCCCGCAAGAGACAGAGGACACCTGGCTTTGGGACACCATGCCTATACCAGAGAGAGATGACAGAGATCAGAGCTCGGTTCCACAGAGAGGGTGCGGAGCGACTGGCTCGATTCAAAGCAGACCCAAGCATGATCTTCACGGAGCTGTGGACACCCCCTTCATTGATGTATACCATTTTATACCCCGAGTATGGTACAGGATGGAGCTAGCTAGGTTGCATATCATGATTGTATACTCCATGCATATAGCTTTGCATTCTCCTAGTAGTAGAGCTCCATCCCCTCCCCCACTCATTGTACTTATTGCACACCCAGATTCAACTTTTTAGTTCAGTACCTTTTCATTTTGTTGGGATGACAGAGGATACCCCATACAGGTACACTGATTTGTCTCATAGGCCGAGTTCGGTCTTTTGGAAGACATTAATAAAATCTCTCTACGAGGAGAGAAGGCAAGAAGGCCTTCTATCGAGATGGTCGGGTCATCATTTATGGCCGGCCCATGGGGCCTATGGGACATAGACCAGGCCACTGAGAGAGATACACATGGCAGTATGGAACTGTAATGGTTCACTATGGGTGCAGCTTGGACGACTAGAGCATGTTATGGTGGGGAGAGACATCATACTTCTGACAGAGACACATCAGAGCCCAGAGAGAGGGCTACCTCGAGTAGAGGAATTCCAATGGGAGTCAGCATACAGGAGGACCACACGCCAGGGTACCTCGAGAGGGTCGGGGGGAGTAGCAGTTCTATTCAGACGGGAGCTACAGGGGAGACTGAGAGTGGTAGCACAGGATCCAGAGGCCAGATACATGTGGATCAGCTTACAGCTCTCACAGGACAGGGTTATATACATAGCCCTAAGCTACTTTCCTCCATCAGGATCCTCCTATGTCAATACCAGGCTTAGTTAGTATGAAAGGTACGATACGGTACGGTACGATAAAATACGGTACTAATTGGTACCTTAAAATTTTTTGAGGTACAGTACGATATTCGTACGTTTTTTTTTTTTAATACTTCCTAAACTTAAAAATTGTAGACAAGAAGTTACAAAAT
This sequence comes from Cibotium barometz, assembly GCF_041138505.1. Taxonomy (NCBI): domain Eukaryota; kingdom Viridiplantae; phylum Streptophyta; class Polypodiopsida; order Cyatheales; family Cibotiaceae; genus Cibotium; species Cibotium barometz. The sequence continues at coordinate 56,883,138 of NC_141052.1, read as the reverse complement.
AGCAAAATCGTACCTGATCGTACGGATACGTACAGTACCATACGGTACGAATCGTACGTACGATCTGATCCGTACGACGTACGGAACTAACCCTGGTCATTACAGAGGACATGCCACAGGAGGAGGAGACAGGAGCCTCGCCATACACTTGTCTGTTAGAGGAGATTATGCATTATTCTACACTAGGGGAAGTATTTCTTACGGGCGACTTCAATGCCCACACACAGAGCAGACACTGTGAGGTGTATGACTATGATGACATGGAGATCCTCCACCCTGTGGATCCAGAGGAGATAGGGGCTAGTCGGGCATCAGAGGACACTGGACCAGACAGAGGACATTATGGGGACCACTTACTAGAGTTGGGAGCCAGGCATCGTCTCGTTATTTATAATAGGATGCTACAGTGGCCGGGATCAGGAGGGCTGACATGCTTCCCACATGGGGGTCATACACGGACCGGAGGCACGGTGGTAGACTACATTATGGGGTCTTTGGAGGCATCACAGCTTGTCACCTCATTCTCCATTCCACCTCGTCCTATTGGGGCAGATCATACATACTTGGCATTTTCACTAGCCGGATCACCAGTATCACCAGCCCCCCACATACCGATGCCACACACTACCATCTACTTCACACATGACATGGCAGACATATACACTGGCAGAGTAGAGGATGGGCTCCTACTCATGGATCCCCTGGCACCTATGGATACCATTACAGCCCATACATCGAGACAGGGCAGGCGTCAGCTGACATTCACTCTCGCAAGACGCCAGGTGGAGGTGGTGACATCATACGTGTACCTAGGGGTTACCTTCTCTGCAGCAGCCACACGCTTCACCATGGGTTCAGCAGCCAGAGCTAGATTGATAGGGGAATATGCAGGCTATGCTAGAGAGACAATGCCACCAGGCGCATTTTCAGGAGCCCCGGATGAAGGGGTGGCTATTTGACACATTAGTCACACCGGCATTGATGTATGGAGCAGCGGTATGGGCGCCAAGCCTTGCTACCCATTGGTGGACACAGATAGAGAGACTGAAACCGGCCTCTGGTAGAAACCAAAGTGCGGTAGACTAGCAGTCACCCTTCCACTTGTAGTCCAGATATACAACAAATGTGATTGGAGCTAGAGTGCCCCAAATCTGAAATAAAACCGACACCTGTTGGCCCCAAGCCAATGGAAAGAAAGACAGATGAACAAGTTCAGAGCTTACCAAGTCAGTGCGTGATTCTGCACCCGTGGCACAGTTCGTACCAGTCTGCACTTGACAACGACTGTCTGTACTCTTTCCCCTGCAATCACTTGACTTCTGCACCAACCAAGCTCTGGAAAAGCTCTGCCTGCAACTGAAGATGCTGTACCTGTCCGTACAGGTCAGTAATTCAGCACTGTACCTGTCCGTACAGCCTGTACCAGCAGTCCACGTGGCAGCTGTACCTGCCTGCGCTGCCTGAAACCGACCTGTGTACCCGACTGTACCAGCTGGTACAGTTCTGTACCTGCAGCCAGTCGCCTGTCAGCAGTCGTACAGCTGCTTGTACCTGCTGTCCGTACGACTGTACCTGCAACACAGCTTCTGTCAGAACCCACAGCACCTGTACCTGTTCAGCCTGTCAGCGCCGCCTGTACCAGCAGAAGAATCTGCAGCAGCCGTACTGCTGTACTTGCTGTACGGCCTGCACACGTAGACTGTACGGCCAACTTTGCACAGAAATCAGCAGCAAAAACCACAGCCAGCAGTCGACCAGCTTCCCCTTTTCTCTTCCACGCTTGTTTCTTGCACGACTCCCCAAAAGCTAGAGAGAGAGAGAGAGAGGTGAGAGAGGCATGCAACTCCAAAAGTGGAGTGGCCTCTCCCCAAAAATGTCCTAGGGCCCCAACTTTAATAAACATTAAAGTTCCCTAGGGGCCACTAAGGCCTAGGGGCAACCATCAATAAAACATTAAAAACATTAATGTCTTGGTCCCCCCTTTCACATCTGAAGTGTCCACACATCATTTCATTTGTCCGGGCACCCCAAATGTGAATCTTTTAATATTTTTGCTCAGCAACCACCATGCCCACACTTGTGCTGTTCCATTTTCACAGGGCCATGACATACCCCCCTCTTGAAAAATGGCAAGCGTCCTCGATTGCATTCTGGTGATACAGCAAAATATCCAAAGTGAAATATACAATATGGCAAGATCAGCGTCCCAATCTCTCTAAGCCATGCACATGTATTAACATTCACTGCAAACCAATGGCGTAGTAGTAGTCCAAGTTGTATACCACTATGAACCATACACAACCACAACATCCAATGTGACTAGTACACATATATCATAGAGGTCCCATAAACAGATGTACTGTCAGCCATCAGTACCTTCGGGTGAGATAAAAACTGCACCAAGCGACCTCTAGATGTCATCTGAGCCTGTCTGTATCAAGGGAGTGGAGGTGCACCCCCCTCTTGAGCATCAGGCAATGCTCCAAACCCATGCTCTGCTGAACCTGAATGAGCCACAACAAGAGTCGGCTCTAACTCAAAGGCATCGAGATAAAGCTGCAAAACCTGAGGTGAATCTGTTAAGTCACCTTCCTCCATCCACTTCGCATCCATCGGTGAATAGTTCTTGAACTTCACAAGATAGCGACGGGAAACTTTACCTCGTACCTTTCTTTCCTTATGTGCCAGTATCTGCTCTGGAATCAGAACCTCATCAAGTTCCTCAACTTCCGGCTGAGCCTCATCTGATACATCCTCAGGCACATCCCCACGGAAAGGTCTAAGGAGACTCACGTGAAAAGCATTGTGAATCCTCCAGTGATCTGGTAGCTTCAAATGATAGGCTACCTCACCAATCTTTTCCAATACCTGAAAAGGCCCATAATAACGCATGCTCATGTTTTCCACATACTAATCAGCCTCAAAGATCTTATCCTTTGTATGCAAAATGGTTGGTACCTTCTTCCCTCCTTCCACAATCTCAAAAGGCGCCTTGCCTGTCGAGGTATGAACAGTGTTGTTATATGCAAACTCCACCAAAGGAAGATACTTTTCCCATTGTTGCTTGTGCTCTGACACATAACACTTAAGAAGATCCAACACTGTAGAGTTAGCCTCTTCTGACTGACCATCTGTTTGTGGATGAAATGACGATGAAAACTTGAGAGTTGTACCCATGTTGTCAAACAACCCTCTCCAGAACAAACTCGTCATCCGTGGATCACGGTCACTAATGATAGACGTAGGCAAGCCATGATACTTGGTTCGCCATGAACAACTTCACCATATGATCCACTTTGATCGTCTTACGCACGGGAATGAAATGAGCCTGCTTACTGAACCTGCATATGATAGTCCAAATGCCATCATTGCCCGTTTGAGTCCGTGGAAGATCAAATATAAAATCCATGGCAATGCTCTCCCAAGGTCTATCTGGAATAGGTAAAGGCTGTAATAACCCTGGTGTCTTTTGACGGTCAAACTTTACCTTCAGACATACGATGCATTGCCTCACAAAGGCATCAACATCTCTTCTCAAGGTTGGCCAATAAAAGAAAGTCTCAACTGCTTTTACCGTAGCATCAATACCTCTATGACCTGCATACGGTGGAGCATGACTTTCAATCATAACCTTGAGGCGCAATGGCCTGGTAACACACAGTCTGCCATGCATCAATAGAAACCCATCTTTGAGAGTATAATGCTCATGCCGCTGACCTTCAGACATCTGATCATACAACCTTTCAAAGTCCTCATCATGGGCATACTGCTCTTTCATTTCATCAAGCTCATGATGATAAGCAAGTGAAACTGCTGAGACCTGTGGCTTGCGTGACAAAGCATCTGCCACTACATTCTTTTTGCCTTCCACATGCACAATCTGGAAGTGAAACATAGACAAAAAGTTTGCCCAACGCATATGCTTCTCTGAAAGCTTAGTTTGCGTGAGGAAATAACGCAAGGTCTGATGATCTGTCTGCACAGTGAAATCAGCCCCAAGCAAGTAGTGTTTCCATGTAGAAAGAGCGTGAATTACATCCAACATCTCTTTCTCATAAACCTGTAAATGCTTCTCGGCATCTTGCAATATTCTACTCTCATAGGCTATCACATGTCCCTCCTGCATGAGAACTGCCCCAATGCTACTTCCACATGCATCACACTGGACAACAAAAGCCTTTCGGAGGTCCGGTAACACCAATACTAGATCCGAAGTAAGCTTTTCTTTGAGCTTTTTGAAAGCTGTAATTTCCCGATCAGCCCATCTAAACGGAGTTGCCTTCTTTGTTAAGGCATGAAGAGGCGAAGCAATTTCAGCAAAATACCGTATGTACCGCCTGTAATAGGAACACAATCCTAGAAAGCTGCGTACATCATGCACGGTCCTCAAATCTGGCCAATTAAGAATTGCTTCCACCTTCGCTGGATCCATACGGACTCCATGCTTAGACACAATATGCCCCAAGAAATGTATCTCGTGCAAAAAGAACTCACTCTTCTTGCCATTAATAACCAGCCTATGGTTCCTGAGTTCTGCAAACACAATGGCCAAATGCCTTCTATGCTCTTCCTCAGTTTGTGAATGCACAATCATATCATCAAAGAATGTGCCCACAAACGCTCTATGAGGCCTGAAAATCTTGTCCATCATTCGGTTAAATGTGGCAGGTGCATTTGTCAAACCAAAGGGCATAACCAAGAACTCATACAACCCAAACGTGGTTCGAAATGTTGTCTAATCCACATCCTCGGGTCTAATACGTATCTGATGATACCCGCTTTTCAAGTCAATGCGACTAAAGACTGTGGAGCCCTGTAAGCGGTCCAAAATGTCATCGATCCTCGGAATGGGGAATCGATTCTTTATGGTGTTCTTGTTCAGCGCCCTGTAATCAATACACATGCGCCAAGAACCATCCTTCTTTTGCACTAAGAGTACAGGTGAGCAAAAGGTTGATGAACTAGGCTGTATCAACCCTTTATTCAAAAGCTCCTGCACCTGACTCATAATTTCTTCTCATTGGGCTGCACTAACACGGTACGGCGGTCTATTTGGTGGCCGCCTATATCAGCCTCACATCAGTGTTTTCACAACCCACGTCAGAATACACCGCCTTACAACAGGTTCATCTGCTGCGCCAACTGCTGCTGAACTGGCCGCCTATATCAGCCTCACATCAGTGTTTTCACAGCCCACTTCAGGTTCGCCTACTGCTGCTGGACTTCATCACCTACATCAGGCTCACAGCAGCGTTTGCTTCGCCTACATCAGGCTGACTTCATCGTCTACATCAGATTGTCTTCAGCGTTTGCATCAGGCTTATATCAGCGCTTTCATCAAGATCACTGCTCTGTTAACTGCGTTTTATGGGACAGCAGCTCTCTCTGCTTATTCGGAGTCTCTCATAGAGCTCCTGTACTGGACTTCATCTTTTATATTCACATCACCATTGCATGCTGTGTGTTTGACTCTGATCTTTCATATATTTGGTCCTTTGGTCTCTTTTGCCCTCACACAGGCCCCCAAGGCAGCAACTAGGGGAAAACATGTCTCAATCCTTGGAGGGAGATTAGGATGGTGAGACAACCTTTCACACCCTCACAAAGGCACCAAATGCCTACCGCAAAAGACCGAGGGAAGGGATCATGTCCCCTGGCTCACGAAGGCTTGCGAAGATGGCCCAACGAGATGAGGCCCTTTATGAGGAGATACAGCTGCACATAAGGACAAAGATGAACACCATGCGACAGGAGCTTGAAAAGGAATGGACTGAGAAGATGCATGCCCAAGGGCCAAAAGAAAGTGATATACAAAACGTTGAAGGAAGAGATATATGCCCAATTGAAGGGAGAAATGCAAGCCCAAGTACGGGTTGAGATGGAATTAGCCCAAGCCTTGATGCACACGAAAATGAAAAAAGAGATGCAGAAATGGAAGGATGACATGCTCCGGGAGATTGGCACAACGGTTGCATCGTACGAAGGCACCTTGAAGACATGTATGGCTGGCCGCGAAAAAGACATCACAGAAATGCAAAACACTTTGGAATCATGTAAGGCAAAAGTGGTTGCGGGTGAGAAGGAAATGCATTCATGGGCTGAAATTGCCAGTGCCACAAAGAAACAAATTGAGGAAGTCAGCCCATGGATTAAATTAGTAAAAAAGCAGAAGGATACACGAGTCAATAAAGTAGAGGTGATGAATGCTCTACTTTGGAAGAGGAAGCCAAGAGACGGGCACGTGCCTTACATGTACGCATAGTTGGTTGGGAAGATAAGGGAAATCCCCAGTCAATAACGTAGAGGTGATGAATGCTCTACTTTGGAAGAGGAAGCCAAGAGACGGGCACGTGCCTTACATGTACGCATAGTTGGTTGGGAAGATAAGGGAAATCCCCAAGAGGATGCAAAAGCTCTTGCAACAAAAATTGGAGCCACTGATGTACCCATTACTGGAGCATGGCGAGTAGGCAGAGATGAAACCAGGGCGAAGATATTGATCATCAGGTTTGATGACTCGGAGAAGAAGAAGACCTGCCTCTCCAAAAGGATGGCCCTTAAGGGGGGAAAAGATTTATTTGGATGAGGACCTTACACCAGCATAGATAGCACACCGGAAGGAACACATGCCACGTGTGCTTGAGGGAAGGAAAGAGGGGAAATGGGCGATATACAAAGATGGCCGAGTCATCATTATGGACAAGAAGGAAAGAGGGGAAATGGGCGATATACAAAGATGGCCGAGTCATCATTATGGACAAGAGGCCCGCCTGACGGTGCGCGGCCTATGAGACCTTGCGATTCACGGTGTGGAATTGTAATGGACCCCTTAAAATAGATGCAGGATACTTTCAGACATAGTGATATTCCTATGTATATGGAGACCCATCAGTGCACAAACAAGAGGCTTCCTGACGTGCAGGGTTATAGATGGGAGTCAGTGTTCCGCCCTCAGCCACGCACAGTGGGAGGTACTAGAGGATCTGGAGGAGTGGCAATACTTTTCAGGGAGGAGCTTCGTGACAAAATGTATGTGGTACATAGAGATGCAGATGTGAGGTACATGTGGGTCCGAGTATGCAAAGAGGGGCTCCGCGAGCTATATGTGGCAGTATGCTACTTTCCCCCAGCCCACTCCAGGTTTGCACCATCAAGAGAGTCGCCCTATACGCCACTATATGATGATATCATGAGGTTTGCCAGCATGGGAGACATATTACTATTGGGAGACTTTAATGCACGTACAGGCACAGAGCAGACAGAGCTGTATGATACTCAAGAGGCAATGTACCGGGAGATCACGGCAGAGGATGTAGGGTTGCAGAGATCAGCATAGGATGAGGAGGAGATTACAGATTATGGCAGGCATTTTCTCACACTCGGGAGTACACATGGGTTGGTCATATACAATGGCCTATCGAGATTGCAGGGCTCAGATGCTCTCACACACTGGAACTCTAAAGGGGGAGCGAGCACAGTGGACTACTTGATGGGATCTCCTTCATTGATACCTGATGTGCGGGATTTCACGATTTCCAATCGGCCCATTGGCATAACAGCCGATCATGGATACTCTCTTGCGTTTTTATCCAGTTGTTTGTGCATCAAGCATCCAGTGGGAGTGCTGCGTTTTCTTATGAGTGATGATCTGGCCACAGAGGCTTCCGCATGTGACATTGGTATCAGAGCGCCAGCACTCGGCAGGATTTCCAGTGCTCCAAGAGCAGTCCCAAGAGAAGGTGCACAGTCCGAGGCAAGGAACACAGCTAAGGGTAGATCTCCTAGGAGGATGGTCGGTGTTCAGCAAAGCCACAGGGAAAAGGCAGTCCGTGGGTGGATGCCAAAGGGCATACCGGTGAGCCCATAGGAATACTGGTTCCAAGGGATGGTAGTCATCCAAGGGTGGAGCGGAGATGCCAGAGATCAGCCTCAAGGAAGGACACCAAGACCCCGTGTTCAAGGGAAAGGGCATGAAGGCAGGGGGACTCAGTGGATCAAGATGCAAGTTCTTCAAGCAGAGCAATCGCGGAGGATAGCAATGTTTCCAGGTCAAGTCAAGTTGCCAGACGTCCAAGGATGACAGCAAGGAGACACGGCAGGGAATGAGGGATGATGACAGTCATCCAAAGAGGCAGGTTGGATCCCCGTCATCAAGTTTAGCAGGGGGGATGTCACGTGGACATGCTTCTTCTGATCTGGACAGCAGTAGGACAGGGTCAGACATCTTTTTAGGGCTGAGTGGGACCAAGAGGACTGTAGCCAGTGACCAGCAGCAGTGGATGAGAAGGCGTGGACCAGGCGGCAGCCTCACAAGGCTGTGAAGGGCAGCGTGGAGCATTTAGTAGTATAGCCGCAGTCGGTAGGCAGCCAACAGCAGCCCGACAGGAGGAAAACGCCCAGAAGTGCTGGTCGGCAGCATTAAATGCTGGTCGGCCAGGTTTGGTCCAGTCGGCCAGATTATAAGGGCCTATATAAAGAGGGCCAGGTCTCTTAGTCAATCATTCAAGTTCCCACTTGGGACTTGGGTCATAGGTAGGAGTACAAGTGACCTTTTTCAAGGGAAGCTAAGCTTCCAACATGGCATTGTAACAGACAAGTATATGAATAAGATTTTGAGTAGGTTAGGTCACTGTTTTCTCTCTTGCGTTTTTATCCAGTTGTTTGTGCATCAAGCATCCAGTGGGAGTGCTGCGTTTTCTTATGAGTGATGATCTGGCCACAGAGGCTTCCGCATGTGACATGGAGCATACCTAATCTAAGCCTAGACTAATGACTCAGCTCATGAAGGACTGAATGCCCATCAAGAAGCCAAGTGATGCCTATTTATAGGCCTCAAAAACATTTGTGAGCTGGCCGACCTTCTGCTGTCGGCCAGGTCCCTAGAAATATTCCCCATTAGCTGCACAGCCGACACAAATGTCCCTCCATAAATGCTAGCTAACAGCCTATTAGGTATTCCCACTGTCTTCCTATCCATGCCTAGCTGTTGTAACTCCAAACTCTGGTCCTAAAAGTCCACTTTATCTACTGCCCTTCAGGAAATAGCCTTGGGAATGAGAAAGTGACCTCCTCCCACGACGCAAGTAGACACATCCGACAGGCTCCAAAACCTTCTATCGCACCATGGACGGCTAGCCTCTCGCCCTCAATGCCTTCTCGCCCTCCTCCCACGGCGCGAGTAGACACATCCGGCACGGTCTGATCTCTCCTATTGCACCGTGGCTTCCTTGCAGTATGGCTCGTACAAAGCAGACTGTGAGGATAGTTTACCCAGATCCCTCTCTTCCTAAAGATTCAGTGCTAGAGAAAGAGCCAGAGTAGGAGCCAGAGGCAACCACTTCAAAGCAACCATTAGAGAAGAAACAAGTAAAGGGCAGAACATGACATCCCCCTCTGCTAAACTTGATGACGGGATTCCAACTTCTGTTCTTGGATAATTGTCATCAGCCCTTTGTCTCTTCCTGGAGTCCCAAACCTATCATCCTTCCCTTCCTGGCAACCTTTTCACTGAAAACCCTACCCGGTCTCCAAATCCAACTCCAAATCTGCTGAAGATTCATACATCTCTTCCATCCTGTCCCCTATCCCTTCATGCTCTTTCCTTGAACACTTTCTCTAGTCTTCTTTTCCCGAGTATTGAGTCTCGCACTCTCACTCAAGGATCATCCTCCCTTGGAATTGTTGCATGAAAGCCTTTCCTGGTATGCCCCAAGTCGCACCCGACTCACAGGACTGCCATTCCCCTTGGGTCTTGTGGAACACCACCAACCAACCTCCTGGGAACTTCTTCCATGTCTTGTATTACTCTCCTTGGACTATGCACCTTCATGTGGAACTGAATCAGTGTTTAGCTTTGCTGAGCCTGATGCTCTGATACCAATGTCACATGCGGAAGCTCTGGGAGTCTTCTTTCAGCCCTAAACACCATCCTGGAACAACCTGATGCAAAACGCAAGCAAGAGAGAGAGAGAGAGAGACCTGAGTTTCAGTATATTCATATAGTATGAAAAGGTGTACATGTCTTGGAAAGCCTTTAGCTGCCCCTCAAAAGGTGGAACATACCTAATCTAGAACTAGACTAATGACTCAGCTCATGAAGGGCTGCAAGGAGCCAAGCGATGCCTATTTATAGGCCTTGAAAACATTTGTGAGCTGGCCGACCTGCTGTGGGCCAGGTCCCCTGGACAAAACCCCCATTAGCTGCAGCAGCTGACACAGATGTCCCTCCATAAATGCTGGCTGACAGCCTCCTGGGTATTACCACAGTCTTCCTTAGCTCCAAACTCTGGTCCTAAAAGTCCTCTTTATCTGCTGCCCTTCAGGAAATAGCCTTGGGAATGAGCATGGACATGTCTTGCACATGACATCAATCCCACTATTCATCAAGCGCGTCCACAGTTAAAGCTACCCACCTCAATGTTCAGCCAAGAAAGCAACTGTAAGTAGTGCCTGGAGACCACTAGCGTAAGCCTGACGTGAAGAAGAGGGTCGCCCTGTACCCATAGTAAGTGACAGCACTGTTTTTTGCAGAAACTATGCCCAAGCACTAGCCCACACGTCCATATGTACAGACGGAGATGGGCGTTTCTTAAGAAAAGCCAAACTTACTAAATTAAAGCAGACTTCCATCTTTAAACCCCACTTACTTCTCTTTAAGGCATAAAATCAACTAAACATGGCCAGAATCTCTATGCCGTGATTCTGAAAATTACCACTCTCCAAGGACTAGAGAGAAGAGAGTGCAATGATGCACAAGAAAGCTAGATGTCAAAAAAATTTCTAAACTGATGATTAACAATGTCTTTTAAATAAAAATGATGAGGGGTAACATGTGCTGGTTGATACCTGCTGAAAAAAACGGCGGGCTTCATCCTCATTTAAACGACCTTTTTCGACTATGTAGTCAAACAGCTCTCCAAAGTTCACATACTCCATAAGAAAGAAGATATCTGTGTCGGTTTCTATAACTTCATAGAGCCGGATAATGTGAGGGTGCATGAATAGCCTCAGAATTTTGATCTCTCGTCTCACTAGGGCATAAGAACATGAGAACCAGAAGTCATTCTTTACGAGCTTCAATGAATGTTAATCAAGCAAAACATTTTCATTTGTATTACAGTTTATCAACCAATACACGACCAAATATCTAAGACGCAATTCATGCAGGTTAGGCTTATATTAACATGCTTCTTTAGATGCACAGTCCGACTAATTGAATACGTATAAACAGCCTCGGCCTTTAGGCTACTTATACTTGATTTTGAACACTGTTTACTCTCAATCAAGTTTCCTATACCACTAATCTGCACGAATTCAAGCCTACAAAATCTACAAGGCACAAGCAATGTGAATTGGTGCAATGGAGAAAGTGTGGAAATTCAGCAAGGGAAACTAGCATAAGTTTAAGTGATGAACCAAGGTGGAAACAAGCTAGTGCTGTTGAAAATGGGCCTCTTCATGGGTACAAGGTTGGGGCCAAGAGATTGAGCTCTAAAAAAGAGTCTGAGAAGGTCTTATAACAGCTGAAGAATGAAGCTTTACTGAGAAAGTCTCTGGATGGACATGTCGACAAAGGAATTAGTGCTGCTAAGCGCTGCCCCTTTTAGGGGCAAGTCAGTAAATTCAGATGCTGGTCAGCCAGCCTCCTCCTAAAAACATAATTGGGTCAGGAGTTGCCACCTTGGCTGCAATTTCTCTGCCAGCCTTCCCCTGTTCATGCAACCCTGCTCCTTTTTCAGCCAACCTTTTTGCATGGCCCAGGCTTGGGTAAGACATTCTATACAGACAAAACCTGTTAAGAGTACAGCATTTATCACAAAAGATGGGTGCATGTTAGGGAATCAAAGGGAATCCGAATTGCAGTCCACAAGTGCTGCCGAATCAGCTCCACAATCCCCCCAGTGTGAGCCTTTCCCAAAAGGCCAAGTTGCCCCCAGCCCTTTCCAAACAGCCAATTCAGCTATAAAAGAGGCCTAGGTGCCGTTCTTATGCAAACATCCATGCATTCAGGTCCAGGTCTGGTTTAGAAGCTATTAATAGCACAAAGAATACATTAAACATGAACTTTTATGCAAGAAAGGAGAGGACACAAAACTGAGCGAAAACTATAATCACACACACCTTTTTCCTCCATGTCCACATTCCTGCTCATCTTTCGCTTGTTCAAAATTTTAATCGCAACTTTGCAACCAGTAATCAGATGCTCTGCCAGCTTAACTTTTCCAAAGGAACCGAACCCGAGAGTCTTTCCTAGTTTGTAGCCGACTAAACACGAATCCGAACTGCCATGCATGCTGCCTCCTCCTCTCATACCACCCGGGTCATCCATTATGGAATCAAATTTCTAAAGAGTTTTTGAGCATAAAAAAGCAAGTTATAGTTGTGGCCACCTTTTGGATTGAGCTAAAACCAACAGCCTTGACACCCCGTCACACATGTGGCTCTCAACTCCACGTGATTCTGGTTTTAGCAAGTCTCCATGCGTGGTCTGATACAAAAAAAGACAAAGGCAAAGCCGATGTATGAATGAATATGTCATGCTTGACAGTATACCATGACAAGGACTTGAAAGCCTGAGTTAAATACATCACACAATTCACGTTTTGGGTTAAGAGAACATCAAAGACCACATTGCCAGTGCATTATTTCGATGAGTCACATTCAAAAATTGGAGAGCATTCAAGAGATTAACAACAAGCATAGAGAAACAGGCAAATGCAAAAGAACATAACATGATGGCATGATGATGCGATGGTAATGACATCAGTATGAAGGAATATAGCATAATGATGTTGATGTCATGAGTACGAAGGAACATACGTGGATTATGTGATGATGTCATGAGTATGAAGGAATATAGCATGATGGTGTCATGATGTCAAGAGCATGCAGGAACATACGTGGATTAATGAAGGAGCATATGATGATGAGGATGATGATGTGATAAGGAACATATCATGATGTGATGGATTAATGGTAAAATCATCATTATGATATCATGATATGATGGTAAAACCATCATGGTGATATCATGATGTGATGGTAAAAAACATCATAGGGCACAAAAAGCATGAAAACCCAAAATTGATAAGGCAAAATTTGTCCTGGATAATTTTCTTTGAGCTATCCTGTACGATCGAAGGCTCGAAAAGGTCGACCATTTGAGAGAGCAGCAAAAAATTGACCACAACCCAGTTCAGGCTTTGGAGTTGGATAACAAGCTTGATTTGAATCAAAAGCGAAATTTTAAGGCTATTTAGTGGATGCAGCTGCTGTAATAACAATTATGGTTAATCGATTTTTACCTGTTCTTGGGAGTTGGGCGAGAGGGCGAACGAGCGAGAGCGAGAGAGAGAGAGAGAGACAGAGCCCATTTTTTCTCGGAGCGCAGCGAAAGCATGGTAAAGTCCGCGATCGCCACGTCAGCTCTAACTCGCACATGCGAAAAGATCCTTTTTGCATAATTAATCAGCACTTAGGTTAAGTTCTTTGTCCCCAACATCCATACTATATTTCCTACGCTATTCCCCATACTACTGCCACGTGGCCGAGTGAGAGCTCGGTGTTGTATTTTAGATCCAAAATACCCAAAAACAGGTATGACACCCATCAAAAAGCAACCTGGTGTGTTAGGTCGAGTTGGTGTAACCCATTGGTTCCACTGTGAGAACTAGAGTTTGAACCCCAACCCTTAATATAACGGGCCCATAGAGCAACTTATATTTAATATCCGTCTCTCACCCAATAACAAAAGCAAAGGAGGACCACATGGGGTATGGATCCAAAACCAGATATGTAGACAAGTTTTGGTAAAAACTATTATTCATGTTCGCTCGAGTCACCAGGCGATCTTTGTGGCTTGTGGATCTCCGACAACTTTTGATCCCGCATGGCATCACAATCCTACCTCACAATAGGCAACGTATAATAGGGATGTCTGGTAAGAGAAACCCCCTCTATGTTTCTTTTGAAAATCTTTTTTTATTCTGAGGATCCAACCCTTACAATAGGGAATGGACAAGGGGATGTCTGGCAATAGAAACCCCCTCTATGTTCGTGGACATTTGTGAAGGGGCCTAAGTTAGGATCCGCATTGGAGAAGTTTGGCATTTTCCACCTAGATGGCTTCAATAATATCGGAAGTGGGGACATATTCACATTAGAATAATATTGGAAGCGGGGACATATTTGCATTATAAGGGCCACTTTTTTGGCTATTGACAAGTTTCAAAGTCCATGTGCAAAGAGAGGGTAATTATAAGGCCACCTTTGGGTTATTAAATTTTAAAATTATATTTTTTAACCAAGGGGGACTGCTTACTACCAAATAATCTCCACAACGCCAAGCGATTGATTACTACCAAATAATCTCCACAACAGTAATCTTGATTACTACCAAATAATCTCCACAACGCCAAGCGATTGATTATTACCAAACAATCTCCACAATGCCAAGCATAAATAATTTTGTTCAACCATTAGTTTGTTTTAAAAAAAGTATGGCTAACTTTTACTTACTTCATTCTATAAGAGCACTCCCTACCACTTGCATTAAAAAAATGGATCTTTTTGAAAGCCTTTTAAAGGTGTGTAGAGACCCCTAGTTTTTAAAAAATAAAACATCAATTCAAGTGAGACATAAGATTTAGTTTAAAGATGGGCTAAGGTTATTAAACTCAAAAGGTGGTTATTTTTGCGCGGGGGGACACAAGTTGCTTTGCCAACAAAAACATCATTTTGTTAATCAGGACAAGACATGTAGCACCATGTTAAGGTGTTCAGGATCTTTGTATAACTTCAAGAATTAATTCTTCACAACAATGTATCAATAGAACTAAACCTTTAACTCAAATTGACAAGATCAAGCATAGCATAAAGATAGAAATCAAAGTAGACATTACCATTGACAAGTATTGTGTTGAATCGCCCTCTCTCCATAAGTGGCTCCTCCTTCCTTATATGAGAGTATTTTAATAATGTATTGGCAAAAATAGCCCAAGAAGCCAGTAATAGCGTACCTTACACAAGAATAGATGGAGTAACCATAAACCTTAATACAATTAATAAACTAATGTGTGAACCCAAAATAATGACTAGCTCATATATACAATGCTAGCACATGTTTACAAAATATCGGGCACATGGCCATAGTCCAAAATAATCAAAATTGTGGTATGAACCACTTAAAATAGATGTTTAATAAATAGAGCCATGTGACACGTGCATATACCATAAATACCGACGAAAGACTAACTTGATCATGAATAGACCATCATTCACGAGAGACACACTTCAACCATTTGCTAACATTGATGGGACGCACACTACAACCATCATGTGAATACTCACCACTCATACACCTACTCATAATAAACAATAACATTAGTTGGGACACAGACATATAATCCTGTTACAAAACACAATAGTTATGCCCGCAAAAAATACAAGAATTTATTTTACCAATCATCCATATTCTATCCATGGAGAATATGTAGAAATCACCCACGTGTGGAATCATTACGTACGGTAGGTAGTACAATGGTTTCACAAGCATCCCCGATCAACCATCCCTCTTGTTTGGATTGGCAATTGTCCTCACAGTCGTGTATTTGGTTGTACCAACGGATGAGATCCAATGTGAGATCAGTCGTAGACCTCCATGAAACCTGCTATAAGAGAATAGGAAAACTCTCCACCCGACCGTTTGATATAGGAAACCTAGCCAGCTAAAATAGCCCTGGCCGTCTACACATGTCCGGACTCCCTTGAACTGCCCCTAGTCCTACCTGTGTCCTGAAACTACTTCCCCCTTTTGGAAGAGTTTTTGTCCTCGAAAACAAAGGTAGGATATCGGGTCTTGAGAGTACTAACATCCTCCCAAGCTGAACCTTCTTCCGGTCTATCCTTCCACTTAACTAGACACTGTTGTCTAATTTTATGACGAGTTCGCTTCTCTTGATAATCCAAGATGCACTTTGGCTCGTGTGGTAACATCAGAGGCTTAATTAAATCTACAAGAATACATGTATCCACCACATTGGCATCTTCGCCTAGTCGTTTTCTGGTGAAAAACTGGGTGAACCTTGGAATGTTCTGGTAGAGCTAACTTGTAGGCAACTTCACCTACACGCTTAAGTATTGTGAAAGTTCCACAATACCTCGAGACGATAACTTTGGCACTTTCCCCGTCTTCAAAGTTTCGAACTCGGGGGAACCTTGAGAAATACTTGGTCACATGTGACCACTTTGCGGTCTTCGTCCGCATAATGCTTGTAACAATCTTGGGCCCATTTAACATTTTCCTTAGCGATCTTCAACATATCATTATAATTTTGCAGAAAATCTTTCACTTTTTGAATTATTTCAGAAGCTAACCCCACAACTGCTAGAGATCGGGATTGAAACCCATACATAAGCATGAAAGGAGCTAACCCCACAACTACTGGAGATCGGGATTGAAACCCATACATAAGCATGAAAGCATGAATTATTTCAGTAGCTAACCCCACAACTACTGGAGATCGGGATTGAAACCCATACATAAGCATGAAAGGACTAACGCACTATTGTAGGCAAATTCTAAAATTGGTAAGTAATCTTCCCAATTTATTTGCCATTTACTCACATATGCTCTTAGCATATCCTCAAGTACTTGGTTAACCCTTTCTATCTAACCATCACTCTGGTCAGCAGTGCTCATACTGAAGTGACTAAACTTCTAGTCTCTATCTCACTGACTATATTAACCTTCTAGTCTCTATCACTGACTATATTAACCTTCTAGTCTCTATCAATGAACACTACTCGTCGCCAGAAGTGACTATTAAACTTCTAGTCTCTATCACTGACTATGTTGGCTGGTAGCCCATAGAGTCGATAGATATTCTCAATGAAAAGCCAAGGTAACTATAGCATTTTCACCGTGGTTTTAGTTAGAATAAACCGAGATATCTTAGTCAACCTGTCCACTACTACAACCCAAATGGCATCATGGCTTCTGCTAGATGTAGGTAGACCTACAATAAAATCCATAGAGCTGCTTTCCCACTTACCATCAAGGATCTCTAAGGGTTGTTATAGCCTGCCTATCTTAAGACGCTCGACTTTATTGACCTGGCCATTTTGACAATGCAAAACATATTCCTGGACATCCCTGTAATGTCTAGGCCAATAGAATTGCCTTCTCACTAAGGCATAGGTCTTCCTAATCCCAAGATGACCTAAACTTGGACTATCGTAACACTCATAAAGTATTTGGCGCCTAGTGTCAAAGTCCGAGGGTACACACACTCTTCCTTTGTATAACAAGTACCCATTATCGATGGAAAAATGCTTCCAAAAATTAAGCTTGTCCCTAGAAAGAGAATATCTGGGTGTGGAACTATCATCTGCAGCACTGCAGAGTGGTAGGGATCCCTACATGTAACAATTGTCCACACCTTTGCATATGGCTAATCATGTTGGCACTTGCCTTTGAGTGAATCTAAAAATTCACTTTTCAACTCTGTGAAACTCAACGAGTTAACTTGAGGCATGCAACTTGAGGCATGCAACTTAATGCACCCACCACATTGTGATACCTTCATTGAAAGTCAAATTCTTGGAGGATTTCTGCCCACACCGAGCTTTACAACCTTTCAAATCAGTTCAAGTTGCCAACCAGTTGATGCTCTCATGATCAAAAACAATCTCAAACTTAGCACCGTAGAGATAATGTCTCCACTTGCCTTAAGCATAAATGATGGCATAAAGCTCACATTCATACGCAGAATAATTCCCCTGAGCTCTAGCCAACTTCTTGCTCTCAAAAGCTACTCGTCTTCCTCCTTGAAGAAGCACAGCACCAACTCCATGGTCACTAGCATTCATTTCAACCACAAACAGTTGATTAGAATCTACTATTACTAACATAGGTGCAATAGCTATGGCAACCTTAAGGCGTCGAAACTTTGTTGTTGGGCAGCACCCCAAATAAAGTTGTGACCCTTAGATTTTAATTGGTTCGCCGTGGGAACCGCTAACTTAGGATGAATTTACGATAGAACCTTGCCAACCTAAGGAATATCTGTAATTCCTCCAAATTGGTTGGATGAATTTACGATAGAACCTTGCCAACCTAAGGAATATCTGTAATTCCTCCAAATTGGTTGGATGAGGCCACTTAAGAATTGCCTCTACTTTCAAATGATCCATCTGAATTCCCTCTACCGAGATTATGTGACCCAAATAATGGATCTCTAAGGCAAAGAACTCACACTTGCTCTCTTTAACATAAAGTGCGTTTTGCCTTAGCAATTCGAACACTAATCTTAAGTGTTGCAAATGCTCTTCCTCGGTGTGACTAAAGATCAAAATATCATCAAGAAATACTACAACAAATCAACCAAGACATAGGTATAAGATGCTATCCATAAGTGTCATAAACGTAGCTGGAGCATTAGTTAGACCAAATGATATAACTAAAAATTCACAATGCCCAAATCTGGTATAGAAAGCTGTCTTATAGGCCCATCCTCCATGTTGTTGTGAACCTAATGATAGCTTGACCTTAAGTCTATCTTGCTAAAGTATCACGCACCTTCTAGTTGATCAAAAAGCTCATCAACTCATGGTAACGGATACTTTTTCTTTATCGTGATTGCATTCAAACCACGATAGTCCACGCATAAACGCATAGACCCATATTTCTTCTTCACCAATAAAATTGGTGACACCCATGGCGAATTGCTCAGCCTAATGAAGCCCCAGGCGAGGTAGTCAACAAGCTGACGCTCTACCTCACTGGCTTCACTAATGCTAAGCCTATATGGAGGCTTGCAAACTGGTTTAGCATCCTTGAGCACTTCAATGGCATGCTGGACATTGCGCTCATCAAGGGGCAAACCAGATGGCGAGTCCCTTGGAAACACATCATGAAATTCATGCAAAAGACTCTACAAAGAACTAGAAACTTGTTGAGTGAGCTTAGGAAAAATTTTACCTGGTTCATTATTATGAATAACACTAACATCTTGTTCACATATGACAGAATTGAGAGATTCAATATTCAAACTGGAATTAAAATCACCACCACTAGCATCATCATGAGACAAAACTAAAGGGACAAAACTAAAGGAGACATGTAACACAAAAAGAGATTTTCTATTTCATGATCATGTACAAAGCGATCCACTTCAGCAGAATAAATGAGTGGAGATGGGGGCACATCATGTTCACCTTGCAAACGAACTTGTTTACCATTGACCTTAAAATTAAAAGTATTATCTAAATAACTACGAGAAAGAGATGGTCCTAAATGAAACAACCATTCACGACCCAAAATAACGTCAGCTCTCATAATATGCATAACCTCAAAATCTAAGTGCATTTGAATACTAAGTGGTACTTGCTTAACCACCGTGTCCCATACATGCTTATCATGCCCATTAGCAAGAGATACCATGTATTTATGATCATTAGGGGTTTGTGGCAATTTTTAATTTTTTAACCAAATGATAATTCAAAAAGTTGTGTGTAGCCCCATCATCAATCATGACATGGACTCTTCGTCCGTTGATGTGTCCATGCATCCAAACCAAATCATAAGACTCGAAACAGGGTATCCACATCGTAGAGATTACACAACACTCATGCATTTCATTGGTATGGCATACTTGAACTTCAAAAAACTAATGAGAAGCTTCAAGTAGCAAGACTTGCACCGTGTGCACTGCCTTACTACTGCCCTTATCGACATCTTTTCCATGGTTCTTTGGACAATTCTGTTATCATGATCAGGAGCCATGCAAATAAAACATAATTTTTCCTTTTTAGCTCGCTCATAATCTTACGAGGTGACAAGGGACATTAGGATTTTTTTGGACCCAAAGAGGGCCTCTTGGATTAACTTTTAATTAGGAATGGACCAATAGGAAGAGGGCTAGGTGCACATTTTTTACTTCTTTGACCCTAGGGGGCCTAGGCTTTGGTTTGCTAATGGGGCCTAACTACTACTCTTGTCCCCCTACCTCTTGGGCCCAAACTTAGAGGTCCCCCCACCTAGAATCGCGCAGATGAAAAACCCTAAAAATTGAAAATTTTCAATTTTTTCCCAAAAGTGTGTTTTCCCTCTCAAACTTCCCCCCAACATACTCTAGGTTTGGAAAGCTCATTTTGAACCTCTTTCCTCTTTTAAGCTCTCCATTGCTGCAGAAACTCCATACCTCTCAAGCTCTCCCTCCTTGTCAAGCTCCCTCAATCTCAAGCTCCCTCTCCCTCTTTCTTCCTTTTCTAAGCTCTCCAGTGCTGCAGAAACTCCATCCCTCTCAAGCTCTCCCTCCTTCTCAAGCTCCCTCCCTCTCAATCTCCCTCTCTCTCTCTCTCTCAAGCTCCCTCCCTCTCCATTGCTCTGCAGAAACTCTATCCCTCTTTAGTCTACCCTAGGTTCAGGAAGCCTATTCTCAAACTCTAACCCTCTTTTAAGCTTTCCATTCCTGCACTGAAAACCCTAAACTTTCTCTCCTCTCCACTCTTCTGTTGTAAAACAAGCTTTTCTTTTTCCTTCTTCTCTTTTCTTACCACCATGGCCTCTTCTAGTAATGTGAGAAGACCTAGGGAGAAGGTGGAAGAACTTGTGCTACATAACACAAGAGATGAGAATGGAGTTTGGGCTCCAACAAGATTCAGGGTTGGGGCTTGGGTCTACATGCAACCAAGCTCTAAGAGACCACATCGAGTGCGTCAACTGGGGAATATGCTATATCATTGGAAGGGGCGGCTACAAGGCTTCAAGCATACTAAGAAGGACCATGCCAATGCACCAAACAAAAATAATGTATATTTGTAAAAGGAGGTACGGTCTGACCTCATTCAAGGATTACTAGGAGAGAGTTGGGAGGTTAATGAGGGGTCACATCAAGGTGATGTGTACAAGTGCAAAGTAGTAGATTCTACAATGTCTTTCAGGTTCTTGAAGGCACGCTCTATTTTGTACATGCGTCTGCACTACCAAAGATGGATGCAAAAGCACGGGACATGGATCCCACTTCAAGCCTCAGAAGAAGAAATTATGCCTATTGAGGTAGCTGTGATGATGCAAAATGGATGGATTGAGCGAGTGGCAGCAAGCAAGAGCCTAGCAGACCTGCGTCAACACTTTAGCATCATGGGCTTTGACAATGTGGAAGAGTCAAGTTTCAAGTTGATGAGAAGAAAGGTATATCTGATTCCACTACATGTCTAGAGTTAACCCTTACACTTCCTGGTTATTGTGCCACTTTCTATATTTTTACAGATTGGGAAGCGTAAGGAGGAGACAACCATGGTCTCAGAATCATGGCAAATGGGGGACCTTGAATTTTCAGCAGCAAGGTGCATAGCCCTACCAACACATAGTAGGCATGTGGAAGAGCTTGAAGATGAACTGAGTATATGGGAAAATAGCCTCTGTTCTGATGCACGTGAGGGGCAAGAGTTTCAGGATCGAGGTGAAGGCAATGATAAGCTTTCAAGTCAACAAGGAGATGGAGATCAACATGTCACAAGAGGGGCAAAAAATGAAGACATTATAACAATTTTAGATTAGATGACATGCTTGTAATTTTGTAGCAGGCTCTTTTTTAACCAATCTTTATTTAATTGAAATCTTAATATTTTTGCAAACTGTAATTTTTTTGTCTAGCGGTCTAGTGTGAAAAGGCCAAACTTTAAATTTTAACTATAAATAGCCAAAGGTGCCTTCTTTCTCATTTTCACACGCGATAGAAACCAAGCACGAGCTCACACTATCTCTTTGCATTCACATGGCTACCCACTTTGACAACTTCTGTGAGTTCCTCTCCACCACCCCGTGGGCGAGCAAGAGCAAGCTCTTTGTCATGTTCTCTCGTGAAATCAACTTTGAAAAGTTGCTCGCCCTTGCGTCCCAACATTATGAGACGCAGATTGCATACATGGAGCAATACTTGGATCCCCACTCCATCTCCTTTCCCCATTGCCCCAATGATCAATGGGTGTCTGTTGAGCTGCTTAAGTACATTCAACAATATGCCCGTCCCTACATCCAACGCCTTAAACGCTTCATCGACATCTGCATCCCCACAGGAGCTTACTGTACCTTCAATAAGCAGGAGGTGAAGAGGTTGGGGAAGGGAAATTTAGGAACCAGGTTCCTAAATTGCCCCAATGATCAATGGGTGTCTGTTGAGCTGCTTAAGTACATTCAACAATATGCCCGTCCCTACATCCAGCGCCTTAAACGCTTCATCGACATCTGCATCCCCACAGGAGCTTACTGTACCTTCAATAAGCAGGAGGTGAAGAGGTTGGGGAAGGGCAATTTAGGAACCAGGTTCCTCTCGTGGCTCGCCACTTTTGCGTTCCTCAATCAGTAATGAGGATTCGGATGAGGAGGTAGAGATACCTGCATTGCAGTTGGCAGGGTATTTGAGGGATGACAAGGAAGTGAACGCAGTAGGAACGAGTGCTGGTGTAGAAGAGCAGCTTGCATCAGAGCACTTTCCAGAGAGTGCACAATTTGCAGCTGAACAGCCCACTGTAGTAGAAGATGCGGGGCCATCTTCCCCACACCAGGAGAGCAAGGTGCTGCCAGAGCTTGAGATCAATCTCTTGAGCACCATTGTGGTGGAAGGTGAAGAATACTTATTTCTTCATGACCTTGAAAAGACAGCTGGCTTGAGAATGGATGAATGCTTGGGCAGTATATGCACGCGATGTGAGGTGGACCTTGATACGTCTAACCTCGGTCCTCACCTAGATAGTGCTATATTACCCCTTGGAGAATCTATCGCAGAGACAGTTGCTTTGGTCAAAGAAACTATGGTTGAGACCGCGAAGCAAGCCCTAGTTCCAGAGGAGGAATTCACAAGCTTACAAGACAAGCTAGCGGCTGAAAAGGATACCCTTGCTGGAGCAATGGAGGAGACCAAAGCACCAAAAAGGATACCCTTGCTGCTGGAGCAATGGAGGAGACCAAAGCACCAAAAAAGGATGAGGCTAAGTCCTCGATTGACCTCTCCGCCCCCATCAACACTTTGGCAAAAGAAGACATTGAGCAAGAGGTAATAATCGACCTTTTACAACCTAGAAACATTTGTAATTATGTATAGGAAAATATTTTGATTTTTCCTTTGATTGCAGAGGGTGGTTGAAATTGACACATTTGCTGGGAGAGGCGGCAGCAGCAGAGACCAGGCCAAGGTCCATGGACATGATGCTGCGTTGGCACATTATCTTGGTCGACTTCCTGTGGATGGCATCGCCATTATCCATAGGGACTACACCCCTCAATCTGCCTTCACTCTCTTCTTTTTGAAAGCCCTCTCTAAGGTGCTCTGTGTAGCCTCTATGGCACAGAGCACCAAATGTATAGTTCTAATTAAAAAGTCCCTTGCCTTCAATGTTTTTGGTTCTGGATTTAGGGGTAAGCTTCTTGCTCGTATAGGTATAGCCAAAAGCATAGGCATAGAGGATCCTCAAGAAATAGCCCAATCACTCCTTGAGCACACTCTGCCCAATAACAAGAGAAGGAAGCTCAATATTGTAAGAAAGCTTTTGTAAAGATGATGTATCATTTCTTATTATGAATACAATACAATTTTTGCAAACTTATTTTCATCAAGTATATCATTGTTTTTTTTAGTTTTTTGTACCATCAATGTTTTTGTGAATGCATCAAAAATGACCTTGGGAGCCTGGGGGAGTAGTGTCAGAACAGCTTCCCCAGCCCTTTTCAGGAGCAATTCTGATGCATTGGATGATAAATAATGTATTTTTACACATGATTAAAGGTATTTTTATCTTGTAAATTACTGTTTCTCATAATCAATGTACTCAACTTGATTATAAACGCATCAAAAATGATTCTGAGTGGCTGCTGGGAGAGCAGTGCCAGAATAGTGCGAATTTTGAGCCTGCACCGCTGCTGTAGAGCCCAAATTCGCACTGTTCTGGCATAGCTTCCCTAGCCCTCCAGGAGCAATTCTGATGCATTGGATGATAAATAATGTATTTTTATACATGATTAAAGGTATTTTTATTTTATAAATTACTGTTTTTATAATTAATGTACTCAACTTCATAAATATTGCATTAGTAATTATAAATGTACTTTTTTACATGATTAAAGGTATTTTTATTTTGTAAATTACTGTTTTTATAATTAATGTACTCAACTTCATAATGCATCAGAAATGATAAATATACTCAACTACATCAGAAATGATCCTGAGTGGATGGGAAAGCAATGCCAAAACAGTGCGAATTTTGAGCCTGCACCGCCGCTGCATAGCCTAAATTCGCACTGTTCTGGCATAGCTTTCTGTTAACCTATGACGGATATTGAGACATACTATGTTTTACGTCATGTAATTAATTTAAGTATTCTGAGTCATGGGCCGGGCTTGTCGGCACCATATGTAAAGGATAAAGGGATTGGGTGATCGTCGATGAGAGGCGCACCTTGAATATCAGCAGGATAAGGGTTAGGATCGACCGGCCATGTGTGGACGCCCATGTGTGAATGGTTAGGTTTCATATAAGAGTCAAATGTAACCCTAAAACTCTCATTCTCAATGTGTTGAATACAAAGTGTGCTCTTGCCTTACCTTCTCGGTCCCCTTCTCCTGCGTATGTGTGTGTGTGTGTGTGTGAGAGAGAGAGAGAGAGAGCGATCAAGCACTGTGTGGTGGCACGGCGGTGGCGAGGCAGTAGAGCGGCAACGGCGGCTCCTTCTTCACTGCGACGTGAGAATCTTCACGACGGCGGTTTGAGCGGTGAGTGACACACCTTTGCTTTCTGTTTGAGCTTGCTAGTTTCTGGTTGTATGCTTGCAGCCATTCATGGCTCGCATACGGTGTTCGGCAAGTCCCCAGCTCCGACTCGTGCGGTAAAAGCGCACATTTTTGGCGCCGCTGCCAGGGAAATGCCCTGCACCAAGCTCCAGTTTGCAGCTCGGGCTTCTGCGTGAAGTGAAATTTATACTGTAGGAAAGGCAATTGTATGTATGTTGTTGATGTTTTTTCGTGTTCTGTAATTTGTTTCTGCAATTCTGGTTTCCCTGGTCATTTTCTTGTTCCGCGCTCTGTTTTCTGGTTTTCTGCGTTGGGATTTCTGAATCCCCAGGCCTGCGCTGTGCGCGAACAGCGCCGCGGCCAAGTCCTTCAAAAAAAACAAAACAAAACAAAAAAGAAAAGGTAAAATTAAATTTGAAATTCAAAAAAAATAATTAAAAAATTTTAAAAAAATAAAAAACAAAACGTGGTGAGGAAAGATATTTTTGATTTGGAGGAAAAAATTTTGAAAAGAAAAAACCCCCAAACGACCCCGACCCCGGTCTCGGTCTTTTGATATTTAGATACAGGAGAGTGAGCCTTCATAGCTTTCTTTCAAGTGAAAGCTAAAGGGAAGTGGAGCTCTATATGTAGTCCACCCCCCCCAAGGAGTGGAGTGAGCATGTGGGATAAAGCCTTCACCCTTCCCCCCCACAAGCAAATAGACTGTTTTGAGGACCACAGGAGCTCCAGATAGGCGAACACTGTGCTGTAAAGCACGCTAGGACCCCTCGAACGATACGCTCGTCTCGAGCTATCACACGCCCTAGTCCAGGTTCGACCATAAGTAATAGGGTAAAAAACGGGTTGAAAACAATACAAAAATAAGTAAAAACGGGGCGCGAAACACCCGAGAAACCACTTGGGTGGGTTTCAAGGGTAGTTACCAACGCCCGTAGGGTACCCACATCACATCCATCTACGCTCTGGTCGGGTGCTAGAGTCTAAGCAACTAGAAAGCGTTTCAGTTTACGCAGGCTCACACCATCCCTCCACGTTAGCATCTTGGCCTTCAGCTGGAACCCAAGGAAGTGCAACCCAAGATCCACGAATAGTGGATAGTGACTCGTCCTTTGACTCAGAAGCCATGGAAGAGCACCCTACCAAGAACCCTGAGGAGGCAAGCCAAAACATGCCAGTTTGGGTCCCATAACCTGGATCTAGCATGTTTAGTCGTCTAATAGAGACCTTTAGTAGAGCTACACGCTCTGAACATGCGACAAAGCGAAGTAAATGAAGAAGGAGGGGTAGTAGATTCGCCATTCACATCTCATGTAGACCCTACCTTCCCAAAGAGTGTCCATGTGGATATTCTACCCACTTCGTTTAATGAAGGCCCTACGGAGCTACCACCTTCTGACGCGCTTCCTAAAGTAGAGGTCCCTAGAAGCCAATCCATAAGAAGTGACATTGCGTCCACTTCAAGAGAACCGTTTGGCACTCCAAGTCTAGATGGGATATTTCTCAATGAAAATTGGGAATATGATCTACACACGGAGACTCTGACTGACCTATACACGGGTTACACATACCATGTAGGTTGGTTAGAAGTCATACGATCTACATCTAGTGCCACTAATCTAGAGGAGCAACAACAAATGATATGTGAGGTTATTCATAGAATTATCCAATTCGAGAGGCAAAATAGGGGAGTGAACCTAGTTTCCACTGGCCCTATGAAATTTTTGGATACGGGCAAGGCCAAACAACCAACCCTATCACAATTGGAGACTCCCTCGGTGAGTCCCATAGACCCTTCGTATGTTGTTTCGCCTGGAGTCTCAATGCAGGTTGAGCACACGAGCAGTAACTTTAGCTTTCCAACCTTGGCTCAACTTTCCATTAGGGAATCCATAATGCCTACTCCGATGATGAGCATGACGGAAAGTGCACCTGTTACCACTGTAGTTAGTACGACACCGCTACCTAGTGGAACAGTACCTACAACAGCAGTGCATGCCAGTGCCTATAGATATGTACCTATCGCTACTCATGCTCATGTAGCTCCTATGCCTCTTAGTATGCCAATGGCGTATGCTCCACGACCGCCTTATCACAACCCTTATCCAAGAGGAGCTAGGCCTAATCACATATCATATCCTACGTCAGCTGCATACATACCAAGACAAACGCCAACTCCTATCAACCAGGCTATCCCAGAAGTGCCTCCACCAACTATGCCTACTCACTTAGGTGATCTTGCAGCGTTTGCTCAGACGATCGGACGATCTATTGCGGAAAACATGCGGGGCATGCCTGAGAGAGAACCTAGAAGCAAGGCGGTACAAGTGGCCAAGCTCACTCAGAACTTCAGTGGTAAAATGAAGATGTTAGGAAGCACATTGAAGTTTTTGAACACGTGTGTGATTCCTTGGAAGAGCACAATGAGCTACATAAGTGTAAAGCCTTAGGCTTAACCTTGAGTGAAAAAGCCGGATATTGGTATCGAACTTTAAGGGTTGAAGAGCGTACTCACTATCCCACTCTCAAGAGATTGTTCTTAAAAGAATACATACGTGAGGGTGTGCTTTGGGAAGTAGCATCTCAACTCCAAAAAGCTGAACGCGAGGAAGGGGAGTCAGTGAGAGACTTTATTAGTCGATTAAAGCATCTAAATTCTCACTGCACTCCCGATGAGCACTTCAATAACAACCAACTGCTTGATAGATTCTTCCGAGGATTGCGCCACGAGGACATATACAATGGCCTAGTCATTAGAGGTCTTACGACGTGGGAAGCTCGCTGCCAATGCAATCCAGTTACAAGACATGATTGCAGGTAAAAAGGTATCTTCGGAGACAAAATTTGTTAGTTCGCAAGTATCTGGGCACGAGCCAATGATGGTAAAACCTATTGCCAAGGAGCCCAAGATATCCGAAATGTCTGTGATGACTGACCTTACTAAGGCTCTCCAAGAATACTTTAGGGGTAATCGAGCTCCTCAAAATAGCCATATGTACCCAAGAAGAGAGCAACAATGGTGTTCGGTTTGCTTAGGACCACATAGTACGAGTGAATGTCCCACATTCAGAGTTAAATTCAATGGAAATTGCAATGCATGTGGTAAGTATGGCCATCAATCTAAGGATTGCCTAGTACTTAAGCGTATGTTGGCAAATCAGGCACCACTAGCCTGGTCAAACACACCTCAAGTACCCGCGTTGATGCCTGCACCACCTGTCGAGCAACCGTCACAGCACATAGTTCCAAAGAACCCGAATGTAGTCCAGTCTGTGCCGTTACCACCGCCAGTGCTAGGACCACAACCTCCACATCCAAGGATTACCCCTATAAACCAGACGGGTTGTGAGTCACATAGTGCGTGTGGGGATTATGAAGAGGAGATAGACCCCACTGTTTCATATGGGATTGATACGTTTGAAATG
This sequence comes from Cibotium barometz, assembly GCF_041138505.1. Classification (NCBI taxonomy): domain Eukaryota; kingdom Viridiplantae; phylum Streptophyta; class Polypodiopsida; order Cyatheales; family Cibotiaceae; genus Cibotium; species Cibotium barometz. The sequence goes on along the minus strand of NC_141052.1, from coordinate 56,854,925 downwards.
ACTCCCCAGTACTACATGGAGGATCATTTCGGGCAAGTCAAGCCTGTATATCAAGCGGCTGCTCTCGCCACAAGAGGGTAAAACCTTAATACCTTGGCGAGGAGACCACCTCTTCAATGCTACGATTGTGGTGGACCGCATCATGTAGCGGAGTGCCCTAATAGGCTACAGAAGATCGCTACTCAAATGCAACCAAATCAAGGGAGCACATCGGGAATGCCGGTACTTACATGTAATCGTTGTGGCATAGATCATTTGATTGCTCAATGTCCACATAATCCTAGTGCACCCAAGATTACACCATTGAATTTGGTTGAGATCACCAACCAGGCACAAGGAACCACACCTGTTATACCCGCGAATGTAGTTACACGGACAATGCTTCAAAATCAAAACTACATTCTCGAAGAGAGGGATACTGCATCAATTGCTCGAGCAAAGAAAAAGAAAAAAAAAGACATTGGCTGTGGTATAGAATCTCTTGCATTTAAAGGTGGAGCACGGAAGAAAAGGATTCGTACAACAAAGTAAGTAACATAAACTTTCATTATGCACTTAGTGATTTAAACAAAACAGTCATGATTTGTGTTCTGTCAAGAATTTTCTGCAAAAAGAGGTGTGTGGTTCTAATGAAGAGGGATGGAAGGATTTGGTCAAAGCCATTATGAATACCAAGGATATTCTCTCAATTATTACTGACCCTCATCATCCTAAAATACGCCAAGCTGTTGTCAGCAATGTAGTGAGCGAGATTACCACCTCCATCGATTCTTCATTAATTCAACATGCTTGTGATGCGGTTGGAATCAGCATGAAAGGGTACCAAGCAATCCGTCAGGTTGTAAAAGATGCATTTCTTAGACAAGGAATCACTGGCACTTTATTTCCTACACTCAAGGTGATTCACAATGTCAAGCGTATCAATAATGATGATGTGCAGCGAGCTATAGGATAGTTTTATCACATTGAGGACACACTAACATTAGACACAGGGTCGAGCAGAAAGAAAATCAAGACAATAAGTACAGAATTTCACTATGATGTTTACAATAACATCTTTGTTCATATTGAGAGACTACAACAAGCTATGGTGAAGTTCTATGGTCTTTCACCAGAAGGTGAGAACTTGCAATTGCTACTATTCATGTTTTATAGTAGAAAAGGAAGACGATTATTTTGTTTTGAATATTGTAAATTACCGTTTATTTGCAGTTTTGGGGAGCACACTTTCATTTGTGCTTAAGCTAGATGAGTTCCAAATTATAAAAGGTCGAAAGCTAGAACGTATGAGCATTACGCTCATGAATGAGGCCATGATTTGTGCATGGAAAAAGACTACCAAACCAAGTTTTAGTGTGCAATCTGAGAAAGAGGTCTGGTGGCTTGGAGCATTCGAGGTACCGAAGGAGACACATGAGGTATTGACATGGATGTTTGAAAGGACTCCCTGGATAACAGATGTAATCAAAAAGCAAATTGATGGTCAACTTTTAGATGTAGAAAACATAGGAAAGTTCAAAGTGGATTGGCATCTTGGGGGAGATTTGAAGACAATTAAATGCATGATGGGTTGTGCTCAAGGCGCGACATCAAGATGGCCTTGTCCATACTGCAATGCTCAGATTGATATTCCTAGGCAGAAAAAGACAAATGGAAAAGGTATACAGAAGGTTGGTTCTGTTGGGAAGGATGCCTCAAAAGGTCCCAAGAAAGGGAAGAAGCAACAAGAAGATGCAGTAGATCCAACCGAGTCAACTGATGATGAAGATGAGGAACAACCAAATGCAAGATGGATGGAAGGTGTCATGTCTCGTGATATGCTAGGAGAACCAAACAGGAATTCAAATTGGAGCCCCATCATTAATTTTCCACTAAAGAATATTCACTTTTGCACACTTCATGCATTCATGAGAATCTTTGATCGATTTCTTAAGTGCCATATCGATTATGCATTCACAATGCCTACACACAAGAGAGGAAAGCTGCAGCCCTTGGTAAATTAGAGCATCTTCTGAATTCTCTGGGCTGCCATGGCGGAAACATGAAAAGTGGAGTGAATAAGCAGGCCTCTGGTATGTCATACGAGGTTGCTCAAAAGGTCTCCATGACTGGATCAAAGGCAAGGAGATTTTTGGAGAAGCTAGCAAACATAGAGAATTCAAAGAAGACTTGGGGACTCTGGAGAGACCTGTGTGCAATCACCACAAATGTAGATTGTCCAATGCCAGCTCTTGTAAATATGCGCAAATAGCTTTGGATAAATTTCAATAACATGGTTCGCATTATGAATCAAAGTAGCACAACTACCCAAGAACGAGCATCATTCCAACAACATATCATAGAATTCACCAAAAGTGTGGTGCTTGGGGAGAGAGTAAAGTAACACACTATATGGTAAGTTGTACAGTAAAAAAATAAACTGGTGTTTTAACCTTGACTTTTTCTAATTAAATTCTATTGTCATGTGTACAGCATATAGTATGCGCATGGTGCGTATTTCATGAACAAGTATGGATCGCTCGACATGTGGAGTACCCAAGGGATGGAGAAATCACATTATAAAGCAAGAGGGGTTTATTTCAAAAATACAAGACATGGAGGTGGAGCTTCTGTAGGAGGAACACGTACAAACTATCTACAAGAGATGTTCAATTGGTTTTATCGCACAACCTTTGGAAGGGTATTGGTTAGGGAGCGAGCCCAACAATCTAAGCTTGCGCAAGAGGCACGCAAGGTTGCAAAAAGTCATGCTCGGCTTGAATGGTTGTAGACCAATGCTCCCCATAGGCATGGTGCTTGGCGTGCACGAATGAGGAGACAAGGGAGGCGTTGGGTTGTGCACGCACCAGCATAAATCTAGATGTAATAAGGCTAAGAAAATAAGTTTAGTTAGTTTTTTTTTCCCTTAAAAAAACTATTAATAGTTCCTTCTCTCACTTCATTTTCATTTCACTTTTTTGAGAGCTTGAGCTCAAGATCTACGTAGACACCCACGTAAGGACACCAGCACATCACCACGTTAGCATAGTTGTACATGGATATGGCACGCACCAAGAACACTGCACGTGTTACCATGCCTTCACAAAACACAGTGCAAGGCACCCAACAACCACATACTGGCGACACCACAGAAGAGAGTGACCCCTTGGATTCTAGGACACGCCCAATGGGATCACCAGAGTCCAACCCTCCTCCCATAGCAACACCGGCGCACACACATGCAGGCCCTTCTAGTGGGAGAAAGCGTGTGAAGAAGACCCCACAATGCAGCCACCCCAGAGATCAAGACAGAGAGGCCAATGATGAGCAGTTCGACTGGGTTGGTGAAAACATTCCTACATTGCGCAGCACCATAGGTGGCAAGACCCTACTACCAGGACACGGTCCCCTGCCTACTCGGGAGGAACTTGATACACAGGTACCACAGCAACAGGAGGAGGAGGATTCATACTATGAGAGAGACCAAGAGGAGGTTCCTGCAAGTGCGCGCAAGCGGAGAAAGGTCAAGCTCTTCAAGCCAAGGAAGTCCCAACCTCGCCAACGCACTAACACAACACAGAGAGCTCCAAGGAGAAGGATGTGCCAAGGGCATAGGGCTCTACAAGAAATTAAGTTTTATCAGAGGAACACTGAGTTGCTCATAAGAAGAGCCCCTTTTGCTCGCACAGTGAAGGAGATTCTCCAATGATATAGAACAGAGTTCCGTGTGCAGGGGATTGCCCTTGAAGCATTGCAAGAAGCCTCCGAGGCTTACCTTGTTGGGCTTCTTAAAGACACCAACCTCCTTGTAATACATGCAAGGAGGATTACCATATCTGCCAAGGACATGCAACTAGCTCGGTGCATTCGAGGCGAGCGAGACATGATCTAGAGATCTTAGATGTTAACCTTTTTTTTGAAGCAACTCTTTTGTTTCAAACCCCCCTTTGTAACAAGTCTATCTGGCTTTCATTTGTAACCTTTTGATAATTAAAATTTTAAGTTTCTCTTTACAATGTCTCGGTGTCATCATGCTTGTTTAACATGGAGTGTCTATCATGTGCCAGTTTGTCACCCAAGGCATCAGAAATACTCTTGGAGGGCTGAGGAAGCTGTGCCAGAACAGTGCGAATTTGGCCTCTGCAACGGTGATGTAAGCTCAAAATTCGCACTGTTCTGGCACTTCACCCCTAGCCACTCAGGATCATTTCTGATGCATTTATAATGAAGTTGAGCACACTAATTGTGAGAAACAGTAGTTTATAAGATAAAAACACCTTTAATCATGTGTAAAAATATAATGTTTATCATCCAATGCATCAGAATTGCTCCTGGAGGACTGGGGAAGCTATGCCAGAACACTGCGAATCCAGGCTCTGCAACGGCGGTGCAGGCTCAAAATTCGCACTATTCTGGCACTGCTCCCCCACCTACTCGGGATCATTTCTGATGCATTTATAATGAAGTTGAGCACACTAATTGTGAGAAATAGCAGTTTATAAGATAAAAACATCTTAAATCATGTGTAAACATATAGTATTTATCATCTACTGCATCATAATTGCTCTTGGAGGACTGGGGAAGCTATGCCAGAACAGTGCGAATTTAGGCTCTGCAAGCGGGCTCAAAATTCGCACTGTTCTGGCACTGCTCCCCCAGCCACTCAGGATCATTTCTGATGCATTTATAATGAAGTTGAGCACACTAATTATGAGAAATAGCAGTTTATAAGATAAAAATATCTTAAATCATGTGTAAAAATATAGTATTTATCACTCAGGATCATTTCTGATGCATTTATAATGAAGTTGAGCACACTAATTGTGAGAAATAGCAGTTTATAAGATAAAAATATCTTAAATCATGTGTAAAAATATAGTATTTATCATCTAATGCATCAGAATTGCTCCTGGAGGATTGGGGAAGCTATGCCAGAATAGTGCGAATTTAGGCTCTGCAGAGCAGCGGCGGTGCAGGCTAAAAATTCGCACTATTTTGGCACTGCTCCCCTAGCCACTCAGGATCATTTCTGATGCATTTATAATGAAGTTGAGCACAAGAGTAAATAAATCAATGTGTAAAAATATAGTATCTATCATCCAATGTATCAGAATTGCTCCTGGAGGACTGAGGAAGCTGTGCCAGAACAGTGCGAATTTAGGCTTTGCATCGGCAGTGCAGGCTCAAAATTCGCATTGTTCTTGCACTGCTCCCCAGCCACTCAGGATCATTTCTGATGCATTTATTATGAAGTTGATTACATTAACTGTGAGAAATAATAGTTTATAAGATAAAACAGCTTTAATCATGTGTAAAATTATATTTTTTGTCATCCAATGCATCAGAATTGCTCCTGGAGAACTGGGGAAGCTATGCCAGAACAGTGCAAATTTAGGCTCTGCAGGGCGGTGCAGGCTCAAAATTCGCACTGTTCTGGCACTACTCCCCCAGCCACTCAGGATCATTTCTGATGCATTTATAATAAAGATGAGTACAGTAATTGTGAGAAACAATAGTTTACAAGATAAAAACAGCTTTAATCATGTGTAAAATTACATTGTTTGTCATCCAATGCATCAGAATTTCTCCTGGAGGACTAAGAAAGTGTGCGCTTTTACCGCACGAGTCGGAGCTGGGGACTTGTCGAACGCGAGCCACGAATGGCTACAAGCATACAGCCAAAAACTAGCAAGCTCAAACAGAAAGCAAAGGTGTGTCACTCACTGCCGTCGTGAAGGATTCTCGCATCGCAGTGAAGAAGGAGCCGCCGTCGCCGCTCTACCGCCTCGCCACCGCCGTGCCGCCACACAGTGCTCGATCGCTCTCTCTCTCTCTCTCTCTCTCTCTCTCACACACACACACACACACACATACGCAGGAGAAGGGGACCGAGAAGATAAGGCAAGAGCACACTTTGTATTCAACACATTGAGAATGAGAGTTTTAGGGTTACATTTGACTCTTATATGAAACCTAACCGTTCACACATGGGCGTCCACACATGGCCGGTCTGAAAAGATGCAGGGGGGAAGAGAGCTTGAGCTCTTGCAAGCACACACACACACTCACAAAACCCTAATAGAGAACACACAAGGTGAGAGGCTGAAAATCTTCTTCTTCTCTACTCAACACTCAACACACCATTTACAAGAATAAGAGTACACACAATATGAAAGGTATCAACCAATACATACACGGGTTCTCTATAATGTGAACCCGACTAAATGAGCTGGCGCTATAACTATGCCAGTCTCTAGAGTGGCTGTCACACAGCCTGTCATCCCACTGGCCGCATATCACCCAAGATCTCACCAACCATGCCAGTGGTGTAAGTGCGGGGCCTATCCCCCAGGCGGGTCATCAGTGTGTCCACCGCCTCACTAGAGCTCGATATCTCAACACTCCCCCTCGAGCTCAACTCCATCTCATGTACACCAAGCGAAGCCCTGAATCTGCGGAGCTTCTCTGTACCCAATGCTTTGGTGAAGATGTCAGCTACCTGATCCTCTGTGCTGACATAAACAAGGTCAAGGTCTCCTGCCAAGACCTTCTCTCTGACGAAGTGGTAGTGGACCTCTATGTGCTTCGTACGAGCATGAAAGACTGGGTTCCTGGCCAACTGTATACTACTAATGTTGTCACAGAAAATGACAACTTGTCTATCCACTGATAGACCCAAATCTGCAAGTAGCTTTCTCAACCAAGCTACCTCACATGCTGCCATAGCAGCTCCTCTGTACTCGGCCTCTGTACTCGATAGAGCAACCGTAGGCTGCTTCTTGCTGCTCCAAGTCACAGCAACACTCCCCAAAGAAAACATGAAGCCACTAGTAGATCTCCTATCTGAGATACTACCAGCCCAATCAGCATCTGTGTACCCATATACACATATCTCTGTCCCAGTCTCATAGAATAGTCCACAATGCAAAGTAGACCTCACATACCTCAGTATGCGTCTCACTGCATCCAAATGCGGTTTCCGTGGAACCTGCATAAACTGACTCACCAACCCAACAGCATAGCTCAAATCTGGTCTGGTGATCGTCATGTAGATCAAACTTCCTACTATGCTCCTGTACATAGTAGGATCCTCCAAGATCTCTCCTGAATCTGCACTCAACTTGCCATTCTGATCTAATGGCACAGAAATAGGCTTACAGCCTGTCATACCATACTTGGACAACATGTCCAAGCCATACTGTCTCTGCAGTAATCCAATACCATGTGGTGACCTAATCACCTCAATGCCCAAGAAATATCTGAGCTCCCCCAGATCCTTCATCTCAAACTTCTGTCTTAGCAAGATCTTTACATCAAAGATCTCTGCATCATGGTCCCCCGTAATGATCAAGTCATCTACATAGATGACAACAAGCACAACCCCTCTATCACCATGTCTCACATACAATGAGAAATCTGCATTGGCTACATGAAAGCCAATAGTGACAAGATATTCAGAAATCTTGTCAGACCATGCTCTTGGTGCTTGCTTTAAGCCATACAAGGCTTTCTTCAACCTGCAAACATGCTCGGGGTGACCCACATCCTCATAACCAGGTGGCTGCAACATATACACCTCTTCTTGCAAATCCCCATGCAAGAATGCATTCTTTACATCCATCTGATGTAAAGACCATTGCTTTGACGCAGCCACTGCTATCACAACTCTCACCGTTGCCATCTTGGCAACTGGGCTGAAAGTTTCCTCATAATCAATCCCATATGTCTGCGCATATCCTTTGGCTACCAATCTAGCCTTGTACCTGTTTATGCTTCCATCACTGTTATGTTTAACTTTGTACACCCACTTGCATCCAATGGCTTTCTTGCCTTCTGGCAATTGCACTAAATCCCAAGTTTCATTTCCATATAGTGCATCCATCTCCTCATCCATAGCTTTCTCCCAACACACATTTCCAACAGCCTCATCAATGCATGTGGGCTCAACAACCTGCACAACCTTTGCCATATATGCATAGTGATGTGCCACATAACCATCATATGTAAATCTCTGCACAGGGTTCTTCACTCTTCCTGATCTTCGCAGCTTTTCATTCATGGCTTCCATAGCCTTCTTTACACCAGGTGTTCTCATAGCTGGGATCCCAAGCTCCTCATCAAGGCTCATATCTGAGCCACTAGACTCTCCATCAACATGAGAATGACCTGCAGAAATGTCAGGCATACCAAGGGGCTCAACCACTTTCTCTTTTCCTTTACGTGATGTACTAATCACATTTGCAGGACTGGTATTATGACGCAGCCTGCCACTCCATGGTCTATCAACAGACCCACTAGATGAGGACTCTCCTGGTCCACTCAAAGACTGTGATTGCTGACCTGCATTCTGTGCAACCACACTTCCACTCACATCAGCCCCAATAGCTTCTTTTCCAGCAGCATACCAGCTGCTCATCTCATCAAAGACAACATCCCTGCTTACCCTCAACTCACGTGTAGCAGGGTTATAACACCTGTATCCCTTTTGCTCAAGGGAATATCCAATAAACACACATTTTTCAGCTTTCGGATCCAGCTTAGTTCTCAGCTCATCTGGCACATGCACATATGCAATGCATCCAAAGACTTTCAGATGAGTCAAATCTGGTTTTCTGCCAGTAAACTTCTCCTCTGGAGTTACATCATGTATGGCTGCAGTTGGAGTCCTGTTCATGATGTATACTGCTGTAGAAACAGCCTCAGCCCAATAGCAATGCGGCATATTCTTCTCTTCCATCAATGCCCGCGCAATCTCAGCAATGTGCCTGTTTTTCCGCTCAGCAACTCCATTTTGCTGCGGAGTGTATCTGCATGTATACTGTCTCCGAATACCATTCTTTTTCAAAAAATCAGAGAACTCATTGGAGAAGTATTCTCCCCCTCCATCTGACCTTAGGCACTTGACATATTTTCCTGTTTGCTTTTCAACCAAAATTCTGAAATTCTGAAAGTGAGTGAACACCTCACTCTTCTCTTTCATGAAATATACCCACACTTTCCTTGTGTGGTCATCAATGAAAGTGACATAGTACCTGCAGCCTCCCATAGACACAGTCTTCGTAGGACCCCATACATCTGAATGCACAACATCTAGTGCATTTCTGCTCACATATCTGTTACGTGGAAACACATGCTTTGTTTGCTTCCCAAATTGGCATGCTTCACATATTTTCTGCATACCTTCCACTTTAAATTTTGGTAGCCCTGTCACAATTCCTTTTGTCTGCATAGACTTCAATCTCTGAACATTCACATGTCCAATTCTTTTATGCCATATGTCTGTGTCTGCAACAACTCCTGAACCATTTGCAAACATTGCAGCACTCATTTCAGGCATGTCTACATCCAACGTAAACATTCTGCCCACTCTGTTGCCTTTTGCAACCAACCTGCACTTGTCTTTGAAATCTTCAACATAACACCCATCAGGGTTAAACCGAACCTGCAAACCCTGCTCAATCATCTGGCCAACTGAAACCAGATTCTTTGTTATGTTCGGTACATGAAGTACATCTGCAAGGTACTTCACTTTGCCATCCTGCATAGACAATGGCACATCTCCAACGTGGGCGATTGGATGAGCAGTGTCATCCCCTGTTTCCACAAAACCTGGTCTTTCCGGGTTTTTCATTTCCTTGAACCACTCCCCATGACTCGTCATGTGGTTCGAAGTGCCTGAATCCACATACCATACATTATCCTTTTGTGCTGCATCAACATTTTCAGACATGGCATTCACAACATGCTGCATAACAAACAACCTTTCATTATCCTCATTATTTCTGCTTGAGGATGCATAGTTGTTTTGCTGCACTTTCCCATTTTGCATGTCAGCCTGCTTCTTATAACATTCAGACTGCACATGTCCAGGCTTACCACAATAGTAGCATTCACGTGTATCATTATATTGCCTTTGCCAATTTCCACGGCCTCTTTGGCTCCCCCTGCCTCTAAATTTGCCTCTTCCACCTGCGTGTTGTTGTTGTTGTTGTTGATTCTGGGACTGTTGTTGTTGCTGCTGACCATAATTCTGATTACCTGTTCGGCCACCTCCTTGACCGCGTCCACGGCCTCCTCTACCTCGTCCTCTTCCTGAACTCGTGTAGAAGGCCTGTTGTTCTGAACTGTTTTTGCTTTGTGAAGACTGTTGGTCTTCACCCAAGTTCTTCTCTTCGATAATCAGCATAGACACCAAATCTGTAAAGTTGGGAATGTTTTCCCGAGTCTGAATAGACGTCTTAAATGCCTTGTATTGTGGCCCGAGACCACGTAGACAGACTTCCACCTTGTCATCATCATCTACTGACACACCAATAGATGCAAGGGATTCCACAATACCCTTTATCTTCAATGCATAGTCATTCACAGACATGCTCTTTTTCTCCACAGTATGAAGCTCATTCTTCAACTGTATCTTACGTGCCTTGGTATTTGTTTCATACAGCTTTACCAAGGTGTCCCACGCCTCCTTGGGGGACTTGGCATCCTGAATGTGCCCAATCATGGTGTCCTGTATACTAATGGAAAGCCAATACATTACTTTCCTGGCTCCTTGGTTCCAGTCTTTAAACTCTTTCACATCTGCAGCAGTCGGATTTATATCCGGTATCTCCGGTGCCTCTTCATGCTCACCTTCTATGTAGTCCCAATAGCCTTTTCCCATCAGGAAATTAGTCAGCCTGAACCTCCAAGCATGGAAGTTATTCTTGTCCAGCTTCTCAGCCACAATCTGTGTTATGCCATCATTAGACATCTTGCCAAACACACAATTTTACTAGAAACTGCACTCTGGTTTTTCTGCACAACCTGCAGTATTTTCTGCACAGCGGTACTGTAGTACTCAAATGTCACAACCAGTGACTTCAATGTGCATACATACACCCAATGGCAACTGTAGACCTCTTTGCAGCACCCACAGTGTCTGCACAGTCAATCTGTCTTCCTGCAGTTCTTAAAACAGAGTTCTACAGAGAATCGATGACTTACCCGCAGTGCTCGAAATCGCCTGCTTTCTGAAAAACGGAGGTCCAGACGCGCCCGAAACGCGTTTTCGGCCCTAAAATTTGTAGTCCAAAGGACTGTATAGTTGCCCTATAGCTTTACTCCCGCGAAGAAAGCTCCTCAATCAGAGACCGTTTGCCGGTGCCTCCCGTAGAGCTCCCGACAAGGGTGTAGTCTCACCAACACAATAGGGAAGAGTAGTTGCAGCTCTTACCCTCGTACCGCTTCCTGTGGTTCCCTTGCTTGCTGCTCAGCCCTTAGCACGAACCAGGCTCTGATACCATGAAAAGATGCAGGGGGGAAGAGAGCTTGAGCTCTTGCAAGCACACACACACACTCACAAAACCCTAATAGAGAACACACAAGGTGAGAGGCTGAAAATCTTCTTCTTCTCTACTCAACACTCAACACACCATTTACAAGAATAAGAGTACACACAATATGAAAGGTACTCAACCAATACATACACGGGTTCTCTATAATGTGAACCCGACTAAATGAGCTGGCGCTATAACTATGCCAGTCTCTAGAGTGGCTGTCACACAGCCTGTCATCCCACTGGCCGCATATCACCCAAGATCTCACCAACCATGCCAGTGGTGTAAGTGCGAGGCCTATCCCCCAGGCGGGTCATCAGTGTCCACCGCCTCACTAGAGCTCGATATCTCAACACGGTCGATCCTAACCCTTATCCTGCTGATATTCAAGGTGCGCCTCTCATCGACGATCACCCAATCCCTTTATCCTTTACATATGGTGCCGACAAGCCCGGCCCATGACTCAGAATACTTAAATTAATTACATGACGTAAAACATAGTACGTCTCAATATCCGTCTCATAGGTTAACATGCCCCCTTTCCTGATGTAGATTCCGTCCTCAGAAGCTATGATATGGTAAGCTCGATAGGGTTTGTTTTAGTAGACCATCTGCAAAAGAGGGAAGTAGAGTGAAAGTATGCTGGAATTCAAAAGATATAGAGTGTAATAAATTCAAGCATGTTAGACCACAATGGATGTTGCCATGAGAACTTAGTTTAAGGGGTCACATGAATGAGCTAGCGTAGCAAATTAACAGGAGTTTAAAATTATTGAAAGTAAATCAAGAGTTAGCAAGGTGTCGAAGGTTAATCAAGGTCTATTACTGGCCTAAATCAAGGAAAATTACCAAGCTTAATAAATAAACAGATGACCACAATGTGTCTGCTCTAAGAACAAGTTAATACCACGAGCCTAGGGACACAAGAAACATCAGAGTTACAGGAGCCTTTTGCCTTTATTTCTTTATGCACGTGACAATTTTTACACACAATGGCGACCTCCCTAAGGCAAAACTAACATCGATCCTGGTACCATGTTTAACACAAGGCATTGTCAGGAATCTATTAGTTCACCTTAGGCAAGGCTACCCCCTACCAACCCAGGTTGACCCTAGAACTAAGACCATCGTATTCCAGGGTTAACTAAAGACTGCATGTATTCTCAAGAATATATCCAATAAGATTAAACTCATTAATGATTTACACTAATACGTCAGGCAACTTCAAAAACTAAGTAGTGCTTTGACAATTTTCATGTGGTCATGCATTATAGTTCAGGCAATTAATCGAACAGTAAAAATTAAAGAGAGTGGGCATGGATTGATCGATATCGTTTGGGAGTCCAAACTAGCTCTGGAAGAAGTGGTGCGGAGCACTCTGTTACCTTTCCCTTACCACGGTCTTGAATTTTCGTTGGGGTTGCAACATTTGGTTTGCAAGGTTTTACAGGTGATGTAGAGGGATTAAGCTTATGCTTAGGGACCCAAATCTGGTCATTCCCTTCGTAGTACCCTTGGGCTACTAATAATTTTTTAGGAATCCATCGTGATGTTACATTGCCCTTTCTCGGGCGGGTAGCTGCTTTCCTTCTACGAGGCTTCTTGTCTGAATGAGATTGAGCAGGGGGTAGCTATTAACGAAGCTTTTGGGACCCATTTGTATGTACTTTTTGGCATAGTAAGCGGAGCCTTGGAGACCACACAACATGTTTCCACTCTTGGCGTTGAAGCGTTAGAGGGGTGGCAAACAATCAAAGATGGTTTTGCCACTTGACTGTGATTTTTCGTTATCTAGCATTTTGTCCAGAGTTGATGACTTAGGTGCAAAATTTGGAGCAGTCAGACCGAGAGCGGGTTCTTGCGTTGTAACTCGCCTGGTTGCCCAATCAATATTGCACTTGGTGGCTAACATCCATTTGCGCCCTAAGTTTACAGTCCCCTTCATTGTACCAGCAGGCATAACCAAAAAGCTTTGAATTACGGTCCCCTTGTCATAGGCAACCGGAGTGTGCAGAATTCCTGAGACAGGGGTTTTCTTCTTGTTGATTCCTTTAACTTGGATAGCACTCTTGGATAAAGGTGGTTTTCCAAGTTGACACCACACGCCATATGATAGCAAATTGTGTTGAGCTCATGTATCCAATAATGCATTATACAGCACCTCCCCGCCGTAAGGACTCTGTAACTCAATTGGGTATCTTAGAGGCGGGTCAGATTCCAATGAATCCTCCTCTGCCTCCTCGAAAAATGCTTGCGTAATCCCCAAGTTGGCTTCTCGTTGGCGCTTAGCACGCTGTTGTTGACGTTCTTTGGCTTCAATTCTTGCTTGTATCTTCTTAAGCTCAGCTTGTTCTTTAGCTGCCTTCTTCTGATGGATTGCATGTAACTCCTCTTGGCTCAGGGGGTCATAATATCTTTTAAATTTACTCCCATTGAGGAATCCAATAGTTTCAACTCCGTCGAGAGTCTCCACTCGGATGGTACCTTGTGGGGTAATTTCACATACTCTATACGGTCCCTTACCAGCATACTTGAGCTTCTTCTTTTTGTTACGCACTCCATACATCAGGACTTTATCCCCAACCTTGATGTCCTTGTCTTTCAGGTGGCGATCAAACCATTTTTTCCTTCTATCCTTCTCCACAAGGGCATTGTACACAGCCAATTGTCTTTCTTTGTTTAGCCGCTCAAGGATATACAGACGCTCTACTAAGGGATTACCATCCCAACCCTCTTGAGTAGCAACACGAAGACTAGGAATGACAAATTCCCACAGCATGACTGCTTCTTGGCCGTATACCATCTTGAATGGTGTGCATTTATTAATAGCCACTTTGTACGCAATACGATAGGCCCATAAAGCTGTCGTAAGCTTTAGATCCCAATCCGTGCGATGAGCTTCAACTGTTTTTGTCAAAACAGAGATTAAGGTCTTGTTGGTACTCTCGGCTTGGCCATTCGCTTGCGGATAATAAGGGGTAGATTTATGATGGGATATCATGAAATTTATTGTGAGCTCCTTAATCACTTCATTTATAAAATGCGTACCATTGTCGCTCACAAGTTCAAAAGGACAACCGAAGCATGTGATTATATTTTCAAAGAGGAACTTGGTTGTTGTCCTCGCATCTGCCTTACGTGTCGCTTTCGCTTCAGCCCATTTGGTCATATAGTCAGTGGCCACAATAATATAGCGAGATTGTGTGTTGCGGGCCGCTGGGCTAATTGGATCTACAAAGTCTAAACCCCACTTTTCAAATGGTTGGTTTACTTTAATTGGGTGTAGGGGCATCTGATCTTTCCGTTGGGCTAATTGGATCTACAAAGTCTAAACCCCACTTTTCAAATGGTTGGTTTACTTTAATTGGGTGTAGGGGCATCTGATCTTTCCGCTGGGGTTTCTTGTATCGTTGGCATTCATCGCAACCCTTTACAAAAAGTGATGCATCTTGGAACATAGTGGGCCACCAATACCCTGATTGTAAGATCTTTCGCGCAATTAAGTCTCCTGAGAAGTGACCACCGGCTACGCCCATATGTGCCTCTTGCAAAATGTATAGATACTTATCCTCTCAGGCACAACGCCTAAGAACCTCATCCTTTCCTCTTTTATAAAGAGTCCCGGCTATCAGGCAATAGGGTTCGCATTCCTTAATCAGCTTTCGAGCTAGATCTTTACGAAGCTCCTTGGGTGGAAAGCCATTAACCAAAAAGCTAACAATCTTCTTACTCCATTCAGGCATTGTCTCCACCATGAACAGGGAAGTGTCAGGTAAGTCATCATCAACTCCCGTAGGAGCCTCACCATTAGGTATGCCAGACAAATGATCAGCCATGACATGTTTTTTGCCAGGTCTCACAATAACAGTGAAATCAAACTCAAGAAGAATCAATAGCCATCGTGTGATTCTTCCTGTGTGGAGCAGGGTTTGTTTACCAGATATAACAATGCTTGATGATCCACATAGAAAACAAACTTGGTGGCAAGGAGGTAATAACGAAATTTCCTTACTGCATATATATCATTGCCAACCCTTCTCGCTCTGTAGTGGTGTAGTTCATCTCAGCATTGTTCAACTGGCGACTGGAAAAGCTAATGGGGTAGTCTAGTTTGTGTTCTCCAGGTTGAGTTAACACACACCCAATAGCAAAGTTTGATGCATCAATATGCACATGGAAGATTAAATCCCAGTTAGGCATTCGCAAGATTAGAGCACTCGCCAAGGCCTTCTTTAATAGCTCATACGCACGGTCACAATCTTCGGTCCAAATAAACTCGATGAGAAGCTTATACAATGGTCGAGCTATCTCGGCGAAGAATAGAATAAACCTTCGATAATAACCAACATGGCCCATAAAGCGTTGGACTCCCTTATAGTTGGTGGGTGGGGGCAATTCCAGAATGACCTTGATTTTACTCTCATCAGTGGAAATCCCATTTTTGGACACTATATGCCCTAAGATAACTCCATGTTTAACCCAGAATTGGCATTTGAAAGGATTCAATGAGATGCGATATAATCTACACCTTTCAAATATTTTTTGTAAACACATCAAGTGCTCGTCCCAAGAGGAATGAACACAAAGATCATCTAAGAAAGCTTTACAAAAGTCCCTTAGATATTCCTTAAAGGCTGTGTTTATCAATCGTTGGAATGTTGCAGGTGCATTGGTCAAGCCAAAAGCCATGATGCGAAAGGCAAACACTCCAAACTGCGTTGATAAATGCTGTTTTAGCTTGGTCCTCTACTGCAATTGTGATCTGATTGTAACCCGAGTACCCATCTAAAAAGCTATATGCCTCCTTGCCTGCAACTCTTTCAAGCACATGTTCAGAATACGGCAAGGGGTAATGATCCCTTTTGGTGGCTGCATTAACCTTTTTGAGATCAACGCACACTCTGAGTTTCCCATTCTTCTTTGGTACGATGACAGAATACGGCAAGGGGTAAATGATCCCTTCTGGTGGCTGCATTAACCTTTTTGAGATCAACGCACACTCTGAGTTTCCCATTCTTCTTTGGTACGATGACTATCGGAGAAACCCATTCTGAGTGCTCAATAGGGTATATGAATCCCCATTTTACAAGCTTTTCAATTTCCTCTTGTACAATGTTTGCATACTTAGGATTCATTGGGTAGGGACGTTGCTGGACTGGTTTAGCAGTGCTAATCATTGGAATCATGTGTTGCACCATCGAGGGTGGAACACCCTTCATATCATGATATGTCCAAGCAAATATGTCTTTGAATTCCTTAAGAAGCTTCTTGAGTGTCGCTTCCTCCGTCTGGGTGAGGTCTTGAGCAATAAAAACTGGGTTAGACTCCTCACCTGGATCTGCCAGTTCTATCTCCTTAACTACCGCCGGGCCATCGTAGACAGCGCTACTTCCATTGGTAGGCGTTTGTTGGGCTTTTGTATAGACGACTTTACGTTCCCCTGTGGTGGTAAATGATTTGAAATGCTCAGGTGCCGGGTGTAAGTCTACCGGTTCCTGTTGTGCCAGGTTTTTTTCTTTTAATTCCGCATTCTTTTAACTCTTGGTTTTGCCGCCTTCTCACAGTACGACTTAGTTTTGATTTCTCTTCAATTTCTAATTGGGCGATGTCATGAGGTTGCAGAATACACCACATGACACTTTGGAGGTATTGTCCCCAATTATCCGCTAACTTCCGATAACTAAGCCATTCTACAGTGGATCTCTCTTTGTTTATTGTAGTTTGTACATTAGCTCGATAGCGTTTTCGCTTATGTCTCGTTTTCTTCTTACCAAGTTTTTGATTTTTGTTTCTATCAGATTCAGACTCACTTGGTCGATCTTCACTTGTGTCCCCCTCACTTTCGGATGAACTGGAGGTCACTGTCCTAGGCCTTGAGCACATTGTTTCCACACTTGGGTGAATATTTGATTCATCCCCCCCAATGTGCGTTCACACGAGCACCATTTGGCGTTGCTTTAAGTTTGATAAGTTCCTCTAGCCTTTGAATCTTTGCATCCTTCTCCACATTCTCTGCGAGGATCTCTTTTATTTTATCTGATGATGTTTTAAGCCCTTCTTGACATTGTAAAAGACTGAATTGTGATGCTTGCAATTGAGATTGGAGAATATGGGTTTACCAAGCTCCACTTGTAGTCAATCTTTTGCAGTATCCTAACAAGCCAAGCTCCACTTGTAGTCAATCTTTTGCAGTATCCTAACAAGCCAAGCTCTCCTTCACCAACAAATTGCATAAAAGATGATAAATTGCGGAAAGGAGGGTTTGCTCTTAATGGAGGGTCAACTGGATAGATATGCCCATCAACCCAAAGATCTATATTTTTCTCCTTGGCTATCCTACGAGCTTGGACAGATTGTGCATCAGTAGGATGAGTTTTTGAGCTGCCATACTCTTCAGGAATATGAATGTGTAAATCAACCTTCCGTTTTCTAGCTTCACAAGGGGCTATACACACAGCTTGCAAAGGCTCCATAGCTAAGCAGAGGAAGAAGCTAAAGCAGAGAGAGAGAGAGAGAGAGAGAGAGAGAGAGAGAGAGAGAGAGAGAGAGAGAGAGAGTGAGGGAGTGAGTGAGAGAGACTGTTAAAACTTTGCTGTTTTGCAGGTTTAACACAAATCCGTTTTTCTAAGTAGAAAATGATCTTTTTGATATACAAATATACTAACATGGAGTTTTTCATCAATAAATTACATTTATGAGAAAAATTAAAAAATAATAATTTTTGGGGTCCCCACAATTTCGGGATCTGACAGTTAGTTATGTTTATGGGGTTATGGGGACCTGACAGTTAGTTATGGATGTACTGGCTTCTGACAGGCTTCTGACGTGACCCTTAAATTACAACCTTTTTGGAGGGAAAATTTTATTTTCATCATACATATTGGTTGGGTGGTGTTTTTTCCACCTCAAAATGTAAAAAAATAAAAAATAAAAAATTTTCACTTTTTAGGGTCCATCTAAATACGAGAATGCTTTGCTGATGTGGAAGGGAGATATGATGGGAGTTAATGAGAAAGGAGATTTCAAACTAACAAGAAAGATTCAATTTATAGAAAGTGAAGATAAAAAAATTCAAAAAGTAAGAGAAAGTATGAGAAAAGTCAAAAAGTAAGAGAGAGACTATGAGAATATTCCCTTTAAAAAGTAAAACTAGGGGGGTATGGCTGATGTGGCAAGGCAAAAAATAGGGGTTATCATAGCCTTTGTCTCCTTTAAGCCTAGCTTTTTAAGCTCTAATCCCTTATCATAGCCTTTGTCTCCCTTCAGCCCAGCTTTTTAAGCTCTAATCCCTTAAAATTAGGAATCTTTAGGAGGCCCTTTTTGGGTCTTAAAAATTCCTAATGACCCCTTGGCCCCTTGGCCTTCTTAACCTCATCATCACCTTGTTTGGCCCCCTTCCGTTTGTTCCCCTTAGAACTTTAGAAGTCGGATGCTCCAACCCAAGGTGTCTTGGCTGTGCATTTCTTCTCAATATTATCATTGAAGATCTGTGCACTTTTTATGGCCTCTTCTAAAGTTTTAGGATATTGAGTTTTAACCTTAGTTTTATATTCATTATCTAAACCACGCAAAAAACCTCATACTTTTTGGAAATCATCCAAACCTTCAAGCTTGATAATTATCTCACAATACTTAGAAATATATTGGGTCAACGTAAGACCTTCCATCTTACAGTTGTTCCAAGCATTCCAATTGCGATCATTCTCATTCTCACGTAAGAATACTTTCCAAAAGAGTGCCTCAAAAATAGCTCGTGAGACGTAGGTCGATCGCTCTCACTGAGGCTCATCCACCACTTGTAGGCCTTGCCCTCAAGCGTAGTGCACAAACAGCATCAGGAGAACGCTTCAAAAGGTGCAAGTCCATCCACTTTTGTAAAAAAGTATTCATTGCATCTTTATTATGCTCCCTCTCTTCCCCGTAGAACACAGAAGGCTTCATGCTCTTGAGCATTGCTTCCACTTCTTCCTGATTCCCGGGCGTTTAGCTTTCTTGAGTTAACCCCTCAAGAGTAGATGCCCGTAAATCAACCAGGACACTCCGAAACCCTGAACTAGCGTAAGAGTCTCTTGCATGGTCTGTAAACTTCAAGAAAGAACAAGTAAACTTTGCTCAATACCTTGTGTGCGTGATTCTAATAAAGTATATGCATGTAAATCCACAAATCTGTGATCACCCGCATCCAGATCAGCCATATTGGTATCCAAAGATGGATGACCGCCATGCGCTTTGCCAAAACAGAAGCATCATTTTGTTAATCAGGACAAGACATATAGCACCGTGTTAAGGTGTTCAGGATCTTTGTATAACTTGAAGAATTAATACGTCACAACACAAATCAATCGAACTTAACCTTTAACTTAAAACAAGTTGACAAGATCAATCATAGCATAAAGATAGAAATCTAAGTAGACATTACCATTGACAAGTATTGTGTTGAATCTCCCTCTCTGCATAAGTGGCTCCTCCTTCCTTTACAAGAGTATTTTAATAATGTATTAGCAAAACTAGCCCAAGGAGCCATTAATAGCATACCTTTTCTAAAAGTGGGCTTGTTTATACAAGAATAGATGGAGTAACACTTAAAATAGATTTTTAATAAATAGAGCCATGCGACATACACATATACCATAAATACCAGGAAACTAACTTGACCGTGCATAGATCATCATTCACGGGAGACACACTTCAACCATGTGATAGCATCGATGGGAGACACACTACAACCATCAGTGAATACTCAACACCACTCATACACCTCCTCATAATAAACAATAATGTTATTATTTGCAACACACATAAATAATCTTGTGATAAAACACAATAGTTACATCCCAAAAAATACAACTCAGTACCAGTCATGCATCTTCTATCCATGCAGAATATGTAGAAATCACCCACGTACGGTAGGTAGTACAATGGTGTCACAAGTATCCCCGATCAACCATAGAGGTATGTAGCTAGTATCCCTCTTGCTCAGATTGGCAAAACTGTCCTGAGTTGTGTATTTGGTTGTATAAACGGATGAGATCTGGGTAATTGCAAAAGAATAGCTCAAGCATCCATTTGGAATCTTCTCTTGGATGGTTCTTAAAGGTCAAAAGGTACTTCGTGTAAGTGTTGTCCGTGCATGTAGTGGTGTATTGGTGATCCACAACTTTTCATATTAGTTTGTTAAGGCCATTTAGAGGACCAATCCCTACTCATCCTATTTATGAAGAGGCACCCCAACTTGTTGATAATAAAGAATAGCTAGTACCTAACACAATTGTGAATTCTCCAATGAGAAGGTAGCTCTAGCGTATATGCAAGATCATTAACCTTTTCAATGACTTTGAATGGTCCATAAAATCTAGGAGCTAATTCTATAGCAGGGTTTCTTTCAACACTTTTTAGTCTTCTTTTGTTACTTCTCATTAAAAAAAATTTACCAACATGAAAAGTCATCTTTTTACGCTTTTTATTTGCTTATTTTGTGTGTTTTTTAATTCCTTTTGTATAGCTTCCCTAACTTTCTCATGGATGCTTTGAAAGTCTCTAGTGAACTCTTCTACAACCTCTATAGTATGGTGTTATGGCTCACACTAACCCTCCTTGAAAGTCTCTAGTGAACTCTACAACCTCTATAGTATGGTGTTATGGCTCACCCTAACCCTCCTTGAAACACATCCAAAAAGAGATTACCTGGTGAATCGCAACTGTCGTGAGGATCTTTCCAATGGTCGAGCTCGTAACCCTTGAGGTCTCCAAGCTCTACAACTCCTTGAGAAGTAATTCCACCACATCTCTCGCGAGCGTTGTCACACCGCCGCATTGCACTACGGGTCCTCGTCCCTCCTCTCACCTCACTTCACTCACACACACTCACTAGCATGCATTAGGGAGAGAGATTAGCAAGAGGATTAGCAAGACTCAATTATTTCACAATGGGAGAGTATGTTGTATTATGAGAGAAATTCACTTATATACATGGCCATAAGTGTTCACACTGACTTAAACTGTGGCCGGCCGGCCGGGCACTTTAGGCTCATAAGAGGCCTAATGCTATACCAATGACTACTCTCATAATATATCCATGAAGTACATCACTTAGGACTTCATCCTAACTTGCTACCACATGCTCTTGAAGCGGGAATTGCCATAAATACTCTCACACCATTACGAGCACCCGTTCAAGTTGTAGTTTTGGAAACTATTGCTTCATATCTTGAATGTATGACGCTTTGGTGTATCTACCGTGACTCCTTGATGTAAGATAATGGTGGTAGCTCTTGTTAATCCTAGAATTGGATTAAAATCCCCCCTTTCCTGATGGTGATCACGTCCTCGTGATCGCGTTGAAGACCTTTGTGTGAGAGGATCCGGAGGAATGTAGACTTAATCATCAGAATAAGATGGTGATTCTAAGTTCCTCGTTTGATTCATTGAAGCAACATTCATCATTTGAAGTAATTAGCTTTGATGATGTCCTTTTGTGTGGCAGGATTCTTGTCAAATGTTGTTGAGAAGGACTTGTCAAATGTTATTGAGAAGGACTTGTTCCTGTCTTCTTTTGCCCATGTGCTTTTTATGTTTTTATGTATATTAAAGTGCTCTTATGAAGCAGATTTACATGAAGTACAAGAATTGAGTCATATAGACTCTTATTGGACTTCTCTGTGTTGAAGTAGCCACTTGTTGGTGAGGATTAAAAGAATTACGTCGACTTGCGAGGCTAATGTAGTTATCTTCACTAAGGATTAATGATCATTGATTTGTGAAGATGGTGGCATCATTTGGAGAGGTTTGTAATTTGAAGGAGAATTCCAAGCGATGGTTTGTACCATTGATCAGGCTTTCGCCCACAATGCCTCCCCTATCCAGAGATGTACCTCTGAAGTTGTCGAGGCTTTGGTGCAAATGTTGTCCAGTGTGCATGAGTATGGATACGTACTCATGGACAAGCTGCTACATTAACTAAGCCAAAAGAATAGTAAGCAATAAGCTTGACAATTATATAGTGGCTATTGCGTGATATGGCTTAATCCGTGATGGGGCTTCAATTGTGAAAGTGCAGGTTCTTAAGCCGTGAGACTATAATTCGTGAGAAATTGGCCCGTGAAGGGTTATTTCGTGAAATGGCCTAATTCGGTGAAGTTGCAAGTTTTGACCCTGAGGGTTTTTTTTTTAATGGGTCATCTAGGTCATGACTTGCAAGCAATAGCATCTTATGCACTTATTTCTCACATCCAGAGGGGTTACAAGAACATTGTTAATTTGTCCTTGATGCGCTTATAAGTCTCCATTTTGTAGATGTGGGTATTGATTCTAGAATTTATTGCTCAGATGTTATCGAGGCAATAGGGAAGATTGCTGATTGTTTGCTTGAACACACAAGCTCGTGTGTTGGTACTGAATGCACGAGAGTGGTTGAGTGATTTGCTTGTTGTTGCTTGGGCCTCCATTCTTGTTGAACTTTAGGTGAAGTTGTTGGGGTTGAAGTTGGTGGTGAGGTTTTCTTCACATTGTTCGATTTTGGCAACCATATGATGGAATTACCATCATAGTATCCTTGTTGTTGAAGCACATGCATAGGCACCCATCTTTGATTGAACATTATAAATTGGTGGCCTATGTGCTTGGTGTTGAGGCTTTATTGTTTATGCAAGCTTAGGGGTCTTTGTGATGCGCTTGGGGACCCAAGATTTGGTATTTCTTTGGTAGTATCCTTGTGCCTGCAGTAATGTTTTTGGTACCCACACTTGTTACATTGGTGGAGTTCTTTGAGGAACTCACATAAGCTTTTGTGGACGATGTTGTGGAGTACTCTTCTTCTTCCTTGGCCTCCGAGTGCTGCATTGAGAAAGAGGGTTTGACTGTCGAGGCACTCAAATTTGATTGGCACCTTCATAATAGCCTTGAGCTACAAGTATCTGCTTCTCCACCCACATTTTGATACTATTAAGATATCGTGATTGTGTGGTAGTCTTGGTGGAGTTTTCTTCTGGGTTGCAGTGTGGAAGGTTTTGGGCCCTCCTTGACTTTGGTTGGCGCTGAGGTTGCAAGTTTGAGAGTCATGGGCATTGTTGATGATGATGAGGTTAGAGTCTCTTGTGGAGTGGCTGTCAACAATGACGAGGCCTTTGAGCATGTGGTTGTCTCCTTTGGTGAGGTTTGTCGATGAAGATACATAGGCTCCGGGGTCTTTCCTTTGATTTTCTTGTTAGAGATAGATGGTTTGGCTCTGGGAACTTCTTCAGGAATAGTTGTCAATTGTGAGGTTTTGGTATCAAACTTCGTAATGAGGATGGCGTTGAAGGAGTATATGCTTTATCGGAGTTGTTTGTTGACCGTAGATGGTAGGTCATTGTGTAGAGGGGCTTTTGTGGAAGAGGCTTGTATCCTTTTGTGTCCAGCATCATAGAAATCCATTAAAGTTGGATCCTCTTCCTTGCAGTATGGTATTGTCAACTTTTTGTCGCTCGCTACCATCATGTTGATGACTCTATCACTAGCAAAGCACAGTGGTGCTTGGGCAAAAGTCCATTTATGCCCCAAGATCAAATCTGCTTCCAACACATACTCAACCACAAAATACTTGCAAGTAAGGGGGTTAGTTTCAATAAACATTGTATGTTTAAAATACCCCAAACATGGCATGTTCAAGTCTTGTGTAAAGGTAATCCTTTCAGAATGTGCCGTGAGTGTTGGTTGACCTAACAATTCCCATAGCTTGAGGGTCATGAGATTGTGTTCTCGTGTTGGATAAAGTTGTGCTTGAGCTGTGGTGATTTTATTTACAATTTTCAATCCAACCAGAATCCTAGGGATCTTTTCAGTAAGACGTGTTGGATAAAGTTGTGCTTGAGCTGTGGTGATTTTATTTACAATTTTCAATCCAACCAGAATCCTAGGGATCTTTTCAGTAAGACATGTTGGAAGTTCCAGCTCCTGCAAGGTTTCTTCCTCCCATAATAGCAATTTACATTGTTTGCAGGAGTGTTCAAGGTGACTATTTGCATGGATTTGTTGTGCCTGAGCTGTGGTGATTTTATTTGCAATTTTCAATCCAACCAGAATCCTAGGAATCTTTTCAATAAGACATGTTGGAAGTTCCAGCTCTCCTGCAAGGTTTCTTCCTCCCATAATAGCAATTTACATTGCTTGCAGGAGTGTTCAAGGTGACTATTTGCATGGATTTATCTATTGAATACAACGATTCACTTATCCAAGTTCCACTAAGGATGACATCATACTCAAGAGAATCTAGGGTAACATGAAATGTAAATTTGATATCACCATCGATTGTTTGAGTAGTGTGTCTAAAGTAACCTAGAACTTCAATGTTTTGTCCATTGTTTCCTTTTGTAAGACTATTGCTTGTAGGGATGAGTTTAGGTTGTCCCAATGACACCCAATTCTATTGTCACGATGTTATGACTAGCTCGAGTGCTAATCAATGCGCATTTGCACTTAACATCATTGCATGTAGGGAAATCCAACCATACCATGATAGAATCTTCCAAAGGAACCATGGGTGTTTCGGTTATTGTTTTAGCTTCAAATCATGTTTCTGTTTCATATTCCCATTCACTTTCATCCTCTGTTTAGTTCTCAGCTTTTTCAAGAGAGTACCCAATGCGTACATTGGCACACTTGGCCCTCTGACAATTCTTAATGAGGGCTGTTTGGAAACTTGCGAATTCTCACAGTCTTGTTTTATGGAGTTCTTTATGTCGTGGTATAACTCAGGTTGAGCCCTTAATGATGCAGGTGTGCTCATGTGATGCTGGCTTTATCACATGAGAGAAGAGCATTCCTTCGAATGAGGTTTTGAGAGACTATTTTAATCTTGTAAGGGAATTATCGAATTCCTCACGTGCTTTCTCAAGTGTATAGTTCATATACAATCTGTTTCAAATGACTCTTCTATAAAGAGTATGTCTTCGTCTTGAAAGGGAAAGCGGTACTCCTCTAGGCTTTGTATCTTGGTTGCTATTTTAGGTTTGGCATTATGAGGCTCAATCACAACCGGTGACCCTGTAAGACATTCAACCAAGCTAAGAATGCTCTCCTGAGCTTGCTCTTAAGATATAATTCGATTAGATAATAATTAAGATGTAATTAGTGATTAGATAATAATTAAGACGTAATAAGTGAGCAACTAACTAATAGCTTCATGTAGGCATGGATAATCAAAAACCAGCAAATTCTCATTAGGCCAATGCCTCAATTTATAGTGTTTTTTATCCAACCATCTAATCCCACTGATTTCTCCTTGATTCACTCCACCTCTTTTGCTTGATTCTCTCCACCTCTCCCAGAATATCTCTACACTTTCTAAATCTTCTCATGCTACCCTTTATTCTCTCCCAGTAGATTCTTCTCACCTTTTCACAGGTTCTCTCACATTTACACATTCTCTTTTACAGCCTCTAGCCAAGGGCTTGTTCCCACACACACCCTATTCACTTGTATATTTCAACAGTGGAGCCTCTTGCCGTTGCAGGGGCTCTACTCTAGCTGCGGGCTCAACCTCCTATACTGACTAAGGTTGATCAATTGGAACAATGGTCTGGGAATCATCATCAAACTCCTCTGGATCTCCAAGAAGTGGTGGCTTCTCGACAGTGGATACTGGAACATGCTCATCAAAGATCACATCCCGGCTGACAACAATCTCATTCCTCTCTGGATCATACAATTTGTATCCCTTGGAAAGAGAATTATACCCCACAAATATAAGCTTGCGGGATTTGGAGTCAAGCCTCCCCCTCTGCTTCTTCGGAATATGTACATACGCATCACTCCCAAAAACACAAAAGTGGGAGACATCAGGTTTCCTACCAAAGTATGCCTCAAACGGAGTCATATTAGGTACTGAAGTCGTTGGAGATCGGTTGAGGGTATGGACAGCCGTTGCCACAGCCTCTCCCCAAAGTGGACGAGGAAGATCACGATGCTCCAGCATGGTCCTCGCCATCTCCACCACAGTCCTGTTTTTGCGTTCTACAACTCCATTCTCTGAAGGCGATCCTGTATTGGCCAGTTCCCTCTTGATGCCATGGTCTGCACAAAATCTGAGAAATACATTCAAGGAGAATTCACCCCCTTTGTCAGCCCTTAGAGTATTTACCTGTAATCCAGACTCTTTTTCCACCATCATGTGCCAATCCTTGAACCGTGCAAAAGCTTGGTCCTTCTGTGAAAGAAAGTAGACCCACGTGAATCTAGTATAGTCATCAACAAGTAGCAGAAATAGAGAGATCCTCCCAATGATGGTGTCTACTGGCTCAGGTCCACGCAAGTCAGTGTGAATCAACTCCAATGGTTTTGAAGCCCGCTTGGAAGCCTGCTTCGGAAAGGATTCCCTGTGCTGCTTACCACGTATGCAAGAACTACAACATCCTTGCCTGCTGCCAACATCTGGCAAGCCAACCACCATCTAGTCCCAGAAAGCTCGCCGTAGTGCATCCACATTTAAGTGGCCAAAACGAAAGTGCCACAAATCTCCGACCTGAGAACCTATTAATGAGGAGAGTGCAGAGAGCTTGTATAGATACCATTCTCCACAAACAACCTGGCCAGTGAAAACCAAGAGCAGGGACGTAAAGAACACGGGAGGCATGCTTGCCCCCCTTGCCGTCATCTCAGGAATAATCTCCATCCGGCCCTCATCACTGTGTATCGGAATGGTGGAGTTGTTGCCAATGAAAATGCAACCTGACTGCCGTTTCATATCCAAAAAGAAGTCACGGGACGGAGTCATGTGCCTGGAAGCACCACTATCAAGAATCCATTCCTGGGTATCCTTTGCCGACGGCGTGAAGCCAACTGCCTCCTCGCTCTCAAAGACAATGAAGCATCTTAGTCCATCATCTGTAAAAGTGCACAAATGTAGGAGTCTTTGCAGCTGAGGGCTGAAGAATCAGCACTCTTCCCAATCCGCTTAGGACACTCCCTCCAATAGTGGCCTTTCTCGCCACAATCATTGCAGGACCTCTCGACCTTCAGTTTCTCTTGTTCTATGTCAGGTTTTTCTCAGAAGACTTCTCCGGTGAAGCCTTCCCTTTGCCCTTGTTGTTATTCCGGCCTTTCGTGAATCGTGAGGAGGGTTCGTGAATTGTTCCTCCTGGTCCAAGACCATGGGCATAAGCTCCTCCCAGGTAATGGTGTTGAGCCTGCCACTAGTAATCAAAGATGAGTAGAAAGCAGGCAAGTGGGACAGCAAGGTAATGGTCATATCTTCTGATGATATCTCCTTCCCAGCCTGGAGGACTTCCTGTTGGGGCTGAAGGGCCTGCAGCTTGTTAATGTGCTCCCGCATTGTCGACGACTTTGTAGGGTTCATAACCCGCATCTGTACTTCCAAGGAAATCCTCTTCATGGGCAATACTGTGTTATAAAGAGAAGCCAAGTGCTGCCATATGCCTCTGGCCAGCGTCATATGCTTTACGTGATTGATTACTTTTGCGATGTGCAGTTGAGGAAGATGAATGAGCACACCTTGGTGTTGACACGATCCCACATCTGTGCCTATGCCTCGCGGTCCTTCCTCGTTGAAAGTAACTCCCCTTCCTCTACTTCTTCCGGCCGTGGAACCCCGATAACAATGAAATCAGCAAGGTCATATGACTCCAGCACAGACTCCATCATAACCTTCCAGATGCCATAATTGTTCCCATCCAACTGACGGTCCACTGGGAACGTGGGGAGTGTTGGGATCTTCACATGTTTCTTAGCCAGCTCTAACAAATCTGCCATCATGGGGATGTAGCTGAAAAAGGGTGGCTGGGTGGGGAAAAAAACTTTAAACCTACAAGGGGCTGTCCAGCAACTTAGCCGGCCTTCCTCTTGCTTCTTCTCTTCCCGAACAGTCCCTAACAGTCCACCAATCAGCAATGCAACAATCCCCCTCTTGCTCAAAAAACTCCCAAGATCTTTCAAGAGCCTAGGGCTCTGATACCATGTCAAAATATGCAGCGGAGATGATAACCAAATCTGAGACCACAAGAGCAAGTAGAGTACAGAAAAAAGACAACACAAGAGAAGGAGAGAGATAGGCATGTAACTCTCTCTATACACAAGATCCCGAAGATGAAAACAAGATACAATGAAGTGGGGAGCCATGGGGCCATTTTATATGGCCCCATATATATGCAGGCAACCTGCAGCAGTAGGGACAGCCACCGACAGGACAAAATGTCCACGACTAGTAAATATCACCAGTCAGCTAACTTCTCAGGGTCGGCCCTCACACGTGTGGAGTCAGCCAGCAACACAGAGAATCTGGGACTGCCAGTGACCAATCGGCCAGCATCTGGTACAGTAGCCGACAGGTGCAATACTACCTCTCCCACACCATGGAAAAATAGGAAAAAAATATGGAGAGTGGGGAAAAATGAGATAACACCTACAAAGGGCGAGCACATCCACAACAGAGGCCCTGGTGGTGGCTGCTAAAGATAGGAGAAGACTTCTAATAATACCTAGTCCCAAGCTTAAGGATTGTTGTACAAGAGCGCCTAACAAAGAATGTTTTAGCCGCGAAAGACTAATTGACTTGGAAAAGCTGGATGAGACCAGGTTGATGGCATCACATGGGCTCACGGTTGAAAGACTACGCATTAAACATTGGTTCAAAAACCTTAAGCAAAAAGAACTGGAAATGGGGGATCTTGTCATGTATGGTGTCGATGTCATGTATGGTGTCGGTAGCACCAAGAAAAAGAAACTTAGATATCGAGGTCTCGGACCATTCCAAGTGTCGAAAATCACACCTCAGGGATCTGTCCAAATTGAAACAATTGACAAAATCCAAATGGAGGGTTATGTCAATGGAAGTAAACTAAAAAAATATTTTGGACCACTAACCCAAGAGATGCTCTTGCAAGAACATCTCTTAAAACAATAGAAATAGCTTGCAAAAGAAAAAATCCAACAAGCGCAAGAAGAGGCTAAGGCTAGGGAGACCAAGGCCAAACAATTAACGCACAAAAGACTGATACACATCAACATGGCATCTGTGGCCCTTTTGGACGAAAGGGAACTTAATATTGAACCAGCGCAACTCAAGATGGGATTGACTCTAGCTAAAAGCCATGCAATAAGTATTGCAATAATTGATACATGGTCAAGTCATAACTTGATCGCCTATGAGTATTGCAATAATTGATACATGGTCAAGTCATAACTTGATCGCCAATAAGTATTGCAATAATTGATACATGGTCAAGTCATAACTTGATCGCCTATGAGATTTGGGTAGCATTAGATAAACCAAATCCTGAACCCACTGATACACAAGTTTGTAGCGTTTATTTAACAACCACAAATGCCAAAGGGTATTTTAATGTTAATATTTTCATCAAAAATAATTCCTTGGTCAGAAAGGTGTTTGTCATGCTGCCTGCAAGTTCCATGGAAGAAGAGATGATTCTAGGACGATCTTGGATCTAAGCCAGTAAATGCAATATCCAATGGGAAGAGAGAACATCATTGCTAAAAGCACAAGCGAGAAGGTCATGTCCGTACCCTTATGGAACTCGAGAAACAAAGGGAAGCACGTCATATATGATAAAAGAACAACAAGTACAAAGGCAACACATTAGGAAACAGCACCAGCACCCGTTCCAAGAAGCTCATCCACACAATACCCAACATCTAAGGATATGCAGAAGTGGGTGCCTAAGAACCAACTTAAGGGTCAGCCAGTCAAGAAGGACACCATAAATAGTATAAAAACCCAAGGAAAAACCTACACATAGTTCAAAAGTCTGACCTTATCGTGACGCGAACCAAGTGGAAGGACTCGAAGAAAACCCAAGGATATCGTAAGCAATGGGTTTGGAAAGACTTATTGCAAGCACAAGGCTACTATCAAGGCAATGCAACAATATGGATACCTAAACCAAATCCAGTGGTCAATACAATAAATAGTTCGAATCATCAAAACAAGAGGGTGGTAATAGTGTGCAACACCAACTCCCACCCCAAGCTAGAACCACGCCACCTCTTGTGTGGAGGAAAAAGAAGAATCAGCCAATTGGGATGATGAGGAGGGCCAAGGCTAGAGAAGTACCCACCCTAGCTACAGAGCCGAACACAGAATCCAAAGATAAAGGCAAGGACGTTCAATAGGGAGATCTAGATAGGATCCTAGAAGTTCAGAAGGGAGATGCAGACAAAAGCCCTCCACAACCAAAAACACTGACAACATTGTTCAGTTGGGTGGAAGGAACAATAAAAAACTCCCACATGGAACTAGAAAGACTGCATCAACGAATGCCCCCAATAGAGCCCAGGTGAACCCTTGGTTCTCATGGCAACAAACAAACAGGTATCCCATTTTTGCACAAATGGATATAAGGTAAGCTCTGTATCATTCACTCATCATGTGCATGATTGATTGCTTGAGCATAATAACGAAAAAATGAGAAAAATTCGATCTTATGCACTCCGACGTGAAACTGCAGAAAATGGTTTCACACTGTGAAATGGTCCGACGTGAAACTGGAGAAAATGGTTTCACACCGTGAGAAAAGGTCTAGCGTGAAACTGTAGAAAATGGTTTCATGCCGTGAGAAGGTCCAACGTGAAACTACAGAAAATGGTTTCATGCCATGAAAAGGTCCAACGTGAAACTGCAGAAAATGGTTCATGCCAAAGTCCAAAACAATTCACGTCATGAAACAATAATTTTCACCAGCCACTCACGCTGTCGTGACGTGGGCGGTGTCGCTGGGAAAACACGAGGCTTCTGGCTGTGAGAGTAACAAGTCACCAAAGACGGCATTCACATTCTCATTTCACATAACCTCTTGCTTGATTACATGACAACACAAAATCTACATGAGTTACAACTCAAAGGTGCTGATTTTTTACATGAAGAGAAGGTATTCACACCAAAACATTAACTGTCTGTCTCCTTTACTCCTCCAAAAACAGAACATCAATCCCTCCCATACTTATGTGGCTGGAATATGAGATATGCATCATTGTCATCCATTGTTTAAGAAAGCATTAATTGGTGGAGTAGTTTGGCCAGATTCAGTCCTCACAATACCTGGACCTGCTCATTTATTTCGGCATCATTGGAGCACTTCCTCATACCTTGGTGCAGCAGCTTGAGCAGGCATCCTGGGCCTAGTCATTTCCCTCCTCAACCTGGCTGCAGCCCTCAGACTCTTCCACGCCACACGGTCCTCCCCCAGGCGGCCTACGCTCTCCTTTTTCTCACTGGTTATCTGCAGCGCCTCTTCCCCACTCTCTTTTGCTCACAGATTATTTAGAAAAAAAACGATTTGAAGAAATGAACCTGCATGTACAAGCTGCGCCATTTCCTTCTTGCCTCTCTTGCACACAGCATATGGGCAAGGCCCTTTCTATTTTTACAGAGCAGTAGCTTTGCTCTCTTGTCAACATACAACAACACGGCAACCTGCCCCTCTCTTTTATTCATGAAAAATACAAGGCATACAGTGCACGGCTGGACATGTTACATACGACAGCCTGCCTGACTTCAAGCTGCGCCTAGCTCACCAATGAAATAACTGTCTTCTCTGCTAATGCTCCCAGCATGCATTCCTTAAAGAGTTCACTTCCAGTGTGAGCATCAACAGCACTAAATGGGTCATCAAGAAGATAGATATCTGCATCTTTATATAGATATCTGCATCTTTATATAGAGCCCGCGCTAGTTGAATCCGCTGCTTCTCTGCAGAATCCCCTCTCTTTAGCACCGCCTCCCATCTCTGGTTTTTCTGCTCTTTCCCCGCGAGGACGTCGGCGCCCATACCACCTTTTGCAGCTATAATCAAGCTTTTTCCATTTTTAATTTTTCCACTGCGCCTATCATCCAACACATTTACATTTCAAGTAATAACCATATTAAAAAAAAATCAACCTTCTCACTCCATATCCTTGCTAAGGTTTCACACACCACACCATGACCTTGTCATCAGGAACATCATCAGTTTTCCAAACAATGCTGCCAACTGACATGCTTCCTGAAAAATCATCAAACCTGTACATCTGCCAGGGGCTTTCATGACAAAGCTTTATTTATCACACCATACATCCATATGAACACAAGCACTTAATCCCATGCATCTGGATTTGTATTTAATGGCCTCTCATGCATGGTTTCACACCATAGACGTGCCGTGGCACGACATCCACCCCCTCTAAACCTACACATCCTCTGGTATGTGCCACACAGGTCACGGAATTCAGTGTCCATGCATTATTTGCACACCAACATTGGTATATGTACAAGCCTCAGCAATCACATCTGAATGGTTCTGCTTTCCCACCTGGATCAAATACCAATCGCTTTTGGCATATGTGCCATATCCTTTGCTCATATGAAGCCCTATCCTCACTTAGATTCTCTGCATATGCATAATTACCCTCATCATTCAAAGTGGGATGCTCCTCAAAATGATTTGCTTCAAAATTTTCCTCAGGCCATGTTTGAAGCCTTTGCACCACATATTGTATGGCCACACCAAGTAACAACTGCATTAACAACATAGAATACGCACTTGGTAACATCCCATCCAAATCTACTGTGCCCGGATCCAGCTCACTCACTGATAAACATTCATTCTTCTCATCCAAAGACGGAAAAGCATCAACACATACAAAGTCCAACAAGGCATCATCGAGAATAGCCTCCAGCTCTGAATCATTCTCATCACAATCATTTGGCTTACATAACACCTGCACATCCTCACTTGCAACCAACAGTTGACTAGCATCAAGCATAGAAGAGCTCAAAGCTGATGGGGATCTATTATATACCATGAAATCATCCAATGCATCATCTAGGATAGCATCCAATCCATTATCAATCACATTGAAACCATTATTATCTTGCAATCCCACATGTTGATTATCATGAACATTCATACCCCCATAGCTATATCCATTTGGTTGCTCATATGCAGCCTCTTGAGGCTCTGTGACCACACTTTGCATATCCTGCATGTTATCTCCCAGTATTTCTTGATACCTGTCTGCAGATGGGTTTAGAATTATGGGTCCCTCACCCAAGTACCCTTGAATCTGTATGTCATTGAACCCTGCATGATCCAAAAAGACAGATTCAATTTCCCTCTCCAAATCATCATCATAAACAGGCTTCCAAGCTCGAGATTGTTGCTCACAAATGTGGTTGCAAGGTAACCCTGACACTGATGACATAGCATCACCCTGTTTATTGTTGGAACACCCTGTTAGCATTCCAGAATAACCCAAATCCAAAGAACCTTGGCAACCAGCCTCAGAAGCAACATCACTGTTGGAATCACCCATATCACTCACCCCCTCTAAATCAATCACACATATTTGTGGCCCGTTTGCATATTCATGTACATCATCCTGCTTATAAGCATCATAACCAGATAAGAATGCAGTAATGATAGCATCTTCTTCTTGTCTTAGACCTTCAAACTCTGCAATCATGCTTTCAACAAGAAGCATTGGTTCCTGCTGTTCTTCACACATATGATACGACACCTGAGGAATACCCTTCGAAACACCTGTCCTGAAGCTCTCTGAATCAAGTGTTTCCTCAAGCATAGGCATACATACATCATGTGGTATGATCATAGGACCCTGTATGTCTGCACCCTCAACCAAGGAAGACAGATTATACTTGCAGAGTTCACCCATTGCATCTTTATGAGGCTGTAGCAAAGCATCCCTTTTTGCATTGTGAAGGCCTTGTTGCTCACTAATGGCTTTTTGCAGTCCCAATTTAGCATAAACAGCCTCCACAATCTCTGTATCAGCCTTGAATAGCAATTGATTGTCCTCCATAAGACATGCATCAACAACTGCTTCTAAATTGGCTCGGATTGTTGCTGGAATACTATCACAGCTCACATTATACCTGGAACTCGCATAAATAAGTGCATCTGCAAAATCACTCCATCGTTTGGAGTGATACTCTGCTAGTTCCAGCACTTCATCTTTTAAATCAGGACTTACAAGGTATGCAAAAGATGCAATCATCATGTTTTCAGGAACCCCTTGATTCTTCATCTCTGTCTCATAACACCTTAGATAGCTTTCTGGATCGTAACCATCAAATATATTGACCCTGTCATATACCAATTGCATCACAATTTCCACGGCTTCCTGAATTCGCTTTTCTTCTTCAATCTTCCTGAACCGCTCTTCAAGCTCTTTCATTTCTGCATATAAATGCTCCATTTTGCTAGCCATCTCCACGTACTCTCACCCCAACGGTTTCACGTCGGGTTCACCAAAGCTGTCGTGACGTGGGCGGTGTCGCTGGGAAAACACGAGGCTTCTGGTTGTGAGAGTAACAAGTCACCAAAGACGGCATTCACATTCTCATTTCACATAACCTCTTGCTTGATTACATGACAACACAAAATCTACATGAGTTACAACTCAAAGGTGCTGATTTTTTACATGAAGAGAAGGTATTCACACCAAAACATTAACTGTCTGTCTCCTTTACTCCTCCAAAAACAGAACATCAATCCCTCCCATACTTATGTGGCTGGAATATGAGATATGCATCATTTGTAAGCACATCCATTGTTTAAGAAAGCATTAATTGGTGGAGTAGTTTGGCCAGATTCAGTCCTCACAATACCTGGACCTGCTCATTTATTTCGGCATCATTGGAGCACTTCCTCATACCTTGGTGCAGCAGCTTGAGCAGGCATCCTGGGCCTAGTCATTTCCCTCCTCAACCTGGCTGCAGCCCTCAGACTCTTCCACGCCACACGGTCCTCCCCCAGGCGGCCTACGCTCTCCTTTTTCTCACTGGTTATCTGCAGCGCCTCTTCCCCACTCTCTTTTGCTCACAGATTATTCAGAAAAAAAACGATTTGAAGAAATGAACCTGCATGTACAAGCTGCGCCATTTCCTTCTTGCCTCTCTTGCACACAGCATATGGGCAAGGCCCTTTCTATTTTTACAGAGCAGTAGCTTTGCTCTCTTGTCAACATACAACAACACGGCAACCTGCCCCTCTCTTTTATTCATGAAAAATACAAGGCATACAGTGCACGGCTGGACATGTTACATACGACAGCCTGCCTGACTTCAAGCTGCGCCTAGCTCACCAATGAAATAACTGTCTTCTCTGCTAATGCTCCCAGCATGCATTCCTTAAAGAGTTCACTTCCAGTGTGAGCATCAACGGCACTAAATGGGTCATCAAGAAGATAGATATCTGCATCTTTATATAGAGCCCGCGCTAGTTGAATCCGCTGCTTCTCTGCAGAATCCCCTCTCTTTAGCACCGCCTCCCATCTCTGGTTTTTCTGCTCTTTCCCCGCGAGGACGTCGGCGCCCATACCACCTTTTGCAGCTATAATCAAGCTTTTTCCATTTTTAATTTTTCCACTGCGCCTATCATCCAACACATTTACATTTCAAGTAATAACCATATTTAAAAAAAATCAACCTTCTCACTCCATATCCTTGCTAAGGTTTCACACACCACACCATGACCTTGTCATCAGGAACATCATCAGTTTTTCAAACAATGCTGCCAACTGACATGCTTCCTGAAAAATCATCAAACCTGTACATCTGCCAAGGGCTTTCATGTGACAAAGCTTTATTTATCACACCATACATCCATATGAACACAAGCACTTAATCCCATGCATCTGGATTTGTATTTAATGGCCTCTCATGCATGGTTTCACACCATAGACGTGCCGTGGCACGACAACGCAGTGCCATGTGGCTTCCTTCATTAAGGTAGCCGCCTTCTCCCACGACTGCATTATAAAATAAAATTCTCTTTCTTCTTTTGTCATTTCATCATTTGCGATTATCGATCTTTTGCATTCGATTGTGTGCGCATCTCCGAGCTCCCATCTTCCTTTACGATCTCCTCAACCATTCCCTTCAAGGTGGGAACTTAACTCTTATCTTCTTTTTCTTTTCTTTTTGTTGTTTTTTATCAATGGCTTCTATTATATCGCGGAAATCATCATCATTTCTCATTTCATTCATGAACGCATCACATGTGCATAAGAAAAATCAACCAAGTATAAAGATTCTTTAAAAAGATTCACGAACACCGAGTCTTTGTTACACAATAGTGATGACACCTTTTTCACGGCCCACCATTTCATGGGTCTACACTTTCAACACGGGTCTACGTTTTCATGCACAACCATTTCACGGCCCACCATTTCATGCGTCTACGTTTTCAGGCATAGCCATTTCACGGCCCACCATTTCATGCACTACCTTTTCAGGCATAACAATTTCAGGAGTCTGCGTTTTCACGCACAACGATTTCACGACCCACCATTTCACAGGTCTACGTTTTCACGCACAACCATTTCACGGCCCACCATTTCATGGGTCTGCGTTTTCACGTCCAACCATTTCACGGCCCACCATTTCACGGGTCTACATTTTCACGCCCAACCATTTCATGGCCCACCATTTCACAGGTCTGCGTTCTCACACAGCCATTTCACGGCCAACCATATCACGGGTCTACGTTTTCACACATAGCCATTTCACAGCCAACAATTTCACGGCACACCATTTCAGGGGTTTACGTTTTCACGCACAGCCATTTCACGGCCAACCATTTCACGGGTCCACCTTCCAGCTGCAACTAGCTGCAACTAGACATCATTCACACAGCATTGACAAGATGCCAATGGAGGACATGCTCAAGAAGATAGCATACAATTCGAATGGTGCTGAGTATGAAAATATTAAAGATGAGGTAACAGAAAAAGCTTGTAGGGCAATATCTTTGATGTTACAAATAAATCCAATAGACAAATACAATAGGGTGAGCCTAAGGTACATAAAGAGAAAGAGGAAGATTGGGCATATTACCTCCACAAGGAGATGGAAAACTATTTAAAAGCTCACCAATCAAAAATAAGTAACCCATACCTCCTCTCACACAGGTCCTCAACCATGTAGCAAAAAGGCCTCTCAAGGAGCCCGAACCAGAAGAACGACTGCAGTTAGCACTAATACAGGACCAGCCCAAGGTAACAAATGGAACTGATGAAGAAGGACAAGCCATCTTGATGGAGACCCAAGATTTATATACGAGTAAATCATCTCCAGGTTCGGATGTCCATTAGAATTAGTCAGTGATCGCGGCTGAGGTGATTGATCATTTACTTGCAGGGTTCCTAGTAATCCATCGAAAGTCATCACCTTATTACCCACAGGCCAATGGTCAAGGAGAGAGTACAAACAAGATTTTATGTACTATCTTGACAAATACATTGGAAGCAAATCGAACATACTGGGAGCATAAACTGACAGTAGCCTTCTAGGCCTATCGCACATCATATAAGGTAGCGCGACAGGATATACTCCCTTTTGTCTAGCTTATGGGGTTGAAGAGTTATGGCCATGGAATACCTAGTCGTCGTCATCAAGCTTAAGGATTGTTGTACGCCTAATGTAGAATGCTTTAGCTGAAAAACTAATTGACTTGGAAAAGCTAGATGAGACCAAGTTGATGGCATCACATGGGCTCGCGGTTGAAAAACTACGCACAAAACATTGGTTCGCGACAAAAACTTTGAGCAAAAAGAACTGGAAATGGGGGATCTTGTCCTCATGTATGGTGTCGGTAGCACCAGGAAAAATAAACTTAAATACCAAGGTCTGGGACCGTTCCGAGTGTCGAAAATCACAACTCAGGGATCTGTCCAAATTGAAACAATTGACGGCATCCAAATGGAGGGTTATGTCAATGGAAGTAAACTAAAAAAATATTTTATACCACTAACCCAAGAGATGCTCTTGCAGAACATCTCTTTAAACAATAGAAGCGCAAGAAGAGGCTAAGGCTAGGG
The DNA here is from genome assembly GCF_041138505.1 of Cibotium barometz. Classification (NCBI taxonomy): domain Eukaryota; kingdom Viridiplantae; phylum Streptophyta; class Polypodiopsida; order Cyatheales; family Cibotiaceae; genus Cibotium; species Cibotium barometz. The sequence continues at coordinate 56,816,805 of NC_141052.1, read as the reverse complement.
AGGCCAAGGCCAAACAATTAACACCTAAAATATTGATACATGTCAACATGGCATTTGTGGCCCTTTTGGACAAAGGGGAACTGAATATTGAACCAACACGACTCAAGGTGGGATTGACTGTAGCTAAAAGCCGAGCAGTAAGTATTATAATAATCGATACAGGATCAAGTCATAACTTGATCGCCTATGAGACTTGGGTAGCATTAGATAAACCAAATCTTGAACCCACTAATGCACTAGTTTGTAGCGTTCATTTACCAACCACAAAAGCCAAAGGGTATTTTAATGCCCATCAAAAATAATTCCTTGGTCGAAAAGGTGTTTCTCATGCCTGCAGGTTCCATGGACGATCTTGGATCTGTGCCAGTAAATGCAATATCCAATGGGAAGAGAGAACAGCATTGCTAAAAGCACAAGTGAAGGTCATGTCCATACCCTTATGGAACTCGACAAACAAAGGGAAGCACGTCATATATGATAAAAGAACAACAAGTACAGAGGCAACACATTAGGAAACAACACTAGCACACCCGTTCCAAGAAGCTCATCCACACAATACCCAACATCTAAGGGTATGCAGAAGTGGGTGCCTAAGAACCAACTTAAGGGTCAACCAGTCAAGAAGGACACCATAAATAGTATAAAAACCCAAGGAGAAACCTGCACACAGTTCAAAAGTCTAACCTTGCCGACATGAACCAAGTGGAAGGACTCGAGAAAACCCAAGGATATCTTAAGTAATGGGTCCAGAAAGACTTATTGTATCGAGGCAATGCAACAATATGGATACCTAAACCAAATCCAGTGGTCAATACAGTAAACAGTTCGAATCATCAACAAGAGGGTGGTAAGAGTGTGTAGCAACACCAACTCCCACCCCAAGCTAGCACCACGCCACCTCTTGTGTGGAGGAAAAAGAAGAATCAACTAATTTTTGGGATGAGGAGGGCCAACACTACAGAAGTACCCACCCTAGCTATACAGAGCCGAACAAGGAATCCAAAGATAAAGGCAAGGACGTTCAGCAGGGAGATGCAGATAGGAGCCTAGAAGTTCAGCATGGAGATGCAGACAGAAGCCCTTCACAACAACCAGAAACATTGACAACATTGTTCTGTTGGGTGGAACAAGGTAGGATCAAAACGTATGTACGGATCCAATCCGCACCGTACATCCGTACCGTACGGGGATCCGTACGTACGGATCGATCCGTACGGGTTTTTTTTTGCCGTTTTGTCCTTCTTTGCGGTGTGCCTGCATCTCGCGTCTAGACTCTGGAGGCCATACGACCTCAACCTTTCGGTAAGGGCCAACCTCCATGCTCTCTCTCCTCTACAGTCGCACTCTCTCTCTGTTCGCTCTGTCGCCGCCGCCGCCTTCTCCCTGGGCTGCCCCCTGCTCACCGCTGCCTGAGTTCACCTCTGCCCTCACCGCCCCTGTTTGCTTTGCGCCTCTGTGCGTAGCCGCCCTCTCTGTTCGCCACCACTGGTGCCCAATACGGCTAGCAATATGCTGGCCCGCCCCCCTTTCCCCACCCACCCTTGCTCAGGCCCCCAAGGCAGCAACATAACTCTCTCTCTCTCTCTCTCTCTCTCTCTCTCTCTCTCTCTCTCTCTCTCAGAGCCTTAGCCCACCATCTGTGGACCGTGCACTGAGCTCTCAGCCTCTCTCTCCTTCAAGTCTCTCTCTCTCTCTCTCTCTCTCTCTCTCTCTCTCTCTCTCTCTCTCTCTCTCTCTCTCTCTCTCTCTCTCAGAGCTCAGCTGCCCACTAGTAGTTTTATGTATTTTTACCAATGGTACGTATTTTTACGTACCTTAAATTTTTTTTCTTACCAAACAACGTACAGTACGTACGGATCCGTACACAGTACATAACGTTTAGTACTACCTTGGGGTGGAAGGAACAATAAAAAACTCCCACATGGAACTAAAAAGACTGCATCAACGAATGCCCAACAGAGCCCAGGTGAACCCTTGGTTCTCATGGGAATAAACAAATAGGTATCCAATTTTTGCACAAATGGGTATAAGGTAAGCTTTGTATCATTCACTCATCATGTGCATGATTGCTTGAGCATAACAAAAAAATGAGAAAAATGCGATCTTATGCACTCCGACATGAAATTGCCGGAAATGGTTTCATGCCGTGAAAAGGTCCGACGTGAAACTGCAAAAAATGGTTTCACACCGTGAAAAGGTTTGACGTGAAACTGTAGAAAATGGTTTCACGCCGTGAAAAGTTTCAAAACAATTCATGTCGCGAAACGGTAGTTTTCACGCCATCAACTCACGCAGCGCCACATGGCTTACTTCATTAAGGTAGCTGCCCTATCCGACGGCTGCGTTATAAAATCAAATTCTCTTTCTTCTTTCGTCATTTCATCGTTTGCAATTATCGGTCTTCTGCATTCGATTGTGTGCGCATCTCCGAGCTCCCATCTTCCTTTTATGATCTCCTCGACCATTCCCTTCAAGGTGGGAGCTTAACTCTTATCTTCTTTTTCTTTTCTTTTTGTTGTTTTTTTATCAATGGCTTCTATTATATTGCGACAGAAATCGTCATCATTTCTCATTTCATTCATGAACGCATCAAATGTGTATAAGAAAAATCAACCAAAGTATAAAGATTCTATAAAAATATTCACGAACATCGAGTCTTTGTTACACGATAGTGATGACACCTTTTACATGGCCCACCATTTCACGGGTCTACACTTTCACAGGTCTACATTTTCACGCACAAGACTCAACCATTTCACAGGTCTACATTTTCACGCATAACCATTTCATGGCCCACCATTTCACCGGTCTACGTTTTCATGCATAGCCATTTTATGACAACCATTTCACGGGTCTACGTTTTCATGCACAACCATTTCACGGCCCACCATTTCACGGGTCTACGTTTTCACGCACAGCCATTTTATGGCCCACCATTTCATGGGTCTGCGTTTTCACGCCCAACCATTTCACGGCCCACCATTTCACGGATCTGCATTTTCATGCACAAGCATTTCACAGCCAACCATTTTACGGCCCACCGTTTCACGAGTCTACATTTTAACGCACAACCATTTCACAGCCCACCATTTCACGGGTCTTCGTTTTCACGCACAGCCATTTCATGGCCAACCATTTCACGGCTAACCATTTCACGGGTCTGCGTTTTCACGCACAGCCATTTCACGGCCAACCATTTCACGGGTCTACGTTTTCATACACAGCCATTTCATGGCCAACCATTTCACGGCCCACCATTTCACGGGTCTACGTTTTCACGCACAATAATTTTACGACTCAACCATTTCACACACGGGTCTGCCCTCTTCACACCCTACTGCTTCACGCCATATGTTGAAATAAAATTACTTCTAGACTAACGAACTCTCTAACCTATTCCACATCAAAATATATCTATATAACCATATTTATATACAAAAAAAGGGGAAAAAAAGAACAGAAAAGGAAAAGATGGTATCAAGCCCCACCAGCCATTAGACTAATACCTTGTGACTGTACAAATGTCAGCCTTGGAGTCCGAAGCACATGAAACCCCGGCCGCATCACAAGCTACAAGTGCTATGGGATTCCAACTGGGATGTTATGGTCTACCACACCTCCAAGAGAGAACTCTACACATTCACCTAATGAGTGAGTAATAGATCACAATGGTTGTAGGGCACTTACCAATGCTTCGATCTTGAGCTCCAAGCTCGCTTTGTTAAGCTCCAAACTCCAAGCTCCAAGCTCCACCTCCACGCTATCACCATGGAGTCGCTCACATCGTTGCATAGGACAATCACTCTCTCTCTCATACAAGCATGAATCATACAAGCATAAGAGAGGCACAATGCTAGAATGTTCTCACTCCTTCAATCTCTCTCAAGACACAAAGGGAGAACTCTCAATAGCACAAAGGGGATTTTGTGTCTCTTCATTATGAGAAAATGCCTTATATACAATTGGCCCTTATTCACACTTGGATGCCCAAAACTTACTTACGAGGACTTGGGTGGCCAATATCTCATAATGTACAACTTTTATAGTGCCGTTTCATGACACTTATTAACGTCCTCAATTGAGGATCATGTTTGTTAATCCAAAATGGGATTAACATCCCCTCCTTGATGTAGGTTATGTCCTCATAACCTGTTACCTAGGTCGAAAGACCTGATCACCGAACTCATGTCAACAAAAAGAAAAGAAAAAGAAGATAAGAGTTAAGGTCCCACCTTGAAGGGAATGGTCGAGGAGTTTGTAAGGAAGATGGGAGCTCGGAGATGCGCACGCAATCGAATGCAGAAGACTGATAATCATAAACGATGAAATAACAAAAGAAGAAAGAGAATTTGATTTTATAACGCATGCGTTGGACAGGGCAGCTACCTTAATGAAGGAAACCATGTGGCGCTGCGTGAGTGGCTGCGTGAAAATTACCATTTTCATGACGTGAATTGTTTTGGACTTTTTCATGGCATGAAACCATTTTTTGCAGTTTCGCATTAGACCTTTTCACAGCGTGAAACATTTTCTGTAGTTTCACGTCAAATTTTTTTACGGCATGAAACCATTTTCTACAGTTTCACGTCAGAGTGCATAAGATCGAATTTTTATCATTTTTTTGTTATGCTTAAGCAATGAATCATGCACATGATGAATGAATGATACAGAGCTTACCTTATACCCATTTATGCAAAAATTGGATACCTGTTTGTTTATTGCCATGAGAACCAAGGGTTCACCTAGGCTTTGTTGGGGGCATTTGTTGATGCAATCTTTTTAGTTCCATGTGGGAATTTTTTATTGTTCCTTCCACCCAACTGAACAATGTTGTCAGTGTTTCTGGTTGTGGAGGGCTCCTATGTGGGCTCCTATCTCCCCTGCACTTCTGGGCTCCTATCTGCATCTCCTTGCTAAACATCCTTGCCTTTATCTTTGGATTCCTTGTTCGGCTATGTAGCTAGTGTGGGTACTTCTATAGCTAGTGTGGCTACTAGCCTTAGCCCTCCTCATCCCAATTGGTTGATTCTTCTTTTTCCTCCACACAAGAGGTGGCGTGGTGCTAGCTTGGGGTGGGAGTTGGTGTTGCACACTCTTACTACCACCCTCTTGTTGATGATTCAAACTATTTACTGTATTGACCATTGGATTTGGTTTAGGTATCCATATTGCTGCATTGCCTCAATAGTAGCCTTGTGCTTGCAATAAGTCTTTCCGGACCCATTGCTTATGATATCCTTGGGTTTTCTTCGAGTCCTTTCACTTGGTTCGTGTGTCGGCAAGGTCAGACTTTTGAACTATGTGCAGGTTTCTCCTTGGATTTTTATACTATTTATGGTGTCCTTCTTGAGTGGTTGACCCTTAAGTTGGTTCTTAGGCACCCACTTCTCTGCATACCCTTAGATGTTGGGTATTGTGTGGAGACGAGCTTCTTGGAACAGGTGCTGGTGTTGTTTCCTGATGTGTTGCCTCTGTACTTGTTGTTCTTTTATCATATATGACGTGCTTCCCTTTGTTTGTCGAGTTCCATAAGGGTATGGACATGACCTTTGCTTGTGCTTTTAGCAATGTTGTTCTCTCTTCCCATTGGATATTGCATTTACTGGCATATATCCAAGATCGTCATAGAATCATCTCTTCTTCCATGGAACCTACAGGCAGCAGCATGACAAACACCTTTCCGACCAAGGAATTATTTTTTATGGAAATATTAACATTAAAATACCCTTTGGCTTTTGTGAATGAATGCTACGAACTTGTGCGTCAATGGGTTCAAGATTTGGTTTATCTAATGCTACCCAAGTCTCATAGTAGGCAATCAAGATTTGGTTTATCTAATGCTACCCAAGTCTCATAGGCAATCAAGTTATGACTTGACCCTGACCCTATATCGATTATTGCAATACTTATTGCATGGCTTTTAGCTATAGTCAATCCCACCTTGAGTCGCGCTCGTTCAATATTCAGTTCCCCTTTATCCAAAAGGGCCACAGATGCCATGTTGATGTGTATCAATCTTTTATGCGTTAATTGTTTTGCCTTGGCCTCCCTAGCCTTAGCCTCTTCTTGCACTTGCTAGATTTTTTCTTTTGCAAGCTGTTTCTGTTGTTTTAAGAGATGTTCTTGCAAGAGCATTGGGTTAGTGGTCCAAAATATTTTTTTAGTTTACTTCCATTGACATACCCTTCCATTTGGATTTCGTCAATTGTTGCAATTCAGAGAGATCACTGAGGTGTGATTTTCGACACTCGAAATAGTCCCAGACCTCGGTATTTAAGTTTCTTTTTCCTGGTGCTACAGACACCATACATGAGGACAAGATCCCCCGTTCCTGTTCTTTTTGCTTAAGGTTTTTGTCAAACCAATGTTTCGTGCGTAGTTTTCAACCGTGAGCCCATGTGATGCTGCCATCAACCTGGTCTCATCGAGCTTTTCCAAGTCAATTAGTCTTTCGACTAAAGCATTCTCTGTTAGGCACTCTTGTACAGCAATCCTTAAGCTTGGCACTAGGTATTCTATGGGCATAACTGCTTCAACCCCATAAGCTAGTCGAAAGGGAGTATATCCCGTCGCTACCTTATATGATGTGTGATAGGCCTAGAGGTCTGCTGTCAATTTATGCTCCAAGTCTGTTCAATTTGCTTCCAATGTCTTTGTCAAGAAAGTACACAAAATCTTGTTTGTACTCTCTATACTTGACCATTGGCATGTGGGTAATAAGGTGTTGATTTTTGATGGATTACTAGGAACCCTGCAAGTAAATGATCAATCACCTCATTGATAAAATGTGAGCCGCGATTACTAACTAATTCTAACAAACATCCGAAACTCGAGATGATTTGGTCGTATATAAATCTTGATGTTGTTCGTGCATCAGTTCTCTTTGAGGCTCTGGCTTCTGCCCACTTTGTGAAATAGTCAGTGGCTTACGAATATCGGGATTGGGATGTGTGTGCCTCTAGACTAATAGGTCCCACAAAATCTATCTTCCATTTCTCAAATGGTTGTCTTACAATGATGGGGGTTAGCGGCATCTTGTTCCTTTGTTGTGGCATAGTGAAACGTTGACATTCTTCGTATCTTTTGATCACTTATATGGCATCTCCGAATAACGTAGGCCACCATAGTCCTGCTTGATGAACTTTTTGAGCTGTGATTTCTCCAACAAAATGCCCGCCAGCTATCCCTGAATGAGCTTCTTCCAATATGGTGACGAGCTCATCCTCTCTAACGCATCTTCTGAGTATGTTATCTTTTCCTAACTTATATAGCCCTCCTGTAATCAGTTGATAAGGTGCAGCAAGCTTGATAAGCCGCCACATTTTGTATTTGTTCAAAGGTATTTCCTGCGAAAACCCATAAGCTAGATACTCCAAGATTTCTTCACTCCATTCAGGTACCATGTCTAACTTAAATAAACAGGCATCAAGAACACCATCAACACCAGTTGTTGCTGGCTCCCCACATTTGGAAACTTGACATGTGATCGGCTAACACATGTTGTGTTCCCTTTCTCACCGCCGCCCGTGAGACTGTAAAGTCGAATTCCAGCAACAATGGCAACCATCGTGTGATTCTCTCTGTGGTGCAAGGTTTATTTACTAGATATAGTAAAGCTTGATGGTCCATGAAAAATATAAATTTGTTGGCCAAGAGGTAATGTCGAGATTTCTTGATGGTATAAACCATGGCTAATCCTTCTCTCTATGTGGTGGTGTAACTCACTTCTACATCGTTCGATTAGCGAAGCAAACTAGATAGTCTAATTTGAACTCACCAGGCTGGGTTAGTATGCAACCAATTGCAAAATTTGATGCATCAATATGTACGTAAAATACGAGATCCCAATTGGAGGGTCGTAGAATTGCTGCGCTAGCCAGTGCTTGCTTTAGATGATCATAAGCTTCCTGAAACTCCTGAGTCCACTCAAAGACAATGAGAAGCTTGTATATAAAGGTCTGGCTGTTTCAGCATAAAAAATTATATAGCGTCGATAATACCCCACATGACCCATAAACCTTTGCACTCATTTGTAATTGGTAGGTGGTGGTAGCTCCAATATTAGTTTGACCTTACTATCGTTAGTGAATATGCCATTCTTTGAGACAATGTGTCCCAATATCACACCATGATTGACCCAAAACTGACACTTCAAGGGGTTCAACGAAATACGATATAATCGACATCGTTTGGACACTTTCCTTAAGCAAGCCAAATGGTCTACCCATGGGGAGTATGCACATATATTGTCAATGAATCTTCCAATCACTTTTGTAAGTAGTCCTTGAAAGCTGTGCACATCAACTGTTTGAAAGGTCTCGCTGGGGCATTTGTGAGGCCAAACGGCATAACTTTGTACGTATATGTCCCCCACATGGTGTTGAAAGCTGTCTTGTGTTGATCCTCTAGTGCTATGGACACCTGATTATAGCCGGAGAAACCATCCAAGAAGCTGTATGCTCTCTCCTAGCCACTCTTTCCAAAATGTGTTCTGTATAAGGTAATGGGTAATGATCCTTTCTAGTGGCTGCATTAACCTTTTTAAGATCAATGCATATCCAATGGGTAATGATCCTTTCTAGTGGCTGCATTAACCTTTTTAAGATCAATGCATATCCAAAGTTTGCCATTCTTTTTAGGCACTATCACACGATTGGTGACAACCAATCCGTATGTTCGATTTCAAAATCCACATCAATGAGCTTATCAAGTTCCTCCTTTACAATTGCAGCATACGTAGGATTCATCTGGTATGGTTTCTGCTTAGTTGGTCTCAAACCTTCCATGATTGGAATCGTATGCTGTACCACCTCAAGGCGGTACCTTCTTCATCTCATTGTAATTCCAGGTGAAACAATCTTTAAATTCCTTAAGGAGAGCAATCCTTAGCAACAATGAGCCCTTCCTCTTCAACTGAAGTCAAATCCTTAGCAATGTATATGGATTGAGCTCCTTCCCCCCCCCGGTCCCGCAATATCCACCTCCTTGACTTTTGCCAGGCCATCGTATGATGCGGACACCCCATCCTCATTCACCCTAGTAGCTGTCAGTCGGACCACCCTCCGTTTGTCAGTGTAGTTCTTGAAATGGTCGGTCACAGAAAGTAAGTCTAACTTGTCCTCGTTGTCACTTTTGGCTTTAGCCATGATCTTTTTTGCTTCACGTTATGTCCTGTTAGGGCTTTATTGCATTTTCGGCGTCCTGCTTTTGTAAGCTTGGGTGTGTATGGCACTTGAAGAACAACCTTCTCTTTATTGCATTTTCGGCGTCCTGCTTTTCTAAGCTTGGGTGTGTATGGCACTTGAAGAACAACCTTCTCTTTATGCCTCCCCTCCAAGGATATCTTACTCAACTCCTCCCCCCCAATCCTTTGAGAATTCATTGTGTACCTTAAAAAAGGGAGAAAATAAAATTACTAATGTCATCAAATTGGAATCTCTTTAGAAACTAAATAGCTTACCTACTATTAATAAGGTTTCAGAGCAAAGATACTTTGCACCTCCGATTGTTGGCACATCTTTGACATATGTAGTTGTTTTCTCCACATGCTCTTCATATACATGATGTCCTAAAGGTGCATCAAGTTGTTCTTCACCATCAACAAGTAAATCATGTCCTGCACACACAGACATAACCATTACCATCATTTGGCATGCAAAACACACATTGATCTTTTGAATTTCAAGTGAGCAAACAAACAAGGCAAGAGAACTCACGAGGCATGTTTTCCATAGCCTCGTTGAGCATGTGCAATGTCCCAGTGACAAACAAATCACTTTGAATACCATTTATGAGCGATACCTTTATCTAATGTTTGCAAAGATTTCCTTTCATGGACCATTCACACTCATAACATGCCCATTCACAACCGTGCGTAATTTGTACCATAACTCTCGACTTTGACTTTTTACCCTGGCATTTTTGTTCCCTTCATTGCAGAACTTGACATGGTGATAAGGTATGGATCTTACAAGCTCTAATGAACTGATTACCAAGCCTAGAGGGCTAACATTTCGCTTAAAACCAGCTTCTTTGAGCATGTCATGGTACCAGTAGTAGGAATGACATGAGGACACTAACTTCTAAATAAGCCAATTAATGGGGCGTCCATGTATAGTGTGATGCCCACACACATAAGAACTTGGTTTTCAACACATTGTGGTAAGACTCAATGCTTCCATTTGTCTTGAGGTAGCAATCGTGCTGCTCAAATCCACATCCCTATGTAATCTAGAAAGGTGTTGGTTAGTTTCATACTCAAAGACCATAGCTCAAGTCTCATTTTAAGGACTTACCAATTTGTGGAAGCCACTACTCCTTGAAATAGGAGATGAAAGAAGTCTCCTTAGCATATGTTGACATGAAGGCCCTCACTAGCTCCATAGCTTGGTCCTCTTTGTCTTGGGTGTGACGCTGGTGGAGTGTGTGCCATGCATATTCATAATATCGCCTAGTGCCCTAAACATTTTGGCATGAAGCACGGGCACCTTCTTAATCAAGTGTTTGAGCCAACACCGTCTCACGTGCCAAAGAAATAGGTATTTAAATAGTCACCCCAAACACCTCACTAAAAAGAACACAATTTTATTAATGTGTAGTCAAGGCACCATCATGGGACAAAAGCAAGAGCACTTACTTGCAAGGCTTTTATTTTAGCTTGTGTGTCATCCACACATTAGACTTATTGTAATCGAGCATCCGATATCAAAGGGCGGTTAACTACACCTTAGTGTCAAAGATAGTCGCCGACGATGTAATGACCCATGCAACCGGTACTCCATTTCAAAAGGCATCAAAGACTAGTACTATGCACAAATGGAACTACATGAAAGCACTTTAAGTATATCATGTTAATCATGTGTTGAGGCAAACAACAACATAAAAACAAGCTCACCTTATACTTGTTGGTACCAAAGGTTGCATCCATAGCTAACAAACTATTGTTCCCATAAGCATTCATCATCTCTAACTGCCAACTAGTTTGAATTCCAAGTGTAAATGGGCATAACGAGACTTCATCAAACTTTTGATAAAAAATGTGTGGCTTGTATTGGTTGTAGCCCAATTATGCACACTCCGTGCATCATCCACGTCTGTTTGGAAAGTTAGAGTCTCCATCTTGCTTGCGGCATTCAATATGTCGCACACAGTAAGAAAAGTATCTCGAGCAATTCGTAGTGTGCCTTCTTGGGATATTTTTTGCATGACTTGTTGGGGTGTGAATCCCTTGTGTAGCATTGTGCAAATCCATCCCTTTATTTCATTGGATAGCCAAGGTGCAAAGGACATCTTAGTAGATTGATTCATTGGGCAACGGGCTCCATGACATACTTCACCTTGTAAATCCACATGATGGTATTGTGTGTAAGAGACTTGAGCTAGCCATGGAAATAGCTACAATCGTGACACCACAAAGTGACATTGGCATCCAAAAAAGTGTGTGTTGGCATCCACTCTTCTTTTCTCCTTAGGCAAAGATGTGAGGGACTTTCTCAACGTGGACAATTCGAGAGCATCCATAGGGCCGAATGCACACCAATACCTAAAGAAATGGTGCTTGAACACTTTAACTGCATACACTTGAAGCATAGAGATGAAAAAAAAGGATAATTTAACCATACATACATTGTCAATTGCAAGTAGCTATTCTCATTGGGAGCGGATAGAGATTTAGGTTGTCGCGACTTAGTCCATTGCACACGAAAATTCGTTGGTGCATCCTTTCGATTATTCTCTCCGTTGATGAAGTCATCCATGCATTCCCATGGAATGTAGGCAAATTGGTGTGGAATACAATGGTCACGAGAGTCACAGCCAACACCAACTTCAGCTGCCTGAAGGCCATGTCACATTGCTTTGTCCACTAAATGCTGGTCTACTTAATTTGTTGATTTAGGGGGGAAGGCCACATGCGCTAGATACCTTAACATCTCGCTATGAAATCTCACATGTCCTAAGAATTTGCCTAACTCCTTACCAATAAGGAGAATTGGAGCTTTTCGAATCACCTCCACCTTAGTTGGATCCACTATTATACCATCCCTAGATACAATACGACCTAATAGCATTGTGCTCTGAATGGTAAGGCACATTTTTTAGAATCGAGACTCAACTGAGCAATGCAACACTTTGTCAAACACACAAACAAATGATGCAAATGTTGACTTTTCTTCCCAAACACACTAAAGTCATCAATGAAAGCCCTCATAAAGGAAGTCAGATACTCCTCAAATATTTCTTACACCATTCTCTCTATCCTCTAGTGCCATTCTAACCTTGTTGTATCCACTCGACCCGACCAAAAAAGAATACATTTCTTGCCTGCCTACCGCATCTAACACGAAATCGATGAATGGTAGAGGGAATGGATCTGTGATGATAGCAGCATTCGACTTCTTGTAATCCACATAGACCCGAAGCTTCTGGTTTTTCTTGGTAACTATGATGATTTGAGACAACCATGTTGCTCGATCAATCAAATAAATGAATCCAAATTTCAACAGCTTATCTAGTCTTCACCATTTTGGCATTAGGATTCATTCTATATTGTCTTATTGGTTATGGCATCTTCCATGACATTAATCCTATGCTAATAGAATTATGAATCTATCCCCTATCCATGTAGCTCCATGCAAAAGACATTCATAAAGGAGACTAGCAAAGCCTGTAAATCTTGACTAAAAGCTTCTTCTAGCTTGGCACTGACCTGGACATTCTTCACACAATCCGTCGATCTGAGATTCGGATCCACCAAGTCATCTTCCTTAACACACATAAACTTCCATAGCTCAAGGTCAAAGGCATCCTCAACTACAATCACTATTGAAGGTCAGGGACTTCCGAACCATCCAATGGTGGCTCTAGGACTTCTACTTCTAAATACCCCATTCCAAAGTCCCCAAGACTGCCATGCTTCTCAGCTTCCCCAAGGGTGCTTGAACTCCAGCATCCAAACTGGGATGATATTTTTCCATGATTGACATGACATCCACCTTGAGCAGGCTCACCAATTCAAAATATTGTCGAAGGTTTGTGTCTTCCCCATTAATATCCAGTCCTTCTAACATATTAGCTCCTCCCACTATGCGAGAACGAGATAGTACCTCCACCTTCTTTTGGGTGGAAACTAAAAGTTTCATCTTCTTTTTTCCTTTCCCAATAGTAATGACATCCGCATCCCAGTCTTGCTTAGTTCGAGCCTGTCAAATCCATGGTCACCACTTAAATAATAGTAGCAAATAAGCACCCTTAATGTCTTCCATCCTAAGGACCACCACAACGACTATAAAAAGAAAGTCTGGCCACCTCAAATAAGCCCAAGTGGTTGCCTGACATTGTCTACCAATGCTGCCATTTTCACAACAACAAAGGGGGTAGATTCCCACTTCTGCAAACCCACCTTACGACATGTAAAATTAGAGATTATATTGACACTGGATCCACCATCAAGCAAAACCTCGATGACCTTCTATCTTGATAGAGTAACATTAATCATCACTAGACTCATAAACTCATCAAACACCAGAGGTTCCTTGTCCTTACAAGCCCCCTCTGCTCTATAGGTTTTCCCTCTAGTAATATCTCCATAACAACAGATTGCGGACTTGGTGTCACCACCGTAACGCCTCCTAGGGCTAGCTACTGCCAAAATTTGGGGATAAGTGTCAAAAGTTGTTCCATCGTCCTATGAATTGGTTGATCCTTAAAATCTTCCCATAGACCATATGATGGACTTCCCGATTCCTTCAGTTTTAGTAAAGTCACGACATAATCTCCATTCCATCTTCGAAACGACTACTTGGGATCTTTCCACGACTCAATTGCCCACTAGGATCTCCTGCCCGAGCCCAGGCTGGTTTTCCGACTAGGCCAGTGAAGTGACTAGTGCCACACGCTAGATCGCTGCTACTACTGCTAGGGTAGGGGCAAACTAGACTGGTGCCAAGGCCAGGGCTCGTCTCCCATTGTACTAAATAAGCATCCATGATATGGGTAACCGTGCAATAGATAGCACACCAGAGATCATTCAGCCCACATTCTTCCACCATGTGACCAGAATTTTGACACTAGGTACACCAAGCACCTATTCGGATGCGATTAGAAGATCATGTGCTCCCCACTAGAAGTTGAGCCATGGGTCGCACTCACGTCCTGGACTGTTCTCCCACCTTTCTTTCTCACCTTACCATTTAACTTACACCTCACTTCTTTGCCCTCCGACTCATCACACTAGTTTTTGAGTTATCAAAACTCTAATCGTCCTCCTCATGTGAGGAGTTTAACGAATGTCTCTTGGGCTTCTTTTTACTCTGATGCCATCCTTCTATTGCCAGCATCTACTTTGCCCTCACGGCTGAGGCTACAAGCACCATGGGAGTAGTCATCTATGACACAGACTACTTGATCTCCTTATTCAACAATTTTACAAAACGAGAATTGAGCACTTCTATTGTAAGCTGATTTACTACGTCCAGCCTACGCAACAACTTCAGAATCTAGCCACATAATCCTCGACAATCAGCTTCTTATGTTGGATATGGGACAACTTGTCTCACGGACATGAACCAAAGTTTCATCTTCTCGAAACCTGAGAAGAAACTAGATAGCATCATAATTGGAATGGGATGCATCATACGAGACTATCCACAATGTCGCCTTTTTGTTCAATGTCAGGAGAAGGGGGCTGCCTTCTTCAATGCCTAATCCATAGCGACCACAACATTAACACACGGTAAGCACTATCAAACAATAAAATATGAGCATTAGCATCTTCTTAATACCTGCCCAAGAACTTAGGGTATTTAAGTGCCATGGCCTACACTGAAGGAAAAACATGAGACTATAATTTGCGTCGCCCACACTCAAATGTACTAGTGAAACCTATGTGGCCATAAAAACGAAAGATTTAACTCACATACCACGAGTAACTGTAACGACGTAGATTTTGTGTCACATGCACATGGGGGATGGGCCTAGGCACTTGGGTTTAGAGTCATTTACATATATGCCTTTGGGGGCCTTGGGCTATAGGATACATTGTCCACACAACTTATGATCATTTTACTATTACCTTTCTTGGAGCTCTCATGCCCAAGCTTTCATGGTGAACTTCTCCTATATGAGATATGAGGATGGTGATCCACACCCATGTTGTCACTCCATGCCTTAAGTGGCCAACCCTGGTTTCTTGCATTGGTATCAGAGCATTGCCTTTGATCCAAATTTTCTAAAAAAATTTAAAATTCCTGCATTTTCTTGATTTTCTTGATCTTCTTAGAGTTTCTTGGAAATTTTCTTTATTTTGTTTGATTTCTTGATCAAGAAATGGGGCATGGGGACTGTGGAATGCTGGAAATCTGCTTAATTTTTGAATTAATTAAAGTTTTGGGGTCATGGGTTGGCTGAGGACCAAATTCTGAGGTGGCCGCTCCAAAATTTGAATGAGGGGAACTAAAATTGGGGAAAAATTTTGCTGATCATGATTAAGAAAGTTATAGCCATAGCAAATCCTTCATCAAATTTTCTTTACATTCTAGGAGAAACATCATCAAGCAAGCAATCTAGCCTACTTTCTCATGAAGATGGAGGACAAATGATGCGCCAAGAGGAAACCGCCATTTTCTGTTCGTTTCTTGAAGATTATGAGTTAATCATGGCCATTGGCAAAGTGTTACAACTTCATGGAGGGAGTAGAAGCTATTTGCCAACATTATGGAAGTCCAACAGAGGAAAAACGATGCTGATTGGCGGCTCTCTATCCCTACGACCTGCACAATTAGCCTCTTATTAGCAGGTTTTTCTCGCGTTTACTAACCAAGATTATGGCTAATTAAACTTATGTGTGAGTCTTGTCACATAAGAAAGGGAGTTTAATAGCCAATATTAATGGGATTTATAGCATTTGTGCAACAAAGGGGGGGCTACGTTTTTCTTCTTTAGGCTTCCATGAGGATTAGCAGGGCATAAGATGGATTAAGCATTCAGTTAATCTTCTATCAAGTGTAATCCAAAATCTCAGCTCAATGATTCAATTTCTCCCCTCTGTTGCATGACAAATGAAGATCAATACAAGGATGCAACAAAAAAGACACTTAGGGCTCTTGAAAAGAGTTCCACTTTGTAGATGAATGTGGGAGAGGGCTTGACAATAATCCCACATGGGAACTTTTGGGAGTTCTAGAATTTTTGTATAAAAGGTGGCTCATTTGAGAGCATGGACACATTGGGAAAACTCATGTTTGAGCTCTCTTGAGACTAGCTCTCCCTCTTCTTCCATAGAGGTGCAAGCTCTTCTCTCTCCCCATCTACATTGTTGTAAGTTCTATTCTTTTGTTAATTCAATGCAATGAGTTGATATTTGTCTCTCTTCTCATGTCAATTCTCTAGTGTGCATGTTTCTTATTGATAGCTTCAAGGATTGTGTGCATGCTAGGGAAATGAGTATTTGAGAATGAAGAATGCTTTGATCTTGTGTAAGCAATAGCTAAGCTTTCTTCTTGTTTGGATGTATGGATAAGTGGAATGTGGAGTTGAGTGAGCAATAGCAAGATTGAGCTTGAGTGTGTGTTGAGTCTATGTCATTAGTAGTAGTTTTCTTAGCATTCTCTCCATCAAATGGATAAGCTTTTGTGCACCGGTACGGGTTGAATCCCTAGCTCCGAAAGGGATGCAAATCCCATTGGATTGAGCTAAGCGTGGATCATACTACTCTTGCTACAAGTGAGAGAGTTTTTCCGTCTCTCCATTGAAAAGAGATTAAATTTAAAAAAAATTAAATTTAAAAAAAAAAAAAGAGATTCAAAAAGAAAAAGAAAGAAAAAAGAAAAAAAGAGATTAAAAAAGAAAAAGAAAGGAAAAAAAAGAATAGTAAAAAAGTTTTTTAAAAAAAAGAAAGAGGAAAAACAATTAAATTCAAAAAAAATAATTTTTATTTTTTGAATCCATTGTTCATTATTTAAATTTTTGCATAATTAAAGTAGCTTGCATTTTTTATTTTTAGAATTTTTGTAAATGATGCATAATTAGTAGATTTATATCTTTTGTAATTAGGCACAAAATTCATTAGTTTTAAAAAAAACAAACAAACAAACAAACAAATAATTTTAAAAAAAACTAATAAAAGGAAAAAAAACAAAAGTAAAAAGAAAAAAATTCTATAAATTAAGTGTTTTTTTAGGAGTTTATTTTTTTTTGCATATTTTGTAATTCTTCATTTAAATTTTTTGCATAATTAGTATTTTCTTGCATTTTTTAATTTTTGTAACTTTGTGCATAATTAGTATTCTTTTAGTGTGATTCATAATTTTTGTGTAAGTTTAAAAAAATAAAAACATAAAAAACATAAAATTATTTAAAAAAATCATAATTAAATAAAAATAAAAAAATAGGATAGATAGTTACGTCCACATACTCCTTTTAGTTGCATTTAGTGATTAGGTAGGTTAAATAAAAATATATATATGTATTATTTAAAAATAAAAATAAAAACAAAACAAAACAAAAAAAACACCCAAAAAAAAACCAAAAAAAATTTGACCTTATGCACTTGCGGTCGGGACGTCTTGTAGATTCTGCTATAGGGCCTAGGGCACCTTCTAGAGTACCTACGCAGGAAAGTGGGACCCAATCGGTAGGAAATTTGGCAGATATTGCTGAAACCCTTTCTGAATCCCAATCCGATACCCTTTCCTCTAGAACAACTAGTTCATTGTCCATGGACAATCTAGGGCCGACAAATAGTCATCCCGTAGCCCCAAATAGGACACCCTCAAGATCCTTTAATCCATTTGAAGCCGACACCATGGGGTTAACACTCAATGTGAGACTCCAATATGTCTACACAAATGCTCAAGGAGCTGAGATCTTTAGGGACCCACAACAACGATATCTTGTTAAGATCGCAGACATTTTCTCAGAACTTGATAGAGCACCTCTAGTCAATGACTAGGGTAACATGTATATGGGTGGAGATGGTGTTCGCTACGAAGTCACCTACCATCCAGAAAAGGTAGACAAATTAGGGGAGCTCTCTAAAACCGAGTTCTTAGATTTATCAGAACTTTCCAGAGCAAGGGAGTCTAGAGATGACTGGCTCATTGAGCCTGACATGCCTGGACCTTCCAATGCCCAGTCCTCAAAGCCATCCATAGATGATTTACTTCTTGTAGATCTAAATTTGGAGCGGGATAGGAAAGGCAAGAGTAAAATGGATCAGGGGGCTGAAAGCCAATGGGAGTTTGTACGACAAATTCCTGTGACAAAGGTCTTACAGGATCACCCACTTCAAGAGGTCTATAAGGACTCGTTAGAGGGATATTATGCCACAACTAAATTGCCACAGCTAGATCTTCCTCTAGCTCATGTGGTGGTAGTTGAGAAGCGTGCAGGACACATGAACAGAATAATTGATAAATGGGCCAATGAATACCGAACCTTAGATTGGAAAGAGATTCGGGAACTCACGTGGAAAGGACAACCATTATTTATGGAAGTGTTCTCAACAAATACAGCCAAACCAGGAGAGACAGCCTTTCTTGGAGAAACTGTTGCTCCTCCCCTACGAGAGTTCACTAGAGAGGGACCCTCAACATCTAAGTGGACCACTGCTAGTAGCCCAACTCTAGCACCCAGATATCGTCCTACACCAAATGTGCGACCACAGGTCACACCACAACAACATCTTTCTCACTATGACAATCGGAGGAGAGGGGAGCCAACTCGGCCTCCCATAAATGCACCTTCTGAAATGCGGGTGACAAGATCTTTGGAGGGGTTTGGTGAGGCTGGTAATAGGGTACCCACACCAATTTTGGAAACATGTGGACCATCTTTCCAAAGAGAGGAACAATTCCCACTGAGAGTGAGAGGCCGTAGGCCCTATGATGAGTATTCAAGACAAGTAAGGCCATCAACTCTTCAGAAACTGGTAAAGAAGTATGAAGGGTCGGGAGATCCATACGACCATGTAGCAGCATTTAGGCAAGCAGTTCGAGCTGAGCAAGTGGCTGATAAGCATACTCAAATTGAAGGGTTTGGACTCACTCTTGAGGGAAAAGCCCTGGCTTGGTTTCAGGCATTAGAGGCTTCAGACAAAACTTCTTTACGAGTTTTGGAAGAGAGATTCATTGCTGCTTTTTCCTTGATGGGAATTCAACATGACACGGTAGCACACATCTACTCTTTCAAGCAAGGTGAGAATGAGAGTGTCAGAGACTGTGTAAATAGAATGAAGTAGTACATTAATCGTTGCCCAGAAGATGAGAAGCCCGCCCAAAGTCGATTAATTTCTCTCTTCTTAAAAGGCCTCAAAAATTCGACACTGCATACACATCTCTATGCGAAGAAGCATACAAGTTTCAATGAGTGTTGCCATGATGCTATGGATTTCACCGATAACTTCAAATTCCAGGATGGTTCTGGCCCTGAGGTGAAACCTAGAGATCAGTGGGGTGATGACCAAAGATCAGGGTCTAGCGCGCTAGTAAATCCAGACCAGATAGCTAACCTAGTACTAAGGAGATTGGGACAGACCTATCGTCCACCCATGCAGCCACAACAACAGCAGCAGAGAATGAGGAGTGTACTTCCTACAGGTCCTCATCTTTGTGGAGCATGTGGCGGTGACCATAAAATAGAGGACTGTAATACCTTTTCTCCTCTAGTCACAAACCAACCCACAAAGAAGTGGTGCCAAGCCTGTGCTTGGAACTTTACTCATACCACACAGGAATGTACTCGCATTGCGAGAATGAGACAGGAACGTGAGCAGCCCAGGGGTGGAGTGGCTCCACAAATGTATCAACAGTATACTAATTTTGAACGTAAGCCACCGATGGCACAAGAGCAAGCACGACCTGTTCTTGGTGCTCAACCTCCTGCTCCAGGGACTGCTCCTGTGAGGGTTGTCGACTACAACAATTCAAATATGTGTAGAGACTTAATAAACCCGGGCTATGTGGAGGAGGAATACGCATCATATTCATCCAAAGAAAATATCTTTGAAAGTCCCGCATACCCAAGCCCAGCACTAGACGTTCAACCAGGGGAACAAAACTCTTTAATGTTGCTAGGCGGCTACCAACCTAGGACTCCAGGCCCCTCAGGTCAATGGCAGCCAAGGAAAGTAGAGGCCAAACCAATGGGCCCCTGTTTATGAGTGCGGAGAACCCCATTGGGCTCGTGATTGTCCACATCGCTCAAGGCAAGCATCTCGATCCAATACAACAGTACAACAGTTTCCACCAATTGAAAGATATTGTCTAGGGTGTTGTGTAGAACACTTCCCAAAGGATTGTCTGCTGAAACCACATGAGGAAGGCACCTCTCAACCAAAGGTCTCACTCAACCTTGTAGGGGCAGTTCCATCGCCACCTTCATCTGAGAATGAGGATGTCGTGCCACTTAGAGTCATGACTAGATCACAGACACGAAACGCTGAAATACAGACTGATGAGACACCTCGAACTAGGGATGCAAAGACAAATCTAGTGGACAAGACCCTACAGTCCAATAGAAAAAAGACCACTAGGAGGAAGAAGAACCGAAACAAGCGAACTAAAAGTACATCCACTAGTTCTCAAGAAGCCTCTAAACAAAACATGAAGGATAAAACTTTTACATCCCAAGCAGTGCATGAGGAACATCAACCTCAACCTGGGCCTAGTGTTAAACAAAATGAGGCTA
Organism: Cibotium barometz; assembly: GCF_041138505.1. Taxonomy (NCBI): domain Eukaryota; kingdom Viridiplantae; phylum Streptophyta; class Polypodiopsida; order Cyatheales; family Cibotiaceae; genus Cibotium; species Cibotium barometz. Next base: position 56,796,123 of record NC_141052.1, on the reverse strand, counting down.
GTACGACTGAGGATAGTTCTGGGGGTTCTGTTTTTGTGGATAAAGTGAATGAGACTCTAGAGGCCATCATTGATGCTCATAGAAGTCGCATTGCAGCTTTATCTGAGCTACCCAAGAAGCTTCAAGAATACCCAAACCCTCGTGAGGAGAAGATCAATCTAGCTGTACATCAGCAACTCATTAGGGAAGCTCAGTCAATACTTGAGGGACCACCACCACCTATTCCTCGGCGGGCCCAACCTCTATTAAGCCAACATTAGAAACCATACCGGAAGTGTCATCAAGTAGGGAAATGAAAAATGAGTTCATTTCACAAGCTCATAGCGAAAGGTCTGCACCAATTGACACTCCATTGAAAGATGAAATTCTGCCACCACCTAGCCTTGTCTTCCCATGCAATGATGAAGTTATTGATGCTAATGAGGACATGGCAAATGAGATGTGGGCTGCAGTTCATGAGAAAGTTAATGAGAACATGTCTTCTATTAGTTCGCCTCCATTCTCTGAGGTGGATTTTACCAAGGGCACGGAAAATAAATTTAGACACCCAAGCATCCAGGAGGAAGTTCAAACAATTGTTTCTCCTAGAAGTAAGCAGACAATGAAAACATTACCATCATATCTGGGAGAATATGAGAACTGTTCTCAAACCTTGAGGATACCCTCCATGCATAAAAGGTTGACAAAGGAGAAAGATATGAGTATGGTGCAGGCTATTTTGTCAGCACCAGTGGCTTGTACCTTACCTTTGCTTGATTTGATAAAAATTCGACCTGAGTTGTGGAATGATATTGCCACATGTTTGTCAGAGCAGGTATTGCTACAAAAGGGTCACCATGAGTGTACTATACACCCTAAGACAAAGCATGTAATGCCAGTTCCTATCAACAAAGTGGGAAAATTTTGTGAGGACGATCAGGGAAATGCTACCCTCCCATTAGAAGTGCGAAAAGTATCTTCAACTGCAATACTTGATAGTGGCGCAGGAGTGGGCATTGTGACAAGGTCCATTTGGGAAAAGTGGGGCAAACCAGCTATTAGGAGTACAAGGATGCGCTTGCAGCTAGCAGATGGAAGCTTAGAACATCCCCTTGGGCTGCTTGAGAACATATTGGTCACCACATGTGGGATTGAATATGAGCACACCTTTGCAGTAGTGGATTTTGGAAAACATCCAAACTATGAAGTGATATTGGGTAGACCATTCATGCGACAATTTCAAATGATTCAAGATTGGGGATACAATTATTTGTACCTCCGACATGATTCTGTCATCACAAGGGTGAACCTAAGGAATCACTCATATCGTGACGTAACAAGGTCTCCAATAGATGAGTTTGATTCTGCTTCATCTGAGGGCTCAAGAGTTACATTGTCCGATGGGCGAGAAGATCTATGGATGTGCGGAGCCTCATGTAGGGATTTCAACACTGAGAGACTTAAGGGTAATCGAAGTGTATCAGACGAAGCATACATTCCACCACCCTTCCCTGAGCATTTAATTGATCCACTAGAATGGAGTCATCTCCTTGCAACATTATCGACATGTGCTTTACCGAAACCAATTCAATTTTGTGACTCAGATGGATATGATATTATTCCTATACGAATGGTACAACCACGTGATCTTCTAGATGATTTGTACTATAGGAATGCATCCACAACAGCACTGTATGTAGAGAAAGTCTCTGTTACTCAACAAGCTTTATCATGTCAAAAGGGCGGTGTTTCTACCTTACACGAAGCACAATCAAAATCTGCTCTTGAAGCTCCAAAACAAATGATGTGGATAATTGATGAGTACTCGAGTGAGGATCATGGCTGGCATGTTCCAACTACTCTAGTTGCTGCTCAAAGAAGGCCGGGTAAGAAGGAATTATCAATGTGGCTACCCAAAGCTGCGTACAAACTGGTAACATCTAGTCCAGTTGCTAAGCCTCTTAAGAAGCACATCATTTCCAAGCCCAAACCTCGGATTGTTACTCGATGGGTCCCAAAAAATGTGCTCCAAGCACAAGGCTATTATGAGGGTGCAACAGCAATTTGGCTTCCAAAATGCTATGCTTTGACAGGGATAAAAGAGTGTTTCAGAAAGATTCCAAAAGCCACCCTTGATTGTCCATATCAGTGGGTGCAAAAGAAATCAACACAAACTCTTCAAGAAAGGAAAGGTGGCTGTGATAGCACCTACAAAACTACTTGTGTTGATCTTCCTAAAACATGTATTGAAACACCGGTTGTCCCGATTTCTCCTTGTTACACAATTCAACCATCAACTTGTGTACCTACGACCGACAGGTCCAAATGTGTCTCATTTGAGCATAGATTCTAGCATTTCAACGCCTAAAACCTCTTATCTTGCTCAAATTCCAAGACAATTGCTAAAGTTTCCACCTCTTAAAAAGGATATACCAAAAACTAAAGATAAGGCATTAACACTACAATTAAAGCTCTTTGGTAAATCAATGTTTGAATAATGTAGTTCCTTATGTCTTTAGAAGATGTGTCCTTTTTGAGATAATCTTGTTTTTTGATTGGAATTGTCATGATGGATATGAGTGTTCTAAATTTCATTGTTCTACATCCAGATAACTCCTGATGGATATTTGGCGAGATACATGTCCACCATGCATTGACCCCGATAGTACTCGACCAGATCATCGCGGGGGTTATAGTGCTCCTCCATTTCAAACACATTCTAGGTACTTCTATGCTCCCTTAGGTGAAAATTGCTGTGGGCATCACTTTGTCACATTATTCTATCAACAGCATCACCCATTTCCACATTGTCAAGAGTGTGCACGGCTTGTATTAGAAGAAGCTTCACATATTTGTTGGATATGCCGCTCTTACTTTAGACGATATGGCACGGGCTTAATGAAACAAATTGTGGGAGTTACACCCCAACGCCATAATCTTCTTAATGTGAGAATACCAGAGAGAGGACCAAATCAACGTAGATTACCTGAGGAAGTTCAAGCACAACAATGGAGGGATACAAGCCTAAATGACTTGCAACCACCGATCTTGCAAGCCCTCCTTCCCCAAGCCTCAACATGTCAATATTGGATAAATATGAGTACCTACATTGCACAGTTCCAAAATCGAAACTGTCTGATTAACCTTCCCATAGAACCAATGCCATACTTTAGTGAGGAAGCGCTCCTTCCTCTACCACCTTCTCCAGCGGCCGGTTTTTGTGAGGGGTTGTCTCTGCATCCTGAGGAAATTGATACCATCTTTCCAGCAGACGAGGACACGGGTCCACCACCAGCGCAAGGGTAAGTTCAATGACTCCATAATAAGATCGACAAGCCAGGGCACTTTTCTCCCACTGGGTTTTTCCCCTCGGCTATATTCGGTGTTTGGCACCAATGGCAAATTTTATTCTTTTCTTTTCTTTTCGTGTTTGTTAATAAAAATTTTGCAGAAATCTCCGTAAAAAACAAGAGCATCAAACACGCCCCAATAGTCCACCTATCATGCACACAAATTAGGAAGGGGGGAGACATGCTACGCTTACAAAGATCAAGGAGGAGCAATCTGCACAAAATCAGCAATGCATCAATGCAAACGAACAACATCAACAGGGCACTACAACAGGTGTATTCAAATCTTAATCTTTATTTCTTTATGTGCTCTTATCTTTTGAATATATGGTTTGCATGTTCACACAATGTTGGCTGGTTTAAGTTTTTGATTAGTTGTTAAAATATGGTGAGTGAATTCTAGAGTCTTAGAAGACTTAGGAAAAGATATTTCTATCTAAAGACAGTGTAGGATATATACCAAGGGAATATGCCAAGTTCTTATGCTTTCAAGGTATATTAGTTATCCCTAGTGGTAGCTACCTCTTAGGTGCTAGGAGTAATAATAGTTTATAAAAAATTTATACCCTAAAAAATATATATATATATATATATGTACAAAGTGAATTGAGACATGACGTGTCCGCAGCCATGAGAAATGCTTGGTAGGACCTGGGGTTGTCTTAGCACCTTGGGACCGATGCCTTGGTTTCCATGGGGTGAACACTGATGTCTAAAAGCTTCAAAAAAAGACCTTTGAGGAATCTATCGCCTTGATGGATGGTGGTAGGACTCTGGGGTACACTATGGGCCCTCGAGACCGATGCCCTCATCTTCATGGGGTACTCCTTAGGTCATAAAAGAAAGTATAAGGGTCTGTCGCCCTTGAGATACTTAGCGGTCTTTAGATTCTCTTGGCGGAGGTCTCTGGGCCATTGCTTGGGTCTCTTTGGGATAGAACCTTAATCTTTATCACCTTCTACACACATATTTAAAAAAAAGAAAAAAAAAGAAAAAAAGAAAAAGAGAGTTCCAATCACCTTTGCTCAAATTTAGGAGTAGGTTTGCCACTTAGGAATAACTTAAATACTTGTAGGACATTGAGACTGCGGTCATAACCGGCGGTGTACAAAGCACACTTGCCTTTGCATAGAATTATCTACCACTTAAGTCTCACTTTGACTAGACTTTACTCACCTATTTTAGTACTCATTAAAACTTTAATCAGCCTTGCACTTATATGCTCACGTGTGAAATTATCATTGTTGGTTTTTCTTTTCTTTTCTTTTCTTTTTTTCAATAAAAGACTTTACTTGTATCCATTGTTTTTTTTGTTGCAGCTCTTGCTACTACCGCGCTCGAGGACGTGCGCAAAATAGGAAGGGGGGAGTGTTGCATGACAAATGAAGATCAATACAAGGATGCAACAAAAAAGACACTTAGGGCTCTTGAAAAGAGTTCCACTTTGTAGATGAATGTGGGAGAGGGCTTGACAATAATCCCACATGGGAACTTTTGGGAGTTCTAGAATTTTTGTATAAAAGGTGGCTCATTTGAGAGCATGGACACATTGGGAAAACTCATGTTTGAGCTCTCTTGAGACTAGCTCTCCCTCTTCTTCCATAGAGGTGCAAGCTCTTCTCTCTCCCCATCTACATTGTTGTAAGTTCTATTCTTTTGTTAATTCAATGCAATGAGTTGATATTTGTCTCTCTTCTCATGTCAATTCTCTAGTGTGCATGTTTCTTATTGATAGCTTCAAGGATTGTGTGCATGCTAGGGAAATGAGTATTTGAGAATGAAGAATGCTTTGATCTTGTGTAAGCAATAGCTAAGCTTTCTTCTTGTTTGGATGTATGGATGAGTGGAATGTGGAGTTGAGTGAGCAATAGCAAGATTGAGCTTGAGTGTGTGTTGAGTCTATGTCATTAGTAGTAGTTTTCTTAGCATTCTCTCCATCAAATGGATAAGCTTTTGTGCACCGGTACGGGTTGAATCCCTAGCTCCGAAAGGGATGCAAATCCCATTGGATCGAGCTAAGTGTGGATCATACTACTCTTGCTACAAGTGAGAGAGTTTTTCTGTCTCTCCACCCTCTTTTGCATATTAGGGAGTTCATTGGAGCATTAGGGTTTATACACATGGGAAAGGGATACGAGGACTTAATTAGTGCTTATTAAGCCTAATCATGCTATATAAGTAAGCAAAGTATTGAATATTTCTTCTTCTCCTCATATTTGGGCAAAACCTCATGATTGAGGCTTAACACTCCTTTAAGTTTGAAATCAAAAGCCTTAATCACCATTGCCAACAATTTGGGGGTTTTCTTTTCAACAATGGTGAGTCTTTTCTCTTAGTTGGCTTAAATCTTACCAAGCTATGGACAAAGATTGTGGTTGGTTTGCATTCTTAATGCCTGGTGTTGAAATATTTGAGGATTTTGCCATTCTTAACCTCATTCATTGACATCACATAGCCTTGGAGTGCATTTATGCAAGGTCAAGATACTCATTAATGCTATGTAAATGCATTTTGATGCATTGGTGCATCTTGGTGAAATTGGAATGCATTTATGGGCATTGAAGGCATGAATCAATACTTGTAATGGCACATGGTATGCTTATGTGAATGCCTAATACACATGTACATGGAGGTGTTGATTGCCCATATGTTTGACATGCCTATGTAAGAGGCATACATGTGTTTTGATTGATACTTTTGAAGCTATATGGTGTTATGTGGAAGACATTGGACATGATGGGATTGATATTATGATATTGTGCATAAGTTCATGAAAACATTACAAACCATTTGTAAGTCATCCTACCCATATTTTTGAAGTTCAAATCACACCTCACATCACTTCGTACCCACATTCTATTTCTAGAATCTAGATTGGTGTGAGGGTACCTTGGCAATTGGTTGGAGAGGCCAAGGGGAGCATGGCTTGAATCTTCCTTGTCGTCGGTGTGAGTGCCGTGGTAAAGCGGTAAGGGAGAGGATTAGGTACTCAGAGTGAAGAAATGGCCCCAACTCTTGCCATCGGACTTTAAACTTTGGTAAGAGGGTGGGAAGGCTTGGCTAGGAGATTAGCAATCAAATCTCTCCATCAACATCAATCTTTATCGGCTCAAAGATCACATGTATTATGACTTTGGTCAATGCATTATGCAATGAAGATATGTCCTAATGCTATGCTAATTGCAAAGAGAACATTGGTTGTGGTTTGAGTATATCATAAATTTAAGATTTGGTCACTAATACAAAGGAGACCATGCCAAGAGAACATTGGTTATGGTTTGAGTATATCATAAATTTAAGATTTGGTCACTAATACAAAGGAGACCATGCCAAGAGAACATTGGTTGTGGTTTGAGTATATCATAAATTTAAGATTTGGTCACTAATACAAAGGAGACCATGCCAAAAAAAAGTTTGAAATTTACATGCATGGTTGGGATTGAGGGTGATTGTGGACACATATAAGGTTGACTTTGACCTAAAAGTCAAAATAGAGGATATATGCACTTTGACTTTGGTCAAACCATGTGGACAACATTGATGATATGGAGACATCAATGATGAGGTTATTCATGCATATAGTAGTGAGCAACTATTAGACACTTCATGGAGGTTCTATGAGAACCCTGTTTTATGACCCTTTCTTGGGATATGAGTGGAGAGTCTATGATTGTGACCTCTACAAGGGTTATATGGACAATGATGAGGATTATGCCTTAGTGCCTTAGTACATATGGATTATGCTCAGGTAGTCATTTGTGATGTGGATCATGCATATGGACCTATGCATGGTGATGGATGCAATGAGGACATAGATTCACATTTGATGGAGCATGCTATGGAGTATGAGGCATTTTCTTTTGATGATCATGGATGCCTATGCATTGATAATACAGACATAGTTTATTAAGCATTCACTCTTGGATATGATGTATTCACCTATGATCCAAGTGGGTGGTGCTATACGAGTTATTATGTACCCACATGATCCTATGCATGGGTGCATTATCTTTTTGACCCAGGGGGATATTGGATGTATCTCATTGATGGATGTGGTGCATTATATCATCCATTTAATCTAGGAGGATGCAGGATTGATATGGTCGTGGGTCATACATGTCTTGGATTTCCATTCAATCCATGCATCATTATCTCTAGTCTCACTATTGACGACACCGTCCGATATATTCTCCTTTTCAAGCTGGCTAAAAATATCCCATTGCTGTCTGGCTTTACTCACGATGAAGGTAAGAAATCCTTTTTTATCAGCTTTTGGAATTCTTTCCATGACTTTGGTTTGCATTTGCCCTGTCTAATAACATTCCACCAAAGAGCTGCACTACTTACCAAATGATTTGTAGCACATTTAACCTTATCCTTCTCAGAAATTTTTTCTCTAGAAAAATAATCATCAAGCTAGCTCAACCATGCGAGTATGATGTGTGCATCCTTTTTGCCATCATAATCCTGAAAAGTAAAAGCCTTTCTATTGATCTTGTATCCCTTTCTCAAGACTCTTGGGCTTTGAGAGTAGCTTGCACAGTCCTTTCAATATAGGGTCCTCGTCAAAATCCAAAGAATCAAATTTGGAACACGCACGCCTTCGCTTCTTGCGAGTAAATTTCTATTCAAAATCTTCCCTTTGCCTCTTCTCACTCAACAATTGAGCTTGAAGCGTGTTTACTTGATATTGGATAGTAGGTGGTTGTGGATAGATTACAATTGTAAAAGAAACAAGTAAAATATTATGAAAATGCAAAAATAAAAGAGAAAAGATAGCAAACTTATTTGACTCCCGTGTATTTCGAAAGAGGTGTTGTTGAAGTGCTTAAAGTTGATGGTGTCCCACGAAGGATAAGAATAATAATCTAGTAATGCTTTGATGTTGATAATTCGAAAAGGATCTCGTTCAAAACCACTTCGAAGAAATTTTAAAAATTTTGTTGAGAAATAATACCCACAATATTTGTTGCAGCTTCCAAAAGAATATGAAGAACCTTATGAAAATTTTTTGCAATCTTAAAAATTCTGAATTTTTCCCAATGGTGGATCCCCTTCTTCTTTGATAACTTTGAAAGCTTTTGAGCTTTAAAAAAAAAATATATATATATATATATATATATATATATATATATATACTTGTAATGGTTATAAGATTATAGAATTAAGCTTTTATGAGCTTCTTTAAAAGCTTTCTCACATGGAACCCACGTGGCGCTGCTTCTTTAAGAAGGAAATTCAGCCCTTTAAGCTTTAAGCTTATATATACATACATATATATATATATATATATATATATATATATATATATATATGTATGTATGTATGTGTGTGTAGTTATATTATATTAAGCTTCTCTAAAAGCTTATTAAAGCTTTATAAATTAAAAAAACTTTGGCAATGAACTTTTCAGCCTACAACCCGCCAAACCCGCCAGTGCCCAGCCGTGACTTTGGAGGAAGAAAGAAAACAAAATGAATGAGCTTGTAGTCGCCATTGCTGTCGCCCTAAATTGGAGAGAGAGGAAAGAAGCCGCCATCGCCGAACTGGAGAAAGAGGGTGGAATAAAAATCAATTGGGATATATATATATATATATATATTTCTTGGCTCTTCAAGAAAAACCAAACCACTAAGGCAATATTATTTTTGGAGAAGAGGAGGAGAAATGTTAAGAGCCCTCCAATATGCAAATTGACCATGAAGATGAGACCCCCAATCTTGAGACCCCCAATCTCCTCAAAGATGAGATGAGATGAGACCCCCAATCTCCTCAAAGAGCTGATTTCATCCATAAGGATAGATTATGGAGAGGATTTGAAGTGAGCAAGGTGGTTTTAGGAGAAGAAGGGTGGTTTTGGGAATTCCATGATGGTTTTCTTCAAAAGGGTGGCTTTCTTCCTAGCCCTTGATCCAAATCTTGATCTAATGGTCCATAAAATTCACATAACCATGCCTTCTTTTGCCCAAAGGTCTTCCACACCTTCTCTTCTTTATCTCTTGGATTTTTATTTGAATGAACTCTGCCCTTGTCCAAAGCCTTGTAACCTTCTTTTGCCCAAAGGTCTTCCACACTTTCTCTTCTTTATCTCTTGGATTTTTTTTTGAATGAACTCTGCCCTTGTCCAAAGCCTTGTACCCTTGCTGCAGATTCTACTCTTCTAGTGCAAGTATTTTTAAATTTGTTAAAAATCCTTCCAATTTGCTACAAGCCAATCACCTTTGAGTAAAAATTAATTTCTTAAATTTTCTTCAACTCTCTATGACCCAAATTCAATACTTGAATTTGTCATGCTCTGATACCACTATTACAAGATCATGGTACATGGAGATTAAATTATTTCACAAATTAAATATTAAAAGAAATAAACTATAACATCATAGCATAAAACAAGAGCATAAAAATCAAAGAACACAAGATTGGGTGCAATCTCCCCCCTAACGTGTGTGACTCCGCTCCCACACGCGGTATTTAAATCATATTCATAAATTTAGCCCTTGGAGCCATAAATAGCATAGCTTTTCCAATATTGGGCTTTTTACAAAATTAAACCTTGGTCCAATGCTTTTTAAAGTAATCTCATAAAAAATAAACTTGCCCAACATATGTACAATGGGCCAAACCATACAAAATCAAATATTTAGCACAATGTGCTTGGCTAGATAATCTCATCCAATGTCCACCTTGGTTATCCCGAACTCATGATCTATACTCAACATAGTCCACAATGTTAGATCACAATTACTTTGGAATCACTCACAAAAATAATTTTAACAAATGGAAATCATTTCACTGCTATGCTTCACACATGAACCATGCATTACACATAATTAATTGGATTCACTCCCATGATAAAATATTCTAAAAAATCTCACTCCCATAATAGTCCTCCCGTTTGAGAAGTCAACTGTCCTCAGTTGTAACTATCAGCACACACAAGTGATCAAACACATTAATTGTTCACACATTGGATTCACTCATAATGTCATTATGTATTTAAGTGGATTCACTCCCACATGACCTCACACACATCACACATGTCTTAGAGTTGATCGGATTCACTCACAATCAAACTCCTTCATTGGATTCGCTCACAATGTTTTCATACGCGTCACACGTATCACAGAGTACACCACATGTTTCACACGTGTCACAGCTGGTTGGATTCACTCACAACCAACTAGGGTCACCCTCATCAATAATTAATTCAAAAGAGTTGATTGGATTCACTCACAATCAAATTCACACATTTATTACATGCGTCACACATGTCACAATTTGGTTGGATTCAGTCACAACCAAATTAATCACACTTGGTTCACCCAATATATTCTTTTCACTTATTGGATCATCCAATAATAAATTAATTACCGTAAAACAGAGATTGTGTGGGTGAGTGATGGTGTTAATGTATGCTCTTTTCTCCCTCTCCCCTTCCCTTATCTACTCTCTCATGCTTTCACTCACCATGGCATTAAAGTAGAGGTTGAGCTTTCCATAGCTCTCTCTCTTTGTTCCCCATCCATTTGTAAATCTCATTTATGGTGACAACAAAGGAGGCAAGGTTGAGGATCCTATCTCTCCACAAGAGAGAGTTACTCTACCAAAAGTGGCTTAAGGTGCAAGCCCATATGACTCTTGCATTCTCGTCTCCTTCTCTCTATCTTGCAAGGCTTGAGTGTTCTCTCCACTGAACACTTTTATCTTACCCTTTTTGCTGTGCATCAACATGAAAGAGAGTGTTTGAACAATGTATGCTATGTTCATGTGGCTATTGTGTGTGGGAAGATCATCGTCGTCTCATCAACTCCACATCGAGAGGATCAATGATGGGCGAGTCGGTGTGCGGCTACAAGAAAGGGTGATAACTCATTTTTTGCCCTAGAAAAAGGCTTTGCAAACATTCGAGAATGGACGAGCTCTAGGCTGCTGAACCTCCGTTGGGCTGACTTGGGTTCAAAACCCATCTTGTGTGCCATGGTGCCTTGTGCTTTTGTGGTGCACCATTGTGGGTGGCCCCCCTTAGGGCTCATAGGTGGTTTTGTGTTGGTCTTCTTGGGTTCTTAGCCAAACCTTTGGCTTGTAGTGTTAATGTAAAAGCCTTCTCGTGTGCATACAAATTATACCAAGCCCAGCCATTAGTGCACAAGTACAAGGCCATTTTGTAAATTTTTTTTCCACAAATCTCGGAATCTACAGTTCGTCTCATCAAAGTACCAAAAACAGAGATTACATATATGAAATTTTTTCTTGATATTCTTATTGTTAGGAAAAAGTGTTATAGAAATTTATGGAGATATCATATGTGCTTACCAAGTGTTTTCTTTGCTCACCAGGCATATCGTTTGATGGTTTTGGGTATTACTAGATTACAAAGCACTATGAAAGTTTATGCAAGTGTGTGTACTAGTCTGATAATACTCTCTTGACGCTTCTAATGAACACAAGTTGATGCGATTCACCTAGATCCTCAAATACATCATAGTGCTAAATAGATGCTCTACCAAGGCCTTTTACCCCTTATGAAGCTTGGAATGACAAGAAGCCCTCTCTGGCTCATTTACCTATTTTTGGTTGTCTTACTTATACTCTCATGCCTGAGTAACAATGCAATAAGTTGGATGATAAGGTGGTAAAAAGAATTTTTGTGGGATATAGGTTAGATAAAGCAAAGGATATAGACTTTAGCATCCGACAACAGAAGCAGATTTTGGTGAGAAGAGATGTTGTCTTTGTTGAGAACTCAACTCAACCCATGCTTTTATGCAAAAAACACCAAAATGGATGCTCACAGAACATCTTTGAGACACTCCTACTGTTGTATAATGCCAGGCAGCCATATGTGGAGTAAATGAATGCTTAACAAGGTGCTGCAAATCAGCCCATACAAGCTAAAAATCAGCCCAAATTTCAGCTCACAAGATGAGCCTATTATTGAGGTAATTGTGGATGAGGAAAGTGTAGCCATATAGCCATCCAAAAGTATGCCAAAATGGCTTAAGCAGACATTGCAAGACAACAAATTAGCTACTCCTTTACCTAGCAGGACACGTAAAGGTTTTCATTATGCATCTGATTCTATTATGGATCATGCTCTCATTGCTAGTGTATGCAATAAAGGAGGAACATGTTTTTTTAAAGGAAAATGATCATTAAATGCAGGCCATGCAGGATGAGTACGAATCAATCCTAAAAAATGGCACTTGGTATTTAGCATATTTGCTTTATAGTAAAAAGGCCATTAGTATGAAGTGGGTTTATAAGCTAAAGCATAAATCTCACGGTAGCATTGAGATCACTACAAGGCAAGGCATGTTACAAAGGGTTATGCTCAAGAGAAGGACAAAGATTATGATGAGAACTTTGCACCCACGTCTCGTATGACTACGATCACGTGTAATATTACATTAGCACAGAGCATCATGATTAGAATGTACATTAGTTAGTTATCAAGGAGGCTGCCTCTTCTTGAAAGGTGTTTTATGTGCGAGGAGGTATATGTATCTCAGCCTCATGGTTTTGTTGAGACGGGATGGAAGTCTAAAGTATGTAGGTTAAGAAAAACTTTAAATGGCCTTAATTAGGCTTCTAGAGCATGTATGAGAAGATAACACATGCTTGGTTGCAAATGGTTTTTGTCACAATCCAACTATCTGAGAGTACCCTCATTGTAAAGAGGAGTAAGCTTATTTTTTGGTCATTGTTTTATACGTTCATGGTGTTCTGCTCATATGCCCTAATAAGAGTAAAAATTTAGCCTTCAAAGCTGAATTACATGTGTCATTTGAGATGATAGATTTAGACTCATCGTGTTATTATTTGGGCATATAGTTTACGTAACGTGATGATGATATTGGTTTGAAGTTGAGTATAGGGTGGCTTTTTATAGTGATTGTAAAGTGTGTATGGCTCAAACACCTTTTAGCAGATCTTGATGTTGGACAATAATCCCCCATCTTCACTAAAAACTAGAGTGCATTAGCCATTTTATAATAAGGAACCCAATGTTTCTTACTTGCACAAAGCACATGGAGGTGTATTATCATCATGTCAGGGAGAGGTTCAAGAGAGATTAGCCTAGATTATGTCTCTTCACATGATAATGTGATAGATATGTTTCACGAAGGCTCTCTCATGAGAGAAGTTTGAATCTTTTCATAAAGCTTTTAGCTTATTTACCATTTGGGGATTGATTAGCCACAAGACCCCTATACATGTTCACATCATCACTACATGGGGGATTTGTAGCCATTTATATGGTATTGATGTGTTGACATAGGCTAATAATGGCCCTGAGCGACTTTTTCCCTCTTTAGGAGGTTTTTTCCCTTGAGCGTATGTATGCACTTTCATGAGTGTGTGTAAGTGAACTTATCATGTCACTTCACTTGTACTTCACTCATTCTCATCAATCTACTTTGAGTGTTATGCTCCCAACTATCTCTCCTTGCTTGCTACATATGTGTGTTGCTACCTTGATCTCCACTACTCCAACATTTATTTAGAGGTCTCCCCTCTTACGTTAGCTTCTTCTTCTTCCCCCACATTTTACAAGAGTGAACCACCGAAAGACAATTCTCTATTTACCTTCATCTTCATAATGAGAGCTCTTCCTTCACCCCCTTAGCAAGGAGCATTTCAGTGTGATAATGGAGTGAGGATGTAATGACAAGCTAACTCACCCACATCAGGAAGTTTCAATTGCGGCTCTAAGTCAAGGCCCAATTACACATGATTTGACGAGGCTAAGGTAAGATCTTGACTTGAATAGTGGGGGTCCATTATCTTCAACTCTTTTTGGCCTTTATATTGATGAGATGGTTGAGTTTATTGAGATTAGGATAGACATGTACTTCGATGTATACATATGATGTTATGCTCATTACCTCTTCAAAAGAAGGGTTGAAAAAAGCACTTGGATGCTCTTTAGATGTTTTGTGACCAAAGGGGATCTTAAGGCAGCTCTTAATGAGACAAAGGTCATAACATTCTATACCTCTAGAATAGAATGGACAAATATGAATTCATATAGAAAGGGAAACCAAGTGAAGTGGTGGATTCCTACAGATACATATAGAATGGACAAATATGAATTCATATAGAAAGGGAAACCAAGTGAAGTGGTGGATTCCTACAGATACATATTGGTAGTTTTTATGGCTTATAATTTAGGATGAGGAAGGTTTTTGAGGCCCATATTTGCTAGGGATATGGCTTCCTTGCATAATTGCAGTGAATGTTTTAATGGCTTATAATTTAAGATAAGGAGGGTTATTGAGAGTCGTCTTTGCTAGGGACATGGCTCCCTTACATGATTGGGGTGACAATGTTTTAATGGCTTACAATTTAAGATAAGGAAGGTTGCTGTTGAGACCCGTCTACGGATGTGGCTCCCTTGCACAAATAGAGTGACAATGTTTCCAAGCTCACTTTCAAGATCCATAGTGATGGTTTCATTCCAAAGTGACAATACTTTGAGATACACATGATGTCGCACATGTTATGAGGATGATTACTATATATATAAAAGCTTGTTCACATCCTTTAAGATGTGAGACGATCCTATATGGGGCCCACAATCATGACTTCTTACTTATTACATGTTCTAGCTTTGTGAGATAGATCTCTAGTGGTGCCATGCTTCACATGCCACTATGTATGCTCACTATGCTCCTAGTTTAACCACCATTGTCTCATAATTGTCTTTTGTTAGTTGTTAGTACAATTTTCTATCTTTCTTGGTTGTACCTTTCCTTTAGCTACACTGAAAGCATCGATGCTAGAAAGGGGTTGTACCTTTCCTTTAGCTACACTGAAAGCATCAATGCTAGAAAGGGGATGGGCCTTTTTTGTTCAATATAATAGCCTTCTTATTAAGTATATAAAATAGCCTTCTTATTAAGTATAATAAAATTTTATCATATATTTATTTTAGATATACATTTACTATGACATTCTAATATTATTTACTGAACGCTCTCTCTTATCTACCCAAAATCCTACATGAGCCCTCCAAGATGAAGAAAGCCATGTGCCACAAGAAATCCTCCCCCCTTCAACCTTGATTGCAGCCCCAAGAAGAATATAATAGTCTTCTTATTAAATATATAAATTTTGATTATATATTTTTCTTAAATATACATTTGCTAATATTATTTACAGTGGTAATGTACCTCAATGTGTTTCATCTGCGCATGGAAAACTGGATTCTTGGCCAATTGTATACTGCTAATATTGTCACAATATATGACAACCTTTCTCTCCACATGCAATCCCAAATCAACAAAAGTAGCTTGCGTAACCAAGCTACCTCACACTTTGCCACTGCACCTCCTATGTACTCTGCCTCTGTACTCGACACAAGGCAACTGTGGTCTGCTTCTTGCTACTCCATGTCATAGCAGCACTCCCCAATGAAAACATAAATCCATTGGTAGAACTCCTGTCTGAGATGCTACCTGCCCAATCTGCATCTGTGTACCCATGTAGCTGCAGTGGTACACTTGCTACACAAAAACATGCATAATCAACAATGGCCCTCAAATACCAAAGTGTGCATCGCCTGTTAAGATGTGGTTTGCGCGGAACCTGCATAAACTGGCTCTCTAAGCCAATAGTGTAACTCAAATCTGGCCTATCCTAAGATTGTGCACACCATTAATGTTTTCCCATGGCTATCTCCCAACACATGCACAAACATATCCTACTTGCACATGGCAATATGCAAATGGTGCTAGTCATATGTTTATGCCATAAGTTAGAGGCACAATGGAAATCACTCTTGTAATATGCAAAGCCATTAATCCACTTGTGATACACAATTACTTTTCTAATATGCAAATTCATTATTTTCCATTTGTGATACACAAATTTGTTATTGAAGTTACACCTTCCATTGCACCAAGGTTAAACCTTATGGAAAAAGAAGGAAATGTTTTCTTGATTGATAAACCAAACAAGCAGGTTATTTACACAATGTGTAATTTTTAAGCCCAATGCTTAGGGGATCTTGGTTGATAAACCAAACAAGGGGATTATTTAGCCAATGTGTAATTCTTAAGCTCAATTCTCGGGGGGAATTTATAAACATATTCTTGGTTGCAACAACCATTGAGTTTCAACAAGTAGGCATAAGCCACAACAACACACATGTAATATTTATCTTTAGATTATCCTAGGGACAATCCTAGTTAGATTGCCAACATCAGACATCTTTCAAGAAAAGGTGTCCAACATGTTGAGGTTGAACATGCCTTAAAACCAGTTCCACCTTATTCTTAACTTATAATATTGTTGCAAAGTTGCACACATTAATTAATAGTTCAAATAATGATGGACCCTTGTACACGTTGTGACTACGTGGTGCTCCAGAGAGAGATGGAGGAGAGAGTGAAAGAGAGAACGAGAGTGAGAGTGAGAGTGAGGGAGCACAATGCAGAGAGATTGCACACCACAATAACGATGAATGAATTATGATAATACTTCCACCATATACATTTTTTTACAGGCATCAAGCCTCATCTTTTGACCTAGACCTTAATAAGGGGGTGTTCACAGCAATGGACACACCACTAGACTCTAAAATACCCAATAAACCCCCCTTAGGAGTGATGGAGGTGACGCCTAACAAACGGCTTAGAGACTAGCAAGAAATCAAAACATAGTCCTGGTAACAAATGGCTCAAAGACTCGTGAACATGGCTTAGAGGCTAACTAGCATAGCTCAGAGAAAAATAAGCATGGCTCAATGCGAAAGACTTAGAGGTCATGTCCTCCCTTGGGAGACAAAAGGCAGCCTACATTAGTCTATTGAGTTATAACACACCCCTTGTCTCCCTCCCCATGCTCAAGGTAGAGTAAAAGGGAGAATTACAAAAAAGGAATTCAAAAGATCTAAATTTTGGGGGATCTCCCACCGCTTAGGTAGAGAACCCATGAATATTCAATATAAAGGTTTCGTGGGATATCGTGGGTAGAGAACCCATGACTATAAATATTAAGGTTTTGTGGGATATCGCGGGCAAAGAACCCTTCACTCAAATAAAAAAGGACTAGAAGTTGAGAAAGAAGAGTCTCCCCTCGATGTTAAAGATTCTTTTGCATTGTCATTTCCAAGCAGAGGAAAATACTATTGATGAAGCTTTTTCAAGGAAGATACTATGTCAAAGCTTTTTCAAGGAAGATACTATTGATGAAGCCCATGATCATAAAGAAGATCCCAAAGTTGCAACAATGGATGTTGTAGTGCCCTAGATCACATTATGGTGTTGAAGGTCCCACAACTTATGCATGTGAAGGTGCTCAATGAAGACCATATGAATTGTTGTCTCATCGACTTTGGTTGAAGCACCTGTTAATGCTGCTTGTGCCTCCTTTTTGAAGAAAGCAAAATGTCAAAACAACTTTTGATCCATTGAAGTCCTTATTACGAGAGAATCATCACACATGATGATGATGTAAATGGTTGTGTTTTGCTGATCGGCCTTTGTAGATGTGGGGGTGCTTGCGTTTTAGTGGTTGGAAACTCCCCCTCTTGCTTGTGTTAATAGTATTCACTTGCTTGTGTCAGTTGCTTTAGGTTGCAATCAAGTGTAGGCATGGTGGATTACATTACACGAAGGGAAAAACACAACTCATGTAGCAAAGAAAAAACTCATGTAGCAAAGAAAAAATGCAGTTTATGTATGATCTTGTGGTGGCTTATGCAAATGATTGATGGACAATAGAACACATAGCTATGTAGAAAAAAACAAAGCTATGTATGGTAGGTAGAGGTGGCAACAGTAGCGGGCGGAGGGATATGTGAAAACGTAGCCATGCATGGTGCTATATGTGGGTAGAAGATGCATCAAAAATGCACATTAGGGTTGTCGATACTGGGCATCAAAAATGTAAAAACCCTAGAAAATGGAGAAACCCTAAGAATGTAAAAAACCCTAAAAGTGCATTTTTTAAACAAAATACAAAACCCTAAAAAAACATAGAAATCCTAAAAATGTAGAGAAGTAGATGAGCATGCTAGCGTGGAGAAAAGGGTTAGCTAGGCATGAGCATGGTGAGTGAGAGGTGGATAAGGTGGCTCTGATACCATATTGTGATTACATGGTGCTTTAGAGAGTCATAGAGCATGGTGGGATGGAAAACGCGTGTAGGGTGACTTTGATACCATGTTGTGATTATATGGTGCTTCAAAGAGTGAGAGAGATGGAGGAGAGAGAGAGAGAGAGAGAGAGAGAGAGAGAGAGAGAGAGAGAGAGAGAGAGCACAATGGAGAGAGATTACACAACACAATGATGAATGAATTATAATAATACTTCCACCATGTACATTGATTTTATAGGCATCAAGCCTTATCTTTTGACCTAGACCTTAATAAGGCATCAAGCCTTATCTTTTGACCTAGACCTTAATAAGGCATGTTTACTCCCTAAGAGGGTGTTCACACTGATGGACACACTAATAAACTCCAAAATACGCAACAATACCAATGGAGGAAAGAGTGAGAGTGAGAGAGATAGAGACAGAGAGGGAGCACATTGGAGAGAGATTACATAACACAATGATGAATGAATTATAATAATACTTCCACCATGTACATTGATTTTATAGGCATCAAGCCTTGTCTTTTGACCTAGACCTAGACCTTAATAAGGCATGTTCACTCCCTAAGGGGGTTTTCACACCAATGGACACACTAATAAACTCCAAAATACACAACACCACCATCTAGAATTTCAGTTGAGGCGAGCCATGTGTGGAAGACAATGAAAAAAATAAAATTATTCATGGCACCCAAGGAGTTATAAATTTTGCATGTGTTCATAAGGAGGAGGATACCATATCAATTAGGCGTGTAAAGTACATTGATTATGCATTAGACACATTCTTACAAGTGCTAGAGCAAGCATAAGCTTGAACTACTTTTTCCTTCACTATGCTATTTAATGTTGAGGTGCTCAATATTCAAACTCTTGTAGATCAACCATATGTACGCCACTTTATGAACTTGCATGTTTATGCAACTTCACTTTTTATTATCCTACTCATGAACAAGGAGAACACAACGTGGTGCACCGTCAATCCATGTGTCCACCCAGGCTAGTTAGGCTGCTAGGCAACTATTCAAAGGTTTAGCCTAGATGAAAACAAAGTCTCAAGTTCATGCGAGTGGCCAACAAAGGAGTTCTCTACAATAAAAAAGTGTTGTATCTTAGTGTGGAACTTTAAGGAAAGAGTTAGCCAAATTTTACTCAAATATGTGTATAGCTAGAATGTCGAGTAAAAAGATTGGTTGCACTTGGGGTGAACTGATATGGACTTTAAGGTGAGAGTTAGTAAAAATTTCCTCAAATATGTCCATTGGCTAGAATTCAAGTAAAATTAGTTGCACTTGGGGTGAACCAACATGAATGGTGGTAGTGTTGAAATTTGAAAGCTATAGAGGTAATCATAGCCATTTAAACCTTAAAGAGAAATCTTAAGAATACAGTCTAGGTAGACTTCATAACAACCTACCATGGAAACTTACCTATGTAATAATGATTTGGGAATGAACTAGATTTGTGCATTCAAATATCTATTCCCCAATAAAATCGCTTTATTATTACTAAATTTGTTTTATCATAGATGAGAACTTTTGACCTGATGAAGAAAAAAGTATCTTCTACTTTCCTAACAGAGATCGTAAACTCATGCTATAATGAACGGGGCTTGCATTTGATAAAATATAATAGCCTACTTGGGCACGAATTTCAAACCTTGGACATCATTGAAAAAAGTAAACAGCTTTTCTTGAATGTTTTCGTTTCCTTAGAAAAAAATATCAAAGAGGCATTCATAACACATCATTAAGGGTATAGAAATGCATTTGTGATCCCAAGTTAGTATTATTTAACTATAATAACCTCCTAAAATTATAGAAAAAGTGATGTTTTTATATGCCAATAAATCAAGGTTCAACAATGTTGTTTGGTCAAATTACCATATGGAAGTGACCCTAGGCGACCAAGTATCATTTAGGGGGAATATTTAGGATACTATAATAGTCAAAAACCTAAGGTTGATGCCTTTTTATAGCCCAACATTTAAAACTTCACCAAAGAAAAGTCAATGGCTAACATTCATATCAACTTCATCTTATTCTTACTCAATGTGCTACTAGGCTTCCACATTTTTTTGGAGAATTTATACATATAGAATCATGGCACACATGAGTGGCCCTCTCTCCCCCTGTCCCCTTACATTGGTGGTCAAATGTTTTTCCAAATTCCAAAAAGCTTCACCACCGTGGTTGTAGGGCACGCCTTAGTAGGCAAGCAAGGGCCAAATCATACTGTGGGGAAGGAGTAAAGGAGTTTACTCCTTTACTCCTTTACTCCTTCCCCACAGTATGATTTGGCCGAGTAAAGGAGTTTACAAAACATTAAATAATTAGCCTTGAATTTAGACCCCCTCTAAATAATATAAGTTAGGAAGCTTCCTTAACACACATACTAATGATTACTACATCCTACTAGGACAAGCCAAGAATTTGGGTTGCAAAAGAAGGCCACCTCAAGTAGGTGAGCCTATTTGGATTAATTGCCTGAATGATAGAAAACAACCTCAAAATAGACTTTGGAAATCTAAGGTTATAAAACTTCCTTTTCTAATGCTATCTTGTCGTGTGCTTTTCCTCTATCTTGTAGTGTGCTTTTCCTCTATCTTGTCCTGTGCTTTTCCTCTATCTTGTAGTGTACATTCCCTTCCCTTTCTTCGCTTGTGAAATTGCCATCTTTAACTTGATCCCCTTCCCTCCGTTGAAGCAACATCTCTAGCTTGACTTCCTCATTTTTAAAGTTGCTGCTATTTACTTATGCTTAGATTCTACACTCCACACGTGTTTTTGTTGTTTTTAATTAAAAAATTTGATTAAAATTTACTTCGATGTCAACAATTTTATGCTCATGACTATTTGTGTTCAAGCACTTTCAAACTACCTTTTTTCTAGTTTTGATCCCATAAGATTGTTTGGAGTTTTTTGGTCCTGCCTTTTGTAGGACAATGTGGAAGGTAACATCCTTGGGCATTCAACTCAAAAGGGTCAAGATCTTGCATGATCCAACATGCATTATAATTTTTTAACCAATATATATATAATTTTTGGGTTATGATCCAACTTGCGTTATAAATTTTTAACCATTATATATATATATATATATATATATATATAGGGTTATGATTAAAGAGTTTTAAATGACATTTTTTTCACCTTTTTAGTGACAATAGAGGTGAATAAATGTGAAAGCACCTATTTTTATTTAAGATATATTTTTGGTGATATGGTACTATTTGGTGATATTTTTATTTAAGATATTTGGTGATGCCAATTACTGAAACTACCTCTCTACTCCAATAGAGCTCTTATGCTTTCATAATGAAAAGCAGTGATTGTTTTAATGTAATTTGTTGTCACTTATTCTTGTGAATAGTTTGCTTCCATGACAACTCACCCTCTGTATTTGGAAAAATTATATCTCGACTACAAGTTGATATCATCTCTTAAAAATTTTCCAATATTGACTTTGTAAGTTTATTATTTTCTCTTAATGATTTCCTTGATACCTTTCTAATATTGACATTCCACTCTATTTTCTTTATTGTCTAAGGATTTAGTTCTTGCCGTTTTGTATGTCTTTCTAGTGCTTCTTCTCTTCTCTAGCAACTCAAATTTCTTGGCTTTCTACTACCCCAATGTGACCGAGGTTAACCGGTGTCTTTATATAGCTTAGACCTAGTTGATTGCCACATCTACTTTTTATGTATTTTTGATTGAATCATTGTTTATATTTTATGTAAAATGATTACTAATAAAGCTTAATGCCATTAATATGTTTTCTAGTGAGACTTTTTTAAAAATCATGACATTTTCCCATTACTAATAAAGCTTAATGTCATTAATATGTTTTCTTTCATATTTTAGTGATCCTTTTTTTTATTTATGACATTTTCCCATTAATACATACCACCTCTCAACTAAACCAAGTGGTACGGTCAGTTGGCTGACCTTATCACGCTAGTTTTGTGACCTTTGACCATTTAATCGAGCTTTTGTTGGCTCTTAACGACACACATAATAAAAGAAAGAGCACCTATAATTTCTAAAATGGCAGGACATTGGCAACTTGTTTCTCATTGTGATGTCAGCCTGCAGATTTTTATGAGTGGTTGGGTTTCAAAAATACAATATTGAAGGTCAAGGTTTCAAAAGAAAGCAAATTTTGATGAGTCTAGTCATATATGGGACTTGCATATCTTAATGTGACGTGAAACCCAATACTTCCCACATGGCGCCCCCCCATGGTGTGTTTTTAAGGGGGCATCTCATCCCACACCTAAGGTCGGAAAATATTGACCTAACGTTAGCATCATGCCAATGTTTACATGCATATTGCTGTGGAATGTGATCCTTCTCATGGAGAGCCCACCATCTCTCTCATCTCCTACACCTAGCATACTGGTCGAGGTAATTCCTCAAGGTCTCAAAGTTCAATTCCCATATTTAGTAGTGTGACACTCCTTCATGGAGTGCTTGTTGTGACTGCTAGGGCTCCATAGAAGCATTTTTAAAAACCAGTCAAAATAAAGACATTAACCGGTTTTCTATGCTAAATTTGCATATTTTGCCGATATTTTAACTAAAAACTAGTAAATTAGAATCATTTTTTGCAAGGGCTTGATATAATTCTCGCCTTTTTTTTTCTTCTCCAAATTTCATACATTGAAATGCCGTTTTGGTCGAGCCCTGATTGTTTAATGTTTGGGAATTTAGATCAATGAATTGTCCTATTTTTTTGGCCGGCTGTGTGTGGGAGGGAGTCCTCGTATGAAGGGGTCTAGACGGCTAGGCTTTATAGTTTACTTGGAAATCAAGCATTTGGGTTCTTCCCTCCTTAAACCTTGGACTGTTTTGAGCTTAGCCTAGAAAACACGCAGCAGCTATGGCGACGGGCTTCAGCTTCGGAGGAGGAAGTGCAGGGGCTTCTTCATCGTCGGCTTCCTCTACGCCTGCATTTGGCTATGGGAGCAGTGCCTTCGGCGCGGCAGCAGGAGGCGGGACACCCTTCGGAACGCCATCTTCGCTTTTCGGTACGCCATCGTCATCAGCTGCCTCAACTACGGGGGGACTGTTCAAGACGCCATCATCTGCGCCAGCAACAGGAGGATCGCTGTTCGGGACTCCAGCATCTACAGGAGGAGGGGGGGCGGGGGCACTGTTCGGAACCACTGCCTCTGGCTCCTTGTTCGGAGCGGCATCATCCCCAGCGACGCCATCCACGCCTCTTTTCGGCTCGCCATCGCCGTTTCTTGGTTCGTCTACCCCGGCTGCTTCTTCTTCCTTAGCGTTCGGCGGTTTCAACTTTGCGAGCTCCTCTCAACAGCAGGCGAGCACCACTAGCAGCGCTTACCCTTTTGGCTCCTCCGCTCCACTGGTATCCTCCTTCCCTTCCTTTGGATCAACACCTGCTGCATCTTCTTCCTCTGCCTCCGCCGTTTCTCCCTTCAGCGGATCTTCCCCTTTTGGCAGCACTTCCTCAGCTGTGCCTTCACTGTTTGCCAGCAATGCCTCTGCTCCTTCAATCTTTGGCAGCAGTTCTTCAGCGCTTTCCATGTTAGCTAGCTCCTCTCCTGCCCCGTCCATGCTAGGCAGTAGCGCAGGAGGTGGTGGTGGTTTTTTTGGTAACTCGACAGCGGGGGCTGCTTCTCCGTTAGCATCATCATTCGGAAGTGGTTCTGCCACACCTAATGCATCGCCTGCTTCATCCTTTTCATTCGGTTCAGCCTTTGGATCATCGACAACAGCAGGAGCAGCAGCGCCACCGTCATCATTATCCAGTTCCTCTGCTGCTTCTCTGTTTGGAGCGAGTAAACCCTTCTCTGGAGGGTTTGCATCATCAGCATCATCATTATCATCATCATCAGCACCAACGTATTCGGCTCCATCTTTCTCTCTGGGAGGATCCTTCTTGTCAAAAAGCTCTACCAGCAGTACCCCTACTCCCTCTCCCTTTGGGGCCTCCTCGACACCAGCTCTTGCAGGAGTCTCATCCACTATTACTGCCACTCCTGCTTCTGCAGGTGCATTCCAGACTTCTCCGGCATTCCCCAGCACTACCACTAC
Source organism: Cibotium barometz (assembly GCF_041138505.1). Classification (NCBI taxonomy): domain Eukaryota; kingdom Viridiplantae; phylum Streptophyta; class Polypodiopsida; order Cyatheales; family Cibotiaceae; genus Cibotium; species Cibotium barometz. The sequence continues at coordinate 56,771,634 of NC_141052.1, read as the reverse complement.
TTCTACTCCCGCACCATCTTTCACAGCTCCTGCTTCTAATTTCTCTTTCAGCTTGCAACCGACCAGTTCTGCATCCCAGCCTGCATTAGTAGCATCATCATCAGCGGCTTCCTCCTTTGCAACTCCTTCAACTGGCCTCTCCTCTGCAACCACAGCTTTGCCCCCAGCCCCTTCCTTGACTGCCACATCAGCCTCTGCTGCGGTATCAACAACTGGGTCGACACCCTTAATTTCTACTTCAGGCTTGCCCCCTAGTACTTTGTTAGGAAGTTCTCAGTCCATAACTACTAACCTCTCCAGCTCCACAACTACAGGGGCTTCACCATCTTTTTCTCTCAGCTTTCAGCAATCCACTTCACAAGCGGCTGCTGGAACCAAGCCATCTCCATCCTTGACAACAGGTGGGTTTTTGGCATCATTTGCTCCTACTACAACTGCAGCTGGTCCAACAGTTACTGCAGGTGAGATAATTTTCAGTGATATAGCTAATAAATTATCATGCTTTGCTGCTTCACAACTAGTGAGGAGTATTACCTTGGTATTTTTGCATGAAGTCTTGAAACATTTTTGCATCTTAATGGCAAGTATCTGCATAGGGTATTTCACACAAAGGGTTACCCAGAAAAGCGAACCGTGGTTGGTGTCTAAAGCTTTGATGGTTTTAATAGAGTGCTTGTCAAGCCAATCTTGGTACTCTCAAGGATATTTCGTTCGACCAAGCTGTACACTCTTTAGTCAAAGTTTTTGTGTTGCAAGGTTGTTTTTTTTGGGGGGGTAGGGGTAGTATATGTATGAATCATCAGCAGATTTTATTCAGATGATTCATACATAAACTCCGCCCCCCCCAACCCCCGGCCGCCAGATGTTGATCTACTGCAATGTGCATTTGGTATTCTTGAATTTATCCCGTACAGCCAGGAACAAAGTAATTGGCTAAATCACAATGAGTTTTCTTGTTGCTAGACCTTTGTTTAAACTTTAGATAATATGGTCAACATGTTAGAAGTCATCTCCTGTCTATTTGTATACACCAGGGCCTCTGTTGTGGGTGTGCCCGCCCGTATATCATTTTTCCACACTCCCCGTATTTTTTCCCTATTTTTCCCATTTTTTCCTAGTGGCTGGAGGGCTGCGAGTTGATGCCAGGAGCACTCTGAAGCTGGCCGACTGCATCTGTATCAGTCGTGGGCTGTAGGAGTGCTGGCCGACTTGTTCTGTCGAGGCATGGGGCATCAGATGCTGGCCGACTGCTGTATTCAGCAGTCGTGGGGTTTTGTCCAGTCGTGGGCCTCTTTTAGAGCTGGCCGACTGCCCTCATGGGCTTGTATATATTGCCCCCCATCCTCCACTTTCTCATTCAGTATCTTCGGGATCTTGTGTATAGAGAAGAGTTTACACACATCTCTCAGTGTTTCTTGTGCTGATTATTTTCTGCAGTCTACTTGCTCTTGTCTACCCAAGTTTGGATATCATTTCCGCTGCATATTCTGACATGGTATCAGAGCCCTAGGCTCTAGCAGATCTTGGGCGTTTTTCTGAGCAAGAGGGGGAGCAACAGGTTGCTGATCGGTGGACTGTTTCGGGCTGAACGGGAAGTGAAGGTGCAAGAGGAAGGCGGGCAGAGGGGCTGGACAGCCACTTGCATATTTTTTGATTTTCAGATTTTTCCCACCCACCCACCCTTTCAGGTTACTCTCCGAGATGGCGGATTTACTCGAGATGGCTGAGAAGCACGTGAAGATTCCGACTCTCCCCACGTTCCCAGTGGATCGGCAGTTGGACGGGTCCAATTATGGCATCTGGAAGGTCATGATGGAGTCAGTTTTGGAGTCATATGATCTTGCTGATTTTATTATCAAAGGGGTGCCAAGGCCGGAAGCTGAGGAAGGGGAGGTTTTATCAGCGAGGAAGGACCGAGAGGCATTGGCACAAATGTGGGACCATGTCAACGCCAGGGTCCGGTCATTTATATTCCTCAATTGCACACCACAGGTGATCAACCATGTGAAGCACATGACGCTGGCGAGAGGTATCTGGGAGCACTTGGCTTCTTTGTACAACAGGGTGTCACCCATGAAGCGGATATCCTTGGAAGTGTAGATGCGGGTTATGAACCCTGCAAAGTCTTCGACGATGCGGGAACACATTAACAAGCTGCAGGCCCTTCAGCAGGAAGTCCTTCAAGCTGGGAAAGAGATATCATTTGAAGATATGGCCATCACGTTACTTTCCCACTTGCCTGGTCAGTATTCTGCTTTCTATTCCTCGTTGATCACTAGTGGCAGGCTCAGCACCATTACTTGGGAGGAGCTTGTGCCAATGGTCTTGGACCAGGAGGAACGTTTCACGAACCCTCCTCACGGCGGAGGTTCGGAGGCCTTAACTGGCCAACGGTCGAAAGGCCGTAATACCAACAAGGGCAAAGGGAAGGCTTCACCAGATAAGTCTTCCGAGAAGAAGCCTGATCCAGAACGAGAGAAGCTGAAGGCCGAAAGATCTTGTAATGATTGTGGCGAGAAAGGCCACTACTGGAGGAAGTGCCCTAAGCGGACAGGGAAGAGTGCTGATTCCTCAGCCTCAGCTGCGAAGACTCCGGCATTTGTGCACTTGGAGATGGTGGACTCCGATGCTTCATCATCTTCGAGCGAGGAGGCAGTTGGCTTCACCGCAAAGGATACTCGGGAATGGATTCTCGACAATGGTGCTTCCAGGCACATGACTCCATCCCGTGACTTCTTCTTGGATCTAAAACGGCAGTCAGGTCGTATCTTTATTGGCGATAACTCCACTATTCCGATTCATAGCGAGGGCCGGATGGAGATCATTCCCGACGGCAAGGGGGGCAAGCATGCTTCCCGTGTTCTTTATGTCCCTGCTCTGGGCTTCCATCTTTTGTCAGTGCATGAGGTATGCAAGACTGGCTTTCGGGTGGAATTTGAGGAGCATTCAGTTGCTCTAAGGGACCGTGAGACAGGCAAAGTTGTTTGGGAAGGCGGTGTGGAGAACGGTATCTACAAACTCTCTGCACTCTCCTCACTGACAAGCTCTCAGGTCGGAGACTTGTGGCACTTTCGTTTTGGCCACTTAAATGTGGATGCTTTGCGGCGCGCCTTCCGGGACCAGATGGTGGTTGGCTTGCCAGATGTTGGTAGTAGGCAAGGACGCTGCAGTTCTTGCATACGTGGTAAGCAGCACAGGGAATCCTTTCCGAAGCAGGCTTCCAGGCGAGCTTCGAAACCTTTGGAGTTGATTCACACTGACTTGTGTGGACCACAGCAGATACCATCCTTGGGAGGATCTCTCTACTTCATGCTGCTTGTTGATGATTGTACCAGATTCACGTGGGTCTACTTTCTTTCACAGAAGGACCAGGCTTTTGCTCGGTTCAAGGATTGGCACGTGATGGTGGAGAAAGAGTCTGGATTTCAGGTCAAGACTCTCAGGGCTGACAAAGGAGGGGAATTCTCCTCGACTGTATTCTTTCGGTTTTGTGCAGATCATGGCATCAAGAGGGAATTGGCCAATACCGGATCGCCTTCGGAGAATGGAGTTGTTGAACGTAAGAACAGGACTGTGGTGGAGATGGCGAGGACCATGCTGGAGCATCGAGATCTTCCTCGTCCACTTTGGGGTGAGGCTGTGGCGACAGCTGTCCATACCATTAACCGCTCTCTGACGACTTCTGTACCCCATATGACTCCATTTGAGGCATATTTTGGCAGGAAACCCGATGTCTCGCACTTCCGTGTCTTTGGGAGTGACGCGTATGTACATATTCCGAAGAAGCAGAGGGGGAAGCTTGACTCCAAGTCCCGCAAGCTGGTATTTGTGGGGTATAACTCTCTTTCCAAAGGATACAGGTTGTATGATCCAGAGAGGAACGAGATTGTTGTCAGCCGGGATGTGGTCTTTGACGAGCATGTTCCAGCATCCACTGTCGAGGAGCCGCCACTTCTTGGAGATCCAGAGTCTGATGATGATTCCCAGTCTATCACTCCAGTTGATCCACCTCAGTCATCACAGGAGGTTGAGCCCGCAGCTGGAGTTGAGCCCCCGCGATCACAGGAGGCTCCACGATCTGTTCGAGTACCTAGGTGGTTGATGGACACCCTTCGGGAGTCAGGTGTCACGGAGCTACCCTCCGAGTGGACCACAGAGGACGGCCCTCGAAGATCACATCGAGTTCGAGATAAAAGCAATATGGCGGAGCTTCTTCAGGTGAACTATGCTCTTATGTCTCGTATCATGCGGGATAAAGAGCCCACTTCCGTAAAGGAAGCCCTTTCACAGGATACTTGGAGGGAAGCCATGCAGGTGGAACTTGACGCCATCGAGAAGAACAACACTTGGGAGTTGGTACCGAGGCCGTCGAAGCGGTCAGTCATTGGTGTCAAATGGGTCTTTAAGACCAAGTACGCGGCTGATGGGTCGGTGGACAAACACAAAGCCAGGCTGGTGGCTAAGGGTTATGCTCAGCGGCCAGGCATCGACTACGAGGATACCTTTGCACCGACAGCGCGGATGACCACGATTCGGACCGTTCTTGCCCTTGCTTCTTCTCAGAGGTGGCCCGTGTACCAGATGGATGTAAAATCGGCGTTCCTTAATGGTGACCTGCAGGAGGAGGTGTACGTTGAGCAGCCTCCAGGCTTTATTGTTCCAGGATCGGAAGGGATGGTTTACAGGTTACGTAAGGCCTTGTATGGTCTTAAGCAGGCTCCGCGGGCTTGGAATCAGAAGATTGATTCCTTCTTTATTCGGACTGGATTCCAGAGATCGGTTGCAGATCCGAACCTGTATCTCTTTCGGGAACGCGGCATGGTCACACTCATCATCCTTTATGTGGATGATCTCATTCTCACCGGCGGTCATGTGGAGCACATTGGAGTGACGAAGGCTGCCTTGTCAAAGGAGTTTGAGATGACCGACTTAGGCTTACTCCACTTCTTCTTGGGATTGGAGATCTGGCAGACCCAGAGGGGGTTTTTCGTCTCTCAGCAGCGGTATGTTCATGAGTTGCTTGAGGCCTTTGGGATGGAGAACTGCAAGCCTATTACTTCGCCGATGGACCCGAACACAAAGTTAACCGTTACAGATCCTTGTGAGCCAGTTGATGCCTCGCAGTACCGGAAGTTGGTTGGTTCATTGATCTGGTTGCTGAACACCAGATTGGACTTGAGCTTCTCCGTGGGGCTGTTGAGCTCTTTTATGCAGACGCCATTGAAGACTCATTGGGACGCAAGATTGCGGATCTTGCGGTATCTGCAGAGTACGAAGGATCTGGGACTCTTTTACACAGGAGGGAATGGAGTCAAGCTCCAAGGTTGGAGTGACTCAGATTGGGGAGGAGATCCAGACACGAGGAGATCTACTTCAGGATACACTTTTACCCTCGGCTCAGGAGCGGTTTCTTGGAGCAGCAAGAAGCAGCCGACTATTGCCCTTTCTTCGACAGAGGCAGAGTATCGGGCTGCTTGTGGTGCTGCTTGTGAGGTTGTATGGCTGCGGAGGCTGCTTGGCGAGATGGGGTTTCCACAGAGGGAGCCCACAGTCATCCAGTGTGATAACCAGAGTTGTATAGCTATTGCTCGGAACCCGGTTTTCCATGCCCGGACCAAGCATATAGAGATACAGTATCACTTTGTTCGTGAGAAGATCTTGGCGGGTGACATCTTGCTACTTTATTGTTCGACGGAGGACAATGCGGCGGACCTCTTCACGAAGTCTCTACCTCAGGCTGGCACTCCAGCTCCCTGGGGTTGGTTACACAGCCAGGAGCTGAGAGGGGGTGTTAGAAGTCATCTCCTGTCTATTTGTATACACCAGGGCCTCTGTTGTGGGTGTGCCCACTCGTATATCATTTTTTCACACTCCCCGTATTTTTTCCCTATTTTTCCCATTTTTTCCTAGTGGCTGGAGGGCTGCGAGTTGATGCCAGGAGCACTCTGAAGCTGGCCGACTGCATCTGTATCAGTCGTGGGCTGTAGGAGTGCTGGCCGACTTGTTCTGTCGAGGCATGGGGCATCAGATGCTGGCCGACTGCTGTATTCAGCAGTCGTGGGGTTTTGTCCAGTCGTGGGCCTCTTTTAGAGCTGGCCGACTGCCCTCATGGGCTTGTATATATTGCCCCCCATCCTCCTCCACTTTCTCATTCAGTATCTTCGGGATCTTGTGTATAGAGAAGAGTTTACACACATCTCTCAGTGTTTCTTGTGCTGATTATTTTCTGCAGTCTACTTGCTCTTGTCTACCCAAGTTTGGATATCATTTCCGCTGCATATTCTGACACAACAGTCATACACATTTGCAAGTTCACTGCTGGTTTTCTAGGAAAGGCTGATTCAATACTTTGTTGCAGGTGCTGGTGTATCTGCTTCTGTAGGAGCCACCCCTCCGTCTACTGCTTTGGGTTCTTCTTCATTGACATTGAGCTCCTCAATTTCAGGGTAGAAAATCTAGTCCAAGCTATTACACTGGCTGCTGAACCTTCTTGTAGTCAAAGGTTTTTTGAGATTCGGCTAGTTATGTGAAACAATAGAAACTTGGGTGTCCATCTTTTAATCATTTTGCAGTGCTACTAGTGGACAAACAAGCAATGCCCTAGCTCCAAAAATACCATCAGAAGTCACAGGGAAAAATGTGGAGGAGGTAAGAGACATCGTTGAGTGTGGTCTAGAACTTGAAGTGCTTACTGCTGTTTTGGCAGCTCATCTCTCATTTTATCGGGCAGATAATTAAGGATTGGACCAGTGAGTTACAAGAACAAAGTATCAAGTTTCGGAAGCAGGCAGAAGCTTTAAGTTTATGGGATCGCAGAATTCTAAGCAACAGGAATGCTCTTATAAGAATAGAGGTACATCCTAACCTTTTTGATTTGTTTTGTTTGGTATGCAAGCCAGCCATGCCTTTTTGTTGAATATTTCTAATTTGCAAATTGAACCTTGGTACATTTTATCTTGAGTAGCTTTAGTGAGTGGAATGGTAGATGTACAATTTGTGCTTTGGACATTCTAATCTTTAGGATGTATCCTTTGGTGGCATTGATGGTCCGCAACAGGTGAGTAGGTTCTAGCCTTTTTATGTTTTCCAATCTTTAGGATGTATCCTTTGGTGGCATTGATGGTCCGCAACAGGTGAGTAGGTTCTAGCCTTTTTATGTTTTCCAATCTTTGACTTCACACAGATATTAAATATGGATGGGGGGGAAATTACCAGTGTGGGGTTGGCCTGTCCTTACCCACTAGCGAAATCAAATCCATAGTTTGCGCACCTGCCATTTTGCCATTTTGAATCTATTTGGGTTGTGCACAGTTTAAATCTGAGCTAAGTTTATGATTTAAATGAGCGATGAGCAGGATCAATACAAGGGCCATTAGAAAAAAAAGGTTGGATCAAGGCAGGCTCATCTTGGGTAAGGCCCTGTGATCAGATTACCATGTAACTCACATGCCTTATTGTGCTTGCTCCTTTAGCCCTCCACAAATAGCCTAGGCATTTGTAATGTTAGTGTACATTGTCCTTATATAAGTGACCAATGGGCAGGAGGTTGTATACGTTGTGATGAGGTCCATATATTAGTGATCAGTAGCAAAGAAGTTCAGATGTGTAGGGTTAGTTATTCTTGCTGTGTACTTGTTGTACCAGCATATGCACTTGTACAAGCCTCTGTACCTGTTGTACTCGCCACTGCACCTGCTGTACCAACAATTGCACTTGCTGTACTAGTGACTAAACTTGCTGTACCAGCCATTGTACTTGCTGTACCGGATGTTCTAAATGCTGTACTAGCCTCATGCACTTGGTGTGCGAGTTGTATCAAATGCCGTAAGTGCTGTACCAACCTGTTGTACTTGCTGTACCGGATGTTCTAAACTTGCTGTACCAGCCATTGTACTTGCTGTACCGGATGTTCTAAATGCTGTACTAGCCTCATGCACTTGGTGTGCGAGTTGTATCAAATGCCGTAAGTGCTGTACCAACCTGTTGTGCTTGATGTACTGGTTGTACCAGATGTTCTAAGTGCTGTACCAGCCTGTTGTACCTTCTATGATTATTGGCCAATGTTGGCCAATGTGCATTGAGGGGAAGAATGAGGACCCCAGAGGATATTGGCCAGGTTTTATGAGACCAGGATTTATGGATTCATTGTATATGATTATTATGATATGGTATTGCATGAGGATAATCCAAATCCAAGAAAACCTCCAAGGCTTGTACTTGGAATAAAAATGCATTTTGAGGGGGTTGGCCCATTCCGACCCTAGTATCGTGCATTGTGCAAGTTCTTTATGGATTCTGGTTAAGTGGTTGTGGCCATGTTTAATGTGGCAGGATTGTGGTTTTGTCCATTAGGTTCATACATAGAGCATACAACAGCATGTAAGCATAGGTACTCGGGCTAGCCCATGGGACAGACAATGCACGGGTTTATGGGCCAGCCCCTATTCCCAATCGGCAGCCTTTGTGGCCTGCATAAGCAACATAGAATACCAGTCGAACAGCATAAGCAACACAGTCAGTAGTCGGGCAGCAATAGGACATCGCATATGAATTTTGTAACATTTAATGCTATTTTTACAGCAGTCCTGGGCATTTTATACTGGGCCCTGGCTGACATCAGTTGCATCCACCGACCAACAACCTGTAGACACTATAAACAGTCCTTGCATAAATCATTTGACAAATCATTCATTCAACCATAGAAACAGTGCAGAATCTTGGTCTTTTGCATGCATAAGTCTCAGCCAAGCACTTTGTGCTTCGGTCCATAGGCAGTCTCAAAGTTTACTTCAGCATTCAGCCTTTAGTAGTGCATCTCTCTTAGCAGATCTGGGTGTGCATAAGGCTATTCAAACTGGCTTCAAAGTTTCTTTCAACCCGCTTGTTGGTTCAGCAGATGTCCTTGCATTTGGCAGTCTCCGTCAGTCATACTCAGTAAGTTCTCAGCATTGTAACGGTTCTCCTCCAAAGTAATAAAGTAAATACTCTTGCTTGTGGAGGGGGCCCTTCAGTGGGTATATTGGGACCCAATCTGGTGTCATCTTTGCTCTCTCAAAGGTGTAAAGAAGGTCTTCAGGTGGGTTACACGATCAACCCAGTTGCATGTTACATTGGTATAGAGCTTTTGGTTGTGACCTAGCTTGACTACCTAAGTGAGAAAGTTTGTGAATGGTAAAATTGTGGTCGGGAAAAACCACCCAAGAAGGCATCATTGCAGAAGAAAGTGTCCACGAAGACACCACTGCAACAGAAAGTGTCCTCGAATTGGCCTCACCAATGAACTGGTGACATTTAACAAGCTGATGTCTCGAGTGCTTGTGGAGCTAATAGGAAAGTGTGTGTTCATCTTTTTAGATGATATACTCATCTTTTTTGCTACTACTGCAGAGCAGCATGAGTAGGATGTTGAAAAGGTCTTGCAACTTTTGGAGCAAATTTGGAGCAGAAGAAATTCATTATTTGGGATATGTTATCAGTAGAGACGGGATTAGCCTCGACCCTAAAAAGATAAGGACAATTCTCGAATGGGATGCTCCCAAAAATGCTCAGATTTGCTCTTTTGTAGGTCTTTGTCAAGCATTCAGTTTACATATGGATAAATTTTCTGACCTTGCGGCACCTCTTACAGCTCTGTTGAAGGGCATGAAGACGCATTGACCGTCATGTCGAGGCATTTCATGCGATGAGCCATAAGAGTTGTCCTCCAACAAGAAGGACGCCTAGTGGCTTATTATAGCTAGAAATTAAATGACGCAGAAAAGAACTATTCTGTGTATGACAAGGTTTGCAGGAGTTCATTGTGCTTGAAATAAAGGGAAAAGATCTCGATAGTATGAAGACACGGTACGAGTGTTCTTTGGAATTCGAGACTCAGTGTAGATTGGTCCTTGAGTGACTATCAAGTCACTACACCATCCATGATGGCCGGTTATTTTACAAGAACCGGTTGTGTATCCACAAGGAAAAGCGACAAGCACTTCTTCATGATGTCCATGACTCTCTCATTGGAGGTCATCGAGGAATCAACACATTGGAGAGGCTATTGGCCTAAAACGAGACGGGATGTCTATCAACATGTCTAAGCATGTGAGATATGCCATAAAGTGAAGGTTCCTAACACGAAACAGGCAGGGTTGCTTCAACCTTTGCTAGTTCCTGAAGGTCCTTTTCAAGACATCAGTATGTACTTTGTTGGACCTCTTTCTGTTGCATTTGGACCTCGGAACACACAGTGCATGACCATTGTGGACTGATTGAGTAAGTTTTGTACGTTGATCCCGTGCAAGCAAACAACCACCACAGTCGAAGACATCGCTCGCTTGTTCATTCGCCATTGGTACCTCATAGGTAGATTGCCAAGGACAATAACATCAGACAAGGAAACCGAGTTTACTTCAAATTTTTGGAGAGCATTATTCGACGACTTTGGGACCAAGATGCGTCTGTCCAGTGCATTCCATCCGCAAACAAACGGTCAGACAGAAATCTATAATCAACTGGCATTTGATATTCTCCAATCATATTGCCATGACAAGCAACCAAAATGGGAGCATTATCTTCCTTTGGTTTAGGCCATCCTCAACGACACTCATTCATCTAGCATTGATCGGACTGCGTATGAGGCAGCATTTGGTCGCCGTTTCTCGTCACTTCTTACGAGAATGGTGTCACCTCTCTTAAAGGCCAACAAGACCACCAAAACATTTTCAGAGATTCTTGAGTCTGTCAAGAAGCGTCATAACAAAGCACAAGTAGCATACACCAGGCAAGCCAATAAGTCAAGATGCGATGTCAACTTTAAAGAAGGGGATTGGGTATATATGAGGATAATGAAGCAGAGATTGAAGTAAGTGGGCAAGCATTGTCCCAAACTCTCCTTTCGTAGCTTCGGACCCTTTTCTATCATCAAAAAGATCAATGGTGTCTCCATGAAGCTTAAGCTTCCAGATAGTTGGACTATGTACAATGTTTTCCATGTTTCTTGGTTGACGCCCTACATTGGTGCAACTTTGCAGGATATTGCAGATGAGCAACAACCGGACGTGGTAGACGAAGGCGAAGTTATTGAGCCTTAATAGATTCTCCTCTATAAATGGAAGCATGGATCCAATCGAAGACAAAGGACCGTGGTACCCATGAAGTTGTATGGTGCAATGAAGAATTCTTTCTAGAGTACCTCCAACTTTTGGCGAACTTCTTGGAAGCCATGAACTTGCCGCTAAGCACGAGGGAATGTCACATGCACCTTGCACTGGAGTGCTATGTGTCACATGCACTCTGCATTGTAGTGCATGGTGACAAGATGGCTCATCATGAGTGCATCATTGTATTGCAGTAGGACCCTTTAGGATATGATTTTGTTGTATGCCATGGCCCCAGTCCGGGATATGTCAGGCATGAGCTACGTAGGTCGTTCCTCAGCCTTAAGAGTGTCAGTCACTCTGTCAAGTCCCTTAACCCACTTGAAGAGAATCATTCATGCACATTGCATGCAGAAGTCAGTAGAAGCCTTAGGGTTTGCATCAGTTCATGGTTTGGATTTGCATAGCATTCATTTCATGTGCATGCGAACCATTGCATAAGCCTTAGAATATTATTAGACCATATATCCATATTATCATCCAGTCGACAACATTTAATGTCAAGTTGGCCAGCTTATTTAGCATTAAATTCAGCATATATCATTTGTACAAGTCGTGTAGCTTTATTAGCCTAGTCAGCCAGATCTGTAGCCAGCCGACCAGCCCATAGATGCATAAATAGCAAGCGTTTTGCATCATCGAATCATCTCATGTATCTCAGCATTCAGCACAACAAGCATCAGCGTTTTGAAGCATACAAGCATCCAGCCTTCAGCAAAACGTATTATCATCAGCATAGGGAAGAAGCGCTTCAGTCCATCTGCGTTTCTCAGCCCCACGGCAGATTTCAGCATTTATATCGATCATCGTTTTCTCCGTCCTCCCGGCTGAAGGTAAACGCAGCATATTCAGTCATTCCCCTTGCATATTCACAGTCTAGAACGGTCCCAATTCAGCCCCTTTCTCAGCCACAGTTTGCAGCCTTTCCTACAGCCCCTTGGAAGACTGCTTTGGTACGAGATTGGTCGTCATTGGTGCTTCCGACTCTTGGTCTTCCGAAGGTCTTGCATTTGGCTTATCTATAGTCCAAAGTTAGTCATTCTCTTCAAAGTAATAAAGCAAATACTCCTAGCAATAGGAGGGGGCCCTTCGGTGGGTAATTTGGGACCTAATAAGGTGTACAAATCTCTCTCTCTCTCTCTCTCTCTCTCTCTCTCTCTCTCTGCTGCCATGGCGTGACCCTCAGCCCCACTGCTGATCGTGCCTCGCCCAGGTGGCCATCTTCTCTCTATTCGTGCTGCTCTTCGTGCCATCTCTCTCTTCGCTTCACACTGTTCCCGCCCGTCGGCTGTGCTGCGCCTCCTTGTTCCCGACCCACTGCTGATCGCGCCTTGTGTAGGTGGCCATCTTCTCTCTCTTCGTCATATTCTCTCTTCGCTTCACACTGTTCACATTGTGCCTCCCTGTTCTCGCCCACCCTTGCTCAGGCCCCCAAGGCAACAACTAGGGGGAAATAGCCTGTCTCCCTGTTCCTGCCCCACTGCTGATCCCGCCTCGCGTAGGTGGTCATCTTCTCTCTCTTCGCTTCACACTGTTCCCGGCCACCCTTGCTCAGGCCCCCGAGGCAACAACTAGGGGGAAATAGCCACATTGAATCTACAAGATCTGGTGTCACGTGCGCACGTTAATCCGGTGCCACGTAGACATGACTATTCCTTACAGCCGTCTTAAGGGCAAAGTTGGAGGTTGTATATGGGCAGTTTGGAGCCAATTTGGTGGCCCTATAGGTGCCCGGAGGTGCCCAGGACATGTACCAATGGTTGGCCTATATTATGGGCACAATATGAACACATTTTATGACATTTTTGATGACTTTTTATGGCCTGAAAAGTGAAAACCGACCTGAGTACGACTTGCTATCACTTTCCTATATAAAGGCAAGTCATGGATCATTCATAATCATTCAGAGATTGCAGAGCAAAGACCAAGGACATGCAGTCTAACAGTTTGGATCAGCCAAGTACATCTCCAAATCAGCGTTTTCCATTAACGCACAGTGGAGAACAGTAAGCATAAGTTCATTCATAGTATTCATATTCTAGATCTACATTGGATCTATTACAATCATTGTAATTACTCATTCATTCAGTAATATATAGTAGGAGTAGGTTAGGTAAAGAGTCTCTCTCTTGTCCTTCTCTCTACTCTATGTCATGAGCATGTGATTAGCGTTAATCTTTATTGCTTTGCGTTAATCATCATTTAAGCACGCTTTCGCATAGTAGTCATATTACATTGGTATCAGAGCATCTAGGTCTATCCTAGGTAGGAGTTGTGTATGTTGAATTAGGGTTTCTAAAATCAGGGTTTGCATGCAAAATTAGGTTTTGCATTTTTGCAGTAAATCAGCATTTTTGCATTAGTTTTTTTTCCAATTTCAGCATAGCATAGTGCTAGAAAGTCTAGATTTTAGCCTAGTATGATTCTAGGGAGTCTAGCATGCATGTAGAAGCCTAGAATTAGGGTTTGTGAGCATGGAGTATCTTCAGTCTGAGGCGGAGTATTGCAAGAATGAAATTTCTTGTTTGCACGAAGTGGGAAAGAAGTACGGAATCGAATTCAAAGATCATTATTTGGAGAAACAGTTGATAGAATGCCAACAGGAGATTCAAGCAAGAAAGGCAGCAAGTCCCGCAGTGAGTCCACCCATGGAGGAAGCACAAATAGAAGAAGGAGGTGTGGTGAAGCACAAGGACCAAAGACAATGGGATACCATAGAGACACAAGACACAGTGTTGGATCCACAGGTCGAGGTCACCCAAGAACCACAATTGTCTAGTTATGCAGAGCCACCAACAGTCCTCGAGCCAATCTTCGAGGTCATCACAATCTCCAAAGTTCCAACATTTCTCTCTAAGTCAAAATCAATTGTTCTCTCCGAATGCATTGAGAAAGAGGAGGAAGTTCTAGCAATTCTCACCAAATCCATTGAGGAGGAGGATGAGTTAAGTGTTTCAGTAGTTCTAGAGCAGGTAGATCTATCCAAATCCTATTCGGAGGAGGATGAGGTCAACCCCACAGCTTCCATGGAGTCTACCGTGCCAACAGAGCATCCTAAGTTAGAGGGGCCAGTTCCAGCGCCTGCAACTTCCAAGGAGGCAATGGCAAAGACATCCATGAAGCAAGCAGATTCGGTAGCCGAGCTACCTAAGTCAGTTTCGAAGATTGTGTGGGTGCCTCCACAACAACAAAGTTCTCGCATTTTCGAGGACCCATACGGGAGAAGAGCAAATGCGCATCATGTGCCCTAGTGCTCCAAGTTCAGCAGGAGGGAATGTCACGTGCACACGTTACTCCGGTGCCACGTGGACATGACTATTCCTTACAGCTGCCTTAAGGGCAAAGTTAGAGGTCGTATATGGGCAGTTTGGAGCCAATTTGGTGGCCCTATAGGTGCCTGGAGGTGCCCAAGACATGTACCAATGGTTGGGACATATTATGGGCACAATATGAACACATTTTATGACATTTTTGATGACTTTTTATGGCTTGAAAAGTGAAAACCGACCTGATTACGACTTGTTATCACTTTCCTATATAAAGGCAAGTCATGGATCATTCATAATCATTCAGAGACAAAGATTGCAAAGCCAAGACCAAGGACATTGTGATATGCAGCGGAAGTCTTTATATTGGAAGATCCTGTCACACAAATGCTCACACCGTCTTCTGTATCCTGAGTTTCGTGAGTTTAGCAATCCACTTTAGTACTTCAAACTTTAAAGAGATGAGAGAGAGATAGATGAGAACTGTACACCAGATTGGGTCCTGAATTACCCACTGAAGGGCCCCCTATCCCGATAACGAGATAGTATTTGCTTTATTTCTTTAGAGAGAATGACTGTGGACTGTAGATAAGCCAAACGCAAGATCTCTGAGGATCGGAGATTGGCTGATTTGTACACGGCTGTAGAAACACCTCGATGACCTGATCTCGAGCTTATGCACTCTTCCCAAGGGCATGAGGAAGGGCTGCACACTTGAGGCTGAGAAAAGAAGATGGTGGACTGTTCTATGCTATGTTAGAATGTTGTAAATACTTATGAATGCTGTGTTACCTTCACCAGATGACTGCTGCATGAATGGATGATGCACAGAAGGCTGAATACTGATGCAAACTGTTGATTCAGGGCTGAGAACTGCTGTAGACAGAAACGCAGACCTGTAGGGAAGGTGCAGGACTGAAATGCAGGTGTACTGATGCTGCTGGACAGAAACGCAGGAGTACTGATGCTGCTGGACAGAAACACAGGGGTACTGCTGAAGTCTGGCGTTGAATTGATGCTGGTTTGTATGCTAAATGCAGACTGATTTGATGCTGGATGCAGACGCCTAGGGCTGACTGAAGCAAGGGTTCTCAAAGGGCTGGAGAAGCAAGCTCATAAGCTCCAAGGGCTGGATTAGTCTAGGACTGAAGGCAAGGATACTCTTGGGGCTGAGGAGGAGAGCTCTTAGCACAATGAAGACTGAATGAGAAACTAAGCCCTATGCAAGCCTATTTATACTAACTGGAGGTTGGTCAAATTGGCTGGTCATTTAATAAAGTTTATATTTATAAATGACAAATAATGTAAATAATGCTAAATAAATACTATAAAATATGGAAAAAATACCAGATAAATCCTAGTAAATTCCCTAAGACTTCTGCGGTGTTCTAAATGATGCACAGGCATATGAATGCATATTATGCAGGATGTAGAGTGCTTTCTGATGCAAACCCTAAGGCTTCTACTGACTCTACATGCATGAATGATTCTCTCCAAGTGGGTTAAGGGACTTGACTGACTGACTGACCCGCTAAGGCTGAGGAATGACCTACGTAGCTCGTGCCTGACTTATCCTGGACTGAGGATGTACAATGGGGTCACGGCGTACGACAATTATCATCCTATTGGGTTCTAAAACTGCACAATTGTTGCACTTCTAATGATGAGCCATCTTGTCACCATGCCCTCTTGATTAGCTTGGCGGCAGGTTCATGGCTTCCAAGTAGTCCGCCAATAACTGGGGGTACTCCTGGAAGAACTCCTCGTCGAGCCATACGGCTTTGTGGGTGCCTCGATCTCGGAATTTCGTATAGAACTGACGAATCCGTCGACTGGAACCATGCTTCCATCGATGAAGAAGGATCTGCTCAGGCTTAATAACTTCTGCCTCGTCTACCACATCTGGCTGCTGTTCATCAAACACTTATGGACCAACATATGGTTTTGTTGGGGTAAAGGCGTTATGCCCACCCTTATAGTGTGTACAAGCCCATAAGTTATAGTACATAGTACACTTAGTACTTTTAATGTACTAAGTGCACTATGTGTACTAGTGCAATATACATGTGTGATAGGGGAGTCACACACTCACTTGATGAGTTGACTTATCCCCACAACTCTCTCTCTCTCTCTCTCTCCCTTGCTTCTCTGTGTATGTCTCCCACATGACCTAACCCTAATTCTTCCTTCTCCCATCAACTGGTATCAGAGCTAAGAGGTAAGCTCCTGAGTCCTGCCAAACTGCCTCTCTATTCTGTGCTGGACAAGCAATTGGGGGCCAACCCATCACCAGAAACCGTGCGAGCTCTTCTCAGACAGCACTGTAGTAACCTGCAGAAGCTGAGGTAGCGAATCCAGCAGAAGTAGCTGTGGTGCGTGAGCAAAGCACTCAAGCGACCAGCTAGTCAGGCAGCGCACAGCAGGCGTTGAGGCGTTAAAAAAAACGTAGCACACACGGGGTGTAGACTGGCGCTAAGCGAAGACGTCAACAGGCTGTGTGTAATCGTGGAGTTCTAGCGCTGCTGGCAAAGAAGGCGAAGGCAGGCGTTGGCGCTCAGCAGCCAGGCGAACACGGCGTGAGCGAGTAAGATACGCAAGCGAACTGGTGGCGTTGGGCGTTCAACTGGCGCTAGGCGAAACGAGCGAAGGTACGAAAGCGGGCGTTGAATCACACGCAGGCGGATAGGCGAAGGCGTCAATACAACAGGCAGCAATCGGGTCCTGTTCACATCACCGCCACAAGCTTTGCCTCACCTGCGCAGTTCGCCCCTTTCCTTGCCGGGATAGCGAGTCGCAGACCTCCTCCTTCCATTTGGTTGTCCGGAGCCGTGGCAAACGGCCCGGCCGGACCCTTGGGTCTTTGCAGGAAGAGAATCGCCTTGTTTTAGAACCTTTTGCATCATTGCTTTTCAAAGGGCATGCGCCTGCATCTTAGTCTCCTTCAGCAGCAAAGCAGCTAGGAGAAGCCTTAACCTGCAACTTGCAAAACCTACACAGAACATCAGGAGCATCAGCACCAAATTCATCAACCCGCCTGCAAATCAGAGAAAAATCAAAAAATTACAAGGTATTTTGCTTCAATTTTTTTTTTGGGATTTGCAATTGAGCAAGTACAGTAATCAATTGAGCAGGTACAGGTGCCCAATTGCTCAATTTTTGAGCAAAATTGGCAAAATTGGGTGACATTGGTCACAATCAGGATCAATTTGCAGGAAATTGGTCACAATCAGGATCAATTTGCAGGAAATTGAATGTCGAAATTTGGGGCTTTTGATGTAATTGTGCAATTAAGCACTCATACATGCTGTATGATGTGAAAAATCGCACATTTGGGCAAAATTGCAGCCAAATTGCAGTGCAAACCAAGGGACTTTTGTGCCGATTTGGTTGATTTGCATGCAGGCAATCGCGTTTGATGCTGTGGATAATGTGTTGATGCCTTACAAGCACTCAATGTGCCTGTAACTCAAGGGGCTTTCATGTATTTGATGTATATGTAGCCAGGGGGAAGCATCGTGAACACTCTGGATGCCTTCATGTGCGTCAATGTACCATGTATGATCAGAAATTGATCTTAAATCAAGGGGCTTTTCAAGTTTGTATGCTTGTTGAGCTTGGCAAAGCAGCAGGCAAGACATTTATGCCTTGAATCCTCAAAAATCAGCTTGCAGTCAAGGGGCTTTTGCCCAATTTCTGTTCGGGACTGTTGTATGCAGTGTACAGGACTGTAAAAGTCTGATTTTCACTCATTTGGACAGCCAGGAGAGCATTTATTGCTATTGTACCTGCTGGTACAGATTTGGCACAGCTTTGTGCAAGTTTTGGCATGGCTGTACACTGCTTTGAGTGACCAAAAGGTTCAATTTCAGCTGCTGAACTTGCCGGTACAGGTTTGGTACATTACAGGTGAGCACTTAGTACTGCTGTACAGTACTTTGGAAGGGCAATAGAGCACATTTAAGGTGCTGTCCAAAATCTGCAGCAACCAGATTTTGCTGATTTCATCACATAAAGTGGGAGAAAAGTTGCATTCTTGCTTCCGCAGTGGGAGATAAAGCTTGGGAGAGAAACTGTGAGCACTTTGTGTGCTTTTGGTGCAGTGTTTGCACATTTTTGCAGGGAGTCAGGCATTGACAGGTTGCATATTGCTATGGCAACCACAGGTGAGAGCTCTTCATTGCTTCACATCAAGAAGCTTGAAGGCTCGCATAATTATGATATTTGGCAAACCCAGTGCTACAATGTGTTGCTCCAGAAAAAGCAGCACAAGCCTATCAAAGAAAGGGGTGTGATGCCCGCTTCTCTTACTGCTGAAGAGTGGGAAGATATGGATGAGCTGGCAAGATCTACTATCATGTTGTCTGTGTCAGACTCATTACTTTTCAGCATTTGTGAAGAGAAGACAGCTTGGGGAATGTGGCAGAGATTGCATGACTTGTATGCCAACAAAGTGCCTCAAGCAAAGTGTATTGGTTGAAGAAACTCATAGGTCTTCAGACGAAGGAAGGGGCGTCTATGACAGCCCATCTAAATGAGTTTAATGGTATTGTCAGCCAAGTTATAAATCAAAAGTTGGCAATGGACGATGAGTTCAGAGCCACTTTTTTGTTATGCACTTTGCCAGAGAGTTGGGACACATTCAGGACAGCCACTAGCAATTCGCATGCTATGCTGTCATATGCAGATGTTGAGGCTGCTCTTCTTCAAGAAGAGATGAACAGGAAGAACAACTCTGTTGGAAAGTCCAATGCAATGAATGCACGTGGGAGATCCCAGCAAAGGGGGAAAAGCCAAGAACGGGGAAGGAGCAAGTCTCGCTCCAAAAAGGATTTGGAATGCCATTATTGTGGCAAGAAGGGACACATTAAAAAGCAATGCTACAAATGGAAAAATGATCAAAAGGAAAAGGGAAAAGGCAAAGACAAAGAGAAGGATGAAGCCAAAGATGTAAAGCCAAAGGGCAAAAGTGGAGTCAAGATTGAAGAAATCAATGTGTCACATGCAGGTGGCAGTGAGGATGAGGTCCTCTTTACGTCTTCACTTGATGCCCATTCACTTCTTACAGGTGGTCATGGTATGCACTCATGGATCATTGATTCAGGTGCCTCCTTTCATGTCACAGGTTGCAGAGACTTGTTTGTCAGGTACACTGCTGGCAATGAAGGAGTGGTTTATTTGGGTGATAACCATGCATGCAAGATTCTTGGCAGAGGTGATGTGAGGCTTGTGTTTTCAGATGGCTCACAGCTTATGCTCCATGATGTCAGGCATGTGCCTGAGATCAAGAAGAATCTGCTTTCTACTGGACAGCTTGATGATGCTGATTATGTTACCACATTTGGTAGTGGAAAGTGGAAGATTAGTAAGGGCTCACTGGTTGTTGCCAGAGGCTCTAAGGTGGACACTCTTTATTTCATGCATGCAGGTGTTTGTCACCATGCTAATGTAAATGCAACCGAGCTGCCGGAAATCTCTATGTGGTATAGCCGGTTGGGACACATGAGTGTCAAGGGAATGGAGCAATTGTCTCGTTTGGGTTACTTGCCTTCTCTAAAGTTTTCAAGTTTTCAGTTTTGTGAGCATTGTATATATGGTAGGCAGCTACAGTGCCCCCACAAGAAAGCTCTTGGACAGAAAGATGCTCAGTTAGAGCTTGTGCATACAGATGTATGTGAGATGCCTCAGCTTTCTTTGGGAGGGGCAAAATACTTTGTGTCTTTTATAGATGATGCCACACGCAAGGTGTGGGTCTATCCTCTTCGTTTGAAGAGTGATACATTCTCAGTGTTTGAGAAGTTTGTTGCTCTTGTTGAGAATCAAACTGGCAAAACACTGAAGGCTTTGCGTTCCGACAATGGTGGAGAGTATATGTCCAAACAGTTTCAGGACTTTTGTGATGCTAAAGGCATCAAGAGGGAGCTCTCTACTCCTTATGATCCTCCACAAAACGGGACAGCAGAGAGGATGAACAGGACCATACAGGAAAAGGTCCGTTCTATGTTGTCACATGCTGCATTACCTCATGGTCTTTGGGCTGAAGCTGTTATGACAGCCGTTCACCTTATAAATAGGTCACCTAACACGAGGCTTGGTGGGAAAGTGCCAGAAGAAGTATGGACAGGGAAGCCTCCGTCATACAAGCACTTGAGAGTGTTTGGTTGCGTTGCGTACGTGCACATACGCAGGGAAATGCGCACCAAACTTGATCCTAAGTCTCACAAATGCATATTCCTATGGTGACAGAGGTGAAATGGGGTATAGACTTTGGGATCCCATGAATAGAAAGATCATACGCAGCAATGATGTCATTTTTGATGAAACATGCATGTATAAGGAGCATGCAAGGCAACAGGAGCCTGGCAGAGTCATCTTTGATGATGATGGACATCATGGACAACAACAAAGGGCTGTAAATCAGCCATTACAGCAGGAAAACCAGCCCTTAAATGGTGCTGAAAATGGTCCAAATGGACAGCCAGATATGGCAGAAGATATCCCTATGGATATACCACAGTTAGAGGAGATACCGGGCATGATTTTTCAGCCGTATGGCATGGAACAGGAGCCACCAATGGGTGATATGCAGGCTGGACAGCAACCTGCAAATGATGGTCATTGGGTACGGAGGTCCACTAGACCCTCCAGAGCCCCTGACAGGTTTGTTCCAGGGGTTGACTACTTGATGCTCACTGACTGTGGGGAGCCCTCATGTTATAAGGAGGCTTTACAGAGGGCAGACAAGGCTCTTTGGGAGCGTGCTATGAAGTCAGAGATGGATTCTCTGCACAAAAATGGAACATGGAAGTTGGTGCATTTGCCTGCAGGCAAGAAGGTTTTGCCATGCAAGTGGGTATACAGGCTCAAAGTTGCACCAGATGCAAAGCCAAGATACAAAGCCAGGTTAGTGGCTAAGGGCTTCAAGCAGGAATATGGTGTGGACTTTGATGAGATCTTCTCTCCAGTGGTCAAAATGACCACACTTAGAGCTGTGTTAGCTTTGGTTGCACATGATGATCTGGACTTGATTCAGATGGATGTGAAGACTGCTTTTCTTCACGGTGATCTCCATGAGGAGATATATATGCAGCAGCCAGAGGGTTATGCAGTGAGTGGAAAGGAGAAGCTTGTATGCAAGCTGAAAAAGAGTCTTTATGGGCTCAAACAGGCACCAAGGGAATGGTATCACAAATTTGATACAGTCATGAAATCCCAGAAATTCAGGAGAAGTGACATAGATCACTGCTTATACACCAAGAAAGCTTTGGATGGCAGTCTATTGATCCTCATCTTGTATGTTGATGATATGTTGATTGCCGGGAAATCTCGTAAAGAGATGGATGCCTTGAAGCAGAGGCTGCATCAAACCTTTGATATGAAGGATTTGGGTGATGCAAATCACATCTTGGGTATGCGGATACTTCGGGACAGAAATCAGCATGTGTTGTATTTGTCTCAGAAGGAATACATTGGCAAAGTCTTGCAGAGGTTCAATATGGACGGGGGGAAGAAGACTAGTACTCCTTTGCCTCCATATGTGAAACTCAGTGCTATGGACAGTCCACAGTCAGATAGAGACAGGGCTGATATGGCCAAGATTCCGTATGCTTCAGCTTGTGGCAGTCTCATGTATGCCATGGTTGCTACTAGGCCGGACATTGCATTTGCAGTGGGAGTGGTTTCTAGATACATGGCCAACCCTGGCAAGAAGCATTGGGAAGCAGTGAAAGGTGTCATGAGATACCTGAAGGGCACACAGGATTTGTGCATTTGTTTTGGCAAACAGGATGCATTAGTGCATGGTTACACGGATTCGGATTATGCCGGTCATCCAGATAACCGGAAGTCTACTACCGGTTATGTATTTACATTCACAGGAGGTGCTGTGTCATGGATATCCAGGATGCAGAAGTGCACAGCCTTATCTACTACAGAGGCCGAGTATATTGCAGCCACAGAGGCTTGCAAGGAGGCATTATGGCTATCTCGGTTAGTGGTTGATTTGGGCTATACAGGGGATATTCCATTGTTGCATTGTGACAGTTAGAGTGCCATCCAGTTGGCAAAGAATCCTGTCTTTCATACAAAGACGAAGCATGTGGATGTGAAGTATCACTTCATCAAAGAGGTGATAGAGAACAAGCAAATTCAGCTTGTTAAGATTCACACGGATGACAACCCGGCTGATCTGTTGACAAAGAGTTTGCCTCCAGAGCGGTTTGCTCATTGCAGACACTTGATGGGCATTGGATGAGGCCATTTTTAGCCTTGATATGGCCTTGTATATTATCATGTACATGCTGATTTTTTCTTTTCCTTTACTTAAGGGCACTTTGCCTTTAAGTGGGAGGTTGTTGGGGTAAAGGCGTTATGCCCACCCTTATAGTGTGTACAAGCCCATAAGTTATAGTACATAGTACACTTAGTACTTTTAATGTACTAAGTGCACTATGTGTACTAGTGCAATATACATGTGTTAGGGGAGTCACACACTCACTTGATGAGTTGACTTATCCCCAACTCTCTCTCTCTCCCTTGCTTCTCTGTGTATGTCTCCCACATGACCTAACCCTAATTCTTCCTTCTCCCATCAGGTTTTAGCCAAGAAACATGGAAAACATCATGCATTGTCCAACTGGCAGGCAACTTTAACTTCATGGAGACATCACTTAACTTCTTAACTATTGGAAAAGGGCCAAAACTACGGAATGAAAGCTTGGGACAACGTTTGCCCACTTGTTTCAATCTCTGCTTCATGATACGCAAATAGACCCAATCCCCTTCCTTGAAGTGGACATCTCGTCTAGACTTATTTGCTTGTCTGCTATATGCTTCCTGAGCTTTGGTCAAGCGGTCCTTGGTTGACTCAATGACCTCGGAAAATGTTTCCGTGGTTTTATTAGCCTCTAAAGATGGAGACACCATTCTCGTCAAAAGAGAAGAAAAACGGCGACCAAAGGTTGCTTCATATGGAGTCCGTCCAACACTGGATGAATGAGTGTCGTTTAAGATAGCTTGGACCAATGGAAGATAGTGCTCCTATTTGGACTGCTGGTCATGACAATATGACTTGAGGAAAACAAAGGCCAACTGGTTATAAATTTCTGTCTGGCCATATGTCGAATGCACTAGACAACTGCAACTTAGTTCCGAAGTTTTTAAATAATATCCTCCAGAAATGCGAGGTAAACTTGGAATCTCTATTTGATGTTATGGTGCTAGGCAAACCACAAATCGGATACCAATGCTTGAGAAACAGATGGGCTATGTCCTCGGCTGTGGCCGTATGCTTGCATGGGATGAGCATGTAGAATTTACTAAAGCGATCCACGATGGTAAAACATTGAGTGTTATGGGATCTAGTGGATGCTGGTAGAGGCCCTACAAAGTCCATAGATATGTCGATGAAAGGTCCGTCGGGCATAGGCAAAGGTTGAAGTAAACCTGCCTTCTTTGTATGGGGAACCTTTACTTTTTGACAAATCTTAGAGGCTTGTACATGTGCATAGACATCACGCCTCATCTTTGGCCAATAAAAGGACCGTTCTAATTTCTCGAGGGTACTGTTGATACCCCTATGTCCTCCAACTAAGGAGTCATGGGCATCGTGGAGAAGAGCAGAACGCTTTTCCCGAGTAACATAGAGACGGTTCTTGTAGAACAACCAACCGTTCTGTACTGAATAGTGGCCAGGCTCAGAAGTGAGGGCCAAACTATACTGAGTACTCAGGGGAGTCGACATATTGGTCTTTCATACTATCCAAGTCCTTCCCCGTGATTTTGAGAATGGTAGCTTCTTGGACTGCCTGGATGCTGGACTTTCGACTGAGAGCATCTGCTATGGGGTTATGCTTACCAGGGATGTATTCAATCATACCTCCAAACTGTTGGAAGATTTGACTCCACCTGGTTTGTCGATCACTCCACTGGGCACTTGGCATAGTCTGAAGCCACTTAAGTGCTTGGTGGTCTGTTTTCACTGTGAAAGCCTGTCCATAAAGAAAAGGCTTCCAATGTTTGAGCGCTGTGATCACACCCAAAAGCTCTTTGTCATATACCGAATAATTCTTTTCAGCGACATCCAACTTTTTGCTATAATATGCCACGGGTCTATTGTCCTGCTGGAGGACTGCACCTATGGCTACATTGCTGGCATCGGTGATGACCTCGAAAGGTTCGTTCCATGATGCTAACTTTAATACAGGTGCTTCTGAGGCAGCTTTTTGGAGTGCACGGAATGCATCAAGTGCCTTACCTGTAACTGAGACTTTCTGCTTGCGAGTCTTCACCCCCTTGAGCAAGTCGGTAAGAGGTGCTGCAAGGTTGGAAAACTGATGGACATGTGTGCTATAGGCCTGACAAAGACCTACGAATGAACGGATTTTTTAGGCGGTCTTAGGAATGTCCCAATCTAAGATCTCGTGAACCTTTGATGGGTCCAGTTGAATCCCATCGGAACCGATGATGTAGCCCAAATACTGAACTTCCTTAACACCAAAGATAGACTTTTTGGCATTTATGTAGAGCTGATTATCTCGCAAAAGTTGCAAGACTTTCTCCACATCTTTCTCATGCTGCTCCGCAGTGGCTGAGAAGACTAGTATGTCATCAAGGAATATGAAAACACACTTCCCAATGTGGACTGCGAAAATCCTAGACATCATCTTATTGAACGTTGCGGGTGCATTTGTAAGCCCAAAAGGCATGACTACGAACTCGTAGTGACCACGCTCTGTCCGAAAAGCTGTTTTTGGAATGTCAGCTTCAAAAATGCGGACCTGATGGTAACCACTCTTGAGGTCGATCTTAGTGAAAAACTTAGCACCGTCTAAACGCTCCAAAATGTACTCTATCCCGGGCATAGGAAACTTATTCTTGATAGTGAGTTTGTTTAATGCCCTGTAGTCTACACAAAGGCGTGCAGACTTGTCCTTCTTTTGGACAAATAGGATAGGTGCAGCAAATGGGGAGGAAGAAGGCCGAATGAATCCGGCTCGGAGAAGCTCAGATAACTGCTTTTCTAACTCGCCCTCCAAAGTCTTGGAAAGACGATAGGGAAACCTGCTAGGAGGATCTGATCCAGGGACCAAATCAATGTGATGGTCCTCAAGGCGAGAGGGTGGGAGATTGGGCGGGAGATCGTCCCTAAGCATATAATGTCCTGGTGTCTGGATAGGAGGTCTGCTAACTGAGGGACTGAAGATGTAAGGGATGCTACTAATGAGAGAGGGGCTGTTTGAGCACGAACATAAAGGAGTGCTCCTTTTACTCCCTTACGGATAGCTCGTCTGGCCTGGAGATGTGAAATCAATGGGATGCCAAGAATGCTTCTATCCCCCCGAATCATGACAGGCTCAGGAAAACCTTTACAAATAGTAAAAGTGTCCCGCCCCCAATTGGGAATAGGCTCATACTGACGGAACCACTGAATTCCTAAGATCATGTCACACCCCAACAAAGGTGAGACGATGAAATCTCGTTGAAATGAGGCCTTCTGAACTTCAAAGGCAAATTGCTGTGCCTTCTGGGAAATGTGGGTGCGAAGACCAGGTGTAAACCCGTCCACATCCAGATGATATGGGACTAATGTGCAGTTCAATTTATTAGCCAACTGGGGAGAGATGGCGTCTTTAGAACTACCCATAGGGAAGCATGTCAGCCCTCCTGATCCCGGCCACTGTAGCATCCCATTATAAATAACGAGACGATGCCTGGCTCCCAACTCTAGTAAGTGGTCCCCATAATGTCCTCTGTCTGGTCCAGTGTCCTCTGATGCCCGACTAGCCCCTATCTCCTCTGGATCCACAGGGTGGAGGATCTCCATGTCATCATAGTCATACACCTCACACTGTCTGCTTTGTGTGTGGGCATTGAAGTCACTCGTAAGAAATACCTCTCCTAGTGTAGAATAAGGCATAATCTCCTCTGATAGACAAGTGTATGGCGAGGCTCCTGTCTCCTCCTCTTGTGGCATGTCCTCTGTAATGACATAGGAGGATCGTGATGGAGGAAAGTAACATAGGGCTATGTATATAACCCTGTCCTGTGAGAGCTGTAAGTTGATCCACATGTATCTGGCCTCTGGATCTTGTGCTACCTCTCTCAGTCTCCCCTGTAGCTTCCGTTTGAATAGAACTGCTACTCCCTTCGACCCTCTCGAGGTACCTTGTTAAAACGGTGCTTTTTAAAAAAAATCCACAAACGGGCTTTTTAAAAAAAACGGGCTTCTCGTTTTCAAGGTTCACGATAAATCTACAGAATGTGTAGCGTGGAATGCTCTGGCTCACTCGTTCTCTTTGTGGGCTTGTGGGTTCATTAACTCTGCGCAGAGTGTATGCAGGGCGCTTTGAAGGCGAATCGTTTTTTATTAATATTGGGCCCGGTTCGTTTTTTTTAAATTCGTAGCTGTTCTTTTCACTTTTTGGCCTGCCACGTGTTTTTTAAAAAGACTACTAAAATCAACCGTTTCCTAGCCGTTTCCCGCTATAGGAAACGCGGAGCTGGTTGGGAAACGTGGAAACGACGTTTCCTATCCTTCGTCCCACGTTTCCTGCAACCCAGCAAGTGCCAGTCAACTGGGCTTTTCGTGTCCCAATATAATCAGAGATCTCATCAATGTATAGTCCAAATAGAGTCGGAGAGAGCGGGCAGCCCTGTTTCACCCCTATAGTGGAGTGTACTGGTTGGGAGAGACCCTCTGAAGTCCGCACATGCCCAACTATTGTCTCATAAAGTGCCATAATACCCCAAATGAGCTCACATGGAACCCCCAAGTCTTGCAGCCTGCGCATTAGTCTAGCTCTGGGCACTGTGTCAAAGGCCTTGCGGAAATCTACAAAGCCACAGTAGATCCTCCTCCCGAGAGAGAGAGAGAAAGAAAGAAAGAAAGCTGTATTAACGTCTACTAGAGGCCAAACTCGACCTATGAGACAAATCAATGTACAACTGTAAATGTCTCCTGGATGTCCAGAATGAAATGATTTAAAATCTATGTTAACGTCTACGAGAGGCCAAAGTCGGCCTATGAGAGAGAGAGAGAGAGGTGAGAACTTGCTCTCAATATGCTAGCAGAGTTGTAGGTAGTGACCCAACTTGGCTACCCAAAAGTGAGCATTTTGTGGATGATAAAACTGTCATCATTCCAAAGGGTGACATAGTTGTTTCCATATGGCGTACGACACCATTTTTTTTTTGGGGGGGTAATGGTCTTGTTTTTGCTTGTCTATGGTTGTTTGAGCTTTCTCTGTACTATGATGCTTCCCACCTTTTTAAAATTCTCTATATCTCGAATTGGAAATATCTATGTTTATAAGTATTTTGTTAAAACACCGTATTTTATTGTACGATAAGAATTTTTTTTAACATCATACCGTATTTTCTTGTACGGTATCGTATTGTACGAATCATACAGTATTGTACCTTACAACTATGGTACGGACTAACACTGCTTCATGTTCAGGACTTGCACACGTGATCAACACCATGTATGTGACTTGTACACCTGACCTTGGATGCTTAAAGTGGAACCCTAGCTAACCTGTCCTGGACTAGGACTCACAAGGGACCGGTTTCCACTCCAGGTCTTGCACTTGTTGTACAGATATGCCCACGTGGCATCCAAGTGTGGGATGCACGTGACATCCCCTTTTGCTAAACTTGACGGAAGTTGCAAAGCCTCCAAATATAGTCTGTCGAGAATGTCAGATAATCTTCAAAGTTCTTGTCAAGCCACATGGCTTCCTGTGTCCCTAGGTCCTGAAACTTGGTGAGAAATTGCCTTTCTTTTCGGACAGATCCATGCTTGAAACGATGGAAGAGGATTTGTTTTGGAACCATAACTTCAGCTTTGTCCACTATGTGTAGTTCCTGTTCATTGTAGACATCAGAGAGAAGGGGGTCAAATATAAGGTTTCAACCAACTGACATGGAATACATTGTGTGTTGCATGCGCGGAAGCCTTGCTGTACTGATTCACAGTCCTAAGCTTGATTAAGAACAAGATGGTGATTTAAACGTGATTAAGATAGAGGACAGAGAAAGAGAGAGATCGGTGTCAGGGTTTTTCTTGTATTTCATATGGTATAAAAAGGTGGCTTAATGAATGTACATGGCAGAGCCCTAGGTCAACCCCAAAGGGGTGACCCTTGGCCTTTCACATGACTTCTGCTGATGACTTCTATGATGGATGATTATGAAAATGACTTGATTGGACTGAATTTATGACTTGCGCTTATATACCATGCTGGAGTGTTGGTCGGCCAGCAGAATTGTTGTCGGCCAGCTCTAGGACAAGAAAATGCTTCTTTTTCTTTGTTAAATGTTGAGTTGATCTTATGCCTTGTCCAGGTTGCTATCCTACGCTTTGATGACTGGTCGATGGGATGTCACATATAGTAGCCGGCTGCATGGCTGGTTGCGACTGGGCAATCCAAGTCCTCCATAATGATGTTGTTGATGATGTGGATGCTGTTGATGATGGTGAGGATGGTGGTGAAGTTGATGATGATGCTGATGGTTCTGTTGCTAGCTAATACTAATGTTGATGCTGATGCTAGTGATGCTTTTACTGATGCTAATGACCTTAAATCAGGGATTAATGCTCTTCATGTCGAAGATTAGCCATGGCACAGGTGTGCACGTGACATCCCCTCTTGTTAAACTTGATGACAAGGTAGACACTTTGTCATCCTTCCTCCGTGGACAATGGACTATTGACTTTGACTCTGACCTGCTACTTTAACTGACTTTGACTTTGATTGATATTTTTGTCTGAACACCTTCACTCCAATCTCCACTTTCGAGTCCTGCTGAAGAGCTGAGCATCTGTTCCATTGTTGTCCTCATGCCTGCTTTTCCCTTGCCCTTAACACAGCGGTGGGTCACTTTCTAGAACTGATCATGCTTGTTGCTAGGCCTTTGGAACTAATCCGAGACCCTTAGGGAATGCTTCCTCTAGCTTCGCTTGTTGGCAGACCACTCCATGTGCTACCCCGCTGCATACTTCTACTGGAAGTGTGCACCTTCCTTGGGACTATGCTTAGTGAGCTGAGCCTGAATGCTATGATACCAATGTTGCATGCGCGGAAGCCTTACTATATTGATCCACAATCCTAAGCTCGATTAAGAACAAGATGGTGATTTAAACGTGATTGAGAGAGAGAGAGAGAGAGAAAGAAAGAAAGAAAGATATATTAACGTCTACGAGAGGCCAAAGTCGGCCTATGAGACAAAAAATAATACAACTGTGTTCTTCCGGTCATCGGAAGAAAAGAAAGAAAAGAAAAAGTGTGCATGTGTCTGGATACAACTGTGAATCATCATGGATCGGTGGAGCCCATATACAAACAATATAAGGGGGGGTGGGGATGTGGATGGAGTGCTAAGGCAAGATGCATCTCTATATGCTGAAGGGGTAGTGCAAGCATGCTATGCAGATCTATGGCTAACTCCATCCAGTGCCATAAGAGGGATATAAGATATCATACATCGCCGATGCTGAGGTTGTGAATGGCGTGAACATGTACCCCGAGTCTGAATGAAAGCGAGCTAGCCTCTCCTGTGTCTCCATCTGGTGTCTCATTCGGATAGCTGCTATCTCTCGGTGACGGAGTCGGGGTGCTCTATGTCTAGTCTGTCTAGGTCTCCTCCTGGCTCTCAATTCCTCTGCTCTCTTTGCAGTCACCCCACGTGGTACATCAGCTGGCACTGGCATAGCTCTCTGGAAGAAATCTGTGAGCTGGGACTGTCTCCCACCCCTAGTGGGAGCGGGTGTCTGGAGGAGTCTCTCTCGAGAACTATGAAGCTCTAGTAGTAGTCTGCCAAGCTGTCGTCGCTGGTCCGAGGCCTCCATCAACTGATGTAGTGAAGAGTGCTCCTCAAACAATCCTGCATATCTATCTCTGACCCCCTGGTGGGCTCTACATCTACATACAAAGTGATCCTCAGTCTCCACCTCCTCGCAGCACAATCTGCATATCCGCTCAGCTCTTTGAACTCGTGCCGCTCTCCCAACCTCTATCTCTAGTTGATGTGATGAGACTCATAGCTATCCAATAGCAACGCGAGAGCTGTGTGGCATGTATACATCCATGTACCGCGGTTGATGTATAAACCCATCCCCTGAGATGCTCATAAAGTGGTCTCTGTAATACCGCATCTTCGGTGGTAGTGGGCTCTCCTGGTGCTGTCCATGTCTCCTGTCCATCTTCGGTGGTAGTGGGCTCTCTGGTGCTGTCCATGTCTCCTGTATGTAGTGCTGCCATATGTCCTGTCTCATCACTCTGTTCCTCTCATTGAGAGAGAGGTAATCCCGTGGAGCAGACCGATGAGCAGACCGATCATACTGAAAAGGTGGCAACCGCTCAATGTCTATCCCATGATGTGAGAACCACTGTAGCATGTGTGCATACCAAGATCCAGTGTGTCCAGCCTCGGCCAGCTATCTGGATGCCTCAAAAACTTGGCGGGATAATCTCTCCGTGGGCATCTCCCTCATCCTGTATATAAAGGAGATCGTCTAGAACAATGCCTCCATTGCCATAGGTGGTGCAGCAAACTCAGCTCGAACAATGGAATGAAATGTTATATTAACGTCTTCAAAAGGCCAAAGTGACCTATGAGACCAAAGTTACAACCATGTGACATCTGATACACTGTATGGAAAAGAAAAGAAAGAACTGGAGGTAAGTATCTAGCCCTACAATACATCAGTAGGGAGCATCCGGACGCAGCAACTAGGGAGAGTGGGAAGCTAATGCTACGGAGTACATGAGTACATTGATACATGAATACATGGGGGAGTACAAAAGTGACAAGGTTTTTCTTGTATTTCATATGGTACAAAAAGGTGGCTTAATGAATGTACATGGTTGAGCCCTAGGTGGCCTTTTACATGACTTCTATGATGGATGATTATGAAAATGACTTGATTGGACTGAATTTATGACTTCTTCTTATTTACAATGCTGGAGTGCTGGATGATTATGAAAATGACTTGATTGGACTGAATTTATGACTTCTTCTTATTTACAATGCTGGAGTGCTGGCCGGCCAGCTCTAGGACAAGAAAAGTGCTTCTTTTTCTTTATTAAATATTGCGTTGATCTTATGCCTTGTCCAGGCTGCTGTTCGACTCTTGATTGGCCGACTAGTTGTTGGGATGCCACATACAGCAGCTGATTGCATGGTTGGTTGCCGATTGGGCATCCAAGTCCTCCATAATGATGTTGTTGATGATGTGGATGTTGTTGATGATGGTGATGATGGTGCTGATGTTGATGCTGATGCTAACTTAAATTAGGGATCAATGTTGTTCATGCCGAAGATTAGCCATGGCATGGGCATGCACGTGACATCGTGCATGGTACAATTGGGAGGTAGCTTTAGCTTCGTGGAAACCTCATTGATCTTCTTTAAAATGGAAAAGTATCCAAAGCTCCGAGATGACAACTTTGGCCATCGCTTGTCCTCTTGTTTCAACCTTTGCTTCATTATCCTGAGATATATCCAATCTCCTTTTGAGAAGATCGCATCTCTTCTATCCTTGTTGGCTTGTCGAGTGTAGGCCTATTGTGCTTTAGCCAACTTGTCTTTCACACACTCCAAAATCTCCTGGTAAGACTCCGTCAACCTGTTAGCTTTAGGCATTGAGGACGACATCCTGATTAGAAAAGACTGGAACGGACTTTCAAATGTTGCCTCGAATGGAGTCTTGCCAATAGCTGAAGAAAACGAGTCATTCAACAAAAGCTTGAACTAAAGGCAAGAATTGTTTCCACTTACCTTACTGGTCGTGAACATAATACTTAAGTACGTTGAATGCCAACTGATTACAAATCTATGGCCGTCCGTCCGTCTGTGGGTGGAATGCACTGGAAAAATTCAACTTAGTTCCAAAGTTATTAAATAATTCCCTCCAGAAATGACTGGTAAACTTGGCATCTCGATTTGACACAATGGTCCTAGGTATGTCTCTCATGGGGTACCAATGCCGGATAAACAACCTAGCAACATCTTCAACAGTAATAGGAATAAGCATAACAAACTTGCTAAAACGATCAACAATTGTCAAACATTGCGTATTACGCTTACTTGGACCGGTTCGTCACAAAATCCATGGAGATATCTTGAAAAGGCCCTTTGGGAATAGGTAAAGGTTGCAACAACCCAATCTTCTTCCTATGAGGAGCTTTTACTTTTTGACAAACCACACAGTGTTGCACATGAGTGAACATGTTTCGCCTCATTCTGGGCCAATAAAACTGTCGCTCTAACTTCCCCAAGTCGAGTTCATGCCCCTATGACCACCAGTAATGGCAGCATGGGTATTGTGGAGAAGAGTTGCCTGGAATTGTTTCAACACACAAAGTTGACCTTGTAGAAAAGCTAACCATCGCGTGTGTGCAGAAAATAGAGAGAGAGAAGAAAGAAAGAAAGAAAGCTGTATTAACGTCTACTAGAGGCCGAACTCGACCTATGAGACAAATCAATGTACAATCGTCAATGTCTAGAAAAAAAAAGGACAAAATGAACATGAAATAAAGTATGAAAGTACTGAGCTAGTGGGGGGGGGGTGTGATAGATGGAGCACTACTACTAGAGGCTCGGTATGCAACCTATATGCGTAGGGTATACAAGAATGCAATGCAGATCTGGCTAGCTCCAACCAGTACCATAATGGGGGTGTAATATGTGATACTTAGGTGATGGCGAGGCAAAAATACCTTGGAGCATGATCTCCGGGTGTGTGTAAGTGAGCTAGCCGCTCTTGGATATGGTGCTGATGTCGAGCTTGTATCTCTGTGATCTCCCTCTGATGTAGTCTGGGAGTCTGGTAGCTTGGTGCTCTTGGTCTCCGTCTGGCTCGGAGGTCCGCAGCGCACTGAAGTGTAACCCCCTCTCGTGTTAGGGTAGGCACTGGGATAGATCTCTAGAAGAAATCAGTGAGCTGAGCTGTCGCCCACCTCTCCTTGTGGTATGAGTCCATATCAGTGTCTCTCTGTGGCGCTCTGTCTCTAACAAGAACTGGCCAAATCTGCGCTGGTTTGCGGACTCCATGATCTGGCGGAGTGAGGGATGTCCACTGAAGATGGTGGTGTATCTCTCTCTAATGACACTATATGCTCTGCATCTGCATACATAATGTTCCTCACTCTCAACCTCCTCCTGGCATAGTCTGCATATCCTCTCTGCTTTGGGGATCCGTGCCTCAATCTCAAGCTGGTGTGATGACACTCTGAGCAAGCCAATCGCCACTCGGGCACTGTGAGGCATGTACACATCCATGTATCCAAGTCTCTGTATGAATCCTTCCGCTGAGATACGCATAAACTGTTCTCTGTAGTATAGCATCTTCGGCGGTACAGGCTGATTGGGTGTAATCCAAGTCTCTTGAGTGTATCATTGCCATAAATCTTGCCGAAGGACTCTGTTCCTCTCACTGTGAGAGAGCTGGATGTGTGGTGCATGTATATCTTACTGGAAAGGTGGCAGGTGATCTATGTCGAGACCATGCTGAGTGAGCCACTGTATCATCTGTGAATACCATGACCTCCTATCTCCACCCTCTGCGAGCTGCCTAGACGCCTCAAAAGCTCTATGTGAGTCGATGTGATGGCGTATTTCTGATCCTCTCTATGAAGCAGATCGTCTGGAAGAGGGCCTCTACTAGCGTAGGAGGTGCAACAAACTCCGTCCGGACAATGTCATGTGGGACGGAGGGTTTGCTGCGGATCATCCGTGAGAGCACGAGAATCTAAGGCCTCTCTATTTGAGACCATGTGGTGGTGGCGAGCCCAGGTGCCCAAGACTACTGTAGCATACATCAAAGCAGGGGTGACTAGTGCGTCAAACAACCACCCCTACGTGCGGGGCTCCTGGAAGTGTGCCTGGTGACACTGTCTCTCTAGCATGGCCAGAGCTGCATACCCTCGTGTGAGTCTATCCTTGGCTGCCTGTGCCATAGTAAATCTTCCTGGCGGAGTCGTAAATGTAATCCCCGGGTACACATATGAGAGAGGGAGAAGAGGACATAGTATTGGGTCCCAAATACCCTCTGTAGGGCCCCCACCACGAATGGTGTATTTGCTTTATTAGAATGATGTAAATCTGAAAATAAAGACTGAATCCTGACCTGCAATGTTCACGTTGGTTAGAGCATTGCCCTTGGCTGCTCTGGCCCTTGTAACGTGGCAACCCTTCATGAATAATGAGATGCTAGAACTGAATTCTTGGCCCCTTCAGGCTTCTAGTTGGCCTGTTGTAGGAACAAATAGCATTTAATGCTATAAAAGCCATCGTTTCACACCTTAAAGTGGCTGGCCATCCAAGCACATATGTTGGGCTGCTGGGCAGCCCCTGTGCTGGCTGTTTGGGCTGTCTCACACCTGGCCGACTGGTTGGCCAAGGCCCTGGGCCCTGTCGGCTGCCTCGCCAGGGCCCCTAGGGCTAGCCGACAGCCTGCCCAGCCCATGCCAGGGCTGGTGGGCACAACATGGGGCCCTCTTGGGCCTTTGGGGGTGGTTCTAAGCCTCCCTCATGCCCACTACATGAGCACTAAGCTCGGTTTTGGGGTAGCCCTATGGGCTGTTGGCCCGTATTCTACATGCAAACCTACATGCATCTACAAATGTCCGGTACCTGGTCGCAAACTAGATACTTAGATCATTTGACATCATTCCAGAGGGAGACTCACTGTACGGACTGGCACTGCTTCATGTGCAGGACAATGTGCGCTTGACCTCAAACGCGTAGAGTGGAACCCTTGCTGACTCGTCCCAGACTGGGCTCACATGGGATCAGTTTCCAGTCCAGGTCCTGCACCTTCTTGTTCAGATATGTCTACGTGGCATCCAAGTGCGGGATGCACGTGACATCCCCTTTTGCTTCACTTGACGGAAGCTGCATAGCCTCCAAATAGTCTATCAATAAAGCCGGATAGTCTTCGAAGAACTCTTTATCAAGGCATACTGCTTCGTGGGTCCCTCGGCCTTGAAACTTCGTGAGGTACTGTATTTGTCTTTGGCTTGAGCCATGCTTGAAGCAGTGCAAAAGGATTTGTTTTGGAACCATTACTTAAGCTTCATCAACTATATTTGGTTCTACTTGGTCTTTTACTTATGAAGGGATTGGACCTGCATATGGTTTTAGCTAATTGACATGGAACACATCGTGCATAGTCAACTTGGAGATAGCTTCAACTTCATTGAAACCACGTTAATATTTCTCTCGATGGAAAAAGATCCGAAGCTCCTGAACGATAACTGTGGGCATCACTTGCCCATTTGTTTGAGTCTTTGCTTCATGATCCGAAGATAAACCCAATCTTCTTTCGAGAACTTCACATCCCTTTGGTCTTTGTTTGCCTTTCGAGTGTAGGCCTCCGTCTTTCACTGACTCCAAAATCTCTTGGTAAGACTCTGTCATTCTGTTCGCTTCAAGCCTTCAGGCATTGAAGATGAGGTTCTGGTCAATAGCGATTGGAATGGTCTTCCAAACACTGCTTCATAAGGAGTCCTGCCAATAGCTGAAGAAAAGAAATCATTCAAAATAGCTTGAACTAAAGGCAAATACGATTTCCACTTACCTTGTTGATCGTGGACATAACGCTTAGCGCATCAAAGGCCAACTGGTTGGAGATTTCTGTTTGGCCATCAGTCTGTGGGTGAAATGCACTGGAAAAATTCAATTTAGTATCAAAGTTATCAAAGAGTGTCCTCCAAAAATGACTGGTAAACTTGGCATCTCGGCTCGACACTATGGTCCTAGGGATCTCGCCAATCGGGTACCAATGCCGAATGAACAAATGGGCAACATCTTCGGCGGTCACATTGGCCCTGCATGGGATAAGCATAACAAATTTGCTATATCTATCAACAATAATTAAGCATTGAGTATTACGCTTACCTGGACTGGGAGGCAGATTCGTGACAAAGTCCATCGATATATCTTGGAAAGGTCCTTCGGGAATTGGTAAAGGCTGTAACAATCCTATCGGCTTCCCACAAGGAGCTTTCACTTTCTGACAAACGTCACAGTGTTGCACATGTGCAAACTCATCTCCCCTCATTCTTGGCCAATAATATTGCCTTTCTAACTTCTCTAGAGTCGAATTCATGACCCGGTGACCACCAGTGATGGCATCATGGGCGTCATGGAGAAGAGCTGCCTTGAACCACTTCATGACACAAAGTCGGCCTTTGTAGAAAAGCCAACCATCTCGTATCCAAAAGTGGCATGGTCTTGTGGCATCCAATGCTTGCTCCCACTGTGGTATGGCCCTGTGGCATCCAATTCCTGGTGATCTGTGTGAACCTTAAAGTTGAGTCCATAAAGAAAATGTTTTCAATGCTTCAGGGCCTGTATCACCGCAAGGATTTTTCAATATCGATCAAGTAGTTCTTCTCTGTAGGGATCAGCTTACACGACATGTAAGTCCATTTTGTTGCAAGTCCGCCTTGATAGTGATGTTGCTCGTATCGGTGATCACTTGAAATGGGTCATCCCAAGAGACTAACGTTAAACAAGGAGCCTTAGATAATGCAACCTAAAGGTCATGGAAAGCTTGTAAACCCTGAGGGGTCATCTTAATCCGTTGCCTCCGAGTCTTGATGCCTTTCAGTAGATCAGTAAAAGCTATTGGGACATCGGAAAACTTGTCATTGTGGGTGGAATATGCCTGGCAAATATCCACAAATGATCGAATGTCATCTGTCGTTTCTAGAATCTCCCAATTAAGGATTTCTATCACCTTTGGAGGCTCCAATCAGAGCAGGGGCTAATTGGATGCCTTTGGCACAAGTTATATATCTGAGGTAATGAACCTCGTATAAATAAAATTTTGATTTTTTCTCATTCATGTAAAGCTCATTGCATTCCAACAATTTCATCACTTTTTCCTTATCAATATGGTATAGCTCTTTTGTAGCTAAGAAAATGAGTATGTCATCCAAAAAGATGAAGATGCTTTTCTATCAAGTCCTTGAAAACTTGCATCATCATGTAGTTAAATTGAGCTGGGGTGTTTGTTAAGCCAAAAGGCATGACGATGAACTCGTAGTGGGCCCTCTCAGTTCGGAATGCGGTTTTGGGAATGTCCCCGTTCACAATTCTTACCTAATGGTACCCACTTTTGAGGTCAATTTCGGAAAACACCTTCCCTCCATTCATCCTCTCTAAGATGTAATTAGTCCGAGGCCTAGAGAACTTGCTCTTTATCGTCCGCTTGTTCAGCGCCTGATAATCTATGCAAAGCCGAAAGGATCCATCCTTCTTTTTGACGAAAAAGATTGGGGTTGCGAATGTAGACACACTAGAATGTATGAAACTAGACTGCAGTAGTTCGTGGAGTTGATGATCCAGCTTTGTCTCCATGGCCTTGCTCAGGCGGTATGGAAACTTATTGGGGGGTTTGAAACTTGGGAGGAGCTCAATTTTATGGTCCTCCGGTCTAGATGGGGAAGTTTGGAAGGCAACTTGTCCCAAAGAAAGATCTTATGGAACCGGTCATGTAGGGCCTTGTACTGCTCCGAAGCAATCGGCACTGTCTGGGTGGCTTGAACATAGATCACCGCATTGTGCGCCTTTCTAGAACTCTCGTTTAGTGTGTATATGGCCAATGATCGGAAAGTTAGGTATCGTGGGTTCACACTTAATGATTACGGGACCCTTTGACACATTTCTGGTAATCCGGAACGTGTGTTGGTCCCAATCAATGTTTGGGGTGAACTTGTGAAACCATTGGATCCCTAAGATTATGTTTGCACCTAGAAGAGGAGCAACCATGAAATCACGCACAAATTTTGTGCCTTGGATGATTAATTTAGTACGGTGAGCTTCAAACTTGATGCTCCTTGCCATGTGCTTTGTTAAATCCCTCCTCTTTCTTATCTACGGAGGTCAACGAAGACCGGGCTCGTCGACGAGTGGCCTGTTCTGTGACCACATTCTTTGTACTACTGTTGTCAAACAAGACGACTCCTCTCTAGCCACCTATGTAGCCACATGAAGCCAAATGTCTTGAGCAATTCGTTTCACTCATACTCCTGGTCACGGTTGCTTTTCTGCTTATCTTCGAGCTCCCGAGTGACAATGGCACCAAGTGTAGGAGTGGGAGTTGGAGAACTAGCGACAACCTGGGGGGTTGGTGCGGGAGGCTGACTCACCACAAAAGCTGTCGAGTCCGGGGTGTAGTCTGAGCAGGGGTCTTCTTAGGACAAACCTTAGAAGTGTGTCCTTTTGTATGGCAAAAGAAACACTGCCCCTCCCTTGTATTGATCCTGCTCTTCAGGACTGAGCTTACCACCTGTCTTGCTGGTGAGAGCCTTCTAGTATGGAGTAAAGTGAGTTTCATTGTTCTAGTTCTTGGAGCTAGAGGCTCTTGGGACAGGGTTGGTTCTAGCTCTTTCCAGAGGTAGTGGTTGCCTTGGCTACTCTGGGCTGCATGGTCTTTGATTTTCTGTCGTCGCATTTCACCTGGGCACTTTGCACAAGCGACAGTATCCGATCAAAAGTCTCTGGTTCGAACATGCGCACATCCCATTGGATTTGGGTGTCCAAACCATAGAGGAATTGACCTTTGTTCGCATTTGATTTTTGCAACTGTAAAGCCAGGCGAGTGACTTTATTTGCAAATTGGAAGATAGGTAGCGTGTTTTGCCATAATTCTAGATACTCGTCCTCGAGTTGTTGAAGATAATGAGGCGGTAGAAACGGCTTCTTGAGGTTAGTAACAAATTGGTCCCACTCGTAGGCAGTAACTCCATAATTGGAATTGACTTGGGCCCAATGAGTCCACCAAAAGATGGCTTCCCTTTTGATGTAGCAACTAGCTAACACCACCTTCTCTATGTCTGGCAGCAAAGTAGGCTTCAAACTGATGAAACCAGGAATATAGAGCCGTGGGATCGAGTGGGCGACAGCCCTTTGGCTGGCTGCCATGTTGGTAGGAGGTGGCCGACAGGCTGCCCATGCCGTCCTAGGGTTGGCCACCATGCTTAGGGCTTCTTGTGGGCCAATCTCATGGCCCATGGGCTGCCCTAGATAGCCCAAGTGTTGGGTACCACCCTACACTCCATGCAACCTACATGCAACTACATGCTTTCCTCAGGCCCTTGCATCTGGCTACAAGCCTTATGCCTGGAATATTTGTCATCATTCTAGAGGGTGACTCACAGTACAGACTGGCATTGCTTCATACAGGACATGCACACCTGACCAAGACCATGTACGGGACTTGTACCATGTAGATTTCTTTTATAAGCATCAAGCCTCATCTTTTGACCTAGACTTTAATAAGGGTTGTTCACACGAATGGACATGCTACTAGACTCCGAAATACCCAATTGTGCTTGTATGTCTAGACCACCACTGTCTTGTGGAACATACTCCAAGTAATACATCTGCTCGTACATCAAAGTAAAAACACCAGCTATTTTCGATACTGTCTCCAAGAAATGTGTGCATTGTGTAGACATACCCACGGGCATAGTCACAAGGGATGGAGGACAGGGATGACCATAAGTAGGGAACGAGGACGGGGAGGGAATGGCACTTATTCTACTTTGGAAGTACATCA
This sequence comes from Cibotium barometz, assembly GCF_041138505.1. Taxonomy (NCBI): domain Eukaryota; kingdom Viridiplantae; phylum Streptophyta; class Polypodiopsida; order Cyatheales; family Cibotiaceae; genus Cibotium; species Cibotium barometz. The sequence goes on along the minus strand of NC_141052.1, from coordinate 56,731,657 downwards.
AAATGAGCACAAATTTACACTAAAATGGTAAGCTTTTGAGTCATATTAGCAAAATACGTTGATCAAAGAGTGAAGCTTGAGCAATGAGCAATTAGACTTGAACTTCCTTGACTCTAGAGGCTTGAAGGCTTGAAGGCTTGCAGATGTGTGTGTGAGGAAGTGTGTTTGTGTGCTTGTTCTTATATAGATGGGCAAGAGGGAGAGGCAAGAGGCTTGAAGAGGCAAGGCAAGAGGGAGAGGCTAGAGGCAAGAGGGAGGTCGCATTAGGGACATGTGTGGCATGGGCATTGGAGTTTGAGGTCAAGAATCTAAGGGCCACCTATGTAGCCAAAGGTCTTGAGCAATTCGTTACGTTCATTCTCCTGGTCATGGGCGTCCTGCTGCTCCAACGGAAGCATTGGGATTCGAAGAACTAGGGACAGCCATTGGGGTCTGTGGGAGCTGGGCTCACCACTGAAGTCGTGGAAGTTGAGGCAGTGGTCTTTGGAGCGGTAGTCTTCTTAGGACACTCTCGAGAAGTGTGTTCTTTTGTATGACAAAAGAAACACCTACCCTCCTCCTTGTACTGACCAATCTCCTCAGCACTCAACTTGCCACCGGTCTTGCCTGCCTCCGCTTTCTAGTCTAGAGTAAGCTTGGGCGTGTTGGTCAAGTTCTTGGAGACAGAGGTTCCCGTGCTCTGTCCTGGGGAAGACCCTGTCCGGTTCTGACCTTTTCCCCTCGAGGTGGTAGCCTTGGGAGTAGCCGGCTAGGAAGTCTTGGGCTTTCCGCCATTGTATTTCATTTCCGCACTCTGTGCAAGCAAGAGTGCATCTTCGAAGGTGGTTAGCCTAAAACATGTACGTTTCTAAAAGGTAAATTTGGGCATGTTCCTAGATTCATCTAGGTATATAATTCAGCCATATTAGCGGACATGCAAATTTCACATTGTGAAGTTTTCGTCCGGCTAGTACTGCCTGGCCACTTTACGTAGGCTGCTGGGCAGCCTCTGGGCTTTAGCCGCCTGCAGTCTTGGCTGCCCTATGGGCTAGCCGACTGGTTGAGCTGGCCCAAGGCAAGTTGGCTGCCTGGCCAAGCCCTCCTTGGGCTGGCCGACAGCCTGCCCAGCCCCTCCTTAGGCTGGTGGGCAAGGGCCATAGGTCCCTTGGGGTGGCCTAAGGCCTGCCCTCTTCCCAAACATGTGGTATAATATCCCTTTCTTGGGTAGCCCTAATGGATGCCCGCTTCTACATGCAACCTACATAGCTCTCTGGCATCTGGCCACAGACCAAACACACAGAGCAACTGACATCATTCCAGAGGGAGACTCAGAGCGCGGACCAACAGTGCTTCATGTGCAGACAATGCACACCTGACCTTGGACGAATGGAGTGGAACCCTGGTTGACTCGTCTCGGACTGGGCTCACATGGGACCAGTCTTCCACCCCAGGTCCTGCACCTTCTTATACAGATATGTCTATGTGGCATCCAAGTGCGGGATGCACGTGACACATGGCATGGCTTTTCCCATACTCTCGGACTCCTTGAAATGGTCATGGAAATCTATTTCTTGTGGCCGCCGCGCATAGGGTCCGGTAGTGGGCACTTGGCTTAGGATTCGAGGCCGTGCAGCATGATGCCCCGTTGCCAGATAGAGGAGGAGACTCAACGACATTGCCTGTGGGAGTGGCTGAAAGGAAAACAAGTTTGGCAATGGATCGTGCTCGTCCTTTTTATGTTTTACTGCCATGAGTCCTTTTTATTACTCAGAGCATAGCACAGCTTGGTTGATGCAATTCAGAATTGTACCCAACAAAACGGCTTAGGTCCACACAACATTGGGGACTCCTCTAACTTCCACCGCATCAACAGTATGGCAGCATGGCACATTTGGCGTGTGCGGTGATGTTGCAAGACCTTTGGATGCTTAGGCAATTTTTTTGGTGGAGTCTATCAACCGGACCTCATTCATACTCTTTGCGGTCGTTGGGAGCATTTTCAGGGCGGTTCATAGGACATGCTGGAGTGCCGTGCAGCCTTTTGCTGTATTTTGATCCCATTAATAAAGCTGAAACATCAGGCGTTATGAAAGGCTAATCCATCTCTTTTCTTTTACGTCATACATGTGAATTTACTGAATTTTAAGCACCTATAGTACCACCAAATGATGTCTTAGAATTCTTGGCGTTTTGGCTCATTCTTCTTCACCAAGGTCTAACAATAGACCCACTGCTTAAGGACTCTCCTAGTCCATTGAGCACATGTGATTGCTGCTCTCCATTCGTGTTGTAGGCATTGCTTACATCAACCTCTATGGAATCCTTCATTGTTGTATACTAGCTACTCATCTCATCAAAAACATCACCCCTCATTCGTATCTCTCCCGAGTCCCTCAGTGGGGTTATAGCATCTATAACATTTTTTCTCAAGGGAATATCCAAAGAATACACAATAGCAAAAGCAGTGCACCGATCCCCACCTCACCCCCATTAAAAAAAAAGCCCAGATGTATTCCTCCAAGAGTGGCAGCAATGAGGGAGCATTGTATAGATTTTCTTCTTTCTAGAGGGCTGGTATCTGATGCAAGACTTTTCTACTAAAAGAACGATCTTTCCTTGAAGAGGGACTGGAGCAATATGGTGATTCAGAAAGGAACTTATTTTGTGTAAACATTATGTAGCAGAGATATAGAACCATTGATTTAGGAAATTACTACTTTTATGAGTTTGGATGTCTTGTATAAGCATTCCGATATATTGAGGCATTTAACCTTTTTCTTTTGATATTTGGCAGAGTGAAGTTGCGAAAGTAGTTGAGACGCAACATAGCCTTGAGAGGCAATTGGAGCTTATTGAGACCCATCAACAAGAGGTACTCCCTCCTTCGCCCCGCGCCCCGCGCCCCCCTCCCCCTCCCCCTCCCCTTTCTCCTTTCGCCTGTTATCCCATCAATAAGCTACGTTGTAATAAAAACTTAAAACCCTGCTTTTATCATTAAGGTGTTATGACAAAAAGGATATTCTGACACATCTTAGAGAAATATTCAACGGTAGGTCTCTGCTTCAACCAAGGTGCAAGGCAGAAGACTTTCTTTGAAATTATGACTGATGCCCTCAGCCCAAATCAGGCTTTGTAAACTCTATAGGTGCTATTGGGCTTGGTCACTTTACTGATGGTTGAGAAAAGGTATATTTTTCCATGATGTGTTTTCTTTGTTGCTGATTTTTTGTTTACAGTGCTTTCAGGTGATTGACTTGATTTCATCCAAAGAAAATTTTGTTGCCCAAAACAACAATGGGAAGTTTGATGTCTGCATCTCCTAAAGATATTGAGGTGGTTTATGTACCAGCCAACATCTCGTGCCCGACTTAGGACTTGGGAACCTTCACCTACTCTTGGGCGTTGATGACGCGAGCAGGGATGCCATAGCACATTGTCTATGCTGTGCATGATGGAGTTGAGATTTGAAGCTTCATCTTGCTTTGTGTTGATGAGTAGATGTTTGAATCTACAAGGATCCAAGGTCTAGAGAAATCCATTCCTAGCATAGCGCTTTCTCAAGATTGTGGAGAAGAATGTTCTGTAGATTCCTCCAATTCCAGGGCTGTTGCCTTGTAAAAAGTAAAAATGTCGATGATGATGTTTTTAATCCTAAACAAAGTCTGTCTGAGTGCCATGGATAAGGTTTGGAAGAGACCGGTGACTTAGAAGATTGATAGACTTCACGAATCCCCAAGCTTTCACCAAATGTATCCAAAAGGTAACAGGCCACTTTTTCGGGATTTTGGTGTATGAGTCCCTCAAAAATCTCTCTGCAGCTTGCTTGTCTGCATGATTTCATCAAATGCTGTCCATAGATTCACTCCATTAAAGCTAAAAGAAGATAAGCCTTATTCTCCAAGCGAGGGAGTGCTAGGAGTGCTTTTCTGCAATGAATGAATGTGAGTCAAAGTGAGGTATGTGCAAAGGGGCTTCATTGTTGGGTTCGGAGTTTCATGTGTGTGTCCCCTCGTGCGTGTGTGTGTGTGTGTGAACCTCTGTTTATGTGTGTGTGTGAACAGCCCTTAAAAGGGTTATTGTTCTAGTAGTGTGTGAACACACTCTTATAAGTGGATAAGTGTGCCATGTGGCATCCACTTATTAGATTGTGATATTTGTATGGGTCAAAAGATAAGGCTCCAAGCCTACAAAAGCATTATTGCTGAGTAGCATCACTTCAATCATGCCAATCAATCTATCATTGAGTCGCGTAATACTCTTTCTCTTCCAGACAGTGTATCAGATGTCACATGGTTGTAACTTTGGTCTCATAGGTCACTTTGGCCTTTTGAAGACGTTAATATAACATTTCATTTCATTTCTCTCTCTCTCTCTCTCTCTCTCTCTCTCTCTCTCTCTCTGCACACACTCATACATAGTCACAGGGGATGGCCATTTTCAAACCTCGAGACGGTGGGATGGCAGAATATTCCCATCCCACGTTCCCCCGTTTCCCCATCGTACACACCATAATCACAAGGGATGGGCATTTTGGACCCATTCCTCGTCCCCGTCCCCGTTTCCCGTCCCATGTGACTATGCACTCATACCATGGATATCTTCCATCCACCTTAGGTTAGGTTCTGTGTACACACACTTGTAATTTAACATAGTATTAGAGCTAGGGTTTCTGCAGCTGCCCATCATCAGTGCCACAGTACAGCGTGCAGTCCGCCTTGCTGCGTTGCTGGTCACCACCCTAAGCAGCTCGCCATCCCTCTCAGTCTATTATTGCTGCCTGCATCCCAGTTCGTGCTCCAATGCTTGCTCTACAGTCACTGTCGCCAGTCACCATGTGCGCCGTCTGTCCACCACTTATGCACTACCAATTGTGTATTGCCTCCTCTGTTGACCCAGTTGCTGTCGCCGCCCAGCACGTCGACTTGCCATTCGCCATCTCTTGCGCCCAAGTCTTCTACTTGGCACGCCATCCATGGTTGCCTTCGACATCGATGACCTGCTGAACGATCTCAACTTGCGTCGACAACACTTGCAGTTTCCACCGCATCAAAAAATTAGGGCGTTCCATAAATACCCGGAACTACACATTGGTCAAGCAAGCATGAAAACAACATGCAAATTCGATTTACAAGCAAGCACATAAAGATGCTATGCAATGCAAGATTGGTACGGACAATCCCCATTCATTAGACTATACCAAAGTAGATGTGTTCCAGGCAAGTACACGAGGTACGAGCCCCAATGAAACACCAATCCTCCAAGCATTTCCGGGCATGTACACACAGACACAAGTCCCAACAAAAAGCCAACTTGAGAAGTATCACATGAGTGGCATCAATCCCGGGCATATGTAACTGCCATGGACGCTAGTCCAATGTACATACATAATGAGAAAGTACGGGTGGACCAGTTGGGTGGCCAAATGGTGACAGAAACACTTCATAACAAAATACTACATTGTATTACGAAGTCTTGTTGCGTTTACAAAAATAGAGGGTGGGATCGCAAAATCACCCTTAAAACATACTGGAGCATCTTCCGTCACAAAGGACAAAATATGACCCTTCCAATCTACGTGGACGCCATGGCTATTAAACCATTCTTTACCTTAGTATAACATCGACTCTATCTAGATTCATAATCAAAAAATCGAGGGACCTTGTTTAACTCTAGATAGATATTGGTAACTGAGACACGCATGTCCAAGATCTATCCATGTTGTGCCGCTGCCAGGTTCTTACGATACATGTGATAACTTGGTTGCGTCTTCACTCGAAGCTTCGACACAAGTTTAGCATTAACAAAGTTGTGAATGCTACTAAGGTCAAAAAGAATCTGCTGAGGCTTTCCTAACACCGACCCATACATATGTATCAAGTCGTCAGAACCGAAGACTGCTGTGTAGAAAACACATTCCATGCAAGAACTCTCACTTAAAACAATAATATATACGGAAGAAATCTTAGGGTTACCTATTACTTCAATCAAATGAGCTGCCTTAGTCTTTACCTTTGAACAACTCACCTTCATATGGCCCTTGTGATTGCAAGTGAAACACTTTCTCTCCTTAATGTTCTTGAGGGTTTGCTGATGCTTTTGATCCTTCTACTAGGTTTGGTTTTAAGAAGTCTTCTCAAACTTAAACTTTCGTTTACTCATTGCTCAGAGGTTTTTGTGGTTTGAGGTTTTTGAGAGATGTTCTTTTGCGTCTGGCTAGCTATCATTTCCTCATAAATCCTAGCATGTTGGAGACTATCTATGATCCACCATGTCCATGGCAGGAGGATGCCTCTTGGTCCAAGTCCAAGCCACAATAAATCAATAATAACCCACGACTTACTTATTATTTTTGCTATAAATAACAGTCCAGTCATAAATAGCCAATAACCTTGGATTTATTAAATTTTAACCTTAGCCACTTGGATCCGTCAGCTTTCCCTAATCCCAAGGCTCCCCTAGCCCTGTTAGATTAGTCCCTAACCCCAAGGGTTAGTGATAGCTATGTAACACCAAACTCCAACCCATTGGCTGAGATGGAGGACAAGAAACGCTTGCACCGGCTCCAATGCACCTTGAAGGAAGAAAGTAGAACCAAGAACAATACTTCTCATAAATAACGCACGAACTCTGTATCCGTCAGTACTACTTAGCACTTGTATGTCTAAACCACCCATGTCTTGTGAAGCACACTCAAGTAAAACACTTGTTGATACACCGAAGTCAAAACCCTGGTGGTTGTTGGTACAGTCTCTAAGAAATCTATGTACTGTGAAGATACACCAGGTGGCCTATCCTCCCATGATGAAGACAAATCTATTGACATGTCCTCCTCTGGTGCCTCCATGACATTAGACACCGACATTGAAGCCAAAGATTCTCCACTAAATGCAAACGGTAACTATGAAGGCTCTCCTTAGAGGCGTGGCCAAAAACGTCCTATGTTTGTACCTGTAGTGTGCGTGATGCAATGCGCTCGACTCGAGAAATGAAAAAAGCTGAGATGCACACACATGGTGCAATTGCATATAAACTTGGAAATCTCCCGTTCTTAGTATTGCCATTGGGACGTTTAGTCTCACTGAGCGCCGTTTTGGAAAAAGAGATTAGGACTAAATGCTCGATGGCACCATGGTTTTGACCCGCATCCAACCCCTCAGAGGTGCGCTTGTCTTTCTCGTCAAAGTCTGCTTTTCAAGACTCAAAAAGGAGTATCTCCCCATCATTCAATTGATTGGCCAATTGATTGGTTAGGCTTTGGAAACCCCCCTAGATTGCCGCTTCTGTGTTTCCTAAGCAGCAGGGATACCCACCATTCGGGTTTGCATAGCCTCTCCGGAGGCTCTACCTCAGTTCATTGCGCTCCCTTTCCTTGAATGCAACCCTATTACGCAGCCGGTTGAGTATCCAGGCTTCCATAGACAATGCTTCATCTACAGACATTCGGGGCACTTGGTGAGCTTGTCCTTGATGTCGGCCCGTAGAGGACGTCCTCTAGCTTCGCCCTTTGATTTGCCCCAAGACTCTCTTGAAGAGGATATAGGTGGTCCTTTCTCCAGCTAGGTACGCGAGAGCCCAGCAAGCTTGACCACCAGGTCACATGACATCCACCACTAAAGCAGCAAACTCACCACAACAAGGGTGCCAGCCACTAGCAGCCAGTCTAGTGGCCGTGTCGGCGGGGCTGCCTTCCCCGTCAAGGGCGTTGTTAGATAGATAGTGTCACCAGCCTAGACATTTCCAGTATGAAAGGGGTGTGGTGGACTCTAGCACATTCAAATATTCGGAAAGAACAAGCTTTGGGAATGGGGGATTATCCTAGAATACAAAGGATCATAGTCCTAAAATTTAGGAGAGTTGCTATTTTTGGCCCGACTCCGATGGAAATTTTGTTCGCGTCATTACGTCTGGAATTGAGCAGATACCAAGAGTTGCCAAAGTACCTATGACAAATGGACTACTAGTTGGGATATTTTTAGAGATAAAGACAAAGACTCAAGCAAGTGGGCAAGCGCTGTCCAAAGTTGTCATTTAGAAGTTTTGGTCCTTTTCCCATCATAAAGAAGATAAGCAATGTCGCCATGCAACTCAGATCGCCAAAGAGTTGGATGATGCACAATGTCTTCCACTTCTTTTTTTGGTTAAAGCCTTATATTGGACCCTCATTGCAGAATGTTCCAGAAGAGCAGCAGCTAGAAATGGTTGATGAAGTAGAGTTGATAGAGCCTGAGCAAATCCTTCTACATCGTTGGAAGCATGGTTCTTGATGATGTCTTCGCGAATTTTATTCAAAGTTCAAAGATCAAGGGACCCATGAAGTCGTTTGGCTGGATGAAGAATTCTTCCTCGAGTATCCACAGTTATTGGTGAACTACCTCGAAGCTATGAACCTGCCGCCAATATAAGCAGGAGGGAATGTCACGTGCACCCATGCATTGTGGTACAGGGTGACAAATTGGCTCATCAACACTGCAATAATCATGTATAGAAGTAGTACCTTTTAGGATTTATTTGTCGTACGCCATGATCCCTTTGTAGCCTAGTCCGAGACATGTCAGCCCCACGAGCTACGTAGGTCAATCTCTCAGCCTTAGTGTTAGGTCAGTCCTCTTAATTCACTATGGAGAATTCAGCAAGTGTTCATCATTCAGGAGCATGTAGAGGTGAGCCATAGCAGTAGATGCAGGTTAGGCATATAAGTGCATTGCATGTAGAAGAGGCCAGCCCTAAGGCCAGCCCCAAGAGGTGCGTAGCCTTTCAAAAGGGTAGCAAAACCCTTGCCATGCCTTCCAGACCGTGTCGGCAGCCCCTTGTGGGGTTGGGTTCCGGTCGGCTAGGCCAAGCTGAATAGGCCAGGCCATGCAGTTAGTGGGCCAGCGACCCGACCAGCCCCAAGAGCCCGACCATGTCCAGATTCAGCCAACTAGGCATTTATGCCAGTTTGCGGGATAATGGGGTTTTTTGCAGGCCGACAACCTCTTTTGGCAGCCGACCAGCTTTTCAGAGCCATATAAAAGGGCAAGTGCTGTTCAGACAATAAATTGTCAATCATAAATGAGAGTTTATCATCAGAATCCAAGCATGTATGCTTAGGTTCTTGCTTGTGCATCCTTACAGCCCTACTTGTGCTCTCAGCCCAAGGCAAAGAAGCTGAGTCTCTTTAGGAGTATTCAGCACACCTTCCTTGAGTCTCGGGCCGGTGTATTTCTCTCGAAGATAGCTTCCAAGTCGCCTAAAGCTTATGCACAGTTCTGCCCAGTGTTTGGTCGCTTTGTCCTTTCGTTTGGTGGTCAGTCAGTCAGTTTGTACACTCAATCTTGTGGACACAGTTCAGCTTGTATACAGCTCTCTAGAAGAAGAAACAAAGCAAATACTCCTGCTTGTTGTTGGGGGGGGGTGCGCTTCAGCGGGTAATTCGTGACCCCAAATTGATTTGGGACCCCATTTGGTGTCGTCTCTACTACATCTATTTTCAGATTCATGTATGCTGTTTTAAAGGATTGCTAAAGACTCACTACACTCACGTTTAAAGAAAGGCTTCGTTGTTTCACATGGTCCTTGCTCAGACATTAGAGAGCCCTAGCTTGATGACGAGGGCAACATACTGAGCGAAGGTGACTTCGGCGAGTGCTCCGACGGGCACTCTTCTGATGGAGATGATCCTAGCAAGAGCTCTGATTTTGATAGTGATCACTTTTCCATCTAGCCTCCTCCATCTAGATTCTAGTCCCAACCCTCCAGCCTCTCTTTTTTGTGCACTTCTTCTTGTACTACCTGCTTCTAGAGCGCCTCGTAGTAGTGTATGACTTATAGCCTATGTATGTTTTCAACTTGGTTGTAATGGAATTTTGGTTTGTGACAACTTGTTTTCTCTTTGAAATTGAAAATACCTAAGTTTGTAAGTATTTTTTTAAAAGACCGTATTTTATTGTACGATAAGATTTTTTATATATCATACCATATTTTAGTGTACAGTATTGTATCGTACGAACCGAATTGTATCGTACGAAACAGCTATGATCGACACTTGGTTTGCTATTGGTGGTAGGCTAGCACATTGTCTATAGGCCTCCAGTTTGGCTTTTCTCACCTCCCACATGTACTACTAGGTAGCCCCCCCCCCCCCCCCCCCCCCCCCAGAGAGCGGCCAGCCACGGGGGTGGAGCTCAGGTGTTCACTGTGTGTTTTATCCCTCCTTGTGAGGTGAGCTTTGTAGCCTTATGGCGTTTTCTCATTAACTAATAGAAGGATCGTTTTTCCAAAAAAAAAAAAAAGGCCAGCACATTGTGTGCGGTGCAGCCACCCCCTGGAGTTGCAGCGGCGGCACCTTTGGGATTACCCCAAAGCACACCATGTATGGTCCGCCTTTACACGATTGGGAGATTTTCACCAAGTATCATCACATTGGGAGCTGTTGTCTGAGTGATTGGGACAAGTCCCACCCTCCACTATGAGGAGGTAGTAGGAGGGCAAGCTCTCGGACTTCCACACTGCAGGATCGACATAGTTCCCACTTCCATTACTTATCGTTTGAGGCTTGGTGTGGTAGAGGTGGGAGATCATTATAGCAATATTTCTGCATGGCATATATGGCGGGCCCGTTGCAGCGAGGCCATCAAGGGCACCCCCCCCAAAAAAAGAAAAAAAAAGAAAAAAAGAAAAAGAAAAGAAAAGGCGAGTCCATCAGCGCTATATGGATCGATTCCATTCACAATCTTTGCAACGTAGGCAGCGAGAGGCTTTCTTACAAACTCTTCAATGTTTCCAATTGCAAGGGCCCACATTGTGTTGTCTAGTGTCCTCATAGAGCCAACGCACCAAGTTTCCCATTTCCATCCATGAATCCAGTGCGAAACCCTCATGTCATTTCTTATGGAGGCACATGTTACAAATGAGGATTCAAACATGCCTTCAAGGATTGTCCCAACAACAAAGTGACAGTCACCCCAGTGGCAAGAGTGAGCCTTCAAGGATTCTCCCAATAGAGTGACAGTCACTCCAGTGGCAAGGGCATGAGCCACTTCGACGAGTGTGAACTTGTTCAGTGTATAAGGAGGACTTATTTTTAGAGTCCCTCTTAATGCCATCATAAGGCTCCGAGAGACCTTTTCGTTTTCATCGATATTTGGCACTACAAGCCCCTTGTTCCCCCCCCCCCCCCCCCCCCCCCCCCCCCCCCCCCCCCTTTCTCCCTTTCAGTTGTATGAGGTAATTCCCTCTAAGAGCAGCCAACCATGGAGGGGCTACCCTCCCCGAGATTTTCTACACCTTATTTGAGGGGTCTTGAGCTTGTACATATAGCCTATGGCTGTTTGATAGTAACTAATAGAAGGATTTTTTCCGTGGTAAAAAGAGTAGCTGCAGGCGGTTTGATGGTATGGGATGCTACGGCCGGGTCCTGGCTGACTTACGGCAATCTGGACCTTAGGCTCAAAGGTGGTTCTGGTAGGGAACCTATGGCTAGGAGGAGAGTGGCTAGCCAAATTCTATCATGGTCATCTTCTCGGATTTGTCGTGTGCATCTGGAGCCCGGTTAGGGTTTTTTGAGATATGAGTGGCTTATGGTTAAGAGACAATATATGGTGTTCTATTAAATTTATGGTGAAGTTATGTGGGCTCATTGGCTTCAGCCACTCGTTCTTGAGGCATTTGTCTATATGTTAGAAGTTGTCTCAAACAATCATATGGCTTTATGGTATGGGTGGTGAATGCAAAACACAACAAATAAGAGTTTACACATTACTGCACGTAAAAATTATTTTCAAAGTTTAAACATATGCCCCTAGCTAAGCATTGCATATACAAAAAGTTTACTCATGACTAGGATTATCAGCTATCAATTACTATTTTATACAATAACCATTGTTCATTGGTTTAAGTTCTTGTGCAGGATAGGTCTATGAACTTTGTGGGCCTTGATCATCTATAACCGACAATCAGTAGGATTAGCAGAGTAGTCCGATTCATAATCCCCTTGATGTGGTACATACACATGTGATATGTCAGCTAACAGGAAGTCTACGGTGCCTGGAAGGGCAGTGGGCTAACCTAAGCTTACAATGTTGATGGATATTTTCTAATAGACTTTATTGATATATTCAAGATAGCTGACAGAAAAGAAAGTTATATTGTCGTCTTCGAAATACTCAATGGGTCAATGAGACCAAAAGTTGTACAAGAATTCCATGTGATACTCAGCCATGAAAAGACTAAAAAGAAGCTAAAAAACTCATACAAAAGTATAGACTAGTTGTATGTCAATCACGTCATTGTCGTAATCATCATAATCATCATAGTGAGTATGTGGATACATGTGACACTAACATAAGCAGAACCTGACTTCCCCTTAACATAAGGACCATGCAAAGTAGTGTTTCACAAGGGAATGACTGACTAGCAGTTCACTGCAAATGATCCTTGTGCAGGTTGAGAAAGCTCTTGAAAGCGTGGAAGAAGAGGCTATTCAGTTTTACAAAGAAGAACGTGCAAATATAATTGCAGATGAACCCTCTGCTGTAAGGGATATGATGTAAGTATATTTTTCAATTTCAATAGTTGCTGTATAACGATGGTGCTATGATTCTCCATTTTTTTGTTGGGGATTGGAAAAGCGATCGACTGCCAAATTATCATTAGCGTCTTTGAAAGGGGAAAAGGGGCGGGGGGGTTGGGGGGTGGGGGATATGCGGGCACGCTGGGCGGGGATTTTAGTTACATGAAGATATATGTTATCCTATTGGCATGTGATGGAAGTGCGATTCAAAGTTGTCTCTAAATCTATTTTAGGTTTGCTTTGAGGTGAACCCATCCTTTTTTCTTTTAATTTTACTTTTTTTCATGCTAAAACTTCTTAGAGATACCGTTGAATGCCAAGAAATGGAAGTTGTATCAAGAAAGGCCCAATTTCGCCCTAATTAGCCAAATTTCCCGTTTGTTCAGCCTTGATCTTGCAAAATCAAGGCCGATTAGATCTTTGGCATCCTGTGAACATTGAGGTAGCCTATTGAAGATCTTCATTAATTGGGGACTTCTAGCCATAGAAGTCAGAGTCGTGCTTTAGCTCCACCTCAAGTCAACAACAGCTCACGAGGTCATTGTGCAGGTAAAATTTTATACTGAACAAATATCAATTTGCAGACACTCGCAGGTACAAAAGCTTGGGGGTTTGGCCAAATTGCCCTTTGCATGGTAAACTGAAGGCTATGTCAGTAACCACCATTTGGGGATTTCTCAATTTGATGCAAAATTGGCAAAATTGAGCGAGCTGCTTTGGTTGGAATTCGGGGGTTTTTCAAATTGAGGTCAAAATCAGTATATTGAGCCTCTTTCAGTTGCGAAAATTTGGGGCTTTTGTGAAAATTGGGCAATTATTTGCACATTGAAGCAATTGTAGTACGTAAAAAATGGGATTTAATACGTTTGGAGCATGTAATAGGGGATTACAGCAGTGATTTGTCACTAATGTACACACATTAAGTGTACTTGGACAATTTGGTGTAGCTTTATACTTGCTTGAGGTTACAAGCAAAAGATTGCACATGACATTTGGTTGCCAACTTGCCTTGTAGTACACATTGGTGCTTGGTTGTCTTGCAAGTGTATTTTGTCTACATGGCTCAAAATGCTACAGCTGTATTTGGTGTGCTCACCTAGGAGGACAAGTTGGATGGATCAAACTACTCCCTGTGGAGTTTTAAGATCCGTAACTTGTTGGTAGCCAAAGGGCTTTGGGGCATCGTGTGGTGCCTACACACGCCCACTTACCATACAACCAGCAACACCTCAAAGGGGAGGTGCTCTAAGAGCTCTTGAAGTAGAACTTGCTCCCACACAAGAGCAGAAGAGATGGGACTCTCTAGGGATGCACATGCCATGTCCTTGATAGCTCTTTTAGTGAAAAGGTCCATTATACCACACATTCGGTCTTGCAAGACATCGAAGCTTGCATGGGACACTTTGGAAGCAATGTATTAGGTATGCAACGAGGCAAGAGTTGCCTACTTGAAGAGGCAATTGGATCTTCTTTCTATGGATGAGGGTGACTCCATGTCAGATCACCTCACCAAAGTGAAAGATTTGCAGGAACAATTGCTCAACATTGATGAGGTTATCTTAGACAAACAGCTGGTCACCAACACTCTAAATTCTTTACCACCCTTCTATTTGGCTTTTCATACCTCTCTTAACCTCTCTATGAGAGGAGGTGCTAATCCCATCCCTTTTGAAGAGTTGGTGGGTTTACTCTTGCAGGAAGAGCAAACAAGAGCAAACCTATCTAGCAACCATGGTGGAGACAAGGCATTTACAGCCAAGGATAAGGGTAAAGCAAAGAGCTTTAAATATAGGGGACACCAGTCTAGTAAGGCTGGTCATGGACAACCCTCTTCCGGTGGTTAAAAGTTTGACAAAGGGGATGCAAACAAGCCTTTAACAAAGGGCAAATGTCACTACTGTCATAAACCTGGCCACTACATCAATGAATGTAGAAAGCGGATTGCAAAAGAGAAGAAGAAAGATGCAGGCAATGGACTAGCAGACTCTTCTGATGACAAAGCAGAGCAATCAACTAATGTAGTTCAAGAAGAGTATACTTTTTTGGTCACATGCACTAGTGACACACCAAGTGCTTCAGGGAATGATATGTCTTGCATTGCATCCGACAGACAGGATGTATCATGGTATTTGGATAGTGGTGCTTCGAGCCACATCACTTCATGCAAAGATGTATTTCAGCACTTGATTTATGATCCGAATGGCCGCATTGTATCATGTGCAGATCATACCACTTATCCAGTAAAGGGAATTGGCAATGTCATACTTGTTGCAGCCAATGGTGCAAATATATGTATGACAAAAGTGTTGTATGTTCCAGGGATAAATAAAAATCTGCTTTCTGTCTTAACCATAAACGACCAAGGTTTAAAGGTTGAATTTGAAGATGGGAAGTGTTTGGTGAAAGACCCATCAAAGGGTTATGAAATAGTCACTTCCGGAACACGATACAATGGCTTGTATAAGCTGGACAACTATGACAAGCCTCCTTATGATGCTCATGCAGTGGCTGCCCACACTCCTGCTATGCATGATGCATAGCTTTGGCATGCTCGTTTGGGCATGTAAATTTTTGGAGTTTGATGCTTTTGCAGAAGCATCATATGGTTGATAATATGTTGCCTCTTGAGTCTCCCAACGAGACATGTACGTGAGGGGTGTATTTTGAGAAAGAGGCATCGTAAACCATTCCCCAGGGATGGAGCTCTTAGAGCTGAAAATAAATTACAGCTCATACACAGTGATGTATGTGGTCCAATGCGGACACCATCCATAGGGGGAAATCTTTATTTTGTCACATTCATTGATGACTACTCAAGGGGACTGAGGGGCAAGAACCTTGGTTGAGCCACGCGGAGCAGCTCCCATGCTTGGGTTCTTGGGCGAATGCTGTTTTTGCTGCCACTGAGGCCTCTCGCGCCCAACTGAGGCTCTGCCTACCCTGATCGCCACTGGACACCGACATTTGCTCTCGTCTCCACTCGCTGACTGCTGCGCCCCGCCTTGCCGTGCTGTTGATCGCCGCCATCATCGTCAGCATCTGCTGCGCATGCTCTTCACCCAGCTGCCCACGTTACTCCTTGCACCACCTCTTGCTGCTGTCACTGCCTGTTGGCCATCCTGTGATCTCTGCCACTGGCTGCATCCAGTCAGCTTGCTTGCTCAGTTCCACCAAATGGGCTGCCCAATTGATCTACGAAACCTTTGCTGCACAGTTTTTCAACATGGATCAGGCCACCTCATCCATTATCTACTTCTCTGGAACATTGTCAAGGGAGTTGACAAGAAGTCTGAAATGAAATGAAATGGTTACAAACTGAGATCTATGAATAGATCTATTATGCTGAATATCCTTCTCAGAATGAGAGAGAGATGCTGAATGCTGATGGTGAACGACTGTTCCTTTCTCCATTGTTGAGGTCCACCCTTGGATGCTGGCTTTCCTCTATGTGGGAGGTAGGAAGATGACTGAATGCTGTCTACGATGTTGTCTACTGACTATATGCTGACTGTGCTGCTGATCTCTCCTTGCTCCCTAGGAAGGAAACGCTGAGAAGAGAGGAAGATGATTGATCTGAATGCTGAGTATACTGATCTGACGACTCTCCTTGCTCCCTAGGTAGGAAACGCTGAGAAGAGAGGAAGATCTATCAGATTCTATGGAATGAATAAGGCGATTTACATATATATGCTGTATTGATGCTGGTCGGTTAGGTTTGTTGGTGTCGGCCAGGTGTCTAAGACCTCACAACTGCCTTAAATGCCTTATTAATGCTGTTGGCTGTTGATAATTGCTGTCGGCTAGTCAAAACAGGCCCTGACCTGATGTAATGAATGGTATTAAATGCTATTAAACGCTTTGTGCTGCTGTGGAAGCTGAAACAGTCCCAAACTCAAGCTACACATGCTGTAAATGCCCTGAATAATACGTGATGTCCTGAATGTTATCTGCTAAATGCTTATAAATGCTATGATATGCCATGTCACTTGTACTCCTAAACCAAATCATGAGGTAGCAGGCTAGCTCACCTCCCAATCGCGAGCGACATCCACCACTAATCTTCTCTGAGCAAAGGCTAGGGCTTCCTGCACATCCTATAGGCTTATGTCTGACTATGGCGTCCCATACCACCGAAGCCTGCCCGTAAGCCGTTGACACGCCAACCTACGTATTCGTCGTGTGTGTGGCATGAGCATGTCTGCTCTCTTGGTCCAAGCCAGGCCTTCAGTCGTGCATCCACACAACTGTGTCTCATAATAACCCAAGCTCTCACTTATATAGTGATAACTATGCCATAAATAGCTAACTTGCTATAAACGGCCATTAAGCTTGTTTATCAATCCAAGAACCCAAGCCAAGTATTCGCTCGCTAATCCCTAATCTAAGGGTCCGCTAACCTTGTTCGATTAGGTTCCTAATGTGCAGATGTGTCCAGGTACATAACAGGATTGGTGGAGTGCATGTGGGAGCTTTGACTTTGTGGGCATTGCTTTGCCAAAAACCTTGTTCGATAGTAGCATTGATCTATAAGTCTGGAGAACCAGGCGTTTTTGAAAACTGTTTTTCTAGAAGTTTTTGAAACGTGTTGCACAAATGGTAGAAGTTTCAAAAACGTTTCACACGTACGTGCATGGGGGGGGGTGTCAAAAAAATCATATGTATGCTGTCTCTTTTATGCCATAAAGTTGTACAAAGCATGAAAGCTATGAAACGATCAACCTCAAGAGTCAAGACAAAAGATAACTATGGCTATAGGTGTCGGCCCTTTCCTTTCCATAATTCAATGTAAAAAAAAAGCTAATTAAAGAAGCGTTTCCAATGTTGGAAACATTTCGTTTCCTATAAAAGGTAGGAAAGATGTTTCCTTGCTACTATGCCCTGCACTACTACCTCTCCCCAAAAGAAAAGTTCCTTCCATTAGTCAAAAGAAAGCATCTGTGGAAAGCAGACTACTAGAAAGTTCTTTCATTTAGTGCATCAAGTTCACTAGATTCATACCTTACATGAAGGACCCTTTGTGCCGTACTGCCTCAATTGTTAGATAGACATGTATGTTCCATATCTATGTAGGTGGAATCAGACCATATGTCTCAAATGACCATATAGTTTTTGTTAGGGTTAGGGCTGCACACAAATTGAGACACACAGCAGCAAGCACCCTCTTAGAGAGATGGTGATTGATGCTCACACAAAGAAGATAGCATACAATGTGTGGAGCTTGGGGGTTGATTGCACAATATCAAAATACAATAAATGAGTGGTGTCCTTTCACACCTAGCATCCAAGGGGAAAAACCCAAAGGGAGAAAAGTGCCCTTGGTTAGTCCATGTTCACATGTGGCACTACTCATAGCATATATGCCAATAAATCCCCCTTGTAGTGGCAATGTGAACCTGTACAAGTTTTGTAGCAGATCACTCTCAGTAGGAGAGTAAGCCTAAAGCTTTGTGGACAGCCTTCAAACTTCACGCCTTCGACAGATCTGCAACATTGTCTTGTGTAGAGCAGTAAGATAATGAGATCTCCCCTGCATGAATCCTCTTCCTGACATAGTGATAATGAATCTCTATGTGCTGAGTATGTGCATGAAACATTGGGTTTCGTACTACAGCTATAGCACTACGACTGTTAGTGAGTATGGTGGTGAGTGTCTGCTGATACTCACGAAGATCAATCATTAATCTCCTCAGCCATACACAATCTACTGTGGCTGTAAAGGCTACCCTGTACTTAGTCTCACAAGTAGATGTGGCAAACAGTGGGCTGCTTTTTGCTCAACCATGATATGCATGAATGTCCCAAAAAGAAACAATTTCCCACTGGTGGATTTCCGTGTATCATAGTCATCAACCCAGTCAGAATCACTGAAAGCATGTAACTGTGTTTTTTTACCTGGGTTGTGCATAAAGTTGCTACACTGGGAAACCCCAAATTGAATATCCGGGTGTTGCATAAGTATATGAGGCAGCCCACTGCTTGGCTATAAACACTCATATCAAAAGGCTCTCCAACATCATACATGCTCAATTTCAGCCCTGGCTCCATTGGAGTAGAGATGGGCTTACAATCTTGAAACCCAAATTTGTGCAACAGCTTTTGAATGTACTTTGATTGGTGTTCAAAAATCCCAACATCTGTCTGCACAAATTGTATGCCGAAATAATAATGCAACAATCTTAAATCTGTCATCTCAAATGACGTTTGCAATTCAGCTTTGAATGTTGAAATTTTATCCATATCATTCCCAGTTAGCAACATGTGATCCACATAAAGAATGAGCATAATCAAAGTGCCATGATCTTCTTTCACATATAGGGTGCTCTCCTTTGGACTATTGCAAAATCCCTGCATGGTCAAATAAGTATGTATCTTCTCATACCAAGCTCGAGGAGCGTGTTTGAGACCATAAAGTGCTTTTCGAAGCTTGCATACTTTGTTTTCATGACCATGCAACACAAAACCAATGGGTTGATTTACATACACTTTTCTTGCAAATCCCCATTGAGAAAAGCTGATTTCATGTCCAATTGATGAACTTTCCATCCATGATGGGCAGCCAATGCAACAACACATCTAACTGTGGCTATACGAGGAGTGGGTGTGAAAGTCTCATCGTAATCAATGCCTTTTTGCTGGGCATATCCTTTGGCCACTAGCTTGGCCTTGTACTTGTCAATGGTACCATAGACCTTCTTTTTAACTTGTAAACCCACTTTGTGCCAATGGGCTTATTGCTAGCGGGCAAGTCTACCAAATCCCAAGTGCTGTTTTTATGGATAGAATCCATCTCATTTAGCATGCCTTGCATCCAATGCTCATTCTCATGAGCCTCTTCAAATGAATCTGGCTCATCTGCATCACAAAGTGTACTCATGCAAGCAACATCTACATGTTCTCTTGCATTACGTGATCTAGCCGGAATCCTACTACCAAGGGGAGCTGAAAGTTTTCTCTCCTGTAAAGGACGGAGCAGCTAACGAGGCACAATTTTAGCCTCTTCCGTTGCTGTCCGCTCTTGCTGCATTGCTTCTTCCACATTTTGAGGTGTAATGAGCTCATTCATGGGCTGATTTTGAGTACCCAAATACTGTACATTAGGCAAATTTGATGGCTGATTTGTTCAGCCATCAATTCCCAACGGGAGAAGTTCTTCAAAATGTTGAGTGGGCCTGAAGGTGGTTGTCCAAAGAATTCAGCTCCGAAATCCTTTGTGTGGAAGGATTAAAGAGACGGTAGCCTATAGTGCCATTGCTATAACCCATAAATATGCACTTAGTTGCTTTGTCATCAAGCTTACCTCTCGATTGTTGAGGTACATGTGCATAAGCTATACATCCAAAAACTGTAAAGTGATCAACTTTAGGTTTCCTTTTGTGCCGTGCCTCATATGGCGTTATGGTTTTCAATGCTTTGGTAGGGCATCTATTCAACACATGTGTAGCACACATTATTGTGTCCATCTAGAATTTGTGAGGCAAGCCTTTGCCTTTAACCATGCATCTAGCCATTTCCATCAAAGACATGTTCTTTCTCTCAGTAACATCATTTTGCTGAGGAGAATATGGCATCGTGCATTGATGCTTTATGCGTTTTTTTGCCATAAATGCTTTGAAAGCAATGGACATGTATTCCTCCCTCCTTGATCTGTATGAAGGGTCTGCACTTTGCAACTTGTTTGATTTTCAGCTTGTGCCAAAAAATGCTGAAAACATGCAAATACATCAGATTTTGTCTTCAAGGGATACGCCCAAGCGAATCTGGAGTAGTCATCAACAAAGGTTACAAAGTATAGGTGCTTACCAATAGATGGTGTTCGCATAGGACCACATAAATCACTGTGCACAAGTTGTAATTTCGGGACAGCCCTTGTTAATCGATCTTTTGGGAATGCATTTCTGTGCATATATGCATCCTTCACATACATGTTTTGGTGGGAGCTCTACATGAAGCATGTCTTGTACCCATTTTATGCCTTTGCAATAGCATCAAATTGCCATAATTCACATGCCCAAACGTGGCATGGCACAATTCTGTCTCGTGCATGGCAGGTGTAAGAGTGGTAACAACATGAGCATCATGTTTTCTCCTGTCAAACCTATCAAGCTGATATAGAGCAGCTGCTTCCGAAAATCCTGGATCTTCGTAAGATAATCAGCCAGACTATCACCTTCATTCATGTCCAAGTTCTCAAGGTATTTCTTGAGAAATGCAACCCTGGTCTCATTCTTTTCCTGGTACATGGTTTCAAGTACATCCCAAGCTCGCCGTGAGGCCTTGCAAGACGGAATATGGAGTATGATTGATCGCTTTACTGACAAAGTAATCAAAGCCATCGCTTGGGCATCGCGAGTATCCCATCTCTTGTGAGGGAGGAGTGGGCACTGCAGCTTGTTGAGCACCATAGCCAGGCGTGTTAGTTGCTATGTCGACAAGGCGTACATCTTCACTGGACACTAATCCCATAATCCTTTGGCCACAAGAAGATTTTGGACCATTAAACTCCAGAGAGAGTAATTACTGCCATCCAATTTGTCCTCTTGGAACAAAACTCCGAATATATCGGTCGCATTGCCAGCCATTGGTTGAACTCTCTTTACCGAGAGATATGCAAACACGTTCAACCAAATTTATTCTAAGAAGCACGTGCACGTAAAATTTCAAACGCACCGGAGTGCAATGCCAGGCAACCATAAAGTCCCTTGCAAATTTTTTGCCCCAAATACAAGGCTTCAGATAAGCAATGCTGAAAATCTCCCAATTTCTGAGCACCAATGGGCTGATTAAGGTGTGTCATTTGCTCATAATTCACAAATGCCCCAAAAATTTGTATACCAATGAGCTTTAATTGTGCAATTAAGCACTAATTTTAAGAAAGCCCCAAATTTCTCTATGTCGTGTAATCGTAATTGTGAAAATTTTGAAAAAAACTCCAAATTTTGAAAAATCCCCAAATTTTCCGGAATCTTGCACCCAAATGTTGCCTTGCACTACTGCTTGCACTTGTTTTTTGCAATGAAGCAAGAAATGTACAAAAGCCCCTTGAATTGAACCAAAAAATCAGTTACCTATAACCTTGATTTTGCAAAATTTCAGGTGGGCCAAGACCTTGAGGCAAGACCTTGTCGGCGGCGCATGTAGGAGCTATAGGTGGTAGACGGACGGGCCCTCGGAAGTTGCTGCAATTGGCTCAGCATAGCAGACGGGCGCGGAAGCTGCTACAGTTGGCTACGGTGAAGATGCAGCACAGCAGATGGGTGGGTGTGGAAGCTGCTCCAGTCGGTGCATGCGCAGAAGCTGCAGATGCAGTATGTGGCGGGTTGTTACCAGTTGTAAGGCGGCGACGGTGCGAAGACTGGGCGACTAGGAATTGGACAGCTTAGCTGACGATGATTGGGCGCCGGAACGTTCATGGCGATGGAATGGGCATCCTATACTTTGCGAAAATTTTGCCCTTGCCACGTAAGCCACAAGTGTGGCGGGGCTCAGCCAGCCACCATCCATTGTGGCGCGAGTGCTGCTTGTGGGCTGGGCGGTGGTGGAGCCCTCGGCACTAGTGTGGCTGGGATTGGAGGCTGAAACTGGTTGAGGAGCGGTAGGTGGGTTGCGCAGAGGTGGCTGAGGGCGGCCTTGACGGGGTCAACGGAGCAGCGGCTGCCGGCGATGGAACAGCGGAGCCGTGGCCGTCCAGAAGCGCGCAGAATGTCGGAAACTCCAGGAACACCGTGCAAAAGGCTACAACCTGCTCTTGTACCACTATTGGGGTTAGGGCTGCACACAAATACAGACACACAGCAGCAAGCACACTCTTAGAGAGATGTTGATTGATGCTCACACAAAGAAGATAGCATACAATGTGTGGAGCTTGGGGGTTGACTCCACAATATCAAAATACTATAAATGAGTGGTGTCCTTTCACACCTAATATCCAAGGGGAGAAACCCAAAGGGAGAAAAGTGCCCTTGGTTAGTGCATGTTCACATGTGGCACTACTCATAGCATATATGCCAATAGTTATGTTACTTTGTGAATAGCTGTGTTCCTCTTCTAATTGACTGCTGCTACCTTTTTCAACATGAAATCACTGAGGATTAAGTGCAATATGAAGTGGACTAATGGAGGGTAGAGTTTCACCAAACATGATTTTTTTTTTGTTTTTATTTCATGCCTTTCGACTATGGTGTTGTTAAAGCTGTTAAGACATCAATTTCATTTTCTTTTTTTGCAATTCTCTAACTTCTTTACTATGAATATGTAGGTTTGAACAAAGTGAGCATCTTGAAAGAGAGCTGGAGCAAATGGGTGAACAAATTAGAGAGACAATTGAAAACATTAACATGAGTCAGGTGCTGTGCTTGCTTTTGAAGCAATTTTTGTCGTTTTGTCAGTTTATATAAAAGTAATTTCTTTCACTGTGTTAGTCAAATCCAGAAGGAGCACTATGACATCCTGTTGTTGCATCTTGGTCGAAGCTGTCGGTTGTTTGCGACATTGGGCCTCACTCTACAATGTACATACATGGATATGAAACAAATACGTCTATTCCTTGACTCCCAGAAAGTGAAGACGTCCAGAATGCTCCGATCTTGAACAAAACCTGTTTGAGTATCATGAGTCAAGTCTGGGGGGGGGGGGGAGGGGCTGAAGTCTCCGGCTAATGGCCTTGGCCAAAATCTTATAGGCGGTCCCGAGGAGGGTGATGGGTCTGCACTGCTGAATCTCCAATTTGTTGCCACTCTCCTTAGGAATCAAGTGAATCAGATTCTTTAAAAGTCTCTCTGGCGTGGCACTTGTAGTCATAATCTCGTTGAAGGCTGCTCTAAGGCCACCTTCCATAGGATCCTAGTGAGGAAGAAAAAAGGAGATTGGAAGCCCGTCCGCTCCCGTATCTTCTTCGGGCAAACGAATAGAAATAGGCACTGGTCAGATCACCCTTGGTATGTTGGATCCACCCTTTTTGTTTTTTGGATGGGTGATTTTTAGTGAGTGCATGTGTCAATGGTCCTTGCCCCTGCTGTGGGCGGTGGCTGCTCAGATCATGTGACAACTGTATGTTCCCTTGTTGGGTCTGCATGTTGAGCAAATGCATTTTTTGGTTATTCCTACCCTTTTCACGAGGTTCAAGTTTCCCAAGGGTTCAGTGGCATTCTTTTGCACTGCATTTGATCTAGTGGTTGTCGAATTTGAGGATGTGGCTGTGGTTGTTTTGGTTGCCAAAACTGGCGCTCAGCTGTGGAGGTCTTGTTCTTTTAGTTGTAGGGCATCAATTGAGAGTGGACTATTTTGGGGTGTATTTATTTCATAAGCCTTGTGAAGATTACATGAAGAGCACTTGCTGATGGTGGATTTACTAGAGTCTGAGCTAAGTTTCCAGAAGGAAGTGAGTCTTGTGTTATAGGTTCCTTTCTAATTGGTCATACTCTTTTTATGCTTGTTCAAATCTACCTGGCTTGATTGCAGGTGGGAGAATTGGGCTTGGCTGATGGTAGTAGCCCCATTGATGTCGTCGTGCGGATTTTGAATAATCAGCTTAGTTCACTGGTTTGGATCGATGATAAGGTAAGCTTTTCATCAAAGCTGGCAGGGCAAGTAGAGCAGGAAACAACATATAAGTAAAACTTTGGTTTCCTTTTTGGTGACTGGTGCCAGGCAATAGGAAGGTAGGGACAATTTTTCATCCAATGAATTGAGTTTTGTAAGCTTTTATTTCCAGGCAGAAGAGCTCTCCTCAAGGATACACAAATTAATGGATCATGGTGCAACAGCTGACAAGGCTTGGATAAGCTCAAGATTTCGGGGAGCATAATGGGTCTGCAGACCTCACAAGCCTTTTATAACAGGAAATTCAATCATGTGGCACGCCATCCTTCTTTTTTTGGCCCTTTATCAATACAAAAACATCTCTTGAAATAGCTTGTTGACGCTGACTGGTTTAGCATGGTTTTAGGGTTTCTGTACAAGGGTTTGTGCAGTAATCCCATCAGGTGTCTAATGAACTGGGCCTTTTTGGCATATGCTCCGTGTCTTTTATTATATTAACCCACGCATGCGTTTTGGACCACACGTAATGCTTCATGTAGAATCACACTCTTATGTTGACACATGCAGTGTATCTGACCCCCCTTAACCTGCAAGACTTATAAAGGTTGTTGTTCTGGTTACCGCCAGTTTGCTTGTGATGAGCTACGTTGTATTGTGAGAATGGTCACAATTGAGTTACTTGAATTCTACTTTTGCTGTCTCAAATTTATCCGTTGAATCTGATTTCCTTTTTTCAACATTTTTTTCTTGGAGAGTTGTCGTTACACGTGCTTGATAATTGTTTTGCATTTTGTAGACTATAGTTGATGGATGCCATTTTAGGCAAGTCTTTCACTCATCTTCATAAATTATAGAACGATAGAGTAGACTAAGGTACAATTAAGTCAATGGTTAAAGACGTGTGTAGTGTCCTTCTCTCTTTGTACATAAGCCAATTTATCTACATTCTATAGTACAAAAGCCAATTTATCCACATTGTAAAGGACTTCTATTTACATGATTAAGATTACTCTTTCCTTCTTGTTGTGGATTCTTGTTGCTATTTATTATGGCGCGCTCTCATTAATTTGCACTTGCCTTCGAGTTTGGGAATCTTTAAGCTTTTCAATGAGCCTTTGCTAGCTGAATATGATGAGAGAGAACTCTCTATAGCTTAAGATTGTAGTCGATGGAATGTTAAATTGACCGTTGAGAGGTTCGCATAAAGAGAAGGTTGAGAAATCGACTTGAAAAAGTGAAGGGGTTGGAGAGTGGGGTTATGGTTTTGACATTATGAGTCCAAAAGGAAGGAGGCTATTTCTTGTGGGCTCCCGTTCTCGGTACCACATCCATGTCACATTACCACACCGCACCCACATCCAACTGCACCCACACCCTGATGGCGTATCATAATCCCCGGCCGCCCGGCCGCGCCCCCCCCCCCCCCCCCCCCCCCCCCCCCCCCGAGCGCGCGCACAGACAAAACGTAACAAGATGTCATAGAGATTATCTTTCATAGAGAGAAGTCTCCCAATGGATGTGCCACGGACACGGACAGAGAGCCGTTAGCTAGCCACCCTCACAGCCCCGCCCAGCTGGCCGATTGTTATGTGCCAGCTTTTGTCGCCTGTGACATCCGTCTCCTGCTTTGCTCTTCCAGCCACGTACCTTCGCCCATGTGTCCACGATTGCGCCACCACCCGCCCAGGTATATGCTTAATCACGTGCAATTAAAAGCTTAATTAAAAGAGGGATTAAGGATTAAATATAAGAGGAATTATTATTGCGTAATCAAAGTACTTAAGATTTCAATCCACCATGGGAATTTGGAAATTGCTTATGGCCTGTAGAACAATAAACGAGGAACCATTAGTGATAGTATTCTAGGTGACACACAGATAAGCGGACCGTTTAGCCTTGTCCAAGATTTTTGCATGGACTTTGTAGATCCTGCGATGGCAAACTGGTAAGACAGTTGTATATCATCTGTGTAGATCCTTATGCAGCTAGCGAGTTGTTTTCCACAGGCTGCATCAGACACCTCCTCAGAGACCATCATTCAGACTTCGATTCCCAAGCTGTTTACCACAGGCTCATCATCATGTCAGAGACCACATCGAACCCCTCCTCAGAGACCATTCAGACTCCCACACCAAGAAGAGGAAGGCTCTAAAGGTGCACAGGCCGCAGGAATACAAGGTGATTGCGATACAGAACTCTCCTCTGGGTTAGGCAGGTAGATTCACAGCTGCATCATTAAGTCCATGCAGAAGGCGGAGCACAAGGTCATCTGCCACATCGAGCCATGCTAGGAGATTGTCAGGTGGCCAGAGGTGATGATGTACATGGACCGCTTGGGTTAGGGGGCCTTGAAGCACTTCCTACATGGGGATCAAATCCCTCCACATGTATGAAGTTATCCCGTGGTGGGATCTAGAAGACGGGCTCACCACCGTCATCTCACCTTCGTCGGTGTCTGGCCTTCCACTTGCCTTGAGCCATTGAACCCTATGAGAGCAGGGGTTGGTCAAGGATGTAATCGGTAGTCCCACCAAGTGGGGCAATATATCTAGTCTTGAGCTCTAGGGGTTGGTCAAGGATGTAATCCATAGTCCCACCAAGTGGGGCAAAATATCCAGGCTTGAGCTCATTATTCCTACCGGAGCCCTCACTTTCATGACAGGTATAACCGATGCAACCTCTAGAAGACGAGCTCACCACCAGCATCTCACCCTGGAGGGTGTCTGGCCCTCCACTTGCCTTGAGCCATTGAACCCTATGGGTTGGTCAAGGATGTAATCGGTAGTCCCACCAAGTGGGGCAATATATCTAGTCTTGAGCTCAAGGGGTTGGTCAAGGATGTAATCCATAGTCCCACCAAGTGGGGCAAAATATCCAGGCTTGAGCTCATTATTCCTACCGGAGCCCTCACTTTCATGACAGGTATTATCGATGCAACCTCTCCGTCCTTGCCAGCGTCAAGCAAGGTCACATGGTCAACTGGGCTGACCACTTCCACCATCAGCTCCAGGGCATCTGTGCTAACCAGGTTGAAGGATTCTCTACTATACAACAGTTGGGAGCGGCTCCCTCCCCCCTACAGATGCCAGTAGAGTGCCCCCATGCTTGGCCGTGATATTCCTCCACCCACCATCAACTCCCCTACCTCACACTGAGCAGCAGAGTAGGAGGAATCTTACAGAGGCTAGGATTTTCTAGAAAGCACTCTTCTGAAGAGAGGAACGTCTCCTTCCCGTACACACACCGCACACACAGGAACATATTCATGAGGCAACTGGAGGCTCACGAGAACCCATGCCAGGTGCGGCTCCCACAAGGCCCGTCCCCATTACCGATTCTGTGCAACATGAGAAGAGGGCAAACACCTAGCACAAGCCTTTTTTTTGACCCGGTGCCAAGGCCAAGAACACTAAGGATACCCTCCATGAAGAAGATTTCAGCTCCCAAGAGCTCTTCACAGCCACCATACACAATTCACAGGGAGCCATGCCAAATGTCCCTGCTGGACTCACGTCTTTGCTACAGGAGCTCCTGGGCATTGTCAGCAGTTATATGGATCACCAGGTGGAGCTGGCCAGGGCAACCCGAGGCTCTCCTCTCTCAACGACCAGCTGCAAGAACGTGCACTTGAAGCCTTAGCACAGATCACCACCTAAAAAGAGAGAGAGGTGCTACAACCTGAGCTGGAAGGAGCCCAAGCCC
Source organism: Cibotium barometz (assembly GCF_041138505.1). NCBI lineage: Eukaryota > Viridiplantae > Streptophyta > Polypodiopsida > Cyatheales > Cibotiaceae > Cibotium > Cibotium barometz. Next base: position 56,703,888 of record NC_141052.1, on the reverse strand, counting down.
TGAGGAGCTAAGATGTAGTGGAGCTCACATACATGTAGGAGGCACAAGCCGACATAGACCACTTGGCCAAAAGAAATAACTGGCCACCACCATAGATTATCTTCACAATAAACTCTCGAAACAAAAGAAGATCTTTGCCAAGACCCTGGCCAACAACCCTGGCTGACAACAAAAGCTCCATTTACAATCTTGAGGAGAAGCTTGCAGTCCCAAATCCCCCCCGCAAGACAAACATGCCACTCCCACCAATGAGCACAAGGTGGATGCGCTCATGGGGGCTTTCACCAACCTCCTCAGCTTCTGTCTCTCTCTCTCTCTCTCTCTCTCTCTCTCTCTCTCCCCCCCCCCCCCCCCCCAAAACCACCTGCCAACATCCTGGAGCTGTCCACCACAGGAGGTCCCTGCAGCTCATCAACCTCCTCAACACACAATATTTTCATTGACAAGGAGATGTCTTCTGTCATTTTTTCCCAGATCTCCCTCACCAAACCCACCACCATCTTCAGACTTACATATCAGCCCCTCACAACTGAACCTTAAAGCATGGTGCGTTGCAGAACCCTCACCTACTCTGATAGGCTGGACGAGGGTGAGTTCACATTGAGCTCATCATCCTTAAAGGCCTATTCCATTTCCCTGTCCCCTCGATCCTCATCCAACTGGATCAGGGGGCATGGCTAGCACTCACATGATGACACCTATGCACACTTTGGTGGCAGAAGCCAGTACCATCTACCCTCCCATCAGCATCCTTGTACTACACATAGTCTGGAAGCAACTCTAACATAGACCGTGTTCAACAGATGCATCTCTATGCATCTCTTCAACACAGACCATGTTGCCTTCCCTCAGGGCATCACAGATGAAGAGTATAGGGAGGCACAAGCATTATGAGTTACGAAGCCATCATCATTGCAAAAAGGGAGAATGGGGAGGCAGAGGACATCGATAATGAAGACAAGGATGATCGTGCTGCTGATGACGAGGACATCCCCATTGGCTCTAAGATGGGAGGCTCCAAACTAGGACACCAAGGCTCTCCCACACGGGAGGAAGATCATCATTGAAAGCCCCCTCTATAGGCTTATTAGCTGTTCCAAGCTCAAAAGCTACCTTTCATGAGGTCTCACAACTACCACCACCCCCATTCGTAGGCTTCCCACCTCCATCCACCACTGCTGCTTCTACTTCCACCTCAAGAAATTATTTTAAGGTTTCAGAGCTCAGGCTTGTGGTCCTAGGCAACCCTCGCTCCTGCCTTCGCGTGGCTTGAATGGAGGAGGGTGTTGGAGGTAATTCGAGCATGAAATGTACTGGAAGGTGTGCTAGATTATCCCATATGCAGAAACATGGGAAGTAGAAGAGCCATATATAGGCTAGAGTTGCACCTTGTCATAGGTACCTCCGCTGGCCGATATTTGTGGGGGGCAACATACCAAGAGGTGGGGGGTTTACTGCAGTGTCCGAGGGGGGGTGGTGTTCGTGCTCGTGGTGGCTGCCTCTTGGTGGTGGATTGTTTGGTCTTGGGTTATGCTTAGACGTGGCAGCGCTATTGTCATCAACTGGCGTGATCTATTAGAAAACAATGCAGAATATTAGAGAGTTTGGGGGTGGATACTCCACTCACTCCCGAGAAGAGACCAACCTTATCACTAGAAGTGATCCATATCTGCTTGATCAAGGGCTACCTTGAGAAGAAAGTTCAAGGCTTGGGAGGACCACAAGAAGACCTTATAGTGGCTACAAAAGGACTCATGCCAACACCTGCCCCATTTACCCATGACATGATGGGGTAGCAACCCGCAACCTATTTGCTGAAGCACCACTTGTGCCACGAGTACTGTGAACGCACGGCACTACCTTAGAGTCAGCCCCATCTACTTCTTCCCCACCAAAGCTACCAAGTGAAGATCCCGAGCGAGGCTTCAATGCTCTGAACGATGAGGCACTTCATCAAGCAATATGACAGAGTGCTAGATCCTCGACATAGTCACTACCATCTGCTTTTTTAGGCTCATCATTATCCTCTTGGTGGAATTCCCCTGATTTGCATAGGCTCAATGAAGGTCTCCCTTTGATATTAACAAAGACCGCAAACTGAACCAAACCCTTGGCTGTTATACGTGAGTGTCCTGACCTTTAAAGACACGTTCGAGAGAGCTTTTTGGATGTCCTACAAGACCTTCCATCAAAATACTCAGTACCAAAAGTCATGCTATGATTTCTATTGGGATCACTCCATCGAGTGACTTGCTATGACACGTCGAGGATGGAACCACGATTAGGGACAGGGATATGTTAATGACAATGGTTAACATTACTTTGGACACGCAGCTACACCTTTTTCCCACATTGTTTTGTATCCACACAATGCACTTCATGTAATGATTTTGGGATATCATCGAGCTTATGAAGTGTGTTATGCTAGTTGATCCATAATTACTCAACGTGTGTTATGCTGGTTGATCCATAATTACTCAACGTACAACATGTGTAATGCTGGTAGCCTATATGTAGAAGATATGCTCATTCTAGTTTTTAGCCCCTTGGTCATTACTTGAGTGGCCGGGCATTGTAAATATGAGGCATGTATGCAAGTCATTCTTTAATGAGAATACACATAATCCCATTATCACAATTGAGTCTAGTCTTGTGCTCTTGAGGCTTGTTTGCTTGCTTGTGTGTATGAGTCTAGTGTTGTGCTCTTGTAGTGAGGGTTGTTTGCTTACTTTGCTTTCTCTTTGTTGCTTGCTTTCTTTGCTAGTGGATCATGTGTTTCTAGTCTTAAGCTCTTGTGGTGAGGCTTGTTTACTTGCTTTGCTTTCTTGCTAGTGAATTGTGTATGTGAGTGCATTGAGTGATGTTGCTTGCTCTCCTCTTCTCCCTCTCCGTCTCTCCCCCATCTTGCACTCTTAGGATTGGCATTGAGGTAGAGATTGAGCTAATTTTTCAAAGATATATATTTCCAGTGCATGGTCTCTAAGCGAGTAATGCAGTGCATCGCCTCTACGCAAGTAATGCAGTGAGTGCATCGTTTCCAAGCGAGCAATGCATTCCTCATTTCTTCTCCCTCGTTGAAGGCACACGTGTTTCCATGCCCTTGCATAAAACCAACAAATCTTTAAAGATTGTGTGACCTTGTGCATCTTTTACATGGATGAGTACATCGCCTGAGCAAAAATCTCTAGAGTAAGATTTTCGAGTGGCTATTTGTTAGACTCGTGTAAAAATCATTTTCTCAAAGAAATATATTTCTAATGCATAGTCTCTAAAGTAAGTATCGAGAAATGATACATATTTTACACAATATTTTTGAGTGGTTGGTATAAAAAAATTAATTTCCTAAACTATTACCAATATTTAACTTATATTCATGATAAATCTAGTATCATAAGTTACCTAATCTATATTGAATACATGTCTAATTTCTACCTTTATGATGATAACATAATATATGACCTAACTAAGAAAAATTTATTTGATTCATACTAGGGCAGTGTGAATAAAAGAAGTTGTAGAGTGTTTTAAGTAGATTTATATTGTTTACATAAATACCTTATTCTAAAGAAGATAGAGAACATCTAAAAAAGAAAGTATCTTATTCAAGTGGATTAAATAATATTTTATATAATTTTTAAAATCTTATCCTCAAAAATTATAATTCAAAAATAAAGATTAAATCATAAATATTTTTAATTAAAAAATCACATTAATATTTAAAAATAATTAAGAGAAATTATTTTTATAATAATAATTTATGATATAAAATTTACACAAAATATCACTAATATAAGGTTAATGCCTTTAAAAAAATAGACAAGTTTTTTTTTGAAAAAATCTATCATAAATGATGAGATACATAAATTTAATTCCTTTAATATTTTTAAATGGCCTTGATTTGAGTGATTGAATGGCTATATTTGGACACTAAATGTAAAAGTAATTGCTACTTTGAAAACCCGTAAACCTAGTTTCGCTAGCAACCTAGTTTCGCTAGCAACTATGTTTAAAGAGTAGTAGTCATGCATTTTTTTACCTTGAGGCTTTGACATGCAAGAAAAAGATACCATTTTTTGTATGGAAATAACATGCAAAGAGAAACATTTATATTGGTTTTCTATGAAAAACTTGATATAAAACTCAACAACTTATATTATGCTTTCTATGTCATAAGTAATATTCATATCTAAAGAAAACTTCTACTTTTAATTATCTCATGCATAATTTTTCTACAAAAAATAAGGTTTGAGAAGAGATGAAGGGCCTCTTAGAATTTATGGAAAAAGTCATAATTTTGGGATTTTATATCGTATTAGGAAAATGCATAGTGTATATCTTTTTAAGAAAGGAAAGAATGAGAAGAATAGTTTTAAGGAATTCACAAAAAGGTTTTGACAAGAGGTAAAAGAGCCTTGGAGAACATTTTGAGGAAAGTTGTAATGTTTAGTCTTCATTTTGTACTTGAGTCTTTACTTTGTATTTGAACACATCATTGTGTATATTTCTTTGAGAAACTAAATAAACCAAAAGAGTAATTTTTTGTATAGCACAGCTTTATATCAAACATTATGTATTTTTACTTGATTTAATGATCCAAGGATAGACAATTATGAGGACAATGTGACCATATGGTCAAATTTCATTCTTGACGGTTAGATTTTCTCAGATCTCCATTGTTCTTAAATCGGATGCTTAGAAGTTTTTACTCAGAAAATGTTTCCCCCTCTTACATTATGAACACTAAGGTCTAAAATGAAATCTCTTAGACAGAGGATAGTTGCAAGGACAAGGGGATTGAAGGTAAAGAAATAGTTGGATAAGAGTATAGAAATATGTAAGAAAGAGTACGTAAGGCATGTGGGTAAGAGGGCAAGAATGTATGCAAAGGGTGTGGGTTAAATGAAAGAGAATACATGGGTTGCAAATAGTGATTTTTGCTATAGAGGACCATATGGGAAATGGTTTAGGAGGGAAAATTTTACATGTTAGGGAAAACAATTTGAAAATTTTAATGGTCTTTAGCACCCATAGAAAAGAGGGCCAACCAAGGTGAAAAGGAGAGTTGAATAAATCCATACCTGGTTATAACAAATAGGGGGAATAAGCCATGACTACTTATGATAAGTAAAGGGGCTAGAGGAGCTAGTTGGAGGACTAGGGGACCACTAGTGGAATAACGGGGGCCTAAAACATAGCTTCCAAGTTTGTACTCCACCATCCCTGTCCTAATTTTCCCTAATGAGTTAAGGAAATAAGGGTAGTGTGTAGATTGAAGATAAATTCCCAACAACTATACTCACAACTCAATATTGCACCTTGTGGTACATTGGTATGGATGAGGGCTATATATAGTATTGTTCATAGCCCCACTCGATGTTCTTCCTTGAAATATTCATGAAAACATAAAAGAGTTTTGTGAAATAAAGAGCAAGGCAAGAGAGGAGAATGGAAAAGGGTTGCTTGGTGCAATAATCCTTGTTTACATCTTGGAATATTTAAATCAAATAGGTCTTGTGCCATGACTAACCTTTAATAAAGAAGATGAATGAATGGTATCACATGTGTTGAGATATCTAGTACTACGAACATTGATGACATGCTTGGGTGATAGCTTTCGCACTCACGTCACTCGTTGGGTTGCTAAGATTATAGGAGATATGTTGCTAATGGTTTACAGGCTTTGTGACAGCCACTTAGGTGCACTAGAGTTAAGGCCTAGTCATAGTGCCAGCTCATGTAGTCGGGTTCATGCTAGGTCTAACCTCTATATGTTATAGTAGGAGAGTGCTTTCCCTTTTAGTATGTACTCTTATGGTTGTAGATAAGAGAAAAGAATAGAAGAAATTTCAGCCATCCATCTCTCTTTTGTGTCTGTGTGTTCACTCTTGCAAAGAGCTCAAGCTCATCCTCTCTCCCACATTCTTCTCATGGTATTAGAGTGCCAGTTTATGTGAAGAGCTCAAGAGATAAGCAAGAGGCAAGCAAAGGAAGTGGTGCATGGGTAAGTAAACCTCTATAGGTAGCTACTAGGCGAATATGCACAATATTAAGATGCACTATCACATCTTTAGGTGCCCTTTGCAGTGAAGAAAAGGGGCATTGTATTGTGCAAATAAGGTTGCAGAAGCTTTATGATTTTATAATTTATATTTGAGGCCATTTGAAGCCTCGTTTTGACTGTGTAAGTTTTTTGCATGTACTTTGTGGAAGTGTTAATTTTGACTGTCTATGCCTAATTTCTAGCTCAGCGCACAAAGTTGCAACATAAGTTTGGTTGCAAGATGGTCAGTGTAGAGAATCTAAGATTTGTAAGTTGATGGTGGTGGATGTATGTTGTGTGACTATTCTATATACAGTTACAATATAACATGTTTACAATATTGTTGTAAAAGTGTTGGAGATTGCAAGTCTGCTCTGTAAGTGTAGAAGTTTTTATAAGCACTATTTAGTAAGTTGCTATATAGGTAGTAAAGATGTTTGATAGCTTGTCTCAAATCTTGAGTGCTGAAAGTTGGACAAAAATAATTTCGAGGCTTATAAATTCAGGATGATGGAAAAGGAAAATTGGGAGTTCATTCATTGACCTTGAATGGTCTTGTAGAAGTTCCAGACCTCCATTAGAGTTCGAGAGAACTTTCTTGATTTTTTAAGAATCCTCATCTGTGTGAAGATGAATATTGGGGGAGGTTCATCCTCTGGAAACTCACACGAGCATGCCTTCTACTCATTTACAACTAGAGGTAGAGGCAGCTCGTCATCTAGAGGACGTGGTGGTGGTTACTTTGGAAATCAAAATTAAAAGCAACAGCAAGAAGAAGAAAATTAGTCTCATGCATTTAAAAGAGGCCACTTTAGAGGTAGGGGGAGCCAGAGAAGGCTGAAGTGGTTAGCAAAGAAATCAAAATACAAATAGCATGGAGTGCTATTATTATAGCAAACTAGGGCACATTTCAAAGAACTCTTTGTAAAAAGCAAAATGATATAAAAAATTATACATTTGGATGTATGGGGAGACCGACCAAGACTGCAAACAATTACAAGTTAGAGGTATTATGTTATATTCATTGATAAAATCACACCACAAAAGTGTGCGTTTACTTTATGAAGTAGAAAAGAGAGGGTTTTTTTACTTTCAGAGATTTAAAGACTTAGTTGAGAAGGAAAAATGTATGCACATCAAATGCCTAAGATCGGATGGTGAGGAAAAAAGTAGGGAATCAAGAGGCAATTCACATGCATGTACACTTCACAATAGAATGGTATTTGCAGAAAGAAAAAACAGGCACATTACAGAAGTTTCTCGTGCCTTAATGTCTAAATAGGATATACTAGATGATTTTTGGACTGAAGTAGTAGTAATCATTATTTACATTATGAATAGGACTCCCATTACATCTATTCATGGTCTCTAAATAAAAGTTTACAACCATAAAACCAGATGTTTCTCACTTGAAAGTGTTTGGGTATATTATATATGTGCGTGTTCGTGAGATGAAGTGAGAATTAAGTTGGATCCAAAGGCAAAGAAATGTATCTTCATTCGTTATGCATCGGAGCAGAAAGGTTATAGATGCTATAACCCTACCACTCATGAGTTTCAAGTAAGCGGAGATGTTATCTTTGAGACGAGATGAGTAGCTGGTATGCACCACTAAAGGCAACTGAAGATGTAGATGTAAGAACTAATTATTAAGTCCCACATGTAAAGCAACACTCACAAGTGCTTTAGTGGACTTGGAGATTCCTCTAGTAGTGGATCTAGTGTTAGTCCATGGTCACACAGGTTGAGGATATATGAAAGGAATGTAGATGCATGAACTCATGGTACTATAGGTGCTCGTACATATGTGTCATGCAAAGAGAAGAAATAGGTAGATCAACATTTTGTGCATGATTTATCAACAAGTCACTCTTATGTGGATAGTGAATCTAGTGTCTCCGAGTAGATCCTTGATGAGAAGCTTGGCATTCCATTAGTGGTTATTCCTGGTGCATTGAGAACCATGGTTGTTTTGAGGATAATTGATAGTGATCCAAGTGTATGCAAGTCTACTTGAGGTAGATACCTTGTTGAGAGGTTGAGATATATGGATATACAACCCATCACTATGCTTACATGGTTAAAGCAATACAAGAGATAGAGATCACTCGTTTTGAGCAAGCACTTAAAAATCAGAAATGGAAAGATGCCATGGATGAGAAGATGGTAGCATTAGATACAAATGCGACATAATAATTAGTGTCTTTGCCTAAGGATAAGAAGAAAATTAGATATAAGTGGGTGTACAAGGTCAAGCATAACTCAAATGGATCTGTGAATAGTTATTAAGGCAAGATTAGTTGGCAACACATGAGATAGAGCCCACTTATTTTGAGCAGGTACTTAGAAATTAGAAATGGGAAAGATGCCATGGATGAGGAGTTGGCAACATTGGATACAAATGCGACATGGAAATTAGTGTTTTTACCTCACGAGCGATAAGAAGAAAAAAATTAGATATACATGGGTGTACAAAGTCAAGAATAACTCAAATGGATATGTGAATAGGTATAAGGTAATGTCAAGCATAGCTTAGAAGGATTTGTGAATAGATATAAGGCAAGCTTGGGTTATGCGCAGATATATGGCATAAGCTATGAGGAGTAAGAATATAAACCGTGAGAGCTATCATTGCTAAGGCTACAGAGCAAAGGGTTGGTCTTTAAATCAGATGGACATAAAGAATTCGTTCTTGCATGTTGATTACAAGAAGAAGTTCACATGATGTAGCCATTAGTTTTATGAAAGTGATGCACATCTAGATTTTGTGTGCAAGTTATACAAAGCCTTATATGGTTTAAATCAAGCTCCCAGAGCATAGTCAAGCAAGATCGGGGAGTATCTTATTACCATTGGATTTAGATATCTAATGCAAATATGTAAAAAAGGTAAAAAGAGGAATCATGTTATTAGTAATTTATGTAGATGACTTGATTAGCGCTAGTGATAGCGATGTTGACATACATGATGTCAATATGCTTTTGAAGTAAAAATTTGAGATGAAGATTTTGGTAAGCTACAAAATTTTCCTAGTATAGAGGTGGTGAGATCACCTAATGGAATTTGTTATTATAGAGGTAATATAGCTTGGACATGTTGTCCAAGTATGGTATGATATAAGCTGTAAGCCTATTTTACTCTACCATTGGAGTAGAACACTAAGCTTTGCATAGATACAGGTGAGATGTTGGAGGACCCCACTATGTAAAGGCGCATTATGGGTAGCTTGATCTATATTACCATTATTAGGTCATATTTGAACTATGCTATTAGACTTGTGAGTCAATTTTGTAGGCCCCATGGAAGTCACACTTGGATGTAGCTAGACGAATTCTTAGATACATAAAGTCCATTGTTAATTATGGACTTTTCTATGAGGTTGGTAGAGAGATACATCTACATGGGTATAGCTAATTAGGCTGGTAGTGTCTCAGACACAGGAGATCTATGAGTAGCTTTATGTTTTCTTTTGGGAGTGCTGATATGAGTTAGAGCAGCAAGAACTAATCGACAGTTTCTTTTTAAGTACAAAGATAGAGTATAGGGGTAGAGTACTCAAGCACTGTTATGGCATCTTATGAGGTAGATTGGTTTTAAAAGCTACTTGGTGATATGGGTGAGCCCATGGATAGGGCCATTGTTATTTATTGTAACATGAGTAGCATGACTAGAAACCTAGTCTATCATGCTAGAACAAAGCACATTAAGGTGCGGTATCGTTTTATGAGAGAGAATGTTCTAGTAAGTGATGTGGATTTGCTATATATCAGCATAGAGGATCAAGTGGCTAACATCTTCGAGAAGGCTTTGGGTACAAAGAAGCTTCGCAAGTTTAGGAGCTTAAGGGAGAGTGTTGAGATATCGAGCTCAAGTAGTCCTACAAACATTGATGACTTGATTGGATAATAGCTTCCACACTTATGCCACTAGCTTGGTTTGTGAGATAATGGACGCTGTTAGGCTGTGTGACAACCACTTTGGTGTACTAGAGTTATGACATAGTTATAACACCATTTTATGTAGTCAAGCTCACACTATGGGGACTGACCTTTGTATGTTATATTAGGAGTGTAATTTCCCTTTTAGCATGTACTTTTATCTCTTTATGTTATGGTTTTAGAGAAGAGAATAGAATAGAAGAAAATTTAGTCATCTATATCTCTTATGTGTGTGTGTTTTACTCTTGTGTATGTGTGTTTGCTTGCAAGGAGCTCAAGCTCATCCTCTCCCTTGCATTCTTCTCAACATGTGCCACATATGAAGGGATAATTTAAAAAAAAGGAGAATACATTTTTTCTCCTAAACAATTTTGTGATGGAAATACATTTTATCTCCTTAAAATTTTGTGGATGAGAAAGTGAATAATAAATATGAAGAAGGAAAAGAAGGGTAGAAAAGAGAAGATAATTTAAGAGGGCACATAACCGCATATGGAATACCCAAAATTCTTATCGATCCTTCCAAAGGATTGTAATATTGGATAGAGATTTAAGAGGCCATGGAGCAAGCTAAAAAGAAGGGAGAGGTGGTCATGAGAGAGGAATGGGACTATGCAAGGGGACATAACTACCATATAAGTAAATATTTTTATATAATTGATTGAAAATGAGGGAGAGGTGGTCATGATAGAGGAATGGGAGTATGAAAGGGGATGTAACTACCTTGGAAGTAAAAAAAATTTCTGTAAGAGGATGCAACTACCATGTACGTGTAAAGTTGTTTTCTACAAGGGGATGCAACTACCAAGTAAGTAAAGCCTTTTTCTATAAGGGGATATGCAAGAGGATATAAGTACAGATCCTACTTTGACAAGATGTGTTGAGTGTGATTCTTCATGATTATTGAAATTTTATTGGGTTATAGTATAAATTTTATAATGTAATGCAGTTGGAAGGCTGATTTTTTGGCACTAAGCGTGTATATTCTAAGACGTATACACATGAATAATGATTATGGGGTGTAATTGGCAAGTTTTGAGAAATATCACAGGTGTGCATTCTGAGAACCTGACCACCCCCGAGCCCAAGGGATGCACACATGAATTATAATGTACATCATACCTTTACCTTGATGTCCCATACCATCAAGAGGTATAACTCCAATCCAGTAGCATGTAGCTATAGTGTGAAATGGTAGGTGAGTAGATATAATCCTCTTTACAAGAGAACATCATATCATAACCTAGTCTCAAGATAACATAGCCTAAGCCTCAAGATAACATAGCCTTAGCCTCAAGATAACATCAAGAGACCATAGCCTAAGCCTCCCTTGAGTGTGCCCCCATGTCCCTATTATATAGGAGGGCCCTCAAGTGACTCTTGACTCTCCATCTCCCATGTGTGACGCTTGGATGCCTGACCCTAACCTTAACCCTTAAGGTTAGTCCTAACCCATGCTCCCATGCTCACAAGCCTAATGTGGGTTAGCCTCCTAGTATATGCACACATAATGTGCATATAACAACGATGCCCACCAACAGATGGAAGAAACCCACTAGCTTTGATTTCAATAAATGAAATTGATGGGCCATGTCATAATGATGACGATGATGCATCCACCTCATCAAGTAGTGGAATTAATGGGACATGTCACCATCTCATCGTCATAATGATGAAGATAATGCATCCACCTCATCAAGTAGTGGAATGGGGGCTTTCATTTAATATGCTAGGCTTAGATATAAGCTATTTGTTGAAAGGATGCATTAATATGCTAGACTTGGATATAAGCTATTTGTTGAAAGGATGCATTAATATGCTAGACTTGGATATAAGCTTTCCATAAATTAAGCTACATTATACTATGATTGTAGAAAATTAATGCTAACAAAATAAGTGTCAATAATGCCTAATAACGTTGTAGTGTTTGAGTGAAGGCAATGAATTACTTGCTAAAAAGTTCAAAATTATTGATGATAAGATTTACTTGAAGCAAATAGTATGTGTGTGTGTTGAATGTTCTAGAAATTTTAAAAAGTATTTTGTAGATCATTTTCTAGTCATATAAGATTCAACAAGATTTACTAGAAAGTTTTTTTCTAGACTAATGAGGGCTATCACTAAGCATTGAGATTTAACAATACTTATTAGAAATTTTTGGCTTGGGTTGAAGAGGGATGTTATTGAGAATGTGAACGAGTGCTTCCATCACCAAGGAGTGAAGTTGAATCAAATAAGGACTTCTAGAGAGTAAAAGCCATTAGATATTTCTCATAAGCAATGGAAATAATATGAATGGTTTTTACTACTAGATTACCACTTCTAAAGTAGGCTATGATACCATCTTTATGGTGGTTGGTTAGCTAACCAAGATATCTCACTTCCTTTTTATATGAAGAAGACAAATGGAGCATTAAGGGTTGTTAAAATGTGAATAGAGGAGATATTTAGACTTCATCGATCACATACGAACATTGTCTTTGATAGAGATTTATAATTCACCTCTAACTTTGGCAAGCTACTTTCAAAGCTATTGGTCCTTAATTGAGAATGCATATCGCTTTTCATATGTAGATATATGGAGAGACCAAAAGAGTTCAAGTGTTAGTAGACATGCTTAGAATGTACGTAAATGAAAGGCACACACATTGACAAAATTACTATCATTGGTTAAATTTTCTTATAATAGCTCCTAGTATGTATCTATTCTTTTGAAGTGCTTTATAATAAAGATTATTGTGTGCCTTCTGGATGCCTAGGTAAGCCAATATGCACAAAAGAAAACCCTCATACTATCCAAGCTAAGTCTTTTGCCTTCACTTTATCTTTTGGTTCTATGGATCTAAGAAAATGAGGTTTGGTGACTAAGACCAACAACCTTTGTTGTTGCAAGCTTCCAAAGGCATTTCTCTTTAGTGCTTAATCGAGATTAACAAAGAAAGCTAGGAGAGAAATCCTTTGATTGTGATCTAGATGTGGTAGTAGATTGTTTGGAAAATCATGTGGAATTGGGAGTCTATTGTACTTCATGGGTAAACCCATGACATATGTTGTCATGAGATCTGAGGTGGATCTTCTATTAAAAAATTTCTAACTCTCAAGAAGGGTTTCTACTTAGCTATGTGCACATCCAAAGACATTGTGTATGACTTTGTTGTAGAGGTGGCATTAGGAAAATATGTATTTTGCTTTTTCTATGCCATGGGACCTCTGGGGAGGAACTTCTCTCATGTTATCTATGGGTTACTTTCAATGAATTATTACTTATGTATCTCCAAAATTCACATTCATAGCATTGTGAATATGCTTGGCGAGAGTGATTTTTGTTCCTAGGCAACAATACCTTTTCTTTGGAGTAGATGTGAAGATTTGTTTGTTGTGGAATGTGGAGCATCAAGTTTTGGCATTTGTGGTCTAAACATGGGAGCAGGAGAACCGGTGGCTTTCTCCTCATTCCTTAAGGATTGGATCTAGACACGAGAGTGGGAGGTAACAAGCAACCGATGGCCTTCTCCTCATTCCATAATGATTGTTATGGGTGTAAAAATATCGAGAAATATGTAAGGGATTATATGGTGAAGATGGATGCCAATAAAAAGAAGGAAACGATGGCCATGCAAAAGAAAGAGGAAAAATTGGTAACTTAATGGAGAACGAAAACAAGTGGAGGCAGATATAAGAAGGAGAACTTGGAAGGGTGAACACATAAAATGCCCAGATTGTTGACTTGCCTTCCCAAGACATGGAGGGGCTTTAGAAACAGAGCAACGATGGTGACACTTTGCCTCTTTGTTGTTGCCAAAGGAGGCTCATGAGGGGTTCTTACCCATGTGCCAAACTCTTCAAGAGGATAAAATTGAAATGGATGATGGCCATGGGGATATCTCTAGTGAGATGTCTAGGGAGGAGTCTAAGATGGAGGTTCTCTCTTGCTTTGACCAAGATAAGTCATACTTTTGGAGAGTGGGAGGACCCCCTTCGACCTGATCATGCAAAAGCTCAGGATCCCTGCCTAGACAAAAGCTCACAATCCTTGCCTAGACAAATGAGTTGTGAAATGTTTACCTTTTGACATCATGATGAGTATGCTTGAAGAGGATTTCTTGGCTAACAATAAGATTGGTAGATCTCAACTTTTTTTATGTGAGTGAGATTAAAGTAAAATGGACATATTAAGAAAAATATTACTATGTGCATTCTAAAATTTATAAAGAAACATCAGAGAAGATGAAAAAAGAGATGAAATTTATAAAAGTATATGCATGAAGAATGCACAAGACATGTATAAAAGATATTATGATGAGAATCAAATACTAATAGAATTCAAGGAAAAAGAAATGGCATTCTTGAGAATAAATTCTAGGAAGAGTAATTTGAAATTAGACAAGGATAAGAGATTTTATAAAAATGCTAGTTTGTAGAAAGTTCTTATTTAGAGATATGGTAAGCTGGCTTACTTACTTGAAGCACATTTTTTTCCCTTTATAGTTTTTTAGGAAGGGGATCATATGTTTGATAAAGATTTGTAAACGCTTTCATCTATAGCCTAGCTTGTTTTGTACATTATTACAATCTTTCAAACAGCCTTCATAGAGTAAGTTCACTAAGCTTTTCATGTATGTATTTTCTTTAAATTTTGTTTTTTCTTTCACATACTTTTTCAATATAAGAATGACCTCTATGCATAGGGTTGTATGTATGTATCTTCTTTAAACTTTGTTTCTTTCACATCCTTTTTTGATATAAAAATGACATCTATGCATAGGGTTGTATGCATGAAGCTCCATGCATGTGAGCTTTGTGCATAAGAGTTTTGTGTGAACTTCATGACTCCCTTGTAGGTTGAGGCTTCTACAATCATGTAGTTACACTATTGGATCCTACCATGTGACACCGTTTCCATCTCAGGTGTAAGACTCTGATACTACTCATTGTCTTTTACAACATGGCACCCTCGTGTGCTTCATAACTCCCTTGTGAGTTGAGGCTTCTATAATCATGGTAAGCTAGCTACACTGGATCCTACCATGCAACATCATTTACATCTTGATTAAGACTCTCATACTCTCATTGGCTTTACGACATGGCACCCTTGTGTGTGTTGGGATTTGAATTTTATTTTTTTATATGCAAGTTCTATGCATATGATCTATGCATGCACTCTCTATACATATAGCTTTATATAGAGCTTATGCACACAAGCTCTATAGATTTATGCAATGCCTAGAGCTTTATGCATAGAGATTTACGTCATAGAGTATCTTCAATTAATCAAAATTTCATGGTATTGAGAATTTGCAATCAATTTCAAGGTAAAAAGGCACATGAAAATCTACTATTCATGAATAATGCTAGAAGTCAAAATGTTATCTATTATATGCCAAAAAAATGACAAAATGTATGAAAAAATTTATAGTGTAAGATGACAGTATATATGGCATAATAAATGAACAAATTTTGGAATAAGAATTATCAAATTTTGTAGCACGTGAAATGACAAAAAATATGGCATAAAATTCATAAATTATATCACATAAAAAATAGCAAAGTTTATGACACAAGAAATAGCAGTACAAAAAGAATGGTGGGTGTGGAAATGGCATCTTAAAAGTTCCATTTATACTATAAGAAATGATAATTTTGGGGTACCATTTCCATGAAGATTTGTAGTAGTGAAATCTCTATGCATAGACCATAGAGCATAGAACTCTATGCATATTCTCTCTATGTATAAATCATTATGCATCTGCTCTCTATGTATAAATCATTGAACGCTATTGCAAGCAAACTAGGTAACATTTCATGAAAAAATGATAAAATTTAGTATCTCATAAAAAATGATAAAATTTAGTATCTCATAAAAAATGGTCAATTTTTAACCTTTTTGGAACGTGGTCTATGCATGTGTACAACACCAACCAAAAATAACAATATTTCGGACACTGCACATTTTTTACAAAAAATTAGATGGAATAAAAGACTTGGTTCTGCTTACTTTTTGAGATTACAACTGAAAATCTAACAATAAGGTTTAAAGTATATACCAAAATAGAGACCATTTGTAATTTCCATCTTCGATCCAAAAAAGAAATTAATATAACTCTAAAAAAAGGAGGTATTTTCTAGACATACAACTCATGGAATATTTATGGCTCCTCCTCATCATTGCTACCTATACCATCACCATCACTAGTTGGCGTGCCTTCCCCTAAGGAGGTAGACGAGGCATCCTCTTCATCACTATCACAAAGACATTTTTTTCTTCTATGTGTACATCTAAATCTAAGACTCCTTGGGTTTGTTGTCATGTTAGCACACCCGAGGATGTGTTACCAAGCTTAGAGTTACTGAAGCAAGGGATTTTCTCTTATAAAATAGAAATGGTTGACTTTCTAAAGTAGCTTGCTTTTGTGAGAGTAAAGTTATACACCAAAATATCTACCTCATCAAGTGGTAGTACACTAGTGTAATGTTATTTCCCCTCTTGCGCTTGCCCTTTACTTTTGTTGTATTTACCATTTCTAAGCTATACTTTCCCTCAAATTCATTCGCATGAGTTGTTCTCACCCACAAATGCATTGTTAGTGACAATGTATACTCGCCAATTTTATCTTTATTAGTAGCTATTACCTTGCAAGTCTAGAATGGATGTTTTAAAGCATCATCCTCAACTAGGGTAGCAACAAGGGTACCCTCCTTTATGTCTTGTGGATCACCACTCTACATCTCTTGAAGTCTTGTTCGCATTTCTTTTGATCGTCTAGATCCTGTGTACATCTCTCTTTCTTCCCCATAAAGAAGTTTATCGATCTCTGCTAGAATTGGTGTTGCAAAATAAGTGGTTTTTTCAGCAAATATTTGGCCACTCAAAAAAACTAGCTAGATTCCATGAGTTATTGATATTCCTTTCAACTATTTCTTCTTGTTGTTCAAAGAACTTGTCCCACCATTTTACATCTTGCTCTCCTACATATTGCTTTGCCTTGTTGATTAGCGATCTTCTCTTTGCAATGCACCTTGGAAGTCCATAGCATGACCTACCTTGCTTGCCTTCTTTTCTTCCTTTAAGCTTTCCAAGGGTGCCATTTTTAAAGCATGAATAACCATGTCTGGAACAAATTTGAGAACTTTAAGGTCACCTGAAGAAATCCACTTTGCATCCGTAGAGAAAATCTTTCCATACAATAAAGTTTTCCCACTTTCTTCTGTATGCTTAATCAAAAAGGCATGTTGATAACTTAGATCGTTCAACTGCTCCACGTACCTCCTTTTTTCTATCCTTGGCCCATTAACAAGAAACTTGAAATCTATTGTCTCCTTCAAATTCTCTACCATTGGCTTTGGTGTGTAAGCTTTCTCTATAAGTGTCATCATGGTCTGCAAAATAAAGGCATTGTGGCGAGATATTTTAAAAAAAAAACATGCTAAACATCTGATTGATATGGTTATGAGTGTGACCCATAAGTAGAAAATTCACTTTCACTTTCTTGAACACCCCTAAGGAAACTAACATGCTTAGGTATCTAAGAACTATTTGATTCTTATTCTCTCTTGGAATGTTATCTTTGTGGCAATGCTCCTTGCTAATTAGATCACATGATGAATGATTGTGATGGTTAGATTTGGATCATTATGAATATTTGGATATGTGGAAAAAACCCTCGGGTGAACTTGACCATTTTATACAAGGCAACCAACCAAATGCATTTGCACAAGTGTGTATTCCGTAATGTCCTTAGGTAACCTAGCAAAGTGAGGCAAGAAATTTTTTTTTTGGGCCATTCCATTAATAGCTAGCCCAAGATACTTTTTTGGAGATGCAAAACACTTTCCTCTATAATCCATTTTCTTTCTTCTTTAATTTTCTTGCTCTTCCCTATGAATTCTCAAAGCATCCTTGACTATCCTTAGCTCATTTGGATCACTTGCAACCTTTCTTCTAGTTTTTAGCTTTGCACACATAGTGCACACATCCATTTGAACTTTTCGTGAGATAGTCATGTTGGCAAAGAATGTTTTCCATAGTGTGGTAAAATACGAGTAGCTTGCATACTGCTCTTCTTTAGTTGTCATAGCATCTCTTTACAATGAGAATACCTTTGACCTTGTAAAATTGATATTGCATCATCTTTTGTAATAGATGTGTCTAATGCCCTGTTCATTAGAGTGATAGTAACCCTCTCCATTTAAGTTAAACCTAGCTATTGTCAGCATACATTATGCGTGATACTTAAAATAACCATGAAGCCATGTTAAATCATTTTTCCCTGTTGGACCTATGGATAATAAAGGATCCAACGGCTTTGGTCTTCTGCCCTATTTTTTGGTCTTCCACTTCACTCTCTCAAGCCATACATTTATAAGACTCAACCTTAAAGGCTATCCTATATACCAAATCAGAGCCAAGGCTATATTCAAATTTGCCATGCCAACAAGGTATTAATATCCCACAAAGAAGTGTATCTTGCTCTCCACTGCTCATGTTAAAATAGCGTATTCGTAATGCCTTTAATTTTTTCAACCCAAACTTTGCTAGACATGGTTGCTTGCAACATTCTATTTTAACGACATCCCTTAAGTGTCTCTTTGCACACTAGAATGTTTTTTGCTTCAACCCATGGTAGGTCTTACCTCGATACATTGGAGATGATGTTAATTGCTCAGTGGTATCCAAGGCATCAAGCTCATCACTGCCATCATTTGTTGCTTGTTGTGGTGTGGAGGCTTTACTTGGAGAAGCAATGGCACGACTCCTTATGCTCATAGCTTCATATGATGTAAAAGATAAGCCTGGTGATTGCCCATGGCTTGGAGTGTCCACTTCTCTATCTCTATTTTGAGTTTTTTTAACCCTAGGAGACAAGGAATAGGATGAGAATGAGAGACCCTTTGAATGTGATGCGGTGGTGGTAGAGGCGATGAGCTCCCACCCACTTGTGTAGGGGAAATGACCAATGAAATGTCTCTCCTCATAGCTTCCTCTTTGGCTAACAAATGAGAAATGCCCACTTGCCCCTCTCATGCCACCTAGATGAGGTGCCTTGAATGATGGTCAATGACAATGGGTTACAAGCTAACCCATGGTTTACACCTTAGCCCATAAACTAAGCATAAATGTATCTAACCCATGGATACACACAAAGTAATGGATGTAGTTCAACATACTCTCAACACCCTCTCTTAATCTACATACATAGCACACGGAGGGTGTGTAGATCTAGTACCACAAAGAAAATACTTTCACAAAGAAACTAACTTTTACAAAGAAACCAAAAGGCCCAATCTGAATCAACAAGATTAGCCTCCTCTTCATGTTTGACTTTGCCTTTGTCTTTGTCGGTGTTGGTGGAGTTTCCTTTCTCTTCATCCTTCTTCTTTTCTTGCAATCTTTGATCATATGCCCCTTTTCTCTGCAGTAGTGTTAGCAGATTTTGGAGCCTTCTTTTTATCTTTGTTTGTAATCAAAGCCTCTTCACCCATTAGCTAAGGTGCAGTTGAAGACGATGAACTTACCTCCGTTCTTGTTTCCTCTAAGATTAAAGAAGATGCTGCTGAAACAAGTGTGAGGTTAGGTTGATTTGAAATCACTGAAACACATTGTTCAAAAGTTGGAGGCGTACTACATATAGAAGCACAAAGACAGCTTCTTCTTTTGAGATTGTAACTCCTGCTCCAGAGAGCTAGTCGATGAGACACCTAAGATCATTCATGTGCATGGCAATGGATGTCTTTTCAGCTTTTTCTAATCCATAGAGACGTTTTTTGAGAAATAGTCTTGCTGTTGCATTGGTCTGACCAAAAATAGCTTTTAGTCGAAGCCAACCTTCATGAGCACTAGATGCATTTGATTGTCGTTAAGACCACTTATGGTGATGAATGATAGAGCTTTTGCATCGCTTTCTTTCCATTTCTATACTGTCTCTGGATTTCTTGCTGTGGGTTTCCTTTCAGTCCCACTTGCAAGACCCCATAGATCTTTATCTATTAAGGCCATTTGCATTTTGATAGCCCACGTGTGATATTTGGTGCCATCAAAACGGTCATTTCTATCAAAGAACCGACCCTGGTGACTTGACATTTGGCCACAAAGTCCCTCTCTAAAAACAAATACCCTTTATAGTTGGAGGGTTATTACAAATATGCTGTTTTTACCCAACTTCACTAGGCAGTTTTTACCCAACTTCACTAGGCACCTTCCCCATACCAGTGCATATTTTCACATAGAAAGGGTGAAAATCCCAAACTTTGTGCTAAGTGGTAGTAGTGAGATTTGTTTGATTTTTTGATTTTGAACTTTTTTTATTTTTATCTTTTTGCTTTTGCGGTTACTTGACTTATAAGAACTAGGCATCGGAGTGTCCTTTATATAGAAATAGGATTCTGTTACATAGGTTGGTATTGTTTCCCCAAAAAAATGAGCCCACAAAGGTTTTGATGAGTTATAGCCCACCAAGTAATTATGGTAAACCCACCGATGGAAAATAAAGAAGATCAACCTCACCAACTAAGAATAAAGGTCTCTTCGCTTTAGTTGCTGCAACGCAGCTGCAGTCATGTGGGCAACTTGTGGTTTCTATTCTTGGCTTGTGCAGATGATGCGAGGACACGTTGTCAGCAGCTGGCCGGAGGTTCTCTCTTCCACGTAACTTTCCTCAGAAGGCGCCGCCTGCTACAAAAGGCTTCTCCTTTTCAGTCGATATAGAATCGTGTTCTCCTCTGCTTTGGCTACAGAAGGCGAATGCACCACTTGTCACTGCTACTACAGAAGGCTTCTCCTCAGCTTTGGCTACAGAAGGCTTCTCCTCAGCTTTGGCTACAGAAGGCGTATCTTGGCACTCTTCAGTCGATGCAGGCTCGTTTACAGAAGGTGTATCTTGGCACTCCTACAGCCTCAATGTTCGGCTAGAATATGCAACTGAGATGCAGTGGAGGCCAATGCTGTTGAAGCTTCATGATCTGCAGCATTCATAGGTTGTCGCTCTGACGAAGGCTCTCTGAAGTGTCCAAGAGCTCACACACTGTAGTAGACACAGCTGTCATGTAGTTGTAGATAGCTACCTTTGAGTTGTTAATCACCAATACCTTCACATAGAGTTTATTGGTTATGGTAGGACGCCTCCTTCACACAGATTTTGCTAATTTATGGCAGTGCCAGGTTTGCTCACTTGCAGTTTAGCTCTTTTTCTCTTCTTTCACACTTAGTTGAAGAAAGTCTCACTCCACTCTCTTACTCACTTGTCATAAAGTTATGCTACTCCTCCTCTTAATGTTTCCTCACACACATGAAGAAGAAGTGCTTATTATACACATCTTGAATGCATTCACAAGAAAATATGTGTTACTACACTCTTGAAAGAAAATGTCTCTCTCTCACAGAGTGATGCCACTCTATAAGATAAGAGATTTTGGTAACTCATGCATTAAACAAGTGTTAGCTCAGTGATGGTGTATTATTCAACAAATGGACAAGAATTTTCATTTCAAACACAAAGACTAAAAACAACACAAAGCTAGAGCTGGTGAAAAACAATGTTCACACACAAAGATGCCCTCCCTCAACTAATGATGAAAATGAAGGTTTACTCACAAAGATTCCCTTTCTCAACTAGTGATAAAAATGAAAGTTTCTCACAAAGATTCCCTTTCTCAACTAATGATAAAAATGAAAGTTTTACTCACAAGGATTCGCTTTCTCGACTAATGATTGAAAACACTCCAATGGCAAACGAGCTCTGATATACCAATTGTTGGATTCACTTAGCTAGCAAGCTAATCACCAATAGATGTAGTGATAGCTTGAGACAACACTAAGTTATACATCAACACATGATTAAGTTAGTGAACACTCAATAAGTAGCCAAAATGGTGACAATCTCTGAGTAATATAAAAAATTATTGCATGGACTTATTGCCTCACGTTGCCACGAAATCATGCAGTTGAATTGGCAAGATAACACCACTTTGACTCAGTATCTATAACAATCAAACTCCAGTGTGTTGACTACAAAATTCAATAAGCAGTATAAGATGGTAAATCTAGTATCTATGTTAGAATACCAAAAATACAATTTAGGTTACATGACACTTACTTTTCATGGTAGGCCATTACAAAGATCTGGGCTTGGTCCAAATCTACATGGCTAAACCATGGACATATATCCATGTAGGAAACCTCCTCTGAAACCAGAAGTGAGGATATGAGAGAATCCAAAATATATACCTTGCACTAAGCTTCCTATGGTAGATTTGATAAAACCAGGATGCACAAATAATTAACATTGTATTACTTTGAGAATAACACTTTAAATTAAAGTTTAGGGCTTGGACATAGCAAAACTTAAAATAGCCTGCATAACTCTGTTGACCTCCTCCTCCTTGTGCATTTTGGATAACACATTAATCTCCTCCACATTGAAAAGGAAGTTTTGCGCAGCACTGGCAACCTCACAATGAAGGAGGGGGATAAATACCTCAAATCTTCGACATTAGAATTATGAAATTCTTGAAAGGCAACTTCACTCCTCGCCCCTTTAATACCATCCCTATCAGCCTCTCTATTTCTGGCTTCATTGTTGATTTTGACATCCTTTTTTTTTTCTTGTAGATGCATCCTTGAGATTGAGGTCGGACCCAATACTGGGTTTGAAGAAACACCTAATGAGAAATTGCTCGATTTCCTTCACAAAGTCGATCAACACCATCTCCAACCCCAGATTTCATGTATGGTTTCTTGCAATGTCTCCATTGCAAGTATGATCTTGTTTGGATGCTCATATCTCTAAGAGAAAGAGCAGCAATACCAGGGGACAACTTCGAATGATGCAGTCATCCTGGACAATGTTCAGTATGTGCATGTGGACGATCTTGTTTCTTCCATATCCTCAAGAGATAAGGTAAACATGGATATTTCAAAGGTGTCGGGGGATAAGAAAAAGACACACAGTAAGTGCCCATTACACAAGCATAAATGTCGTCTTGTTGACTACCACTATGGGTTTATTTGCTATTTGCATTTGCTGCTTGAGGATGAGAAAGTTTTAATAGAAGGAGATGAGGAGAGGTTAGAGGAACCTTCAAGAGCAGAAGATGATAAGGTTCACGAGGTTATAGAGGACATAAACTTGGCTACAAAGAGGGAACTCAGTGAGCAGTTTGATATTAATGCCCTCAAAAGAGAAGACACCCAAGTTGTTACAGCGTTGCTGACGACGAGGACCCCATTGTGGTAGAGGAAACATAGACCTCGGTCCTCCCTGTATATTCAATAGGTGACAAGAAGTATGTCCTCTTAACAAATATTCAAGCATTGTTTGACATTAGGGAGGACTACTACTGTCTCTTGCCATCATCGCATAGAATCTTGAAGAAGATGATAATTTTGTCGATGATCCAAGTGTGGATAAGTATCTTCTAATGGATCCAAATGTCAAGGATAGTGAGTACCATACTCCTACTCAGATATTATCAATGATGTACAAGGATGCTATGAAGCCAACCTTCCCCCACTAAAGAGGAATTTCAAGATATTCAGTAAAGACTCAATAGTCCGCAAAGGGAAGAGGAGTCTTTAACTATCCAGGATGCTGAGTCATCAATCAACTTATGGACAAATGATTTACTTATTAATGACAAGAATCAGAAGGTTTAATTATAATAGTTTTGAATATCATGATGATGAAGCTTTATATTGCATTTGTTTTGTTGGCTTATGGACAAGTTTGTTTTGTAGCTAGTGGTGTATGACGGATGATTTTCTCATGCGCGCATCAGGATCACGAGTGGGAGGAGTCGAAAAGGACTTAGCACTAGGAGAGTACATTAACCGGCTCAAATTTCCAGAGGTCATTATATTCCACAAAAATTTTTCAAAGGATAAAGCTGAATTCCCATTGTTTGCAATCAAAACATTATCTGGATGTCTTGGGGGATACCCCATCAGGTGGAATGCAGACAAAATCATACTTCTGGAGAAGCAGGTAGCGGTGCAAATCTTTAGGCAAGGCCCCGGAGTGTATGCTCTAAGGAGAAAATATTACTTAGCCTACACCGCATATGGATCAAGGATCCCAAGATGTTAAGTGAATATGGCAAAAGAGAGCTTCTCAGATTCAAAAGACCAAGAGTTCCGTTAGTTTTACCATTGCAAGATGATGCCGAGCCATCTGCAAAGAGGGAAAAGCTTTACGTACCAGAGGATGCTAGTCGTCATCAGTAGGATCAAGAGTAGCAATAGACTCCCATCCATTGTAAAAAATTGGTTTTTTAATGTAATGCAATGAAACTTTTGGAGTATGAGCTTTTTGATTTATCTCTATTATTATATCTATGTTTTTAATGTTTAAAGGTTTGAAAGTATCCATGTGAGGTGGTGAATATAGTGAAGCATAAATTGAAACAAACCAAACTTTTATTCAAGTCACTGATTTATAATTGTGAAGTTTATTGAAGAATCAAATTTTCAATATTCAAAGCATTAAGCCCCATGAATTCAATGTGTTCTATCGGCTTTGGCTTCTTTCTCCTCTATCGTAACTGCAATCCTCCTATACCACCACCTGAGTAATTGCCTCAATGCACTGACTTCATGGATTCCACCACCATGCGAGGTGGCCTTCTAAAACCCACAATGAGCTTGCCAATGTGAGTGCTCCATGTCGACCAGATAGCTAAGATTCCCTGATTTGCAAAGTAGGGACCATAAGCCTCCAAAATGTGTTGGAATAAAAATGACAACAACATATACACATTGGTTATTTTCAATAAGAATCACTAAACAACATAGGAACATACAAAATTGAAGATCTTACCATATAATGTGTTATGCTACTTGATGTCCATGCTTCCACCATGTACTTGTAAAATGTAGGCATAGTTTCGTTAAAGTCCTTTGTGATACTTCTTCGTTGAATGTCATTTTTAGTAGAAGTGTAGCAACCTTATTAAAGTAATCCATACATTAGCCTTTGCAATTCTAGTCTCGCCATTATTACTATAATCTTGGACAACCATGTGTAACTTCTTCCATGCTTCATACTTCTATGGTTGAATAACTAATAGATGGCCTTTGTGGTTTCTTGGTGGTGACAAAAATTTTCTAGCCTTGGCTCCACCAATACTTGGTTTGCATGGCACATTCCCACTTGCACCTGACCTCTTCTCATCTTTCTTGATTTCCAATTTCCCTTTGTGTAGACCCACGCATGAAAGAACCTCCTCTACTCTTTTACACACTGCTTGGGCCTTTGACATTGGTTGCATCTTATATGCAAAACATATATATTCATAAACCAAAATTTCCACAATTCTACAGAGATGGCATGTAGTGTACAAGGATAGACTCGTGTTAAAGGAATGTCAAGTATAGGGTCCCATTTTGGATCCACCCTAACCATTGTTCTTCCATCTCATATGAACTGATCACGAGTCGGTGCACCATCCTTCCCAGTATTTATATTCCATGCATTTTTTCCATTATTACCCTTTTTCCTTGAGCGCATGCAATACAAGCAAGCGAACTCTGCATTTGCAGCATTTATACACCAAACATGAACTTTAGTGTCTTTAGATTACCTGCATGATGCCATTCCACACTGAGTAGTCTCTGAAACCATCCACATGTAGAATCTCACCTGCTTTTTGATATTGAACCACAGTAGGAATCTCTGTTAGATTGAAAAACATCTTTAGGATCTCATGGTCTTCTTTTGGAACCTTAAATGCTGCAAGACACCAAATTTTGTTTTCAGATTGAACACTGAAGTACTGAGGATCACTTGGATTTATGGAAGGATACAATGCCCTGTTCATCAATGTCAAACTTACTCTTTCTATCTTTTGATTCTTTACAACTGCACTCTCATCAAGTTTTAGTGCAAATTTCAATGTG
The DNA here is from genome assembly GCF_041138505.1 of Cibotium barometz. Lineage (NCBI taxonomy): Eukaryota > Viridiplantae > Streptophyta > Polypodiopsida > Cyatheales > Cibotiaceae > Cibotium > Cibotium barometz. Next base: position 56,678,024 of record NC_141052.1, on the reverse strand, counting down.
CCACTACATTCTTGAACATATCATAGAACTTCACCATTGCAGCTTGCAATTTGCACACATCCAAGACATAATTGTTGTTTGAATTCAGATCGAAGGTCACTTATTTAGCACAATGTTTGAATACATGTGAGTGAACTATGTGTTTAGGCTCACCAATGAATTCAAGGACATTGTTATTTAATTGTTGCCTTGATTTCTAACACTAAAAGAGCACGATAGTGGAGTTACCCTTTTGTTTTGCAACACAGAATTAAAACATACATACATTTGTTTGTAGATCATTGCATAGGATTCTCTAAAGTTAAACTAACTTTGTCTCACAAATACCTTGAGCTTCACTTGTTGCTGTAAATGCATTCTTTACATCTTGCAATTGTGCATGCACGAGATCATCACTAATTGTTTTGAACTTTGAATGAGAAAGTGTAGACTTCACCATTCGTCTTGACAAGACTTTTGAGAGTGCTCCATTGTCTTGTTTAAGGTTCTTCAACTTATGAGTCTTGGCATGTATACGACGTTTGTAGTTTTCACTATTGTTTGACAATGCAGTAAGTGGTCTTTGTTCTCTTACTCATTCATGTGCATCCAAATTAGTGTTTAAGTGTCTTCTCTAATACCCCTTCTAATTTGTTATTCTTGGTCTCTAGATCCTTTTTTTTTGTTCCAATTCATGGTTTTCCAAATGCTAAGCATGAACAACTTCTACCAACTCATTGTATTCATTCTCCTTGTTAGACAATCAAGCATTTAATTGCTTGATCTGAGCTTCCTTCATCATCAGCATCCTTTGTGACGATATCTAAATGCTTTGTACTTGAAAAGCAAGCCTTGTTGTGTAACCAAGAAAGCCACCATTGCCCTCACAAACATATTTGATCAAAGAAGTTAGACCTAAAAAATTAGGTGGTGGTTGGGTTAAGGGATCAGGTGGGTAAATTGATCCTTCCACCCATATATCAACATGATTTCTCCCTAATTCCCTGGCTTGTTGCATTACATAAGGGTTGACCTTAGAAGCCTCTGTTCTCTTAAAGAGAGGAGCATACTCATCATCCAGGTCCACATGTATAAATTGCTTCTTAGAATTATCTCTAATGTTCTACATACCACAAAACAATATTGAAATTGTAATTAACTCCTTTCTTTGCAAAAATATACGGTGTAGTAAAACATTATCATTAATTTCAGACACTTGCGTTTCAAATAACATAAAAATTAATTTCAGACACTTGCGTTTCAAATAACATAAAAATTAATTCCCTCTAAACATGTCCATACCTCCATTGACACACTGTAGCAACACTTCTTGATGCCCTTTTTTATGTAATAACACTTCCTGGTAGCAAAATAATCAGGTATAGAAAATCAATGAAGGAAAATATGGCTTTTTGGTTCCACTTGAAGGAACGAGAAAGCCAAATCTCTCTTCATTGTTGTCCATGCATAAATAGTATGTGAGAAAAGAGGAGATTTAGGTGAAAGATTAGAGGCTTCCTTGAAAGATTGAAGATTTGAATGGAGGAAAATTCAAATGGAGAAGAGTGGCTATTGAATGAGGAAAATTTTCCCAGTGACAACCATCATAACTTCATGAAAATGCACTAGAATAGAACTTAAGAGTGTTTAATTGCACTAAAAAAAAGAACTTTTCAAAATACTAAGTTTTCTTTAACACATATTCAAGTTCATTTTAAAAATGCCACTATTTCCAATCAACATCTTCTAATTCCATGTTGTACTTAAGTCAAAAATATAGTTGCATAGTTACATGTCAGAAATATCCTCGTACTTGTTTTCTTACTTTATAGAGTACTAGCTTATTTTATTCTAATGTGCTTAAATTCTACGTAACTTCACTCACTGCGAGTAAAAATATGAAAAAAGGTAAATTTAGATTTGAAAAGAAGAGAGAGAAACCCAGTATAATAATATTATTTTTGCACCTTTCAGGGATTCTAGGAGGAAAGAGAAAGTCCTTAAAGGGCCCATTTGGAGCCCGAATTTTCCCTAATGGGGACTCTTTGATGCACTTTGTGGATCCTATAATTGTGATAGGGGATATTAATATGGTGGAGTCCCCCTAGATAGATTTCTATGCATGAAACATACAATTAGAGGACTAGAGGAACTAAATGGATGGACCTAAAAGGAATCCATGCTCTGCAGGATATGAATTGTGATAATGAATTCACATGGGGCAATGGTAGACTAGGCAACCAGTTAAGAAAAGCACAGCTGTATAGGTGTTATTCATCCTCTAGAATCAACAATATTTTTCTAAATACCAAGGTCAAAGTCCAACGCAACATTGTGGATCATTACCCAATCCTGTGTTATCTCTCTCAAGGGACTTAAAAGATCAGAGCAGGTTCGTTTCACACGGATCCCAAATTATTTCAGCAGCCCACACAATGTGTAGAAACTTGAAGCAAATATGAGAATAGCATTTCATTGTCTATAGGTCTCTGACAAAGGCATGGGCACATGTTGTTAGAGACTTACAAAAACTGTTCCTGGGATATAAAAAAGGGAAGTCACGAAGATAAGGACACATACCTAGGAGAGCCAAGAAATACAAGGAACTGCAAACTCCAGACTAGAAAATCAATCAAGGCCATGTGGATCTACAAGATGATTTTATCAAGGTCCAATCAAGGCCATGTGGATCTACAAGAAGATTTATCAAGGTCAGGGAAGATTTAAAGAAGAAAGAAGAGATACAATGTCAGCATATAAAACTCTATCTAAGAGAGTGGTGGGCTAGAAAGATTTAAAAAAAGGCTATCACACAGACCACATCCCCATGTTAAAAGATAGAAGTGGCAATCTTACAAAATCGTTGACTAAAAATATGGATGTTGTCAAAAGGAGCATTTTTCCTCCATCTTTAGTGCACAAAATGATTGTACAAAGGAAAGGAAATCCACCATCCAAGCCATATCAAAATATAGAAGGAAGTTGATATCTCCAAGCCTTTCAGCCATCTTAGAAGAGAATATTTCTCTTGGAGGAGGATGCAATTAATGCTATGCAGAATGGGAAGATCCCTGGGCTCGATGGACTCCAGCAGATTTCTTTAAAACCTATAAAGAATTCCTGCTAACTCCCTTGCTTAAGGTTTATAATGAATCATTCAAATATGGTGCCCTCCCTTTCTTAATAATGGAAGGGGTCATCAGATTGATTCATAAGAGAGGGCCTGATGATGAGATTTCTAATTGGACACCTATAACTATGATGACCACGGCATATAAAATCTATGCAAAGGCCCTAGCAAGAAGAATCTCACACCATTTGAAGGATTGGATAAGACCCAACAAGAAGGGTTTCATCAAAGGTAGATATATACTTGTTGCCATTAAAGCCATTGTGGGAAGGAGTGGAGCATGCTAAACAAACCCAACATGATTTTATGTTCTTCAAGATAGATTTTGACAAAGATTATGAAACATTGGAGTGAGAATTTGTTTTACAATCCCTAAGTGATATGGATCTGGGGCCAAACTTTATAAAATTGTTCAAAGTGTTTTTTGGTAATGCTCGCGCCAGAGTGACAATGAATGGTCACCTCACATAATCCTTGCTTTTAAAAAGATATTAAACAAGACTGTACGTGGCCCCCTTACTATTTTCTATTACTACTTTTACAGATGCCTTGGGTTGGCTAGTCTAGAAGGCTATGGACAAAGAACAATTAAAAGGTATCTCCCTACTAGAAAACAAAGGGTAAATTTTTCTCCAACAATTTGTAGATGATACCAATGGGTTGATTCATAATGACCAGGCATCTATACAAGATTTTTGGGAGTGTCTCAGACTTTTTTACCTGGCTTCTAGATCAGTTTATTATCAGTCACTCTAAAACAAGGATTAAAACAATGCGTAAATTACCACTGCAGTGGCTCTTAGAACAAGGATGTAGGAAGGTCATATCTTCAGACTTCTTAGTATTCTGATGGGTTTTAGTGTAACCATGCATCAAAGGTGGATGTGGGTAATGGATAGAGTGCAAAATAAGTTTAAACCAACCATCTATACAAGTTTTTTGGGAGTGTCTTAAACTTTTTTGCCTGGCTTCGAGATCAGTTTATTATCAATCACTCTAAAACAAGGATTAAAACAATGCTTAAATAGCCACTGCAGTGGCTCTTAGAACAAGGATGCAAGTCATTAAGGAAGGTCATATTTTGATGGGTTTCGGTATAACCATGCATCAAAGGTGGATGTGGGTAATGGACAGATTACAAGACAAGTTTAAATGATGGAGCGGGGTCCATCACATTGTGCAAGAAGAACTGTTCTCAAACACATTCTCTTTCCTACTGTTATCTACTTCCTATGAAAAATAGATACATCACCCAAAGGTTAAACCTTCAGCTTAAGAAGCTTCCTATAAAGATTGTCTCTTAGCTGTTTCCTTTCTAATGGAAGCACCAGTATTACTGGCCAGCTTACAAGCTTGCAGGATGATCCCTTTGACTTCTTTTCTAGTGAGAGAGGGGGTTGTACTAAGACCATAGTGTGCTGCTAAATTCCTACATCTCCAGATCGCAGATATGATAAGGGCTCTGATTGAATGCCAAACACTATAGATAGCTAGGTTCATTCTTCCTTTGCAACCAATTAGGGCTTGTCTCCAATTTATGTGATCAATCACACCACAATCTCTCAGCATTCCACTTGCTTTTCTCCAAATGGGGTGGACAGCCACACATTTCCACAGTGCATGATACATTCATTCCTTTTTACATCTACACATGGGGCACCATGGAATGCCATCATGCCATTTTGTTGTAGCTTCTCTTACTGGGAATTTCAGATGAAGGACTCTCCAAAGAATCAAATCCAATCTAGTGGAACCTAGAGAATTCCATGTCTTGGTAGTCCTCTTCCTACAATATTGTGGGGAAAGGTGAATGCCATGTTTCTTCATCCTCGACTACCTTAATGTAATAAGTTTCTTTATTTTTTGGCAAGACATTGACCATCACCAATAAGTGTATCTATTTTTTTAAGTCTTCTAGCTTAAGAAGTCTTGCATGCATAGCCTTCTTTCAATTATCTTCTAAACACCTTCTGTGAGTCTAATATAGAAGTTATTATTGTGGACCTTACTGTTATGTCAAACTCTTCAACATTGTTTCATCACTGAATGCCTAAGCTTAATAATCAATACCTTTAGTAGCTTTTCTTTTTCTTGCTACTTGTTTAGGAACTTTGAATTAGATCTTAAGCCAACGTTGGGATATGTTATTGACACTCTCATATATATGTCAATCCTTAAGATGATTCAAAGTAACTACTTACCTTCTTGTAGTACATAACAATGTGAGAATGCATTTAGTATGGCTAAAAAACATACCAACATGAGGAAATTGAATAAATTTCACCTCATCAAAGGGCACATATTTTCTTCAAACAAGGCATACTATCTTTTTTTTCTTTTCCTTAGTTTATAATGTATACTCTTAGGTAGGGTGATAGGGTCATAGATGAGCATCTTTGTGCCTCTAAAACCATGTCAAAACTTGATCACAATTAGACATTGCTCATTTCCATCTTATAGGGTTTGAAAAATTGAACACTTTCCTTTTATAACTAACTAATCACTCCAAGGTTGTATGCAAGAGTTATGAGAAATGTTGTGTTTTATTTAATGGACATTTCTCCTTTCCACTTGGTGTATTTTTCTTGTGCCATTGGTGCATTCTACATGTTTCACTTTCCACTTTAGTGTAACTTTCTTGTGCCATTGGTGCAATCTACATGTTTCACTTGGTGTAATCTTCTCATGCCACTATGTTGAAATATATGATGTACAAGTGATAAAGGGTAAGAGAAAGAGGTCATGTAGGTGTGAACACACTCCAAATAAAGTGGGCATGCGGGTGGAAAAGGGATCTAGGGTTGGCCCAACCCTAGCCCTAGTGGACCCTATATAAAGGGTAGGAGACGTCACTTTTTGTAACACAACACAACACAACCAACACATGAAGGTGAAGGTTAAGCCAACTTTGGAGTGGTTGAAATAGAAGGTAGTATAGAATTCATAAAGGTTTTCAAACCTTTGTTTTGATTTTTTCATCAAGGTTTTTTGAAAGAAAAAAAACCCCAACCACTCTTTTCTAAGGTTTTTGAAACCTTTCAAAACTCACTTTTAAACACTTCTACAAGGTTTTCTTAGAGCAAAACAAGGTTTTCTTTAAACCTTTTTCTCTAAGGTTCTCAATCGTTTTTTTCTCTAAGTCCTCAGAGGTTCTACAAAAGTTTTTTTCCCTCATTTTTCTCAAGCTCGAGGCAAGCGGAGGAAGAAATTATTTGTGTTGTTTTCGCTTGGGGAGTGCAAGGCATGCACAATTTCTGAAACCAAGCAAAATCAACGCATCAAGGATAAATCCAATCCTGAAATTTTTTGATGAACTCATGTGCATGAAAGTCGTCTGTCGTATTGTAATGGAGTTAGACACTGCCCTTGTGTTGTTGATAAACAAGTGGTAAGACCTCTCCTAAATCAATGTTCGCATTGGTGTATGTATTTTTACATCATGATGAAGAGAAAGGTGGAAGCAAGAAGTATATTGAGAAGCGCATGCATAAGCTATTAAAACATGGGTGGAAGCCATGTGTTAGTCTATGTGGCAGCTAGACTAAGGAAGCTAGTATGATTGGAAGGAGACATGTACGCATGAAGTGTCTCTACCACAAGAAAGGATTGGAGAAGCACGAAGATGCAACCAATGAAGCCAATGTAATGAATAATGGTACATCCAAATTTTGCTTGAAGATTGTCTTTTGCAAGAAGATGGTTTCAACGAAGAAGCAACAAGGGTGGTGCACAAAGCCACTATGGAAGAGATGGTACCAAAGATGTTACTAAGTTTGAGGGAATTCTTTTAAATTCCTTACATGCTATAAGCAACTCTTCTAGTTGAAGAGTGAAGCATGTTTACTAGAATTGGGAGTGAACCACATTTCTCTATATAACTCGTTGCTTTTATAAAAGCCTAATTTATAATAAAGGCTACCTACCTTGTCATTTATCCTATGGTTGAGAGGGGGTCATTTTGTTCTTATATGTCATATACTCATCTTATTCCATGTTTGGTATTGTCCCATGGTGGCATTGAGAGGAGGTGTTATAAAATATATGATGTACAAGTGATAAAGGGTGAGAGAAAGAGGTCATGTAGGTGGGCATGTGGGTGGAAAAGGGATCTAGGGTTGGCCCAACCCTAGCCCTTGGTGGACCCTATATAAAGAGCAGGAGGCGTCACTTTTTGTAACACAACACAACACAACCAACACATGAAGGTGAAGGTTAAGCCAACTTTGGAGTGGCTAAAATAGAATGTAATATAGAAGCTCTCTATACATCTTGTGTTCTTGCTCTCTCTCATATATGTTGCTCTATCTTGCGAGATCAACTACTGCTTCTGTTGTACATACTCCCCATAATTTTGACACACTAGATGCAACTACTTTCTGCCACTTGTTATCACTTGGGGAAACCTCCTCATGACTTAGAGAAACCTTTTTTTCGTTTCTATTTCACACAATCTCCTCATGCCACTTGAGGCAAGTTCCTTTTACCCTGATGGTACCCCTTGGTGCAACCTCCTTATGCCACTTTCTCCTTTTAATGCTTGGAAAAACCTCATACCACTTGGTGCACTTTCCTCCTGCCACTTGGAGCAACCTTTTGTAACATCCTTGCGCCACTTAGCATAATACTAGTGCAGTTTGGTGTAACTTCACTTGGCATACACTTTATCAGCATCTCCAATCCTTTCTGCAAGCATAGGAAAGAAAGGCGAGACAACACACAGTGCCTTAAAAGAGTGATAAAAGAAACCAACATAGATTATCATAATAGTAATCTGAGCAAAGGAGAAGACAAGCAAGCTTCAAGAGAGCTCTTGGTTAGCAAGGAGAGAGAGGCTATCGTAGAAGCAGCTATGAAGAAGCCAGGCGACAGTAGTAAAGGGAGAAGCTCTAGAGGCCGCCATCGGTGTAAATGGAAACGTGCAGACCAAAAGAGCGATGACAAACTACATCAGTAACTCAGCGCATTACACAAGCAAAGGGACAACTCTCAGAAGATTACACAGACAACTGACAGAGGGAATGCTTGAAGAGAAGTGCCAAGCAGAGTATTATTGCCATTGCCATCATCATCGTCAGAAGAGAAAAACCGGCAACCACAACATTTTTAAGATAAGGTTTCACGTTATTGCAAACCCTAAGGTTCATGATTAGTTGGTGTAAAAGAAACCTTGTAAAGAGGTATTTCATGTGGGGACTTACAAGTGTATGTTTTGGGCATTAACATGGCAAATGATGAGAGATCATATAACAGTCTTGCATCAAATGAGACCATAAAAGGAAAACATAAAAAGAAGAATGTTTCGTGGACCTAGAAAAAGAAGAAGACGAAGATATAAAACTAGAAACCAAGGAGAAGCTGATCATTGAGTATCTCAAGGGAAGAGGACATCGCTTTTTCAGATAGGATGTCTATGATGATGCTTATGTTTAGTCTACGGCTTGGGAAGTGATGATGGTGCCATGATATGGTGGTATCAACAATGTATGGTTGATGAATGTCAACAATGTCATGTTTATGTATGTTGATGCCATGATATGATGGTGTCTATGTCATGTATGTTATGCCAACCTCTGAGCTCTATGTGAGTGAGACAAGTTGGAAATGGGTAGTTATGCCAATGTATGTTCACGATGATGTAGTCACCTCTAGTCACCGATGATGTAGTCACCTCTAGCCACCGATGATGTAGTCACCTCTAGCCACCGATGATGCAGGCTAATAAGTGATATGTGTGTGTCTCCATTAAGGGGGGGCAAATGTCATGTCATTGTTAGCCTTGAAGTCCTTGGTGTGAATAGCCCTTCATATGGGCACTTTTTACCCTATGTTGGCAGGCGTTTTTACCCCGTGTGAACACACTCTTGTGAAGAGTGTGCTAGCCACATCAGCCTAGGGCTAGGGCTATATTGTACTCCACTCATTTGTGATCATCTCATCATTAAGTACTTTCTAGCATCGAGCTTTGTCTCTCTCGCTCTCTGAGCTTCTCTGTTCACTGTGTGTGCATGTGTGTCTGTGTGAGTGTGCACAACATCTTCTCCCTCATCCAACATTGGTATCACAGCCTGTGTTTACATTAGCCTTGGTTTCAGTGCCAACAACTCAAAGTTGTGTTCATTGTCTTGGTTTCAGTGCCTACATTTGATTCAGTTGACGGCTACCGACGTCGTTCGCATTTGTTCTTGCCCTGACTTCCTGCTCGATTGGCCTTGACGCCTTTCCTATTGTTGGCATTGGCTCTTGTTGCACTTTTTAGAGCTTAGCTACAGAACCAATAGCTCCTTGCCCATTAGTCTCTAAAGCAGTAAATTAGGTGTACGTTGGTGGCCTTCTTAAGCTTCACTACCGAACATCCTTTCATCATGTTGTCTTAGGCCTGAGTAAGATCTTGCACTTTGCTCTTTTCACAGATCTAGGGTTTCTGTCTCCTCTGTACATCGATCAATTTTCCTTTTTGCTCTGCTTACATTTTGAGCAACCGTACACATTAGCACTACACTTAACTCAAGATTTAAGAAGCCTTCGGCATTCGATTTTAGTCTCTACCAAGTTTTTCTATTTTTTGCTATTGTTGCTATTGTCTGAGTACCAGCTTTCAATTTTTGACATTGGACTTCTACATCCATCAATTGAGCCTAGTCAGCCATTCAGATTTCTATTTGGCATTAGACTTCTGTGTCTTAATTCTACTTGTTTAGCCATTCAGATGTGTCAGTTTGCTTGGCCTAGTCAACAATTCCATCGTTAGCTTTTCTCATTCAGCATTTGCACATTCAGCATTTAGTTGAGCTTCAGTTGTACTCGTTAGCCATTCAACTACATCCATCAGTTCTACCCTATAGGCAATTGAACCTATGGCTTTTAGCTATCAGCATTGGACTTCTGCGTCCCCATTATCTACATCGGTCGGCTTTGCCCGGTCAACAGTTCTCTCAACATTTGCCTTTTCAAATTCAGCCAATCTGCTTCAGGCACTCTGCATTAGGCATTCAACTTCAGCTTTAGCATTTATCCATTCGGCTTTAGCACTTAGCCATTCATCCATTCGGCTTTAGGCTTTTTGCTTACAGCCTTTAGCTTCAAGCTTTTTGCATTTCATCCATTTGGCCGAGCATTCTGCCACCATCAGCCTTCGGCATTTGATTGAGGATTTAACTTTCAGCATTCAGTGCTTGGGTTTCCACCTTCAGCGTTTGGCTCTCCGCATTCAACAATCAGCTTTCAGTGCTTGGAGTTTGACATTCAGCTTTCAGCCCCATCAACGTTCAACATTTGATTACAGCTTCCACGTCACCAAATCAGCTTTCAGTCTTTAGTTGTCTGCATTTAGCAGTGGTCGAGTTTACTTCTTGGGCCAAGTTTACTTTCTTGATCGAGTTTATTCAGTTTAACCTTCCTCTTCAGCACTCTGTTTGACATTTGACTGTGGCTTCTGCTTTAGCAGTAGTTAGCTTACAACGTTTGGCCGAGTTTACTTCATTGGTTAGATTTATTCATTTGGCTGGGTTTACTCCATTTAGCAGTCGCTTTTTCACTTCGACACTTTACTTTCAGCATCCGGATTTTAAACTTCAACATTCAGCATTTGGCTTTCAGCTTCCATCAAAACTAATTCAATCAAACGATTTAGCATCTGTCTGTCATCCGATTCAAATTCTGACCATTAGCTGGTTCAGTGTCCATTCATCAGTTGGTTCCACGTCTGTCTCTCAGCTGATTTGACTCGATGATTATGCCTTGCTTTCGATCTGTTGAATTCACATTAGCTTTTGACCTGCTGACATACTGATTCCATGCTGCTACCACGTTAGCTTTGATCCTGTTATTCCATGCCAGCTTCTGACCTGCTGACCTGCTGATTCTGCATTAGATTCAGCACCTACCAATTTTGAGACTATCGATTCCACTTGCAGCTTTCCAACTTGTAGAGATTAGTGATTTGGTGAGTTTGCACATGCATTGAGCAGACATTAAAGATACTCTGAGTCCATTAGAGCTACTGCTTGTGTCAGATAATACTTCAATTTGCACATTTCTTTACTATGTAAGACGTCAGGAAACATGAGTGATTTGTTTGGCATGTTGTCCACCATTGATGATAAGTTGGATGGCACTGACTATCCCATGTGGACATACATGATGAGGCATGTACTGGTAGCAAAGAACTCGTGGGTGTATGTATATGGTGTTGATTTAAGGCCTGCTAGCCCTGTATCTCTTGTTAACACATCCAGTGTAGCCACTATCGGAACCACTGAGTTTGATTTAAGGTCTGCTAGCCCTGTATCTCCTGTTAACACATCCATTGTAGCCACTATCGGAACCACTGAGTTTGATTCCAGAGTGACATTGTTCAGTTTGCAATTTCTTCTACAACAGAATAACTCAGATGAGATGCTAAAGATGTGTAGGTGCACGCCTTGATTTCTCTTTCCTACAAACGGCAAGTCATTCCTCACATCTGTTCATGTACTTCTGCTAAAGGTGCATGGGATATCTTTGCCTCTGTATATTAGATCAACAATGAAGCTCAAGTTGCCTATCTTCTGAAAAAGCTTAACTTAGAGCATCTAATTGGGGGTGAATCTATGGATGCATTTTTGACCCATGCCAAGGATCTGAGAGAGTAGTCGATTAATATTGATGAGGTCATTCCTGACAGTTCTCTTGTCTCTTCAGTTCTCAATGGTGTCTCTTCAATTCTCAAAGGCTTTCCTGAATCCTATCAAGGATTTTCTACCACTCTTTGCCTCCTGAAAAAGAGGAATACAGATTTGTACACATTTGATGAGTTGGTAGGTCTTTTCTTACAAGAAGAGCAGTTTCATTCCAATCAAGTAAATGTGTGGCAGATGGGTTTACCCAGTTTTTGCTACAACGTGTACATGTTCACACCATTCACTTTAGGGGGGTTTCTTAGCCTTGAAGTCCCTCGTGTGAATAGCCCTTCACAGGGACACTTTTACCTATGTTGGTGGTAGGGTTTTTCCCCCCCGTGTGTGAACACACTCTTGTGAAGAGTATGCTAGCCACCACACAGCCCTAAGGTGAGGGCTATATTGTACTCCACTCATTTGTGATCATTATCATTGAGTACTTTCTAGTATCGAGCTTTGTCTCTCTCACTCTCTGAGCTTCTCTATCACTATGTGTGCATGTGCATCTATGTGAGTGTACAAAGCAACTTCTCCCTCAACCAACAATCATGTCGTGTCTATGTATGTCACATTACCTTCTTGGGATGAGGGCACCAAGGGGGAGTGCTGAGAAATATAGTGCCTATCATGCTATGTATAGGGCACATGTATGTGGAAGTAAGGTAGATGAGGCCTAGGAATGTTAGGCAAATGAATGGTTGTATGGTACATGTAAATGGTTGAATGTAAAAGGTGGTCAATTGTAAAAAAGTAGGCAGATGGAAAGTGCAAGGGTGCACATGTAGTGTGGGAATTTATTGACACATGGTTGGCATTAGGGTGCATACAAAGCATGGATTGGAGCTCCATGTGGGGGGCTATATAATGATGTATTTGGATTAAGCTAACCAATGAGATTGTGAAGTTTTTTGGTGTTTATCTTATGCCCTCCTTTTGTTCTTGATCACTTGTTAATTAGTTTGTTAATTAAATAATTATGACTATGGTTAGCTATATGAGCCATCATAGACTGTCCTAGATCTATGTTTTCCAATAATAACATGTGTACAACCCATTGGAACTTGTGTGTGTGGGTGATAATATGTGTACTTCTTACTTTCAAGTCAAGATTTAAAAAAAGGAGAGGAATTCTACAATTCTGTGAAAATGGGAGGCCCCAATAACATTAAAATTTGAATAATGTGAAGAACACGTATAAAACATGACATTCTATAATTCTAACAAATCAACCGTCATTGCACACAATAATAATGTAAAAATTATTGTTGTGTCGCAATAACACGACAACAATCACCACCGTTAGTGCATGCTATACATGAAACCGGCCACATGAACTAAAAAGCCACGTTACTCCCCACCAGTAATAGAATTCCGTGAACTCGCATAAAATTGGAATTGGTACTTGAAGACATAAGTGATAATGATGGATCAAGAGACGCTTATGACCTCAACCTACACCTATCCTCACAAACTAGACATGAGGATTAACCCCATAATTAACTTAGGATAGCAATGTAAATAGGTAGGGGGTGTTTCCCTAGCAGGTTGAGGCTTATGACCTCAACCTACACCTATCCTCACAAACTAGACATGAGGATTAACCCCATAATTAACTTAGGATAGCAATGTAAATAGGTAGGGGGTGTTTCCCCAGCAATTAAAAATAGAGAGGAGGTTGCCTTAGTAGTTGTACAACTTGATAAAATAAAGCCATTCTAAATTCCTAAGCTAATTTTGAGTTTCAATGGGGTTGGAGACCCCATCACCTCGAAATGTATGACCAAATGACCACAAGTAAAGATGAGTGCCTTTGGCCTGACCATGGACGAAAAATTTGGACAATGGTCCTAATCATCAAAGCTCGAGAATAAGGTAGATTTTGTGTTGTGGGAGGTTGACATGAACTCAATGAACTGATTGTAAAAATATTAAATACCAAGCATAAATAGAATAAACGATGGCTCAAGACACAAGATTAGGTCCAATTCGCCCCCACACAATGTTGAAATTACAACAATGTGATCAGCTATGGTGGATCAAATGCTAGAATCAATATCATTAATAAAGTGATTAGTAAATAATTAAGACGTGATTAGTGAGTAATTAATAAATAGCTTAATGTAGGCATGGATAATCAAAAACCAACAAATTCTCATTAGGCCAATGCCTCAATTTATAGAGTTTACATCCAAGCATCTAATCCCACTGATTTCTCCTTGATTCACTCCACCTCTTCTCCTTGATTCTCTCCACCTCTTCACGTTTCCCAAAATATCTCCACACTTCCTAAATCTTCTCATGCTACCCTTTTTTCTCTCCTAGTAGATTCTTCTCACCTTTTCACAGGTTCTCTCACATTTACAGATTCTCTTTTTACAGCCTCTAACCAAGGGCTTGTTCCCGCACACACCCTATTCACTTGTATATTTCAACACCTCCCCTCAAGTGAATACTCCTAGAACACCTAGACCCTATACCAAGTTCCTCTCTTACTTGATAGTTCGTGACCAGTGTCTAGCACACCTCCCCTCAAGTTAACTTAGCACACATGGACCTTGTACCAAGTTTCCCTCTTACTTGATAGCCCCCGACCTTGACTAAAGTGCTCACACATACATCTATCTATCATGTGGCCTACATCATCGATGGCTCAGAGGTGGTTTTACTTTGTTGGGGTAGGTTACATTGGGTTGTGGGGTCTCTCTCTCTCACTCTCTCAGAAAAGATGATTCGACTCCACTTTCTTTGGAGTCTCCATGAAGTTTGCCGATGTCGTTCCTGCTCCACTGGGTTTGCTGTAGCAGTCTCTTGCCATGTGTCCTGGCTTTCCACATTTGTGGCAAGTGAAGGTCCTTCCTCCTACTCTGATTCTTCCTCATCCTCGTCCTCGAGAGAATCCTCCTCGGGTGAAGAATGCTTTTTCTTCTCTTGCTGTTAAGTCGAGCCATTTCTTCTCTTTGCCTCTGCTCTCTTGCTCTAGTAGAGCTCTTTCTATCTCGTGTAGCTTCAATTCAGGTACATTCTTTAGTGTTGCTACAATGTTTTCATATTCACCTTTGTCCACACTCTTCAGAAGCATTGCTAGTGTCTCATTATCTTCTACCTTTTTGCCAATAGCTGCCAGCTATTGCTTAATGCTTTTATATCTGTTCAAGTGTGTGATTAAAGGTTCACTTTCCTTCATATCCAATTTGTAGAATTGCATTAACAGATTTATCTTTGAATTTTTAGCTTGTGTGCCAAACAATTTATTGAGTTCATCCCATGCATCTTTTGCCCATTGTATCCCTGTGATGTGATGAATGATTTCATAATTTAAACTGAGTGCAATTAGTCCCAATGCTTTTTCATTCCTTCTCTTCCACTCATTTTCCCCTCTCGCCTCTGGGCATTCATCTCTTCCCTCAACTAGCCCCCACAGATTTTTCCTTCATGAGCAAATACATGGTCTTTGTCTGCCACGTGTAAAACTACTCCCCATTAAATTTGGCTATTTCTTGTGCTATACTCATGATGATGTGAAGGGGGTCTTACCTCTTGATCCAATTTCAAGATTCAAGGGCAGTGTCTACCCTTTTACAACTCAATCTGGTGTTTAAGAGATGATTACAAAAATAGATTTATCAGCAAGGGTAACCAATTTGTACGGAATGGTTGGAGTATCAAACCAACTCCGAATTGCAATATGAAGTTATAGAGATCTGTATCAGATACGTAATGGTTAATTTGAACCCTCAATTGCACCAAAATATAGTGATTAGTACTAATTAATCACTGATTAGCAAATTAATCCTTTGTTTTGTGTGCAAAAAATAGAGTATGCGAGGAGTCCAGATCTGAGGCCTTAGACTTCAAATGAGCTCAAATTCTTTCAAGGCCATCAATAGCAATTATTCTAGTAGAGTATTAAGCCAAGAAACACAAGATTTGACCAAACATTGAATGCTTAATCTCTGTTTTACCAAAGTCACCTGCAGATTTGATGAAGAGCTTGGATCTCACTGTAGACTTGATCAAATTGAATTTTGACTTCACTAGCTTGTAGAGCATGCTTGAAGACACTTGGGGCTAAGAGGAATTAGACCCATTTGATTGGATGAAGTAGAGATCTGAGTTTTTCTCCCAGAAACAGCGCCTGCTAAAATCACGATTTCTCCTTTGTCCGGCGGCGGTTTGTGCTTCTCTTTTGACTGGCTAGAGCAGCTATGGGTTGGCTATGTATGGCTAGAAGAAATGGGGCTAATTTTAAGTGTGCAAGGAGAATGAGCTCCTCCATTAGCTGGGGGTGTAGAGACTAGTTGAAAAAAGAGAGAAAAATTATAATTCGCTACTAATCCTAATTAGCAAAATGATTAGCAAGATAATGAGCTCACAAATTGATGGATTTCAGGCTAGGCTCTGATACCATGTTGAAATTATAGCAATGTGATGAGCTATGGTGGATCAAACGCTAGAATCAATATCATTAACAAAGTGATTAGTGAATAATTAAGACGTGATTAGTGAGTAATTAACAAATAGCTTAATGTAGGCATGGATAATCAAAAACCAGCAAATTCTCATTAGGCCAATGCCTCAATTTATAGAGTTTATATCCAAGCATCTAATCCCATTGATTTCTCCTTGATTCACTCCACCTCTTTTGCTTGATTCTCTCCACCTCTTCACTTTTCCCAGAATATCTCCCAGAATATCTCCACACTTCCTAAATCTTCTCATGCTACCCTTTATTCTCTCCTAGTAGATTCTTCTCACCTTTTCACAGGTTCTCTCACATTTACAGATTCTCTTTTACAGCCTCTAACCAAGGGCTTGTTCCCGCACACACCCTATTCACTTGTATATTTCAACGCACAAGAGTGAGCCCACGCTTCCTCTTGGTATACTTAAATATATTTTTTGAGATAACTTGGGGCTCAAAATAATGTCCTTTTATAAATATGTTGACTTCTTCAAGAATAGCTTGCTTTATTGAGCATGCAAGCTAATCTACTTCGAAAAGAGATGTGAATTTAAAACCATATAAATGTGTACATATCTTGTAAAATAAAATATGTGCAAGGGAGCTTTCACATGTCCCAAATAATATAGACATTGTTCATAAATATGGATGGCTTGCCCAAAATGAATTAATGGCACTTGTAGTCACAAAATCACTCAAAATTGACTATCTTAAAATATTTCAAACCAGTAGTTCACCTCTATTATTCAATCCAATGATTTGCACTTACATAAACTATGCAAATCAATGATGCAACTAATACTCCCACACATGTACGGATTCACTCATGTATGTGTAAAGTAAGCTACGATAGCACACAAATTTAGAAATGTGTCCCAATATAAACCTGTCTAGGAGAATTCACAAAATAACAAACATGGGAATATGTATTCCATGAATTAACTCCAATTCATAGATAATAGGAAAGGTTCAAATATACATTCCTTGAATTAACTCCTTATAACATGCCCTAGGGGGTGATAAGCAACTGTCCTCGATTGTCATAAAATCATAAATAATCATCATGGGCTAGTATTAACATAAGATGTAATTAAGCATAGATAGGCGACATAAGGTGAAATATACATTCCTTGAATTAACTCCTTATAACATGCCCTAGGGGGGTGATAAGCAACTGTCCTCAGTTGTCTCATAAAATCATAAATAATCATCATGGACTAGTATTAACATAAGATGTAAATTAAGCATAGATAGGCGACATAAGGGCATCATGATCAAGTACCCATTGAGAATCTTCGATGGTGGGGTGGTGTTTGCTTGACTAAATATTTGTGATAAATATTACCTTTTGTTTTCTTGTCAAAGTTTTTAACCAAAAAGGGTTAATAATATAAAAATATATTCAACAAAGGAATATCTAAGTATTATAACGTAGTTTAATGCTAGAGTGATATGTAAATAGAAAGTTGGAACAAAAAGTTATCATGTAGTGGTTGATGTGCTATAAAATAAAAGTGTGATTCTATAATCCTTTGAAAGACATGTGTATGCATCGTGACAAAAATCTTTTCAAGAAGTAAATGGGATTAAAGGAAATGTAAGTGAAAGAAAGTGTTCATAGGCTCTACGGTGGTGTCGTCTCTTCGATTCTGTATCCGCCAAATGATTCCATATTGCTTTATGAATTGACAAAAGGAGGAAATATGCGAGTGTTACCAATGGGAATCATGACAAAACATGCTTCGTGATCGTTTGTCTAGCTCTTTGACCATTCATCTTTGGATTTGTCTTTGAAGATGTACACAATAATGCCTTAAATAAGTGTGTGTTACTACATGCAAATACATAAGCGAGTCACATACATTCTACCATGAGTTATACAAGTTTAGATGGTTGTTGTGGATTGTAAGGAGATGGAATAGTCATTGCGATGGGTACGAAATATTCTGGCAAAAAGAAAGTGGCAAATATGTTAGTCTAAAAAAGAAATAATAAATAATGTTACCTTGATTTAAATTGACATGCGTAAGTGGTCAAAAATGTGGCCCATGTGTTGCAAAAGCTTCAAAAATTTAAAAAATTTATTTATTATTTTTTCTATAATTTTCTAGTAATTATAGGAGATTTTGGGCTTAAAAAGAAGAATTTTTAGGTAGAAAGAATGACTTTGGGATGCTAAAAGAAATTTGGAAATTTTGGAAAATATCTAAGAAAGGAAAAAGCTTGTAGAAATTGAGTTCGGAGTTGATAGTAGAGGATTATTTTTTTAAAAAAAATTATAAAGTTTTTGAAATGTTAAAGAAAGGATTCATGAAGAATTAAGCTTTAAAAGCTTTATAAGATAAAGCCTATAAGAAAATTTCAAGGTAATGAATCATGTAGCACACAACCAAAAAAATAAAGTAGTTGAGGATGAATTTTGTGCACCTAACACTATCGATGGAGGGAGAGAGGTGAAGTGAAGCTGGGGAGCAAAGTAAAGATGGTTTTGAGACCTCTGGGATGGGAAAAACTGATCGAGAGCACGTGATTGGAAAGAGAGATAGAATTCACCTTGCTACAATTGCCCAGATTTACAAAGGTATCCCAATCTAAACCCATTTAGGAGAATTCATAAAAATGACAAACGTGGGAATACATATTCCATGAATTAACTCAAATTCATGAATGATAGGAAATGTGAAAACATATATTCCATGAATTAACTCATAACATTTTTCCACCTTAACAACATCCTTTGCAATCAAGTATCACGAAGGAACCCAATGGAATCCCTTAGATCATCTTTATCATGTGAAACAACTTGAGATTGAGTCAATGCATGATTATAGTAATTGGGTGTGATATGTACTATCACATTGTGCACATAAGGATAAATTCTTTAATGAAACATTGATAGAAAAATTCTTAGAAGGAATCTAAGAACCCTGCACAATAACCTATATTCAAAAAAGCATGCATCCTTTGAATTGTTTTATGTCAGAGCATATTAAACTTCGTGGAAACTCTCTCACAAGAGCTCCTTAAGGGAACCCCATCAAAAGCATCTTTGAGCACAATACCATCATAAGCACTAAAGGAAAACAACCATCGGTAGCATCATCCATAGAAGAGCTCACTTGTAGAACTTATGCAACAACAAAGGAGTTGGGTTGGTAAGAGACAACCTAGGCCAACCACATCTACACCCAAGACGTGAGCTCGGGGTGTTCACCTCTAAGAAATTTTATGTATCACGTGAGTTTAAGAGGTATTTAAAAAACCCCTTACACTTACACACTTTTATGAATAAAATGACCCCTTTTTCTTCATAAACTTATAGTTTGTTTTTTTCAAAATTGGTTTTAAAAACCCCTCTTGTAAATGTAATTCTATAACTTTTTTGAATTAGTATACCCCTCCTGATGAACTCACGTGCTACACTTACATATTTTCAAGTGAACCCCCCAAGGAAATAGTCTTGTTCCTAATTTATTGTAATGATGGGGAAAAGAGAGAGAGAAGATTGCACTCATAATGGAGTACCACATGCACTCATGATGGAGTACCACATGCACTCAAGGGAGTACTACCATAGCCAAAGAAGCATGAAGCTCCAAGAAGTATGATTTCATTGATAAAAGTATGTTAGTAAAAGTATCTTATGCCACTAGTTACAATATTCACTTATATACTTGCCCACCATTTCACACTCATTAATGTTGGGCCTCCATACTTGCCTGGCTATACCTATGCCCATGGGCTCTCTTTGAGTCTAATTCCAAGTCCCCTTCATTACATTTATCATGCTAATCACACTAGCACATAATTCCCCTTGAGATAAAGATAAGGAGGTTTTTGGTGTGCTCATTACATGAGAATGGGAAATCACATATTGTTATAAGAATCAACCTATAAGGCTGCATCGCTACCTCTACCCAAGTAGGAGAGAAACCCTTGGCATTGCTGGCTCCACTCGCAAGACCCTTACTTACTAATTCACCTCACTCATCAGGGCAACATGTATCCCAAAGAAGAATATTGAGAATACCTCTGAGATATCCTTATACCACCACCAATTCTACCACCATTATTGAGTATTCATAGCTTCATGTGTGTGAACTAAACCTTCGTATGTGTTAGTGTGTTTATATGTGTGAACAATATTAAGAGTACCCTTACCACCACCGATGCTACCACCATTATTGGGTATTCAGAGCTTTTTGTGTGTGAACCAACTCTTAATATGTGTTAATTTATTTATGCATGTGTGAGAATAGCCACTTATAGCTAGATATTATGTGTGAATATGATAATTAGTGATGTCATAGGTCTGGCCATGTGTCATTATTAACCACTCCATTGGTTAACATTGTTTTTCCCTATCATGGCGCTTTGCCATTTTACCCGATGAACGAGCTCTTATCTTTTGTAAGATGACACTCGGACATATAAAGCAGCTTTACCATGAGCTTAATGTCAAGTAGGGAAAGTCAATGAACTTAGTGTACATAGTTACTTAAGACAAGTAATAGAGACCAAACTATTTTTAAGTTTGACCAGTCTAATGTGAAAACTACTCACTTATATATAAGTTATTTTTAATAATAAGTAACACAACCATTCCCTTCCAATAGTTCTCTCTTTCTTCCCTCTTCTTCCTTGCTTGTATGCTTTTGAATTCATGCTTACTATATGGATGCATGCTTGAATAGGTTTGATTTTGTAAGCTTCTCTCTTTGATTAGCTTCTTCTTCCTCTACTTTTTGTGAGAGAGAACCATCGCAAAGGATTGTCTCTCTTTCCTCCATCTAGGCATTAAGAGCTCTTCCTTCACCCCTTTGGGTGGCAAGGAGCATTCCATTGTGATAATGGAGTGATGACGTGATGAATAAGCTAGCAGACCTACATGGGAAGTTGCATTAGTAGCTTGAAGGTAATACCCAATGACACATGCTTCGGCAAGGCTAAGGTAAGCTCTTGACTTGAACATATTTAACACCTAGCCTAGGGCTTAGCTTCATTTTTTAGTTTATTCCAAGCTATTAGGATCGCCCATTATTGCTCAATGTTGATTAGGAGGTCACACTCCAAAAAACATATATTGGATGTGTTTGTTTGTATGTTTGATTTCCGTTAAGATGTTCCATGTTCATCTATTGGTAGGGCAAAACCCTTATTTTTTATGATTTACATCATGCAATTAGAGCCTAAGAGGCTTAGATTTCATTACTTTGATCTAAGAATTAACTTAGTAATTATGATTAAAAGTGGAATTCACTTTGAAAACATGAGCATTGAGCTTCATTGGGTTGAATTAGAGTGAAATTTTTATTCATGTGTTTTATATTTTTTTATAATTTGTTCATGTATTGTGGAATGGTGGAGTAAAAACGTGCTAAATCATCTAAAAATAATTAACAACACTTAATTAGTTGCATCACAATCATTAATTAACATTAGAAACACTAAACACTCTCCACCAAGTCTAAAAATCACAAAACGACCAAAAACCAAGCCAAACTAGCTCTTGGGTAGGACATGAGCCCACAGTCCTTGCAAAAAGTCACAAATCTGGACACATGAGCCTGTAGATGTGAGCCGTGAGCCTAGACACGTGAACCTGTAGATGTGAGCCTACAACCATGAGCCTAGAGGTAGGTAAAGACCCGTATATGAACACACCTGCCCATTTCCTTCGAAGATTTTCTTGTTATACAATCTTTATCAACTACAAATTCCAAGAAAATTTCTTACAAAGATTAAGCCATGCATGTGTAAGTATAAACTCTCTTGTAATGTGAAAGTGTGAATGGCTCATTAAATCAGCTTTATAGTTTCTTTGATGGTACCTTGCTACTCAGATAATCATAGTAATTCTAGAGCTAATACATGCACCAAATCCTGACTTCTAGAAGGGATGCATTTATTAGATAAAAGGCCGATATGTAGGCTTGCCCGGTAATGTGGTGAATCATGATAACTTCCCGAAGTTTCTTATATTTCCCAAGTGATAGAGATCTATGCTTGGGTAATGTTTCTGCCGATCTTGAGCAGCTTTATTCTCTTTCTGGATAGCCTTGGTCTGCTCTTCCATCTCCTCGAGCCTTTTTTGAAGGCTTCGACTCTTAAGCTTGGATCATAGAAATTTAGAGGAGATAAGCATTCCTGCCCATAGAGTGCCTTAAATGGTGACATCCCTATGCTCTGGTGATAAGATGTATCATAGGAAAATTCTACTAGAGAAAGGTATTGAATCCATCTTCTTAGCTCCTGCGCCCATAGTATGCTATGAGAATGTCCTCAATTACTTGGTCAACTCTCTTAGTCTAGCTATCAATATCTGGACGGTAAGCTATACTAAAGCAAAGTTGAGTACCCAAGGCCTAAAATAAGGACTTCCAAAACTTTGAAGTGAAGTCAGAGTCTCAGTCGTCATGCTGACTATCCTTTTCGATAAACCAGAGAACTCCTTAATGAATAATCGAGCAACATCATAAGCTTTGAACTTGTTTTCTTTGCCACCAGTATAAGATGAGCTACTTTGGTGAGCAAGTCCACCACTACAAAAATGGAATCATATCCTCCTTATACAATGGGGAGACATGACAAAATCCATACTAATGTATTACCACTTCATTTGAGGAACATCCAAGGGTTGAAGCTTTCCAGGCATCTTGACTCTTTCAGCTTTGATCCTTTGACATGAGAGACATTGCTTCAAGTATCGAAGTACATCATTTTTTAAGCTCGCCCCCAACGATAGCTCCTCCTTATTAGAGAATTCAAGGTCTTTGCATAGCTTGGGGGACCTGCAACAACGATAGAGCTATCATGAGCCTCATGAAGGATTAGCTTCTTTAGGGAAGGGTTCTTATGAATACATAGCCTATGATTGAAGTAAAGAAACCCATCATGGGTTAAGTAACCCTTGATTAGATTTTTCTCTTTCTCTGAAGTTCCCCCTTCTTCGACTAATTTCACCATCCTTTGGTAGTCAGAAAATGAAATGAGACTTCTTTCACCTTGACTAGTATGGGATCATTTGGCATAGAAATTGCACTCAAGAAAGATTTGCGGTGGCTAAGTGCACCTGTTACTACATTATCCTTCCCAGGGAGAAATTTGATGTCAAAGTCATATTCTTGTAAGATTTCAACCCATCTTCTCGACCTCATATTGAGGTTAGGGTGGGTGAAGATCCACTTTAGACTCTTGTGGCCAGTTACATGCTGGAACTTATGCCCCAAGAGTCAATGTCTCCATAACTTGAGGCAATGAACAACTGATAAAGAGTTCCAAATCATGGGTGCCATAGTTGGTCTCATATTGCTTCAGCTTGCAAGAGAAGTATAAGCCACGGGTCTTCCTTCTTGGGCTAAGACACCACCAAGTGCTAGACTACTGGCATCAATAACCACCTCAAATTCCCTAGGTAGTTTTGAACAATCCAAGGTTGAGAGCTAGAGCTGAGCTAAAAGCTACCAATGTAATTATTGTCATGCTAGTTGTGGTTCTAGGAAGGATTATTCTCTCCCCTATAACCTGGTGATTTTCCATTCCTAAACTAGACTACTATTATCGGGAAGGCTTCATGGTTTGTCTCTATGGCCAACGGCCTCTTACTTGTTGCTGGGTAGTTTGGTAATTCTCTAACTCCCACTTGTCAATTGGACCTCCCATGATAATGTCTCTAACTACATCCACAAAAATCCTCTCAGTGGTTTATAAGGGAGTCATGTACTCTAACTTCTTAGTCTATATACAAGGCTCTACGTGCAATGGTATGCTTCTGAGGCACTCTCTTCAAGTGGGGTATTGAGTCCAAAAATCCTTTCTGATCTTGTGTACATGTAAGGGTGTGATCAACTTAGAGAAAACCCTACTCAGACACTTGAGTCGCAGAGAGGTGGGCATGGAAATTATGGATTTTGCTAGATTTTTGAGTGTTTTAGTCCTTTGTGACTTGAGGATGTGAATTCACAATTTTTGGAATGTTTGTTCCCAGACTTATGACTTGAGAATGTGCATTCAGTTTGGGAACATGACTTAAGTCTGGGAACAAACATTGGGAACATGACTTAAGTCTGGGAACAAACATTGGGAACATCTTGGGGACTTGCAAACATACATTCACAAGATGATAATGTGCATTCCCACTAGGGTACATGCATACGTCAATAGTTGTAGACAATATGCATGGCAAGGACTCACCCAAACCCAAAGATAGGGGAAGCATCATTTAAAGCCTCAAATACTAAGGGTACCCAAATAATATCACTTTAGAGTCCTAATATTTAAGGACATGAACATGGATATGTTGAAAGATGTAATCGTGGTGTTGTGTGTATGTGGGAAAGCACCCTAGAGGTGCAAGATATTGTGGTGAGATAGGAATGCCACATGTAATATTGAATGGTGTGTGAGTGTGTTTACCAAAAGAGTGGAAAAGGGAGTGCCACATGGATGATGATGTGTAAAGTGGGATAAGGCCAGAGGGCCTATATCATTGTATGGTTCACTGTGATATGCAATAGCATAGAGCTTGGTGTTGAGTGTGTAATCTCTCTCTCTCTCTCATGGAGTTTTTAGTTTGGTTTAATCCACCTTAATTATGTTGCTTAATCATTGTCTATCACCATGATCAATCCCATTTTAGGATTGTTAACATGGTATCAGAGCTTGGGTGGGCTCTTGGTCATGGTGAATATTTATGTATAGTTTTTCTTGGTTATGAGTTCTTTGATTAAGCATTATTTTCAGTTATTATGAAAAAAAAATTATACACACTCATATTATCATTTGGATTTGCATTTGTGAGGATTTGAGAGGAGATTTGCAACAACAAGGAGGTTGCATAAAAGCTGCCCAAGAGAGTTGCAAATGGGATTTTTGCAACATGGAAAGCTTGCTCATCATCATGGAAGCTGAAAATGGAGATTTCAGCATTATGAAGGATATGGAGTCTTCATCATCATCAAGGAGAAGTTGCCAAGAAGAGATTTGTGAAGGTATTTTGGATTTTGCCTCATTAATTTTTTGGTTTAAGCATGGAAGAATGCTCAATGTAAAGAAGGGTTGCTGATTTATGGGATTAGTGAATCCCATAGCTTTTGCAAGTTGGCAAAGATCATATGTGGAGGTGAAAGCTTGTACAAGCAAGGGGAAAGCATTGTGGGCAAGAAAGAGCCCATGAATGTGCACATCAAATGGAGGGATGTGCTGATTTGCTCATGAAAGATGAGCAATGTTTGGTGGAATCAAGAGGAAGCTTTCACAAGGTATATCATGTAAGATTTTTTGTGAGAAATCTTGCATAGAAGCACCCTTGGAAATGGATGCATGCAAAGAAGGGCATGCATATTGGAGCTCAATGGTGAGCTCATGTGGCCATGTTGATGGCTATGGAGAAACCTCTACTTGGAGGTTTAAGGAGGCAAAGATCAAAAGCATGCAGTGTAGAGGTCATGTGGAGAGCTCATAATGGTCACATCGGCAATTGCAAGAAACTTGGAAGAAAAGGCTACCTACAAGATAGCATGCATTTTGCAGTTTGTGTGGAGAAGCTCATAATAGAAGAAGAGATCTTGGCTGAAAGGGAACAAGTAAGGCATGCAAGAGAAGAAGCTTTAGTAGCAACTGCTAAACTAGAGCAGCTTCAAAGAGAACTAAGCAAACCGTCAGAGAGCAGCAAATCTACTGCGCAGAAGCAGTCACTTAGGTGTTGGGAAGTGCGCCAGGGTAGTGCTGACATGTCAAGCTATATGCGAAGAGAGGCAGAGGCGGTAGCATTACTGAATTGTAGAGAAGTAGAGCTAGGCTATGACAGTCCAAGATGCCCAAAGAAAAGGTAACAATATCTAACCAAGGTGAAGATAAGGACTTCACAGGATGATTCAAGTAGCGTAGAGTTACAAAGGATCTCTTTGATTCGTTGCAATAAATAGTGGTGCTCAAGAAAGAGCTGTCAAGGAGGATGGCGTTCCCAACACAGCCAAAGAGAGGTGGAATGTGGCACGTATGGTCAGGAAGAAGCCGACAAACAGATGCACAGCAAAGAGAGGTCAAACAAGTGCCAGTAACTTACACGACCACCATCACCAGTTGAGAGCAAAGGAACGATGGATTATTAAGGGTTAAGGGTTAAGAGATAAGGCAGTTGGGGTTTAAAAGAACCTTCAAATAAGGGTGATCCTTATGTGTGGATAGCAATACAAAGATATCTGATTTTTTGAGGTGTAAAGAAATGTAAGGTAGCCCCCATTCACATGTTGCAAAAGGAGGCTTATAAAAGGATGTTCGCATGCAACTCACATACAATTTTTCGGGAAGGTTTTGAAAATCCCTCAGCCTTTAAAAAAAAAAAATCGGGGCGGACGTCGGCTTTACAAAAGCCATGGTAGCTTTGACCACTTGGATTTTGGGGGTACCCTGTCCTTGCATAGTGCATAAAAAGGTTTGTAAAATTAACTCACCCGTAATTGATTATGGGTAACCGTACCCGAGCTTGTGTGCTCAAAACGAGAATATTTTGTAATCACCCATGGTATGAGGGTAACCATACCCGAGCTCACCGAGAAGCTCAAAATGGTTGTCGTGATGTGTGCAGGAGCGATGCACGTGTGAGGTGCATGCGTATGGGTTGGTTCCCACCCAAACTTCCATGTTCAAATTGGACTCTCAGTGGTTTCGCTATGAGCGAGTCGGCTCAAAATGGACTTGGTGTCTAAGATGGTAGACATGTGCACACATGTTTGGTTGATGGACACTCCAATGTATCATTGAGGGGGAGTGTTGAGAGGTAGCTATTGCGGTTGTACAATGTTACATTGATATGGGTGATGGGTGATGGGTGAGTTATGGAACACCTTGATTAAGAGGGGGTGTTGAAAGATGTAATCGTGGTGTTGTGTGTATGTGGGAAAGCACCCTAGAGTTGCAAGATATTGTGGTGAGATAGGAATGTCACATGTAATATTGAATGGTGTGTGAGTGTGTTTACCAAAAGAGTGGAAAAGGGAGTGCCACATGGATGATGATGTGTAAAGTGGGATAAGGCTAGAGGGCCTATATCATTGTATGGTTCATTGTGATATGCAATAGAATAGAGCTGGGTGTTGAGTGTGCAATCTCTCTCTCTCTCTCATGGAGTTTTTAGTGTGGTTTAATCCACCTTAATTATGTTGCTTAATCATTGTCTATCACCATGATCAATCCCATTTTAGGATTGTTAACAGGATAGCCCCAGCCAACATCTCAAGTCGGACACCCACATTTATGTGGGTGTCCTTCTTCCCATGATGTTAACCCAAGGTTAATGGGTACCACCAAAAACATCTTGTCAAGACCTTGTACACAATGGATAATGGAGAATTCATCATCAACAATGAGCTAAGAAGACACATCCAACTTGTGGAAGCACTAAGAAAAGGGTGTGAACGTTTGCAGTCAAGAAGGGGTGGCCACCACACGGACATCAAGAACTTTCAATTGGTTACCCAAACCATGCAATGTCCACCCAAAGCGGGACTTTAGATGCATGTAGCATGCCCTAATCCTGCATTTTCACTTCGTGTTGTACTCGATGGGGATAGCATGCCTTGTATACCCCTTGTATAAAAGCCATCATCCTATGCACTTCATGAGAGATCTCTAGTTACTTCTCATTAGTTAACTTTTTAAGTGTTGGGCACCCAACTCATTAGGGAAAAAGGGAGCTCATTTTGGGGCCTTTTAGGATTTGGAAAAATAGTCTCTCAACCAATGAAGAGAGGGCCAACGTAACGTTGAAATTTCACCAAAAACAAGTGAAAATAAGAAAAACAAATAGTACTTTATGTTCGTAGAAGCGTGCCATAGTTAATGTTCAAGATACTATAACGATTTTGAGTCTGACAAGGTCTTTTAAAAAAAAACTAAAGATACTATCACGATTTTGAGTCTGACATTGATGTCTTTTTCAAAAAAAACTACTTACTGAAACTAGGTTTCCCTCCCAAACTACTCTCCCCTCCCAAACTAGTCTTCCGGCGCCCTTCCTTCTCTCTCTCACCTGCTCTCTTCCAACCTTCATCTTGCACCTAGAGGCATGGCTAGCCCTCCAATTTGAAACATTCAAGGACAAAAGTTTGCGTTCTTTGTCAAAATGATTCTCATGCTTGTATTTCTTTATTTTTATCTATACGATTTTAATTATTTTCAATGTTCAATCTTTGAATCAGATCCACTGGCCTGTATACTTTGAGTGCCGACACGATAGTGCAACTGCTGCATATCCTTATACGAAATGAGCACTTTGCTTCGCCAAGATGAGCACTTTCATTTTATAAGCGCTTCCATTTCAAATTGTATTGTTTTGTAAAAGGTACCTGCTTTTGATTTTTCTGATGCTCAGGTTTTAGATTGGATTGTATTCGACAGGTTTGGAAGAAGCCTGCTTTTGATTTTTTTAATGCTCGGAATTTAGATTGGATTGTGTTCTCGACAGGCTTGGAAGGAGGTAGTGGTGAGGACAACCCAAAAAGCCACAAATATCTAGGTGTTTTCTTAACTTTTACCTTAGCCCTGTTGCCATGATTGAAAATAAACTTGTTCTGTTAGATCAAGACCTAAACGGGGTTTGCTCCCTGACAATGTATCAATTGACATTACTGTGAATGAGAATGGAAACTTGGTGAGTTTTATATCAGTCAGACAGAAATGTACACTTGCTCAATTGCGGCACGACATTCATATGGAGGCAAACAGAACAATTTCAGCAGGATTTGCATTCGTGCTCAACAACAAGAAGGTAAACTTATTGTGTTTATTTAATTCATTAATCAACTCTAGTGATTTTTTAACAACCATCTTAACAGGTTCTTCAAAGGAGGGAAAGTATAATTCAATGCGGAGATATCCCCGATGGGATTATTGACATCCAGCTAAATTGATCATTGGAGGTACTAAAGAACATATATTTTGTTCAGTTTTTCTACACTGCTATGAAAGTCAAATAATATATTGATTCTCAAACCTTATCAACCCTTTCTCTCTAGGTTGCTATGGAGACAACAATTGATGATGTGGACGATCCTGCGAGGGAAAGCTCTTGCATTGAGTCTACAAATGCTTTTTTTTTTGTGGGACAGTCAGACACATTGGACTGCTCAACATTCTTTGTAAGCTCGAATGAAGAGCGAGTACGGGAAAGAGTCAATGACCTTTTGGTCCTCGGCTGGGATCTGTACAATGACATTGTTAATAAAGTGATCAATTTTATTTCAAATGTCTACATGCTTTCAAAGTGTCTCTCTCTCTTCGTACATTTATAAATATCATGTCAAGTCTATGGAGATAGAGGGTATCAGTTGCAAAACATCTTTCATTTGATTAATAGATTACTAGATTCAAAGAAGTCCATACATATAATCATCCCAAATGATCTTGTAGCTGCTCTTGGTTAGGATCTCCACTTGTTAAGATTTACAATGACATTGTTAATATATTGATCAATTTTAAACCAAATTACTACATGCTTTCTCTCTCTCTCTCTCTCTCTCTCTCTCTCTCTCTCTCTTTTCATACATTTAAATCTATTTATAAATATCATGACAAGTCTATGGAGATAGAGGGATTCATTTGCAAAGCATCTTCCATTTTAATTTTATACATAGTCATCCCAAATCATATAAGCATCACTAGATTAAAAGAATGTTATACAAATAATCATTCCAAATCATCCCAAATGATCATCAGGTTGTCCTTGGTCAATATCCCCACTAAGATTTTGGAGCCCCGAGGTCTCAAGGCCTGGGATCTGGAAGCTCTCCACTCCAAGTCCACTTGGTTGTTTGTCCTCCTCATCTTGTTCCTGACCAGCAGAGCTGCCTCTTCAACTTTTGTTTGCTGCTCCACCTTTTCCTTTACAAAATTTGGTGGGATACCTACATCTCCATGTCCTTGTGGCTTCTCCTCCAAATCATCTGCATCTAGATGAATGACACCACCATGGTCTTTAGAACTCTCACCAACCTCAAATGTATCTTGCACAGCTGGTTTGGAGGAGGGATGGTTCAAGAGCTTCAAAATTGTGTCTCCTCTAAAACTATACACATAGTCAAAGCCAAAGCTGTCTTTCCTCATCTGCAATAAAAGACATGAGCATTTACATATACTTCTAACTACTTTGTGCCACTATAAATTATATTTAAGCTCAAAGAGGAATAAGCTTCTTACAATATCTGGCTGATGAAGCTCAAAGTAGCTTGCAAGCACGTACTTAGCATGGATCAATAGTCTCTAGCCACAACTATTTGGATCAACTTGTTGTGGAGCCTGAAAATTTGAAAAGATAGGTTAGAAATTAAAGATTGAAACAAATCAAAAATAAAACTGAAATAAGGATCCTTATAAGGAAAAGATTTCTACCTCTAAAACTGCTGGTTCAATTGAATCTAAAAGATTCACATTTGGGGGGCAATGGTCAAGAGCATCTAGCAATCTAGCAGTTATTTGCATGAAAACGCGATATGGGCAGTATGGAAATCTAAACGGCCTCTCCTCGCGTTTTCATGCAAATTTAAAACTTCCCTAAATTTAGGACCTTTGCAGCAATCTGGATCTATTGGCATGGCATCACAGGCCAATTGCACCCTTTGGAATGCATCAAAAAAGTCCCCAAAGTGACACAAAAAAATTTCATACAGACATTTGATTGAAAACGCAATTATGCTACTTCAAAAACATCAAACACTCTCCCTCGCATTTACATGCAAATCTTGAGATTTTATACCTGAGGATGGTGTTGCAAATTATGAAGAGGGTTTATTTCATGCCTACATCAAGAAAAAGGCCAAAATGTAGATTTGCATGAAAACGCGATTATGACACTCAAGGAAGAGCAAACACCAGTCCTCGCGTTTTCATGCAAATTTGTATGATGAGCAGGAAATAACCAAAAGGGCAATCCCTCAGCCCTATTCTTGAGATCTTCTACTTGATCATGTTGTAAAAAATATGTAAAGGGTGTCTTGCATGCCTACAAAAAGGAACTTTGGGCTTTCCTAATGGTTTGTGTTTGTAAGTGTATGGAAAAACGAGGCCATTTCAATGACGCAGATTTTGGCTATTCCCCATTCAGACAGAAACTTGTTTGAATAGTTAAAAGTATGCAGGACAAGAAAGTTTGAGTTGTACTAACCTGCAGGCTATCTCTGGATGTGCTAGACGATGAAGGTGCTGCCTCTGTAGTCTGAGTAATGCTTCTCTATGGTCTTAGTGGTGCCTCTGTAGTCTCAGTGATGCCTCTGTAATCTGAGTGTACTCTGTGATGAAGAGGATGCTGATGACGGAGAGTAGGAAGGGAGACACTCTAATAAATACCACACGTGGTGGGGGGTAAAAGTCGTATCTCACACTGTGGGTGGGACCCACACACCCTAGGAAATTGAATTCTGACATGTCTGGATGTGACCCTTACTGCCTTGGAATTTGTGCCATTTATAAATGCTTCTTGGATTCCCTCCTGCGCCTCACTCTTCCCTGCTCAGCCCACACTTCCCTGCATACTTTCTTTCTCCTCCTCATCATCCATCCTCATCCTTCCCACTATGCACGAGGGTCAGCAAGACAGCTCCGAAAGCATGGAGAAGAAGAAAACAGGTCAGAGTTGTAGGTTTTTCAATGTTATTCTATATCTATGCATGCTGTTCTAGATCTATGTTCTCTTAACCGAGTTAAATTTCTTGACAATCCCTTCCTGCAAAGATCGACTCACTCATCTACACATGAATTCCCTGCATGATGCATGATCCAATGACCTGGTGTTTGCTAGGACACAAGAGAATGTCTGGAGGGTTATTCAAATGTCCCTATTTCTTCTTTTGGAAAATTTGCATGAAAATGCGTAGAGAGAGTTTTAGTTTTCCTAAAGATCCCATATCGCGTTTTGTTGCTAATTTTCTGTCTTAGTGCAGTTTGACAAAATTGTCACCTTAATGTCATGAATTTTGTTGAGAAATAATATATTAAGCTGCATTTATGTTAATAGAGCAATTAGCATGAAAACGCGTAGAGACTGTTTTGCTTTTCCCTAAGAACCCGTATCGCATTTTCTTGCGAATTTTAGTTTTTATGCCGCTCTTTCACATGCTTTACATTCAATGTTCATATAAGAGCAATACTTTTCTGTGCAGAATTTGGTGATTCTGACACCGCAAAGGCGTCCGGAACGGCCCAAAACCCCAAAAACGGCACTGGAAACGCTGGAATCGGACATCCGGAGGCCCGAAAACGGCCAAAAAAGGCCCCAAAAGTGGATTTGCAGAAAAACGCGATTTGGTACCTTCTTCCCGGACGGCCCAAAACCCCAAAAACGGCACTGGAAACGCTGGAATCGGACATCCGGAGGCCCGGAAACGGCCAAAAAAGGCCCCAAAAGTGGATTTGCAGAAAAACGCGATTTGGTACCTTCTTCCCGGGAAGAAGGTACCAAATCGCGTTTTTCTGCAAATCCACTTTTGGGGCCTTTTTTGGCCGTTTCCGGGCCTCCGGATGTCCGATTCCAGCGTTTCCAGTGCCGTTTTTGGGGTTTTGGGCCGTTCCGGACGCCTTTGCGGTGTCAGAATCACCAAATTTTGCACAAAAAATAATTTTTTTAAAGATTCAAATTGGATCACCTTATTAATGTGACACGCTTCTACGAACATACAATACTATTTCTTTTTCTTATTTTCATCTTCTTTTGTTGAATTTTCAACATAACGTTGGCCCACTCCTGATTGGTTGAGAGCCTATTTTCTCTCTCTTCTAAAAGGCCCCAAAATGAGCTTCCTTTTTTCCTAATTAGTAGTTTCTCAAAATTGACACCTTCTTGACCTGGATTTGGGTGTGAGGTGGTCATGTGACCCTTTGCACACCTTTCATGATGCTGAATACTAAGTTGTCTTGCAGTCGAAGATACTCAAGTTTTATGGTTTAACATTTGAAGAGTGGAAAGGCATTTTGATATTTGTTATCAAATTGGACGAGTGCGAGCTGGTAAAGGAGAAAAAAATGAAAAGGGTTACTATTACATTAATGAATCGAGCACTTGATACATCATTGACTGAAGTGAGTTCAAAGTATTTCAGTGTGTGCAATCTGAAAAACACATATGGTGGTTAGGCTCCGTTGAGGTATGCTAACATTTTGGTTTTGTAATCACAGGTAAAGACATAAGACCATGAAACACTAAACTGGGTGTTTATCCACACAGAAATACCAACAATATTCAAAAGGCAAGTGCAAGGAGAGCATCTCCATGTTGCAGGCAAAGGTGACTTTCAAGTGGAGTGGCATATGGCAAGTGATCTGAAAACCCTTAAGTGCATGTATAACATAAGTAAAGGAGGCAACTCAAAGTCTCCTTGTCTTTACTGTAAAAAATCAGCTCAGGTTTTCAGATCACCTGCCATATGTCTTTATGGATTATGTCAAGAAGAGTTTCAAGGATTAATTATGGATTATGGAAGCAAGTCCATAATGCGATCAAAGATCATGAGGCAGATGGGGAAGCACGAAACGTGAAAGCAGAGGTGTGGAGGTCTCTTGATCAACTATTCATGTTCTGTGACAATGTGGCATGGAAGAAGAGTGATTGCCAAAACTTTGAAGAGGCAGTTAAACATTTCGGAAAGTCCATGAAAGACGCGTGGACAGCCTGCAGCATAACTCACTACATGGTAGGGTTCTCTCTTTCTTTTTTTTAAATGCTTGTTCCTCTTTTCTTTGTTCACTAACTATGCGTTGTTCTGTCTTTGTGAAAACAGCATATTATCCACAACCACCTTCCCTATTTTGTCAAAAAGTATGGATGCCCTGCAATTTGGTCCACCCAAGGCATGGAAAAATCACACTATATGGCACGTAATGCGTTTTTCAGACATCCACAACACTACGGAGGGAGTCATAAGGCAAACAGTATGAAAGAAGTCTTCCAATGGTTTTACCGAGGCGACATACTATAGAGGCTTCATGTTAAAAGAAAAGTTGCCAGCTCCAAAGTCAAGCTTGCTTTCATTCTAGCCTAGAAGCAAAGAAGAAGACAAATTTTAGATAATTCTAGCGCAGCAGGCAGACATATGCAATGGAGGAATTCAAAGATATTTGTAAATCATAAATGGACAAGTATACAATTATAGCAGTTTATAAACCTTGGTGTGTTTTGAGACCCAATCAATGCTTTGGTGTTATGTTTACATGTGATCTATCAATGGGTCAGCAAGCTCATGGTTCTATTGATGTTTGCTAATATGGCAATTGAGGGGTCCCCTTTAGGGGCAAGGGCCCTATTAGCAAGCATCAATAGATTCAATCAATACTACTTAATTTAGAGACTCACCTGTATTGATGATTTCCAATGTCCATTTAGTCTTTTGCTAGAAGACATCATTAAAGATAAATAAATACTTACTGAAATGGAAACAAGTAATTCACAAGGGAGAGCAATAATTTGAAAAGCAATAGCATATTTATACAAATAATACCAGACATCAGAAACTTTATCGAATACACAGTGCTTCCCTTGCCACCATGATAGATGTCTTCTATATGGATATATTGTCCAATATAATCATCTATATTTTCATTCAAAAGGCCTCTTAACTTCCACACAGTTGCTGGGTTTGGTAGTAAAACACGTTTAATCCTTTGATCTTTTAAATTTGAGGATATCGCATTGAAAATAGAACTATATCCTTTCCGGCTAACTCCACTAACATCAAGAGCCTCTTGAATTGTATTGGCATCAACTTTATTATTGGATATAAAGTTCTCTACAACATTGCGTTTGATTGTTTTGAACTTTTTTCCCTCAATCAAACCTTTTGCAACACCAGTAGAAAGTCATCCTTTCATTTGCTTTACAGGAAGAAGATTGGGATCCATGTTTTCTTTTGCAAGCTCCAATAGTTTCCTACAGTAACAACACAATGATGGCTATATGATTGAATACCTCAGTTCTTGTGTGTTGTATGAATGGAAGAAATAGACATATTCATTTGAAAGCGCTTTTGATAATACAAAAGAAAAATATTCAAATTAACCTTGCTTTGCTGGTTTCTTCGCTTGCATCCACCAATGCCAGCCTTCAAATTTGCAATGTTTTTTTATTTTCCTACTTCGATTTCTGTCTCCTAGTACTGTCCTCTTTCTTCTTGCTCTTGTCAACTCTTTCTTAGTCTTCGAATGCTCTTCTATTTCATTCTGCAACTGCTTTTCCAAGTTTACACGAATGGCTATCTCCTGTATTTTGGCCACCCTTTCTTGTACATACAATGTTTTATACGTTTCTGCCAAGGCAGACTGTGCCAAAATATAACCATGAAGTCCATTTTGTCCATCGCCCACCACGAACCTTAGTAGTGTAGTTGGATTGACAAACGGAGGTGTAGAGTCTTTCACTGGACATTTTGGATATATGCCACCATCGCACCATAAGTCAATGTGTTGCAAGCCTTCTCTTCTCATGTTTTCCCGTTGTGCTGAGCATTCAACAGTGCACCCTTTCGTTTCTGTGCTGGAGCATATTGTTCCTCTAAGTCAATATGAAGATGGTGGAATCGCTTCTTCTGAGATTGTTCTTCACTAGCGTGTCGGCCATTCCTTGAGCTTCTGAGATTGCATCTTTGCCAGTTAATCTCATATGCTTTTTGTAACTTGAATTGTTGAAGTGTGGCGGTATCTATCCAAATATTCAAAAAAACAAGCAATCACCAAGTTGAGTGATGGACTCTTTATGAGAGGCTTAAACACGTCGTCAAAAGAGATGCGGAATCTACGGGAAACAAAGAAATCTAAGAATGTATTTAATGCAATATCTTGTTAGTTATGTAAAATATTATCTTATTCTTTTTTAAAGTGACAGATGTGCAGTCCTTACTGACAGTATTGAACCACGTTTCCGTATTTTACTATTTTTCATGTCTTTTGGGAGACAAATAAATGAGAAAATAGCGAATTTCTTACAGGGCCCCAAAATGAGCTCCCTTTTTTCCTAATGTAGTGAGTGTGAATGCCTGTTGTGGCCAATACATGGCATGTATATAAGTGACTTTAACTAATGAGGAAGGTACATTCCCTTGAGTGTTGCTTGTTGAGAGTGTGCTCTTGCTCCTTATGCTCTAGCCCTTTACCCTATCTTCTTGCCCTCTTGGTAGTGCTTGTGTGTGAGAATGAGTGTGTGTGAGAGTCTTTCCCTCTTTCCCTCTTGGTCTTGCCATGTCTTGCTAGTGAGAGAGTGAGAGAGTGAACTATTGTCTTGCATGGTGGAGCACGGTCTTACAACAATGGGGAGTCCCAACCTCTACATAGACAACTCTTGTGACAATGGGGAGGTGGGTCTTCTCAAGTGCTAGCTTGCATTCATGTGGTTGCCTCTTCTATGAGATGGTAGGTAAGCTACCAAGTTCCCAAACGACATGTGAAAGGTGAGGACTCTTCATTTGGTTATCTTTGTGTGTGCTAATGAGTGTAGTGTATTTGGTCTTTCCATTAGCATGCCCCACTGCCGGGGAGGATGGTTGCTTTCCTTAGCATTTGTGTAGAATCTTGTGTAGGGTTTGTTTTCTTTTTTCCACTCAGTGAAATATCTGGGTGTGAAGGGTTGCGGACGTTGTAGCACTCGGTGAGAGATCCAGTGTGGTGGTTGGATTTTGTTGTTTTAAATTTTTTTAGTATCATTTTGGGTGGGTTTGATTTGTAGGTGTTGGATAGGGTTTGTGTGATTTTTTTGTTGTTGTAGGTGTTTTGTTTTAGGGTATTTCTCATGTTTCCTCTTTATAGTTAGTATTTTTAGTCTAGTATAGAGAGTTAAGGCTAGTGTAATTAGTATTCAATTAACTAATTAGTTAGTGTAATTAGTTTAGCTAATAGTTAGTTAGTTACTATTGTTAGTATTAATTAGGTTTATTATATTACTAGATGGTGTTAACAAGTAGTATTATTGATTTAGTTAATTTATTTAATAGTAATAGTAGCATTAATATTAATTAAACTATTCTATGTAATTACGATAGTTGTATTACATTAGTTAGGTTAGTATTAGGGATAGATTATCATAGAAGTAGGTTGAATTTATAATTAACAAAACACTAAAGTTGGTGGTCTTCATTAGGGACAAGGCTAGGAGCACTACAAACGAGGAGAGAAGGGCACCTTCTATTTTTGTGGATCTGGTTGTTTGAAGTGGTTCGTTGGAGACAGGTGGCCTCCACATTTTGGGCTAGCTTGAGCAAGCATCTCAACTCTATTCTATAGCTGTGCTATGCTATTGAGATGTGCCCTTTTGGTAAGGAGACGGCCGCTAATAGATCTCAAGTTCCTGGTCTTGTCATTTTAACAACATGGCATAAAATGTCCATCTTGGCACATCTACCTCCTTCCCCCTAACTACTACAATAAAAAATTTCCCACCCCAAGTGGATCCCCACCTCTACTTTAATGACGACATGTCAAAGACCCTCTCTCTTCAATGACCCTCTCTCTTACCCTTTAATATACCGGTCTCTATTCCCCTTTAATATTCCAGCCATATAACCAAAGCTTGTTGAGGCCGTCGATAAACTCATTTGGTAGTAAAGAGGGAGCAGCTTCGACCCTTCCTTCTCTGCATACGACCCTCTCTCTCCCCCTTTAATATTCCAATCTCTCTTCCCCTTTAATATTCTAGCTAATTAACACCTAAGCAAAAATTCATTCCAGCCAATTAAGCCAATTAAGTCTACGGGTTTTCCTCCTTCCTTCTAGCCTTCCTTCTCTAGATTTTGTGCAGGATTTGTTTCATATTCTTTCACCTATTTTAGAGCATGTTTCCATTGGCCTAGTTTATACAATAATGCAATCAATCGTTTTGGCCTCGAATATGGGGCAAACATGCTAGCAAAAAATTCTCAATGTAGAAAACCAATGAATTTTCCACAAAATCCCGAACCTGGCCCCTTTGATGCAATAAAACTACAATGGCAGACTCAATCGGACTCTCGTGACCATTGTATTCCACACCAATTTGCCTACATTCCTTGGGAATGCATAGACGACTTCATCAACGGAGAGAATAATCGAAAGGATGCACCAATGAATTTTCGTGGTGCAATGGATGCAGTTAAAGTGTTCAAGCACCATTTCTTTAGGTATTGGTGTGCATTCGGCCCTATGGATGCTCTCGAGTTGAGAAAGTCCCTCACATCTTTGCCTAAGGGGAAAAGAAGAGTGGATGCCAACACACACTTTTTTGGATGCCAATGTCACTTTGTGGTGTCACGATTGTAGCTATTTCCATGGCTAGCTCAAGTCTCTTACACACAATACCATCATGTGGATTTACAAGGTGAAGTATGTCATGGAGCCCATTGCCCAATGAATCAATCTACTAAGATGTCCTTTGCACCTTGGCTATCCAATGAAATAAAGGGATGGATTTGCACAATGCTAACAAGGGATTCACACCCCAACAAGTCATGCAAAAAATATCCCAAGAAGGCACACTACGAATTGCTCGAGATACTTTTCTTACTGTGTGCGACATATTAAATGCCGCAAGCAAGATGGAGACTCTAACTTTCCAAACAGACGTGGATGATGCACGGAGTGTGCATAATTGGGCTACAACCAATAAAAGCCACACATTTTTTATCAAAAGTTTGATGAAGTCTCGTTATGCCCATTTACACTTGGAATTCAAACTAGTTGACACTTAGAGATGATGAATGCTTATGGGAACAATAGTTTGTTAGCTATGGATGCAACCTTTGGTACCAACAAGTATAAGCTGAGCTTGTTTTTTATGTTGTTGTTTGCCTCAACACATGATTAACATGATATACTTAAAGTGCTTTCATGTAGTTCCATTTGTGCACAGTACTACTCTTTGATGCCTTTTGAAATGGAGTACTGGTTGCATGGGTCATTACATTGTCAGCGACGACTATCTTTGACACTAAGGTGTAGTTAACCGCCCTTCGATATCGGTTACAATAAGTCTAATGTGTGGATGACACACAAGCTAAAATAAAAGCCTTGCACAAGTAAGTGCTCTTGCTTTTGTCCCATGATGGTGCCTTGACTACACATTAATAAAATTGTGTTCTTTTTAGTGAGGTGTTTGGGGTGACTATTTTAATACCTATGTCTTTGGCACGTGAGATGGTGTTTGCTCAAACACTTGATTAAGAAGGTGCCCGATGCTTCTACTCGTGCCAAAATGTTCAGGGCACTAGGCAATATTATGAATATGCATGGCACACACTCCACCAGCGTCACACCCAAGACAAAGAGGACCAAGCTATGGAGCTAGTGAGGGCCTTCATGACAACATATGCTAAGGAGACTTCTTTCATCTCCTATTTCAAGGAGCAGTGGCTTCCACACATTGGTAAGTCCTTAAATGAGACTTGAGCTATGGTCTTTGAGTATGAGACTAACCAACACCTTTCTGGATTACATAGGGATGTGGATTTGAGCAGCACGATTGCTACCTCAAGACAAATGGAAGTATTGAGTCTTACCACAATGTGTTGAAAACCAAGTTCTTATGTGGGCGTCGCACTATACATGGACGCCGCATTAATTGGCTTTTTTTTAGAAGTTAGTGTCCTCATGTCATTCCTACTACTGGTATAATGACATGCTCAAAGAAGCTGGTTTTAAGCGAAATGTTAGCCCTCTAGGCTTGGTAATCAGTTCATTAGATCTTGTAAGATCCATACCTTATCACCATGTCAAGTTCTGCGATGAAGGGAACAAAAATGCCAGGGTAAAAAGTCAAAGTCGAGAGTTGTGGTACAAATTACGCAATGTTGATTGTGAGTGTGAATGGTCCATGAAAGGAAATATTTGCAAACATTAGATAAAGGTATGGCTCATAAATGGTCTTCAAACTGCTTTGTTTGTCACTAGGACATTGCACATGCTCAATGAGGCTATGGAAAACATGCCTCGTGAGTTCTCTTGCCTTGTTTGTTTGCTCACTTGAAATTCAAAAGATCAATGTGTGTTTTGCATGCCAAATGATGGTAATGGTTATGTCTGTGTGCAAGACATGATTTACTTTGCTGATGGTGAAGAACAACTTGATGCACCTTTAGGACATCATGTATATGAAGAGAATGTGGAGAAAGTAGCTACATATGTCAAAGATGTGCCAACAATCGGCATACAAGAGGTGCAAAGTATCTTTGCTCTAAAACCTTATTAATAGCAGGTAAGCTATTTAGTTTCCAAAGAGATTCCAATTTGATGACATTAGTTATTTTATTTTCTCCCTTTTAGGAAATGACCAAGGACTATTGGCACATGCAAAGAGGCTAGCACTTCAAATTAATATGTCACTTCAACATGTGAAGGTCAATAGGGAGAATATGGCATCACACCCATGTTCACAGTTTCAATCTATCCAAGATGGGTTTGGAAACTCATTACAATGTGCTAAGCCAATGATTGAAGCTCAACTATCAACCACAAGGAAGTGACAAAGCTCAACCAACTCACAAATGAGCCAGATTGACTCCTTTCCAAAGCCACTCAAAAAGAAGAAAGTGACTATGTGTTATATGTACATTATGTGTGCTATGTTATATACACATTATGTGTGCATATACTAGGAGGCTAACCCACATTAGACTTGTGAGCATGGAAGCATGGGAACAAGGTCTAGTGGAGCATGGGTTAGGACTAACCTTAAGGATTAAGGTTAGGGTCAGGCATCCAAGGGTCACACATGAGGAATGGAAAGTCAAGAGTCACTTGAGGGCCCTCCTATATAATAGGGGCATGGGGCACACTCAAGGGGGCTTGGAAGCTTGGAGGCTTGGAGGCTTATGCTATGGTCTTTTGTGTAGAGGTCCATATCTACTCACCTACCATTTCACACTATAGCTATATGCTATTGGATTGTGTTATACCTCTTGATGGTATGGGACATCAAGGTAGAGGTATGATGTATTTCATTTATGATTCATGTGTGCATCCCTTGGGCTCGGGGTGGTTGAGTTTATGCCTGATTTATGCATGTTTATGCATAACAATTATCTAGAGAGATCTTAAGGTTTTAACAGTGGTATCAGAGCAATCTCTATTTAATTGTTGTTGATTTTTTTTAGTAAATTTTAATATTTACTAATAAAATGTTATTTTTTGTTGATTTGTGTTGATGAATTACACGTGGATCATCGATTTGGTGATTGGAACGTGTGTAACTACAATTCAATGGACGAATCGACTGCGGGGAAATTTCGTGAGTTAATGCTATTTTTCCCTATTTTAATGGTTAAAAATTTTAGGAATTTTTTCCTAATTTTTTAGAGATTTTTTGGTAAAAAATATATTTTTAATGCATTTTGCGGGTTTTCCGCGGGCATGTTTTCAATTTTCTGCCAATTTTTCTTGCTGAAAAGCAATGTGGTGCAGTCAATTGATGCGTGAGTTCTCTACC
Organism: Cibotium barometz; assembly: GCF_041138505.1. NCBI lineage: Eukaryota > Viridiplantae > Streptophyta > Polypodiopsida > Cyatheales > Cibotiaceae > Cibotium > Cibotium barometz. Next base: position 56,636,370 of record NC_141052.1, on the reverse strand, counting down.
ATGTGCGAAAAGTTCTTCTCTTCCTCAAAATCTGATTTTTTTATCTCCATTTCTCTCTTGTACATGGAAATGTATTTTAAAAAAGACAATTTAATTGAATATTAATCATAATTAACATTAATTATGATTAATAAGTAATTAAGCATTTCTCTAATCTCTAAACAGAGAAGCGTAGTGAAGAGATGGGTGGGTATGAAAAGGATAGAGTGAAGAGAAGAGAGAGGAGAGGATTGCTCCCTCCTCTTGGTTTTTCCACGCACAGACGGCAGGGCGGGGGACTGCGCAGCAGTCCGGCGGCCAAAAGTCGCCCCCCATGAAAAAATCAAAAGCTTAATAGCTTAATTAAGCTTATTTTTATTATTTTTTTAAAAAAAATAAGTTTTTTATTTAAAAAAAGGCTTTTTGATAATATTTCAGAAAAAAAAGCTTAGAAAAAGCCTGAAAAATTTCAGAAAAATTGGAATTTGAGGTTAAAAAATCTCTAAAAAATTCCTGGAAATTTCTTATTGAAAAATTTTGGCTTTTCAACTTCCGGAAAACCTTTGGCTTTCCGTTTTCCCGAAACCTTTTGGCTTTCCGAATTCCGGAAAAACTTTTGACCTTCCGTATTCCGGAAACCTTTGACCTTTCACATTCCGAATTTTTTTTGTCTTTTCATTTTCCCAAAACTTTTGGCTTTCCGTATTCTGGGAAAACCGTTGGAATTCCGAAATTTTTTTGACCGTTCGTATTCTAAATGCGTTCGGGGTAATTTAAAATTTTCGAAAAATTCCTAAAAATTAGTGAAAAATTAGACAAAGGTTATTTTAAATTTTGGAAAAATGTGGGGTTGGTGTTTGGCATGTGGTGTGTCCATTCGGGTGCCCGTGACCATTTCTTTAAAATTATATTTTTTGACCCAAAAAATTAGAAAAATCCATTAAAATTGAAAATTTTCATTGGATTTGAGAATTGTCGGGCGAAATTGGAAATTTCGTGAACGATGGGATTCTCAGGGAAAATTAGGAAATTTTTAGAAATTATTTTTAGAAATCCTAAAAATTGGTATTTTTAAAATATCAATGGTATTTTGGCAAATTAAATTGCTAAAAATTTTCTGGAAAAATATAGGTTTGGAATGCCATAGGATAGGTTTGCTGGAATTCAAAATTATTATATTTTGAGGCCCTGTAAAATTTGGAAAAAATTTGAAAAAATTTTGAAAAAAATCATGATAATTCTTTTTCTCGAGAATTTAATATTTTCGAGGGTTATTTAATGTTGAAGTACGTTTTCTCGTACTGACATTAGATAGATGCGGGTTATTCGCATAATATTAATACGATTATACCTCGTATTAATGGATATTTATGTTTGGATTAATTCTAAACGATATATTCATGATTTTTTACCATTGTTTAGCCATTCTTTTTGGACATGTTTCTTAATTTCTTTTTATGGCTATAATTTACGTTCAAAGTGTGTTTCACCTTTGACACTTTTCCATGATAACTTATTTTGCACTTTTTTAAGTGTGGTTTGTGCTTAATTTCTTAAGCCTCTATCATGGGTTAGTTGATCGGTTTGTTTTGGTGGATTTTTATTGGATGTTTTCCAAGTTTATATGGACTCATCAGGTGCTGCCTAGTTCACTTGTGTCTAGGGGTTTTTTATTGAGTGTTACACACATGTGTTTCACTTTCTTACTTTGGAGTTTTATTTGAACAACACAACGTTCATATACTCCGGATTGATGAGTTGGCCACCAATTTTAATGCTTCTTTTGGCATGATTAAATGTCCATTAGATGGTATGCATTGTTTTTTATGATCAACTATGGTTTTTATGGATTTAAGGAGCTTCTATGCTTTTATCCATGGTTTTATAAGGATCTTTTGATCTTTTGAATATTTACATGTGCTTTGAAGGAAGCATTTACCTTCATTTTTTACACATAATTTTGGAGTATATTTCTTATACTCTTGTATATATTCCAACTCGGATACCTAGTTGCTTATATATCTAGGTGAGTTATTTTTCTACCCTAACTTTATTGTGTTTTGGGTAGTTATCATTAGAAAGGCGCCAATAATACAATTTCTTTTCTAATGATGTACTCAGAAGGAGTTATTCCTTGATGTAGTCTCAAGTATATAGAGACAGGTTTAGTATGTGAAAGTCTGGATAAGGCCATCTTATTCCTTTTATACAGGATTTTATTCATATTTTCCTAGACGGCATACTAGGGAGTTTCAAATTGTTAAGGTATGTATGGGTGGTATCATGGTGGTATGGGACGCTAGAGATCCCTCACATATATTATCTTATGGGATAATTTGGGCTCAAGATTGTTGCTTTGCTTACATCACTTAGCATGTTGACCTCAACATTCAAAGACAATCTTATTTTCTAAATTCACTAGAAGTTATAGTGTGGGCATTCTTTAGATAAACTTCTTTTATCTATAGCCTACATGTTTTGATGAGGAAAATCTCGTCGGCATTTTCACTTGTTGTGTTCGGATAAGGAAATTTGGATTCTTCCTTTGTTGGCATTTCTTTCTCTAGTTCCGTATTTTAGGTGATTTACACAATCAACCTGATACGTTTACGGATGTACATATGTGACTCATCGAGACGTTGATGACTCTATGTTGATATGGGTAACTCGAGATGTCGATTATTCCATATGCAGATGTGGGTACGTCGGGGCACCGATGAATCCCTGGTTTCTGCTGTTATAATGCCATGCTTTCCTACTTTATTCCGAAAGGTTTACAACGAAAAAGTTACTTTGAATGTGAATTGTTCTGATCATCCGCAGTAGTCTGATGGGCAAACAGAGTGTATGAATCAGATTGTAGAGGATATGCTTCGTGCATGTCTCTAGAAAATCATCATATTGGAAAATATCTTCCAATGATGGAATTTGCCTATAACAGTTCTAAATTTACGGCTATTATTTTAGTCCGTGCATACTTATGTATGGGTTTCAACTCAGGGCACCTATTGATGTCGGTCTTAAGGACATCGAGCTTGATGCATCGAGGGATTTCTTGCGAGATATGCAGGAAATGCTGACCGAAGCTTGGGATTCTATCAGGAGTGCTCATGATAGGGCACGGTTTTATGTTGATAGGGGACGCTCATCTCGGTCTTTTGAACCAAGAGCGTTGGTTTATTTTAATGTTCCTAAAGATTCTCAGACTTTGTCAATGAAAAAATGCTCGAATTTATCTCCTAGATATTGTGGTCCATTTCGAGTTATATATCGGATTGGCACGGTTGCGTATGAACTAAAACTACCTCCAATTGTTAGAGTTCATCCAGTCTTTCATATCGATAGATTGAAAGGGAAACTGGGAGGTGAGGATGACACACTTACTCCTTAAGAACTCGTTGAAGTCGATGAATTATCCTATGTTCCACATGAACCTCATAAGGTATTTGAATTCAGGGAAAGGAAACTTTGTAGTTGACTAATCCCTGAGGTTAAAATAAGGTGGAAAGATAGGGAAATTGAGGATTCGACTTGGGAGTTGGTTGAGATCGTTCAGCGCAGTTCTCCTTCTTTTCATTGCAAGAGTGCAATGTTTTGAGAGAGGGGAAGTATGTTATATGTACATTATGTGTGCTATGTTATATACACATTATGTGTGCATATACTAGGAGGCTAACCCACATTAGACTTGTGAGCATGGGAGCATGGGAACAAGGTCTAGTGGAGCATGGGTTAGGACTAACCTTAAGGGTTAAGGTTAGGGTCAGGCATCCAAGGGTCACACATGAGGAATGGAAAGTCAAGAGTCACTTGAGGGCCCTCCTATATAATAGGGGCATGGGGCACACTCAAGGGGGCTTGGAAGCTTGGAGGCTTGGAGGCTTATGCTATGGTCTTTTGTGTAGAGGTCCATATCTACTCACCTACCATTTCACACTATAGCTATATGCTATTGGATTGTGTTATACCTCTTGATGGTATGGGACATCAAGGTAGAGGTATGATGTATTTCATTTATGATTCATGTGTGCATCCCTTGGGCTCGGGGGTGGTTGGGTGGTTGAGTTTATGCCTGATTTATGCATGTTTATGCATAACAATTATCTAGAGAGGTCTTAAGGTTTTAACACTATGCAAGCTAAGCTAGATGAGGGAGCTAGCCAAAATGTTGAATCCTGTAATGATTAAAATCTACAACCTATAATAACAGATTCCATATTTTTTAGTGTTCTTTGCTATTGGATTGATATCCTTAATGATTTATGGATAGATGAAGCACCACGTTGTATCAGCCTTCTTCATAATTTGTATTTGCTATTATGGAAGCTGCACATTGTATTAGCTACTTGATCATTTATTTTTTTTACATAATTTTTTATTGCTATATGATTATTAGACAATACATAATCCACATGGTTAGCGAAAGAGCTTGTTTTCTAGATTTATACATGGCTATCAAGCTCATCGTAGATATGGACACACAGCATTTTACATGACCATTGAGTCTTACATGGTTAGCAAAAATGCTAACAAGCTCACCGTAGATATGGACACATGAGCCTTTACTAGCATTTTACATGGCAATTGAGTCTTACACATGGTTAATTGGTGCCCATAGTCTTACACATGGTTAGCTAGTGTAAATAGTTACGTAGCAAAAGAGGGGCCTATAATGGCTATAGAATAGAACTTGGACATCATGTTCAAACAAGAAAATGTACTATGCAACAAAAAAGAGCATGGCATTCCATCATCTGCAAAGTACACAATACAAAAAGCTTGTATAATGGAAGTACGCAACAAAAGAGCCGATCACTCCATAATGTTGAAACACAAAGGTTCGAAGCTACATAATTTGCCTATAGCATCAATCTTGATTACTCATTTAATAGCTCCTCACAATCACTCTGTCTCTTAAGCACTGCATCTAACTGTTAAGGCATCATGAATGTTTCCAGACATTATACACAATAAAGAAATGGGCAAGCTGAAGTATATATGACACGAGAATTAGCTTCAAGTTACTCAGAGTACCTCAAATGTCTTCTCAATGTATGTGCAAACTTACCAAATCAACAATCTACAGGTCAAAAGCTGCAGGAGAAATCGAAAGACGCAGAATTTCTAGGTTGGAATCTGATGCAGACTTGTCGGAAGCTAACATGGAGTCAACAAGCTAGAAGTTGACATGGCATCGCAGGTTGAAAGTTGTCATAGAATCAAAAACAGGTTAGAAGTTAAAGGCAGAGTCGTCAGGTCGTCAGAATCATCTAACTGATGGACATGGAACTAGCTAACAAATAGACATTGATGTAGCTATCAAAAATGGAATCTGAATCGACTAATGAACAAATGTTAAATCGGTTGATGGAAGCTAAATGCCAAATGCCAACAAATGCCAAAGGCGAAAGTCTAAAATTTAAATGCCAAATACAGAGAGCTGAAGATTAAAGGTGACTGGCTAAAGCCAACCAATGGAGTAAACTTGGCCAAACACTGTAAGCTAACTGGTGAAGGCTTACTATTAAAAGCAAAAGCCACAATCAAATTCCAAACACAGAGTGCTAAATAGAAAGGTTGAACTAAGTAAACTGGGCCAAGGGAGTAAACCCGGGTAATTGTTTGCTGAATGCTATCAGCCAACAGAGCTGAAAGCTGACTACTGACATTCTGATGTTGATAGTTGAAAAGGTGAGGATTGATTTGTTGAACAGGCAAAACCGACGGACATAGTTGAATGGCTTATCTCGAGAACAAGTGAGGCCTACTGCTTCTGCTGAATATGCAAGTGCTGAATGAGGAAAGCCAAAGGCTGAACTACTGACTAGGCCAAGCTGAATGGCTTATCGAGCACAAGTAAGGCGGCCGACTGTTGAATGTGCAAGTGCTAAATGAGGAAGGCCAAAGGCTAAACTATTGACTAGGTCAAGTTGACCAACGCAATTGAATGGCTGAACAAGCAAAATCGATAAACACAGAAGTCCAATGCTAAATGGAAAGTTAAATGGCTGAACAAGTAGAATTAATAAACACAGAAGTCCAATGCTAAATGGAAAGTTGAATGGCTAATTGGGCTAAATTAACGGATGCAAAATTCCAATGTCAAAAACTAAAAGCCAATACGCAAATAGCACCAACAACAGTAGAAAACAATAGAATTCGGTGGATACTAAAAACCAATGCTGAAAGGTTTTGAAAGTTATGTGTGACGCTAGTGTGTGGGATTGCCCAAAATGTAAAGCAACAAAAAGAAAAGCTAGCCAATGTACAAAGGAGGAAAAAACCCTAGATCTATGGAAAGAGCTTACCCAGGCTTAAGATGATGAAGTTGAATGCATGTACATTGGCGAAGTTGAAAAAGACCAACAATGTACACCTCTCTTCACCACTTCGGAGATTGATGGCAAGGAGCTGTTGGCTCTACAGGACCAAGCTCTAAAACTACCTTCGAAAAGTACAATAGGAGCCAACTCCAATGAAAATAAAGGTGTCAAGGCCAACTGCAGGAAGTCGAGTCGAGAGTAGACACGAACATCGGTGGCAGATACCTACAGTCGAATGTGAATGCAATCTTAGAAAACAAGACTCTAACAACACTTCTCTGATACCAATGTCAATGGTAGATACCTACAATTGAATGTGAATGCAATCTCAAAAAACAAGACTCTGACAACACTGCTCTGATACCAATGTTGGATGAGGGACAAGATGCTTTGCACACTCACATGCACACATACACACACACACCCACACACACACACACACACATAGTGTGACAGAGAAGCTCAAAGAGCGAGAGAGATGAAGCTCAATGCTAGAAAGTACTCGATGATGGTAATTATAACAAATGAGTGGAGTACAATATAGCCCTAGCCTTAGGGCCTGATGTGGCTAATAGAAAAGAGTGTGTTCACACCAGGGACTTCAAGGCTAACAGTGATGATCAAGGGCCCACAACTCAATCAAACATGCTAAGTGCACTAAGAGCAAATAACTCTTTGGTGATCACCGATGCGATGGTCCTCACACAAGCTCAGGCGAAGGCCACAACTCTTCATATCTTAGAAGACAAGGAAAGTGACAAAATCTCACATGCTTCTACGAAGCATTTCAAAGGACAAAAGAAGCACAAAAGGAAACAATGTACAAAGTCTAAACCCTCGATAGAACACATTTCTAGAGCTAAGAAAGAGGGTATTGTGATCATTGAGAGTGACAATTGTTGAAATTTGAGCATAATGATGAGCTATGGTGGATCATGCACTAGAATCAACATCATTAACAAAGTGATTAGTAAATGATTAAGACGTAATTAGTGAATAATTAGCACATAGATTAATGTAGGCATGGATACTCAAAAACCAGCAAATTCTCATTAGGGCTATGCCTCAATTTATAGAGTTTACATCAAGCATCAAATCCCATTGATTTCTCCATGATTCACTCCCAGAATATCTCCACCTTTTGCCTGATTCTCTCCACCTCTTATCTTTTCCCTGAATATCTCCCAGAATATCTCCACACTCCTAAATTCCCTCATGCTACCCATTATTCTCTCCCAGTAGATTCTTCTAACCTTTTCACAGGTTCTTTCACAATTATATCTCCTCTTTTACAGCCTCTATCCAAGAGCTTGTTCCCACACACACCCTATTCACTTGTATATTTCAACACCTCCCCTCAAGTGAATAATCCTAGCACACCTGGACCCTATATCAAGTTTCCCTCTTACTTGATAGCCCGCGACGAGTGCCTCAAGTCCCTAAACTCCATAGTCCTTGACACTCTCTCTCTCTCTCTATGTGTCCAAGGCTACTATAAGTGCCCGCGACCTTGACTAAAGTGCTCACACATACATCTACCACGTGGCCTACATCATCGGTGGCTCAGAGGTGGTTTTACTTTATTGGGGCAGGTTACATTGGGTTGTGGGGTCTCTCTCTCTCTCTCTCTCTCAGAGATTTTCACATGGCTCCTCACTCTTTGGAGCCTCACATCTTCTCTTCTCTTCAGTCTTCTTGTCGTGGTGGCAGCTTCTCTCCACGCGTCCGTCTCTTCTTTCAGTCTTCTCGGGGCAGCTTCTCTTCTTGTGGCAGCTTCTCTTCTCGTGTCCATGTCTTCCTTCAGATCTTCTTCTCGGTGTGGATCCTCTTCTTGGAAAGAGATATTCTTCTTCTTTCATGGCTGGGGCCATGAGCTCGTCCGTCAGGTCATTTTGCTCCATGTGAGCAACATGTTTCAATGTTTTTCTGACAGTTCCTTTGGGCTTTTTATGTTTATCTTGCGTCATTATGCAATGCAATCCCAAATTTATGCGGGAGGTCTTACCTCTTGCCTTATTCTGGACAAGGGCAGTGTCTGTTCCCATATTTACACTGATGCAATGTGCCCAATACATAATGCGTATAGCATTCATTCTCATGCACATTCCCAAATGCAACTCTGGCTGTGAATAATCTTGATTTTGAGTGAGATTTACAGGCATTAACCAAGGGCTAAATACAAAATGATGATTTTCACAAATTTATCAGCACAATTTTACCAGAAATTACACTAAATCAAGGGTAACCAATTTGTACGGGATGGTTGGAGTATCAAACCAACTCCGATTTGCAATCTGAAGTTATAGGGATCTGTATCAGATACCTAATGGTTAATTTGAACCCTCAATTGCACCAAAGTACAGTGATTAGCATTGATTAATCACTGATTAGCAAATTAATGCTCTGTTTTGTGTGCAGAAAACAGAGTATGCGAGGAGCCCAGATCTGGTGCCTTCCACTTCAAATGAGCTCAAATGCTTTCAAAGGCATCAATAGCAATGAGTGTAGTAGAGGATTAAGCCAAGAAACACAAGATTTGACCAAATAATGAAAGCTTAATCTCTGTTTTACCAAAGTCACCTGCAAATTTGATGAAGAGCTTGGATCTCACTGTAGACTTGATGAAATTGATTTCTGTCTTCACCAGCTTGTAGAGCATGCTTGATTACACCTTGGGCTAAGAGGAATTGAAGACATTTGAACTGAGCAAGTAGGAATCTCAATTCTCCTTCAGAAAAACGGCGCCCTTCAATCTGCAAAAATCGGCTGCTGCCGCCATCGGCGGTTTGATGCATGGAGTAGATGGGCTTGAAGCCAAGTAGGTTAGCTAGCTTGTGTTAGAAGCACTAGGGCTAATTTTGACTGTGCAAGGAGAATGGAGTCCTCCACTGGCTGGGGGTGAAGGGGAAGGTGAAAAACTCACTAAAAATTGATTATTTTGCTAATTTTCTACTAATCCTAATTAATTAACTAATGGGCTCATAAACCTAATTGATTCTAGGCATGGCTCTGATACCATGTTGAAATTTGAGCATAATGATGAGCTATGGTGGATCATGCACTAGAATCAACATCATTGACAAAGTGATTAGCAAATGATTAAGACGTAATTAGTGAATAATTAGCACATAGATTAATGTAGGCATGGATACTCAAAAACCAGCAAATTCTCATTAGGGCTATGCCTCAATTTATAGAGTTTACATCAAGCATCAAATCCCATTGATTTCTCCATGATTCACTCCCAGAATATCTCCACCTTTTGCCTGATTCTCTCCACCTCTTATCTTTTCCCTGAATATCTCCCAGAATATCTCCACACTCCTAAATTCCCTCATGCTACCCATTATTCTCTCCCAGTAGATTCTTCTAACCTTTTCACAGGTTCTTTCACAATTACATCTCCTCTTTTATAGCCTCTATCCAAGAGCTTGTTCCCACACACACCCTATTCACTTGTATATTTCAACAACAATGAGGATACAAATGCTTCTTCTTCCTTAGAAGACACACCTAGAGATGAAATTCTAGGCATGGCCCAAAAAGCTGTGGCTCTGGAAGACCCGATTGGAAGCAATCCTCGATGCTTTCCCGACAAATTGACCAAATATCCAAATCCTCAAGAAGAAATAGTGAGATATAAGATGGCCCAAGAAGTTGTTAAACAAACTCAATTCTAGCTAGAGGTACAGAGGCATATGTTATACAAGTGTGGATTTGAACATACTTTCAAGGATTGTCCCAAACAGAGAGACAATCACCCTAGTGATCCAAAGCATGAGCCACTTTGATAAGCCTTAACTAGGTGGACTTATTCATATAATACCCCTTAATGCTATCACAAGACGCCAAGACAAGAGGAGGGCAATATCCAAGGCTGCCAATAAGCAAAAAGCAAAGTAAGCAATTAAAAAGCCAGAGGTGCAAGCCCAAAAGCTACAATAGCCCCTAATAAGGCCAATGAACTAGAACTTGAGGGGTCCAAAAGAAGAAGACCTCAAAGATCACATGTAAACACAATGCACGAGTAGTTGTTGAGGGCAACGATGTCGTGAGTGATGACCATCAAAAGTGGTTCAAAAGCTATCTCCCTTGTGAAAAATTAGAGATCTCTGGCTCAAACCTACTCTTCCCAAATAAAAAAACCCATAGACTATGCAAACCTTCTAAAGAAACTTAAAGAGTACCTCAACCACGTGTTGAAGGAATCCCAAGAGCTTGTGAGGAAGGTGCAAGCTAAACTAGAGCTAGTACTTGAGCAAGTGGTTGAGTACAAACCACTTACCCTACTTGAGCCAATCCTTGACCCCCTTGATTTTCAAGTCATAGAACCAACAAAAGGCCTTGATCAAAATTGTAACCATTCTAGGAGGCCACAAAAAGAGCCAATTGTACAACATCTTCCTCTGGAACCAATTCGACCACATTCAACTCCGTGTAGGAGGTGAAAGTTGGCCTTCCATGGGAGGGTCATCATAATATTTTCTCCGATGTGATAGGTTACGATTTCATTTTAACCCCATCAGAGAGGCACTGCCTCCTAGGGAAGGATCGTTGCACATCCCCTACATATTAGTAGGTCCAAGCCCACCTCCAAGTGAGTATGAGCTAAGTGTATCTTCAGAAGTCTAAGTCCCAATAAGTTCTCTTTTACCACAAAATTATCAAGTGTGGATATGATTGGATGAATGGGAATTTAAGATCCCACACAACTGAACCCTGAACCTCAAGAGGAGGAGGATGAGCAATGCCATAGTGACTTCTCTCCTTCCATACCCAAGATGAAAGGACAGTCGTCGTCGAAAGTGCCCATAAACAAGATGGGACACTACTTCAAAAGCAATGAAATGAAGTTCGTGTTACCTATCGTTTATAAAGGAACGACGATCTCTATAATCTTTGATGGTGGTATTGGTGTTAGCATAATCACCAAGGATTGTTGGGAGGCCTAGGGAAGCTCACCACTTGTAGGCACAATCCTCGTGTGGTAAAGCTTACCAATATGGGAACATAACCAAACCCTTAGGCATTGTGCAAGATGTAAAGATTAAGCTCTTTGGGCTAAGCTTCCACCACACGTTCATGGTGATGGATTTTCATAGAAGAGGGTTATACACCATGATCCTCATAATCCTTTTATGTGAGAGATGCAAGGCTGGTTCACAATTGGGAAACCAATCACATTTATATATGTAAGGGTAACCATTCCTTGAAAATACACTTAAAAAAAGGGAAGCCTTATCCCATGGGGCGGCAAGGCATTCTTGCTAACGAGTCTGACACAACCGCTCCGATTGCTTCAATCGATATTTGTAGAGCTTGCAACGTAGAAGCTCACACCACGTTGATTAATATCTATAGAGCTTTTTAACAAGATGTCAGATGGTGAAGATGAGGATCGTGAATATGAGCCCCTCTTGGAGCCTACCGACTTTGAGGATTAGTGGATTCATGTTTTTGCAACCATTAACATAAGCTTGGGACAAGGTTTGCACGATTCGAAAGTGCCAAAATCACATCCCTATTTGTGTCACATTCAAGACGAAACCAACTTGAGTTAGAGTTCCCCAAAAAAGCCATTTGGCTATGTGTCTTGCCTAGGTTGACGCTATAGCTAGCCACAACGCTTTTTCTTGGGAGATGTGGACCTCATTAGGCCACCTGCTCCTTGCACCATCAACAACAACCATCATCGTGGTAAATAATTTCCAATATATGATTGTCGATTGTTTTGAAAAGGAGTTTCTAATTAGATATAAACCTACATCGTGCAAGTTTTATATGACCCTTCCAAGTACATTGAAAGAGAACATCATCCTCAAAAGGGGACAGGGATCATAGCCACGGATTACATTGTCAGGACACAGAGCTGGCGAAGAAGAACTATGACACTCAAACTTCCCTTTGAAATGGTTACCGTACCCCTAGTGGGGATGAAGGCACCTTGAAACTATCAACATATCAAACCCCATCCTCCACTTATTACGAGCCACCACCTCAGGTAACCTTTAACATTAAACAACACTCTCGCCTAGCCGCATCAACCACTCCCTCAAACCATTATAGAGATCCAAAACCTCCCACCAGGACAAAGATGAAGACCACCCCCAAACCTCAACCTCAATAACCCTTCAGGGAGGTCATCAAAAAAGAATGGGTACCCAAGAGTACCCTGGGGCAAAGCTAGTGAAAGTATGATGCCCATGCAAGGACCTGGCAACCACCATTTGTCTCGAAGCCGAATCATGAGTGGATATATGCCAAGTGAGAATCCTAAGCATCATAGATTTACCTAAACCCTGAGTCCCATTGGATTCCCATCAAGCTACTAGAAGCCCAGGGTTTCTAAAAGGGGACCCGTCCTTGTCCATTTGGGTCCCAAAAACCTCACTATCTACATGACCCCAAAATCTAAAAATCTCTAGGTAATAGACTCAACACACAATACCACCTCAATATCTGACACTTTGTTGAATCTCGATAAAATTTCTAGAAGCAAAAGGATTCTATGAAGGAAAACCCAACATCTGGTGCCGAGATCAAAGAAACCTATGCCTCTCAGACCCCCGCAAATGCACCCTCAAGTGTCAAATTGGGCATGATCGAAAGCCATGCCTCTGATGCCAACTCCATAGCTTAAACAGGAATCAAGGGCAGCGGCTTCCATGTCAACTCATGTGTTGACACCACCTTCAGAAGAGTTGGAAGAGGCTGAGAGCGTCAAAAGGCAACACCTTTCCCATCCACCCATGGTGTCAAATCCCAAAGAGAACCATGCACACACTTTTATGGCATTGTCCGAGTGCAACCCTATGGCTCAAAAAGATCACCATAACCCCACAACACTTATGTGCACCACACTGCAACACCAAATCACAAGGCTGGAGCTGAAAAACATAGCTCAATCAAGTGCACAAGAAAAGCTGGTTGGCGGTCATGTACACATGGATGTTCACACATTTACACCCCCAATATTGCATGTGCACATTCACTTACACTCGCAGCTTCACGTACACCATGCATGCATGATTTCACCTTCACATGCATATACACACATGTGCATGCCCCATTTGCATGTATACTCATATCCCCCACCTCACACATGCATGCACCTTGCACCTTTACACATACACACATTCCCCCAATGCACCCCACACTCATCTACACATGCACCCCCCCACACTCATTCGCACATGTGGGTGGGCTTGGACATATGTAGGCCACATTAGCCCACCCATGATGGTCCAAACTGACCAACTAACCATACTATCCAATCATGATCATATTAGACTTGAACAAAGTCCATATGAATTTTGTGTATTTCCCAATGGCCTTGAGACCGCCATCTATGGACCCTCAAATAGGCCCCACAACCCAAGAACATCCTATCCTTGGTTTGTTGTCCTCCAGCAGTCACTAATACAATCACATAGCCCCCACAAGCATGCATCCTACTTGGAAATTAGTCACTAATGTAGTCACATGCCCACACAAGCTTGTATCCTACTTGGCAGAGTTCCAACTCTATGCAATATATCTCCTAACCATCTAGCCATTGTTGAATAAATGTAATCACAACTCCTTAGTCCAATTTAATGTGTGGTGGCTAGGCTAGTGGTCAGTGGTTGGTGTAAAGCCTACAAACGGTTGGTGCATATGGTTCATGCAACTCATGCAACTAAAAGTAGGGTAGAGGGGTCTCTAAATAAGGTACAAGTCGTGATCAAGTGATTATGTAAGTTTGGTTCATGCCTAATCATAATTAGAGTCTTTTTGTGTTAATCTCAAAGCAATTTCTGCATATACTAGTTTTTGTCTCTCATGTTCATGATGTTTTGTACAAGCTTTGATCCACCTTGAGTATGTTTTGATCAATATTCATAGTTGAATTATCATATCCAACACCCATGTCTAACCTAGAAATAATGTCGGGTGCCAAGTGCTCCACAATGGTTACTCCACATTTGGCCACCATTTAATGTCTAAATTGGGATCTAAATTGGGAACAGTGTCGGGTGCCTAGGTGCTCACCCAAAAATAGCCTACAAAATAGAGAAAATCTTTCACCCATAGTAAAACAACACAAGGGTGGAGCATTGCTTTTTTAACAACTTTGATCCGCTTGTAATGCTTGCTAGATTGATGCTACGCATCGCCACTATGTACAGAGATCATTGTGCTAGGTCTTTGCCCCCTTTGTGCTGGGGATCACTGTTTGCGAGTGTCACACCTTCGTGCAATTGTGGGTTTGCACAAGTGGTGGCCTACATATCGTGGGGGCTACACCCCCACCCTAGAGGGGCATGGCCTTGGCCCCCCACTTGACCTTTGGTAGGGGCCTTGGCCATGTGACCACGTAGCTTTTTTTGTGAAAAAAGAAAGTAGGAGGATGGTTTTTTTAGATTTAAATAAAAAGAAAAAGTAGATTAGAGAATTCTTCATTAATTTAAATTAAAATAAAAGTTTAAAATTTAGTTTTGGAGGGATTTTATTTTTTTCCATCAAAAAAGTATTGGAGGGATTTTGGAAGCCCTATATGAAGAGAGAAGAGTTGCAACAATCTTGGCATTAGCTTTTCCAAAGTAGCACTTGACAATCATATGTTCTCGACAAAGACTTGTAGAGACGAGTAATAGAGAAATAAGATCAATGAAAATAGAGAAACAAGAGCAATGAAAATAGGGTAATAGTAGTCACACGTGGGTATTCAAGCACTTCAACACCCATCCTCAAAATACTCTAGTTTTGACAATGGAAAGATCCACTTCTATGTTCCTATTTGCATTCCCTTACTTAATGTGCTAACAATCTAGTCTTCAACATGGAGGTATCACTCTCTACTATCAATGGCTCGTTTGCATAGAATAAACCGTGTAGCCTTCCTCTTCTTTGACCCCCACTTGAAAAAAAAAAAGATCCACTTTATGCTCTTTATGTTGTATGTAAATCCCAATAGTAGTAGTCAAACTATTATAGGCATGGTGGACAAAAGAAAATGTTTACTTCAATCTCTTCTTTTATTGTTTTGGTGCATTGGATAATTGGTGGTTTGTCTATTCATCCTTTCTCTTTAAGGTTGCTGGTTGAAAACATACTTAAACATGAATGAGAACAAGAAGCTTCAGCCCAAATGCTTGCTAGGCAAGAAGAGATAATATGTTTAATGGGTCTTCTCCCCCAACTTTGAGTCAACAAAAATGTTTTTAATCATGTGCATGGATATGTGTGGGATAGTGTTTTTTATGTGTGTGTTGAAAAATTAAAACAAGAGTTAAATAAAATATAACTTAATGTAGAGGGTACATAGAGGGTGTTGAAAAATTAAAAGTAAAAGTTAAATAAAATATAATCATGTGTATGCATATGTGTGGATAGTGTTTTTTATGTGTGATGAAAAATTAAAACAAAAGTTAAATAAAATATAACTTAATATAGGGGGTCCATAGGGGGTGTATATGTGCATTTTTCTTAGTTGATGTTGCATTGGTGATCCTTTTGAGCCTTGAGATAAGCGACGCCATGAGAGTAGTGCACGGATCTTTTCAGGCACCATGATGACAGTGGGAATGGTGGGTAGGGCCACCCCATAGGAATTGGTATTTCCTCTTGAAGCTTTTTGCCATGCTAATCTTCCAACTTCTTTGGGGGTGTGCTGCTAGCTCTTGATGCTCCATGGAAATCCATGTGACATTGGGGACAATGGCATATCTATTAGCCTTAGTAGAATTGGTAGACTATGGTCAAATGGTATCCAAGGGGGAATATTCTAAGCGCCTAGAGCAAGTGGGAGAAGGATCAAGGTTGCGCCCAAATCTAGGCATTCCTCTTTATCATTTTTTTTTAATGCAAGATTTTTATTTGTACCGAGAAGCGTCCTTATGGATGAGAGCTAGAAGTAAGACTCAATTCATGAGTCCTTACCCCAAACACACACACGCTTCACCAATTGCTCTACCGCACTGCTGGTAATCTCTTTATCATTTTCACTAACTAGGATTAGTGGCTAATCTACGTCCATGCAAATCTCACTCTTAAGTCATCTTCTCCACATCCCCTTGCCATTGGAGTGAAGAGTTCTTCCCCCACACTCAACCAAATTCTGAGCTTTCTTTTGGGGGCTCTTCTCACCTAAAAGGCAAAGAGCCGTGTAGCTTCAATGGCGACAAATGTGCTCGCAGCAGCCTAAGAGAGCGAAAATAAGTCGCCCTCTATTTTGGGAAAAATCACAAAACCGGCCTCCTCCCTTTCGACATTGTCTAATTCCCTTCACCCCTAGGGGTTTTCGATAGCAACAGCCTGCGCGAACACGCTGGTGTGATCAGAATTGTGAGGTGGTTGGCTCTATGCACTCCTCATAAAGCTACAGTGCTTAAATGGAGATTAATCTGTGTGTTTTAAGGTTAATGAAGTGTTTTAAAGCTTCAACCCCAACTATTTCCATTGCTAAAGCATGTGTTTGAACCACTGGATCTAATTGTTTCAGGAAGCTCCTCAATTCCATGCTCCAATGTAATATAGTTTTGTTGTCCCAAAACAGTGAGTTTTCTCACTAACCCTTATCCTTGAAGGATTAAACCATCATGCCTTCATCATGTGAATTTTCTAATGCAAAACATCTAAATACCAAGAGGAAAGGCAAGAAGTCAAAAACTAAAAACTCAATAGATTAAAAAAAACCAAGTACTATAATTATGCCAAAAAAGGCAAGGTTTTTCCAAGTTTTTGTCTTCTAACATGCACCTTTATGGTGATGGGGGCTTTTAGTTTCTAGTATTTCACCAAAAATCAGTGTAAGGGTTTAGACACTACCCTTGGTCTTCCAAAGCCAAGAGGTAAGACCTACCAAAAATGATGGTTGGTTCAACTAAACTCAATAAATTTAAAGGGTATAGTTTTCACACATGGCAAACTAAAATTAAGTTAACCCTTATGAGAAAAGGGTTATGGGGTGTAACCAATGGGAAAGAAAAGATGCCAAACACCACGGACGAAAAAACCCTATGGATCAAAATGGATGAGAAGGCTTTTGCGATAATAGCCTTAGAACTCGGTGACACTTATAGCCATCACATAGATGGAAAGCACTCATCTAATGAGGCTTGGAATACCTTAGACACTCTCTTTGGGGCACAATCGAAAAACTCTAAAATCAACCTCTTAATAAAATTATTTGAGCTCAAATTAAATACAAGAGAGTCACTTCCGACTCACCTGAATTATATGAAAAGTATTCTCACCCAGCTAGCTTGGATCAAGAAGAATATTGAAGAAGACATGATCATAGCCGTTCTCTTAAAGAGCTTACCACAAGAGGAGTTTGGTAACACCATTACCACTCTCACTAACTTGCCATCACCAAAGTTGATGGATGTGAAAGCATCCCTTTTAGAAGAAGATGTCAAAGTCAAGCAAAGGCAAGGCAATTAAAATGGTGGTTAGTTTCCAAATTTACATAAGACGTCTCCTAACCATCTAGTCATGTTTGGCCACTATCCAATGTGTCTAACGTGGAAAATGTTAGGTGCTACCCACCAGTGCTCACCACAATGGCTACTCCTCATTTAGGGGAGCTTTAAAAATAGAGACATCTATCATCCACAGTGACAACATGAGAGTGGAGGAGCAACATTGACTAGATGCTTTTCCAATGCCCCCCTCATGTCAACCTATAGGCAAACTACTACTTGAGTCCAACGCTGCCGAGTAGATGAAGACGGTGTTTCAACTAATCCCTCTATAATTCTCTATCATCGGAGATAAGCTCCACCTCTTCATCTATTATAAAATCACATACACAATGATACTATATCTCGATGTGCTTCATGCAAGCATGAAACACTACATTCTTGGCAATTGCCATGCAACGTTGATGATCGCTCAACAACACTGTTACTCGCTTTTAATCAACACCCATGCCTCTTAAAATTCTTCAAAACAAGTTCTACGAACACCACACCTCCATACCTCTCTAACTCCTAATGTACCCCCTTTCACTCCATATTGTATCCCTTAACTCCATAATATAACTCTTTAACTCCATAATGTACCCCTTTGACTCCATATTGTATCCCTTGACTCCGTATAGTCTTGGTATCTCTTTGACTCCATAATGTACCCCAAGAAGATGAACTTTCTACTCTTAGAATCCCGCTTGGTTCTAGATGAGTCTGGAACATGCACAAAACAGTCACAACCAAATGTCATAAAATATGCACAAAACAATCACAACCAAATGTCCTAAAATATGCAATTGAAGGTTTTACCAAAATAAACTTCCTAAAGCGGTCATGCCCTTCACTACCTTTATGTAACTCTTATTAAGGATATGCATTGCATTGTTAATAATTGCCTCAACCTAAAAGGTATTTAGCATCCTTTATCTTTAAGCATACTATGTGCCATCTCTATAACTATATAATGATTGGGCTCTATAATAGCATTTTGTTGCAGAGTATTAGCAACTATTAAATCTCTTTTGATCCTATACTCTGCAGTAAGTGATAAATTCACTTTATGTGAATCCTCCTCCTCGATCTGTTTAAAACTTCTTTATGCTTTTTTTTGTCACATTCTGTCTCATATTTTATATTTTCCTAAAGTTTCAACCTTATCTCAAAGAACATACACCATCTTTCTACTGAAGTCATTGATCAATTACAAAAAATGAAAAGAACCAACCAATACAATGGTTGGCATTTTATTACAAATATCTGCATGGACAAGCTCTAGAGAAGCCTTTACATAATTCTTAATTTCTTATGGAAATGCATACTAATGCTACTTGCCCACCATACAAGCTTCATATCTTCTAAAGCTAAAAGATGCGCCACAATCCCAATCCTTTGCATCTTTTCAAACTATAAAACTCACGTTTCCAAATCTTTCATACCACAGCTTGCTAGTCTCAACATCGACTTGGGCTATAAAAGCCAACAGCTCATACAAGTTATTATGCTGGATTTGACACTACTGCATATGTGATGAGGCACACCCGCGTGTTCAATGAGGTCACCCAATTGTCATACTTCGAGGGTGAAACTTTGATGCACCTACCAATTCTTGAACTTGGTGAACCCCACCTCTACCATCTGATCTCGCAGATTATTTATCCACTATGAATTGTTCTCCTTCATAAAAAAAATTGTTTGTAAGTTGATTCTCAAGGTTTTGTATCCTTGTCTAAGTCCTCATCTCATATTGGTCCCTAGTTTCTCGTCTAATTCCTTGTCTCATATTGGTTCTTAAGAATTTACTATTCTTCAAAAGTTGTATGCTAGAATATGACCAAATTAGTGGTGCTCATGACACATGGCATTTCTTTGCCTCCATGCGAAAGCGAGACTAAGATCTAGCAATATGGTATGTAATGGATCTATTGAGAATCTAGAGGAGGCCCTTATTGTACATCAACCCATGTTGCAAATTTCCTTACCTCATATGAATCAAGAATGGATCCGATCTTGAGCTTCCAAAGAGAGTAATTTCTCCCATGCAACTTCCCATCACCAAAAGATGGAAGGCAAGCACGAGTGGCTTGACTGTAGTATTTGCAAGTTGGACTCTCTCTCAAAATCTACCTTCAAATAGCAAACTACCAAAACAAGCTTTAACTAGAGCTTACACAACAATGAAAGTAGAATCTTCATAACACAAAGCACTGAATTAGAGCTTAAGGTGGAAGAATACTCTTCACGATACATACTAGTTAGTTCTCAAGAACTTATCATGCATCAAAGAAGCTATGGTAGTATACTAAATAAGGGTCGTCACTAAATCAATGGGGTTGGTGATGATGGCACGGTGTATCTGTATTTCTTTGCTTCTACGCCAAAGCGAGAGCAGGATCTACCAATATGGTCTATAATGGATCAGTTGGATCCAGAGTAGACCCAACTTTATATCAACCCCTCTTACAATTTGCCACAACTTATATAAATCAAGAATGGGCCTAATCTTGCACTTTCAAAGAGTGTGATTTGTCCCATCCAACTTCCCATCACTAAAAGATGACCGATGAGCAACAGCGATTATGTTATTTATAGATTGGGCCATCTCTCCAAGTCTATCTTCAAATAGAAAATTATCAAAATACGCTTTTCCTAGAACTTAAAATCTAATACCATGCAAGAATACACAATAGTGGAATCAAAATCTTCACAACACTAGGAATGAATTAGAGCAAGACCATGTAAAAATACACAACTTAAAATCACAACACATATATTGGTTCTTAAGAACTTGCCATGCTTCAAAAGTGGTCATAGTATGTTGATTTTGAATCATCACCGAATCAATGATGATAGTGACGATGACGCATCACAAATTTGCAGTCCTTCACCTTCATCTCAAAGCAAGAGCAAGATCCGACAATATGGTTTAATGAATCTGCTAGATTCAGAGTAGAACCCAGCTTTGCATCAACCCTAGTTGCAATTTTTCACAACTCAAATGAATCAAGAATGGACCTAATCTTTAACTACCAAAAGATGGAGAGCGAGTACGAGCAATTATATTATTTATAAGTTTAGTTATCTCTCCATATCTATCTTCACATACAACGCTTAAGCTCTAACACCATGTAAGAATACACAATGGGAGCAAAATCTTCACAACACAAAGCACTAAATTGCCAGAAAGACGTGGAGATTAAACAATATTATTGCAAACTTTGATTACCAACTCATGGATGTTCATCCACGCGTGTGCTCCAAGTAAAGAGCTTTGATATCGACCTAAACAGACTCTCTACAAAGCATGTCTTACACATACAAGGATGTACTATTACAATGAAGGTAGATCTCGATCTCTATAAGATAAGATATTAAATGGAGAAACCCCACTAGGCTATAGTCTCCTAATGACGACAATGTACCAACCAACTATTATTCCCAACTGAATACATGGGTGTACGTGTACTTAATACAACCTCGCTACCTAAGGATAAGCTACCCTGAGAATATCTCCTACCCAAGAGTACAATCACACTTGCAAGCATCCTACTTGGCAAGGTACCAAGCCTACATAAGCCATGTCCTAACCATCTAGCCATATTTGACCACCATGCAAGGCCTAAATTGGAAACTACTAAGTGCTCACTACAACTCTTGTAGTGGACCTTACGAAATAGAGCACATGCAACTGACGCATTGACCAATTGCTTTTTTGACACCCATATCCACCGAACAACTTTCAAGCATATCCAAAACTACGTAAGAGTAAATCCACATACACGTGTATGAGCCATTCTAGGATAAATCCACAGACATATAGTCTATTTGGTAGTGCGCCAACATCATAATTTCTCTTCAACTCCTATGCTACCACCCCACGTAGGCATGAATGTTGAGGCTACCCAATCATAGGTACTTTTCTTCATGCATTGACATTTAACAAGTGTTTTTCCGGTACTAATTTGAAGGCATTGCGGCATTGTCCAAAGTTGCATACAGTTTCTCCCCTTGATCGAAGTGGCTAGCTTAGATTTGTCACTGAAAATATCTATAATGATATTACTCATTGCATCAACTTAGCTTTGCAAAGACAATATAATTATGCGGTTGGACATGGACCTTTGGAAAGACGATGCAAAGTTTGTTACACAAGGGAGTGAACTCATGTTTGGATGTGGTCCTTGCATACACATTTCTTTTTAAGTGATCTGTTGATAGTATTACACGCAGCAAGCCTGTGTTCGCTGACACCACCATGTCTCATACTCCCATTTTCATACGGTTGCCTTGTA
Source organism: Cibotium barometz (assembly GCF_041138505.1). Classification (NCBI taxonomy): domain Eukaryota; kingdom Viridiplantae; phylum Streptophyta; class Polypodiopsida; order Cyatheales; family Cibotiaceae; genus Cibotium; species Cibotium barometz. The sequence continues at coordinate 56,614,326 of NC_141052.1, read as the reverse complement.
TAGAGTGTAATTACATCCTGAATTTATAGGCTTTTGGCTGAGCCTTGAATGTGACGAATTTCTCAAGAAAATGAAGGAAAGAATAGTGTCTTATAACTAATTACAAGACTAAATTAAGCATTTTGTGTGCATTCAGATGTGTTACACTTGCAATTAGAGTGGTGTTACACTTGCAATTAGAATGGGTTGCTACGTCTACAGATGGTGGCCACCAACAAGCCGTGCTATATCTTGTACCTCAGAAGGTACTCGAGTGTCTTGTAGTAGCCAAAAACATTGGAACTTAAAACTCTAGGAAGATGTAACCATGTGATCAACTACCCTAACCTTATGCCACTACTTTTTATATGTAGTTATATACATGATATTACAAATACAATGGCCTCACACATGGTTTGTACAACATAGATTTCATGTTACACTCCATGTAATTTCACAGATTAGTTCGAATTGTTTTAGACCCTCATGCGTCCAAGCAATAAAGATGAAGTATACTGCCTTTAAGGATCAAGTCTAAGAAAAGCTTGTCATACATAGAATTACTGCTTTGATCAAGGCATTGAAGAGAAAATAAATGATATAAGTTACCACTGATAATACGGCCTACTCTTTTTACAAACAAAGTTGCCAGCCTTAATGATTTGCATTTATGGGACTCCATAATTGGTTTACCATGATAAAACATTCTATAAGATCACTGGCTCACATCTATTGGTTTATGTCAAATTCTCTACTAATTCAAGTGTGACAAAGCACTGTTAAAAGCACTTACAATATGACAAGTCCACACACTAATAAAAGATTACATAATACCTTGGACATATCAGGCATCCTTACATTGTCAATGATCTGTGCTTGAAACACAATTTCAAATACCAAAACAAAAACCAAAAAGAAAAAAGAAAAGAGGGGGGCAACACTGGGAAGGAATAGCACGAGGGTCAGATGGCTCCCAACTACCAGCTGTGCCAACTAGCTTACTGCTCCATGCTTCACCTAACCATGGCCGCCTCGCCCTTCTCCTGGCGTGCACCCAATACCCTACCATATCATCCCATACTTGCCCTCAGACATTACCCTTTAGACAGCTGCAGCTGAAGACCATGTCCATGTGGGGCCACACTGGGAAGGAACAGCATGAGGGTCAGATGGCTCCCAACTGCCAGCTGTGCCAACTAGCCAACTGCTCGTACTTCACCTAAACATGGCCGCCTGTCACCCTTGTCCCGGTGTGCACCCCAAAACCTACCATACCTGTCCATACTTGCCCTCAAACATTACCCTTTAGACAGCTGCAGCTGAAGACCATGTCCATGTGCAACCCAAACCCAATTAGGGCATGCACATGATGTTCCCTCTTACATAATATGGAGCACTAAGGCACATGATGCGACTTTGGTCTGATGATGGCCTCATGCCCAACATGATGGCTCAAAAAGCAACATACCAACAACCAAATTCTATGGAACTCTGTTGGTCACAATTTGCCACTGCAGCAACTTTCAAAAAACTACTAGTCACAGCTAACAGATCTGAGAAGCCGTAAGCACATCTCCCTCCATGTCATCCATCTGTAGGCTCTGCCCCATAACTCTCACGCTTTGCCCATGTTGCAAGGGAGCGATCTAATCCTCCAATCAGCAGTGCCTGAAGCAACAAGCCTAGCTCTTCTTCACCCCCCTTGCTCCTGCTAACAAGGATAAGGGATAACACGGAGCCTTCTATAAGTGAAGGCACACAATACACAAACATTTATTACATATCTTTTTTCTGAAGCAAAGAACCCTTATTGACTCACACACAAAAAGAACTAGAATGCCCAATCATAGTCTTCCTCATTCAAGGAGACCTGGATATTTTCCTGCAACTATTTCTTCTTTTTCAGTTGGTACCTCCCCATCTTTAGCTATGAGATTTGCGTGATGCTTTTCTTGCTCTTTTTTCAGTTTTTTGAAGTAGTTGGCCTCTTGTGCGCCATTCTTTAGCAGTACCTCCATTGAATGTTCTTGTTACTCCTCCATTTCTATGCTCCTACAAAAGCTTTGTATTGGCTTGTTGTTCTTCATTGTTTCTTCTATCTTTCTCAAGAAGAAAAGCCAAGCTTGTTGTTACCATACGAAGAATTTCCAGAGTCTACTCAAATCGAGTGACCAAACTTGGCCAGATGATCACTTAACTCTTCATTTTCATTCATTTTAAGATCATAAAATTAAAAAGCTTAAGAGTTTAGAATTTTGTTACCGAAGACACCTTCTAGTTTGGCCAGATCTGCTTGCATGTGGACTTGAAGTCTATCTCTATGATTCACCAAATAATCTACAAGACTTAGGCCAACTAGGACGATGGCTCTCTCATTTCTTTGTTGCCACACCTTTTGTTTGTCTGGAGCAATATTTCATGGAGCTTCGTCATCTCCAAAGATTGTCTCCCATACTCCCTCTCGCATGGAGCTTCGTCATCGCAAAAGATTGTCTCCTATACTCCATCTCGCATAAGCAAGAGCTGCATCTTTGTTTGCCAAGTTGGAAAGCCGATGCCAAAAAACTTGTCAATTCCTGCCATTGATGATGCCATGAGGTCGAAGCAAGGGCAGATTTGGTGGGCATCAAAGCAAAGACAAAGTCAGTGTGCAGTGCACAGTCAGAGATGAAATGCTACCGGTGATAACACACGACTCACGAGAAGCTCAACAAGTTCTCTCAAGAGCATGGCATACATGAGGTGGAGAAGCTGATAGTAGATGTGAAGGAACAGGCTGCCTAGGAATAGGGTTTGACAGATTATACCACCAAATTGCTGGAAAATTTGGAACTGGCGGTGCTGGCAGTCACTCTACTATGCACTTAGCATTGTTTGAATCCAGCGTAACGCCTCATGGTCAATGCGAACCTCGAATTCACGATCATAAAAGAAATACTTTCAATGTTTCACGCGTAGTAACTTATGAGACATGTAAGCTATTGGATGGCCATTCTGTTGTAACACACCTCCAATCGCAACATTACTCACATCGATGATTACTTGAAACGGCTCGGTCCACGAGGCAAGCGCTAGACAGGGCACTTCTAACAAAGCCACCTTGAGGTTCTTAAATACCTCCAACACTCGTGGAGTCATTCGATCCGCAACCTTCTAGTCTTGACACAATACATTGGTGAGATCTGTCGAGAGATCAGAGAATCTGTCTATGTGGGTGGAGTATACCTGGCATATACCCACAAAGGATCTAATGATATGCGATCTGTGGTATCTCCCAATTGACAATCTCGACCACCTTGGCCGAATCAAGTCAAATGCTCTCAGTACTGATTATATATCCAAGGTAGTGAACCTCGAACAAATAAAATTCTGACTTCTTCTCATTGATGTAGAGCTTGTTGCTTTCCAGCAACTTCAAGACTTTCTCCACATCTACATCATGCTGCTCAACCGTAGCTGAAAATACCAATATGTCATCCAAAAATATGAACACACTATCCAATCAAGTCCCTGAAAACCTGCATCATCCTGAAGTTGAATGTGGTTGGGGCATTCGTCAAGCCGAAAAGCATGACCACAAATTCATAGTGAGCATGTTCTGTACGGAAGGATGTCCCCTAACAATCCTCACCTGATTCTACCCACTCTTCAAGTCCAGTTTCGAGAACACCTTCGCCCCTTTCCACCTCTCGAGAATATAATCTATTCGAGGCATCGAGAACTTACTCTAGATAGTTAGTTTATTGAGTGCACAATAATCCACACACTATCGAGAAGAGCTATCTTTCTTCCTGACAAACAAGATGGAGTTGGACCGCCAACTCCAAGAACTGTTGCAATCTGGCTTCAGACGTCCCAGTGCGTCGCCATTTGCAGCACCCTATTCCATTGCCTTGGACATGCGGTATGAAAACTTGCTCGGGGGATCCGAGCCTGGGAGGAGGTCTATCTTGTGGTCCTCCAATCTAGACGCAAGGAGCTGGGAGGGAGATTGTCCCAAATAAAAATCTCCTATAACTTTTCATGGAGAGCCTGGTACTTCTCTGAAACACTCGGCACCGTCTAGGTAGTCTAGATGTATATCATCGCACATTGTGCGTCTTTTCTGATTTCTCGTTTAGCTTGCAAGTGCCTTATGAGAGGAAAGTTCAAGATTCCTGGCTCACACTTAATGGTCACTGGGGCTTTGAACATATTCTACATAATCTGAAAAGTGTGCTTGTCCCAATCGATAATTGGTTTGAACTTGTGAAACCACTAAATTTCCAAAATTACGTATGCTCCTACAAGAGGGGCAACCATAAAATCTCACCACCGTCTAGGTAGTCTGGATGTATATCATCGCACATTGTGCGTCTTTTTTGATTTCTCGTTTAGCTTGCAAGTGCCTTGTGAGAGGAAAGTTCAAGATTCCTGGCTCACACTTAATGGTCACTGGGGCTTTGAACACATTCTACATAATCTGAAAAGTGTGCTTGTCCCGATCGATAACTGGTTTGAACTTGTGAAACCACTAAATTTCCAGAATTACGTATGCTTCTACAAGAGGGGTAACCATAAAATCTCGCACAAACTCTATGCCCTGAATTACTAATTTAGCACCCTGAGCTTCAAACTCGATACTCGTCCGAGCCTTGTCGTCATTCCTGTGCTAAATCCCCCAGCTTTCTTATCTACTGAAGTCTCGGACAAAACGGACTCGTCAAGCGGCCTGTTTTGTGACCACATCCTCCCTGCTGCCGCCGTTGTCAAACAAAACGACGACTCTCTGGCCACCTATGTAGCCAAAGGTCTTGAGCAATTCGTTGTGCTCATACTCCTTGTCTTAGACGCCCTTCTACTTATCTTCGAGCTCCTAGCTAACGATTGCACCAACCGAAGAACTGGGATCCGAAGAACTAGGGACAACCATTGGGATCTGTGTGGGAGCTGGGCTCACCATGGAAGACGTGGAGGCTGGGGTGGTTGTCTATGGAGTGGTAGCCTTCTTTGGACAATCCTTAGAAGTGTGTCTTTTTGTGTGACAAAAGAAATACCTACCCTCCTTATACTGAGATGTCTCCTAACAACTCAATTTCCCACCAGTCTTACCTGCCTGAGCTTTCTGGTCTAGAGTAAGCTTGGGCACGTTAGTCAAGTCTTGGAGCTAGAGGCTCCCCTGCTCTATCCTGGAAAAGACCACGTCTGGCTCTGGCCTTTTCCTCTAGAGGCGGTTGCCTTGGGAGTGGCAAGATGATTGTGCTACCTACAAGAGAGCCGACCTCGAGCAATACAGAGAATCTTCTACTGTGTCACCATCAAATGATAATACCCCATGTCTGTCAAGTCATTTAGTAGGTGCTTATTGACCACCACAAACTCACCACTACATAAAAGTTTATTTGAGCACTCTTCTACGATTATTAGAAGTGTAGGGCTCAGAACACTCATTGTTTTCCAATATGACCAATCCCATGCTCTTCAATATGGCTAATCCCATCAATTAGAGGGCTCAATTTGCCACATATCAAGTTGAAGTATTCCTTGAAAGATGAAAACCTTGGGCTTTCCGCCATTGTGTCTCATTTCAAACTGTGCGCAAGCGAGAGTGCAACTTCGAAGGTGGCTGGCCGAAACATACGCACTTCCCACTGGATTTGCATGTCAAGGCCATAAAGGAACTACCCTTTCTTGTCCTTGTCAGATACGCCCAATCACAAACATAAGTTCAAAATCTTACTGGCAAGAGGACTGTTTGTGCGTTTTGACGCACCCCCCTAAACTCGTCTTCGAGTCGCTCAAGGTAATGGAGCAATAGAAACTGCCGCTGCAAATCAAAGACAAACTCGTCCCAGACATAAGCTGCCATACCTAATCTGGTGTGGGCATGAGCCCACCAGGTCCACCAAGGAATGGCCTCACCTGCCAACTAACAACTAGCCAAGATCACTCTGTCAGTATCATTCTTTCTAACTACAGCAAAATAAGCTTCAAATTGATGCAACCAGGAATAAAGAGTTGTGGAGTCGAGCTTACCATTATACTTACTGAAGTTCATCTTCTCTAGACAATGACTCGAGGAAGCCACTGGTGTCATTCTTGCGTCTAAAGCCACAAGATATCTTTCGTGTCCCACGCGTCGCTTGGTATCATCTTGTGCAACACCACGGGATGTTGCCACACGACGGTCTTCTATCAATCGAATCTGCATTCCTCGCATCTGCAACTCGAGGGTCGAACTACAGTTCCGGTCGTAACCCTTCAAAAGGGTCATTCGATACAGGATCTCCTATCGAAATCTGAAAAACAGGAGAGGGAGGAAGAGACGAAGAAAAAGGGGCTGAAAAACGGGTGCGCTCTTCCAAGGCCAAGATCTTCACCTTCTGCTCTTCCAATTTGGTGCTCTATTCTTCGATTGCTCGCATCATCTGCTAGAACATATCAATGTTTGCTGCCCTCGAAGGACTGCCCAATGCTCTTTGTTACGAAGTTCATCGTTCTCTCTTCGTCGAAGCTCGCCATAGCCAGAAAATGCACTTCCTTTCCGAGCGCAATCTGATCATACACTATGTGTGTGAGAGACTTCCGAAGGCTTCCAAAGGCTAAAAACCAACCATCCTTCTAAGTACAGAGGTCACTCCTCGAAAGGGCTGGTCCGCAGGAGTCTAGAAACCAACCACACAAGTGAGATTAAAAATCTTTCTTTTTTTCAGGTTTTTTGGCTGAATCTTCACACTTGAAGAAGGCTCTGATACCAATGTAACAAGCAGAAGCTCGGTGGAAGCCTCAATAACTTCAACGCTCATAATTCAACAATCATTCATGACAAAGATAACGCACAACATAGAAGAACATGTGCAAATATATATATATATATATATATATATATATATATAGAGAGAGAGAGAGAGAGAGAGAGAAAGTTGTATTAACATGTACTAGAGGCCGGCCGCCGAACTCGACATATGAGACAAATCAATGTACAACTGTCAATGTCCTCTGGATGTCCCAAAAAAAAAGAGGACAAAATGAACATGAAATAAACTATAAAAGTACTGAGCTAGTGGGGGGGGGTGATGGATGGCGTAGTACCGCTAGAGGCTCAGTATGCAACCTATATGCGTAGGGTATACAAGAATGCAATGCAGATCTGTCTAGCTCCAACCAATACCATAATGGGGGTGTAATATGTGATACATAGGCGATGGCGAGGCAAAAATCCCTCGGAGCATGATCTCCGGGTGTGAGTGTAAGTGATCTAATCGCTCCTGGATATGGTGCTGATGTCGAGCCCGTATCTCTGTGATCTCCCTCTGATGTAGTCACTGAGAGAGAGAGAGGTAGAAGAGGACACAGTATTGAGTCCCAAATACTCTCTGTAGGGCCCCCACTAGGAATGGTGTATTTGCTTTATTAGAATGATGCAAATCTATAAATAAATACTGGTTCTAGACACTCTTTTTCACCTTGGCTGAGCACTTCCCCTTGGCTGGCCTGGCCCTTGGAACACAACAACCCATGTGAATTATCATGGGTATTTATACCCCTTGACAATGCTGGTTGGCTGGTTCCTATTTTCTTCCACGACCTGGTCTCAGCAATTAATGCATTTTTAACCATTGTTTCCCACCATGCTGCCCTGGCCACCCTGCACATGCTGCTGGGCAGCACCTGGATCGGCCGTCTGGTACTGGGCAGCCTTTTGGCCTTGCCGACTAGGTGCTGGGCAGCACCCAAGCCTGGCCACCTGGCTGGGCTGGCCCAAAGGCCTGTCCGCTGCCTGGCCAAGCCCTCTTGGGCTGGCCGACAGCCTGCCCAGCCCTTCCATGGGCTGGAAGACTTGGGGCCTTCCTGGCCCCTTGGGGTGGGGCACAGAGCCCGCCCCATGCCCAATGCAAGAGCATAATGCTCTCTTCTGGGGTAGCCCTATGGGCTAGACCCCATGCAATTCCTAGATGCTTCTACAGACCCCTAGTGTCCGGTCGCAAACCCAACACACAATTCATCTGACATCGTTCCAAAGGGAGACTTACAATACAGACTGGCACTGCTTCATGTGCTAGACAATGCACACCTGACCTCGGACGCGTAGTGTCGAACCCTGGCTGATTCATCTCGGACTCGGCTCACATGGGACCAGTTTCCACTCCGATTCCTGCACCTTCTTGTTCAAATATGTCTACGTGGCATCCAAGTGTGTGATGCACGTGACAGATCTGCACAGCCATCCGGTGCCCTTGTTGCTGCAGCCGTACAATCTGTACCGTCCGTACTAGGGCTTACATCATCTACAATCCATTGCCCATACTTGCTGAACTCACCTGTGTTCGTGTGGGGACAAAACATATGACTACTTCTACTCTTGCTTCTGTTGATGGTGATGGAAAGAGGGAGAGGTCGCTGGTGAACTACTTATTGGCAAACTTCTTGTCTTTGGCCAATCACAAGGCGCCCGAGGACAGGAGAAAATTTGTCTCAACGCTCTGGTTTCCAACCGCGTGTGAAAGAACGCAGAGCGCGGAGCACCAAGCAAAATAGAGGCGCAGCGCGTGAAAGACGGCCTTCAACCGGCCGGGTCCCCCCCCCACCCAACATCCCATGAGACCACCAATAAAGGTAGGGGATGAGGGGAGACCAAGGGACAATTTTCTCTATATAGAGGGGTTAAGTCGACCCCAAGCCACACTGTGGAATAATAGACTGCCACGTGGCAACGTGAGAAGCGGAGGGCAAGAATCCATTCCAACATCCCCTGGATGCAAAGCCCTAAGCCGAGTAGCAAGAGCTGAAGAGGCTCTAGTATCATGAAAGAATGCATAGCGCGGAGCACCAAGCGAAATGCACACGAAAGACGGCCATCAACTGGCTGGGTCCCCCCCCCCCCAACATCCCATGAGACCACCAATAAAGGTATGGGATGAGGGGAGACCAAGGGGCATTTTGCCCTATATAGAGGGGTTAAGTCGACCCCAACCCACATAGTGGGTTGGGGTCACAAGGCAGCATGAGAAGCACAGGGCAAGAATCCATTCCAACAGCATCGTGCACACAACCAATCTTCTTGTAACATGCCGAGAAGCTCTGTGTGTCTTCTTTCAGCCCTAAGCAACTAAATAGGAACATTGATGCAAGACAACAACAAAGACAAAGAGAGGAGAGAGATGGTTGTATTTTCAGATGTCAATATGATTGTACAAAATTTGTGGCCTTTGGCCTCCCAAAAGGTAATTTAAGACCTCTAAAGACCTGACTCTAACCTACCCCAAAGGGGGTCAGATGATTAGACTGAATTCCAGCCTAGCCTTATATAGGCTCCAAACATGCCCATCAACAGGCCAACCTGCTGTCAACCAACAACAAGGACAAAAACCCATAAAAATATTTGATCATCCCGCCTTCAACTGCATGCACTTGTCCGCATCGCCGACTGCAATCCCAACCAGTTAGGGATTCTCCTGTATATCTCTCAGCCTTGCTAGTGCCCTAAACTAATGTTTATCTCTTGCCCAAATCGGGGTTTAGCCTGGAGATTAGCCATGTCCACTAGTCATCTAAAGAGAAAAAAAAAACTAGGTTAATATCTGTTCAATCCAACCTGCTAGACTATTGCATGCGCGAAAGCCTTGTTGTACTGATCCACAACCCTAAGCTTGATTAAGAACAAGATTGTTACATGTGCGGAAGCCTTGTTGTACTAATCCACAATCCTAAGCTTGATTAAGAACATTGATGCTGATTAAACATGATTAAGATAGAGGAGAGAGAAGAAGAGAGATTGGTGTTATGGTTTTCTGTATTTTAATATGGTACAAAAGGTTATATAAATGCTTGTACATGCTTTAGGCCTTGGTCAACCCCACAAGGGTGACCCTGGCCCCTTCTACATATCTTCTATTCAAGACTACACTTAATGAATACTCAGAAATGAATTTGCTTTTCGAACTGAATAATGGTTGATGCTTATATATTATACTGGAGTGCTGGTCGGCATGTTGCCCTGGTGTCAGCCTGTAGACTAGACAAATATTCATGCTTTACTTCATTTAATGTTACGCTTATTGTCCCTTTGTTGTTGGCCACTACTTAGGCTTTAGCCGCCTACTGCCGAGATGACCTAGGGCTATCGCCTATAGACTGAAAGCCCCTAATGGCTACCAACAAGGTCCCTAGACCTCCAAACTGCTATTGTTGTTGTTGATGATGTTGTGCGTCATCCTTCCTTCCTGGACTGCTACTGACTTCAACTTCTACTTAACTGACTTTGAATTTGACTGATCTTTTTGTTTGAACACCTTCACTCTTGATCTCCACTTCCAAGTCTTGCTAAAGAACTGAGCATCTGTTCAATTGTTGTCTCCATGCCTACTTTTCCCTTACCCTTAACATAGCGGCGGGCCACCTGTCAGAACTGATCATGCATGTTGCTAAGCCTTTGGAACTGACCTGAGAGCTTAATGATGTATTGGTTTTACGTACATACCCTCAGGGAATGCTTCCTCTAGCTTCACCTGTTGCACTTTGCACTGTAGTGCATGGTGACAGGATGGCTCATCATCAGTGAATCATTGTACAGCATTAGGACCCTTCAAGACACGATTTTGTTGTATGCCATGGCCCCATTGTAAGCCCAAGCCCGAGATATGTCAGGCACGAGCTATGTAGGTCTTTCCTCAACCATAGAGTGTCAATCAATCAGTCAAGTCCCTTGACCCACTTGAAGAGAATCATTCATGCATATAGAAGTCAGTAGAAGTCTTAGGGTTTGCATTAGGTCATGGTCTACATTGCATAGCATTCATCTCATGTGCATGTGAACCTTCCCTTGGCATTTCTAACCTTTAGCCATAGCATTTATTCCATTGCATAAGCCTTAGGCCTATTATCCAAGCTTAATATCCAGTTGGCATCATTTTTTTTTCCGAGAAAAGATCCTTTCATTAGTTATATAAAAACGCCCGTAGGGCTACAAAAGATCTCTCCTGCTCCTAAGAGAGATAGAGCAGCGAATACATCATGGCAGCCCGGGAGACTCTCCCTAGGTGCTGCAAAATACAAGCATCAGTACAAAGAACTGAGCGGCTAAATCATACAATAGGGGGGGGGGGGGGAAGAGCCAAACAGGTGGCCTGTAGTGCTAACGGGGGGATCCCGTGTGTAAGGTGTAGAAAGGGCCACAGCGCCAAGTGGTGTGAAAGGCCTGGCGCCGTAAGATCGCCTCATCCGAGTCTCCCCGGATGCGGTCGTACTGTCCTCGCAGGGTGTGGATCAACTCCTGCCAAATCCCCCGTACAGTCTCTGCTGGTGGCTCCAATCTCCCCTCAAAGGCCGTAAAGCACCGGGCCCTCCAAGTGAACCAAATGGTGAGGCTGCTGAGGAGCTCCCATCGTAAATCCCTCTCCTGTGTCCAGCTGGCGGACGAGAAATCCGGTGCCGGAACCAGGTCAGGCTGGCCCCTAATAAATCTGATGGCCTGACTGCCCTGCTCCATCTCATAGCCCATAGCACGCCCTGACGAAGTCGACCAAGCAGCGGCACCCCACGTAAACATACCCTCTGGAGAGAGGGGGGCCAGAATACGCAGCATCCGCAACCAAATCTGCTGTGCCTGAGGGCAGTCCCAAAGGCAATGTCTCTCTGTCTCCATAGGGTGGCCGCATCGGACGCAGGCCGCCGGAAGACCGCTGTAAACAAGCCAAGTGCCAACTGCTAAGCCCCTGTGGGCGACCAGCCACTGAAAAGCCGAGATCCTACGGGCCTGCCGACTAGCCCAGAGCCGAGCCCAGAAATCCTCCAGGAACTCCTGTGAGAGTCCCTGTAAGTCGCCAATGGCCGGCTGCCGCTGGAGAAACCGTCCTCCTCGCCGTCAAAATATGCCGCCCCAGCCGAACAGTATACTGGAAAAAGGTGATCTCTGTGGCCTCAAGGGATGCATAAGGATCATGCCACTCGTACTCCCCGGGGTCCCACTGTAGCCAGGCCAAGGGGCGCGCTGCATATGCCCATATGAGCCAATCCGGGAGCACATCAACAGGGTCAAGGTCAATATGCCACTTCCGAGAAGCGGCGGCCACTACCCGAATCCTCTGAAAGGTGCACTCTGCAACCAAAGGCGACTCCACCTCCACTCTCTGGAGTCTGCCCTCATCCTGAATCTCATAGTAGAGGCATCTGCCATCCTCAGTGCTAGCTCTGACAGCAATCAGGATCTCCAACTCTGTAAAGGCTCCCATCCACCGTGGGGCCACTGGCTCGAGAGGCGTGAACCACTCCTCTGTGAGTGCCTCCTGTATATCATCCCTCATAATCAACCCCCCTCTGAAGTGCCTCAGCCTCTCCACCTGGATCTCCTCTGGTAGACTGCAGAAAGCCTGCCAGTCTCCAAAACTACGAGCTAGGCCTGCCGCTAAAGGTCCCCAGGCTAGACGAGGCCAAGAACCCAGCATATGACCCTGCTCCGTGCGAACCGCTGGGCTCCAGATGAGCGGCTGTCTGGCCCGCTCCTCAACACAAGAAGGAGGCCGCTGAGAGAGCCCCGGTCTCAGCAGCTCCCAAGCTCTCAGGATACTCAAAGCAAATCTGTCCTCCCATCCTCTACTGAGGCCTGTCCTCCTCATCTCTATGAAGATCCAGCGAATCTCTGGTGCCCAAGTACCCCCTGCTGGGGGCGCCCGAGCCTGCAGTCGCTGCAAGAGGAGCTCTTTCCAAGGCTCAGCGCCTGGAAGCAACCCCCGAACAATAAGCTTCCCCAATAAGGCTCTACTCTGATCGACTGGATCTATAATGCCCAAACCGCCCTCAGCCAGCGGAAGTGTAATAACTGCCCATGCAACCTTTGCCCGAGCTGGCTGACCGTCCCTCTCGGACCACAGAAAGTTCCTGATCAGCCTCTGTACCTGGCTGATGCAAGAGCTCGAGAAAATCCAGCAAGACGTAATGTACCACATGGTTGCTAATAGCACCTGATTTGCCACCACCACCCTCCCAGCCAAGGATAGTCGAGCTGTACTCCAATACAATAGCTTCTTCCGAATGGTCAGAAGAAGCGGGGCAATCTGCTGCTCAGGTGACAAATCTAGGCCAATCTGGCATCCCAAATACCGCACTGCTGTGCCAGGAGGAATCCATCTAAAACCGGGGTCCGGGCTCCATGCCGGAGTGGGAGCACTACTGATCCAAAAGGCCACTGTCTTGCGCCAATTGATCAGTGCTCCCGAAGCTGCACTAAAAACCTGGAGCGACTGCTCAGCCCGAATAAGATTGGCCTCATGGCCATGCAAAAATAAGCCCGTGTCGTCTGCAAACTCAGCATCAAGCATGTCCTACCTCCATACTGGGAGCTGCAGTCCTCTCAAACCAACCTCTTCTGCCGTCAAATACATACTCATAGCCTCCGCAAAGAAGAGAAAAAGGAAAGGGGCGAGAGGACACCCCTGACGGACTGATCTGGTCAGCTCAAAACTCGGCCCCGTCCTCCTACAATGAGCACCTGGCTGCGAGCTGTGGAATACAGAGCTGCCACCCCTCTGATCCATCCTGGCTCAAAGCCCAGGCGAAGCATAGTGCCCTCTAAGAAACCCCAATCAACTCTATCGTATGCCTTCTCAAAATCGAGAAGCATCACGACCAAGTCCTCGCCAAGAAATCTAGCTCGGGCCGTCGCCTCCCAGAAAGTAAAGATGTTGTCAAGGATACTGCGCTCCTTGACAAATCCTGTCTGAGTAGCATGAATCAACTCCCCCAGGAAGGGCTGGATCCTCAAACTCAAGGCCTTTGCTAAGAGACCTTGTAGACAGTATTGAGGATCGTAATAGGCCTCCAATGCCGAATGTCATCTGATACTCCCTCCCCCTTGGGGATAAGATAGATCAAGCCCTCTGAAAAGCTCTGCTGCATCACCCCAGTGTCCAAAACATGCTGAAAGCCCCTGCGGAGGCCTGGCCCCAAAAGGTCCCAATAGCGCATAAAAAAGGCCGGCGTCAGTCCGTCCTCCCCTGGGCAACTATGTCGCGGCAGGACCCTCAAGGCCTCGGCAAGCTCAATCTCTGACAGAGGCGCACCTAGAACTGTACGCATATGGTCTGTGACCCTCCTCTGCACATGGGCCCACACAGTCTGTCTGCAAACATCTCGATCCTCAGTGGCTGGCTCCGCTGAAAGCAGGTCACTATAAAATGTAGTAGCAATGGCTCTGATCTCCCCGAGCTCAGTAGCTACCGATCCATCCGGTCTATCAAGCTGGCGGACTCCTGCTCGCGCATGACGGGGTCCAGTGATCTCAAAAAACTCTCCAGTCACTCTATCACCAAGCTGCGTCCACTGAGAGGCCTGATGACGATAGTAAAACTCATGTCTCTGCTCCTCTACCTCTCTAACCTCCTGGCGTGCCTAGCTCAGCTGGGACGCCACCCACTCACATGCAGGCTGCTGCTCCTGAAGGCGCTGTAGCGAAGCAAGGCTGCGTCTCAACCGTCGCTCCCGCTCGCGAATCTCTCTCAGTCGTGTCAAAGCTGCAGCGTGTAGAAAAGAGCTAAGATCAATGAGTCCCTGGGCACACTGGCCCGCTGCATCCTGTTCAGAGCACTGACTATCATGCCAGATCCTCTCAATGTCCTCAGCGAGATTGGGATCTCTAAGTACCCTCTCTGGGATCCTCAACTGCAAGCTGGGCTCCCGTGTCCCCTCCTCCAATGTCAATATAACTGGCGCATGATCTGAAAATGAGGTGCCAGCGAGAATGCCGACGGAGCTCCCTCGCTCCCCTAACCAATCGCCCACATAAAAGCGATCAATCCGTGATAGATTAGTCTCTCCCTGCCGGCGATCCGACCGAGAGAAACTAAGACTGTCCTGAGACCGGGAGAAAGCCCCATGCTGCCATGCATCAGTGATCCTCAGTGACATGCAAAACCGGTCCCAAGCTGCAAGCTCCGTGCCGTGCACTGTAACATGACTGCCTCCCACCCTATCGGCCGGGTCCTCAAGCATGTTGAAGTCTCCCCCAACACACCAATGTGCGGCCTCTGGCAATGCATCTGTAACCCGAGTCCAGAACTCTGCTCTGGCACTAGCATGATTGGGCGCATAGATATTGAGCACACCCAATAGCTCATCATGCATCCTCAGAATGACATACTGTGCTCTACCAGGCACAATGATCCCTCGATCCACAATGGCCTGCCGCCATACATCTGCAATAACCATGCATACTCCTCCCTGTCCACCCAAAGGACCAAACCCTGCAGACCAAAAAGTGTCCCATCTACCAGGCATCACCGAACCATATCTCCGGATCCTGCTCTCACCCAAGTGGTGCTCCTGCATCATAAAAATATCAATGCTGCCACCAACCAAGCATCTCTGAAGCTCTTGCCTCAAGCAACCTCGATAGCATATAAAGTATGCTCCGCCAAGGCCCTGTACATTCCATGAGATGATCCTCATGGATGCCCTACTGAGGTGGATGCTGTCTCAGCCGTACGGCGGGCCTTCGCAAGCGGCTTGGATGGAGAGTAGTCCCCATCCGAACGGCTGCGAATCTGCCCACCCGGTGTACTGCAAGAATCCCGGATCAGGCGCCAGTGGCTGTGGCCCATGGCCACTGCCTCCTGCTCTGACAGAGCAACCTCGTGTAAACTCACATATCCAGGGTCGCGTGCCAAGTCTGCCACTATGCGCACGACCAAATGCCGAATCCCTGAGGTATCCACACTCCCGGGATCCAAGAAAAAATGAGCCAACTCCCAAAGTCGGCCTATCACATCTGTCATCTCCAGATCGCTCATGTGATGAGAAAACTCAACTGCCTGAGTCTTCAAAGTGCTGAGAGCGAGCTCTAGAGTCCACTCCCGGTCACAAGGTCCACATAGAGGGAACGAGAAGGCCACCGCTGAGACTAGTGCCTCCTCCCCGCGGGCCAGAGGTATCACTACATGAACTCGGATGGGTGCTGGCTCATGGGGGCCCTCTGCTCCAAAAAGCCGTGTGAAGGTATAATCAAAAGCCTCCGAGCGCTGTCTAATGCCAAAGCGACTCAGCCGACTGCGGATAGATGAAATCCGTGAGGTCCTAATCGGCATAGGTCTCCTCTGTGATGCTCGAGCGAGGTCAGTGCTCAGCGCTCTCCGGACTGCAGGTGAGCGCCAGGGAACTGCCAGGGCCTCCCGGGAAGGTGAGGCGGGCGGAGGGGGAGGAGGGGGAGGCGAGGGAGGTGGAGAGGGAGCCGCTGCCGAAACCGGAGCGGAGACGGGAGGAGGCGAAGGTGGAAGCGAGGCGGTGGGAGGGGACGGGGGTGGGGGGGGGGAAGGAGGGGATGCTGGCATCTCCTGGTCCTCAGTCGCTGCAGGGGTCTCCTCCTGAAGGGGAGCAAAGCTGTTCCTCACGGGAACCCAGTGAGGTTGAGACTGTGGCTGCTGCTGCTGCGGTCTCTCGGCGTGCTGCTGTGGCTGTCTCCCTCGACGGCGCCCCTGTCCAGGCTGCCACTCCGAGGTCTCTGTGGCCTGAGCAAGTGTCCCGGAGGCAGCCTGCCGAGCCGAATCTGTGGGCGGGCCATCAGTAGCCTGCTACTGTGGTGAGGGTCGAGGTCTCCTGCGAGGGCAGGCCTTGGCCAGATGACCGACCTGCCTGCAAATGAAGCACTGGTTCGGGAGCCCCGAGAACTCCACTCTCTGATCTATCCACCCCCCCCCTATCCTAGGTAGCTGAATGACCTTAGGAAGGGAGGAGATGTCAGACACCAACACTCTAACCGAAGGTAGCCCCGCTGCTCTGGCCACCACTGAAGCTGCTGAGAGGCCCGTCTCTAGTACCGAGCCCACCAATGCTCCGAGCCTGGAGAGGAGCGGAAGATACTCCCGGCGGAGACCAGGGAAACAAACTGTAATATGGAAGAGGCGCTCTCCCTGCTCCGCCGCTGCTGGGTCAAATCCATGCTGCCAAGGTCTGAAGAAAGCCCGAGCACCCCTGATGTCCAGAGGACTCATGGCAAGGACCTTGGCAACGCTCTGGGCGGCCTCGAACTCGATCTGATAATGTCCCCGGCCCAGGAGCTGTACATCCAGGATCTTGCCCACATCTGCAAGAAGGCGAGCCTGAAGAAGATCCCTGATCTCCCCTCTGCTGGGGCGAGTGCCGACTATACGGCAGATGGTGGAATGAGCCTGGAGGCGTTCCACCTCTGCGGTGAGGCTCGCTTCCTCTTCCGGCGAAAGAGAAAGCCTGATGGGGATGTCCTCGGGGGCGGGCGAGGGGGCTGCGGATGAGTCCCTCTAAGGCGAGGCGGGAGGAGTCTCCATCAGAGTCTGAAGCTCAGGCGAAGGCGAGGCGAAAGCAGAAATCCTGCAAAAAACGGGCTGCACACAAAGAGACGGAAGACCGAAAGAAAAGGAAAAAACAAAACCCCCTGGGGGTGAAAAACAGCACGAAAGAGGAGGAAGGGGGCGACAAATCGAAGGAGAAGCCCTGGGGGGGGGCAGCAACGCGAAAGGGAGGGGGGGCGGGCGCTGCTGAAGGGAGGCGGGCGCGAACAGGCGAAGAGGGGGGGGGCGAACAGGCGAAAAAGGGAGGGGGGGGGGCGAACAGGCGAAGAGGCTAGGAGGGGGGGGGCGAGATGGCGAGGAGGGGGGAGGCGCAGCAGCGAGGAAGGGGGGGCGCAAGCGGGCGAGAACACAAGAAGAAAGGGGGGGGGGTGCAACGATGATGGCAGGCGGGGGGAGGAAGGAAGGGACGCAAGGGAGGGAAGGCGATGGGCGAGCAGCGCAGGGGTGAAGGCGGGAGCTTCAGCGAGCGGGTCAGAGCCTATCACTATCATCCAGTTGGCATCATTATTACCCAATCGGCAACATTATAATCATTATATTCAGCATATATTCAAGTCGTGTAGCTTATAAAGTCAGCCAACCAGCCCAGTTCATGCATATATATAGCAAGCGAATTACTTCATTCATTCATTCACGCTCAAGCAATCAGCCAACCAGAAAACACATAGCATTCAGCATTCAGCAATCGTTGACAAGAAGCGTTTCAGTCCACAGCAGTCAGCATCTCATCGTTGTTCTCCATCCTCCCGGGTGAAGGAAAACACACCATACACAGCAATCATCGTTGCATATTCAGCCCTAGAAACAGTCCCAATTCAGCCTTCTCTCAGCCTCAGTCTTGCAGCCTTCCTACAGCCCCTTGGAAGAGTGCATTGGCATCGAGATTGGTCATCATTGGTATTGGTGCTTCTACAGCGGTGTGCAGTCAGCCCATCATTTGGTCTTCCGAAGGTCTTGCGTTTGGCTTATCTACAGCCCCAAAGTCAGTCCTACAGTCATTCTCTTCAAAGAAATAAAGCAAATACTCCTAGCAATAGGAGGGGGCCCTTCGGTGGGCAATTTGGGACCCAATAAGGTGTACATATCTCTATCTTAAAGTGGATTGCTAAAGACTCACGAAACTCAAGGTACAAAAGGCAGTGTGAGACTGTGTGAGACAAATCCTTCATCTACGCATAATTTCACCGCATGTTACATTGGTATCAGATTCAGCTTGTTCACACACACTGCATCCTAGCGTGAGAGCATCCTTGGATGGTCTGGCATGGCCACCGACTTCAAAAAAATGTCTACAAAGGAGAGTACACATCATCAGGAAGACGTCTCCCTCAAAGAAGACTGTACTCTTCCACCAACAGCAGATACCATAGCTCTACTCAGAGCTTTGAACCAACTTCTCATGGAGCGTCTCCAACTCTTGGGGGCTACCGCAACAAAACTCCACCAGCTACCCCCGACTTTGAACCAACTTCTCATGGAGCGTCTCCAACTCTTGGGGGCTACCGCAACAAAAGTCCACCAGCTACCCCCGACTTCATCTCTCTTTTCTTTCAGATGGAACAACAAAGACTAGAAGATGAGGCCATAGTTGTCAGGTACGAAAAGTTCGATTCGGTACGGTACGTTCAAATACGGTCTCGGATCGCACCGCTAAATTTTGAAAATAAAAATACTATGGAGGTACGGTCCATTTAAAAAATACTTAAAAATAAAAAAATACGGTGGAGGAAGAGGGAGATGATTGAGAGAGTCTAGAGGGGAGAGAGGCTTGAGCCTTGAAGGAGAGCTCAAGGGAGAGTATAGACTTGAGTAATGAGCACTTGTGAGTGGAGGGTTGAGCAATCAGCACTTGTAAGGATGGGGTTAGGGGAGGGGATATTATATAGATAATAGAATGAGACTTACGCAAAGGCTAAAGCCTAGAACAGTCCCAAAAATGCACAAGAAACGGCTCTCCAAACGGTCAAAAACGACACCCAAAATGGTCAAAAAATGGCAAATAAAAAGATCAAAAAACAGCCCCAAAAAATGGTCAAAAAAAAAGAAGGGCAAAAAAACGATCGAATCCTAGTCGATCGTACCGAACCGTACCTCTTGGGTGGTAAGCGAACCGGATGCCACTATGGATGAGGCCAGATGGTGGGAAGAGAAAGCTGAAGCAGAAGCAAGAAAGCAACAAGAAAAAGCAGACAAACAGGAAGTTCCCTTGCAAAGGTGACAACCACGATGGATGCCACATTAGGAGTAGAAACCATCAACTTCATTGAGAAGTTACCCTTGGGAACATGGGAACCCCATAAATAATAGAATCTATACTGCAAACCCCCCTTCTAGCTTGGTGGCCTTAGTATTCAAAAACCTCTCACCTGCTCGGGATGCAAGAGAGGTTGTGATTTTGACGCTCTTCAATGCCAAAGATAGACGGATCCAAGAATTAGAGAGCAATAGCTACCCCTCAAAAAAGTGACCAAACTGACGAGTTATGACAACTTATCGAGCGTGCCTCAGAGATGGGCTCATTGTTGCTGGTGACTCCTTGGGCCCTCCTCAAACTCTTGCCTTGTTTTTGTTTGCACTAACACTCTCGCTGCTTCAATATGAGATTAACTTGATAGAAGACCTCACTTTTAACACTAATTCATCAGAACACGCAGAGGGATGCTGACCCTACCTTAGTAATGGGCATACTTGGAGGTGATGTGATGCAAAGCTCAACGCAAGCTTGAAGAAGACCGGCGTCAAGCTGACCTCGCTGAAAGAGAAAGCACAGGCGGAAGCATAAACAGTAAACATATGAGAGAGTGCAAAGGAGATAGAGAGAGCTGGACAAGATCACCTTTTATAACAGCAATCACCTTTTATAACAGCAATAAAGCTTTACGATGGCAATGGCCAACAATTGGATGTTGAACTATGTGCAAGTGGATTGGATGATGAAGTGAATAAAGGGGAACTCCTTATATAGTGCCTCAGTGAGCTGGCCGACTGCTCACAGAACAAATAAATAGGAGAAATACAATAAAATGTCAGATAAATAGTAGAAGCTCCAAAACACTGAGATGCACAATTCTAACACCCCCTCTGCAGCTCATAGTGTGCAAGAGTCGGAAGAAGATAAGTCGATGAAGATGCAACCATGGACCCTCCAACACCGCGAATACTGGAATCACCTCGGAGAGAGCATCCACCAACCTGTTTCCTCGAAACAAGATGCCACCACAAACAGCAAGGAACTCTGCTTGGCCACGAATTCCTACACAAGTGTGTAGTGAACTCCAAAAAATAGATGATGAGCTGTTGGACACACCATGCCATAATCCCCAATAGTGGACGGAACACATCACGTCCCAAAAAGCCTTGAACAATGAACTTGAAACAGATCCAGTTCATAATCTCTGTTGTACCAAAGATAACCATGTCTTGCCAAATTTCTAATGCTTGGAACTCCAAATCACGGTCCCCATACACTGGAAGGTGGAGCTGTAATCAGCCCCCTCTCCCGCCCACAAGCCTCTTCTGGCTGGAAGCACATGGGAGGAAACTGCATGTGTACTAGAGAAGCACACCATCTGGGGTTTCCTGAGCCGGAAGCGTCCTGGGAGCCCTAGAAGTGGTACAAGAAACTGTATCAGTATCCTGTGTCGTGTCTTTGCCTTTTCTCTGAGATGAAGCCTTGCCCTTGGTCTTGTCCTTCTTCTTGGACAAACAATCCTTGGACAGATGTCCTCTTTTCTTGCAAGAGAAGCAACAAGTCCGACCTTTCTTTTGAACTGAGGAAAGTGCTTGGTCATAACTGTTGACTGACTTCTTCAACTTACCCTGTGAGATGAGAACGGACACCTCCTCCAAAAGTAGCGAGCTAAGATCATCAAAATCCAACTGAGTGGAAGTGACCTGGCATCGCAAAGATCGAGAAATCACATCATAGTCCAGAGGAAGCTTGGTGAGGATAATAGCAACCAACTGAGAAGAGGACAAAGCAGCACCCATAGCCAGTAACTGGTCATGGATAACCTTGGCCTTCATGAGAAAAGACTGTATAGAATTGCCTTCAGGAAATAACAAGCCGTAGAGCTGCCCCTGTAAGGTAACTGCCCTCATCGATGAATCTCGTGCAAAGAGATCCTCCAACTTTGACTATACCTGATGAGCATTGGAGAGAGTTTGCACTGTCGGTGAGACCTCCTCGGTGATGGTCCGCATAAGCACAGAATGCACCTTTGAGTCCCGATTCTCCTAATTTTGTGATTCCACAGCAAATTCATTCTCATGATCCTGAGTCCACCTCCTAGAGTTTTGAGGACGCTCAGGGTTCCTTTCAGTGCCCTGAACAATGTCTCACAAACCCTTGTGTATGAACCAGACCCGCATCTGAAGCTTCCAATGAGTGTAGTTGGGTCCTTTCAACTTGTCATCTTTGTTCATAAAGGGGGGAGCCATATCCACAACAACAAAGAACAAATCTCAGCTCTCAAACACTTCTCTCAAGTACTTTCCAACTAAGCGAGGCACCAAGAACAATCAGCCCCCTCTCAAATTGTAGAGAAAAAGAGGCAAGACAGCAGCAAAACAGTCCAAGATCCACCGGGAACTGCCTACTGGAAGGGCAGGGACTCGCAGAGGAAGAAGAAAATGTACAGCCACTTGTCTAGCAACTCCAAATGCAAGAGAACTCACCAAATCTGATGCCGGTGCAGAAAACACAGCCACAACTCCACCGTTTGCCTCTGTAGAAGAAAACGCAGCCACCAAAACTGGCCAGAAAGCCTCTATGGGAGAAAATGCAGCCAAAACACTTCAAGATCTGCCTCTGAAGAGCTAAACACAGCCTGTAGGGCTGGCCGACAGCAACCAAAAGAGGGCTGGACCAGAAACGCAGCAAGGTACTGAAAACGCAGCAACTGTATGGACTGATCTGCAGCGCCGGAGAAGTGATGGAGGCAAAACGCACAGCAGAAGTGGACAGATTTGCAGGGTTTGGAGCAGCCTGGACCTAAGCGTATGATACCATGAAGGAGAAATCACAAGCAAAAGCATAAACAGTAAACATATGAGAGAGTGCAAAGGAGATAGAGAGAGTTGGACAAGATCACCTTTTATAACAGCAATAAAGCTTTAGAATGGCAATGGCCAGCAATTGGATGTTGAACTATGTGCAAGTGGATTGGATGATGAAGTGAATAAAGGGGAACTCCTTATATAGTACCTCAGTGAGCTGGCCGACTGCTCACAAGACAAATAAATAGGAGAAATACAATAAAATGTCAGATAAATAGTAGAAGCACCAGAACACTGAGATGCACAATTCTAACACTCGCAACTTGGGAGAACCAACAAGAGCTCGATCATGAGTGAATGACACTCGAACACAAGCGAGAAAGGGAGGCCATGCATCTACAATTGCAACATACCCTCTCCTCTCTTCATTCTCTTCGCCCATAGGTGCCACCAACCATGATCCATCAGTTTAATGCATATTTTCCTTTGGCTCACTTGGTGGTAGCATTGGTCTAGTTTACATACAAACCGGACCACCAGTGTCACAGCTCTTCACTCGAACACCTTCGTCCATGACCTGAAGACCAAATTTTCGCCTCCCCAGTATTTGACCAACCTGGCAAATGAGTTCTATGGACTCGAACAGAACAGGACGCCCATGCTTCAGTTTTCCGATAAGGTTATCACTTTAGCACAACAGTTAGGGTTCTCTGAGCGGACCAAGATGGATCAATTCCTTCGTGGATTGGATCCTAACATTCGATTCATGGTTTGTAACTTTGAGCCCAGTACCTATGATAGGGCTTTGAATCTCGCTCAAAATGAAGAAATGAAGATGAACGAAGGCAAGCCAAAACAACCGCAGTCTAGTACCAAAACCCAGCCAAGGAAGGATACTCTGTCTTCTAAAAACACTAAGACGGACAACAGTTCTAGCTCTAGTTAAGAGAGTAAGAAATCCAAGCCTAAGAAAACCCCCCAGGAAAAGGCTAAAACAGCCATCATTGGAGGTTATCTTCCTCCAAAGGAGCAAAGGAAGTACCAGTCAGTAAACCGATGTTATTGGGCATGGTAAGAAGGATTGTCAAAATTGCCAAGCAGAGCAAGCCTCCAAAGAGCCTTCTGCCACAGGTGCCACAGCATCTCTCGCTCCATCACCGCTTGCTACCGCCAATGCAGTCAACTCTTACCTTCTATGCATCCCATGCCATCCGTGGTGCTTAATGCTACGCAACAGGGTGAGTATGCAGCCACACAAAAAAGCCTGATCTAAGCTT
Source organism: Cibotium barometz (assembly GCF_041138505.1). Classification (NCBI taxonomy): domain Eukaryota; kingdom Viridiplantae; phylum Streptophyta; class Polypodiopsida; order Cyatheales; family Cibotiaceae; genus Cibotium; species Cibotium barometz. The sequence goes on along the minus strand of NC_141052.1, from coordinate 56,590,778 downwards.
ATGGCTCTGCCACGGACAACCAGTTTGTAGTCCTTTTTGACATAGGCAGTTTTGAGGACGCCATCTCTTCCCAGTTGGCTATTGGAGGTGACAAAGTGATGAAGGTGATATAGTGACAGAGTGGCAGAGGTGATTGGTGGTAGAGTGATGGAAGTGATGGACAGAATTGGAGTTGATAGAGTGATAGAAAAATGAGCTATACATTAGTTCCCAATCATTTGGAAGTGGACGGATTTCCACCTGGTCTCCGCACCCACATATCTCAAAAGGCACAATAGTTTCCTTTTCAAGTTCAAAAGGCCTCATTCTGACAAGATTTCATTGTCTCGCCTCTTTTGGGGTGTGACACGGTCTTAGGAATCTAATGGTTTTGCCAATATAAACCCATTCCCAATTGGGGGCAGGACACTTTACTATTTGTAACGATTTTCTTGAGCCTGTCATGATCGTGGGGATAGGAGCATTCAGGGCATTCCCTTGATTTCTCATCTCCAAGACGGACGAGCTATCCACAAGGGAGCGGAAGGAGCACTGATTTATATTCATGCTCAGACAGCTTCTATCTCATCGATAACAAATGTCTCACCTTCTTCTTCATTCTCTCAGTTGGCAAATCTCCTTTCTCGACATCAGGACATTATGCTTATGGACGATCTCCCACCCAGTCTACTCCTCATTCGTCCTGAGGATCATCGTATCGATTTGGTCCCTAGGACAAAACCTCCTAGCAAGTTTCCCTATCATCTTTCCAAGACTTTGGAGAAAAAGCTGAACAAATAGCACGTGATCACAGCACTCAAACATTGAAAGCTTGTTTTTCTTGGACGAGTTTTCACAGTAGTGCATCATTGTACCGCACTAGGACCCTTTAGGACATGATTTTGTCGTATGTCGTGGCGCCATTGTAAGCCCCGATCCAAGATATGTCAGGCGTGAGCTACGTAGGTAGCTCCTATGCCATAGAGTGTCAATCAGTCAGTCAAGTCCCTTAACCCACATGAAGAGAATCATTCATGCATATAGAAGAAAGTAGAAGCCTTAGGGTTTGCATTAGGTCATAGCCTACATTGCATAACATTCATCTCATGTGCATGTGAACCTTCCCTTAGCATTTCTAACCTTTAGCCATAGCATTTATTCCATTGCATAAGCTTTAGACCTATTATCCAAGCCAAATATCCAATTGGCAGCACTATCAACTCTCTCTCTCTCTCTCTCTCTCTCTCTCTCTCTCTCTCTCTCTCTCTCTGTCATGGGGTACCAGGACCAGAGGTGTTTGGGATTGTTCTTGCTTGAGCTGCGGAGACATAGAGATAGCCTGCTTAGGCGCACAGAGAGCCAGACTCAGAGGCACATTACAGACTTCTTTAGTCCAGCCATCACTGCGCCAGATGGACCACAGCAGCAGCAGGACATGGATACCGCCCACACCAGGGGTACACTGATTGATCGTGCGATTGAGCTTGGGTGGTCCAGACGCCCACGACTACGGAGGAGGGCATCCCAGCATAGACGGAGGTTGCAGCGGCAGATTCGGATTATTCTTGCGAGGCATGCGGGACACCCAGTCAGGGTGCTGACCACAGAGGATATTGAGGAGATCCGCCAGTGTCCGATGCGGCACATATTATGAGATGGAGGTACCTCCATAGTGTACCTTCCAGTTCCAGTTTCATTTTCTAGGTGCCAGTAGTATCATCTTTATTTTTCATTTTCTGGGTTTTTTTTTTTTTAATCCAGACATTGTATCAGATCCACCATGATGTAACTTTTGGTCTCATAGGTCATTATGGCCTTTTGAAGACGTTAATATAACATAACATCTCATCTCATCTCATCTCATCTCATCTCTCTCTCTCTCTCTCTCTCTCTCTCTCTCTCTCTCTCTGTGTGGATAACTTGATTGCTCTTGCATCAAGAGTTCCTACGCAGTGCTTAGGGCTGAAAGAAGACTCCCAAAGCTTCCGCATGTGACTGTTTGGACAAAAAAGGCATAAATTTCCTCTTTAACTATTGCACATTACCCTGCATGTTGTTGCTGCTGACAGGCTATCTAGGTCCCCAGGCGCTACCGACAGCAGGTTGAGGACCCCTACTAGCTGCCGACAAGGTCCCTAAACCCTCTTCATGATGATCATGGCGATGTTGATGTTGCTACTAATGCTACTTCAGATGATTCTGACCCCTAGCTAATAGATTAAATCAGGGATTTCGTGGCACGGACATGCACGTGACATAGACACCTTCCTAAACGGCGGGTTGTGGGGGTTCACACAGCCTGGTGTGCACATAACGCAGGTGGGTATGATGGTCACACCACACCCATGCACTAAACGCTTATGAGGATCTGTTCAAAGCTTCCCCGCAATCAACAGCATCACTATACAAGTCGGCTCTTCTTCGACGCTCTGAATCTCAACACTCGCCATCTTCAATGGTACTCTGACCAAGTAACATACTTGTGGACGCATGATTCTCTAACAGCTGTGCAGCATGCCCCCACACGTTGCACTGCCTTCAATGGCAAATATTGGAAGGCAAGTATGGTACTCTCTCTCTCTCTCTCTCTCTCTCTCTCTCTCTCTCTCTCTCCAATAGGGGTGGTGTCATCTTTCAAATACCTTGGCATCGAGATTCGACATACTTGCCAACTATAGATGAAGCCAATGCATACAACGGAGAATCAATACAAGGTGGAGTTATGTGCTGCACGGAGTCGAAGTATGGGGCAAAAGCATCTCACAATCAACTTGGGATGATATTGAGAAAATGTAAAAGTCCTTCCTAAGAAGACAACTAGGTATCAAAGCTACAATGCCTTACTCAATACTACTCCTAGAGACAAGCTGTCAACCAATTGAATGTCACACAATGAAGAGGGTTTTCAAGCAAGAGGCCACAACAGAATCATAAAAGTAAGATCTATCTTCCGGGTGGATGCAAGATTTGCAAGGCTGGTTCAAACGATGGAAGGTAGACAAATACCTAGAACTGCCACATGAAAATATGGATATGGAAGTTTTCCATCACGCCCTCCTAGAGACACTCTGTAACAAGTGGAAATCAATTGAGAAAAAGACTAAATTTGAATACTATTATGATGCCATTAATCCTGATTTTTGGTCATTCTACACAGAAGGAGAGGACAACACTCAAGCATACATAAGCACACCAATGCCACCCCATGCACGCAGGAATATAGCATGTCTTCGGACAAGATCACACAAGCTTGAGATTAAAAGAGGAGCCTGGAAGAAGGTGCCAAGACAAGAAAGAATCTGCAAATTTTGTGACATGAAGGCCATGGAGACGGAAGAACATATGGTCATGGTTTGTCCTCGACATACACATATTCGAGGCAGTTTCCGCAAACTCCTTAAAGGCCACACACAACTTCCATAAGTATTGCTTACAGCCACACCCACTGTTTTGGGGGCATTCATCACTTGACTCTTCAAACATAGAGAGGAGCTTGAGTCACATCATGCCACACACTAGCTTGCTAGTTTTACCCTTCATAGTAAGGGAAGGATACTTTTTTTTTTGTCTTGTACTAGTTTGTTGGTCCCATGGGTCATATTTGGCCCCCAGTGGACGATAATACAATCTTCTTCTTCTTCTTTATTGTGTGAAGGAGAAGAAGATTTTCAGCCTCTCACCTTGTGTGTTCTCTTTTAGGGTTTTGTGAGCGTGTGTTGGTCCAATGGGTCATATTTGGCCCCCAGTGGACGATAATACAAACCTATAGCCAAAGATCCTTCTGCTTCTTTCACGGCGGAACCACATTGGCCCCAACCTCTTTATAGAACAAATGGGTGAAGACGGATACTAAACTTCATTTTAGGTGCCAGGCATGCAAGACTTGGTGAAGCCACTCCCCCGTATTAAGTTTATCCTCGTCATTCCCGGTTTGGGGGCTTTGCATACAAAGCCTCCTGGGTTTCGGTGCAGCTCCTTCCTTAAGAAAAATCACAGTACCTAAAGGGGAGGCATCTACATTGCCATTCCCATGACCCAAATGGAGCATTTCCCTCTTAGCTTTGGGCCGAATAGCTAGAATGAAGACCCCAGGATCCGATGCGTGCTTAGTGCCTAAACTACAATACCCTCTGGGGGCTTTCATAGCATCCAGGTGAAGAGGTGTAAATCATGCCTAAGGACCCATGTGAAGACCCTCAAATTAAGAGCCCAAAGAACACAAGGAGGTGGAAGATGAGGCCATGGAGGCACAACTTGGTCCCCAAGAGGGTGGGCCAATTAGCAAGACATATCAACAGCAGTTTGAGCAAAGAAATGTGGTGGAGACAAGTAGGAAAGGTGCCAAAAATAGGCCTTCACATTAACAATTTGGTTAAAAGAAAAGAGAGCACACCACATGCACGTGCATGCGGGTTGGCCTTCAGTTGAGTAAAATATTATGCTCATGCACAGCATTGTGAAACCCAGTAGGTCCACATGGGCAATACCCTGCACGTGCATGCAGGTTGGTCTTCATGCAGTCGAGTAAAATATTACGCTCATGCACAGCATTGTGAAACCCAGTAAGTCCACATGGGCAATACCCTATCCTCACCCCAGATTCAGATCCTCTGGCAGCTAGCACCCAACATTAGCTTTAGAAACAGCGCAACAAAGATAATCTCCAGACCTGGATCCATGTGTGTTAGGCTCCAAATTTGGGTCCCTGCCATGGGAGTCCTGATCCCTCGCCCCACCAGGCTACTGACTACAATGCATACAATCCCAGAAAGCATACCTATGCACAAATCATTCAAGAAAATGTATCTAGAACCTTCAATATACATACTAGAAAACAACCAAAAGAAAACAAAAACATAGCAATCAATGAAAGGACCATCATCTACAAAGACTTAAATCAAACATCTTCAAGTACCATAGATTAAAATGTTTTGACAATCGCATAGCAATAAATACCAAATCATGTGGTTCCTCAAAATCTGACCACGTTTAACTACTAGAACATGCCTAAACACTAACTTAGAGAGACAGTGCAGGCTAATCCAAAGGCAACAAGTAGGCACAAAAGATTGCAGCTACAAGTTGGCTCCTTGAAGGGTGATGTCTCCTTATTTTACTTAGGCATGCCCTTTTATTTACTGGCAAGTGCAGAGGGTCATGGCTGTGTGAGCAGCCACAATGCCCCTTCACTTTGCCGATCCAACTTTCTTCGCAAGAAAGGGTTTTCTGAAAATCACTTCGGTGTCGAGCCCAAATGCATCAATATCTCCCACATGCACAACATCGAAGTTCCTGAAAAGGGCGATGAGAACATCAACATTCTGGAGATTGTTGGATCTGTAGGCTTCCCAGGTCCTGTTTTTGAGCATGAGGTGAATGGCAACACATCCACCTGGCTTGAGGGTGCGTTCGATCTCAGCTGCAAACATGGAAGTGAAGAGGGCATGATCGAACACATTGGAGAATTCAAAATCAAAGGTATCCCTCCCAAAGGGCTGGCTGTGCATGTCCCCTTTCATGACTAAGGGAGGAGAAGCTACCAGATCTATGCCAATCGAGTTATGAACCCCCAATTCCTTCAAAGCCAGCACTTCATGGCCTTCACCGGCTCCAATGCAGAGAGCCTTAACACATGGCTTCAATAGATCTTTCTTCATGATATCAGAAAAAATGTCTGAGAAGATACTAACCTTGATTCTCCAGTCTTTGGATGTCCATAGCTTTTTGAGCTTGGGGTTTGAAGGTACTAGAGCTTCGTCATTGCGAAACTTGGAGTTGTAGAAGGGTTTGAGGGCGGTGAATGTATCACCGCTGCTGCTGCTGCTGCTGCTGCTGCTGCCGCTGCCGCCACTGGCAGCTGATGTAACTGTGGTGAATGCATAGATGCCGGCATTGTCAAATGTAAAGGCAAGTCCATCTTTCAGGGCAGCATTGTTGACATTGAAGGGGAGGTTTCCACCTCCTGCTACCATGCAGGGGGGGCAGCCACTGCTGTAGAACAGGCATGAAATGTGCAGTGCTGCCAGAAAAGCCGCAAAAAGGAGCAGGAGAAGGAGCAGGGCCTTCTTCCCTGTTGCAAGCTCCGGCTTGTTGCTGTTGCCGTACTCCATTTCTCTTCGCAGAACAGGCTTTGTTGTCAGCTGTGTTTTCTGAGTGAGTGTGTTTGTGGCAGGTTGCAGAGAAACCCTAGGCTCAAGGTTGAGCAGACAGAGGAGAAAACCCTAGGTGGGGGTGGGGGAGAAAGTTATCGTGTGCAAAAACGGGCTGCGGTATGGTTTCCACCCACGAGGGCACCATGTGTGTTTTGCAGGGGAAGCATTGAGATAAGGCAATGCGCCATGGCGAATGTCTTCGTCTTCTTCTTCCTCTATGCTGCTGCACGTCAGAGTGCGCTACTCCATTTGAGGGGAACAAGGTTAGGAAGGCATGGAAGCAAAGAGGGAGAGGAACCCTAGAAAAAGCAGCTCAAACTTGAGGGAGAGAGAAACCCTAGAAAATGCAGCTCAAGCTTCTCGGCTTCAGAGCGCTCTGTGGGCTTCACAGGGAGGGGGGGGGTATATAGGAGTACCAGTTGGCTGTTGCTTTTTGCTTTTTACTTTACTTTTCTCATTTTTGCTTTCAGCAAAGAAAAGGACCGTGCATTGCAGGCTTGCATTGGATGTGATTAAAGGCTTTAGGTTACTGGTAGATGGGGAAGCAGAAGGTGAAGGGACATCGTAGCTGATCACAGGCTACACAAGCGTCCTCTTTTTGCAGGCTTTTTCAGAAAGACAGCGAGTACGCCACGCGTCCCTTCCTACCTTAGGCTCCACATTTTAATACTCTTTTTGAGTTGGTGTAACCTTGCAGTCTAAGGTTCAAGCTTCAATTTTTACGCTTGTTAACCTTCCTCCAACGGAACCTTTCATGGGACTCTAGCCTAACTAGGTAGACACACCCATCACGCACCTTCTAGTCACACATGGAGAGATTCTGTGTTTGCGGGAAGATATATGTATATATATATTGGCTCACAACACGGCTCACAACACAGTACCCCCGTCGCGTAGCTCCATTGCGAGGACCCGGGTTCACACATGGAGAGATTCTAAAGTGTCACATGTAAAATATTTTCTCAATTTCAACAAATATGAATTTAGCTTTTGAGCTTAAAACAACCTCTGAAATTTTGAAGTCATAAGTTTTTTTGGGGAATTATATATTATATTATATAAGGGCTATTACATCATGATCGTCCTTTCATCTGTCAAAAGTTACCCATATACATCTAATGATTTCAAAACCAGACAAACTACATAGTATTCAGCCATTTACATTTTTGATTGGTTGGAAAAAAAAAATATTTGAACAGTGGCTCACTCTCCATTTGACATTGACAAGCGAGATCTCTTGGGAAAATTCCCCTTGTAGGATAACCTCATGACATGAGTTGAGCTCCTCCTAGTGGCAATGCCCTATTGATCAAAGGGACTCGAGAATTTGTAACAAATTCGCAAGTAGATCCAAGGGCATCTAAGGGCAAAGTAAGGTCATGGTATAAATGTATGTTACATGCTAGTTTTAGAACTAAAATGTATTAAAAAATCATCCCTAAATAAGAGAGAAAATTTTCAAGGGCCAATTTTACTCCAATCAATAAAAATACACAAAAATGTCATCTTTTCTAGCAATGGTTACATGTAAAAGTGTGCCGAGGAAAAAACACACACACAAAGAGACGATGATGATTGATATTAATGTACATTGAAGACTAAAGATTTTCAATGAAATATGAAGTAGAATATGACTTATAGTGTGAATAAACTTTACCTATGGCCAAACCAGATCAAGCTTGGTAGCAATTTATGTCCATTAATTATTTTCATCAAATAAAGGTCCGTTTGGAATTCCTAATTTAGTTGAAGAGATGTACATGCATCTAGCATGGATGCCCTATGATCAATCTTGGTGCTTAAATACAAGATTTGAGTTTTTCTTTTTCTTTTCATTGTGTAGTATTATTGATAATAGGTTTTATTGTCATCCTTAACCAAAAGGCATGGATACTCAACAAGGCACATGGAACCAAATCTTTAGCATCTTAAAGTTCAAACGAATCACTCAATGCTACACTCAAGAGATCTTTTTTATATTTCGATATGCTTATTTAAAAATGTATCTTAGATTCCATATGCAAACATGAAACACATGTTTCCTTGCTAAATGTGCATTCTGAATTGATCTAGAAACCTATTTATACCTTTTATTCTTTTTTGAAACCTTACTTTTACAAGGAGTTCTAGAATTCTATAGCTAAAGTATATGAATGCATAATTGTTTTTGCAACCATAGCTAAAGACTATTCCTTGATTTTGTGATGCACATGGCTTTGATACACTTAGCTGCCTCCTCCTCTCAATAATTGTTAGCACATGGTCATGAATGATTGTAGCCTTTCAAACTTTTCAAAGAATGTGGTAATGCTTCTCTTATAGCTCTTACTATTTTTGCATATTTTGCAAGAACAAAGGTTTGCCATTGGAAGAAAAGATTAACAAGGCTTATTGACATGTTTTTATGAGAAAAGTACGCCTCTTCTCCTTGTTGCTACTAAGGTAATGTCACTATAATACAAAGGCATTGATTTGTGCTTTGCATAATTACAACATATTCAGGTTACAGCCATTACAACATTTACAACGTATTAAGGTTACATCCATTAATTAATTAACGGGGCTCTAACAAGCCCCATTAATTAATTAATGTACTAAGGTTTAAACCTTAGTAAAATCAACGTACTAAGGTTTAATCAACGGATGACGGACCTGAGCAAACGGGCGGAGATCGCTCACACAACATCGCAGATCATAAACTCTCTCACAGTATTTCTATACATCTCTCTCTCTCTCTCTCTCTCTCTCTCTCTCTCTCTCTCTGGCAGCAGAGGCAGCCTCAAAATGTGAGGCATAAGCCTTTTAAACCTACGCTCGAAGGCTCTAGAACTGTAACGTGTCAATCGAGTATTTTATTGACTCTACTAAGATCCCACTTTCTAAAAATTTCATCACCTAAGGTCATCCATTGTCTTCATTAAGTAATTAATGGAGAAAAAATTTTGCTACCCATATTTGAACGTTCATGTCTTGATAAATAAATTCTATAGTACATAGTTGTGTCTTTATTACCAAACAGTTGTACGCTATTGTAACTTACTCCAATCTTTTGATTACACGTGAAAAACAAACAGGTCCACATGCAGTTCACCTCTCTACCATGTCTTGTAAGCTCGTCCCTTCACAATTAAGCATGCCTTTCAAGTGCATGTATTATATCTTATTTCTTTCAAACATTTTATTCTTCAACTCAAAGTTTATAGCATATATATGGATGGCTTGTGCATAGGGGCACCTAAGTTGGACATGCCACTATGACTATTGAGCCCCCTAATATGCTGAGAGAGGTGGTGGCACCTCCTATGGGGGGAGGGAAGGGAAGGGCTGGGGGGGAGGAGAAGCCAAGGAGTCAGGGAAAAGTAAAGAGGGGGGGCAAGGGAGGGGGCGCCTGAGTTGGACAAGCCACTGCCTACTACTAATAAGGAGGTGATGAAATCTCGTATAGGGGGGATTGGGGGAGATGGCTCCTATGAAGAGGAACTCCAAAAGGAGGAGAGAACATAAGAAAATCCATTGCCAATGGTGGCATCCTTAAATGACACCTAAGAGCTCCTCTCTCCTTCTCTATATCATAGTGAGAGAGGCCTTCTTTCTCTATGGGGATGAGGGGCCTACTCCCCTCCTTTTGTCACAATCGCCTTCTCTTTCTCTCTCGAAGGGGGGACTACTCCCCTTTCTTTTATGAAGCCTAGTGGCTTTCTTTCCCTTTCAACTTTGTCAAACATGACGACCTCTTCAATGTGGTGAAGACAGCCTACCATCTTCAAAAGGGTGCCCCCTTCTCTTCTTCATATGGTGGCTTCACATATTCTAGCAAGGATAAAGGCCCCTTAAACCATCTTCACATAATCTAGCTAGGGTGAAGGCCCCTTAAACCATCTTCAAAAGGTTGAAGGCCCCATTTTCTCTTCTTCTTTATGTGGTGGAGATACTTAAGCAAGGACTCCCTTTCATGAGAGAAACCTCATTTTGGCCTTATCTTTGGAGAATATGGGGGAGAGGATGAGCTCGAGATTCTTGCAAGCAAACACATACACACAAGAGTAGATAAGCATATAAGAGAGATGGATGGCTTAATTTTCTTCTCTTCTCTATAACCTAACATAAAGAGATAAGAGTACATACTAAAGAGAAATTACTCTCCTATTATAACTTACAGAGTGTTCCATAGTGTGAACCCAACTACATGAGCTAGCGCTATTACTATGCCATAACTCTAGTACACCAAAGTGATTATCACATAGCACGGCAATATATCACCCATAATCTCACCAACCATGCCATTGGTGTAAGTGTGGAATCTATCACCTAGGCAGGCCATCAATGTCCATAGCACTAGTTGAGCTGATATCTCAACACTAGTGCTCATGGCATCTTCCCATTTATAAGCCGATTTTCTTGTTGTTATTGTTACCTCTAGTTTTTATTTCTAAAACAACCATGTTATGTGCACATTACATGTGCATATACTAGGAGACTAACCCACCCTAAGCATGTGAGCATGGGAACATACTCTAGTGGGACAAGGGTTAGACCTAACCTTGGGTTGAGGTTAGGGTTAGGCAACCAAGGGTCACACATGGAAATGGAAGGTCAAGAGTCACTTTGGAAATAGAAGGCCAAGAGTCACTCTTCTGGAAATGGAATGCCAAGAGTTACTTTGGAAATGGAGAGTCCAGAGTCACTTGAGAGCTCTCCTATATAATAGGAGCATGGGACACTCTCAAGGGATGTTCCCCGGTGTAGAGCATTGTGTCTACTCTCTTGCCATTTCAAGCTAGAGTTATGTGCTGCTAGAGTGAAGTCATATCTCTTGGTGGTATGGGACACTAAGGTAAGATATGTGATACTTCATTGTATTTATGTGTGCACCCTTGGGCTCGGCGGTGGTTGGGTGGATGAGTATATGCCTGATTTATGCATGTTTATACATAGTGTGGAACTAGAGAGATCTTTAGGGTCTTAACAGTGGTATCAAAGCAATCTCTAGTTAATTTTAAATGTTTTTTCTCCTCTTAATTCTCTCATTATACCAAATTTTTAGAATTTTTAAAGTAAGGTGAATGGGATGGTGTTATGGTTGAACCTTTGTTTGATTCCATTGGTCATGTGAGTTAATTTTTCCATGATTTTTTTTCGAGTTTATCTCGTGTGGAATTATTTCTTATTGGACCTGTTCCTTGCTTTCTTCGATGATAGCTGGAATCTACGTTCCAAGTCGCCTTTGACACTTGTCCATGATAGTTTATTTTGCACTTGTTTAAGTGTGGTCTATGCTTAATTTCCTAAGCTTAAGACAAATTCTATCATGGGTTAGTTGATCTAGTTGTTTTGGTAGATTTCATTAGATGGTTTCCAAGTTTTATATGGACTCATCAGGTTTTGCCTAGATCGCTTGTGTGTCTAGGGGTTTTTAATGAGTGCTACACACGTGTTTCACTTGCTTACTTTGGAGTTTTGCTTGAACAACACCACGTTCATATACTCCGGACTGATGAGTTGGCCACCAATTTCAATGCTTCTTTTGGCATGATTAATGACCGTTAGATGGCATACATTGCTTTTTATGATTAACTATGGTTTTCATGGATTTGAGGTGCTTCTATGCTTCTATCCATGGTTTTATGTAGAGGATCTTTTGGATAATAGCATGTGCTTTGAAGGTAGCATTTGACTTCGTTTTTACACGTAATTTTGGAGTATGTTCCTTTTACTCTTGTACATATTCCAACTTAGATACCTAGTTTCTTATGTATCTAGGTGAATTGTTATTTTTCTATCCCAGCTTTATTGTGTTTATTAGGTAGTTATCATTAGAAAGGTGCCAATACTTCAAATTTTTTTCTACTCATGTACTCTGAAAGAGTTATTCTTTGATGTGGTCTCAAGTATATAGAGATATGTTTTAGTATGTGAAAGTTTGGGATAAGGCCATCTTATTCCTTTTATGGAGGATTTTATTCATATTTCATACTAGGGAGTTCTGGATTGGTAAGGTATGTATGGGTTGTATCATGGTGATATGGGACGCTAGCGATCCCTCACATATATTATCTTATCAGATAATTTGGGCTCAGGATTGTTGCCTTGCTTACATCACTTCGCATGTTGACCCCAACATTCAAAGACAATCTCATTTTTACTTGAAGTTGTAGTGTAGGCATTCTCTAGATAAACTTCTTTTATTTATAGCCTGCATGTTTTGATGGGTGTAACCTCGTCCACATTTTCACTTGTTGAAATCTCTTTCTTTAGAGTTCAACGAGTTTATCTTGTTGTGTTCGGATTAAGGAATTTTGGATTCTTCCTTTGTTGGCATTTCTTTCTCTAATTCCATCCTTTAGGTGATTTATACAATTCACCTCATGGTTTACGGATGTGCATATGTGACTCATCAAGATGTTGATGACTCCCTATGTTGACACACGGGTAACTCGGGACGTCGGTAATTCCCTGTGCAAATGTGGATACGTCGGGTCGTTGATGAATTCCTAGTTTCTACTGTTATAATGCCATGTCCTCCTACTTTATTCCGAATGGTTTACAACAAGTTTTTAAGAAACTGGAAACTACTTTGAGTATGAGTTCCTCTTATCACCTGCAGTTTGATTGGGCAAACAGAGCGTGTGAATCAGATTGTAGAAGATATGCTTCATACATGTCTCTGGAAAACCATCGAGTTGGGAAAAATATCTTCCAATGATGGAAATTGCCTATAACAGTTCTAAGCATACGATTACTGGTTATAGCTTATGTAGGGGTATCAACCCAGGGCAGCTGTTGATATCGGTCTTAAGGACATTGAGCTTGATGCATCGAGGGATTTCTTGTGTGATATGCAGGAAATGCTAACCTGAGCTCATGATTCTATCAGGAGTGCTCAGGATAAAGCACGATTTTATGCTGATAGGGGACACTCACCTTGGTCTTTTGAGCCAGGAGTATTGGTTTATTTGAAAGTTCCTAAAGATTCTCATACTTTGTCAACAGGAAAGTGCTCAAAATTATCTCCTAGATATTGTGGTTCATTCGGAGTTATATGTCGGATTGGCACACTTGCGTATGAATTAAAACTACCTCGACATGTCAGAGTTCATCTAGTCTTTCATGTCGGTAGACTGAAAGAGAAGCTGGGAGGTGAGGATAACACAGTTACTCCTCAAGAACTCGTTTGAGGGCGAGGATTTATCCTATGTTCCACATGAACCTGAAAAGGTACTTGAATTCAGGGAAAGAAAACGTCGTAATCGCTTAATCCTTGAGGTTAAAATTGGGTGGAAAGATAGGAAAATCGAGAATTCGACTTGGGAGTCAGTTGAGAACATTCAACGCAGGTTTCCTTCTTTCCATTGGCAAGAGTGCAATGTTTTGAGAGAGGGGAAATATGATAGGGGCATGGGGCACTCTCAAGGGATGTTCCCTGCTGGTGTAGAGAATTGTGTCTACTCTCTTGCCATTTCAAGCTAGAGCTATGTGCTACTGGAGTGAAGTCATATCTCTTGGTGGTATGGGACACTAAGGTAAGATATGTGATACTTCATTGTATTTTTGTGTGCACTCTTGGGCTCGAGGGGGTGGTTGGGTGGATGAGTATATACCTGGTTTATGCATAGTGATTAACTAGAGAGATCTTTAGGGTTTTAACAAACCACCATCGCATCCTCTAGATGACAATCTACCTCTACCTATATTTGAGTAGAGGGCTTGCTCAGGTGAATTTTCGAAGGAGGAACCTCCCTTAAGATTTATCTCCTCATAGATGAGGAGAGGAATCACTTCCTGAAAATCTAAAAAGTTCTCTTGAACTCTGATGAAGGTGTGAAATTGATTGTATTCCTGGCTAAGATCATTCAAGGTCACCTCGATACTATATTATCATCATCTATTGGTGATCCAATAGAAGTAAGAGTATTTAGAAGCCCTAACCTTCATCAAATAATCATTTATACTCAGCTTTTCTTTGGTCACATTATACAACTCCTACTCTAGTTGCATTTTTTGAGCTTGAGTGTTTATATTATACATCTTCAGCAAGATGTCCCAAGCCTCCTCAGGCATTTTATACATCTTGTGTGATACATAATCACAGAGTTTGTCACACTGATAGACAACCAAAATAATACCTTTCTAGATTTTTCATGCCATGCTTTATATGCTTGCACCTACTGTGGGGTGTGGTTTTCTTCAATAATCTCTATCTCTTTTTATCACTTGTGATGAATTTCCAATATCCTTTTCCCATAAGGAAATTGGTCATCCTAAAATTCCATGCTTGGAAGTTATTCTTATCTAGCTTCTTGCTCACAATCTGTGATAGAGTACCAGACATGATTACCTATAAACAACAACTTACCAAATAGTGCTTGCAAATACTTTTGCACTTACAACAACAAACTTGTAATCTCAAACCCACAAAGTGGTATCATACACACTAGCTATACTTGTGTATATGGAATAGTCTTATAAGCGTACATCCACCAACAACTTGTTAATCTCAGATTCTCTACTTAGACTATTCTACAATATTTTTTTTACTACAACTTTACATCAAACCAAAAATTGAGCATACATAGCCAAAATTGACATTTTTAGATAGTTCCTTGGAAAAATTTACAGAGCCAAAATGGCGACCGAAATGGCATGGAATCATGATGAAATGCACAAAGTTAATTGCACACATCATGGTCTTCTTCCTTTACCCACCACTAGGAGGATGCCTCAATCTGAGACAATGACTTCCTATTTACCTATAGCTCTCATAGCTACCCAAAGGTGTTGCTCCAAAATAAAAAATGGAAAGAGATGGGATTACCCTTACCCCCCCTGAACTACTTCCTTTATTTGCCTCTTGATCTATTCATGCAAACCGGTGAATGCAAACCGGTGCTATGATACCATAAGAAGACTGTAAGGAGAGGATGAGCTTGAGAACCTCTAAGATGGAAGACTCTAACTCTCCATCCTAGCCTTTATGGCTGGAAGATGGAAGACTCTAACTCTCCATCCTAGCCTTTATGAATGGATCTACCAAGCTCCATGAGCTAAGATTACCCTAAATATGAGAGAGCTCCACTACCTGATCATGAATAGTGGAAATAATTGACTCTACACTCTACCCTCACCTTGAGGCCACACTGTCAGTGAGAAAGAGAAGATAATTAATCCACTCCCAAGGCTAGTTGGCTTGAGTGGTAGAAGATGGCCCATACTTAGAGAGGTGCTAAAGTCTCTGTAAAGTCACTTGCATCTGAAAAGTTTATAATCCACTAGTTGGGCCTTTGGTTGGCCCATGATCTGAGGAGGACCGCCTGGAGATTTTGGAGGCATGACACAAATCGACAAGGTAGCAATTATCAGGAGTTGGTCAAAGAAATGATGGATCATCTTGCACACATTTATCCATAGTGCTACCTTCCCTTAGGGTCAAGAGCTATAGACATCCGAGGAAATCAACAAGAGACGTAGAGGGAGGGGTCCATGGGGAGAAAAGAAATGCGTGAGGGGAGGGGGGGAAGAGAAGGGGTAAGGATAAAAGGGGTTGAAAAAAGGATGAAGATCCAAGGGTCGAGGGAAAAGTTAAGAGGAGGGCACATGAGCAAGATAGGTCAAAGGAGGTGATGAGGCCTCCTATTGCCTTGGGTTTCTCACCTCCTTCTAGAGGGGTGGCAGGCCAAGGCCAAGGGCTCCCCTCTCCTTCTATATGACTAGTGAGAGAGACCTTCTCTCTCTAGATGAGGGGGCTACTCCCCTCTCCTTCCATATGACATGGTGAATGAGGCCAAGGCCAAGGGCTCCCCTCTCCTTCTATATGACTAGTGAGAGAGACCTTCTCTCTCTAGATGAGGGGGCTACTCCCCTCTCCTTCCATATGACATGGTGAATGAGGCCTTCTTTCTCTCTGGATGAGGGGGTTGCTCCCCTCCTTTTGTCACAAAGCCTTCTCTTTTTCTCTACAAGGGGAGACTACTCCCCTCCTTTGTGAGATGAAGGTTAAAGGCCTTCTTTTCCCTTCAAATCAATCGAATGCGATGACCTCTTCAATGTGGTGAAGCCAAGATTCTCTTTAGGCCACCATCTTTAAAAGGGTGCCCCCTTCTCTTCTTCATTTGGTGGCTTTGCATAGTCTAGCTAGGTTGAAGGCCCCTTAAACCATCTTCAAAAGGGTGAAGGCCCCTTAAACCATCTTCAAAAGGGTGGAGGCCCCCCTTTCTCTTCCTCTTTACACGGTGGAGACACTTAAGATAGTTAAGCCAAGACTCCCCTTCATGGCAACCATGAGCATCCTTTTTGGCCTTTTTTTTTCATCCTAAGGGCAATAACTAGTGGTGCAACTACCTGTAAACCACTCCTCTCGATTCCTAATACATAGTGGCACACTTACTATTATTATATAGTACTTGATTTATGACTGCAATATAGTACTTGCCACTGCTATATAGTACTTGATTTATGACTGCTATTTATAGTACTTGCCACCAGCTAAGCTAAATGCTATATATACTCGTGGTTTTTAGTATTATTTAGTAAGTGTTATTATATAGTGCTCACCACTATATAGCACTATAATATAGTTAAGTTGAATGCTATACAATAGTTACCCTTGCTTTATAGTACTACTTACAATGCTATAAAGGAGCTATATAGCACTATTATATAGTTAAGTTGAATGCTATATAGTATTTACTCTTGCTTTATAGCACTACTTACAATGCTATAAAGAAGCTACCTAAGCTTGGTAGCAGTTATTAAAGTGCTACATAGCACAAAGCTATATATCACTTATTGTAGTGCTCTATAGCACTTATTACATTGCTATATAGCACAAAGCTATATATCACTTATACACTGATATATTAGCATGACTAATAGTGCTATATTAGCACAACTAACAGTGCTATATATCACTTATTATAGTGCTACATAGCACAAAGCTATAAAGCAACTACATTAGCTTGATAGCACTACTATAGTGCTATATAGATGTATAGAACTATAGCACTTGCCATAGTGCTATATAGATGTATAGCACTATAGCACTTGCCATAGTGCTATATAGATGTATAGCATTATAGCTTGATAGCATTATTATAGTGCTATATAAATGTACAGCACTATAGCACTTGCTATAGTGCTTTATAGAAGTGTCTTATGCTTTATAAACGTGTCATTACTACATCATTTTGGTCTCATAGACCCTTTTGGTCTTTTGAAGATGTTAATATTACTCTCTCTCTCTCTCTCTCTCTCTCTCTCTCTCTCTCTCGGCTAAGTACTCACATAGACTGATTGGATTACTTTTGGCCTCATAGACCCTTGGGGTCTTTTGAAGACATTAATACAAAGTGACCATGCAATGGATGTTAGAGAGACATGCTTTATCACATGCTCTGACCTATCCTAGGTTGGTTTACTGTCTAGCTTGACATCCAGTTATATAGCACACCTAGTTTTTAGTTCTAATTTTTCTTTATGTTTTGGCATGATCCCTGTAACATGAATGGATACCTTTTGTCTCATAGACTGTAGTGATCTTTTGTAGGCATTAATATAAATCTCTCTCTGCATGTATGCATAGAATGTTAAAAATGACACACATGTACTAAAATTCTAATAGCTAAGTATCATACACATAATGTTTTCAATCTACAATAAAAATTTAGTGACCAAGAATATTACAAAGTTTCTAAGAAGCATGTCATGGAAAAAGTACAAAAGTAATATCTATGGCTGAGAGAAAAACAACCATGTACTCATAGGGTTATACATCCTCAAGGTCATATGTTGACCATATTTAATGATATTCATTGACTTATTCCTCATTAAATATGGTCATATGCTGACCACATTTAATGATATTCATTGACTTATTCCTCATTTCAGACAAGCTTACCAGTTTTCCTACTTCCCCATCCTTAAAGGACTTCCATGACATAATTCACCTTCTTAAGAGGGACTAGAGGGAGTACTTTTGCTCACGCAACTTTGTTGCCATCCTTTAAGAGGGAGTAATTCTTCTCGAGAAACTATAATGCCATCCTTTAAGAGATATGCATCTTGATTATCTACATCTACATCTACTCTCTCTCTCTCTCTCTCTCTCTCCACCTACTAAACCTCTCTGGCATGGACCTCGTGGTCATTGTGTAAGCCAACTTTCATGAGATCTTAGTGTCAAAGAAATAACAAATCTCTCTCTCTCTCTCTCTCTCTCTCTCCCCCCCCCCTCTCTCTCTCTCTCTCTCTCCATAGGAGATCCCATCGCATCCTATGCATACTTAGGAGTTAACTTCTCTCTGCCCCCCCTACTAATCTCTATGGCATGTATCTTGTGGTCATCATCTCATTGTGGAACCCACCTTCCAAGCGATCTTAGTGTTAAAGAAACAATGAAATTGGAAGTCCATCCTCACCAAGCATTTGCCTATGGGAAGTCCATCCTTAGCAGAGCATTTGCCTGTGGTGGGAAGTGTATGAGATCTTAGTGTCAAAGAAATAATGAACAAGCTAAGAACTAATCGAAGTTCATGAATATCACATGATTTGGATCAGTTAACAATGCTTTTAATCTTTTTAGGGTCTACTTGAATACCATCAATAGACTCTAATATGTCCTAAGTATTCAATTTTCTCTTGAAAGAAATTTCTCTTATGAGAATTGACATAGAGATGGTTCTCTCGAAGAAGTGAGAACACTTTCTAAATGTTGTTTGTGCTCTTGACGATTCTTACTGAAAATAGAGATATCTTAAAAAAACGCTACAATAATATTTTCATGTTTCAAAAATATTTTATTCATCATTTTATTGAGAGTAGCCAGAGCATTAGTCAAACCAAATGGCATAACTAAAAACTCACAGTGGCTGGTTTGGGTTCTAAAAGTAGCCTTAAAAATGTCTCCTTCATCCATACTTGAGGTTAATTTTGCTAAAGACTTGTGCCTCCTTGAGCTTATCTAGCAATTCATCCACTCATGGTATCGGATATCAGTTCTTCATAGTAATCTTGTTTAAAGCATGATAATCGATACACATTTAATATATCTCATTCTTCTTACAAGAAATGGAGCACTAAATAGAGAACTACTGGGTCTAACCAATTCTTTCTTCAATAATTCTTTTACTTGTTTCTAAATCTCTTTCTGCTCAAGTAGTTAATGTGATAAGGAGCTTTACATGGTGGAGATCTTTCAGAAATTATCTGAATTTTATGATCTTTTGGATGGGATTTAGGTAACCTAGGAGGTAGGTCATCCATAAATTAGTCTCAGAGAACTTAGAAATAAAAGGATCACAAGACACGTTTGGTTTAGAGTCGGCTTGAGCACTAAGTTGGTTTGATAAGAATAAAAAATTTCTTCTTGTTATTTCTTATAGCTCTTTTAGCTTGAGTATGAGTTAAAAGAGGACCTAATTCACCCTTAAGGTAAATCATCTTTCATTAACCATATTGTATGAGTATCATAATTAATTTTGAGGGTTATGTTCATGTCTCCATGGCATTCCTAATATAACATTAACACCTTGCAAAGGAGTAACTAAAGATGTTCTCTTTTCTTTTAATGAGTTCATTTCCAATTCAAGGTCCTTAGCTTCTTAAGTGTAATTGTACTTAATTCCTTAAAGTGCAGCTTTCGCTTTATAACTAGAGTGCAATGCATCTAAGTTAAGTGCTTTTAATGTCTTTTCTAAAATGAAATCATGAGAATTACTATCATCATACAAAATAGAAATTTGCTTTCCTTTTATTTTTCCTTGAATTCTCAACAAAGAATGAATAAGAACCTTTATCTTCATCCGAATAGACAAGATTGGAATTACCCTCTTATACTTGATTAAATTGTAGTCGTCGTCATCTTCAACCATGTTAATATGAGCCACAAGTGTGGAGTTCTTTTTCTTTTCTCGATATTTTGGCGTAATGTGCCTCTCCTTGTGACATTTGAAACACTTGATGCTACGATTCTTCGACTTCACATTTGAGGGTTTATTGTTATTATTTTTCCGAACATCTCCTTTGGCCATATCTTTACCCTTGTACATCCTAGATTCATCAAAATTACTCGAAGGAAAAGAGGATTTAGAAGACTTTACATATAAGAATTATCCTCCATTCTAGAATTTCTAGAAGTAGAAGTTTTGCGTTTAGTTGAGAGTAAGATCCATAGAAGAACTGAGATTACCAGAGGATGAAACATATTAACATCTACCCTAATGGTTAGCTTGCGGTCGGTAGTAAATTTTCTCTTTTGCTCTCTTTCTTTGACCTTCTCGATCACTTAAACATGCAATAGAATATCCTAGAATTTATTGATACAAGCTTGGACATTCTCTTTCTCCACTTGGTGTAGAGTATCCCATCGTTTTGAGACGAGCCTTAACCTTGTATCGCAAAGGAAGAAAATGTTTCATCAAAAGCTTCTGGAATTCTTTACATCTACTAGGTCGATGCTTGCCCTGCTTAATCACATTCCACCATAAGACAACACTTTCAAACAAATGATTACAAGCACATTTAATCTTGTCTTTTTCCAAAAATTTTCACTAATCATCTAGCTAACTGAGCCATGTAAAAAGCACATGAGCGTCTTTAATCTCATCATAATTTTACAAAGTGATGCCATTCCACTAATCATCTAGCTAACTGAGCCATGTCATAAGCACAAAAGCGTCTTTAATCTCATCATAATTCTACAAAGTGAATGCCTTTCCGCTAATCATCTAGCTAACTAAGCCATGTAAGCATCTTTAATCTCATCATAATTTTGCGAAGTGAATGCCTTTCTGTTAATATGTGAATCTTTCCAAGAACTCTAGGTACGTATTGCAGCCTTAGCAGTGCATCTAACGTGATCACTTTCCTCTTCTCATCAAAATTGAAAAAATCATGTTTATGCTTATAATGTTTAATACAGTGATCTCACTCATGCCTATGATCACACTCATTCGCTATTATTAATCCCATTTTGAATTATCAAAGATTCTCCTCTAATTAAGGACATTAATGAGTGTCATGTAAAGGCACTATAAAAGTTGTACATTTTGAGATACTAGCCACCCAAGGCCTTAGTTAGTAAGTTTTAGGTGTCCAAGTGTGAATAAGGGCTAGTTGTATAAAAGACCCTTTTTCAATTCTAACCGACCCTTGAGGTGTAACCCTAGATAAAGGAGATAATCTACTAAGAGAAATGGGTGAAGTGGAAGACCGCCTGTACACCAAGAAGGACATCAAGCAAATGATCAATCATCCCACGTTCTTACAAGACATGGAGCTCTTAATTCTACAAAGGCATACGGAGGCGACTAATGATGAGCCAATCCAAAATGAAATGGTCGGACCATCCTATAGACCGGAAATGCCTAGAAGAGCCAATGTTGGAAGAGGACAAGGTCTAGGTAGGGGGGGAGTAGCTCCTCAAAGACCAAGGGCGGATCCAACCATAGATCTTAATGCGGCCACAAGGATGGATTTGTTAAATATGGCTGCAAAAATGGGCCGAGGAATGGTCAAGGAACTAGGCACTGCTTTAGAATCCAGACCATTCCAAATGAAGCCACACATCATTTCAAAGCTCATACAAAAATTCTCTCGGGATGGGGATCCGATTCTTGGCTCTTCATTAATGAGCTCTAAGTTTGAAATTTCTCCCTCACTCTTGCCCATGACTATTTTCGGCTCTTTATCATATGATTGAAATAAGTTCACACTTCCCATCTCCTTTTGTTTGACCCTAGCCCTTCGAGTATCAAGCTCTTGTTTCCTTAAGCTCAATTCTCGTACTGCCGCTCTACTTCAATCCTTTTCAGATCTAATTCTACTTTCTCTGAGGTTGGGACGAATACTTGACCTGTCTTGGGATTGCGCTTTCCATGTCTCTTCTCATTGGGGGGGCGCCAGTGTGTTCGACAACTTATAATTTGAAGGTTGGATTGGTAATTCTTACCTTGGACCAAGTCTAGCACTGGTTGATGGACCCTTGCCCACCACAAATTGTGCCTCTTCATCGTTACTGGTTTGGAGACCAAAAAATCCCTGGGCTATATCATTGATACCTGGATCTGGTAGGGGAGGGTGGTTTCTCCTCTTCCCCAAACCCAGAGTATCGCAAACCTTCTTCCATGGTTTCTTCACTACTAGTCTCGACGATGGCTAGATTCCTTAAGACACTCAATTGAGTGCTCACTGACTGGCATGAACCAACACTCTTTTGATATAGGAAGACCTTGGGTGAATTGATGCACTATCGTCAGGAGTGAGGTCATCTTCGATGAGCTTTCTAGACCTCAAGTGCATGTGAATATGATTTGACAAGCTAATTTGCTATCCCAATTAAATTCGGGTAAGATATTGTCGATTTATTTTCTAAGGCCGTGAGAATGTAGGGAAAAGTTCACGATGTAAAAAGTCAGAGAACCGTTCACGTTATGCACAATTTTCTGTACTTTCACGTGTTTAAATTTTTGTTTTGGACTCAGAAATCCATGTTACCTTGTTATATTTTTTACTGGTACTTCCTTAACCTTAATCTGGCAATTCCAGGTTCGTGAGCTAAATTTGGTTAAAGCGTGAAATTATAGAAATGGTTCACGTAGTAAAGTGGAAACAGTTCACGTCATAAGTTCCTATCTAGTTCACGTCGTGAAGTGGAATTGGTTCACACCGTGAAAGAAAATTGGTTCACGCCATGAAAGGAATTTGGTTCACGTCGTGAGATGCGCTGAAACAATTCACGCCATGAAATATAAATTGTTCACATCGTGAAGTATTTAATGTTTCATGTCGTGAAGCATTTTTTTCTAGTTCACGGATTATATTTTTTTCAGACCCATGGTGTCAGGATAAGGTGACCTATTTTTAGCAAGGTAATCCTGTGAATTGTGATGCTAATTATGGCGATGATTTTCGGAGCGTTTCACGCTGTGAGATTGCAGGAAGTAGTTCACGTCATGAACTAGTCTCCTGCAGTTTCACGTGGAGAATTCCCGCATCGATAGAGATGAGTTTGGGTGCAAAATACCTATCCAGATGCTTCCAAAATGATTATGCCACACATAAAGAATGTAGTGCGAGTTCGTCACAACCTATGGCTCCTTATTTTTATGATTTTTATAGATTTTTTCAAGGAAGGAAAAATAGAATATCACCCTGCTCGTTCACGTTCACGATTCTGGTGATACAAACATCAAAATTGAAAGGAAAAAATAGTGGAGCTTTCTTCCAAGGCCACTCCACTACACAACCACACAACAAAAACAACCAATTTCTCACAACTTTTCTTTTTCACTCAAATCTTATCCATTCATTCCATACACAATGCACTACCAGAATGCAAAGGCAATTATGAAACTTATGTAATGGGAGCTGAAAATCAAAGAGGATGGAAGGAATAAAGGTGTTTCCCCGGCAGCGGTGCTAAAAATGTTATGGGCTACCACACCTCCAAGAAGGAACTCAATGCATTCACCTTTGGAAAGAGCAATAGAACACAATTGTTGTAGGGCACTTACCAATGCTTGGAGCTCATGTCCCTTGAGGTCTGCAAGCTCACTTGAGAAGCTCCAATCCTCCAAGCTCCACCTCCACGCTGTCATCGTAGAGTCGCTCACATCACCATACAAGGCAATCACTCTCTCTCACTCCTCCATACAAGCATACAAGTATAGAGAACGTACATGTGCTAGAATTCTCTCTCTCAAGACAAAAGCAAGAACTCTCATAGCACAAAGGGGGATTGTGTCCATTCATTATGAGAAAATGCCTTATATGCAATTGGCCCTTATTCACACTTGGGTGCCCAAGCTTACTTAACTAAGGCCTTGGGTGGCCAATATCTCATAATGTACAACTAAAGCCTTGGGTGGCCAATATCTCATAATGTGCAACTTTTATAGTGCCTTTGCATGACACTTATTAATGTCCTCTAATGGAGGAGCATATTTGTTAATCCAAAATGGGATTAACAGCTACCAAAAAGTGTTGGCTCAGGCTGCTCGGTGAGCACTCAATTAAGTGTTTCAACTAGGAGGAATCTAACCACCATAGAAACAAGTAGTAAAGAAAGGGCTAAGATTCTCTAGACTTAGAGAGGAAGAAAAACCCTCAATTAAGTGTTTCAACTTGGAGGAATCTGACCACCATAGAAACAAGTAGTAAAGAAAGGGCTAAGATTCTCTAGACTTAGAGAGGAAGAAAAACCCTCTTCTCCTGCGAGGTCCAACGGAATCTTCAATATGGCTAGGGGATTTTTTAGTCTCCAAGCACGGCATGGAAGATGAAGCGCAATCTGTAGTCACGGGCCCATCAACAAGCGTAGGACATAGTCTAAGATCGGATTTACCAACCCATCCTTCGGGCCCCAGGAATGCTAACACAGTGAGGATTAGTGGGATGACCCCTAGGGTTAGAAGGGATAAGGAAGCGCCGCCAGGATAGGTTGTCTTCTTCCCCATATTGGAAGAAATGGAAACGAGCTTGAAGAGGGCTCAGGTAGAGCAATAATTGTGGCTAATGAGCTTAAGAAAAAAAGATCTTGATACACGAAGAACAAGGGTAGAACAGAGGGAAATGGAGGATTTGAATCAGTTTCGACCACGTTGCAAAGAACCAGAAACATCTAGAAATGTCACTAATAGCATGTGGATGGGAATAATAAAAGAAGTGATACTAACTCTAGAATCCATCAATGAGGAACCAAGGGCTGACGAAAGCCTTGAAACACAAGGAGAGGAGGACAATCTACCAAGGGCACCTATAGGAGGTGAGGATCGTCTATATATAAGAGAGGATATACAAGAAATGATTAATGATCCCACGTTCTTGTAGAGCATGGAACTCTTGATCAAACAAAGATGGGCTAAGGTTGCTAACAATGAGCTAGGCAACGAGGAATTACCTGGACCTAGCAATAGACTCGAATTGAATAGAAGAACCTATCCAGGAAGAGGACATGGTCTAGGTAGGGGGGGGAATAGCTCCTCAGAGAGAAATTGTGGATCCTAATGCAGATCTAAACATAGTTACAAGGGCGGATCTGCTAAATATGGCCGCGAAAATGGGCCGAGGTATGGTTAGGGAGCTAGGCACTGCCGTGGCATCCAAACCATCTGAGATGCAGCCACATATTATTTCAAAACTTGTGAAAAAATTCTCGGGAGATGGGGACCCGATTCAATATGTAGAGGTCTTTGAGTCTACCTATGAAATATGTTGGCCAGTGAGCAACGTAACCATGATACATGCTTTTTCCTTAACCCTAGAAGGGAAGGCTCACCAATGGTATCGAACACTAAAACCTGAGGATAAAGTCAATTTCACTCGACTTAAAGATGTGTTCATACCAAGCTTTGCTCGAAGTGGTGATAGATGGAGTCCTGTGGCTCAGCTCCACCTACAATATTAAGCAAAAGAAAAATGAGTCCATGCGGGATTATGTTTCTCAGCTTAAGCACTTAAATTCAAGATGCAAGTTAAGGAAAAAGCTAACTGATGATCATCAGTTATTGCCATGCTTTCGGAGAGGATTCTGAGATCATAAGATGCAGGATTCTCTAGTGTTAGCTCGACCAGCTACTCTAGATACTTGTTGTAAGTTGGCAATTGAATATGAGGACAATATGCTTGAGTTGCCCACAGCCAAAAGATGCCAAGGCAGCTTCAGTAGTGGCAACATTATGAGTCTCTAGTCATCAAGACATACGAACCAAGAGCAAGCAAATTGGCAATATGACAGTGGAAGAACTCAGTAATGCCATCTTGGAGAAGTTAAAAGTTAAGGATGAGAGAGAAGCATTAGGGAATGCTCATCTCTACCCTTGGAGAGAACTGATTTAGTGCTCAATTTGTAGACAAAATCACATGAGCACCGAATGACCTCACTTAAGACCAAGGCAATTACGCTATGGGACTGGGAAACCATGACACTCACATGTGCAGATATCTGAGGGTCCAACCCCTAGCACAACTTTCAATACCAGCTAGAGTGCCGCTAGCCTTGCCAGCACCACCAGTGCAAACTAATGTGACCTGCAGGGCAGTCCAATAACTACCTACCAAGAGGGATGTTTCGAATGCAAGACATGTTGCCTTTGTCGCCACTTGTTCTACCCCCACATGCTAAAATTAATCAAGTGTTGATTGAGGATCCCTTGGATGAGAGAGAAATTATACGCAAGGTAGAAGTCAATAATGACAAATATGAGGAGCCTGCGGAGATCACACCAGAGTATTATGTCTTATAGAACAACACACCACTACCAGTGCTTCAAACCACGGTACAAGGGAAAGGAAAAGACATAAACTCAACTATGGAAAGGGGACCCATACAATGTTTTCATTGTAATGGACCTCATTGAGTAGCGAAGTGTCCTCATAAGAATGTGGCGAATGGTGGCCAAGCTTAGCACAGACCAACGTGATGCCTACACTTTCATGTGTGAAGTGTGGCGTCTATCATTTGATCAAAGACTGCCCATATCGCGCCAGTAGTTCCACTTCTACTTATAACCATGTCACTATCGGGAATATAAGTGTGCAGCCTGGGAATATCATGTCCTTGAATGTCTTAACATGAGCGTAAGTGAAACAAGTGGACAAAGGGAAGAACCCAGGTGGTGTTACAACCTCTAAGACTGGGAGAAGAAGAAGAGTGAAAAAAGTGGGCAAGGGAGATACCATGGTCATAATTCAGGATGGATCCAAAGAAGATACCATAGACACCGGATCTACCCAATCAAAGGAAGAAGGTGACAAGTGCCAAAACAGGATGGGCATGCCCACGAATCTACAAAAGAGAGACTAGTAACCCCTAAGGGGATTAAAGAATATCCAAATGCTGAAGAAGAAATAAAAAAGCTTGAAGAAGCTAAGGCCCTGGTTGAGGAGTGTCAATGCAATCACGAAGCCAAGCTAAGGGCTAATGGGGCTAGGGATATAGTGTATCCAAGAACTGAGATGTTAAAGGAAAGGAGATTAGATGTGCCTACTCCAATCCTAGAAGAGTTTGAGGAAGGGACTCAAAGTGACCTGATGGCAAGAATGTTTGAGGAACCAGATCAAGATTTGTCAATCCATTCATTCCCTAGGATTGAATATGTGATAAACATGTGCAGGGAGCCCTCACTTGCTAGGGAACCTAGAGACATAGGCAGTCTCACAGCCATACAGTCCACAACTGTCAAAATGCCACTAGGACCATTGTTATACAACACAACACTGGCATTGTGGGCAGATGTTAAGGACTAGGTAGAAGGAAGAGTGAACCCAATGTCCACTAATGAGGGAAGCCAATCATCTCTGGCAAAGAAAAAACTAGTTTATGAGGAAGAAGGAGAACCCAGATTTGTCAAAATACATGTCAACCAATTGGGCCTATATTATGAGAGTGATGATACGAATGCCACAATTTCAACCCACCACAATGGGCACCAAGCACTGGCTATCCTGGATGGAGGCATGGGCGTGATAATTATTACCAAAACAATGTTGGGAAAACTAGGGAAAACCAGAATTGGAAAGGGCATATTTAATCGTCAAGATGGCAGATGGAACATCCTCAAGACCAATGGGGCTTTGAAAAACGTTAGGCTCTTTTCGTTCCACTACCATCATACATTTGTTGTAATGGACTTTCTGTGCCAACCGGATTCATATGACATCATCTTGGGAAGACCGTCATGAGGGAAGCCAAATTGGTGCATGATTGGGCGTTAGATCAGGTGTATGTTTGAAAGGATTTGCAGATTCTAAAAATCAATCTGCATACATGGAAGGCACACCCATGGAAGGGAAATTGTTTGGAAATGATTCGGTCACCATAGAGTGAACCACATCCTTACAAGTTTGCCAACCAATTGAGGAGAATTCACGGGAAGAGGAAGAGGTCGCAATGTATGCGTCTCTTCCACCTCTAGATTTTAGCAAAAATTGGATGCACGTGCTTGCCACTATAGATGTGTTGCCCTCCCCAGAGGAACCCAGTACATTGAATTGAGAAACATTCCTACCACCTCAGTGTGCATGGTGGATATGCAACCAAGAGAAGAGATAACAGAGGATGAAGCCTCCAATATGAAGGGGTCTAGGTTACAAGGCCGACATCGCCCAATGCCTCAGAAGATGGCGTAAACACAAGAGGTATATCACTCAATGAAATTCCCTACTACGAAGTAAACCCACAAACGCCCAATGGCTAAGATATCTCGAGGTCACTAAGGTGCACGAGGAGATTTCTAAGAATTGGGGTGAGGAGTTGAGTAAGATAACCTTAGAAGGAAACGAGAGAAAAAGGCTATGCCACAAGAACCGGAAACGCCTAAGCTCACTAATGCAGGACATAGAAAACAAAATAAGGCTCTGAGCGTGAGGTAAAGAAGGCGATGGCTCGGACGAAAGATGAGGAGGACGACAAGCCATACCTACTCTCAGTGCGGCCGGACCATTTCAAAACTACACCATTGATGAACGAAAGGTGGTCCAATTTACAGCTAAAAGAGTAAAGGAGGAAGGCCAATCCACGTCTTACGACGGTCCAGCTCAAGTTAAGGAGGTTGATATTGCAGAGCTAGGGGAGAACACCAAACCTGTCTACATTGCTAAAGACTTAAGTGCGGCTAAAGAAGCAGAGCTTGTTGCTCTCTTAAAAGAATTCAAGGACTATTTTGATTGGAAATACACGAAAATCAAGGGTGTACCACCTAAGGTGGTTCAACACACTATCCCGATCATGGAAGGATCGAGACCATCCAGGCAAAAACCATATTAGATGAATCCGAAATATGCGGCAATTGTAAAGGAGGAAATTGTTAATTTCATTGTTGTGGATTTCATCTATGAAATCGAGCACATAGATTGGCTTTCATCAATCGTGATTGTGCTAAAGAAAAATGAAAAATTGAGAATCTGTGTGTTGATCTCAAAAAGGTCAATACAGCCACCATGAAAGACCACTACCCACTGCCATATACAGAACATGTATTAGAACGGGTAATAGGTGAAGAAGCCTATAGCTTCTTAGACGAGTTTTTAGGCTATAATTAGGTGTCCATAGCACCAGAAGACCAGCACAAGATAGCCTTCAATACGATGTGGGAACATATGCTTTATAAGGTTATGTCTTTTGGCACCACCAATGCCCCAGCAACTTTCCAAACAACGACTGATGTGCATGGCCTTCAAGGACTACTTGCAAAAGTGGCTGGAGGTATTCATTGACGATCTGTGTGCACACTCACGTTGGACTTAGCACTTGGCTTGCTTGAGGAAGGCGTTTGAAAGATGTCGATTATATCGTATATCCTTAAACCCTTTAAAGTGTCAATTCTGGGTCAAGCACGGTGTTATCTTAGGGCACATTGTGTCTAAAAATGGTATTTCTAATGATGAGAGCAAGGTAAAATTGATCTTGGAATTACCCGCACCGTCCAACTACAAAGGTGTACATTGGTTTATGGGCCATGTTGGGTATTATCGATGCTTCATCATATTCTATGCTGAAATTTCCAGGCCATTGTATAGACTACTCATTGTCTTTGAATGGACCGAGGAATGCTAAGAGGCCTATGATAAGTTGAAGAATGCACTAGCTAGTGCACCAATCCCGAGACCACCCAACTGGGATCTTGTATTCCACATACATATCGATGCATCAAACTTCACTATTGGATGCGTATTGGTGAAACCTAGGGAATTCAAATTGGATTACTCAATTTGCTTTGTGAGTCGTTAACTGAATGATGTAGAGATAAACGACACCACCATTGAGTGTGAAGGCTTGGCCATGGTTTATGCTGTAAAGAAATACAGACATTACCTAGTGGGGTGGCCAATAAATTTGTATTATTTGTGGACCATCATGCCCTATTATATTTGGTGAACAAGCCTTGCACCACCACAGGAAGAATCACAAGATGGTTGCTTCTACTCCCGAAATTCGACTTTACGGTCATGGTGAGAAAAGGAACACAACATGTCTTGGTGGACCACATGTCTAGAATTCCTAATGGAGAACTGGCAACAGACATTGACGATGACCTTCCAGATGCTTGTCTATTCAAACTTGACACGGTGTCTGAGCGGAGTGTGGAAATATCTAACTATCTAGCTCATGCGTTCCCACAAGATCAACCCTTGGACAAAGATAAGATGCATCGGCTTATTAAGTTGGCCGCACCTTATCAATTGATTGCTGGAGAATTATATAAGCTAGGCAAGGACAATATCCTCAAGAGATGTGTGCGAGAAGATGAGTTTGTCACATGATCTTAGAAGTACACGTAGGAATAGCCATAGGAAATTTTGCGGAAGAAGTTACAGCAAAGTGCTTCAAGTAAGATTATGGTGGCCTACGTTATTCAAAGACACCATAGAATTTGTAAATAGATGCGAGGAATGTCAACAATTTGCTATTCCACAATAAAAGGACAGGATGCCACTCACCCTTGTGATTGTGAGACAACCCTCTGAGAAATGAGCTATTGATTTTGTTGGACCCATTAGTCCAGCAGCACA
Organism: Cibotium barometz; assembly: GCF_041138505.1. NCBI lineage: Eukaryota > Viridiplantae > Streptophyta > Polypodiopsida > Cyatheales > Cibotiaceae > Cibotium > Cibotium barometz. Next base: position 56,560,146 of record NC_141052.1, on the reverse strand, counting down.
TCCGTCACACAAGCCCGTTATGTGATCATGGCTATATATTATTTCACTAAGTGCGTAGAGGTGAGAACCTCTAAAAGAGATGATACTTGAACGACGGTCAAGTTTCTATATGAACAAATCATTTCCAGATTTGGCTGCCCACTGGAATTAGTCAGTGTGGCTGGGGTTCACATTTCATTAATGAGGTGATTGAACAATTACTTATAGGATTCCTTGTAGAACACCGTAAATCATCACCTTATTACCCAAAAGAAAATGGCCAAGCAGAGAGTACAAACAAGATATTATGTGTTATCTTGACTAAAACCTTGGAAGATAGTTGCACGGATTGGGAACACAAGCTGACTATAGAGAGCACTATGGGCCCATCACACATCATATAAGGTAGCGACGGGATATACTCTCTTCTATCTAGCTTATGGCATTGATGTGGTAATGCCTACGGCCAAGTTTCTATATGAACAAATCATTTCCAGATTTGGCTGCCCACTTGAATTAGTCAGTGATGACTGGGGTTCATATTTCATTAATGAGGTGATTGAACAATTACTTATAGGATTCCTTGTAGTACACCGCAAATCATCACCTTATTACCCACAAGAAAATGGCCAAGTAGAGAGTACAAACAAGATATTATGTGTTATCTTGACTATAACCTTGGAAGTCAGTTACACGGATTGGGAACACAAGCTGACTATAGAGAGCACTATGGGCCCATCGCACATCATATAAGGTAGCGACGGGATATACTCTCTTCTATCTAGCTTATGGCATTGATGCGGTAATGCCTATGGAATTTTTAGTTCCTAGCATGTGAATTTTCGTACAAGAAAGGCTCACTGAAAATGCATTAGCCAAAAGGTTGATTAACTTGGAAAAACTTGATGAAACCTAGCTGATTGCCTCGCATGGGCTTATGGTCGAAAAAATACGAAGAAAACACTGGTTTGACCATAACTTGAAACACAAAGAATTAGAAATGGGGGACCTCGTTCTCATGTATGGTGTGGGAAGCACCAAGAAAAAGAAACTAAAATATAGAGGGTTAGGGCCTTTTAGAGTGTCTGAAATCACCCCTTAACAGTCATTCCGAATTGAAACTATCGAAGGGGTAGAAATGGAAGGGTATCAAAGGAAGCAAACTCAAGAAATATTATGGACCCCTTACCCATGAAATGCTCACACAAGAGCATCTCCTAAAATAAAGAAAAAGAGCTAGTCAAGGAAAAGATCAAACAAGCTCAAGAGGAATCCAAGGCGAGGGAAGCCAAAGCAAAATAAATAATCCACGGGAGAGCGCTACATGTCAACATGGCTTCACTCACCTTGCTTGACAAGGATGGCTTAGATATTGAACATGCATGACTAAGTGTAAAGGTCTCTACAAAGGAGGGCCACATGACAAGCATCGCACTCATTGATACATGGTCAAGTCATAACTTGATTTCCTAAGACATGGGTAGTCTTAAACAAATCCCCCCTAGAGGCAACTAATGCAAAGGTTCGAAGTGTGCATCCATATGTTACACATACAATAGGGTTTTTGAATATCAACATCTCTATCAGAAATAATCCCTTGGTCGGGAAGGTGTTTGTTATGCTTGCAGGAACAATGGAAGAGGAAATGCTTCTTAGACGAACCTGGATTTGTGCTAGCAACTGTCACGTCCAATGGGAAAAACGAAAAGTGCAACTCAATGATGGCAAAGACACCATCATCGTGCCATTATGGAGTCCATTGAATAAGGGAAACATGCAGTGGCATGCAACATGGTCCAATGCCACGAAAAATAGAAGGCTTAACAGAACAAGCATCCACATCAAAAGGTCATCCCTCTTCAAGAGAACCTAAGCAAAAGCAGCAAAACTATCAAGGCAAAAAAACAATGGGTTCCCAAGGCCCAACTTCAAGCATAAGGATACCATGAGACATACAAAGCCTCATGGGTAACAAAGCAAAAAAGACATGTTACAAGAAAGAGACAAGGAAAGCTAGACAAGGACAAGAAGCTGTATTCAAAGCAAGCCCGCACACAACTCAACATTCAATAGCGGTGGGTCCGAAAAGACTTACTAGCGGCACATGGCTATTATCAAGGAAGCTAAATGGTATGGGTACCAAAAATAAATCCAAAACCCAATTTCGAATGTACTTTGAGAAGAACAGAAGAGTGCCATAAGCATTGACAGGACCAAGTCCCAGCTCAGTCAAGTGGTGCTAAGGTAGCACCAAAGTTGATCTGGAAAAAGAAGCAAGTTCAACCAAGTAATCAAGGGAAAGTGACACCGCCAATGCCATCCACCAAGGAGGAAAAGCTGAACCAAGCTATGGACCAGGGTAAGAGAGATGTGCACTCACATGCACAAGAAGAAAAACAGGTTCACCAGGATTTGATGGATGTACTCCTCCACTAGATGTAGGGAAAAATCAAAAGTTCTCACTCAGAACTTCAGCGGTTGCAACGACACATATCCATAGGCTTCAAAGTACAACATTGGATCCCATGGCACTAAAAGAAAGGAGGATGACGAGGGATACCCAGCTCCAACAACTGAGTACAAGGTAAAGGGGTATGCTTTTCATGCCATGAAACATGTTCGTTCTTTCATGTGTACACTTCTACCCCTCAGAATGCATAATATATTGCCATGGAGTGTTTGAGCATATAGAAAACAATAGGGTATCAATATTTGCATGCATAAGGGTACAAACTATTTCATGTCGTGAACTGGTTCAGGCTAGTTCACATCATGAAATGCTCAGGACTATTTCACGTCGTGAAAAACTTCACAATGGTTCACGTCGTGAATCGACTCATGCCACTTCACGCTGTGAAACGGTGCTAGGTGACTTAGCACTCAGGGCGGAGAGAGTGTTGGTGACATCTGTCAAAGGCAAAAGCAAAAGCAAATCGAAGAAGTATCTTCCGACTCTTCAGATGATGAGGAGGAAGAAGATTTTGATGTCTGAGATTCAAGTGAGGAATCGGAGGAAAACTGTAAGACACGGTCAAAGAGCAAGAAGGCAAGAAAAACGGCCAAGGAACTGGTAGCCAGGTATGGCTCAGTTGTCCAGTGAAGGAGCGGAGTCGAACCCATCGTGGTCATCAAAGTGTTATCGAAGACCGATGCTGCCCAATAACCTACTGAGTTTTCTCTAGTTATGCATGCAGCATACACTAGTGTAACGCAGAAGAAATATACAAAAAAGAGCAAAAGACAAAGCATAAATACAGTCACAAGAGACGAATACAATTACAAGAGATGAATTGGCATTGATGTATTACCCAAAAAAAAAAAGACTGATATACAAAGTAGACACTTGACTGATCAACCAGCCAACAACAACCATTGTTCTGATTTCCATTACATGTTTATGCTGCTCAAGGCGCAATTACAACCAAGAAGTTCCCGTGCTCTGAGCAACGGCTATGTTACACCCATGATGGCTAAGGTTAGCAGTCCAACTGACTAATCCGTTACAAGTGCTTGATTGGCCACGATTGTGGTGTTCCAACTTGTCCGGCTATCCGACCCCACCATCAAACCTACATTTCTTCCATTCAACCTTGCTGGTTTTTGTTCTGAACTGAGCCACCATCTCATCATTCTCTTGCAAGCAAGGTTGATACCACTAACTAGAAGGGGATCCTCAAGTCTAAACACAAATAGCAACGTCGATCTAACAGGCTATAGAAGCAAAATGCACATCATAGAAGCTATCAATGGCAGATTTGGCTTAAAATTTTATTTTTATTCTCTTTAATCATGCTAACTTGAGGGTAGCGTGGCAATCATGCACGTCTACTTCAAGGGGCCAGCATTCAATCCATGATGCCCACCATCTGTAAGTCTACTGGTTATTACAACCCTCAAAAGATTTGGGGATTTCACTGATCGAATGAGAAATTAGCATTTCTCCAATATGGAGAAATTCATCAAATTGGAAATCTAGTGCCCAAAAGGATTTGGGGTTTTTTCAACATTAAGCCTCTAACATCAAATTTGAGCTTTTGCATCGACAAAAAATTGGGGTTTTCCCTCTGGTGCTCCCAATTTGTGTATACACGGGCGGGTTCTTTGCCTTGGCTCCTAAGCCTAAAAAGATACCCCAAGTGTCCATCACTTGGCAACGCCAACAAAAAAGGACACATCTTCATCAAGACATCACTAGAAATTTCTATACTTCCAAAAATTTATGTATTTCCAATTATTAGTCATGGGTTCTATGCTCGAGATGTCCCCCAAAATCTAAATATTTTGTAGTCATGGATTCTTTGCCTAAGACGTCCCTCAAAATCTAAATATGTTATTATGTTAGGTTTCTTTTTATAATGCTCCTTCATTTCCTCTTTACCTTGCTTAGAGCGTGGAGGGATTGTCTTGATGAATTGATGTAGGTTGTCTTTGTCTCCCAAGGTAAGACATGACCTCTAAGTCTTTGGCATTGAGGCATGCTACATGAGCCTCTGAGCCATGCTTTTATGTCTTCATGAGCATCTGAGCCAATCGGGGAGCATGTCTTGTTTCTTTGCTGCTGCATGAGCATATAGTCTATTGAAGGTTTGCCAAGCATTACCTCCATTACTCCGAAGGAGGGTTTGTTGCGTATTTCTGAGTCTAGCAGTATCTATTGGTGTGAACAACCCTTATTAAGATGAGACTTGATGCCTATATAAGCAATGTACATGGTGTAAATACTATTATAATTCATTCATCATTGTGTTGTGCAATCTCTCTCCATTGTGCCACTTTGGTCTCATAGGCGCATTGGGTCTTTAGTAGACGCTTAATACATCTTTCTTTCATTCTTTCTCTCTCTCTCCCTCTGTATTATTGTCATGGTTTGAGCTTACATCTCATCTCTCTACTTGCACTCTACACCACACCCATCATGGATATCTTTCATCCTCCATAGCTACATATGTGTTATCCTGGAACCACAATCCCTTGTGAAATCAACACTTCTAGCTTGCCTCTTATTTGTTGATCTTGCACTCAACTTATAGATGGAACATTAATGTTACTTTCTAGGTTTATGTGCAAAACATACCCTTTGATTGTGAAAAAATTCTTTAACTAACTTAAGCCTACCTCACTGTTGGCCAGTTGGCTCAAGTTATTATATCTCAAATTAGAAAAGATAATCTCTCAGATTAGAGTATATACAAGAAGGACAAAAACTATGATATGTATCACTTTGTATGGATTACAAAACTGCTTTGTTGTCCCAATGATTGAATTCTTTATGGAGGTGTACACAAACACATACACACACACACACACTCTCACAGATGGAAAACACACAAATGCACAGGCATACGCAGAGATCAAATATGGACAGCAATTATAAACTCACCAACCAAACCATACGTCAGACAGCTTCAGACCTGTGGTTGATGATGGTGAGTTCACAATTGCTTTCCATCGGTCCAGCAGCTCTGAACCAGCCTTGAAGACAGGAGAGCCATCACAACACACACACACACACATGCAACACTGGCGTGCACGAGTTGGTCAAACTAATCTGAAACACTCACCTGCCACATCAAAGTCAATTAAAAAACATATCTACAATAAGAACTCTTTGCAATGCAGAACACTAGAAACGATGGTAAAAAATCAAAACATGTTAGTAAGCTTATCAACCTGCAGATTGTAGACCATCGATACCCAAGTTCAGAGAATGTACAATGCCATGCTACCGATACAAAACATGTCCAAGTCTGCAGTATTTATTCTTATGATAGCGCGACTAAGACCCGAAGAAACAGATGATGTCCTCATATGAAGAACTCTTTGCAATGCAGAACACTAGAAACGATGGTAAGAAATCAACACATGTTAGTAAGCTTCTCAACCTGCAGATTGTAGACCATCGATACCCAAGTTCAGAGAATGTACAATGCCATGCTACCGATACAAAACATGTCCAAGTCTGCAGTATTTATTCTTATGATAGCGCGACTATGACCCGAAAAAACAGATGAAGTCCTCATATGAAGGGAGGCTGTCTAGCTCTTCTCCCTCCAAATAATTAGTATTGTCTACACCTATGTTGTACCTAGAACTAAAACCAAACTCATCCTGAGCCTCCATATTATGTGGATAATGAAAGTGGTTCGCAATCACCTTGCCACCATTACAGCTAGTTAGCCGGGCATGTTCAAGTCCCTCCACATTAGCAGCATTTCTGTAGCCTTGACCATACACCATGTTCTCTTCAAAGCTCACCCTTGAAGCATCTCTAAGCATCCCTGCATTGAAAAGCTCTTTGCCGTATCCTTGTAGCTCAACAGGGCTCACTGAATAGTTTGCTGGATGTTGCACGTTTGGATGCTGCTGAATAGTGTTTCCCATTTCAGCTCCAAGCAGGAAGTTTTGACTCGAACTTTCCAACCTTCCATCAGGTATCTGGACATTCCCATCCATAGGAGGATGACCATTTGGACAGTGGTGTTTTGCATGCGAACGGTCTATAGAATTGCCTGCTTGCTTTCTCTTCCTTCCGGCCAAAACAGATGGTGTCCTCTTGCCATACATAGAAATTGTTTCCTCATTACCAAAACCTCCCTTCTGTGTCATCGCCATACTAGCATTAAAAGCGTGAGTTGCCGGACCCCCATCGCCACTGGCAGCAAAGGTAGACGCGTCATCAAAGCCTTCTACATCATACTCATTAGCTCTGTTTTGGGCCACACCAGCCTCCAAAGTATCATCGCTGGTGACCGCACTACCAAAATTACTTTCTTGGTGTGCAATCCCTTCCTCTTGGTTCAAAACCACCATCCATGTCGCATTCTCCTTTGCTGTCATCTTATCTTGTAAGCACTTAGACTGCCTAACGATGGTACGGATTCTGGTAATATCTGGAAACATGTGCTTGATGACAGCTGTAAGGATCCCAACCTTCCACGATTTGTTCAAATCATGCGGCTTCTTGTAAGGTGGAGCCCCTTTGCCTTTTTGCACACCCACTTGGGGCCACCAATCCTCATCACCAGTGGGCCACCAAGGAGGTGCTAAGCCTTTCTCTAAGGGAAATTTCCTTTGTGGAGGATTGCAATGCGGCATGAGGGCAGACAGAAGAGAACCCAGGGTAGTGTCCTGAAGCTCTTGAAGAGTATGGGGGGTAGGGGCAGCAACTATAGTCCCCTCGACATTTCCCGCCAGTCCATGCTCTGCTTGATACTTAGCTACAGCTGCTGGTCCATTCCTATCAAACTTCACCTTCTCTTTCCACCAAGCTCGAAGGTTATCTGATGCACCACTGACTGGTTTCCCCTTTTCTGGTATGATACCGTACACAAAACCCTGTGCTTTGCACACTTCCATCATCTTAAGCATGTACTTGAGGATGCCATCCTGTGCCCGCGACATTTTTTTGCGCCGAGCTTGTTCGTGTGACTGCTTATGCTTTGGCCTCTCGGCTTGTCCTTTCGACCTTTGCTTTTCCTTCAAATGCTTAAGCCTAACACGATCTCTCCATATGCGTTTCTCCAATTCATCTGCATCTTCGTCATCATCACTAAGGCCCTCATCTTGAAGTACATCTGCATCCGTCTCCCCCATGATGTTTGTTAAATCATTATCGAGGGTTTCATAAGCGTCCACTTCATCCTCATCCATGGTCTCAAGGCACAGATTCTCAAAAGAAAGCTTACTTCCAGATGGACTGCCAAAAAATCACATTACTTCTGAATTATCTTTACAATTGATGATTACACAAGTAATTGTTACATATTAAAGAAGCATATTGGCCAGAAAACAAACCAAGACGTAAAGAGTCTTAGAAGCAAACTTGGCTACAAACTAACAATCAAATTTAAGACACCTTTATTTAACTGAAAATTTCCTCAATAACAAAATTAGAACCATGTCTGAAACCAGAAAGTTATCATAGCACAAAAGTCTCAAAACTTGATCGGGACCCACATAGTAAAGCATATCATCATGAATAGTAAGCCGTGAAGCCTTCTTGAGAAGCTTCTTCTCACGTGACGGGGTGATAACACCCATCAAAAGATACTCATGCACACCTTCCAAGGACTCCAAACAAATCCCCTAAGTACATAAAGACACCTCAAGTTTCAACATAGAGAAGTCTCTTGGCCAACTCATCGGCTTTAAAGTTCTCTAAGCGGACTCGTAGACGATTGTAAGCCCAACGGAGCGTGCCAGTAACAAATGCAACCACGTGTACGAGAGATAAAGATAGAGAGAGAGAGAAAGGGAAGAGAGAGATGGGAAAAAAAGGGGTTTCACAAAGTACACCACGCTAAGCGGGGAACAGGGCCCGCCCCCTCTTCAGGAATTTATTTCAGGAACAATCCACGGGCTTTTCCAAGCCAGGACCAATACAACAAATGAATACAATATCAAACAAAAGTGCCGAAGTCGAGGTTGGGCAGAGTTCATGTAGAGGCACAAGATAACTGATACCGAGCTCACCATGAGGATGACCCACAAGAGTCTTACACCAGTCTAATGCTTGAACCAAATTCTGAGGCTTTCAAACACCCACAAGAGCTCTGAACACAATATGGACAGGAATCCCAAGATGGCAAACTCCAAGGTGATAACTGCTGGATAGGACAGAAGGCTGTTCAAGATAGCGAATGGCTGGCTGTATCGTTGTTGGTGGCTGATAAGAGATGGCAGCACAGTAGATAACAAGGCAACGCTTCAGGGCTTGTTCAAGCGGATCAGGGCGGTGCTTCTGGCACCAAGCAGTGATCTCCAAGGGTAGCAGTGGCCGGCAGTGCTGTGCTGTTGCACAGGCTGGAGTCTCTGCACAGGGTGGCACAGGCGAAGATGGCGCAGGTGGCTAGAATCTCTGCACAGGGCAGCAGGCGGAGCTGGCGCAGGTGGCTGGTACAGAGACGGTGCTTTTTCTCTGGGCAGGGGCGGCACAGCTCACTCAATGGTGCAGAGGCAGCAGCAGGAGGCAGAGCAGCCAGAAAGTTGGCACTACATTGGTGTTGCCACTGGCAGAGGTGGAGGAGATGGTAGCGTAAGATGGTGGAGAGAGGGAAGGTGACGATGATGATGAATGAATTTTCACAAGATCTCCTTCAAAAATCTCCACGAGTATTTCTATGCCTCACCAAGAGGGTACAGGCTCCTTATATACTTGATGGGGGTCCATGCTTTTGTCTTGCCCTGCTTTTGTTTTATTTTTCTTGCTTTTGCCTCTTTGCTTTTTCTTTGTTAAATATTAATAACAATATTCAAAGTTCTTGATTTGTGCTTTTACAATCTTCAAGGCCCTGCTTTTTGGCCCTGGAGTAGCTTTTTGATCCAATTCGATGTCCTCTTTCTAACGGCGCCTTTCGCTTTTTGCTCAACAAAGTTTGACTTTTGCTTTTTCCTGATTTTTGACGAAGACTGATGCTTTTTCCAATGCCAACATTAGGGACCTTGTTTCCATGTGTCCATCATCCTGTCCATGCGTCCGGGCATGAGTTCTATCATGTGAAAAGAGCTTGGAGGACCAAATAGTTACATTCCCTCCCTCTTATATCACAGTTGTCCTCAATTGTGGGATACAAATATGCCATATGATCGTGATACTAGCCCCATTTGGTGCTCTTGTGCATCTGGTCTTTCTTCATAAATGTGGTGTGTTCTGCTCCTCTCGCAACATCTTTATGCCTTTCTTTGACCGATGTGCTTGTTCTTGATGATACATGTTCTTCATAGCCTGTCATATGTGTTAGATATAATAAATGGATACTCACCTTCTGCAAAAACTAGACATAAGCTAGTCTACAAACAAGTATGCATCATTAGCGTTTACTAGGTATTCCAGGTACTAGCCAAGTAGTCTGGAGCCCAGTGGACTATCGCATGTCATAAAACCAAGCATCGTCCACACATCAAAAACAACACACAAAGTCAAAGAAATTCAAGCATACATCAGTATGCAATGCACAACTAATGATCCTCTTGTTCATGGATTGTCCTGTCTGGTTTCATCAAAACCGTGCTGAGCCATCTGGTCGCTAGGACTGCCCGAGAGTTCATCAAGTCATCTGGGCCATCTGGTCGCATTGACCGTCTGACTATGAAATCCAATACAGTCATCTGGGCCCTCTGGTAGCAATGACTGCCCGACTGCAAAATCCAATACAGTCATCTGAGCTATCTTTCCGTTCTTCCTCCTCTTTCTACCTGCCTTGTCCTTTGCAGATTTTGATGCCGCAGCCGAAACCTCTGCCTCTGAGAGAACTTCAACTGTCACCTCCTCAGCACTTTCAGTAGCTTTCCCCGCCGCTTTGGCCTCCTCATTGCTTTTAGCCTCCTCAGTGTCTTTGGGCTCCTCTGCACTTGCAGCCTCCTGTGCACTTTGAGTAGCTTCCGCTGCCCTCTTTCCGTTCTTCCTCCTCTTTCTACCTGCCTTGTCCTTTGCAGATGTTGATGCCGTAGCCAAAACCTCTGCCTCTGAGAGAACTTCAATTGTCACCTCCTCAACAGCCGGCATCTCTTCATTGTTCTTCTCGCCTTGGTCAGTCTCTTGCTCAGCAACCTCCTCAATCAGATCACTTCTCCCCTGTTCTTTCTCCTCCGGTCCCTTTTCGTCTTTGTCTCTCTCCTGCACTTCCGCTTTTAGTCGATCTCCCCCCATGCTTGAGTCTACAGCAGGCTCAGTCCCTTTCCCTTCCCTTGTGTTGGCATCAAGGTCTTGCAGTATTTTCTGCACTGACTTGTAAGGATCTTCTTTAAACATGTAAGTGGCATCTGACTTACTGTGACCAGGGAGATCCTTCCTATCCATTGGGGAGTTGTCATGGGTGTCCGCACCGAAAGATTCTCTACCTACATATGCACAAAGATGAAAGACAAGATTAGATCATCAGTTCAAACAATATAAACATACAGTGTCCAACACAAACACTCCTGACACCCAGGCCTTTGCCTCCGAAGGGATTGCGGTGTTGCAACGTGCCTTCACGCACATATCTCTTGTTCTCAACACAGCTGCAAAACACAATGGATGGTATTGATGCCTGCAGGGAAGCATGAAGGTACCAACCACGTAAGAAGCCTCCAAAGCCTCCCCACAGGCAACACAAGTACCAAACACATGAATTGTGTTGGCAGGGTCCACAACATGAGGCCTTGGAGTCAATGTATATTTCATCCCCCTCTTCACATCAGCACACAACTTATGTACAAATTCTTGATGGTCTTGGGTCTCCAAGCATTCATTGTGGAGCTTCACATACTCCATCTGCAAAACAGACATACTCTATCCACTTATCCACCAAAACAAACAATTAGCAAGGAAGTACACAAGCAGTACAAAAACTGAACCAGAATAGGTACCAAACCAGGTAAATTGTACCATAACAGTTCTAAACAGCACTAAATGGGTACAATGAAGTTTCAACAACTCCCAAGCCAAACCCAAGCAGAATAAAAACAGTACTAAAAAGGGTCGGATTGTACCAAAATAGTTTTAAACAACACTAAATTGGTACATGAAGTACCAAAAACTACTATGTTGGTCAATTCACCACATGAAGGGGGCCCTTGATAAACTTTGGAGAATAGAAGTCTGCAGTCTTCCACCAGTTGTGGCTGCAAATGGTTTAAATAGATCTTGCTGTTCTTTTGGTACTTGAACTTGAATACAGTTAACCATTGCTCGGGTGGCATGTCCTCATCAGTCAAGTCCTTGAAGAGTTTGCCCTCAAGACTGAGACCGTACTCTTCATGCAGGTCCTGTGCTACCTAAAATGTGTTCAAAACAAATCAGAGAATTGCTGACTCCTATAGATTAAATGTGGTGCCCGACATTGTGTCTAATGTGAGGTGATGCTCTACAGAACCAATTGTGAAGAGTACCAAATTTGCTACTGCAAAGTACCAAATATAGTACTGTTCATTTAACTGCAAATGTCAGTGCAGGGAGTGAACATGCACCATTTACTTAGCACATGCATATGCCAATCAGAGAATTGCTCACTCCTACAGATTAAATGTGGTGCCCGACATTGTGTCTAATGTGAGGTGATGCCCTACAGTACCAATTGTGGTACTCAAAGAGTACCAAATTTGCTACTGCAAAGTACCAAATATAGTACTGTTCATTTAACTTCAAATGTCAGTGCAGGGAGTGAACATGCACCATTTACTTAGTACATGCATATGCCAATGAATAGCGTACCACGTCTTGACTTGCTGGTAGATTTTGATTCATCGTCGTCGAAGAGGAGTGAGGTCCGTTCGGAGTCGACCTTGCACTGTTTTGCACTTGCCCTTGTGTTGGGACTGGCTATGTGCTCCGGCTTTGTTTGTTGGGGGGCTGTGGTGGAAGCACCCCCTTCTTGTTGCTGCTGCCAGGAGGCACCATTCTCTCCTTTGCCTTCGCTTTCGGTTTGCATGTTGAAGGTGACGCTCTGCTGGCAGCAGCTCCCTTGGCCTTTGGGTTCCTCATGGCTAGACGACTGATCAATGCGAGCTCTAGAGCAGAGCAGCTCTGCTACAATCGAATGCGGGGGGGGGGGGGGAGAGAGAGAGAGAGAGAGAGAGAGAGAGAGAGAGAGAGAGAGAGAGAGAGAGATATGGTCAGAGGAAGGCGACCAGACGACGCCCGCTTAGTTCAAACACAAATGAGCAAAAACAATAAAAAATTGAAACCACTACCACCACTCATGACACCACTACTCTCACGGGGTGGTACTGCACAAAAGATTCTCAAAGATCTTAAAAATAGTTCCTAAATACAAACCTTTTACCCTCAAAATCCCCCCCCAAAGTACCAAAAAGGTGGAAAAAAAATTGGCCCTTTTTTTGTACCACCAACCCTTGCTTTCACCCTGAACCAAGAGGGCAATGCCGTGGCCTATGAGAGTCCAAGACTTCAAGGAGCCAAAAAGACCGCATCCACATAAAGAATGGTTATCATTCATGCTTTAAAGATTTGGAAGCACTATCTTATGGATGTTGAGTTTGTTGTAACTGCTCCCTACAGGAAGCCTACAAATCGGAAGATAAAATACACATACTTTAGATCACTTAACTAATACAATCAATGGACAATACTTGCGACATTAAAACTGAAAACGACAAAGAACACTTAACACCATCACTGGGGCCGGAAAGGGCCGCCCCCCCTCTCAATACAGTTGTATTTCTTTGAGTATTTATATGTACAAGTGTTCACAGGTCCAAGGCCAAATTTCTCCATAACAAGGAGTGAGTACAACGGAAAACAATAAGATTTTGTCGATGAAGAATGAGTTGTCGAAGTAGACCAAATCACAGGCAGTTTTCCATCTTTACTAGGTGAACACCTGCCCTGACTGGTCTTCCGGGACCGTGCACCAACAGGTACGCTTGTACTAACGCCTGGCAAGGTGAAGCACCACGGAGGGAATAATACCTGGTGCTCCCTAGTCAGCTTTGCTCCCAGTTTTCCTCATACCAAATGACCTTCACTGGCTCCTCTAAATGTGAGGGGGCGGTCAGGGTAATCATGGGAAAAATCACCATCCCGGTGGCCTTCCTTCATGAAGGCAACTGGGGGTGATGCTTGCCTGACAAGACTTGTAAAGACAACATTTAATTTTAATAATTTCTGAATCTGAAAATACAGAAATAAGTACCTGACAAGGATTTAAATTCAGATCTCAGGAGAGAAGTTCATCCCCTTTTTAATGTTCTCCAATACTGTAGGCGGGTACAAGAGATGCAGCAACACACAGGTGCTGTAGTTAGGCAGGCCGCAGATTCAGGGCAGGAACAGCAGTCGGGTACTCTAGTAGGTACAGTCGGGTACACCAGCAACAGTAGGTACACTAGCAGCAGGTGGGTACACCAACAACAGTAGGTATAGAGGAGTATGTGGGTAATGGGCAGCAAACAGGCGGCGCTGGGCAGCAGGCGGGTACAGCACTGTAGGCGGGTACTGGACAGCCAACAGGTGCTGGGCAGCAGGCGGGTTGTAGGAGATGGTAGTCAACTTCTTCTACCATCCACCACCCCACACCACCCACGTGTGGAGGGGATAATGCTTCACATGCAATGCTTAACCTTAATTGAGATTAGGCCTTAATCAAAAGTCAACTTCTTGGGCACCCACAATAACAGTGTCCAGCCAATGTTTTAAATATGTGTGAACACCCAACCTTATCAACATTAAGGTTTACATTACTTTATGGATTTTACATTTGAAAAGGCCAAAAAGGGTAATACTTACCACCTGTTCACACGCCACACCAACTCATCAACAAACAGCACACCCACGGTACACTGGGGGCGTCCCCGTCTAGTGTACTGGCACGACATAGCAGGCAAACACATGAAAACAAGTCATGCGAAAAAAAGTTTATGCATGCAAACATAAATGCATGTGCACATGTAATGGACAAAATCTCCCTTTCATGAAATTTGTACAAGGATTTCTTGTTGGGCACAAAACTGGCGTGACAGAAATGTGAAGTCCTGGTTTTTTATGGAGTGACAGTCCCATAGACAAAACACAAGTCCTGGGACACGGGCCTTCCTATGGAGTGACAATCCCATAGACAAGGTCGGCACAAATATCAGTCCTACCATGGAGTGACAGTCCCATGGGTAAGACGCAATCCTGGTCATACACGGGTGGCAGCAAATAGGCTCCCGTCCATATGGCACAATACCGGTCACACACGGGTGGCACAAAACTGGTTCCCGTCCATGTGACACCAAATGACTGACCCTTTCACATGGGGCACTGGCTTGGCCACATGTGAACATGGTACAAATCTGGCCGCTCTATGGAGTGACAATCCCATAGAAGTGGCTTCAGAAATGGAGATGGATCAAATGGTGACATTTGTTATCAAGACAGATCATCAAAGCTTTAGGTATACGATGGGCTAGTTATTTGGCCCAATTTCATTTTCAGATTATGCATACTCATGGTAAAGACAACAAAGTAGCAGATGCTCTATCTCAAAGACCCATGACCCATGCAGTTTCTATGGGATATCATTTGAACTTCACTATGATGAAAGATCTTTATGCTACAGATGAAGATTTCAAGGACATTTGGGACAGGTTACAGAATGGAGACTTGGTGACTTCTTATGTCATCAAGGAAGGGTTTCTTATGATGCAAACTCGTTTGTGTAACCAAGGATCTGAGACCAAAGGTAATGGAAGAATGCCATGCCCCACCTAATATGGGACATAGGGGCATCATGACAACAACTCAGGCTTTGGAGAGTTATTTCTTTTGGCCTAGCATGAGAAGGGATATTGAGCAATATGTTCGAGAATGTTTGGTTTGTCAAAAGGTCAAATTTGATCGACAAAAACCCGTCGGATTGTTACAACCTTTGCCAATTCCCAATATTGAGGCCAAAATAATGGCTTTTTAATGCTTTTATGATATTTATTTCATAGAGAAATTATGAATCAATCCATAATTGGATAATGATCCAATTCTTTCAATTAAATTGAGAATTATCAGTAATAGCAGCGGAGCTATGGACAAGCCTTGAAACATTGGAAACATTTCCTTTATGGCCGTGACCTTGAGGTTCGCACTGACCATCAGGCATTACACTGGATTCAGACAATGCCGGAGTGATCGATAGTACCGCTGGAGCCGGATATTCCAACACTACCTTCCATGGAAAGGCCAATCTAGTGGCCGATGCTTTGAGCAAAAAGGGATACGTGACTTTGATTCAGACCACTAGACAGAATTCAGCACTCTTTTCGCGACGGAAATTAACGCACAAACTGAAAGGAGAAGTGCAGAAAATAGAGAGAGAGAGAGAGAGAGAGAGAGAGAGAGAGAGAGAGAGAGAGAGAGAGAGAGAGAGAGAAATGAAATGATATATTAACGTCTTCAAAAGGCCAAAATGACCTATGAGACCAAAAAGGTTACAACAATTGGTGGATCTGATACAATGTCTGTGTAAGGAAAGCTAA
Source organism: Cibotium barometz (assembly GCF_041138505.1). Lineage (NCBI taxonomy): Eukaryota > Viridiplantae > Streptophyta > Polypodiopsida > Cyatheales > Cibotiaceae > Cibotium > Cibotium barometz. The sequence continues at coordinate 56,544,216 of NC_141052.1, read as the reverse complement.
AAACAACTAAACAACTAACTGAAACTGAAACAACTATGAGGAAAAGTACGGTACCAGGAACGCCTAATGGATAACATCTAGGAGGAAAACTCCAGCAACAAAGGTAAGCATCATACACATCACTATCCAAAGATGTCTCTCATCGGTCGATGGCGGATATCCTCAATGTCCTCCATGGTGAGTACTCTGACTGGACGTCTCCCATGCCGTGCTAGTATGATCCTGATCCTCTGTTGTAGTCTCCGCCGGTGTCGAGATGGGCCTCTCATCTTGGGGCGCCTGGACCGCCCCAGCTCTATAGCCCGATCAATCAGTGTACCTCTGGTGCGGCTGTACTTTGGGGCTAGCTGCAATGCCTGCTGACCTGACTGCTCAATCTCTGGTCGAAAGAAGTCTGTAATCTGCCTCTGTAGGTGTCTCTCCCTCTCTGATCCCCTCCCTCTCAGGAGACCCTCTCTATGTCTACGCAGCTCCAGCAAGTACAATCCGAGGCATCTCTGATCCTGGTATCTCATGACTCTAGAAAGTGGTCCAAAGCCCTCTCTGAACAGGCAGTGAAAACGGCCTCGTATCTCATAATATACTGGACAGTGACATATGTAATGTAACTCTGTCTCTGGCTCCATCTGGCATAGCTGACAAATCCTGGCCTCAGCTGGTACTCCTCTGAATCTGCCAGTCTCAATCTCTAGCTGGTGTGAGGATGTGCGCATCTGACCAATAGCACACCGTACCCCATGAGAAAGATGAGTATCCATGTAGCTGGGTCTAATCACAAACCCATCCTCCGTGAGCTGGAGAAGATGATCTCTATAGAAAGCCATCTTCGTACCAAGCTCGTGTGTCGGCTGTATCCATGTCCTCCTAGTGTCCAGCTGAGTCAAGTCTTGCCTGATAAGTCTGGTAATCTCTGCCCGTGTGAGAGAGAGGGAGGGTGCATCCAGGGAGTACTGAAATGGAGGTAGCCAGTCCATACTAAAGCCATGCAGTTGGAACCAAGCTGTCATCTGTGCATACCAACATGATCCGTCTCCCTGTGATGCCAACTGTCGTGAAGACTCCAGGGCTAAGCGAGCATATCTGTCTCTAGGGAGAGCCCAAGTGCTATGTATAAAGGAGACTGATCGAGTGAGTGCCTCTACTACCAATGGGGGGGCAGCCATCTCTGCACGGATAATATCATGTGGTACGGAGGCCTTGGCCCTAATCATCCGGGAAATCATAGAAACCAAGGACCTCTCCATACGTCTCCATCCATCAGTGCTACCAGCTCGGCTGTGGTGATCCACTGAGGGTCCCCATATCTCCACTCCATACAGCATGGCTGAAGTGACCAAAGTGTCAAAGAGCCACAGCTTTGTTCGAGGTTCCTGAAACTGAACCTGCGAACACATCCTCTCTAGTCTCCCCAATGCTGCATAAGCTCTGGTCAATCTGGTTTCCGCTGCTCTCCTCAAGGAAAATAGTGGGCCACTAAAAACCACACCAAGGTAAGTATATGCATCTGTATACTCCACTGTCTCCTGACCATATGTAAAGGTGGGCATTGACCTCCTAACCCACTGTGCTGTGGTGTTAAACACCATCACCTTGGTTTTACCAAGGTTAACAGACAATCCACTGTCCTCTGCAAACATGTGCAATGCATCCAAATGACGCTGCATCCCCTCTGGAGAATCTGAGATCAGCACAATATCATCAGCATACAATAACAGCGGAATCCATGTCCCTGCTAGCTGTGCTCCTCTGTCACCCTCCCGCTCTACATAGTCCGAAACCTCATCCACATACATCCCAAATAAGGTAGGGGAAAGGGGGCAGCCCTGTTTCACCCCAATAGTGGAGTGAACCATCTCAGATATACCCTGGGTAGTACGTACCTGCCCCACAACTGTCCTGTATAAAGCCATGATTCCCCAAATCAGCTCTGTGGGCACTCCCATCTCCTGTAGTCTGCGCATCAGTCTGGCTCTCGGTACTGTGTCAAAAGCTTTGCGGAAATCCACAAAGCAACAATAAATCCTCCTGCCATATAATCTGCCCTCCTCAATAATAGCTCTGAGTGTCAAGATATGGTCAAGAGTGGAGAAACCTCTCCTGAACCCTGCCTGCCCTGATGCACGTATGCCCTCTCTCTCTGCCCATCTACTCAACTCCTGCTCAAGAATAGATGCATATAATCTAGCCAATGTGTGACCAATCATGATGGTACGATAATTCCCAGGAAGCATGGGATCCCCTGACTTGAAGATAGGCACAATCGTGGACATATTCCAAGTCTCAGGAAAACCCTCACACATGGCTCGGTTAAACATCATAGCAATAAGCTCTGCAAGCATATCTCTGGCATGAATAAAGTGCTCTGCTACCAAACCATCATGATCATATGCTCTCCCAGTCCTCATCCTGTCAATAGCTTTCCTTACCATCTCAGCAGTAAAGAAAGCACACGTCTCTAGGCATGGCTCCGATGGGTCTGGCAGGGGCGGCTGTCCTGGTGCTGTGTACAGGGATGCTGCATACTCACCCCAAATCTCTGTGGAGGTAATGGCTGGTGATGGTGAATGCTCATGGAATAGTCTCCATGCCTCGCCTGAGTCCTGACTCATAAACAACTGGTACAAATCCCTCTCTAACTGAGCAAGATAAGCCCTCTTCTTCCGTCGCACTAGGTGCCGGAAGGTAATCCGTGACTGTCTGTGAGTGGTAACACCCATGAGCACCTCTCTCTGTAATCTGATCCTCATCTCTCTGCACTCCTCATCATACCAACTGTTCTGGGGCATGTTCCCAGATCGTCTCCGTGTAGGCTGACTATGGGGATATGCCTCTGATGCTGCAGCATGAAGCGTCTCTATCAATATCTGAGTGAGCTCATCTAATGGCCGTCCCGGCTCCTCGGCACATAGGCGTCTGTATATCTCATCCGTGTATACGATGTCAGTCTCCCTCGTAAAGGTATAACGAGTGTGTGTGGAGACCTGTCCCAATGGAGCGGTGCTGAACTGAAATGTGAGAGTGAAGGACAAGATAGCATGATCCACTGCTATTCCAACCGGCCTAGTGCCTACCATAAAATCCTGAAAAGAGGGAATGAGACTGGGCTGAGCCATAACATAGTCCACTGTACTAGCACCATGCCGATGTGGAAAGCTAGTGAAACCGCCCGATGTTGGGAATCTCTGTAGGCCATTCAGGATGGCCAATCCATGTGCAGTCCCCATGTCTATCAAATACCGCCCATACACTGTATGTTCCTCATCTTGTGAGAGTCTAGATAGGCCCATATCCCTAACATCAAGCTCCCTCAACATCTCCTCTGAGGTATCATAAAATACTGTCTGGCTATGGGCGGTCCTGGCATTGAAGTCTCCCAAGAGAATGATGTCACCATCCCTGGAGAACTCCCAAATGTCATCATCCAAAATAGAAAAGGGAGACTGCCCGCTAGGTGATGCATACACTGATGTACTAGGAGCAAAATAGCATATAGCAATGTAGAGATATCTGCCGGTCTCTGCCCTCAGTCTAACCCACATGTACCTAGCCTGCTCATCTCTGCGGACTATATGTATCAGTGGCTGTAGCTCCTCTCTAAACAATACTGCCACTCCTCCTGAGCCCCGTCCTCTATGCTCTGAACGAGTCTCCTGTCTACAAGCTGTCTCCCATCGGTATCCACTAACATGTGGCATGGACTGTCCAGGAGCCTGATGCGTCTCACAGTAGAAGATGATGTCCCTCCCAGTGAAACTATCCTCAAAAGCCCCTACATCAAGGCGTAGAGATCCATTACAATTCCAAGTAGCAACTTTGAGTGTAGTCCCATAGGTCTCGCGCCGTCATGAAGAGCGCCTCTCCATAATCACCACTCTACCATCTCTATAGAAGGCGACTTTCCCTTTCTCTCGGGCTGCCCTTATCTCGGGCATAACTTCTTTCATGTGGGCAAGTTGCGAGAGTGTGAGGTCATCTCCAAGAAATATTCCCGTTTGCTTGAGTGTAGGACGTCTCTTCAAGAAGTCCTTCTTGGCTTCCATGGAGGGGAAACGAATGATAAGTGCTCTCTCCTTAGAAGAAGATTCGCCACTACCTTCCCTCTTCTTTCCCACTCTCCATGCCTTTGTGTGCGTGGCTTCAATGCCCATCATAGAGAAGAGCTCCTTGGTTTCCCCTTCCGCATTATCACGGTCTTTTAGACCGGACACTCGTACATGTAAGGCCCGGGTCTTCCTCCTTTGCTCCTCTTCAAGGGTCATGTTGATGATGGTGGGAGTGGGGATGGGTGGCGATTCTTTACCTTTCCCTTTCTTGGCGACCTCGATCCATTTCTCGGCCTCGTCCATCTTCTTTTGTGTCTTTGTGATCACCTCCACCCATGAAGATGTCTTCTCTTTATGTTGCTCCTCCTCCTCTCGAATGATCCTCATTTGTTCCTTGATGGTATTCAGCTCTTCAATCAAGGAGGGCTGAAATTCTCCATCCTCAAGCTTGCTTTTTGAAGTGGCTTCCAACTCCTTTTTGAGGGCTGAGATTTCAGCCGCTTGACTTTTAGCATGCAGTTTGGCCTCCACTAGTTCCTCCTTTAAGGCTGAAATCTCAGCCTCTTGCTTGGAAGATCTCTCTTCGAGCTCCTGGATTTTGTCAAATCCCTTCTCGAGTTTGGAGAGGCGGTTTATGATTGCGGTAACGGAAGAGTCAACCATCTTCTTGTTTTCTTTGATAATTGTGCCGAGCTTGTCTTCTACCTTCACGAGCTCCTCTTTAAACCCGGTCTTGGCCATGACTTTTTGCAGAACTTCCCACAGCCAATGGACTGAAAATTAATCCATGACAGCAGGGAGGGGGGGTCAAGTCATGCAGGGGAAAGGGAAAGAGAGGAGATTCAGCAGAGAGAGAGAGTTATGTTGCTGCCTTGGGGGCCTGACTAAGGGTGGGTGGGGAAAGGGCGCAGAACAGAACAGAACAGCCGGGGGGGGGGGCGCGGGCAGGTAGCGGGAGGGGGGGGCGCAGGCGGAATAGCGAAGAGAGAGAGAAAGGGGGGGGCGCAGGCAGGTAGCGGGACAGCGAAGAGAGAGAAAGAGGGGGGCGCAGGCGGAACAGCGAAGAGGCAGGCGGAACAGCGACTAGACAGGAAGAGAGAGAGAGAGAGAGAGAAATGAAATGAGAGAGAGAGAGAGAGAGGTGGAGAGGACACAGTATTGGGAGAGAGAGAAATGAAATGAGAGAGAGAGAGAGAGGTGGTGAACAGCGACTAGACAGGAAGAGAGAGAGAGAGAGGTGGAGAGGACACAGTATTGGGTCCCAATTACCCTCTGTAGGGCCCCCACCATGGATGGTGTATTTACTTTATTAGAATGATGAGAAATCTGAAAGAAAATACAGCAATCTTGGACCTTTTCTTGGCTGGGAATACCCTGCCCTTGACCTGAACCCTTCACCCCTTTGCTAAGCACCCTCTTGGCTTTGTCTAGCCCCTTATGCTTGAGCTCTTGGTGGAGAATGAGATGAACGATTGGGATTATGGACTCTCCTATTTATACTACCCAATCATGAGCAGTCGGCCAGCATAAAATACTCCCACAACTGAATTTCCAGCATTTAATGCTGAAATAAATCACATAAAATGCTGCATTTTTTCCCTAATTGGCTGGGCATCATGCGCCTGCTTCCAGAGGGCTGGGCACAGCTTTTGCCCACAATCCAAGGGCTGGGCAGCCTGTATGGGCTGCCCCATACTTGCCCTACAGCCATATAAAGGCTGTAAACTCCTGGAAATAGCCTTAATCTTGCCCTCGGGCTGTCCTACGGCCCCTCAATGGCTGGTGGGTTCAGCCTGGGCCTTCCTGCCCCTCATGGGGGTGGTTCTACACCATTCCCATGCCCACACTAAGATCCGGGGTAGCCCTATGGGCTGGCCCCTTGTCCTAACCACTATCTACTCAGTGATCTGGCATCCGGTACCATACCAGATACACAGAACCACTAACATCATTCTAGAGGGAGATTCACAACGCCGACTGGCACTGATTCATGTGCAGGACAGTGCACACCTGACCTTAGACTCATGTGCACGACAATGCACACCTGACCTCGGACATCTGAGATGGATCCCTGGCTGACTCGTCCCGGACTGGGCTCACATGGGACCAGTTCACCATCCCAAGTCCCGCACCTTCTGTACAGAAATGTCTACGTGGCATCCCCTTCTGCTTAACTTGACAGAAGCTGCATAGCCTCCAAATAATCCGTCAATAACGCCGGATAGTCTTCGAAGAACTCTTTGTCAAGCCATACTGCTTCATGAGTTCCTCGGTCCTGAAACTTCGTGAGGAACTGTCGTAGTCTTCGGCCTGAGCCATGCTTGAAACGGTGCAGAAGGATCTGTTCTGGAACCATTACTTCTGCTTCATCAACAATGTCTGGTTCCCCTTTGTCTTTGACCTCTGAAGGGGGTGGACCTGCATATGGCTTTAACCAACTGACATGAAATACATCGTGCATAGTCCAACTCGGAGGTAGCTTTAACTGCATAGACACCTCATTAATCTTTTTCCGGATGGGAAAAGGTCCGAAGCTCCTGAAAGACAACCTTGGGCATCGCTTGCCCACCTGCTTCAATCTTTGCTTCATTATCCGAAGATAAACCCAATCTCCTTCCGAAAACTTCATATCCCTTCCGTCTTTATTGGCCTGTTGAGTGTAGGCCTCTTGCGCTTTTACTGACTCTAAGATCTCCTGGTAAGACTCCGTCACTCTGTTCGCCTCCGGTACTGAAGACGAAGTCCTGGTTAACAACGACTGGAAAGGTCTTCCAAACGCTGCCTCATATGGAGTTCTGCCAATAGCTGAAGAAAAAGAGTCATTCAAAACAGCTTGAACTAAAGGCAAATACGATTCCCACTTACCTTGCTGATCGTGGACATAACACTTGAACTAAAGGCAAATACGATTCCCACTTACCTTGCTGATCGTGGACATAACACTTCAGCACATCAAAGGCCAGCTGAATGTATATCTCTGTCTGGCCGTCTGTCTGTGGGTGGAATGCACTGGAAAAATTCAGCTTAGTACCAAAATTATCAAACAATGCCCTCCAAAAATGACTGGTAAACTTGGCATCTCGGTCTGACACTATGGTCCTAGGAATCCCGCCAATCGGGTACCAATGCCGAATGAACAACTGGGCAACATCCTCGGTGGTCACATTGGCCCTGCAAGGAATAAGTATAACAAATTTGCTAAACCTATCAACAATAGTTAAGCACTGCATATTACGCTTACTCAGACTGGGAGACAGATTTGTGACAAAGTCCATTGAAATGTCCTGGAAAGGACCCTCAGGAATTCGCAAGGGCTGTAACAACCCTATCTTCTTTCCACGAGGAGCTTTCACCTTTTGACAAGTGTCACAGCGTTGTACATATGTAAACACATCACGCCTCATCTTTGGCCAATAGTATTGCCGTTCTAATTTCTCCAGGGTCGAATTCATGCCCCTATGACCACCTATAATGGCGTCATGGGCATCATTGAGAAGAGCTGCTCGGAACGACTTCATCACACATAGTCGGCCTTTGTAGAAAAGCCAACCATCGCGTATCAGAAAATGGCATGGTCCTATGGCATCCAATGCCTGTTCCCACTGAGTACCGAATTCCTCGGAATCCGCGTACTTGTGCTTCATGTCCTCAACAAGGTCAAGTCTAGTGGTCTGAATCGTAGACACTTGTCCCTTCTTGCTCAAAGCGTCGACCACTGGATTGGCCTTTCCTGGAAGGTACTCAATCATACTACCGAATTGCTGGAATATCTGACTCCAGCGGTGTTGTCGATCACTCCACTGTGCACTTGGCATCGTCTGAATCCAGCGCAATGCCTGATGGTCAGTGCGAACCTCGAAGTCACGGCCATACAGGAAATGTTTCCAATGTTTTAAGGCCTGTATAACTGCTAGGAGTTCACGATCATAGACTGAGTAGTTCTTCTCGGCGGGCAGTAACTTACGAGACATGTAAGCTACTGGATGACCATTCTGTTGTAAAACACCTCCAATTGCGATGTTACTCGCATCGGTGATCACTTGAAATGGTTCGTCCCACGAGGCAAGTGCTAAACAAGGCGCTTCTGACAAAGCCACCTTGAGGTTCTGGAATGCCTCCAACGCTCGTGGAGTCATTCGAATCTTTTGCCTTCTTGTTTTCCCTCCCTTCAGCAGATCGGTGAGATCTGCCGAGAGGTCAGAAAACTTGTCGATGTGGGTGGAATATGCCTGGCATATACCCACAAATGATCTAATGTCGTAGGCTGTCTGAGGTACTTCCTAGTTGACAATCTCGGCCACTTTAGCCAGATCAAGTCGAATGCCTTCAGCACTAATTATATATCCCAAGTAATGCACCTGGAACAGATAAAATTTTGACTTCTTTTCATTGACGTAGAGCTCGTTGCTTTCCAGCAACTTAAGGACTTTCTCCACATCAATGTCATGCTGTTCAACTGTAGCTGAAAATATGAGTATGTCGTCCATAAATATGAACACACACTTTCCAATCAAATCCCGGAAAATACGCATCATCATGCGGTTAAATGTAGCTGGGGCGTTCGTCAAGCCAAATGGCATGACCACAAATTCATAGTGGGCCCGTTCTGTACGGAAGGCTGTCTTGGGGATGATCCCCTCCACAATCCGCACCTGGTGGTACCCACTCTTTAAATCCACTTACAAGAACACCTTTGCTTCATTCAGCCTCTCCAGAATATAATCAATTCGAGGCATCGGGAATCTGCTCTTGATAGTCAGCTTGTTGACTGCACGATAATCGACACACAAACGGGAAGACCCATCTTTCTTCTTGACAAATAAGATCGGTGCTGCAAATGGCGACACGCTGGGGCGGATGAAGCCAGATTGCAACAATTCTTGGAGTTGGCAGTCCAACTCCGATTCCATTGCCTTGGAAAGGCGATACGGAAACTTGCTCGGGGGTTCTGAGCCTGGGAGGAGGTCAATCCTGTGGTCCTCCGATCTGGACGGAGGGAGCTGGGGAGGGAGGCTGTCCCGAAGAAAAATCTTCTGAAACTTTTCATGGAGAACTGAGTACTTCTCGGAAGCACTGGCCACCGTCTGGGCTGTCTGGATGTAAACCATCGCACACTGTGCGCCTTTCTTGACTGCTCGCTTAGCTTGCAAGTGGCTTATGAGCGGAAAGTTCGAAATTCTTGGCTCACACTTAATGGTCACCGGGGTGTTTGACACATTCCGATTGATTTGGAATGTGTGCTTGTCCCACTTGACATCAGGGAGAAACTTGTGAAACCACTGAATACCCAAAATTATGTCTGCTCCTACAAGAGGAGCAACCATAAAGTCACGCACAAACTCTATGCCCTGAATCACTAACTTAGCACCTAGAGCTTCATACTTGACGCTCGTTGTCATACCTGTGCTAAAACCCTCAACCTGTTTGTCCACCGAAGTCAGCTCGAAATGGGCACGCCTAACGGCCTGTTCCGAAACCACATCCTCCGTGCTGCCGCTGTCAAACAAGACGACGACTCTCTGGCCACCTATGTAGCCAAAGGACTTGAGCCATTCCTTGCGCTCATACTCCTGGTCATGGGCGCCCTTCTGCGCTTATCTTCGAGCTCTTGGCTAATAATTGCTCCAACTGAAGCACCGGGGTTTGAAGAACTAGGGTTAGCCGCCGCTGGGGTCTGTGTGGGAGGTGAGCTCACCACGGAAGCTGTGGAGGCGGCGGCGGGGCGGGCTTTGGAGGCTTCTTAGGACAATCCCGAGAAGTATGTCCTTTTGTATGACAAAAGAAACATCTACCCTCCTTGTACTGAGAAAGCTCCTCAGCACTCAACTTGCCACCTGTCTTGCCTGCCTCCGCTTTCTGGTCTGGAGTAAGCTTTGCGCATTGTTCGAGTTCTTGGAGCCAGAGGCTCCCGGGCTTTGTCCTGGGGAAGACCCCGTCTGGTTCTGGCTTTTGCCCCCCGAGGCGTTAGCCCTGGGAGAAGCCGGCTGGGAAGTCTTGGGCTTGCCACCATTATGTTTCATTTCTGCACTCTGCGCAAGCGAGAGTGTGTTCTCAAAGGTGGCTGGCCTAAACATACGCACCTCCCATTGGATTTGCATGTCCAGGCCATACAAAAACTGCCCTTTCTTGTCAGTATCAGATAAGCCTAATTGCAGACATAAAGTCGAAATTTTATTGGCAAACTGAAGGACTGGTTGCGCGTTCTGACGCGCTCCCCTAAACTTGTCTTCGAGTCGCTCAAGGTAGTGGGGCGGTAGAAACCGCTGCTTAAGGTCGCGGACAAACTCATCCCACACATAAGCTGCCGTACCTGCTCTGGTGTGGGCATGAGCCCACTGAGTCCACCAAGGAATGGCCTCACCTCTTCCAAGTACCAACTGGCTAAGATCACTCTGTCAGTATCTGTTTTCCTCACTGCGGCAAAGTAAGCTTCAAATTGATGTAACCATGAATAAAGAGTTGTGGGATCGAGTTTACCATTATACTTACTGAAGTTCATTTTCTCGGGAGAATGATTGGAGGGTGCCGCTGGTGTCAATCTGGCGTCCAAAGCTCTGAGGTAACGCTCGTGTTCCACGCGTCGCATGGCGTCGTCTTCTCGTTGTCGGATCTCCAATGCACGCATCTGCAACTCAAGCAAGGAGCTTGCTGCGGCTGTGACCCCGCGAGAGGGTCCCTGTGTCGAGGATCTGGTATCTGGGAGACGGAAGGAGAGGGAGGAGGAGATGGAAAATGCGACGCTGGAGAGTGGGTACGCTCCTCCAGAGCCAAGATCAGCGCCTTCTGCTCATCCAACTTGGCTGTCTATTCTGCGATTGCTCGCATCATCTGCTGGAACATGTCTGTGACACTCAAGCTTGGTGCCCTAGCTGGGCTGCCTGGTGCACTTTGGTCCCATGGTTCTTGGTCGTCGAAGCTCGCCATAGCAGGAAAATGCAATTCCTTTCCAGAACGCAATTTTCCACTATCTGTGTGGGAGACTTCCGGAGGCTAAAAACCAACCGTCCTTCGAGGGACAGGAAGAAAAAATTCTGGTTTCTTTGCTGAATCTTTGTACTTGAAGTAGGCTCTGATACCACTGTAATATGTGGAAGCTTCGGAGAAGAATCGATAACTTCAATACTCAGAATTCAGCACTCTTTTCGCGACGGAAATTAATGCACAAACTGAAAGGAGAAGTGCAGAAAATAGAGAGAGAGAGAGAGAGAGGGAGAGGTGGAGAGGACACAGTATTGGGTCCCAATTACCCTCTGTAGGGCCCCCACCACGGATGGTGTATTTGCTTTATTAGAATGATGAGAAATCTGAAAGAAAATACAGCAATCTTGGACCTTTTCTTGGCTAGGAATACCCTGCCCTTGACCTTGACCTGAACCCTTCACCCCTTTGCTAAGCACCCTCTTGGCTTTGTCTAGCCCCTTATGCTTGAGCTCTTGGTGGAGAATGAGATGAACAATTGGGATTATGGACTCTCCTATTTATACTACCCAATCATGAGCAGTCGGCCAGCATTAAAGCAGTCGGCCAACATAAAATACCCCCACGACTGAATTTCCAGCATTTAATGCTGAAATAAATCACATAAAATGCTGCATTTTTTCCCTAACTGGCTGGGCATCATGCGCCTGCTTCCAGAGGGCTGGGCACAGCTTTTGCCCACAATCCAAGGGCTGGGCAGCCTGTATGGGCTGCCCCATACATGCCCTACAGCCATATAAAGGCTGTAAACTCTTGGAAATAGCCTTAATCTTGCCCTAGGGCTGTCCTACAGCCCCTCCATGGCTGGTGGGTTCAGCCTAGGCCTTCCTGGCCCTCATGGGGGTGGTTCTACACCATTCCCATGCCCACACTAAGATCCGGGGTAGCCCTATGGGCTGGCCCCTTGTCCTAACCACTGTCTACTCAGTGATCTGGCATCCGATACCATACCAGATACACAAAACAACTGACATCATTCTAGAGGGAGAGCACGGACTGGCACTGATTCATGTGCAGGACAGTGCACACCTGACCTTAGACTCCTGTGCAGGACAATGCACACCTGACCACGGACATCTGAGATGGATCCCTGGCTGACTCGTGGGCTCACATGGGACCAGTTCACCATCCCAGATCTTGCACCTTCTGTACAGAAGTGTCTACATGGCATCCAAGTGCGGGATGCACGTGACACACGTACGCGGATTACGAGGAATTCGGTACACAGTGGGAACAAGCATTGGATGCCACAGGACCATGCCACTTTTTGATACGCGACGGTTGGCTTTTTTGCAAAGGCCGACTATGTGCCATGAAGTCGTTCAGGGCAGCTCTTCTCCATGACGCCCATGACGCCATTACTGGTGGTCATAGGGGCATGAATTCGACTTTGGAGAAATTGGAACGGCAATATTATTGGCCAAAGATGAGGCGAGACGTGTTTTCATATGTACAACACTGTGATATTTGTCAAAAGGTGAAAGCTCCTCGTGGGAAGTAGATAGGGTTGTTACAGCCCTTGCCAATTCCTAAGGGACCTTTCCAAGATATTTCGATGGACTTTGTCACAAATCTACCTCCCAGTCCAAGGAAGCGTAATACTCAGTGCTTAACTATAGTTGATAGATTTAGCAAATTTGTTATGCTTATTCCATGCAGGGCCAATGTGACCGCGGAGAATGTCGCCCAATTGTTCATTCGGAATTGGTACCCGATTGGAGGGATTCCTAGGACCATAGTGTCAGACCGAGATGCCAAGTTTACCAGTCATTTTTGGAGGGCATTGTTTGTAACTTTGGTACTAAATTGAATTTTTCCAGTGCATTTCATCCACAGATGGACGGCCAGATAGAGATCTACAACCAGTTGGCCTTTGATGTGCTGAAGTGTTATGTCCACGATCAGCAAGGTAAGTGGGAATCATATTTGCCTTTAGTTCAAGCTGTTTTGAATGATTCTTTTTCTTCAGCTATTGACAGGACTCCATATGAGGTAGCGTTTGGAAGACCATTCCAGTCGCTATTGACCGGGACCTCGTCTTCAGCACCTGAAGCAAACAGAGTGACGGCGTCTTACCAGGAGATTTTGGAGTCAGTAAAAGACAGGTTGGCTAAAACGCAAGAGGACTACACTCGACAGGCCAATAAAGACCGAAGGAATATGAAGCTTTCCGAAGGGGATTGGGTTTATCTTCGGATTATGAAGCAAAGGTTGAAGCAGGTGGACAAGCGATGCCCAAAGTTGTCTTTTAGGAGCTTCGGACCTTTTCCCATCCAGAGAAAGATCAATGAGATTTCAATGAAGTTGAAGCTATCTCCGAGTTGGACTATGCACAATGTGTTCCACGTCAGTTGGTTAAAGCCATATGCACGTCTGATCCCTTCAGAAGTTATAGACGAGGCAAAACCAGATATTATTGATGAAGCTGAAGTTATGGTTCTAGAATAGATCCTTTTGCACCGTTTCAAGCATGGCTCAGGCCGAAGGCAAAGACAATTCCTCACGAAGTTTCAGGACCGAGGGACCCACGAAGCGGTATGGCTTGACAAAGAGTTTTTCGACGATTATCCGGCGTTATTGACGGATTATTTAGAGGCTATGCAACTTCTGTCAAGTTAAGCAGAAGGGGATGTCACGTGCATCCCGCACTTGGATGCCACGTAGACATATATGTACATAAGGTGCAGGACCTTGGATGGAAAACTGGTCCCATGTGAGCCCAGTCCGAGACGAGTCAACCAGCGTTCCATTCCAGTTGTCCAAGGTCAGGTGTGCATTGTCTTGCACATGAAACAGTGCCAGTCCGCGCTGTGAGTCTCCCTCTGGAATGATGTCAGTGGTTCTATGTAACTGGTATGATATTGGATGCCAGATCACTGTGTAGACAGTTAGGGTTTGCATATAGGGAAGGGGCCAGTCCATAGGGCTACCCCAAGGATAGATATGGGCATGGGGGAGGTCTCTCTCTCTCTCTCTTTTTCTGCACATCTATATTCAGTTTTGTGCGTTATTTTGTCGCGACAAGTGTGCTATTTTTTCTGAGCATTGAAATTACCGATCTCCCCCGAAGCTTCCGCATGTTACACATACGGACACGTGTACGGAGCTGTACGGATAGAAATTACGCTAAAACTGCTCCAGAAATCCTAAAAACTATTTTTTGGAGGTTTATATCGCCCAAAATCATTAAAACACTGCTCCAAAAATCCTAAAAACTATTTTTTGGAGGTTTATATCGCCCAAAATCATTAAAACAGGTTTTATATCAGTTTTCTTGCCAGAAAGAGCTTTTCCATGGTTTTCTTCATCGACAAGGTTGTAGGAGTTGTGGAGATTACTCATGGGAACTTGGACTACTTGAACTTGGATATGAACTTGGACATAGAGCTCGGACATGGAACACAGAACTTGGACATGAACATAGAGAACTTGGAAATGAACATGGAACTTGGACATGAATATGGAGAACTTGGACGTAGAGCTTTGGCCTGGAACTTGGACATGAACATGGAATTTGGACTAGGATCTGGACTTGGATCTGAACTTGGATCTGGACTTGGACTTGAATTTGGATTTGGATATTAGATTTGGTACTAGCCCGGTGAGAGATACTTGTGGGTCATCCCCGTGGTGTGCTCGGCATCAGAGATCTCGTGCCTCGACATCAACATCGACTTGTATATCCTACATTAGCATATCTGTTTGTTTTGTATTCATTGATTGTATTGATCCTGGCTAGCATGCCCGTCGATTGTTCCTGAATAAATTCCTGAAAGGGGGTGGGGCCTGTTCCCCGCTCAATGTGGTGTACTGTGCAAGATCCCTATTCCCTCCTCTCTCTCCCCTCTCTCTCTCTATCTCTATCTCTTTGACACGTGCTTGAGTCTGTCACGATACGCTCCGCTGAGTTTACAAACCCCTTCCCACATCTACTAGATCTCGGAATACTCAGTGGATGACGATAGTTGACAAGTCCAATAAATTTTGTATACTTATACCAAGCAAACAGACGACCATCGCAGAAGATATAGCCCGGCTCTTTCTCCGACATTGGTACCTAGTTTGTGGTTTGCCACGGACCATTACTTCAGATCGGGACCCAAAGTTTACATCTCACTTCTAGAGAGCTCTGTTCGACAACTTTGGTACCAAATTGCAATTGTCCAGAGCATTCCATCCCCAGACCGATGGCCAAACCAAGATTTACAATCAGTTGGCTTTCGATGTGCTTAAAGCGTACTGTCATGATCAGTAGTCGAAGTGGGAGCTTCATCTCCCGTTGGTATAGGCGATTCTCAATGACACTCACTCATCCAGTGTTGGCAGAACTCCATACGAGGCAGCCTTTGGTCGAAGATTTTCTTCTCTTCTCACAAGGATGATCTCTCCTTCCTTGGAAGCCAACAAGACGACAAACTTTTTCAGCCATCATTGAGTCCGTCAAAGAACGTCTTACCAAAGCTCAGGAGGCTTACGCTAGACAGGCAAACAAGTCACAGACAAACGTCAATTTCAAAGAAGGTGAATGGGTTTATTTAAGGATCATGAAGTAAAGACTCAAGCAAGTGGGCAAGCGTTGTCCAAAGTTGTCATTCATAAGTTTTGGTCCTTTTCCCATCATAAAGAAGATACGCAACATCGCCATGTAACTTAGATTGCCAAACAGTTGGACTATGCACAATGTCTTCCATGTCTCTTGGTTAAAGCCTTATATTGGACCTTCATTGCATAATGTTCCAGAAGAGCAGCAGCCAGAAATGATTGATGAAGTAGAAGTAATAGAGCCTGAGCAGATCCTTCTACACCGCTGGAAGCAAGGTGGAAAAGTACGGTGATTTTAGGAGTGTGATCTTGTGCCCCAAGATAATCCCCCATTCCCAAAGCTTGTACTTTCCAAATATTTAGACATCCTGGAGTCCACCAGACCCCTTTCATATTGGGAAATGTCCAGGCTAGTGATAGTTGCTGCAATAACTAAATCAAAGGTTAACAAACTCATTAATCAAACGATCCATGGAACTCTCACCTTGAGGAGCAACAACATGCATTTATGTAGGAGGTGGCTCCAAAGATGGTGGAGGTCGCAAAGCCAACCGCATCATTGTTTCTTTCTCCTTGGCAATCCGAATTGCATCTTGAAGAGTAGCCAGGCTTTGTCCTCGAACCTTGCTTTGTAACACGGGGTCCAAAGCATCTTAGTTTCACAAAAGTAGCCTCAAGACTAGGAGCAACGCGTTGGGCCACCGCTGCTTGTCCTTTAGCCACCGCTTGCTCAAAACAAGAATATTTGGGATTAAACTTTGTCACGAACTGCTGTACAAATTCCATAGGAGCTTTTGACAAATTCTAGATTTCCACCCACAACTCTGTAGGGGTCTTGACTCTCAACCGGCCCAAACCTCGTACGTAAAGCCTGAACCAATGCATCCCAATCCTGACGGATGGCTTGGAACAAAGAAAAGCACCAATCTCGAGCATCCTCACGCCAAAATTCAAAGTTCTGTATGCGTTCTTGAAAACTCCATCTGTCTTTGACACTCATAGGCATATACTTTGCAAGAAACACATCTACGGACAAAAGACCATTGGGGTGAAACACATCACCATCCACGCTGGAAAAAAGATAAAGAAATCACCAAAAACTGATACTAGTCAGCAATCCGCGTTGAAGAGAGGCCTCCACGCTCACCGCACCAAAACTGTGACGCGTCTAAGGATCTGTGTTAATGTGCCAATTTGTGTTCGTGGAAGTATAAAGAGGGTCTTCCCCGACTAGTCTGCACGTACACTACCAATAATAGTGTCATGTCCTTTAGACGTTCCTGGAAAACCGATGTAAAAATACCCGCACCCAAGAGCACCAAACATGTGTGACCATGCTCCAAGGAAGACTAAAAAAAAAAAGGGGGACTAGAAAGCCCATGTAATATGCAGAAGCTTCGGATAAAGATCGGTACTTCAAAACTCAGAAATCAGCACTCTTTTCGCGACGGAAAATTAACGCACAAACTGAAAGGAGATGTGCAGAAAATAGAGAGAGAAGGGGGAGATGGAGAGGACACAGTATTGGGTCCCAATTACCCTCTGTAGGGCCCCCACCACGGATGGTGTATTTGCTTTATTAGAATGATGTAAATCTGAAAACAAATCAGAAAACTTGACCTTTCTTGGCTGGGAAATCCCTGCCCTTGACCTTCAGAAGTCCACCCCTTTGCTTAGCAATCTCCTTGGCTTGTCTGGCCCTTGATTGGCTTGAGCACTTGGTGAATACTGAGATGAATGATGGGATTATGGCTTCCACTATTTATACTCCTCCGCAGGAGCAGTCGGCCAGCTGAAAAACAGGCAATGTCCCACGATTGGTGAAAATTCAGCAATAAATGCTGAATTAAATCCCAAAAAATCCTGCCTTTTTTTCCTAACAGGCTGAAAGTGATGCGCCTGCTTTTGATTGGCTGGACACAGCTTTTGTCCACAATCCCAGGGCTGGGCAGCATGTATGGGGCAGCCTGTATGGGCTGCCCCATACATGCCCTACAGCCATATAAAGGCTGTAATCTCCTGGAGATTGCCTTATCTGTGCCCTAGGGCTGTCCTACAGCCCCTCCATGGGGTTCAGCCTGGGCCTTCCTGGCCCTCATGGGGGTGGTTCTACACCATTCCCATGCCCACACTCAGATCTGGGGTAGCCCTATGGGCTGGCCCCTTGTCCTAAACATAATCTACTCAGTGATCTGGCATCCGGTACCATACCAGATACACATAACAACTGACATCATTCTAGAGGGAGACTCACAGCGCAGACTGGCACTGTTTCATGTGCAGGACAGTGCACACCTGACCTTGGACTCATGTGCAGGACAATGCACACCTGACCTCGGACGACTGAGATGGTAGCTGACTCGTCCCGGACTGGGCTCACATGGGACCAGTTCACCATCCCAGGTCCTGCACCTTCTGTACAGAAATGTCTACGTGGCATCCAAGTGCGGGATGCATGTGACATCCCCTTCTGCTTAACTTGACAGAAGCTGCATAGCTCCAAATAATCCGTCAATAATGCCGGATAGTCTTCGAAGAACTCTTTGTCGAGCCATACCGCTTCATGGGTTCCTCGGTCCTGAAACTTCGTGAGGAACTGTCGTAGTCTTCGGCCTGAGCCATGCTTGAAACGGTGCAGAAGGATCTATTCTGGAACCATTACTTCTGCTTCATCAATAATGTCTGGTTCCGCTTCGTCTTTGACCTCTGAAGGGGGTGGACCTGCATATGGCTTTAACCAACTGACATGAAATACATCGTGCATAGTCCAACTCGGAGGTAGCTTTAACTGCATAGACACTTCATTTATCTTTTTCCGGATGGGAAATGGTCCGAAGCTCCTGAAAGACAACTTTGGGCATCGCTTGCCCACCTGCTTCAATCTTTGCTTCATAATCCAAAGATACACCCAATCTCCTTCCGAAAACTTCATATCCCTTCGGCTTTATTGGCCTATCGAGTGTAGGCCTCTTGCACTTTAGCCAATCTGTCTTTTACTGACTCTAGGATCTCCTGGTAAGACTCCGTCACTCTGTTCGCCTCCGGTACTGAAGACGAAGTCCAGGTTAACAACGACTGGAAAGGTCTTCCAAACGCTGCCTCATATGGAGTCCTGCCAATAGCTGAAGAAAAAGAGTCATTCAAAACAGCTTGAACTAAAGGCAAAAATGATTCCCTCCAAAAATGACTGGTAAACTTGGCATCTCGGTCTGACACTATGGTTCTAGGAATCCCGCCAAATCGAATACCAATGCCGAATGAATAACTGGGCAACATCCTCGGCGGTCACATTGGCCTTGCAAGGAATAAGTATAACAAATTTGCTAAACCTATCAACAATAGTTAAGCACTGCGTATTACGCTTACTCGGACTCGGAGGCAGATTTGTGACAAAGTCCATCGAAATGTCTTGGAAAGGACCCTCAGGAATTGGCAAGGACTGTAACAACCCTATCTTCTTTCCACGAGGAGCTTTTACCTTTTGACAAATGTCACAGCGTCGTACATATGTAAACACATCATGCCTCATCTTTGGCCAATAGTATTGCCGTTCTAATTTCTCCAGAGTTGAATTCATGCCCCTGTGACCACCTGTAATGGCGTCATGGGCATCATGGAGAAGAGCTGCCCTGAATGACCTCATGACACACAGTCGGCCTTTGTAGAAAAGCCAACCATCGCGTATCAGAAAGTGGCATGGTCCTGTGGCATCCAATGCCTGTTCCCATTGAGTACCGAATTCCTCGGAATCCACGTACGTGTGCTTCATGTCCTCTAGTC
Source organism: Cibotium barometz (assembly GCF_041138505.1). Taxonomy (NCBI): domain Eukaryota; kingdom Viridiplantae; phylum Streptophyta; class Polypodiopsida; order Cyatheales; family Cibotiaceae; genus Cibotium; species Cibotium barometz. The sequence goes on along the minus strand of NC_141052.1, from coordinate 56,524,873 downwards.
CTGTACCAACAAGGTCAAGTCTAGTGGTCTAAATCGTAGATACTTGTCCCTTCCTGCTCAGAGCATCGGCCACTGGATTGGCCTTTCCTGGAAGCTACTCAATCATACCACCGAACTGCTGGAATATCTGACTCCAGCGGTGTTGTCGATCACTCCACTGTGCACTTGGCATTGTCTGAATCCAGCGCAATGCCTGATGGTCAGTGCGAACCTCGAAGTCACCGGCCATACAGGAAATGTTTCCAATGTTTCAAGGCCTGTATAACTGCTAGGAGTTCATGATCATAGACTGAGTAGTTCTTTTCAGTGGGCAGTAACTTACGAGACATGTAAGCTACTGGATGACCATTCTGTTGCAATACACCTCCAATTGCGATGTTACTCACATCGGTGATCACTTGAAATGGTTTTTCCCATGAGGCAAGGGCTAAACAAGGCGCTTCTGACAAAGCCACCTTGAGGTTCTGGAATGCCTCCAACGCTCGTGGAGTCATTCGGATCTTGTGCCTTCTTGTTTTCACTCCTTTTAGCAGATCGGTGAGATCTGCCGAGAGGTCAGAAAACTTGTCGATGTGGGTGGAATATGCCTGGCATATACCCACAAATGATTTGATGTCATAGGCTGTTTGAGGTACTTCCCAGTTAACAATCTCGGCTACTTTAGCCGGATCAAGTCGAATGCCTTCAGCACTAATTATATATCCCAAGTAATGTACCTGGAACAAATAAAATTCTGACTTCTTTTCATTGACGTAGAGCTCGTTGCTTTCCAGCAACTTAAGGACTTTCTCCACATCAATGTCATGCTGCTCAACTGTAGCTGAAAATATGAGTATGTCGTCCAGAAATATGAACACACTCTACAATCAACTCCCGGCAAACACGCATCATCATGCGGTTAAATGTAGCTGGGGCGTTCGTCAAACCAAATGGCATGACCACAAATTCATAGTGGGCCCATTCTGTACGGAAGGCTGTCTTGGGGATGTCCCCCTCTACAATCCGTACCTGGTGGTACCCACTCTTTAAATCCAGTTTGGAGAACACCTTTGCTCCATTCAGCCTCTCGAGAATATAGTCAATTCGAGGCATCGGAAATCTGCTCTTGATAGTCAGCTTGTTGAGTGCACGATAATCGACACACAACCGAGAAGACCCATCTTTCTTCTTGACAAACAAGATCGGTGCTGCAAATGGCGACACGCTGGGGCGGATGCAGCCAGCTTGCAACAATTCTTGGAGTTGGCGGTCCAACTCCGATTCCATTGCCTTAGAAAGGCGATATGGAAACTTGCTCGGGGGTTCCGAGCCTGGGAGGAGGTCAATCCTGTGATCCTCCAGTCTGGACGGAGGGAGCTGGGGAGGGAGACTGTCCCGAAGAAAAATCTTCTGGAACTTTTCATGGAGAACCGAGTTCTCTCGGAAGCACCGGCCACCGTCTGGGCTGTTTGGATGTAAATCATCGCACACTGTGCGCCTTTCCTAACTGCTCGCTTAGCCTGCAAGTGGCTTATGAGCGGAAAGTTTGGAATACCTGGCTCACACTTAATGGTCACCGGGGTGTTTGACACATTCCGATTGATCTGGAACGTGTGCTTGTCCCACTTGACATCAGGAAGAAACTTGTGAAACCACTGGATACCCAAAATTATGTATGCTCCTACAAGAGGGGCAACCATAAAGTCACGCACAAACTCTATGCCCTGAATCACTAACTTAGCACCTAGAGCTTCATACTTGACGCTCGTTGTCATACCTGTGCTAAAACCCTCAACCTGTTTGTCCACCGGAGTCAGCTCGAAACGGGCACGCCTAGCGGCCTGTTTCGTGACCACATCCTCCGTGTTGCCGCTGTCAAACAAGACAACGACTCTCTGGCCACCTATGTAGCCAAAGGACTTGAGCAATTCGTTGCGCTCATACTCCTGGTCATGGACGCCCTTTTGCTTATCTTCGAGCTCCCGGCTAATAATTGCTCCAACTGAAGCACCGGGGGTTGAAGAACTAGGGGTAGCCGCTGGGGTCTGTGTGGGAGCTGAGCTCACCACGGAAGCTGTGGAGGCCGCGGTGGCCTTTGGAGGCTTCTTTGGGCAATCCCGAGAAGTATGTCCTTTTGTGTGACAAAAGAAACATCTACCTCCTTCTTGTACTGAGAAAGCTCCTCAGCACTCAACTTGCCACCTGTCTTGCCTGCCTCCGCTTTTTGGTTTGGAGTAAGCTTAGACGCATTGTTCGAGTTCTTGGAGCCAGAGGCTCCCGGGCTCTGTCCTAGGGAAGACCCCGTCTGGTTCTGGCTTTTGCCCCCCGAGGTGCTAGCCCTGGGAGAAGCCGGCTGGGAAGTCTTGGGCTTGCCACCATTGTGTTTCATTTCTGCACTCTGCGCAAGCGAGAGTGCGTCCTTAAAGGTGGCTGGCCTAAACATGCGCACCTCCCATTGGATTTGCGTGTCCAGGCCATACAAAAACTGCCCTTTCTTGTCCGTATCAGATAAGCCTAATTGCAGACACAAGGTCGAAATTTTATTGGCAAATTGAAGGACTGGTTGCGCGTTTTGACGCGCTCCCCTGAACTCGTCTTCGAGTCGCTCAAGTAAGTGGGGCGGTAGAAACCGCTGCTTAAGGTCGCGGACGAACTCGTCCCACACATAAGCTGCCATACCTGCTCTGGTGTGGGCGTGAGCCCACTGAGTCCACCAAGGAATGGCCTCACCTTCCAAGTACCAACTAGCTAAGATCACTTTGTCAGTATCTGTTTTCCTAACTGCGGCAAAGTAAGCTTCAAATTGATGTAACCATGAATAAAGAGTTGTGGGATCGAGTTTACCATTATACTTACTGAAATTCATTTTCTCGGGAAAATGATTCGAGGGCGCCGCCGTTGTCAATCTGGCGTTCAAAGCTCTGAGGTAACGCTCGTGTTCCACGTGTCGCATGGCGTCGTCTTCTCGTTATCGAATCTCCAATGCACGCATCTGCAACTCAAGCAAGGAGCTTGGCTGCGGCCGTGACCCCGCGAGAGGGTCCCTGTGAGATGAGGATCTGGTATCTGGGATACGGAAGGAGAGGGAGGAGGAGATGGAAAACGCGACGCTGGAGTGCAAGAACGCTCCTCCAGAGCCAAGATCCGCGCGTTCTGCTCATCCAACTTGGCTGTCTGGTCTGCAATTGCTTGCATCATCTGCTGGAACATGTCTATGACACTCAAGCCAGGTGCCCTAGCTGGGCTGCCTAGTGCACTCTGGTCCCATGGTTCTGGTTCTCTCTCGTCTCGCCGAAGCTCGCCATAGCGGGAAAATGCAATTCCTTTCCGGAACGCAATCTGACCATCCACTATCTGTGTGGGAGACTTCCGGAGGCTTTCGGAGGCTAAAAACCAACCGTCCTTCGAGGGATAGGAGTCACTCCGAAAGGGGTAGTCCACCGGTGTCTAAAAACCAACCACACAAGCGAGAAAATTTTTTTGGTTTTCTTTGCTGAATCTTTGTCCTTGAAGTAGGCTCTGATACCACTGTAATATGCGGAAGCTTCCGATAAAGATTGGTACTTCAAAACTCAGAAATCAGCACTCTTTTCGCGACGGAAAATTAACGCACAAACTGAAAGGAGATGTGCAGAAAATAGAGAGAGAAGGGGGAGATGGAGAGGACACAGTATTGGGTCCCAATTACCCTCTGTAGGGCCCCCACCACGGATGGTGTATTTGCTTTATTAGAATGATGTAAATCTGAAAACAAATACAGAAAACTTGACCTTTCTTGGCTGGGAAATCCCTGCCCTTGACCTTCAGAAGTCCACCCCTTTGCTTAGCAATCTCCTTGGCTTGTCTGGCCCTTGATTGGCTTGAGCACTTGGTGAATACTGAGATGAATGATGGGATTATGGCTTCCACTATTTATACTCCTCCTCAGGAGCAGTCGGCTAGCTGAAAAACAGGCAATGTCCCACGATTGGTGAAAATTCAGCAATAAATGCTGAATTAAATCCCAAAAAATCCTGCCTTTTTTTCCTAACAGGCTGAAAGTGATGCGCTTGCTTTTGATTGGCTGGACACAGCTTTTGTCCACAATCCCAAGGCTGGGCAGCCTGTATGGGCTGCCCCATACATGCCCTACAGCCATATAAAGGCCGTAATCTCCTAGAGATTGCCTTATCTGTGCCCTAGGGCTGTCCTACAGCCCCTCCATGGCTGGTGGGTTCAGCTTGGGCCTTCTTGGCCTTCATGGGGGTGGTTCTACACCATTCCCATGCCCACACTCAGATCCGGGGTAGCCCTATGGGCTGGCCCCTTGTCCTAAACATAATCTACTCAGTGATCTGGCATCCGGTACCATACCAGATACACAGAACCACTGACATCATTCTAGAGGGAGACTCACAGCGCGGACTGGCACTGTTTCATGTGCAGGACAGTGCACACCTGACCTTGGACACATGTGCAGGACAATGCACACCTGACCTCGGACGACTGAGATGGATCCCTGGCTGACTCGTCCTGGACTAGGCTCACATGGGACCAGTTCACCATCCCAAGTCCTGCACCTTCTGTACAGAAATGTCTACGTGGCATCCAAGTGCGGGATGCACGTGACAGCCCAATCATAATCTTCCTCGTTAAGAGAAAGATTCGTCCTGACGCATGGCTTTCTCTTCGGTTCGTTCAGCTTCATTTTCATCTTCATCTTTAGGCTTTTACACCAAATTTGCATGCTCTTTTTCATGTTCCTTTGCCATCTTCTTGAAGCATTTTTCTTCTATGTGACCAAGCTTCTTGGAGTAACTGCACCTGATTGTCTTGCCCCCTTTCTTTCCTTTCCATTTGGTTACCATAGCTCTGTCTGCATCAAATGCCTTTTCAACTTGCTCCTTGAGACGTCAGTCTTCTTCTATTAACACTAAAAGCATGTCATCAAAGGGTGTCTCTTTGGCCACTCTCAAAATGTCACAATTTCTGAAGACTTGGGGATCCTTCTATGCTGGATAGAAGAATAGCCTCCTATCATCTTCTTCAACATCCACTCCCAAGCTTGAGAGTTGTTGCAAAATGGAGCCAGGCTTGCTCAAGTCCTCTCCCAAGGTCTTTGCTTCACTCATTTTTAAACCAAACAGTTTTTGCTTCAAAAAAACCTTAGTTATTTATCTTGTTGCCAAACAAATTTTCCAATTTGTCCCATATCTCATCGGCACTCTTGTTGAAGTCCACATGGTGAACAGGATGGTCGGGCAATGCAAGCCCGATAAGAGCAATTGCAGTCTTGCCAGATTTCAAACCTTCTCAACTCCTTCATTGCTGCCTGGTTTCTTGTCGGTGCCGTTGACTACGGACCAGAAGCTGTCCCTAATCAGGTACATGCATTGTGCGAAGCTTTGTTTGCCAGGTTGAGAAATTGATGTCGTTGAACTTTTCAATCTCAAAATTCCCCTTTGCTGCTCTCCATGTTTCTGAATATCCCCAGTATCCCGGAACTTCAGTCAGAGAACCATCAGCGTATGTTGTTGATGGGGATGCCAGGAAGGCGTCGGCATGCCAGCATGCCTAACGCAACAGGAGGTGGCCAGCTGCTGTAGGCATCAGGAGGCAGAAGTGACCGGTGAAGAAAGCAGGGGCAGAACCCAATGGCGGAGCTGCAAGAGTGCTGTGCTGAGGACATTGCTAGGAGGTGCAACCGGTGGCAGTGTGGCTGCTGAGACAGTGGCGGAACTGGGCAGCTCAGCCAGCTGTGGTGGTGCGCTCAGCACTCGCGGCACTGGCGTTTGGCGGAGACGGGGGGGGGGGGGGGGGGTGTGTGGGGGGCCTGCTACCAGTGGAGCTCTTGGCACTAAAGCCGCCAGCGTTTGGCGGCGGTGGACCTCCGGGCAGTCGTGCCACCCCTGGCCTTATCTTTTTACCTAGACCTTAATAATAGGCATTCACACCTAAGAGGGTGTTCACACCAACTAGCTCTGAAATACCCAACAGCCACGGGTCCCTATCCAAACCAGCTCCCAAAATCTCATGTGCCGAGCGGGACTCAAGTAGAGACCACAACCTTGTCCCCTTCGGACCTTTCGCTGCCTAGCCAGTACTGTTCTGTCGCACCCGCTCCCCAGGTCTCTTTCTTGCAGGTGAGGATGGTGGCAACTTTTGTTTCGGCCCCTAGCGGAGCGTTCCCCACCTCTCTCTTGATATAGCCTCCCTCTCAGAGCGACCAGCCAAGGAGGGAGCCTTCTCCCTTTTTTGCATTGTATCTTAAGCTATTCAGAGTGTTGTTGTTGACCTCTTTTGAGGGTTCTAGTCTACTCGGAGTGCTCTTGTTGACCTCTTTTGAGGGTTGCAGTCTACTCTCCACTTGTGAGGGTTGTACTCTACTCGGAGTGTTGTTGTTGACCTCTTTTGAGGATTGTAGTCTACTCTCCACTTGTGAGGGTTGTACTCTACTCGGAGTGTTTATTTTCAACTAAAAAGAGGATCTATTTCTGAAAATTTAAATAAAAAAAAACTGCCACTAAGCAAACCCCCAAGGATATTATCCAAAACAATACCAGCAGGCACACCTCCAGGGCACTCAAGAACTAAGAAAAGCTGCAAGCTAGTATTTCTCGAATTTTACCATCATTCTGCCACTTTCACGTATACCTGCCTTCCCTCAATATTAACTTCACCACCTTCTGACACACTCATGGTGCAGGTTCACACTTTCAAAAAACTTTAACAGCCCAATCCAGCATGGTGGTACTGTTCACTGACAATTTGTTCTTTCCTATACCGTCAGATCACCTGCAGGCTGGCATCAAAGAGTAAAAACAGCAGCGTTTGTTCCTTTTGTGTTAACTTTAAATCAGGTATCGCAATATTTGTACAAATGAGTCCAGACTTTCAGTGAAATCTCGATGTATTTTAGAGCAACCCCTTAACAAAAGCTTTCTCGTGGAAAACTGCGTGCCACATGGAATCTATATTACGAGAGGGGTGAAGCTATTATGCCAGGAGTATTTCTAGATTCAAGCCCTAATAAGCACAAAAACTAAAAAACCACACAGTGCAAGGCCAGCACTTTCTTAATGATTTTTTTTTATATAATCTAACTCATGGGTTTGATTAAGTGTTGTGGCTAATCAGGTGAAGTGGTTTTTAATTGGACAAAATGCATACCTTTCATAAGCAACCTAGTTTGTTGTGTTGTTCATGGTGATGGTGGCCATGGCAAATCCATCCAGTCCCAGTTCATATAATACTCTCTCTTTACACCAAGCCAACTACAGCCATCAGAGTCGTCATATGAAAAAATGCAATTACCCTGGCTCCGAGAGAACCCATTTCCACACACACAAAAAAAGAGAGAGAACCCATTTCTACAAAAAGGGATTAAAACAAAAATTGAGACAGAACCCATTTCCACAGAAGAGATTAAAGCCCGAAAGGATGCAGTGGACATCATGAGGTACCTTTGGTAGGAATTGGGCAGTCTCCAGCATACGAAAAGACTTGAAAGAAACACAGGAGAAATGGAGACGCCCTAGTGCTTAATCCGCTTATGGGGAGCACGTCTCAAAGCTAGGCCCCTGCATTATAAAAAGGCTAAAGGCGTTGACCTGTAGGTAATTAGTGCAAGCACAGAGGTTTAACAATTTATTTGCTTATTGAATTAATAAAAGCTTTAGTCAGGGAACCTTATTATCATTGCTGTCTATTATTATTTTTGTGTTGCATACATATTCACTTTTTTGTGTTGCATTAATTAATGCCCGCTACTATGCTAGCCCTAAGGTGAAAGATACAGTGCCACGTCAGTTGCGTCTCTCTCCACTTGCACGTTTAGCTACCCACACTGGCTCTCTCCCTCGTGTTCCTCCTCGCCCACCTCCATGCCCTCCTCGAAACTCTCCTCGCCTGCTCCTCCTCCACAACCTGTAACCCTCAATCGAGAGAGAGAGAGAGAGAGAGAGAGAGGGAGAGAGAGGGAGCACCGCCTCCGTATCACTTTCCCTCGTGTTCCTCCTGGCCCACCTCCATGCCCTCCTCCAGACTCTCCTCCCCTACTCCTCCTCCACAGCCTGTAACACTTAAGGCAAGATTGCAGGGCCTCCTTGTGCGCGCGCGCGAGAGAGAGAGAGAGAGAGAGAGAGAGAGAGAGAGAGAGAGAGAGAGAGAGAGAGAGAGGGGGGGGGGGGGGGGGGGCTAACACACATCAGTGCTACTCCGATAAGACGAGAAAAAAGGCCGTCTGAGTGACAAGTGTTGAACATTCCGAATGAAGAGGATTCATGAAAATTCAATACTTAATACAGGTTTTAAAAAATTAAACCCACGAAAACATTTCAACTCTTTGCTATTTAATTAATACAAACTTAAATTCATCAGACTAATTAACTATTCGCAACACAAAAAAACGTTGTGGGGGCATATTATCATTGTTGTCTATTATTATTTCATCCAAATTTTTATCATGGGCATTAATTAATGCCTTTCGGTTTAAGATCTTATTTTATAAGGTCCTCAACCTTAGAGCATGCCATTTCATACGCCTTTCCACCCCCTCCCCCTCCTCTCTCATTCATCCTCCTCCTCCTCCTCCTCCTCCCTCATAACTTCTATTATGTGTGTCAATCGCGTAACGCCCACCACCCCCTTCCTCATCTTTCAGCCATCCATCCTTCCTCTTGATACCATGTGGAGAGACGAAGGGTTCAACCAACCACCCCTTCCATGACTTCTATCAAGAAACTGCAAGGTTGCAATTTGTCGTAGTCCCCAATCGGATTAAAGCCCATTGTGTGAACAGTGAAGCTAAACATTTGTGTGTGCCATGTTGGACAACCTGTGAAGCATGTGTGTACTCTTTTGCTCCTCTTGACACCATGTGGAGAGACAAAGGATTTAAGAGTTTACGCGCACACATAACAACAACTCATAACTGATGAGAAAACGTGGTGCTCATGCTAGATCAAGTGTGTGGAGAGGAGAGACTCAAAAAGTACAAGAACAAACTCTTACTTATTAAGTTGTTTATGCATACAACTAGGCTTTGCTCACATATAAAATGCCTCATGGCCTCACCTTTAAATAGGTGAACAAGTGGACCTCAAGTCCATTCACACTCACACCCTTCTCTCACCCTTTTACATAACCTTAGTCTCTTAATACCCCCCCTCAATACCAACTATGAAAGGATGGAATAGGTGGTATTGGACATAAGATGCCTTTATAACATTAGGCGTACAAGGCTTGGAATATAGGTGTGATTATCTAGAATTTACAAATGTGTTCCTAGAGCCTTAGAGGCTAATACAATGTTGCCATCTAAGTCTTTATTTGTTTGTCGATGAAGATGTACACCTCAATGATGGTGCACCCCACTCTTTGTGTTTGCTTGGCTTCTTGTAGATGACATGCTTGAGAGACACGTGCCATTGCTTCCACCATATGCTTTCCACCTTGACCATTCTCACACAATGATCATAAGCAGGCTGCCACCATTGCTTAAGTGGTTTGCTTTTAGATGGTCCTCCAACATGCTTTATTCTTCCATGTATAATATATCTCCTCCATGAGTAATGAGGTAGATTTAAATGGGGAAGGGAAAGGGAGGGTCTTACCACTTGCCTTATGCATCAATTGGTCAAGGGCAGTGTCTACTCCACAATTACAACAAGTTTTGTGCATGTTAGTTAAATGATACCCTTTAGGGTTTGAAGTTACAAGCTTAATGAGTAATTGGTTGAGGTAAATACTCAAACAAATAAGGTTAATCATCTTTGGCTCAAGAAGAAGAGGACATGGCTCATAATGTTGCCAATGCCTCTTACAAAAGTAATGCCCAAAAATGCTTAAAATCATGACAACCAATAAGATAGAGCATTTAGGGATTCTATGCTCAACCTTACAACTCATCTTATACGATGAAAAAGCAGAATATGCAACAGAATGGAGTGCCTTGGGCTTAGGAAACGAGAACATATGGCTTATGGCATGCCTATGCCTCTTACAAACAAGGGCCTCAAGGGTAATACACAACAAAATTGAAGATGAACACTTAGTGTACATGTGTTCAACTATAAAACCACTCAAAAATCTGAGTTTGATGATGAAAAAACCATAATTCTTCAACCTCTTTAGCTTATGAGGTGAAGACAATTGGTTCATGGTTGCACCATTTCTCTTTGGAAGAAGCGGTTGACGATGAAGACTTGAATGTGGCACTTATGGTGTGTGTCCGGCCTCCATGTTGATGAAGAAGAGCCTCCTTAATGTAAATGACCTCCTCCTTTGATGGTTAAGACCACCTTAGTGTTGAGCAACACTTTAGTTGATGATTAATATCACCATTAGTGTGTATAAAACACAATTAGTGCTAAAAAGCATATTTTTAGTGTCAAATGACACTTATTTTGGTGATTAACTCACCATTAGTGTTTAATAACACTATTAGTGTTTAAGAACACTTTCTCTTTGCTGGATTAACAGAGTAATTAGTGTTAAACAACACAATTAGTGCTTAGAAGCACACTTAATCACTTTGAAAGCTTAAAAATTGATGTTGATGTTGAAGCTTGATGGGCATGAGGCTTATGGCTACCTCATGTGGATGGAATCTCTTCAAAACCAAGAGAAAGATCAGCTACAAGCATTCACAATACCATTTGAGTGATTAAAGTAAGGGGGTGATGATATGAGCAAGCAAAAACCTCAAAAATCAAGTTTTAATGGAGAGCTTAAAAGATGAGAAAGAGGCGACTAGTTTTTTGATGATTGCCGGCACGATCGTGGATGGTTGGAGCTCATATTGTAGCTGTGGAGTCCTCATACATTGAGCTACCAAAGCCCTAAGAGCCTATCTCTAATAGTTGCTCACATGCGCCGTATGGCTGTACGGCCAGCAAAGCAATAGGCGGCGAGTTCAGCAGTAATGCCGCAGCGAATACTGGACCAAACACCAAATTGACCGTACGTTTAGAAGCGCCTATGAATCCTCTCGATCTTCCATGTTGACATCTCCACTTGATTTTGCCTCTACCAGCTGCTGTAGCTCCTCCACCATGAAAGGGTTGAGCTCCACACAAGAGGGATAAGGGGAAAATAGATATTTTTGACCTATTCTACACCACAAAAGCTTCAAATCACCTAAGCTCTAGATACCATGATGAGAAAACGTGGTGCTCATGCTAGATCAAGTGTGTGGAGAGGAGAGACTCAAAAAGTACAAGAACAAACTCTTGCTTATTAAGTTGTTTATGCATACAACTAGGCTTTGCTCACATACAAAATGCCTCATGGCCTCACCTTTAAATAGGTGAACAAGTGGACCTCAAGTCCATTCACACTCACACCCTTCTCTCACCCTTCTACATAACCTTAGTCTCTTAATAATAACCTTCAAAAAGTATGGGAAATCCATTGTCCTTAAAAATTGTAATTAAAAAACTATGCAATATTGTCATAACCTTCAAAACTTCACCAAATTACATTAATTCAACAGAAAAAAATGGTTGGTGCCCCACAAAACGTGAGTGTCACACACTACCACACACTACCCAGCTTCCACAAAACGTGTAAGAAAGCATCCCGATACAAGGAGATTCTAGGGATATGGCACTTTGTCTGCCATGTTTTCCTTGTATATATAACTTCTACCTTTTCAAACACAAAGGCATGAAGATGCGCCTCACACCACAAGAGTTAAAAATAAATAGCTATCACCTTTGCTCGAAAACCAAAATCTAGATAGTCAACATCTAAAAATGACTAAAAAATAGGATTGTAAACATGGTTTAGGCTAATATGCATGGTTTCCTGTATGTGTTTTTTAATATGAATATTTTACACCACAGTGTAAATTAAATACACTAGTAGTTAATAAAAAGGAGAGCTTTGAGAAATGTGAACATTTTAAGTGGACACCTCTTGTTAAACATGAACAATGTAAGTAGACACCTCCTATAAACCTGAACATTGTAAGTGGACCTGATTTAAAAACAATATCCACTCAGGTAATATTATGCATTCCTTTCACTATCAGCCCCTCAACATCAGAAGCCGAAGCTAAACAAGCATGCCAAACTAGATAGGTAAGCTTATCTATATTATTAAAGGAGGAAGAACTACACCAAAGTTGGAGGATCTACACCAATTGTATATGAACTTCACTAAATACAAGAGTTTGCCATCCAAGGAGGTGTATGTATGTTTATGAGTGAAATGTCATGTCTAATGATGTACACTCATGTGGTGTCGAGCATGATGGAACATGATGTCATGTCTAATGATGTACACTCATGTGGTGTCGAACATGATGGAAATAGTACATAGGTTGTGTTTGTCCAATTAGTGTTATTCCACTTGGTCTTATACCCCATGACAAACAGCACACCTACAAGAGTTACCTAACTCTTCAATACCCATCATTGTCTAATTAGTGTTATTCCACTTGGTCTTATACCCCATGACAAACAGCACACCTATAAGAGTTACCTAAGTCTTCAATACCCATCATTGTCTAAGCTACAAAGTAACTCTATTGCATAGGACATCTTCAAAGTCCATATCTAGTATGGGGATTTCACATTTCAATGAAGGAACAAATTTGGACAAGGTCTTGTTTGGAGGCAAGAGTTTGTGGGGAGGTATTTAGAAGGCAAGTCAACATGGAGATGGAAACTTATTAAATGACACATTTCACATTATTTTAGATGATGTCTTTCATAGTATTTCAAAAAATGATAATACCATTCCCAAAAAGTCACCTATTTAGAAGGCAAGTAAACATGGAGATGGAAACTTATTAAATGGCACCTTTCACATTATTTTAAATGACGCCTTTCACGATAATTTAAATGATGCCTTTCACAGTACTTTAAAAAATTCCCAAAAAGTCTCATATTTGAAGGAATCAAATACTTGTTTGTTCAAAAGTGGCAGGTCCAATCACGATATTTTTTAATTAATGGGGAGTGCTACTACACATAGGTGCCTAATGCATTTAATGTAAACATTTTACCTATAATGGGAGGACATTTTCTCTAGCGATCGCTTTGCTTTTTATAGATAAAGAAAGTTCACCTCAAACATCTTGTAATGGGAGGACATTTTCTCTAGTAATCGCTTTTTCTTTTTAATAAAGAAAGTTCACCTCGAACACTTTGTGAAGAGTTAGAATAAAGTATCTCCTAGCCTTTGTGGAATAAATAAAATTATCTTTTAATTAAAAGTTCCATTCATTGAGCTTTTTAACTATCAAATTGTTACTTAGGTTCTTAAAGGTGTAGACTTTGGTCTATTCCCAAAGATAAGGATGTCCAATCTGGATGCTTTATTAAAGGCCTCATAGTGTGAAGGGGAAGCTTATAGATGTGAATATCAAATAGGAGCGGATAGGCAATTTGGGTGCTTTATTAAAGGCCTCGTAGTGTGAAGGAGGAAGCGTATAGATGTGAATATCAAATATGAGAGGCTTAAAGGGTAGAACTAGGGAGAGGAGAGCAAATCTGAGCAATAGTCTTGGTTAAGTTAGTAAGTATAACCAATAACACTAGCTTATTTGCCTACATGATGTTGACCCCATTCTATGGGTATAACATCGTGCATCAGGTCAGGGGGGATGAGAGGATCTACATCAAGTAAGGGGGGATGTTAACCTCGTTCTATGGGTTAATAATTGCTCTTCGCTACATATGAGAGCAAGCGAGTAAATGCTATGTAGTGACACTATAAACAGTTATGAGAATATGGCCATGTCCAAGCTCTATCTAGTTAACTTTGAGCTGTGGGTGCCTACATGTGGATAATGGTGAGTTGTATATAAGTCATATTCTCATAATGAAAAAACATAGTCCGCCTTTGTGCTAATACAACCTGATACTATCTACTTGCTCTTTTTTGTGGTGTATATGTGAGAGAGTTGAGAGTAGATATGTGTGAGTTTTGGTGCATGTTTCTAATAGCTATAATCTTTATGAGAAGCTAGACATGTCCAAGATCAATCTAGTTAACCTTGAGTTTTGGGCACCCACACGTGAATAAGGGTTAGATATATGTAAGTCATTTTCTCATAATGAAAAAGCACAATCCCCCTTTGTGAAATTCAGCCTTGTGCTATCTTTCTTATAGTGTATACGTGAGAGTTTTAAGAGTAAATGTGTGTGATTCTTGGTGGATGTTCCACTTTGCTTCCTGTATGAGAGAGTATGAAGAGTGAGAGAAGTGAGTGTCCTTACAGGTGGAGGTTGGAGCTTCCATGGTGACATCTTGGAAGAGGGAGTCAAGGAGATTGGAGCTTCCATGGTAACATCTTGGAAGAGGGAGTCAAGGAGATTGGAGCTTCAACAACTAGCTAAGCTTGAGGACTTCAAGAGGCCTGAGCTCGAGAGCAAGGTAAGCTCCCCATGACAAGTTGCACTTTGTTCTTGCTTGCTTGTGAACGAGTAGAGCTCTAGGAGGGGTTAGAATGAGGTAAAATAAAAGGCTCAATTTATAAGTAATATTATATGATTATAATTATATTTTGATGTCTAAAATAATTAAACCTATAGTCTCTTATTGATTTATATATACTTAAATTTTTTTAAAAAGAAGTCTGGATGAGAGTTAACTACGAAACGTCACACTACTCTCCATGGATTATAAAGCGCTCATTTTAATCCCTAGCAAGAGAGAAGAGAGGTCTATATCTAAGTTGAATTCATTCAGCAGATATACTAAGTTGAATTCATTCAGCAGATATACTAAGTTGAATTCATTTAATTGATATACTAAGCAAGAGAGGAGAGAGGTCTATACTAAGTTGAACTCATTCGATTGATATACTAAGCAAGAGAGGAGAGAGGTCTATATCTAAGCTGAATTCACTCAACTCATTACTTATACTTAACTTTCCTTGTTTTGTATTTTTACATGGCTTGTATTAATTTATTTTGTTTCTTTTATAGAAGAAGCATGGCCATATGAATAAGGACAAGCAGGCATCTCAAAGTAGTGATAGAGGCAGATAGATAGAGACGAGGATTATCCTGAGGAGGAGGGAGATTCAAATGCAAACAGCAACAATGACTCAAATAAGGATGAGACACACATAATGATTATGTGTTATATATTTTTTCAGCTCTTCATTTGTTGCACCTCGATGTAGAGCGATCTTCTCATTATAAATGTGATGTATTTGGCTTAGCCAAAACATCAAGAAATAACATTTTGTACGTAGTTTTTCATTGTACATTTCATGGATGTATTTTTGGCTCAGTCACCCTAGAGCATCAATATACATGGATATATAATTGTCAAACCATGTATAGGCTTTTACAATTTATTTGTAGTTAATATTTGAAAACAATATATCTTTTATGGGAGAGACATCACTCATAACTATGTGCATGATTAAATTTGTGTGCAATGTCAACGTGTATATATCCATCTAGAAAATAAAATTCAAAAAAAAGGAATCAACCAAAGTCAGAGAGAGAGAGAGAGAGAGAGAGAGAGAGAGAGAGAGAGAGAGAGAGAGAGAGAGAGAGAGAGAGAAGAAGAAGAAGAAGAAGAAGAAGAAGAAGAAGAAGAAGAAGAAAGAGAACACGTCACATTTTAATAAAGTGTGGGCATTGCTAACTATAAATGTCTCTGATGTAATATTTACTAATTTTACAATTATTGTCACTTAGTGACATTTAGAAATTTGCTAAGTGACTCATTAAGTGCAACTTTGAAAGCGCCTTTTTTTTAAATGTAAACTTCTCTCATATTGCCGCTCTGACATTGTCTCATGCCCAAAATGTGGTAGTGTCGAGGCATGGTAGGGCATGATAGTCCTCCTCCTCCTCTAAAGGGAGCCTTGTATACTCCAAAGGATTGTGGCTACCCACACCGCCAAGGAGAGTGGGTGGGTGGAGACCCTCTTTAATGCCAAAAATTCTAAGGAGGAGTCTAAAAACGATTGCCACCTAGGTCGGGTGGAGAGGAGTGAAGGGGAACCTACCACGTTAGGGAAATGGTTGAGTCTATATCTCTAAACTTGCATATTTATTTTATTTTATTTATTGGGTTTTTTTGTTGGGGAGGGATAGTTACTTAAAGTGGACTATGAGCTCCCCAATTCGGTTGGTGGGTTGAAGGTCAAGCATCCCCCATAAAATCAAGATATTGGTGCATGTACCAAAGTGATGATCTAAGGGAGTTCCAAACCAAAGACGTGAACAAAGGGGTGTTCTAAGTAGAGATGGATGAGGAAGTTCCAAAAACCAAAGGTTATCTAAATAACTCCTTGTTGTGAAAAGGAGGGGAAGGGTGGGGGGGAGGCATACAAAGAGTGTCATAGACTCAAATAAAATTGCTACAAATTTATTCTTAAAAGAAAGAGGTACCAAGTTTGCAAAGAGGGGCCTTTGAGAATACATGCATGCATGTATTTAAGATACCCCAAATTTTAAATCTTTAATTTTGTGTACACAATTGTTTAGCCCTATTTTATAAGTTTACATGTTTGAATTTTAAATCCCCCCTTTTATCCATATGGCATGTAAGTTCCTCAATTAAAGGAAAAAATCATTCGTGTATGAGCATGCTATGTTGGCATATAAATAATGTGGCACACACCCAAGCCCCCTCTCCCCCCCTCTCCAAGATGGGTTGTTGTCACATAGTCAAGAAAGAATATGCCTCTAGATGTATGATACATATGATACATTTGCCTAGTTGGGCTATGCCTTGCACCCATCCCTTTATTAGGGGGTTTAGACAATGACCCTCTAAGCCATCATAGTTTCATCGATATGCCCATATGAAGTAATAAATAGGGAACTAGACCTCGATATGCCCATATGAAGTAATAAATAGGGAACTAGACTTGGCCAATAGGGAACTAGACTTGGCCAATTCACAAGTGAGAGAAGGCCCAACAAGAGGTGATTTACCACATAATAGCCAAGAGCTCCTGGTTTGCTACCACCACTCTCGCTTGCTAAGGAGAGGCACACACAACTCTATTATAATAAAATCTTCCACACCAAATGCACTCTCCCTTGCTAAGGAGAGGCACACACAACTCTATTATAAAATCTTCCACACCAAATGCTTAAGAGAAAAGGTGCAATTTTCTTTTTTAGGGAGATGTTGATACCCACCTACCAACAACCAAGATATCGCATAGGGGTGCTAACAATATAAATTCCCCTTCTATCTTTGAGATACAATGTCATTGATAAACTTTGAATTTAAAAGCTCCTCCATCATGTGTATGGGAAGGTGAAAGCCCTACAAACCCATTTCCTAGAATCTCAATGTTATGAGAATGTATTTTAAGCCCTCTTAAAAATATTATTCTATCCTCTTAGACAATTTGGGGATGCCTCGATTATCTTTGCTTCATGCCAAATTATGTTGATATAGTGGGTGATGCCATTTTAAATATTAATACATTCGGTGCACATTTTCTAAAATCTCAATGTTATGAGAATGTATTTTAAGCCCTCTTAAAAATGTTAATCTACCCTCTTAGATAATTCGAGGATTCTTGGATTATCTTTACATCATGACAAATTATGTTAACATTGTGTGTGATGCCATTTCAAACATTAATACATTTGGTGCACATTGACGTATGCTTGTGGCTTCCTATGTTTGTTGTAGTTGGTTTGTATGGCAGGTTGATTCCTGAAGTACTTACGCCCGATGAACATGTGTGTGGTGATGGTTTGTATACCTATGAAATAATTGTTTACCAATTTATTATTGGATTATTTATTATAAATTATTTATCGATTTATTATTGAATATTTTATAGGTGAATAATAAATAATTTATTATTATTTATTATAAATTATTTACCAATTTATTTTTAAATTATTTATCGATTTATTAATGAAGGAAGACTCGAGTTTAACCTTTAACAGAAAGTTTTTGTTTAAATTCAACTTGAATTCGATCCATTTCAGGAGTATTGAACTAAGTCAATTTGTGTGCTTATTTAATTATATGTAAATTATTTATTACATTCCTTTATTTATTTATCTATTTGCACAAAATGACCAATTTATCTGCACAACACACAATGTAAGAACAAATTGTTGTACTTCAAGAGAAAATAGTGTTATGGGCTACCACACCTCCCAAGAGGGAACTCTACCCATTCACAATCGGAAGAAGCAACAGACAACAAGCATCGTTGGGTACTTACCAATGCTTCGAGAGCTCACGTCCCTTGAGGCTCCCCAAGCTCGCTTTTGGAAGCTCCGCTCCTCCAATCTCCACCCCCACCTGCAGAGTCACTCTCACCACAATGCAAGGCAATCTACCTCTCACTCTTTCTCCACACACACATGCACAGAAGAGGAACATGCACTAGAGTACACACTCTCTCTCTCTCTCTCTCTCTCTCTCTCTCTCTCTCACACACACACACACACACACACACTCACAAGACAAAGCAAGAGCTCTCATAGCACAAAGGGGGATTGTGTCCTTTCATTTATGAGAATTTTCCTTTTATACAACTAGCCCTTATTCACACTTGGGCACCCAAAACGTACTAACTAAGGCCTTGGGTGGCCAGTATCTCAAAATGTATAACTATTATAGTGCCTTTACATATGACACTTATTAATATCCTCAATTGGAGAAGCATCTTTGTTAATCCAAAATGGGATTAACATCCCCCATACCTAATGTAGGTTCTGTCCTTAGAACCTTTACCTAGGTCGAAAGACTTGGTCGTCGAACTTGTGTGTCGATAGAAGTTTCGACGGGATTGAAACTTTTTAAGGATTCTTCGGAATGCTGAGTGGGACATCCAGAACCCAATGTCGACCATGTCTTCAAATGTGACATGCATGTATCATAGAAAAGACACCTTAGGTGATGATAGTAAAGCATCATGCCTCTTCCAGTAGAGTTGGGCCTATGGTCATGTCAAAGCAAAGCTGCTCCTCGCCTCAAATCCATCATGTATTTCCTTTGGTCGATGAGAACTACGATCAACTTCATGAATCTCAGAGCATCTACTATATCTGGATCCATAATTTTGTGTGGTGCTCGTATCCATGTGAGCAGTTGCTGTCTTTGACTTGTTATATCTTGGAATGTGGCTGGTGAGAAGTGTGGAAAGTTGTAGCAAACATGAGAATCCCATTTCTTTGCCTTGTGGAATTGTAGTGGAGTCATGTGCCTTTTGAGTGGCATGAATACGGGATCCACTTGTTGGGTTAGCGGGAAGAATTAGTACTGATAACTGTATTCTGGGACTGTTAGATACTCCTTGCACCCTCCTTGTGCCATTTTGACTGTATGCCAAAAATTGCTAGGCGAGGGTTGGTATCATTTATTTGGATAGCCATATGCCTCCCCTTGTATGCACTAGGTGTTAATTACGCTATCTCTACTAACGAAAACAATAGCTGATCATGAATGTGACAATTCTAATCTCCAGCAGATCAACCAAGTGCAGATTAGCTAGCTTGGTGTGACAAGCCACATTCTCCCACTATGTCCCTTCTCTCCTCCCATCGGTAACAACTCTTCTAAATCTAGAATTGGGGCTCGGAGAGGGTATGGGATGTAAGGCTGCCTCCTTGACTCCATGTTCGAGTATGCATCCAACAAGATTCTTCTAGTAGGCTTAAATGGTGTGATTTGCATCAGCACCTTGAACATGAGTTTCGGTTTCAAGAGTGGGTTGCATGCACAGATGAAACCCTCGTATTCTGCAACTATTAAAGACTCAAGAATATTTGCATCAATAAAAGCTTGGATCTCATCTTGAGGGTGATGGTCATGTACCTCATCGATCGGCCTTGGTAGAGATAGGGTTGGTGCCGGCATCTCCTTGGGGGCGAGAGGTTAGTGGGAAAATCAAAAGGGATAGAAGAGAAGCGAGAGAAGATGCAATCGGCCTCAGTTTTGTTAGTTGGAGATACATTAGGAAAGGGGTTTAATAACTTACTGGAAATGGAAGAGAACAATGGATAAGTAAAAGATGAGGAGATTCCTTGTGTTTCTTCTTGACCCTCTGTGGAACTTGGGGGCGGGAGGCTGGGCTATTTTCATAAATTCTTGGAGGTCACTTATATCATTGGTGGTTATATTAGGATATTATATATGCTCTTTATCAAAATTAAAAATCACATTAGTGAGCATAGCCTCCAAATGCTTATGCATATTTCGATAAAGTTTTATATAATACCAAAAGGATGATATATTGTAGATTCAGAGAGGTTTAGATGCTGATGGGTATTATATACTTCAGTCCAGCCATGGCTAATAACCCATTGGTAACTTCGTGCAACCACCTCGTAGTTGGCCGGTGTCATTGGGATATCATTTGGTGTCATTGGGATATCATCTGGTAGAAATAGGTCGAGTTTATCGACACTGTGATCCAGGATGTCTGACTGTTGCAACACCCGACACCAACTACGAAGGTTTAGCACTATGTAATGTAAGGTTTTATAATACCAAAAGGATGATATAATGTAGATTTGGAGAGGTTTAGATGCTGATGGGTATTATATACTTTAGTCTAGCCATGGCTAATAACCCATTGGTAACTTTGTGCAACCACCTCGTAGTTGGCCAATGTGTCATTGGGATATCATCTGGTAGAAATAGGTCGAGTTTATTGACACTGTCATCCAGGATGCTTGACTCCAACTATGAAGGTTTAACACTATGGGATGTAAGGGGAAAAAGAAAATATCAGCTGGGTCAGTTAGAACTATATCCCCCCGTAGGATTCCCATTATTATGGTTGGGTCTGCATCCCTTTCTGTATTTTGGTAAATTAGGGTTAGGTCTCCTAGACTGAGGTCTTCAGCTAAGGTAATTTCATATTGAAGAAGAGAGAGGGTTATGTAGATAAAAACAATGTTAGAGTTTGAGGAGGGGCTTGACGAGTTACTAGCAAACAATGAACCTATCTCTGAGGCGCGTTTGATGAGTTGGCATAATTCATCTGGTTGGTTAGTTGCTGAGATCTTTGTTGGAGGGCGAGCTAGCATTCCAGATCTTGTATTCTTGAGTCTTTGGTGGTGAGTAGTGTGGAGATGGTGGCTTCCCGCACATCTCGAGTAGCGGCCAGGTCTGCATATCTTCTTGCTGCTTCCCTCAGCTGCAATCTTGGAAGCTGTGGCTTGAACATTAGCCTCTTCAAGGAGCCTTTGCCGCTCCTCTGCCAATCTTTGGCTTGTAGTCAATTGCTGGTGTATGTGCTCAAGTACCTGTTGATGGCTAACCAGCATCTAATCTATCTCCTAGGACTTTGCCAATGATTACCTCATTGAGGGCTTTCAGTTTCTCAGCATGTGCTTTGTTCATTTGCTCCCTTTCTGTTTGAAGGCTTACCACTCTATGTTCTGCTTAAGCAATGGCCTCAGTGAGTGTGTTGATTTGCCCCTGTATATCCATCTTCCTTTGCTTGGAATGTGGCATGTGCTTCCTCTAGTTGTTGTGTATATTACACTTCTTTCTCCTTGGTATATGCCATGCCCTTTTGCAGTTATTGTTCTAATCTTGCCTTATGCTCCTCATTCTCTTTGGTGGTACACAGACTATGGTCTTGCTTATGAATCTGTTATTTCCTTCCAAGGTTTGCAGCCTTGCCTCCTATTCCTCTGCTGCCTTTAAGCTCTTTAGGATAACTTCCCTGTGTGTGGCATCGGCCGTTGCTATTTGTTCCTTAAGTGCTTTTACTTGGTCATTGGACTCCTGGATCTGTTTCCATAGTGCAACATTTCTGTCATGCAACATGTGAGTGGTAAGAAAATGACTTCTCCATACCCTTTGCTCTTGGGTCCAAAGGTCCACACTTGTGGACCTTGGCGGGGGCTGAGCCTTCTGTTTGGTGCACCAACAACGTGTCGAGGCCTTCCATGGTTTCTTTGAGGAAGCTATTAGCGTCAAGATTTTGTAAGAAGGATCCTTTTTTCAATTGTGCCCTCAGCTTCCAATTGCCTTTACTTATACTGAGACTTGTGGTCTCATCAGTTCTCTTCCTCTTTGCTTCTTGAGCCTCTTGAGTTTTTGGTTGTGCTGAGGTGCCCTCTCCATTCCTTTTGCCCTCATCCATCTGTGGCACTTGTTGTGATGCTGGAACCTGTGTTGCACCAATCTTCGTGTGGAGGTGGGCTGATTTGATATTACGGAGTCGCGGAGTGGTGAAAGGTTTGTGAATACCATTTGAGCAGGGCTAGAAGGTGGTGGTTGTTGTGTTGACTCTAGAATTGGCAAGTTGATATTCTCTTTATCTTGGGCCTCCTTTTGCTCCAGAACTTGTTGAAAAGATGTAATATCATGTGCAACCTCTTCTTCCATACATTGCATTTCGGATTCTAATTGTTGGAGGTGGCCTCGCATCTTTTTACCTTTCTTTGATTTCTTACCACCCTTTAGATCTTGAATCAGATCCTTTTTTTCCTTTAGGATTGCCTGTCCTTGCCACAGCTCTTTTGAAATGAGTGTAGAGGACTCCATGGATCCTTTCGTCTGAGGTACGCCTGCCTCCTGAGTGTCTTGGGGACTAGGAAGATTTGCTGCAAGACTAAGGACTTTGGTTAGGAGATATGGATTGCACACCTTGGATTGGTGTGACTTGAGGTAATTCTCCATCTTGCAGTGGATGCACCAAGCCCAGTCCTCATGTTTTTCCTCATGGACTTTCGCTATGTGATTGAGAGGGACCTTGTTATACCTGTCCACTAGCTTTACTTGCATGAGCATTGACATTGCTCTGCAAGCTTTCTCGTCTACCTTATCCCTTATATTCTCGTATTCTGCTCCATTTGAGTTGAAGGAAACCCTCTTCAGCATGTCCTCCATGGGCATCTGATCGATGGTATGGACATGTGTTGGTATGGATGGGGGTAACTGTAGAGATTCTTGTATCATTTCTTTGGTGATGAGGACCTGCTCGGTGGACCCATCTGCCTTTGTGACTGTACCCCCCTTGGTGTTTCTGTCATAAGTCTTCAGAAACTCCGCACATAGTGTTAGGTTGATGGTGTGGGGAGGATCTTTGCCACTCTGCCACTCTGCCAAGACCTACTTTCTCTAAGTTGTTCTTGACATCTCTATCCTCTAAGATCTTCAAACACTCAGGACTATGGTATTGGAACATAATCTTCCCGTGAGCTTTCTGAATGTCTTTATGGATAATTATACCTTGGACTTTCTGTGCATACAGCCCAAGGTAGGTTAGCTTGGTGACGCGTGGTTCTCTCTTCCACTTTTCAAATGGTGACCCTGTGGTACTAGCCTAAGTTACGGTCGGGTTCCCCTCAACCTCTGGTTTGGAAGTAGTAGAGGAGGCCATTTGTAACATGTGAAAAGAACATCAATCATTGTGACTAGTAGGAGCTTGTGGTCCTCCTTTTTCTTTTCTTTTTTCCCTTTTCTTTTTTGATGTGTGTGTTACTGATTTGCATAGGTGTATGATGGGAAGAGTGTTAGTGTGGGATGTGTGTGAATTAGTGTTTTTCGGGAATTAGTCCTAATCCACGAAGTAGTAGGTTGTGAAATGGTCGAGCGCGAAGGAGGTGTGAAAGGTTAATTCATGAGGTGTTAATAGGTGAAGGGTTAACACGTGAAAGGTTAGTTTGTGAAGTGTAAAGACGTGAAGGCTTAAGATGTGAAAGGCTTAACTCGTGAAGGGCTTAAGCCTTGAAAGGCTTAACTCATGAAGGGCTTAACCCGTGAAAGGCTTAACCCGTGAAGGGCTTAAGCCATGAAAGGCTTAACCCATGAAAGGCTTAACCCGTGAAATAACATGCATTAATTCATGAGAAAGCAGGGTGTTAAATTATCGGTGTTGATGGGTAGCCTATGATATAGGAAATTAAATTTTAGCAATGTACTCATTTCCCCAAACCTGAGATTTTCAGTTGACTCCGTGAAATAGTAGAGTGCTATTTCATAGGCCATACCCTTATGCATTTATGATGAAATTTGGATGGTGACAAGATGAAAACAAGAATGAAAACAAGAAACGACTCAGATTCAGGCAATGTGTGCATTAGTGCAGAGATGTTTTAATGAAAATGAATGAAACCATGGTTCACCAATGAAAACGAATGAAACCATCAAAAATGTGTGAAGAGCTCCTACCTAAGAATTGATGGTCGCGAGCAATCAAGTGAGGAAGAACACTCACGATGATCGCACTCCAAAAGACAATGCAGATGATGATACCAAGAAGCAAAGCAAGTCGGGCGATGAAAAATGACAAAAACAGAAAAAAAGATGTATTTATGATGTAGCCGTCGACCCCCCAACAACCATCTTAATTGGGTATGCCACGTGTCTGCCCGTGATTCATGGAGTTTTTTTTGGTTTCTTGCACATGTAACAGTGCCACTGAAGCAGCAGTAGAGGCAAACTATGCTTATTTACCAGATAGAGCCAACTTGGAGTGGTCAGAGGAATGTGACATCGCATTCAGACGCATCAATCTGATGCAGGCAAAATCTCCCATTGTGTAGGCACACAATTGGGAATTCCATTGCCTCAGGCTCGTGGATGCATCGGATGTGGCAATTGGGAGTGTCTTGATGTAGGAAACTGACAAGAAGTGGTTTTGCGTAGTCTACTATGCTAGTCGGAGATGCGGAGTGGAACTACTCCACCACTCACATAGGGAGGCACTCAGGGTGATTTACTTGGTCAGCAAGTTCCGCCACTACCTACTAGGCAACAAATTTACATTCCATGTGGATCACTTTGCATTGCTCTATCTGGTAAATAAGCATAGTTTGGCAGGAAAATTGGCTTGATGGATGCTGTTCCTACAGGAGTTTGAGTTTAGCATAGTGTACACCCTAGGAACCAACCATACAGTTGGCGGACTACCTGTCTCGACCGAAGACTGGTGAAGATCCGATCGGCGTGGATGTTGATCTATTGGATGCACAATTGTTTGCAGAGCGGAAGCAGTTGTGCCTATCCCTTCGACTTGGTATGATGAAATGTTGCAATTTTTGACCACAGGTCTGATGGAGGACAACCTTTCTTTGGACCAGACGAAGGCTGGCTGTTCGAAGCTAGATTTTCCAAGTGATAGCTAAACAGCTCTACAAGTGGGGCATTGACCAGATTCTCCATCAGTGTGTTCCACCTCATGAGTAGGAGGCTGTCCTCTGGGAAGTCCATCAGGGGATCAATGGCGGCCACTTTGCAAGGGAGGTGAGTAGGAGGAAGTCCATCAGGGGATCAATGGCGGCCACTTTGCAGGGGAGGTGACTGGGAAAGAGGTTCTCCAAGCTGGTCTTTGGTGGGCTGATGGTACTAGGAGATGCCTATAGATTGGCCAAGCAATGTGACGTGTGCCAAAGGCTTCGATCACCTGCCCCGCCGACTAACGTAGATTGGATACCTCACAATCTGATCCTTCCTCGTTGGAGCCGTTCCAGAAATGGAGACTCAATTTTGTGGGTCCATTTAAGCTGCTAGTCTGCTTTACCGGTAACTAGTACATTCTGGTGGCCCGGACTACAATACTAGGTGGGTAGAAGCAAGAGCTCTTAAGGACAATACAGCCAAGTGTGCTGCCAAGTTTGATTGAGCTGGTCAGTGATCAGGGCAAACATTTTGTGAATGACGTCATCTGCCAATTGGTCACCAGCACTTAATCATCCATAATAAGAAGTCCACCATCTCAAAAAGCTGGTGCCTTCAACAATGTCTGAATCAGCTCATGCAATTGGATGAGAATAGATTCACCAGTTTCTTTGTTACCATAGTGATCCAAAGGAGGAGGAAGAAGTGGGTGGACTGACATTCTAGGTTTCGATTGTTTGAAGAGGAAGACCCGATCCTCTTGCTCCAATCACGAATGGGTCCTCATCTGGGGAAATTGAAGCTTAGGTGGAGTGCACCTTTCTGGATAGTAGAAAAATTCTATGATGGAACCTTCCTACATGGAACACTCACATGGGAGCGGTTCCAGAAGCTAGTGAATGGCTATTGCCTTGATCATACAATGGGACGATGCCACCGAATCCTTTCATTAATGAGGTGGCACCAGTTATCCACTACGTGGAGGTCGAGCAAATTAATGAGGGTGCGTATTAAGAAACCATCATGGCATATTCTTCTGAAGAATTTATTTTTTTACTCATTAATCATGCTAAATTGAGGGCAGTGTGGCATTCATGCACAACACACGCATGAAAATTGTTTTTAGGTTCTTTGTGAATGCCGTTACCTTCTCACTTTCTTCTACCTTCTTGCATGTAGATAAATGCCTTGCACCCTGTCCTAACCTTCTTCAATTTTCCTTAAGCTTCACAGCCATCACAACTGCTCCTGCACAATCACACTCTGCTCGTACAACACTCCACACTCTCCATCAGCACATCACACGCACACGTACCATGGTGATGTTTGACCCCTTCACCAGTGTAGCAACAGATGATGAAAATGTGCATGCATGGCTGCAAGAAACCAGTCTTACAGATTTCATGGACATGTTGTGGCAAACGATCCCAGTGCTGCACCTAGCACCAGCAAAGAACTCGTAAGGTTGCTCTGTGAGGAGGAAACTCCATCACACTGCGGGGGGTTGAGACACAAGTCACATAAGCTTTGGTCTCACAGAAAGACTCAAGATTCCCCTTGAAGGTCTCATAGAGGTTGCTCCATCCAGGCATGATTTAATGGTCAGGTACTTCGGGGAAAGGATGAATGTAGAGCTAGCACAGGCTGGCAAACCACCAAAAATCCACAAAGATAACCTGCTACTACAAGATGTTTTAGAGAGAGAGAGAGAGAGAGAGAGAGAGAGAGAGAGAGAGAGAGAGAGAGAGAGAGAGAGAGAGAGAGAGAGAGAGAGAGAGAGAGACCCCATGTGTGTGTGTTTACATGTGGATGTGGAGTATAACTTTTCTTTTCTCTATTATGCTTCAGGCTCTTATCCACCGGCTACTACCACCATCTCAACTTTGCTTACACCACCCAACGTTTAACCAAGTGAACTAAAAAAGTTTTTCTGACTATTGAGGATATCCATGTGGAGTATGGCCTAAGAATGGTGGGGGTGAATCCTCATCACCTCACATTAGCTGATGTACGTGACAGTTTGTGGCTCTCAATCTTCATGGAGCATAGATAATCAAAAGAAAATGTGAAGGTTTGCACAATCAAGTCTAAGTTCTGCTAGGACTTGATTATACTCTATAGGAAAGTGTACCAAGAAGAATAAATCACAAACTTGGAGTTGCACCTGCATTTTCTAGGGACTTCGCTTATAAATATGGTAGCAACAATGGCACTAAGAAATGTGTATATGCACAAACCATGTGAAGATAATAGAGAACAAATTTGATACAAAGCTTCGTAGTAGGTGGTCAAGTCATAACCACGTAAAGGTTATTTGTTTGATGTGCTAGAAGTGCATATAGAATCTAAAGCTCATAGTAGTGGCTAGTTGCATGTAGCATCAACTATTGAGTGAAGAGATTAGTGAAGTGAAAGAGAAAATACCATCTCATTTGATACAAAAGAGGTGTTGGAACAAGCAATGAGGAATTAGATAAAGCAACTACAATGCTTGAAACAATAAGGTGCAAAATGTATTGTAGTGAAGGGACCCTTATAATGGTAAAGTGGTGAATAGGGACATAGCTATTACTATGAAAGCCTTATAAAACACAGATAATGCATTCAAAAAATAGATGCTGCAAGTTAAAGTAGAAACTCTTAGACACACTCTAGAGGACATGGCAGGTGGACCATGGGGCATTGGGACCATCAAAGGGCACTGGCTACTTGCATAGGTGTGTCTTTTTTCTTTGAATGTTGTTTGCATACTAACATAGCTTATCATAAAGTCTGATTTTAAAAATGTGCATTTCTTGGGGAAGAGGTCCACACCGATGATATAGGCCATGTGGTAGATGTATGTGTGAGCACTTTAGTCAAGGTCACGGGCACTTGTAGTAGCCTTGGACACATAGAGAGAGAGAGAGAGTGTCAAGGACTATGAGTTTAGGGACTTGAGGCACTGGTCGCGGGCTACCAAGTAAGAGGGAAACTTGGTATAGGGCTAACCTTTTTGATGTATGACTGACTCAGAATCAACCCTTTCCAAGCTCAGTGGCCCAACTTAAACTCAACCAGAGTTAACTCTCTACCTGGAGCCTTTTCACCAAGAGCACTCCATCCATGTAACACAGAGTTGAATCAAAACACAGAAGAAGTCTTTAATACCACACAACTTGATTCTCTGACTGAATCAGTGTTAGACTGTTGCCATAGAAACCCTATAAGATAACAAAGCTTTATGACAGTTGTCCTAAGACAGCTCCAAAATTTAATACCTCAGAATCACTTCCTTTCAACTCAAATAGATCAAAATTGTTGGATATGATAATTCAACTATGAAGATTGATCAAAACATACTCAAGGTGGATCAAAACTTGTACAAAACATCATGATTATGAGGGACAAAAATTGGTATATGCAAAAAATTGGATTATTCACTTGAGGGGAGGTGTTGAAATATACAAGTGAATAGGGTGTGTGCGGGAACAAGCCCTTAGCAAGAGGCTATAAAAGAGAATCTATAAATGAGAGAGAAGCTGTGAAAAGGTGAGAGGTATCTACTGGGAGAGAATAAAGGCTAGCATGAGAAGATTTAGGATGTGTGGAGATATTCTAGGAAGAGGTGGAGAGAATCAAGTGAAAGAGGTGGAGTGAATCAAGGAGAGATCAGTGGGATTAGATGCTTGGATGTAAACTCTATAAATTGAGGCATTGGCCTAATGAGAATTTGCTGGTTTTTGATTATCCATGCCTACATTAAGCTATCAGTTAATTGCTCACTAATCGCATCTTAATCATCGTCTAATATCTTTGTTAATGATGTCGATTCTTGCATTTGATCCACCATAGCTCATCACATTGTCGCAAATTTAACATCTTCGTGGAGTTGTCAAGAACGTGTCTTAAACTTCAGAGCACTCCTGCAGCATTGTTCAAAAGAGGTGCGACCCAAGGCAAACAAGGAGTTGTGCAAGGAAATATCTTCAAGTCCCTCCAGAAATCTTCGAATTAGTCTCTCATAAGAGAACTTGTCTGTAGTACTAGTGTAAGTGGAGATATCTGACTTTGTTTATGTGGTCTATGATGGTTTCACCCTGATTTTGTTTGACATTATTGAGTTGTTCAAGAGGGCTCCATCGGGTACCTTGATGAGAATACCCCACTTTGAAAGCTTCCTTTAGAGCCTCGAAGGAAGCTTTATCTTCCACTTTCAAGGATCTAAACCATTGGCCAGCTTCGCTATCCAAGGTAAGGCTAAAGGCACTTATCTTAGTGTGATTGTCTATATGGCCAAATGCTTCACAGATCTGACTAAACATCTCCAGGTGAGTAATGGGGTCACTTATTCCATCGAACTCTCGGGGAGTTCACTATATGTAAACTCTCTATATCACGTGCATTTAAGGCCTAATTTAAAAATCCCTTATGTGTAAATTTTTCATGAATAAAACACACCCTTTTTCTATTTAATTTATAAATACACCCTTTAAATGGTACCCTTCTGTATGTAAAAAATGTGTAAAAAAGGGATTAAAAAAGCCCTTTTGTGGAATCCAAGTGCTACGCTTACATATTTATGAGCGACCCCCCCCCCCCCCCCCCGAGATCAAACTTCCTGATCAGCTTTGAGATGTTTGCTGGTTTGGTTCGTTCATGCCTAGGTTGAACCGGTGCAGGGGGAGTAATGCCCGTGGCTATCCCCCTCCCTATTTCCATGGCAATCCTTAACATTTCAGGTGTCAAACCTGTCATGGTAAGAATAGGTGGTGCAGGTTGGGGAATAGGTTGTTGTGTGGAGGAGCATAATCGGGTAGATAGTAGACTAGTGGGGGGACTTTGACCTTTGAGAGGACGAGGTTGTGGCCCACATGGTCCCGTTTTGTTACACTGGGTGTGCCCCTTGAGGTGGGTATTGTTAATAGACCGGTGGCCCACGTGGTCCTGTTTTGTTACACTGGGTGTGCCCCTTGAGGTGGGTATTGTTAATAGACCGGTGGGCCCTGTCGTGTGTGGCGATGGGCTTGGGTAGACCCATTCTCTTTGGCATGATGTCTTAGGCCTTTGGGAAGATGGACCTAGTTCTTGGTTTGGCAAGGTTTCTGGAGCTCTGAATGACTCTACCACCCCCCCGAGACAGGTATGGCTCTCTAGTCTGGTAGCTGGGTCTGGGTTTGATAGCTCTCACTCTGGTCGACTTCCACTCTAGGGTCTAGAGAAGGAGTGGGCCCACTTTCTTGAGGTTCATCCATATCTCTCACTCGAGGTTGCAGTTCTACTACGGACTGTGTTTCCTAGGATAAAATTGCGAAGCCTTGATACAAGGCTTTGCTGAGGATGAGTTGGAGAGATAGGAGCAGGTTCTTGGACAGATGTATAGTGGCACAAAATATGGTTCATTACCAAAGGTTACTTGGATTGCTAGATTTGTAAGTTCTAATACATTTTGTATCTATATGTATGTCTTATGTGTTGCTAAACTTTCATGTTTTCTGTGCATGCATGGTGGCTCCCTAATCGAACGGGAGAATAGATATCTTAAGCACCACATAAAGAAGATGAAACTTGGGAATTACTAAATTAATGAGTGATAACCAAGGAGGACAATCGACGAGGCCCAGGCTATGAGGTGAGACTAGTTAATCCTCATGGTCTTTTGAAGCTTTATATGAAAGTGATGTAGCATTAATTATGTATATTTTTCATTGTATGTTATGTAGGATGAGGATGAAGGTGGTGAAGATGTAGCACATGGTGGGGAGGATGATGGCATTGAGGAGGACAAAAACAATGAAGATTACTTTGCCATTGTAATAGGACACAGGCTATGATTCAATGTCACATTGCTCTCTTAAGCACCACATAAAGAAGGTGAAACTTGGGAATTGCTAATTGAAAATGAGTGATATAACCAAGGAGGACATCCAACAAGGCCGAGGCAACTACGAGGTGAGACTAGTTAATCCTCATGGTCTTAATTTCTTTGAAGCTTTATATGAAAGTGATGTATATTTTTCATTTTATGCTATGTAGGATAAGGATGAAAGTGGTGAAGATGTAGCACATGGTGGGGAGGATGATGACATTGAGGAGGACAAAAACAATGAAGATTACTTTTCTTCCTACTCAGGACATTGTAATAGGACATAGGCTATGCTTCAATGTCACATTACTCTCTGGGATTTTTTTTGCAACACTTCATTTTTGTAGCATTTTTTAAGACATACATATGCTATTCGTAACTATTTTGAGCTTATATGTATATGCTATTTGCAAGGTGATCACAAGAATAAGTATGCCCTTCTTTTTTAGGCTTATATGTATATGCTATTCCCAAGGTGATCACAATAATAATTATGCCCTCCTTTTTTAGGCTTATATGTATATGCTATATTCACAAGGTCATCACAATAATAATTATGCCCTTTTTGGACTCTCAATTTTTGTGTTAGGCTAATATGTATATGCTTTTTTAGGTTCATCACACTAAAAAAAATAAAATAGGGAAGAATAGGAGAGAAATATCTCGCCCATTATACCCATATATTTTTCATTACATTTTGTAGCGCTATATTTTTTTTGTTACATTTTGTAGTGTGGCTATACATGCAACTATAAGCTATGTGTAGAGCCATGTCACAAAATTTTCCACTCTTGTATTTCCTTTGTCCTAGCAATATAGTTCCAAGCATAGCTATGCTTTCCTTCTCTTGTAGTAGTATAAAGTGCATGTGTGCAACATAGTTGTGACATAATTATTAGAGAAAACTTCAACTATAGCTTCTTCTTCACGCGTGATTGCAGGCATGGCTGCATGATAATAAGAATGCTTGTAAAAACATGATTAACTCACACCAAATATTTCCCCTTTTAATGCAAATATTACATGACCTGGTGCCTATGCTTGAGATATGCTTGTATGATCGATTGAGAATGTTAGAGTCGATGGAAGTGAGGCCAATAGTGGCGATGGCGATGGTGGACCTCAAATGCAATAAGAAAACCTCATGCTATAGAATATCTACCTTACATGAGTGAGTGGATCTTGAGTAGTAGAGGGTAGTAAAAGTGTAGCAACATGGGAGATCCCCGCATTGATGGTGGCAAGAGGATAGTCTACAAGATAGAGGGCTGAACATCAGTGGGGTTGAGTGTGTCATATTATGAAGGGGCTAATTCCATGAAGAACCACATGAGGAGACATTGCATCAAGTAAGGAGTGGCGGAGTTATAACTCTATAAAATGTTGTAAGAGTAGGGGGGGAAAATAAGAGTTGTAATGGATAGTCTCTACAAGCAAAAAGACTCCTACAATGTATATTGAGCCCGAAGAAGAGGCTATTATTTAGCCATGCCCCCTTTTAATTCATGAAATGAGAACAACTATAGTAAAAAAAGACATGTTGTCCCCTTCTGAGTGGTGAAACAAGATAGTGAAAAAAGACAAGATACAGTTGGTGAAGATATATCACCAAGGAGAGAGCATGATAGGATAGATGTTAAATCTACATGCCAATTAGAAAGAAAAATTGCAATGGCGAAAAACAAGAACAATTGTAGTGAAAAAAGACAAGATACAGTTGGCGAAAGATGTATAACCACAAGAACAATTTCAGTGGTGAAACAAGAACAATTGCAGTGAAAAAAGACAAGATATTGGCAAAGTTGTATCACCAAGAACAATTGTAGTGGTGAAACAAGAACAAGTGCAGTGAAAAACGTATCACCAAGATGTATCACCAAGGAGAGAGCTTGATAGGATAGATGTTAAATTGAGATGCCAACTAGAAAGAGTCTACATTCCAATCAGAATGCCCAAGCAAGGGATGGGTAGCACGAGGAGCCCTTTAAAAGGGCATAGTAGCACACGTGGAGGGTAATTGTTGACATAATCCATGGAGATGGGCATGGAAGAGTTGCCTTGGGAGGGCTAGCCCCTCTATATGTAGGGTAGGGACATCAAAATTAGAGCCATTACTTCCTTATTTAATGTCATAAGAGCCCTATTAAGTAGCCTGTGACGTGGTTGGGTACCATAATAAACCTCATGAAAGAGGTGATGCGGTAGAGGAAGAGGCCTAGTTTGGAGAGAGAGGCATGGAGTGACATGTAGATTGTGGTATGTAGTAAAAAGAAAGGCTTGTGCCTTATGTGTGTCAATGGGGCTCAATACCGATGGTAGCGTGAATGGGACCCATAGGAGGGGGCCACAATGGAGGTAGCTTGTCTTTCAAAATGGAAAAGAGGCTCAGCATCCACTCCTACTATAACTACAAAGAGGGGATGCAAAGTCCATGTTTGCATCAAAGTGTCATCAGTAGAAACAATAATAGGACTACTAAATCTTGACCAAGTATTGTGGGGGGTAGAGCAATGTCTATCATGATTACATGCAAGCTTAGTTGAGAGGTTGTCAAGACAAGTACTGCAGGCCAATGAAGGTTTCTATGCTACAAAATTGAGCAAAGGGCTCCTCTAGTTGTTAGAGGAGGACGATGTAGCCATGACAGGTCCCCCTTTCATGGGAAAAAATGGCAACAACAATGGTAGGGTCAAATGACCCCCTCTACGAGAGGAGGCCTCTACTCTAGTAGGAGCAATAGAGGGAGTGGGGGCACAGAGGCCACTAATGGGTAGGGTGCCTACAACGTGGTAAATCAAGGTACTTGCAAAAGATTTAGAGCAAGGCGAGGTGAAGAAATCTCACCATCAAGATCAAAAATATGTGTGGTAAACAAAGGAGATCTTGTATGAAAGAAGGCATCAACTTTGTTGGCTAGATTTTGTAGAGGTGGATGCCCTTCTCTATAGTGTGGTGTTGATGAGGAATAACATTAGGAGCACTAGTGTGAGGGCACCCATAAGTGCCAATAGGTAGAGGCTTTAGGTACCATATAAGTATACATGAAGAATTGAATTGAAGGCTTCCCTTGCCTTGTGAGAGGTGTAACTACTACTAACAAAGGACACACATAAGGTGTAGGGTATTAAAGCCAAGATTGTATATGAGTTGTTGTTTACAAGGGTGACGATCTCTTAACATAGAGAGTGTGAGTTAGGGAGTTGGTTACAATTGAAGAAACAAATAGTTGTCCACCAGTGGGTTAAATTGAGGTTAAATTGTATCTATACATTTGCATGGTATTGTTGGAAAGCATGGGGCTAGGATCAAAGGTGAGAGTGGAGATGGAGATGGAAGCTCAAGCCATGGTGATAATGACCATGGCTAGAGAGAGAGAGAGAGAGAGAGAGAGAGAGAGAGAGAGAGAGAGAGAGAGAGAGAGAGAGAGAGAGAGAGAGAGAGAGAGAGAGAGCGCTCAAGTATGAGAGAGAGATTGCACAACTTGAATAGTACTCATTGTATGAATGAAGGCCCTAGGCCTTATCTTTGACCCTTAGATAGAGGTGGTTGAGGGTGGTTCACACCTACACTAAAGACCTTTCACACCACTGAGACTCGGATAATTCTAACACCCCCCCCCGGAGAAAAAGTGGTGAGACCCGAATGCAAAAGAAGCAACCAACCTCCAACTCCATCACATCACTGCAGAGAGGCGACCTAGCCATGCACACATCCCGTGCCATAACTCTTTCCTCAATGAGCTTATGACCGAAGCTGAGATTATTACTTAGTCACCTCCCCAGCTCCTCATTGGGATAAGAATACATCTTTGCCTTTTATAGCATCAACTAGCTTTACAACAACTCCAAAAGACATCCAAAATATGCAAATTTTGAGGGACAACCCGGGCAGAGAACCCTTGACTCATACATAAAATAGAAAATAGATTAAAAACTTGGGGAAGAGTTCCCCCTCGATGTCGGTGAATACCCTTTTTGTGGCATCGTTTCCATGCTAAAGAGAACTAAGCTCCAAGCACGATTTTCGAGGTAGATGTGTTCAATGAAGCAGTAAATGTTGATGATGCACATCTCATCAATGAAGTAGCCGATGCATACCACATATGTCTTGACATAGGCATCAGTGTTGACTTTGGAAGATTCCATAGCTCCATGAAAGAGGCACAGGATGTAGCCCATGTGGTTGTGCCAATAGCTAAGACCAAATAGCTTTCTTGACCTTTCTAAATGCCATGGTTGTGTAGCAAACTTTCTATTAAATCAAACATACTCATGGCAGAGTCAAATACAACAGCTAATGCATACAATATATCCTATTCTATGACCAATACACCATATAACAGAGAGGTTTTGCTGAAGATTCTAGCAATATTGAATGAAACATCCCTTTGTAAAATTTGTGCTTTCTCCTTTAACGAAAGAAAATGTTGAAAGAAGTCGTGATCCATGTAACTGCTTACCAAATGATCATCTGATGGTGGTCGATGCACACGATGATGATGATGATGATGTAGAATATCCTTTGTTGATGATAATTATTACAGGTCCAGACGCCTAAAAAAAATGATGATTTTTGAAGACCCCGTGTGAATAGCTACATGAAAGAAGATGAACGCACAATGCGCTTCAACGGCAGTTAGCCAGCATACGGGGCGGTGAATTGTTGGTCGTGGCCATTAAAGCAGTTATTTTCTTGGCCATTCGAGTTGAGGCCATCTAGGCAGTTTCTCTAGATGAGATCTGGGTTGTTGTTTTGCTCTAGATTTTGGCCGTTGAGATGATAAACAGGAGAGGGATCTTGGCCGTTTTGGAGATGTGCATATCAGGGCCGTTTGTTGGGGCTGCATCCTGACCATTGATTAGAAACGAATCTTGGCCATTCGTGAGGGCTGCAGTAGTGTCATTGCAATCAAGCATGCTTTCAAGAAATGATTCTTGGGGGATGGGCATCTGCAGTGTTTGCATGATTATATGCTTAGGTCTCCTCTGTTGAGATAGATGTGTAGAAACCACGAGTAGGGAAAGAACCTCCTCAAGACTCAGCATAGCAAAAACAGGGGCCTCACAGGTTCCACGAGGACCGCTTGAATGCTTTGATACCATGTCGGCGGCCCAAGGGGGCCTCCATAGATTGAAGAACATAGTTAAAACATAGACACATAACGTACGCTTTGCGAATGTAAGAAATTATATTAATTTGAATCAGCTACATCTAATATAGAGAGGCTGAGTGGGTAGTTACATGCGAGTGGTTGCATGCCGCTTGGCATCACATATGATGGGCATTCACATTATGACCATGCATTTAGACTTTAATGTCTTATTATTCCAACAGGTCGTTGGCTAGCAAAGATGGAGACGACGGATGCCACAGCACGACGAGTAGAAGGTGCTACTGAAGCCGTGGCAGTGATGGTCGTAGGCGATAGGCGGGGGGCTGGTAACTGCAGGCGTAACGCAACGCT
Source organism: Cibotium barometz (assembly GCF_041138505.1). NCBI lineage: Eukaryota > Viridiplantae > Streptophyta > Polypodiopsida > Cyatheales > Cibotiaceae > Cibotium > Cibotium barometz. Next base: position 56,488,568 of record NC_141052.1, on the reverse strand, counting down.
TAAAAACGACGAGGGCTGAACTGACGTGTGCTGTGATAACGCACCAAAGCGCACCAGTGGTGGGTGGTGGTTGTGGCTCACTTGTTGCAAAGACGAGCGGAGCAGAGAAACGTTGGGGATGGCCGTCGAGTAAACTGCAGCATGTGGAGGAGCATCCGAGTGACCACAGCCTGCATTTTCTACAGGCACCCGCGATGGCCTCCTACTGGTGCTTGGAGGTGCTGGTTCACAGGGGCGGCACCTATATGGCCGTTGAAGGCTACTGTTGTGGAGATCATGGGATGAAACGCAAAGGGAAAAGGGAAAAAAACACGCAATGGTCCAGTCCAGGAAACGCAGAGCACCATTAGGGAGAGAAACCACAGATGAAATGGGGCTATGGAGGTTTGAAGATCACCATAGTGTCGGTACCAAGCTCTCATACCATGTTGGAAAGCATGGTGCTAGGATCACAGGGTGAGAGTGGAGATAGAGATGGAAGCTCAAGCCATGGTGATAGTGACCACGGCTAAAGAGAGAGAGAGAGATGCAATAGAGCTCAAGCCATGGTGATATTGACCACGGCGAAAGAGAGGGAGAGAGATGCCATAGAGCTCAAGTATGAGAAAGAGATTACACAACTTGAATGGTACTCATTATATGAATGAAGGACCCAAGTACACTCTTTCATAGGCACCTAGGCACTATCTTTGACCCTTAGATCACACCAAAGACCTTTCACACCACTGAGATTTAGATAATTCTAAAAACACGTATGAACTATACGTTAAGAGCCCAAACCCTTCCACACGAATGTTACCAAGAACCTCTTCTGGTTGTTCTGTCACCTTTCAACTCTACTCTTCTTATGTGCAACCATGTTTCTTACATTGGTTTTAGTCCCATAAGAGCCAACGAGGAGAGGCCCTAGTTGACATGTGAGGATACATGAAATCTTATAATTGAATTAAAGGTTGCCATTACCTTTTTGAGAGGCACAGGCTACAGAGAACACACAAAAAGTGTAGTTCATTAAAGCCAAGGTTGTATGATGGACAATCTTAATATATAGACTATGAGTACAATTGAAGAAACAGACAAGTGTCTTCACACTTGGATCCTCCCTTGTGTATCTTTCCATATTAGATTACAACTAACTCCCGGTGATACTTTGTGAATCATCCATGACTATCTGAGATTGTTTGGACTTTAAACGAGTATCAATTTATTATCCAACACTCACAACCACTCCAATCACATAGACTATAAAAGTATGCATCTTACTTGTGGCAGAGTGCCAAGTCTACATAAGCAATCTCCGAAACATCTGGCCACATTTAGCCACTAGTGTCTAAAGTAGGAAATGCGTAAGTGCACACACCATAATGCCTACTCCTAGTATAAAGGGCCTTACGAACACTACTAGCCATTGGGTGTACAGCGACTCTTGTAGGGTAGTGACTCTTTTTCATCGTATAAGCGACGCTATTTAGAGTCGCTGCGGTACGTCGTTTTGTCGTTTATACGACGCTGTTAGCGACTATTGTAGCGACGTTTTACGTCGCATAAGCATCAATTTTTAAAAATTTTTCTCAACTGTCGCATAAGCAACGAAAAGGTCACTTAAGCGATGATGACTACAACACATAAGCGACGCGTCGCTTATGCGACGCCCGCGCAACGGGAAAAAATAGCTTGCTGATAAATTTATACCGATAGGATTATATATATACATACTCTTATTAGCGCCTCTCTCTCTCTTTCTCTAGCTCTATCTAGTATTGCTCTCTCTCTTTGCCACTTGCTTCCTTGCAATTGTGATTATACTCGGTGCTATCATTGTTTTTGCGGAGATTAGTCAGACCGAGCGTAAACGAACATGAATTATGGTAAACAACGCTACCTAGCTCTCTTTTATTGTTAATTTTTGAAATTGAAACTTTAAATTAAATGAAAATTAGACTGTATATACCTGTCACTCACACTCTCTCTCCCCGACACACATAGACATATTATATATATATATATATATATATATATATATATATATATATATATATATATATATATATATCATACACACACGCACAGTGCACACTCTCTCTCTTCGTTATTAGGAGCTCGTGAGGGGAGGGACCCTCTTGGAAATTTTGAACGTAGCCTACCATGAGCTCCAGAGTCTGTTGCCTGTTCAAATAGCGTCTAGTTTTCATGAAGCCCTTCTAGACTCAAGCAGTACTATTTCCTATTAGAGTTATAGTCTTGGGCAGCACTGCCCGTTGTACCACATATGCACACACTTTTTTCCTGTTATATTTTTCCTCTCCACATGATTGTCTGGCTGGTCGGCCTGCATGCATGCTTTCCTGTATATAAGGAGGGCCATTAAACTCCATAGCTTGCTGCCATGTGATAGCTGGCAGGTAGAGCTTGAAGCTCGTGGGTATCAACAAGGAGAGAGGGTTAGATTTGGTACTTGGTACTTAACACATGATTGGCACAATTTTGTGAAGGTAAATCTATCCAGATCTTTGTAAGAATTTATTTTCTTGCATGTTTTGTTGATCAGATTAATCATGTATGCAACATGTTCTACCCCTTGTTATTGATGGATGTACTACAAGAGGCGTCCGAGATGTAATATATCGCCTTGGATCGCTTGCAAGGTATTTATCGGTCATTAATTTTTAGTATAAAATTTTATTTGATATCTTCTTAATTCAAAAACATCTCTAAGATCTTCTTTCTTTTACTGATAGATGGATTACATCTAAAGAGATTGCCAAAGGGTCAATTCCACAAAAGAAGCGTGAATGTATAGAGCTTCTTTGTTTAATGGAAAAGGAATTTCCAACCTCCTTTTTTGATATCCAGGTTCATCTTCTAATCCATCTAGTGGACGAGATAGAGCTCGCTGGTGTTGTGAGCACTCGATGGATGTTTTGGGTTGAGAGATTTATGGGAGTATTGAAAGGTTATGTATGTCAAAAAGCAAGACCAGAGGGTTCTATGGCGGAGGGATGGATGCTTGAAGAATGCATGTATTACGTTTGTGAATACCTTGAGAAAACCGATTTTGAAGCTCCACGCGTATGGAAAGATGAGTCGTCTTCTACCATGTCAGACGAGGTATTGTCCGTAAGGGAGTCCCTTTTCGACTTAAGGTCCAAGATAAATTGGATATTCCTACTTTCATTGTCTATAATAGCGAATGCATGCAACAATTCGTTGATGAGTACGAGAAGGAACTTCCAAGCAAACGAGTTGGCAGACGTAAAAAGAGGAGATCCAGATGTCAGACCAATGTAAATAACGACGGGGACGTACCTACTTTCATGGATTGGTTATACACCCGTATGCAACGGGCGGTTAGTGATCATGAGCCAATCTCAATGGAACAAAGAGAGTTTATGATCGGGTGTGAAAGATGTTGAAAATACAAGTGAATAGGGTGTGTGCGGGAACAAGCCCTTGGTTAGAGGGTGTAAAAGAGAATGAGTAAATGTGAACGAACCTGTGAAAAGGTGAGAAGAATCTACTGGGAGAGAATAAAGGGTAGCATGAGAAGATTTAGAAAGTGTGGAGATATTCTGGGAAAAGTGAAGAGGTGGAGAGAATCAGGGAAAAGAGGTGGAGAGAATCAGGGAAAAGAGGTGGAGTGAATCAAGGAGAAATCAGTGGGATTAGATGCTTGATGTAAACTCTATAAATTGAGGCATTTCCCTAATGAGAATTTGCTGGTTTTTGAGTATCCATGCCTACATTAATCTATTTATTAATTATCCACTAATTATGTCTTAATTATTTGCTAATCACTTTGTTAATGATATTGATTCTAGTGTTTGATCCACCATAGCTCATCACAATACTCTAATTTTAACATGGTATCAGAGCCATGCCTAGAATCCATCATTTTGTGAGCTCATTATCTTGCTAATTATTTTGCTAATTAGGATTAGTAGAAAATTATAATTTTCCCTCTTTTTTCAACTCACCTCTGTACCCCCAGCCAGTGGAGGAGCTCCCTCTCCTTGCACACATAAAATTAGGTCAAACCCTTCTAGCACATGGTAGCCAACCCATTGCTCTTCAAGCTCATCCAAACAAAAGCACAAACCGCCAAGGAACGAGGGAGAAATCGCGAATTTACCAGGCGTCATTTTTCTGAAGGGGTTTTGAGATTTCTGCTTGCTCAGTTCAAATGCCTCTAATTCCTCTTAGCCCAAGGTGTTTTCAAGCATACTCTACAAGCTGGTGAAGACAGAATTCAATTTTATCATGTCTACAGTGAGATCCAAGCTCTTCATCAAATCTGCAGGTGACTTTGGTAAAACAGAGATTAAGCTTTCAATATTTGGTCAAATCTTGTGTTTATTGGCTTAATCCTCTACTAGACTCATTGCTATTGATGCCTTTGAAAGCGTTTGAGCTCATTTGAAGTCTAAGGCACTAGATCTGGACTCCCCGCATACTCAATTTTTTGCACACAAAACAGTGGATTAATTTGCTAATCAATGATTAATCAATGCTAATCACTGTATTTTGGTGCAATTGAGGGTTCAAATTAACCATTAGGTATCTGATATAGATCCCTATAACTTCAGATTACAATTCGGAGTTGGTTTGATACTCCAACCACTACTAGAGGTTTAGGGCATACCGACGTTAGAACACCGACGCAAATGTCGAATGTCGGTATGTACGTCCTAAACTTGGAGGCGAAAAGTCGGGCAGGTAATTTTCAAAAGTTCGTATGCCGACGCATATATCGACACGTATACGGACGCCTATACCGATGCCTATACCGACGCAGATAATACCGACGGATATACCGACGCAGATATCGACAGATATACCGACGCCCGTAACTTTTTTACAGCCGAGAACCTATTATTCTCTGTTTTGCACGGCGTCGAATATCCAGACAAGGTATGCATGCATCTCCCTCAAGCATTCGCCTTCTTCCATTCAACCCACTCTTTTTGTGTGTGTGTGTGTGTGCGCGCGCGTGTGTGGAGAGAATTAGTGAAGTGTGTGTGTGTGTGTGTGTGTGGAGAGAATTAGTGAAGTGTGTATGTAGATCTCCCTCCCTCTCTCTCTCTCCTTGGGCGTTTTGCCTCTCCCCATACAAGTTTATTAACAATCCAGATGCATCTGCTAGTTCATGTTGTAGATGAGGTTGCAGTTACTGGAATAGTCCATTCAAGATGGATGTTCTTTTTGGAGAGGTTTATGAAGACATTAAAGGGATTTGTTCGCCAAATGGCTCTCCCGGAGGGAAGTATGTTAGAAGGGTGGCTGATACAAGAGTCCCTTGTTTACATCACTGAATATTTAAGTTCATCAGATCTAGAGATACCTCGACTATGGTCTCAAGAGTCTAACAGGCGAGTCATTGGTGAGGAACCTCAAGGCCAAGCCATTAAGAGAAAGATGGATAACAATTTGCGAGAAAAAATCAACAAATTTTGCATCTTGAACTCGCATGTAATGGAGAAGTGGATTGAGACATATGAAGCTCTCAAGCGACAGTGAGTACAAAATCGTTTAAGTTTCAAAAGGAATCGCATTACAAGAAATCTCCCATATCCAGAAGGTCTGCAAGCTCTTCCGAACTTTCCCACAGGTAGATGGCTAGAAGCTACAATTTTAGAAGCCAAACGTGCTAGTTTACCTATAACAGAGGAGGCGGAGGAGCTTACAAAAGGATGCGATTGGCATGTAAGTGTTTAAGTTCTACATGTCTCTCTTTTTTTTCTCTACATGTCTCAGTTATTGTTTGTCCATCAACAATCTTTATGTGCTATTTGTAGTATCACAAATATGGGGCGTTTTGGTCACATGGATGTCATTTTGGAGTAGAACGAATAGACCAAAGAAGAGCAACCTTTGATTGTGGTGTCACAGCACAATTTGTTCAAGAAAGTCGAGCAAGTGCAAGTGATGATAACACAATTAGTGGAATGCTTGATTACTTTGGAACCATTCAAGACATATTAAAGGTTGGCTTTAGAAGTTTTGAGTTGTTTATCTTTGATGTGAAGTGGTTCAAGGTAATCACAAATGGGCCACATGGAACTGTACGTAGAGACAAGAGTGGCCTCATCCAAGTGGACTCCACAAAGGTATGGACCGATCAGCAAGATACTTTTGTGCGCCCAGAGCATTGTGAGCAGGTTGTCTTTAAAGCGGATCTAAAAGATCCACGCTGGCTATTTGTGGTTCAAGTCGCCCCCCCCGCAGTAAGCAAATTTGTGAAGAATTAGAGCTACAACAGGGTGATGTGGATTCACAAGGTGGTGGGGAGCAACAAGAACAAGCCGATATCAACAATGAAGAGGAGCAAGTAAATGAAGAGGAGCAACTAGAGCAAGATCCAAATGAAGAGGTGCAAATCAATGAAGCTGGAAAACCAATGAAGAGGTGCAAACCAATGAAGCTGGAAAACCTGTTAAGGAAGAAGACATAGATGATGAGGACATCCTTCATCAAGGCGCTTTTAATGATGAGGATGCTGAAATGTACATAGAAATAGATCTCTTTGGGGCTATTGATCTTAATGAGGATGATAGAATAGATAATGATTTTTAAAATGATGTATCTTAATGATTATGCAAATAGTTATGACATATTTGTAATGATTTTATGACATTGAAGGTGCAAAGTGATATGGTTTACCATTGTTGTTTAGGGAAGTTAATGTTTGTCATATGGTCCTTTCATTGTTTACCATTGTTAATGTTTACCGTCATAATCACTAGTGCAAGTGCAAAGTGATATGGTTTACCATTGTTGTTTATCATTGTTAATGTTTGTCATATGGTTCTTTCATTGTTTACCATGTAATTTTCATTTCGCACAAGTTTGTCATATGGTTTTTTGTCCAACAGGCCATGGGTGATGACTCACCGCCGCTCAACTACAGTCCTGATTTCTCATTTAACCCTACACCTTAGGGCATGAGTCCCGAGCACTATACAGTTTCACAACTCTATTATGACTTTATGGGATCAGCAAGATAAGGAGAAGAAAAATTACATAAATACAAAGATAAAGCAAGAGTTTCAGCCATCTGACCCTATGAATGTCGTCTCTAATGAGTGGATATAATATACAACTCGCATTTTGATGGGGCATCGTAGGTCAGAGACGAGGGATGCATTTAGAGAGGGGAAAGAAAAACCTGTTTGGCTAGATGATAGGGAGTGGAAAGCCATAGCTCAGGAGCTCACAGAGACACCAGCGAGGTTTCAACAACAAAGAGAGGCGGCAAGGACGAGAGTCCAAACAGTAGGGGCTTCTCATCTTGGGAGTGGTGGTTACGAAACCATGCGCGATGAATTCGTAAGTATTTGTAGCAATTTTGTTTATCTAAATGTATGTATGTGGGCTAAATGTTGATTTCTAAAAGTTGTAATTGTTAATCGTTTATGTAGGAGTTGGCCATGAATCGCCCACCAAGTAGGCGAGAAGAGAAGTACACTCACAAATATGGCCTTGTGGCCTTATTTGAGATGCTTGAAGCAGAAGGAGAGACCATCAATTGGGAGGCATTACCATAATGTAAGTCCTTTAAACTATTGGTATATGATCAAAATATTCATGAGTAATGTTTATTTTCTTGTTTATCTGAAAAATAAAAAAACAAGCACGGTTGTCTTTTGTGCTCTATTTTGGACAGAATGGTGCTGTCTGTTTACTGCTATTGAGTCCTGTTGACTGCAGGCAGCCTGGCAACACCATTCTGTCCAAAAAAAATTACTGCTTTGTCGTCGGTATATTCGCCGGTATAAGTGCCGGTATACCCGCCGGTATATTCGCCGGTATACACCCGTCGGTATATTCGTCGGTATACATGCCGGTATAAGGGCTGGTATATCCACCGGTATGCACACCGGTATGCGCGTCGGTATGCACGTCGGTATGTGCGCCGGTATGCGCGCCGGTATGAGGGCCCGACGCAAATACCGACGTCGTGGTTCCGGCACAGATATTAGGGTTTATACCGATGACGAGACTTTTTTAGACCCCATTTAATAACGTCGGTATAAACGCCGATATTAGGCTATCATGTAGTAGTGAACCATCCCATACAAATTGGTTACCCTTGATTTAATGTAATTTCTGGGAAAATTATGCTGATAAAACTGTGATAATCATCATTTTGCATTTAACCCTTGGTTAATGCTTGTAAATCTCACTCAAAATCAAGATTATTCACAGCCAGAGTTGCATTTGGGAATGTGCATGAGAATGAATGCTATACACATTATGTATTAGGCACATTACATCAGTGTAAATATGGGATTCAGACACTGCCCTTGTCCAGAATAAGGCAAGAGGTAAGACCTCCCGCATAAATTTGGGTTTGCATTGCATAATGACACAAGATAAACATCAAAAACCCAAAGGAACTATCAACAAAACATTTAAATATGTTGCTCACATGGAGCAAGAAGACCTGACAGACAAGCTCATGGCCCCAGCCATGAAAGAAGAAGAATATCTCCTTCCAAGAGGAATATCCACACCAAGAAGATCTAAAGGAAGACATGGACACGAGAAGAGAAGCTGCCACAAGAAGAGAAGCTGCCACAAGAAGACTGAAAGAAGAGATGGACGCGTGGAGAGAAGCTGCCACGACAAGAAGACTGAAGACAAGAGAAGATGTGAGGCTCCAAAGAGTGAGGAGCCATGTGAAAATCTCTGAGAGAGAGAGAGAGAGAGAGAGACCCCACAACCCAATGTAACCTGTCCCAACAAAGTAAAACCACCTCTAAGAGCCACCGATGATGTAGGCCACGTGGTAGATAGATGTATGTGTGAGCACTTTAGTCAAGGTCGCGGGCACTTATAGTAGCCTTGGACACATAGAGAGAGATAGAGTGTCAAGGACTATGGAGTTTAGGGACTTGAGGCACTGGTCACACGGACTGTCAAGTAAGAGAGAAACTTGATATAGGGTCCAGGTGTGCTAAGATAACTTGAGGGGAGGTATAGGCACTAGTCGCGGACTATCAAGTAAGGGGAGGCAAACTTGGTATAGGGTCTAGGTGTACTAGGAGTATTCACTTGAGGGGAGGTGTTGAAAATACAAGTGAACAGGGTGTGTGCGGGAACAAGCCCTTGGTTAGAGGCTGTAAAAGAGAATGAGTAAATGTGAAAGAACCTGTGAAAAGGTGAGAAGAATCTACTGGGAGAGAATAAAGGGTAGCATGAGAAGATTTAGGAAGTGTGGAGATATTCTGGGAAGTGTGGAGATATTCTGGGAAGTGTGGAGATATTCTGGGAAAAGTGAAGAGGTGGAGAGAATCAGGGAAAGAGGTGGAGAGAATCAAGGAGAAATCAGTGGGATTAGATGCTTGACGTAAACTCTATAAATTGAGGCATTGCCCTAATGAGAATTTGCTGGTTTTTGAGTATTATCCAATAATTATTTACTAATCACTTTGTTAATGATGTTGATTCTAGTGTTTGATCCACCATAGCTCATCACAATGCTCTAATTTCAACAAAAGATAGGTAACTTGTTGGGTTTTGAAAACTCTGAACTAAACAAATAAATCTCATTTTTTTAAATAATTTATTTATTGGTCTAGGCTCGAATGTATACCAACATGTGGGCTTATGGACAACATCTTCGGATAAAATCTCTAACTCAAGATTCTTGCGTTGTTGCCTCTTTCAAGTCACGCGCAAGTTCAAGAGACACAAATCTTATCGATAGTGAACTTGGTTACGTGGGAACCATAGTCGGCATTTATGAAGTATCGTATCGTATCTTCAAGCAGGTAAATGACATCTCTCTTCATGCAACAATGACATGTAGATTTCTTGAAGCTATACATAATTCTAAAGTTTTGATTCGTGTATTTTGACAGGTGGTTTTGAAGGTGGATTGGTTTCGTGCTGAGTATAAAGGCAATAATGCCACAATGAAAAGAGAACCATCCGGATTTTGGTTCGTCGACTCCTCGAAGTTATTGCGTGCAACAAAAGAGCCTTACATTCTGCCAACTCATGTTGAACAAGCGTTCTTTTACAAGAATACAGATGCTCATCCATGGTGGCAAGTTGTGCATGTCCAACCTAGAGGTCGACACTTGTTTGATAGCGTTGACTCTGAGAAAGCGGATCAGGATGAATTGATTACGTCCTCGAATCTAGACACATCGACGTCAGAGAGGTGTAGAATTCTTCTTTTCGATCATGATGACATTGTAGATGATGAGAACGACAACGATCCAGACTCTGACACTACAAACACCGAAGAGGAAGAAACGATGGATGTCGAGCCTACTACGGAGGAAATGAACGTCAACACATATTTAATGATGGAGGAGTTCGAAGAAGTCAACAAGGATAATGAAGATGAAATTATATTGATGGTTAATCTCAGAGATGATGATGAGGACTATTAGTCTTACGTGTCAACTCACGGATCAACCTATGTTCCGTAAGATTTAATCTCAAAATAATTCATTGTGAAGTCATGATTTTTATTCTTTTGAAAACTTACTAACAAGGTGGGTGGTGGGGAGTCTCGTGGTGATAGCCTCATATGGCTAGTGTCGGGGTTTATTCCCCTCAGACTCGTTTTTCTTGCTCTAGCTGTGTACAGGGTAATGACGTAAATATAGCATTTCATTTTGTTTCATTTCTCTCTCTCTCTACTTACCATGCATTATCGCGTCGATGACTCATGAGTTTGCACATTTGCTTCAGCAACCACTTCCGACTCCATCCTATCCCAAACTCCGTCTCCAGTGTATTGATGACATATTTCTTGTCATCCTCAAGTTGATCGCTGCATTGCAAAATAAAGTCAGTTAGTAATTCAAATAAAAAACTGTACTTCATCTTCTTTATGTTAAATAATCTTCCATGGTATATGAACTCGCTGTAGATAAGACATGCAAAGGTCTCTCATCCGACGTCTGAAGGCGATGCTGGCTCCGACCTGAAGGATACCCCCGTCAGGCGTGATGTCGCATGTGACACCCAAAGTGCCAATGCACGTGCGCATCGGCACTGGTGGGGGCACGGTGGTGTGCTACTCTGCCACCGCCGCCGCCGCCCGCTGACGCCTACGTGCAATACAAACATACGATATATTGAGATGTGAGTTCTTAAAAAGTACTTGATATTTAATCCGTAATCGCCATAAAAGATATACCTACGGGACGAACGACCACTAGCCTGTGAATCAGGTGTCACCTGAGTACCAGGAGGTACATCAGGAGTAAGCCGTTGACTCTCGTGATGTGATGTACCTGGGATAGGAGTCCTAAGCAAACAAAGACATCAAAAGGATATATATATTAAGAATTCTATATGTAAAAAAAGGATGACATTACTATTTTATCAATCGAGAAGCTTACCGATGTGTTGTAGTGTGTGCATGAGAAGAAGTCTCCACTCCTGCATGTGGCTGTACCCTCTCCAGGTCATACGGGCATACTGAATCTCCCAAGAATCTCGATGGCACCATCTAAACCCGCATCATCCATCTCCACATAATCTGCCATGGCCTCTGATAGTGTATCTCCAGAAAGTCCAGTGCCTCATAGCAAAGTCTTGATGATCGTCAGCTTCACTTTACGTGTGTGGTCACTCATTGTATCTATATATTTAAAACAACTATATGTCAGACTAGAGATACATTGTTAGAGGAGAGCTCAATCTATCTAATCAGAAACATTGACTAAATAACTCCAAGCAAGATGCGTCCACATCTCGAAGTTTGCAAGAGTCATATTTGGACTGTTCAAAGAATGTCGAAGAGTCATATATAGGATCCCATAATTTGGCCCATAGCTTGGCCCATAGCAATGGCATCTATGTTCAAGAACATTATTTCTACTAGTAGCTACCCAAGTTTGCAACCCTCAAAACATTAAGAGACATTACTTAAGACCCAAGCATCAGAGCTTCTCCATGAATCATAACCTCTCTATCTTACTAACTCGCAATGTGGCCAGTAGTACCCTTTCTCTCTATCTCTCTATTACCAATTTTTCAGGAGAGACAGCCTGGTACTCCGATTATTGCACCTGAGGCATGGCATACTTATGCTAGAGAGCTATATGATGCACCAGGACAGCCCCCCACCCCCCCTCCACTGGGAGCCTCGGATCACATGGGATACATTGTGCCATTGGACAGATCCGGACCTCATCACACCAGCTATACGGATTGAGACATGGCGATATGTGCATCAGATCGTGGATGACCACATTTGTCAGCTATGCTACCAGGAGGTAGAGACAGAGGAACACTACATTTGCCGATGTACAGTCTATTATGAGATCCGAGGGAGATATCACTGCCTCTTCCGAGAGGGTTTTGGGCCGTTACGCAGGGTCATGGAGTTTGAGGATCAGAGATGCCTCGGATTGTTTCTACTTGAGCTCAGGAGACATAGAGAGACCCTCTTGGTAGACAGGAGGCCGAGCCATGATGTACCTAGACAGAGGACCCTGACAGATTTCTTCAGCACCAGCACCAGCACCAGCAACCCAGCCCACACACCTCCTGATACCTCCTTCCATTGGGCCATCAGAGCACCGACCACGCTCCCAGGGAGTCACCATTGATAGAGCAGTTATCTTAAATGTCGTGCTCGTCGGCCACACCCACCAGTATCCCGACCACGGCATCCTCACCATCGCTAGATCATAGCCATTATTGCTCGGCATCAGAGGCGCCTACCTCGCTTCTACGACCTCTCCATTCTAGACAGCCCCATGGCGGAGATACTTGATCTAAGGAGATACTTGATCTAAGGAGAGGGCAACACTTCAATTGATCAGCATACATGGATCTACCTGATATACATTTTCTAATATTTTCTAGTATTTTCTACTCAGTATCATCTCGGAGTCTTGCAGTTCTATTCTTATAACCGTAGGACAATCAGTTTGTTGTACTTTTTAGTCTTGTTCTCTTTGATGAGACACCAACTTCAGATGTACTCTCAGTTTTGGTCTCATAGGCCATTATGGCCTCTTAGAGACGTTAATATATCATTTCATTTCTATGCCTTGTCAACCCATGATCTTCCTCTCTCCACCTATGCTCTAGAATGGTGATGGTTAGCTAGCAGTGTTTGGAGTTCCTTCCTCTCTCCCTCTCACACTATCACCCTTTGCCACTGTAGTGATTGTAGTAGTGCAACTTGTCGATCGCCCATGGGTGACAAAAGTTAATTAGAGGCCATACAAGTTCCTCCTCCTTCCTCGGTCTGTAGTATAAAAACACACACATACTCCTCCTCTTTCCCCATCGTACATGCGTGGCGACTGTTCGTGCAGGGGCTGATGGCATTTGGTCATCCCTTTTTTTTATCAAAGGTCCAAGAATTTTTCTTAAAAAAATTTAATGAGCTTGGACCTTTGTCACGTGCATCCCGCACTTGGATGCCACGTAGACATTTCTATACAGAAGGTGCAGGACCTGGGATGGTGAACTGGCCCCATGTGAGCCCACTGGGACGAGTCAGCCAAGGATCCATCTCAGTCATCCAAGGTCAGGTGTGCATTGTCCTGCACATGAGTCCAAGGTCAGATGTGCATTGTCCTGCACATGAAACAGTGCCAGTCCACGCTGTGAGTCTCCCTCTAGAATGATGTCAGTGGTTTTGTGTATCTGGTATGGTACCGGATGCCAGATCACTGAGTAGACTATGTTTAGGACAAGGGGCTAGTCCATAGGGCTACCTCGGAGCTTAGTATGGGCATGGGAATGGTGTGAAACCATCCCCATGTGGGCGGCTGCCTGCTTTTATGCTGGCCGACTGCCCCTGAAGGGTAGTATAAATAGGAGAGGTCCATAATCCCATAATTCATCTCATTTTTCACCAAGTGCTCAAGCAAACCAAGGGGCCAAGATAGCCAAGGGCTTGTTAATGCAAAGGGGTGAAGGATTCAGGTCAAGGGGAGGATTTTCCAGCCAAGAAAGGTCAAGTTTTCTGTATTTGTTTTCAGATTTACATCATTCTAATAAGCAAATACACCATCCGTAGTGGGGGCCCTATAGAGGGTAATTGGGACCCAATACTGTGTCCTCTCCATCTCCCCCTTCTCTCTCTATTTTTTGCACATCTTCTTTCAGTTTGTGCGTTAATTTTCGGCGCAAAAAGAGTGTTGATTTCTGAGTTTTGAAGTACTGATCTTTCTCCGAAGCTTCTGCATAATATAGTGGTATCAGAGCCTACTTCAAGGACAAAGATTCAGCAAAGAAAACCAGAAAATTTTTCTCGCTCGTGTGGTTGGTTTTTAGACACCGGTGGACTACCCCTTTCGGGAGTGACTCCTGTCCCTCGAAGGATGGTTGGGTTTTAGCCTCCGGAAGCCTCCGGAAGTCTCCCACACAGATAGTGGATGGTCAATTGCATTTTCCCGTTATGGTGAGCTTCGGCAAACGAGAGAGAACCAAAACCATGGGACCAGAGTGCACTAGCAGGCAGCCCAGCTAGGGCACCCGCCGGCTTGAGTGTCACAGACATGTTCCAGCAGATGATGTGAGCACTCACAAACCAGACAGTCAAGTTGGATGAGCAGAAGGCGCGGATCTTGGCTTTGGAGGAGCATACCCGCCCTCCAGCGTCATGTTTTCCATCTCCTCCTCCCTCTCCTTCCGTATCCCAGATACCAGATCCTCGTCACAGCAGGGACCCTCTCGCAGGGTCACAGACAGTTGCAGCCAAGCTCCTTGCTTGAGTTGCAGATGCGCATGGAGATTCGACAACCAGAAGACGACGCCATGCGACACGTGGAACACGAGCATTACCTCAGAGCTTTGGATGCCAGATTGACACCGGCGGCGCCCTCGAATCATTTTCTCGAGAAAATGAATTTCAGTAAGTATAATGGTAAACTCAATCTCACAACTCTTTATTCATGGTTACATCAATTTGAAGCTTACTTTGCCGCAGTTAGGAAAATAGATACTGACAAAGTGATCTTAGCTAGTTGGTACTTGGAAGGTGAGGCCATTCCATGGTGGACTTAGTGGGCTCATGCCCACACCAGAGCAGGTATGGCAGCTTATGTGTGGGATGAGTTTGTCCGCGACCTTAAGCAGCGGTTTCTACCGCCCCACTACCTTGAGCGACTCGAAGATGAGTTCAGGGGAGCGCGTCAGAACGCGCAACTAGTCCTTCACTTTGCCAATAAAATTTTGACCTTGTGTCTGCAATTAGGCTTATCTCATACACAAAAGGACATACTTCTCGGGATTGTCCGAAGAAGCCTCCAAAGGCCACCGCCGCCTCCACAGCTTCCGTGGTGGTGAGCTCAGCTCCCACACAGACCCCAGCGGCTACCCCTAGTTCTTCAACCCCCGGTGCTTCAGTTGGAGCAATTATTAGCCGGGAGCTCGAAGATAAACGAATTGCTCAAGTCCTTTGGCTACATAGGTGGCCAGAGAGTCGTTGTCTTGTTTGACAGCGTCAGCACGGAGGATGTGGTCACGGAACAGGCCGCTAGGCGTGCTCGTTTCGAGCTGACTCCTCCGATGGACAAACAGGTTGAGGGTTTTAGCATAGGTATGACAACGAGCGTCAAGTATGAAGCTCTAGGTGCTAAGTTAGTGATTCACGGCATAGAGTTTGTGCGTGACTTTATGGTTGCCCCTCTTGTAGGAGCAGACATAATTTTGGGTATCCAGTGGTTTCACAAGTTTCTTCCTGTTGTCAAGTGGGACAAGCACACGTTCCAGATCAATCAAAATGTGTCAAACATCCTGGTGACCATGAAGTGTGAGCCAGGTATAACAAACTTTCCGCTCATAAGCCACTTGTTTGCAGGCTAAGCGAGCAGTCAGGAAAGACGCACAGTGTGCGATGATTTACATCCAGACAGCCCAGACGGTGGCTAGTGCTTCCGAGAAGTACTCGGTTCTCCATGAAAAGTTCCAGAAGATTTTTCTTCGGGACAGTCTCCCTCCCTAGCTCCCCCCGTCGGAGGATCATAGGATTGACCTCCTCCCAGGCTCGGAACCCCCGAGCAAGTTTCCGTATCACCTTTCTAAGGCAATGGAATCCGAGTTGGTGGACCGCCAACTCCAAGAATTGTTGCAAGTTGGCTTCATCCGCCCCAGCGTGTCGCCATTTGCAGCACTGATCTTGTTTGTCAAGAAGAAAGATGGGTCTTCTCGATTGTGTGTCGAATATCATGCACTCAACAAGCTGACTATCAAGAGCAGATTCCCGATGCCTCGAATTGACTATATTCTCGAGAGGCTAAATGGAGCTAAGGTGTTCTCCAAACTGGATTTAAAGAGTGGGTACCACCAAGTACGGATTGTAGAGGGGGACATCCCCAAGACAGCCTTCCATACAGAACGGGCCCACTATGAATTTGTGGTCATGCCATTTGGTTTGACGAACGCCCCAGCTACATTTAACCGCATGATGATGCGTATTTTTCGAGAGTTGATTGGAGAGTGTGTTCATATTTCTGGACGACATACTCATATTTTCAGCTACAGTTGAGCAGCATGACATTGATGTGGAGAAAGTCCTTAAGTTGCTGGAAAGCAACGAGCTCTATGTCAATGAAAAGAAGTTAGAATTTTATCTGTTCCCCCAGGTACATTACTTGGGATATATAATTAGTGCTGAAGGCATTCGACTTGATCCGGCTAAGTTGGCCGAGATTGTTAACTGGGAAGTACCACAGACAGCTTATGACATTAGATCATTTGTGGGTATATGCTAGGCATATTCCACCCACATTGACAAGTTTTCTGATCTCTTGGGCAGACCTCACCGATCTGCTAAAGGGAGTGAAAACAAGAAGGCAAAAGATTCGAATGACTCCACGAGCGTTGGAGGCATTCCAGAACCTCAAGGTGGCTTTGTCATCAGAAGCGCCTTGTTTAGTCCTTGCCTCGTGGGACGAACCATTTCAAGTGATCACACCGATGCGAGTAACATCGCAATTGGAGGTGTATTGCAACAGAATGGTCATCCCCAGTAGCTTACATGTCTCGTAAGTTACTGCCCGCCGGAGAAGAACTACTCAGTCTATGATCGTGAACTCCTAGCAATTATACAGGCCTTGAAACGTTGGAAACATTTCCTGTATGGTCGTGACTTCAAGGTTCGCACTGACCATCAGCAGGTGCATTGCGCTGGATTCAGACGATGCCAAGTGCACAGTGGAGTGATCGACAACATTGCTAGAGTCAGATATTCCAGCAGTTATGTGGTATGATTGAGTACCTTCCAGGAAAGGCCAATCCAGTGGCTGATGCTTTGAGCAAGAAGGGACAAGTATCTACGATTCAGACCACTAGACTTGACCTTGTTGGTACAGGACTAGAAGACATGAGAAGCACACGTACGCGGATTCTGAGGAATTCGGTACTCAGTGGGAACAGGCATTGGATGCCACCACAGGACCATGCCATTTTCTGATACGCGATGATTGGCTTTTCTACAAAGACCGACTATGTGTCATGAAGTCATTTCGGGCAGCTCTTCTCCATGATGCCCATGACGCCATTACAGGTGGTCATAGGGGCATGAATTCGACTCTGGAGAAACTAGAACGGTAATACTATTGGCCAAAGATGAGGCGTGATATGTTTACATATGTACAATGCTGTGACATTTGTCAAAAGGTGAAAGCTCCTCGTGGAAAGAAGATAGGGTTGTTATAGCCTTTGCCATTTCCTGAGGGTCCTTTCCAGGACATTTCGATGGACTTTGTCACAAATCTGCCTCCCAGTCCGAGTAAGCGTAATATGCAGTGCTTAACTATTGTTGATAGGTTTAGCAAATTTGTTATGCTTATTCCGTGCAGGGCCAATGTGACCGCCGAGGATGTTGCCCAGCTATTTATTCGGCATTGGTACTCGATTGGCGAGATTCCTAGGACCATAGTGTCAGACCGAGATGCCAAGTTTACCAGTCATTTTTGGAGGGCATTGTTTGATAATTTTGGTACTAAGTTGAATTTTTCTAGTGCATTCCACCCATAGACAGATGGCCAGACAGAAATATACAACCAATTGGCCTTTGATGTGCTGAAGTGTTATGTCCATGATCAGCAAGGTAAGTGGGAATCATTTTTTCCTTTAGTTCAAGCTGTTTTGAATGACTCTTTTTCTTCAGCTATTGGCAGGACTCCATATGAGGCAGCGTTTGGAAGACCTTTCCAGTCGTTGTTAACAGGACTTTGTCTCAGTACCCGAGGCGAACAGAGTGACGGAGTCCTACCAGGAGATTTTAGAGTCAGTAAAGGACAGATTGGCTAAAGCACAAGAGGCCTATACTCGACAGGCCAATAAAGACCGAAGGGATATGAAGTTTTTGGAAGGAGATTGGGTGTATCTTCGGATTATAAAGCAACGATTGAAGCAGGTGGGCAAGAGATGCCCAAAGTTGTCTTTCAGGAGCTTCGGACCTTTCCCCATCATCCGGAAAAAGATTAATGAGGTGTCTATGCAGTTAAAGCTACCTCCAAGTTGGACTATGCACGATGTATTTCATGTTAGTTGGTTAAAGCCATATGCAGGTCCACCCCCTTCAGAGGTCAAAGATGAAGCGAAACCAGACATTGTGGATGAAGCAGAAGTAATGGTTCCAGGACAGATCCTTCTGCACCGTTTCAAGCATGGCTCAAGCCAAAGATTACGACCGTTCCTCACAAAGTTTCAGGACCGAGGAACTCATGAAGCGGTATGGCTCGACAAAGAGTTCTTTGAAGATTATCCGGTATTATTGACAAATTATTTGGAGGCTATGCAGCTTCCGTCAAGTTAAGCAGAAGGGGATGTCACGTGCATCCCGCACTTGGATGCCACGTAGACATTTCTGTACAGAAGGTGCAGGACTTGGGATGGTGAACTGGTCCCATGTGAGCCCAGTCCGGGAACGAGTCAGCCCAGGGATCCATCTCAGTCGTCCGAGGTCAGGTGTGCATTGTCCTCCTGCACATGAGTCCAAGGTCAGATGTGCACTCTCCTGCACATGAAACAGTGCCAGTCCGCGCTGTGAGTCTCCCTCTAGAATGATGTCAGTGGTTCTGTGTATCTGGTATGGTACTGGATGCCAGATCACTGAGTAGACTATGTTTAGGACAAGGGGCCAGTCCATAGGGCTACCCTGGAGCTTAGTATGGGCATGGGAATGGTGTGAAACCATCCCCATGTGGGCCAGTAAGGCCCAGGTTGGACCCACCAGCCATGCAAGGGCTGTGGGACAGCCCTAAGGCAAGAATAAGGCCATTTTTAGGAGAGGTTACAGCCTTCATGGGGCTGTAGGGCAAGTATGGGGCAGCCCATACAGGCTGCCCAGCTCATGGATTGTGGGCAAAGGCTATGCCCAGCCTTCTAGAAGCAAGCACCTGCCTCCCCAGCAGCTTGCTAGGAAATTTATGCAGCATTTATTGGTATTTATTTGAGCATTTAATGCTAAAAATACTCAGTCATGGGAATATGCTACTAGCCGCCTGCTTTTATGATGCTGGCCGACTGCCCCTGAAGGGTAGTATAAATAGGAGAGGTCCACAATCCCATAATTCATCTCATTTTTCACCAAGTGCTTAAGCAAACCAAGGGGCCAAGATCGCCAAGGGCTTGCTAACCCAAAGGGGTGAAGGATTCACGTCAAGGGCAGGATTTTCCACCCAAGAAAGGTCAAGTTTTCTGTATTTGTTTTTAGATTTACATCATTCTAATAAAGCAAATACACCGTCCGTGTGGTGGGGGCCCTATAGAGGGTAATTGGGACCCAATACTGTGTCCTCTCCATCTCCCCCTTCTCTCTCTATTTTCTGCACGTATTCTTTCAGTTTGTGCGTTAATTTCTGGCGTGCGAAAAGAGTGTTGATTTCTAAGTTTTGAAGTACCGATCTTTCTCTGAAGCTTTCGCATACTACAACCTTGGTCCCACACAAAGCTATAATAAGGGTTATACCAACCATCCTCCAAGCACTATGATGCAAGCCTTCCCAAGTTTACCTCTGTATACCTAGCTACTCCCTTCTCAAGTGTGCGTCCCCCTACAGTTAGCAACAATATTCTTAAATGTGACATTAAACATGTATGCCTAAAAAACTATATTCGTGCAAATGTCCATCAACATTAGTGGTGGGATCTTAGTAGCTCTTTCCAAGATATTCTCCACCATAATGAGCCTTGTGGAGGCATAAATTTTTGACAGCTTAACCTACCACTCCTACCATTTGTATTTCTTTATCATCGAGTGGATGTTGGAATCTTCATCACGAGCTTCTTTAATAGCCATATAGATCCAATAGCTCTAAGTTAGTCACAAAGGCATAAATGTGACTAGTACACCCTTTCCCAAAGACACTAGAATTCCTATCTTTCCAAATATGGCAGAGAAGACTACTCCCAATGTTATTCCATAGAATAGGATCCATATGCGTACATTCACCAAGAAGTATCTCTTTCCATGAGAAGGGGATAGTAATCATGCAAGATGTTAAGAAATTTCTTATTGCTTTCACAATTCATGGATAGATGCATTAAATATTCTACACCTTTGCCACACCTGGAGCAAATGCCATTATAAACCCCCACTCTTGTAGCTCTCTAGCCAGACCAAACTACTTTGTGCAGAATAAGCCCGAGAAAACAAGCATGTTTGGAGCAGCTACTAGAAAAGACCCAAATAGATTTGAATCTATAGGTCCATTGATAGGCATTCAAATTGATGCCCCATCTAGCATTCAAATTAGCTATAAGAACAGAGTTATCACCTAGAAAGTTGATTATAGCACCTGATATCCAAGAGAGATTCCTTTTAATACCTCTTACCATTCCCTATGAGAGGGGCCAAATACCTATATCAGAAATTTGTCTGATCCTTTCCCTTAGAAGTGCCCTGCAACAAAAAGTAGTAGACAAGTGTTCCAATAGAAGTGAAGAGCATTCCCACTTATCTTTGTTCCACAAATCTCTCCAAGATTTGATACCAACTTTGTATAGCTTGTGAGCTCTATTAAAGTCCTATTTATCTATGCTAGGAAGGAGGGAACCAAACCAGCCAAAGTCCTCTAGAATGAGTCTAGACTAAGAATGGTGGGTGTCTTTTACCTGAAGGTAGGGTTTCC
The DNA here is from genome assembly GCF_041138505.1 of Cibotium barometz. Lineage (NCBI taxonomy): Eukaryota > Viridiplantae > Streptophyta > Polypodiopsida > Cyatheales > Cibotiaceae > Cibotium > Cibotium barometz. The sequence goes on along the minus strand of NC_141052.1, from coordinate 56,467,500 downwards.
AAGCAGCAACCCACATGTTCCTAATCAGAGTTGAACCTTTAGGAATGAATTCCTTCCTAGACATAAAGATTTGCAGAGGAGAGAACCTTGTCCAGCACTTCTTTTACTTAAGCTCAAATATGTGACAGTCTATTTTGATCAATAGGGCTCTATTTTGATCAAGAGGGAAGTGATCAGAAATGAGAATAGACTTGTCAAGAGAGCAATCAAAAACAAAAGACAAATTAGACAGAGAGAAATTTACATAAACCTTGTCAAGTCTAGCTGCCTTGTAGTAGCTCCCCTCCTATTTGTTAGTTCAAGAGACCCTCTGTCCGCGCGCAACTTGAATAAACAAATCTCTCTCCCGCGGCTGGCTGGGGATATAAAATTTTTAGCCGTCTCTTAAGTGACACAAATCAGTATGCAAACATCGCTAAAATAGTCGTTTTAGACATTCGCTTAAACGACGGCTCTCAAAATGTCGTATAAGCGATGATTTTTTTTTAAATTTTAAACGTCGCTTAAGCGACAATACGTCGCTTAAACGACGCATTCGTCATCGTATAAGCGACGCTAGATAATTTAAACCCCCTCGCTAGACCCCCCAATGGCTTGTAGTGAAAAAAATGAGCATATATGTCACCCGTAAATTGAATTCACACATGGTTTAGCCACACACGGACATATCCCCTCCGAGTCGCGATGCCCCCTTGCATGACATTGACTTGTAGACTGTAGTTCATAAAAGATTATCCCCTACTCATCCCCTAGTCTATGAATGTATTGTAGCTCTCTCTCTTTCTCTCTCTCTAGCAATATTAAGATAACTAAACACATCAAATCTTTTACTAATAATAAGTATTTACACTTTACAAGGATGATTAATAAGTATTTACGCTTTACAAGGATGATCAAAAATTGTGCAGGCAGCTTGCTCTACGTGACTTGTCTACAAATGGCAAGAACTCCCCAAACTCACCGATACGCGAGGTTACAGGTAAGCACCTCAGTGATTGGGGCTATACAAATGGTAGTATATTGAGAGTTTACATGTGGAATACGTGATGTGATCACCATGTAACGATGGGGTGGAACAATTCTTCTCAGAGATCACCATGTAATGATGGGGTGCAGCTATTGTTGTCAGAAGTAGTACATGAAATTTTTGACCTTTTGATGGATGTCAGGGAGAGTAGGGACTACAGATTTGCTGTAGTTTAGCTTCGGGCGCATCGCTGCCTGCAAGTGGTAGCGAGCTCTTAAAGCGGCGTGGTGTGCGTAGTAGGCGGGGGGCACAATGGAGACGGAACGAGTGCATCTGGCATAGGTGTAGCAGAGGTGGTAGATGAGGCTTTGGAGGTCATCCGATTGGAAGCCGATCTCATCCCATAGGACGTGGTAGTGGGCAGGTTTGCTGGTTCCCCTCTCTCCGGCATGGCTGCAGAGGTAGAAATTTAGCTTATCTGTGGGGTGGGTGATGGTGGTGTCAACGACGGTGCCTGGCAAGACGTTGTTCATGTGGTGAGGTCGATCTGTATGTTGATGAGGATGAGATGCATTGTGAGGGTTTTGCTGGCTTTGGGGAAGATGATGGTCACGCTGGCTATGGTGCTGGTGATCAATATCGTGATGTGTTGGAAAGAGCCTTGTGTTATGCCTCTTCTGCACAATTACGAGTGTGATTTTGGGGTTGTAGCCCTCTCCTCCCACCTCGCGTAAGGCTTCTTTCAGCATCTTCAGCTCTGTTGCAAGCACACAGGAGAATTGACCCTCGCCCACTCCATCTCTGAAGAAGAGAACCCTCTCGGGGACCTGCTTGGATTTCTCACAGAAGCTTTGCCAGAGCTCTTTCACCATCTCTGCGAGGTCTTTAATTATTTCTGACCTGCACTCCTGGGCTCTCCTGCGAGCAACATATCTAGTCGGGGACGGCCAATCGGAGCTTGCCACGACGGCGGCTATGGAAGGTGATTTGTCATCTTTGGAGGGAGGGTGAGAGACGTCAGCTCCAAAGATGATGGTTGGCTTGTCAAGCACGCTACATAGCTGAGGTATATCACGAGCGAGCGCCACATTGCGACCTCCGAGCTTAGCGTTGATCTTGAGGGCGAGGTTTCCGAGAAGCTGATTGTTGGCGTTCTTCACATTCGCCGACAGACAGCACTGGGTGACGACTCCGAGGTCGACGTCGCAGTATCTCTTGATGGCGCCATAGCTGTTGTGCTTTTCTCGCATGACGCATATAAGGAGCTGGAGGGGCTGCTTGCTTTCGTCCTTGATGCTGCGGAGGACCTGCTGAAGCTTGGTGGCGACGAGATAGTCATGGGAGCGGGAGACGGGCTCCACCGCAAAGCTCTCGCTCATCCACACACCCATCTCCAGGCACCTTTCCCTCAGCTTGCATGCGAAGGTCCTCATCTCCTGCAGGCTGGTGTGCGAGTCGAAGCTCACCATGGCCCACTCGCTGACGCTGCATCCCTCCACCACCTGTGCACCCACCTCCGTCATGCTCCACTTGCCGGCATCGTAGTTGGGTGTTATCTCCCTCACCACCCCCGCCCCCCCGTATCTGAGAGTCGGAGGTGGAAGCTGGCGGGCTTCCACCACCGTCGGTTCGGTGCTCACGCCAATTCCAAACTCTCTAAGAAATTCTCCCCTGCATTAGAATAAAGACCAACAACATTTTTTTCACAGTAAACTCAGTATTTTTTCTCTTTAAAATTGAGAAATCCCATTGAAATTTGGCCTTCTCTTTTTAACATAAATTTTTGGTTATAAACCCGATGATGTGTTCAATTACAAAGACTACCTTTAAAAATTATCTTTATTCTACTCAGTTAAAAAAAAAAGGTTTTGTTTGGTTACTGTTTCAAACTTCAAACCTGCAAAAGCTCGTGAAAGTATAAGGGATTTAGTGAAAGAATAAGGGATTTTTGAATTAAAAAGTGAAAATGTGTGTGTTTATTTAGTTAAAAAATAGTTCAGGTGACATTCAGGGCTTTTTGTCCACTGTACGTGGAAACTAAATAATTAAAAAAACTCATATATATATATATATATAACCTTAAATAAAATCCTTTTAATTGAACTCACATGTTATCTACAATTTCACTTAAAGAATAATTATGGATAACTTACTTAGCTGGACCGTGCTCATGATCCATGATTATCTTAATGATCTCTTGCCTTTTGCGAGGCTCCATGTTAGTCAATTCCCTCAGACTATGTTTGTCACGAACGCTCAAATTCCCTCGGAACTTTTGGCCCTCTGAAATCCTACATACCTCCATGGGTAGATAAGTGGTCCTGCTAGCTCTCATCTGCAAGCAAGGCAGCTTCTTGTAGCAAACTGAGAAGTTGTAAGTCTCTTTGAAGTACTGCACTATAGTCTTCTCCTCAGCAGCTTTCATGTTCCCTTCACCTGCCCCATGATAGCTAAACACCAAGTCTTCAGTTCGGCCCTGAGATAAACCAACAATTTTGTATCTCCTCTCTGACTTATGGTGAATCACCTCCACTTTCAGCTTATCAAGAGCCTTCCTAGCACACTCCCATATCCTAGGAGACATTTCCTTATCGGGATTGAAACCCCGGACTTCCTCCTTTAGGAAGTCTATAACAGGAATGCTCTTGCAGAAGGGCATGGCGGAGAGGTCTACAATGCAATGGATCCCAATTTGGGTAGGACGGAGGCTTTGTGAGAATCCGCTCCAAGCAGTGAAGGTGCTGCTGCTCATGCATGCCTCATGGAAGCCTTTGGAGAAGAAGTACTTACCTAATGTGGTAAGGTGACGGGAAGGGTTTTCTCTAAAGACAATAGAGAGAGCTTGAAGGGTATCCTGAGGTATAGGGGTAGCGCTTGTGCAAGCTTGAAGATAATCCAAGAGTGCTTCATAGGGGCGAGATGCCACTTCTTGAATCTCTAGCTGAAAGTCTTTGGAATACTTATTGTTTTCTGCAGAGAGATGAACTGTAAATTTGAAGGATGTGAAGGGCAGAGACCCTGCCGTGTAGAGGGCGTGACCTCCGTCATACACCGGCAACCTTCCTTCAAGTTCTGCCCTGAACTGCTCTACAAACTCTCTCTCTATCACCAGCGCCATTGCTTTCGAAATGGGTTCACCATCTGGTAGAGCAGGTGTCATCACCAGCTTGTACTGAAAGATCATTTTAGAATTGGTTAAGTCGACCAGGAACTGGTTGGTTGCAACCATGATCTTCTTTCCCAGGGTGCCCATTTTAGGCCGCCCAATATGAACAGAATTAGAATGATCTTTGCTCTGGCTGGGTTTAGCGGTGTCAGCTTTAGCTTTTGTAATGGCGGCCCTAAGGATGGAAGAGGGGCCCTTTTTTATGCAGCTTTTGATCAGCTGGGGCTTCTTGACGGCAGGTCCAGCTGGTTGGCGGACATAATGCGCCACGCTGGGACCAATAGTATTGTAGCTGATGCTGTTCATGGCGTTTGTAGGAAGAGGCAGAAGTCCATCTCCTGCATATTCACAGAACGCCTTGGTAGAGAATCAGTAACACGCATTAGCCTCATCAATTATATTGCAATGCAGCAATGGAGATAAGCCGTGAGGTACTATATTACGCTCGTTACCTCTGCCTGATCTGGCTCCTAGATCCGGAGCGATAGCTTCAGTACTTGTGTGTGGACGTCGCTGCAGCACCGACAAATGATCAATGCCGGAGGAGCGGTGGTGGCGGTTGCCGGCGGCGGCTCCATGTGCCCAGATGGGCACAACTGGGGCGGAAGGCGAGAGGGGGGCAGGCACTAAGAAGCCTGCTCGGTCAGGAGGGCGGTTATATGCGGAGAAGCTGCCAGAGGGGGCACGCTGCCGTGCGTCATCGTCGCCGCGTCGGGCCTCCATAGGTTCCGGCTGCAATCCTGCTTACTGGGGAAGGCTAGGGCTCTCACAGCTTATGCGGGCTTATGGCTGTCTCGGCATCATCGCCCGTCCCTCGGCCCCTTCCGCCGTACACGCTACTGGGCATTCTCCACCTTGGGAGATGTCGCTCATGTTTCGGTCACACTCCCATTTGTAAGATTTTCATTGGCCAATTGCTTCACGGCCGGCTCCAAGGATTCCGGAAGTGATTGCCATAGGCCTAACCCCTCTTGGATTCACCCTCTGTGAATCGTGGCCCTTTAAAGGCCGTGTAGGTGTGATATGTAATTAAAAAAGCTGTTATAAGCCTGCCCATCTAATATTTTGTTTAGTAAACTAGCATCTAGTAGAAGGCACGAAGTTATTGGTCATGGGCCTCCCATGTGATATATATACATTTTTTAAAAATTTAATCTTTCAAAACAGGCTCTAAGTTCCATGCTCATGTTCTTTTTTTTTTGGGACCAATATAAATATGTATTAATATACCAAAAAAACCAGTTACATCTCAAATAACAAGTTTACCTTCAACCCCGTTCAGCATATTTTACAGATCACATCCCATCTCTCATCTTCAAATACAAAAGATGGACAAAGCAGGGAGTTGTTTTTGAAGATCAGTCACCTAAAGGTTGTACTACTGAGGTTTTGAGGGAAGCATGCATTCAGCTAGGGTTTCAGATTTCATGGGAAAATCCATGCTGGTGTTCTATGAGTGTGGGCATTGCTTTGTGTATCCATCTATTGGTTCTTTCTAGGAACCAGAAGAATTGGAAACGCTTTATTGGTCGCTAAGATTCTCTTTACACAACGATGTAACATCAAGATCTCTAAAAGGATTGATTGGGAAGAAGGTTTTGCACGAAGATACGAAGTTTGCAGATCCATATATCCGGAAAGAGTAACCTTGCTACCTGTATGGAACTATGCGAGAAGCAGTTTCATTCCGAGAATCAAAAGGGATTTCCTTATTGGGAGATGTAGCAGTAGTTATTCCAACGTCTTAGAAAATTGTGTATTAATCTCTTCCCAACGGCATCCTTATCGCTTGAAAACATTCAACTTTACCTAGAGAAAAATCAAATATGTCTATACATGAGAAAAACCAATTGTGTGTAACTTTTGAGAGATGAAAGAATGGTCACGAAGTAATATCCCTTATATAATATAATATATATTTCCCAAAAAAATCGTATATATGTGACACAGAGAAACTACCTTGATATTGGAATCTCACTTGCCAACTTTAGTGCAAGGCAAAGAAGGCATCCATAAAAGAGAGGAAAGGTATTTGCCCTTCAAACATTGTTGTACAAACTTGCTCATCATTTTGCCTATATTCAATGACTTGTGGGTTGATTGTGATAACATCAACACATACACAACATTTAGATAATAATTGATGCAAAAGAGAAAGACTAGGCTTGAGATATTAAATGATGAGATTGTGATTGGGACCAAATTTGACCTAGAGAATTCTTATAGCTCAACGTAAAGCACAACTTAAAAAGCAAGCCACAAAAAGACTAGTTGCTGGGGTTCATAAATTTACTGATTCCTAGAATCATTTACCTATATAAATACACCTTAAATGGTTTGTTATACCATCCAAAGTAACTTTTAAATTATTTATTTATTGCACCAATATGATATATCTCTTCTAAAATCTTACAAAAGAATTCCAAAGCCAATTTATTTCATCTCAAGTGTAAAAAGAAACCTTTTAGGTCAAATGCCTCTCTCTTCTGAAATCAAAGCTTGTCCTCAAAACTAAGAGAAACTTCCAAGATACCAAAAATAGTAGCCACTTTTTAGCATTTTCAAAAATGCTAAGATATTGTATAGGGATATTTCCAAAAATGGAGAATAACATAAGCATCTAATGTATTCACTTTTTATATTTATAAAAGAAAAAGCATTAAAAAAAACTTAGTCACATGCTGAAAGAGAAAACTAAAATATATAGATCTTAAATATTACCATGGAACATAGTTTATATCAAGTGGCAAAATGCAACTATCAAGTATTACATGCATTCATTTTCCATTATGAAATGCATTCATCAAGTATTACATGTATTCATTTTACAATAAGAAATGCATTCATGTGTATTTTTCTATCCACCCTCACTTTGTTCACCTGCATCATCATCATCCTCATCTTCATGAAAATGTAAAAGTACTCCCTTTGCATCATTATCGATAGCACCAACAAGTAAAAATGGTCTCTTTCTTTGATTTCTTTCCTAATGAATAGTTTTTATAATCCTTTTGTAAACTAGCATCTTCTAGGAATCGTAAAAATCTAGTTCAAGTTTATGGGGTCTCCTTTCATTTAAACTTCAAAGCATAGCGTTGAAGTTTAAAAGTACTCCCTTTGCATCATTATCGATAGCACCAACAAGTAAAAATGGTCTCTTTCTTTGATTTCTTTCCTATTAATGAATAGTTTTTATAATCCTTTTGTAAACTAGCATCTTCTAGGAATCGTAAAAATCTCGTTCAAGTTTATGGGGTCTCCTTTCATTTAAACTTCAAAGCATAGCTTTTATCTAAGAAATTATGTGAGATTCCCCACCAAGAAAATTCATAGATGGTATAATACTCAATCTTTAGTGATTCAATTTTTCTTTCGAAAAGGTGATACCTTGAGTAGTGGATTTTTGAAAAACGATTTATTTAAGGTCATGTCTACTATTACTTGAGCTTCAAAGCAATGGTTTAAACAAAAGTTATAACCTTGAGCTATATAATAATAACTTTGTAATATGCATTAGAATATAAGACCTTGTGGAATTTGACACACTCAATTAAGCGTAGTAAGGTGTATTGAATTCTACTGTAGTTTTGATCAGTTCTAGCACGCAATAAATGTGTGTAGACCATAAACTTTTGCACTCCCACTACAATAAATGAAGAGCATAGCCACGTGAAGAGCCACAAAAATTTCAAAGGATCTAAAAAATGAAAAAAAAAACATTTACGCGGCTATGTACACGACTATAGCCACACAAATAACCGCGCTAATAATCGTGCATATAACCGAGGTTACAACAACATGTGTAGCCGCACACATAGCCAGGTTTACAATAGCATGTATAGCCGTGTACTGTCTGCAAAAAAAAAAAAAAGATGGGCACAGAATGGGTGAGATATGTGGGGACATGTGTCCCCACATATCTCACCCATTCTATCCCTATTTTTTTTAAAATCATTATTTTAACTTTTTTTAAGACAAACACTTAAAACACAAAACAATTTACAAAATAACAATGTCATGGGTTTTATTGCTTGCAAATTATATACAAAGTTACAAAATACATAAAGTGTTTATGTCCTAAAAACAAATAAAGAGGAAGGCACTAATCAAATTAATTCATTACGGTGTGTCTTCGTGTTCATCTTCATCTTCGCCCGCATCTTCACCACGTGCACCACCACCTTCATCATCATCATCACTTTTAACATCCTCGTCTTCCTGCGTTAAATAGTGATACAATGCAAAGCCACAAGCAAAATAAGTTGGGTGATAATTGAAAATCAAGTTTAGAGTCTCACCAAGTTGCTATGCCGAGCTCATTGGCTATTTGTTTTAGTGACCACTCTATGGCTTTTGAGCCACTCCCAAGTGTTTGCTTTGTTGTGGTACTTGCAGTACCTATTCTCCCTAGACGTTGGGAGGCGACCTATTACCCTTTCCTATAACAAATTTCAACATGCATGAGATATGAAAATCACGATGACACATGAACTAAACCTGGTGAAAAATGGCAAAGAGAAAACTTACAAATCGTGCGAGCCAGCATGTCTTTCCTCTGGATCCATACTTCTTCGTACCATACTTCAGCAGTTGATTCGCACATGCATTGCCTTTTGTTAAGGGTGTTGAGTACCCTCCCTTGCTTCCTTCTTCCAATCCTTAATGGTACAGTTGGCAGGCATTTGTTTTCCCTCTTTCGCGCACCCCCTTGTGCGAGTCCTCCTATTACTGAGGATCTTTATAATGTGATTCCTCGCCCACTCATCAAAAAAACGTGTGCCCGATGGGTTTGGAAACCACTCATGCATACATTGAACTACATACATAAAATCTTTGTCTTTTTGTTCTCCCCACGGTTTGAAGGCATCCCATAGGTTTGGTTGACTAAATGATGAAAGGTATAATAAATCCTCCATCCTGTGCCATCCATATAAGGCCCACCCTCCTCATTTAGGGTATAGTAAACCATCCCACCCCCGTTGGGCACGTCGCTTGTTGCCATATACGCGAAGGTGACCGTGTACCTCTCCCAAATCATCCGCCACACCCACTTCCCCCACTGCTTCACTACAAGAATGGTCTATACATAGCGACCCTCATATAAATATGAAGAAAATAGCGGGGGTTGCTTTCAGGGATGCTTATGCGACCTTTAAAATGCAGTTGTATATGCCACCGTAGTAGCGACCCTAGCAAACTGGAAATGAGTGGTATAAGCATCGAAATTGCGATGCATAACCCACCTTTTTTTTTGGGTCGTTTATGCATCTCAAATCTTTAAAAAAACTAAAACGTGTATTCAATTTCCTTTCGACCGTTTCGCGCGCACTGTAGCAGCTTCAAACATTCGCTTCCTCTCACAGCTGATCGTACTAGACCCACGCAGAGCAGCGAGTTCCTACATTATTGGCAGTTCTCGTAGCTGACAGAGATGACCTGGAGCAGCTCCAGTTTTCGTGCCTGCGTCATGTGCACCTGTGCGAACTCGCCGTACTTTAGAGGAGCGCCGTTGTTTACGGTGTAGATGACGCCCTTGAGCGAGCCCTGAAAGTCGGGTCGATAGTCGCGTAGTTGTAGGTGATATGAGAGGCGCTGCAGAACGGGCAGCCGTTGAAGAAGGAGAGCGTGATGTCGCTGGCCGACTGCACGAAGTAGTGTCGTCCACGGTGCAAGTCTCTGCCCACCACAACAATAAACTGCGTAAGTCCCATTCAAGACAAAGAAACATTCAACGCCCCTCATCTCTGATCAGACTCTGTGTGCGTGTGCATGCGTGTGAAAGGGAGAGAGAGAGAGAGAGTGCGTGAGTGCGCGTGTGTGTGTGTGTGAGAGAGAGAGAGAGCGAGCGAGAGTCTGTCTTACGGTGGCCAGGAGTCCTGATAGCAAAAGCAGGCGTCATCACGCAAATTAACGCAAGTAGTGTGCAGGCCAAGGCCGTGAGCCGGAAAGCCTTCTTGCTCATCATATTGGCTTCTTTAGTGATAATTACACGCCACGGATACACGAGGTGCAGCGATGGTGGAAGGCCTGACCACCCACTCTTCTCTTCTTATAGCTAGTTGGGCACGCTTGTCTGTCTGACATAACTCATACGGCAGTGTTCCGATCCCTTAGTGTTCTGCGTATGTCATGTTGATCTCAATGCACGCTTGTCCGTCTGGCTACTCTATTCGCGAGATTTTGGACTCTACATTGGTTCAAGTTGTGGATCATATTCTAGGGTGATATACAAAGGTCCATGCTTGTCATGGCTGGACAAACTCTTGTCCTTAGCCCCTATAAAACGTCAGAGCTCACCATTTTGCATGTTTCTCCTTGAAATCTTGGAAGTAAGAGTTTCATCTTATCGAGTGGTCCAGGTCTTGCAAAGTGACTGGGAACTCTTTGATGGATCTAAATATTTGGTGGTCCCAATTAGTTTCTCCTTAGCCTCTAACCATTCTGGACCCCAAGGTTGCTAAGAGATTGAACCCATTGTGCATCTAGAGGATGTTTGGGATGGTTCCTTGCTTGTCTATAGGGAGGATCGCTAGATTAGAGTGAAGCTCAAGGTGAAAGTGACTTGTCATGCAATGAATTTAAGCACTAGGGTCGAATGTCAACTCTACTAGGAGGTAGGACATGTGGTTTAAGGATTGGCAATGGTTGGGTGGCTACCAGGATCACCCACAACCAAGAGTCACTGTGCTAAATAGAAAACACTAGTTTTTAATCCTTCAAACTCAAAAATTGATTAATTTTTTAGATTTATTTTAGTAATAATACGTTTGTTTATTTGGACCACTAGACCCTCCACCCTTGTTCACTAGTTTGGCATTGCTTTGCAACCTTCTAGGTGTTTTTCACTCCGGCTATCTCCAAAACTTTCTACTCTATGTCATTCATAGAGAAAACAAAAACATGATTCACGGGGAACTTACCAATGTGCTGCAATGGATGCACTCCTCACTTCTTTCAACAGCAGTGGAGCTCTATGTCATGGTACTCTGTTTGATGTACTCCTCACACGATCCATCATCATGCTCGCTTGGTTATCATCCCACTAGGCATCAACACACTCCTCTGTCTCACACCTATGGTAGCTACACAAGAATAAGGATTGAGTAGAGAAGGAAGACACAACTTAATTTGATAATGGGAGAGTGTAGTACATTACGAGAGAGATATGATTTATATACAAGGCCATAAATATTCACACACACTAATTAAACAGTTGCTAATCAATCAAGTTCGCAAGTCTATCTCAAATAATGCTTAATATCTTCTCTGCTACACCCAACTTCTGCTACACCCAACTTCTACAAAAACATTGTTGCTTATTGTGTTTATGATGGCCTATTTGTTACTATGGATGAGGCTCCTTTGAGAAAAAGCTTTGTTGCTCCTTTGTGTTACTCTTCTCATTCCCACTGGTTGCTTCAATTTTCAAGCTCACCTTTCAAGATAATGATATTGTGTATAACTAATGAATATGCACTTCTCAACCTTTGGGTCCAACTTCGACCTTCTCTGGCCAAGAGACCTCCGCCAAGAGAATCTAAAGGCCGCTAAGTATCTCAAGGGCGACAGACCCTTTTCTTTCTTTTTGACATAAGGAGTACCCCATGAAGATGAGGGCATCGGTCTCGAGGGCCCATAATGTACCCCAGAGTCCTACCAGCATCTATCAAGGCGATAGAGTCCTTGAAGGTTTTTTTCTTAATCTTTTAGACGTCAGTGTTCACCCCATGGAAACCAAGGCATCGGCCCTAAGGTGCTAAGACAACCCAAGGTCCTACCAAGCATTCCACATGGCTGTAGACATGTCATGTCTCGATTCACTTGTATATATTTTTTAGGGCATGATTTTCGTAAATTTTTTATTAATCGTAGCACCTAGCCCATACCTAAGAGGTAGCTACCACTAGGAATAACTAATATACTTCGAGAGCATAAGAACTTGGCATACTCCGTTGGCATATATCTTACACCGTCTTCAAATAGAAATACCTTCTACTAAGTCCTCTAAGAATCTAGAAATCACTCACCACATGGTAACAACTCATTTAAAACTTAAACCAGCCAACTGTGTGTGATCATATAAACAATATATGCAAAAGTGAAAAGCACATAAAGAACAAAAGATTAAGATTTGAATACACCTGTTGTAGTGCTCGTTGATATTGTGCAGATTGCTTCTCTTTGCTCTTTGTAGGCATTGCATGTCTCCCCCCTTCCTAATTTGTGTGCATGGTAGGTGGACTATTGGGGCGTGTTTGTATGCTCTTGTGTAGCTGAGATCTCTGCAAAATGTCTTATTAACACACAAAAAAAGAAAAGAAAAGAATAAAATTTGTTATTGGTGCCAATCATCGAATATAGCCGAGGGGAAAAACCCAGTGGGAGAAAAGTGCCCTGGCTTGTTGATCTTATTGTGGAGTCGATGAGCTTACCCTTACACTGGTGGTGGATCCGTGTCCACTTCTGCTGGGAAGATGGTATCAATCACTTCAGGATGCAAGGACAACCTTGTACAAAAGCCGACCTCTGGAGAAGGTGGTAGAGGAAGGAGTGCTTTCTCGCTAAAATATGGCATTGGTTCTATGGGAAGGTTAAGCAAACAATTCCGATTTTGGAATTGCTCAATATAGGTACTCATAGTGATCCAAAATTGACATGTTGAGGCTGGGGGAAGGAGGGCTTGTAAGATAGGTGGTTGCAAGTCATTTATGCATGTATCCCTCCATTGTTGTGCTTGAACCTCCTCAAGTAATCTACGTTGATTGTGTCCTCGGTATGGTACTCTCACATCAAGAAGGTTATGGCGTTGGGGTGTACTTCCCACAATTTGTTTCATTAAGCCCGTGCCATATCGTCGAAAGTAAGAGCGACATAGCCAACAAATGTGTGAAGCTTCTCCTAATACGAGTCGTGCACACTCTTGACAATGTGGAAATGGATGATGCTGTTGATAGAATAAAGTGACAAAGTGATGCCCACAGCAATTTTCACATAAGGGAGCATAAAAGTACCTAGAATGAGTTTGAAAAGGAGGAGCACTATAGCCCCCGCGATGTTCAGGTTGAGCACTATCAGGGTCAATGCATGGTGGACATGTATCTCGCCAAGTATCCATCAAGAGGTATCTAGCCGTAGAATAATGAAATTTAGAAACTTCAAACTTTATACACGCATATCCATCATTACAATCCCTATAAAAAACAATATAGATAAGATCATCTCAAAAAGAACACAATCCTGTAAAGGCATAAGGAACCACATTAGTAAAAGTGAGGCTATTCAAACACTGATCTACCAAAGAGCTTCAATTGTAGTGTTAATGCCTTACCTTTGGTTTTGTGTATGTCCTTTTTAAGAGGTGGGAAGGATAGAAATTATCGAGGAATTTGAGCAAGATAAGAGAATTTAAGCAGTGAAGTGCTAGAATCTATGCCCAAAGGAGACTCATGTAAAGTTGGATTTGTCTTAGGTACACAAGTTGATAGTGGAAGTGTGTAACAAGGAGAAGTTGGGACAACTGGTGATTCAATACATGTTTGGGGAAGGTCAACACAAGTAGATTTGTAGGTGCTATTACAACCATCTATCCTATCTTGAAGAGGTTGTGTTGATTTCCTTTGCTCCCACTGATATGAAAAACCAAGAGTGGCTTTTGGAATCTTATTGATACACTCTTTTGGCTCTAGCAAACCATAGCATTTGGGAAGCCAAAGTGTTGTTGCACCCTCATAATAGCCTTGTGCTTTAAGAACATGCTTTGGGACCCAATGAGTAACAATCTAAGGTTTAGGCTTGGAAAAGATATACTTCTTAGGAGGTTTAGCAACTAGGCTAGATGGTACAAGTTTGTACGCATCTTTGGGTAGCCAAATTGACAATTCCTTCTTGTTTGGCCTCCTTTGAGCAGTGACTAGAGTAGTTGGAACATGCCACCCATGGCCCTCATTTGAGGATTCATCGATTATCCACATCATTTGTCTTGGAGCTTGAAGAGCAGATGTTGAAAGTGGGTTGTGTAAGGTAGAACTACCACCCTTTTGACATGATACAACTCGTGGAGCAGCAGATCCCAAGATGCAATGAGAATCAATTTGCAATTTGTATTTTCTATTCTTCCAATCTAAAGAACAATTGATAGCACTTAACCATGATCGACCAAGAACAACCTCTACCACTGCCTTGGACTTACTAGCCACATAAAAGGGAACTGACATCTGATGATCCTAAATGGACATCATAATGACACATTTTTCTCTATAGGGTTTTCACCTAAGAAGCTTCATAAGTCAACACAGGAATGTGCACAAGTGTTGGTTGTCCCAAAGCTACCCATGTGTCAAATGAGAGAACATTATAATATGCACCAGAGTCAATTAAGGCAGAGACAAAGTAGGTAGTCGCATGAAGATGAAGACACACGTGAATATTGAAAGGATCGACATATTGTTTATCAGTAGCCAACTGTAAGGCCAATACAGAAACCTTGCGACGCTCCTTAGCTTTTGCAACTCTAGCTTTAGCCTCTTCTTGAGCCTGACGTTTAAGTAGGTCATGTGCTTCTTTCCGTGTGTGGGCAGCATGCATTTGTTGAAGCATGGCTTCAGTTAATGGTTCATTGTATTTCTTGAGACGACTTCCATTAATGAAGTTAGGCATTTGCTCACCTTCTAGTATCTCTAAACGCACTGCACCACTTGGAGTAAGCTCATTAATCACAAACGGTCCTAGGCCATGTTTCTTGAGCTATCGCTTATGCTTCTTAAGTGTGTACAAGAGCACAAGGTCTCCTTTTTTGAATCGGCGTTATATTTCGATCATACCATTGCTTTTGTCTCCTCTTCTCGGCATACATCCCCATTACCGCCAATAAGCAGGTCTCATCAAGCTTTTCCAATTCATCAACGTGTTGAGAAAGCTCATGACCAGTCCAGTCCAATTGTTTAGCAACTCGTAGAGTAGGTACAAGAAATTCAATGGGAAGAATTGCATCTAGCCCAAAAGCAAGCTCAAATGGGGTTGTGCCCCACAGATGTTTTATAGGCTGTTCTATATGCCCAAAGGACTGAGTGCAACTTTTGCTCCCAATCAGTCCTATGTCCCTCAACAATCTTTGTGAGTGTTGTGCAGAGAATCTTGTTAGTACTCTCAGCTTGACCATTGGTCTAGGGATGATAGCGTACAGAACGCTTGTGAATTACCATAAATTCTTGAAGTAAAAACTCTATGACCTCATTCACAAAGTGCACACTCACTAACGATTTCAATAGGTAAGCCATAGCGTGTAAACACGTACTCATACAGGAACTTGGCTGTGGTTCTGGCATCATTTTTGACTGTAGCTTTTGCCTCTACCCATTTGGTCAAATAGTCAGTTGCGACTATAATATATTTGGCATGCGTGTGACGAGCTGGAGGTTTAATGGGACCGACAAAATCAATACCCCATTTTTCTGGTTTTTCTGGTTTTTCCAAAAACAGAGAAAGGGGTTTTCAAAAATTGATAATTACACATGTCAAATGGAGTTGATACTCAACATTGAGGTTCATTAGGTGTCAATGCAAGTTGCCTATACTTGATTGCACCATTACATTGCAATCTGGAGCCTTGGAAGGCGTGTCAATACAGGGTATCCCGCACTGAGTGAGACAGTTCGTCTTGGATGCTTACAGGTTGATTTTATACATCAAATTTGGAGTTTGTTGGCTATCTTGGAGTATCTGGAACATTAATTGGAGTGTGGTTGAGCTGAGGAAGGCTCATTTATAGATTTGAAGTGTGCGGAAGGTGTACGCATTGAGCAACATGTCGGATAATCCAGTTCAGATTGTTGGTGAGAAGCTGGATAGGAAGAACTTCCAGGCATGGAAGTACAGGATAAAGAGTTTCTTGAAAGGGAAAGGATTTTGGAATCTCATTACAGGTGCTGAGCCAGAGCCTGAGCTACCTCGGCAACCTACACAGCAGCAGCTTATTGCTCATAAGCAATGGTCAGAGAGAGCATTCAAAGTGCTGCATTATTTGTCTATATGCATTTCTGATGCTATGCTCATACACATTCAGGATGCTGAGAATCCCAAAGATGCATGGGATACTTTGGTCAAGATGTTTGATACAGATACGAGTGCTCGCAAGTCTCAATTGCGACAGCAGATACACAATGTGAAAAGGAATAAAAGGAGCATACATGATTATGTGCAAGAAATCAAGAAGTTTGCAGATGCATTGGCCACAATAAATGCCCCCATGCCTGATGATGATTTGGTGGATATTACCTTGCGTGGTCTTGGCAAGGAATACAAATCTTTTGATACATCTATCTCAGTGAGGAGTACAGGTCTACCCGACTTCGATGAGTTGGTTTCACTCTTGTTGGTTGAGGAAATCAAGCTCAGTGATTCATTTCTGGATGCATCTACTAGCCATGATGATGGCAGAAATCAGGCTTTCTACTCGCAGAGAGGTTTTAGAGGCAGGGGGAGATTCGCATCACGTGGATGTGGTGGTAATGGTCGTGGATGGCAGGATAGGCCTCCACAACAGAATTTTTAGCCTTCTTATGGTGCTCGAGGTGGTCGTGGTTATGCACCTCAGCGAGGCAGAGGTAACCCCCGTGGAAGAGGACGTTGGCAAGGCCAACAAAATTCTATGCAAGATGTGGAATGCCATTATTGTGGCAAATATGGTCATATGGCGAGAGATTTCTTTCGCAAACAGAATGATTTGAGAGGGGGAAGAGCACAACGTGGTGGTCATTATGGTGGAAACTATGCACAACATGGTGGCAACTATGCATCAAGTAGCAATGATGGAACTGCAAATCATTTGTTTGCCATGAAGCATGTTGTGGGTTCTATGACAACAAATGCTGAGAATGATGATACATGGTATATGGACTCAGGAGCATCAAATCATATGACGTGTCATGGTGAATGGTTTGAGCACATGAAGCCAATGGATGTCAAAGGCTATGTGGAAACAGGTGATGATACCCAGCATGTCATTACACATGTTGGAAGTGTACCATTGGTCATGCATAATGGTCAGATAAAGTCTATGTCAGATGTGCTGTATGTGCCTTCGATCACTAAAAGCTTGGCCTCAGTTGGTCAAATGGTAGAACAGGGATTACAGGTTCGCTTCAATGAGCATGGATGCTTCGTTGAAGACTTCAAACATGGATGTAGAGTGATTGCTAAAGGCAAGAAAGAAGGAAGATTGTTTAAGCTAGATGCTGGAATTCCTGAGCTAAAATCAGCCATGTTCTCAAAGAGCATGTATGGGAAAAAGCAATGGATGTGGAGATGGACGCATTGGTCCATAATGATACATGGGACTTGGTTGCACTACCAAAGGATAAGAATGTTATTGGATGTAAATGGGTTTACAAAGTGAAGTGCAAATCTGATGGTTCTATTGAGAGACATAAAGCAAGGTTGGTAGCAAAGGGTTATGCACAGACCCAAGGATTGGATTATGATGAGACGTTTAGTCCAGTGGCTAAGATGGGCACAGTGAGAGCAGTCATTGCTATGGCTGCAGCTAATGGCTGGGAAATGCATCAGATGGATGTTAAGAATGCATTTCTGAATGGAGATCTACAAGAGGAAGTATACATGGCACAGCCAGAAGGGTATGTACACCCTAGATATCCCACTCACGTATGCAGGTTGAAAAAGGCATTGTATGGTCTGAAGCAAGCACCACGTGCTTGGAGTGATAAGATGAGCAGATATCTTATCTCACTTGCTTTTCAGATTTCTACAGCAGATTCTTCACTCTATGTGAAGAAGACACAGCATGGGATTGTTTTACTAGTCATCTATGTGGATGACTTGATTATTACAGGTGATCATAGTGTAGATGTGATGCATGTCAAGAAAGCTTTGAGTGGGCAATTTGACATGAAAGATCTTGGTGAGTTGAGATATTTCCTTGGCATTGAAGTGGTGAAAGATCATGCAGGTACTTGGTTAGTACAGCGCCAATATGCATTGGATATGTTGGCAAAGTATGGCATGACAGGGTGTAAGCCTATGAGTACACCATTGGAGAAAAATGTGAAGTTGCGGGCTGATTATGGCGAGGAATTGGATGATCCTTCTATGTACAGGAAGATGGTTGGTAGTCTCATATACATGACTATCACACACCCAGATTTGAGTTATGCAGTGGGGCTAGTCAGCCAGTTTATGCAGAGCCCCAGGAAACCACATTTGGATGTAGTGAGACGCATCATGAGATATGTGAAGACCACAGCACATTATGGTCTATTTTATGAGAGTGGTAAAAGCTTGGACATACATGGCTACACAGATGCTGATTGGGCAGGTAGCGCATATGACAGGAGGTCTACTAGTGGATATGCTTTTACACTTGGAAGTGCCGTGGTGAGTTGGAGTAGCAAAAAGCAACCTACAGTTGCTTTGTCCAGTACAGAGGCTGAGTACAGAGGAGCAGCCATTGCTACTTGTGAGGCTATATGGTTAAAGAGTCTCTTGGCAGATTTATGTGAGCCTCTTGATGGCAAAGTTGTCATACATTGTGACAACATGAGCAGTATACAGTTGGCAAAGAATCCAGTGTTTCATGCGAGGACCAAACACATAGAGGTCCATTATCACTTTGTCAGAGAAAAGGTGCTGGTGGATGGTACAGTTGATCTTCAGTATGTGAAGACTGATGAGCAGGTGGCAGACATCTTCACAAAGCCACTTAGCAGGGAGAAGTTTGAGTACTTCCGGACTATGTTGGGAGTACATGGGATGAGCTTGAGGGGGAGTGTTGAGAGTGTTGATATCCCAAGCTCATCTACATCTTCATCGGTAGTACATCATGAGCTTGAGAGGGGCTGTTGAGATTCAAGCTCGATGTCAGTGTGAGCCAGCTATGCTATGTGCTGGCAGATTAGGTAGGAACATGTGTGAGACATAAATGACCGCGTGTCCAGCTGGTCATAGTGTGTGGACATTAGCTAGGGTTAGTAGAGTGTGGACATAACTCATTGTGTGTTGTGTGGATTATGGATTAGTGCATTATGCTTTGTGTGAGAGTGGACATGGCTTCCCTCTATGGTTAGGGTTTGCAATATACTTTAGGGTTTGCTCCTGTGTGTGTGTCTCTTCCTCCTCTACCGTTCTTTCAATAGTTTCTAATGTTGGCTTAAGAGAGGTTGGGCCCCGAGGGATAGGTGGAGGTGGGCCCTCAAGTATTGATTGAGCTTCCCTAATGAGTTGCTGATGTACAGCTAGATTGATCTTCTCTAATGAGTTGCTGATGTACAGCTAGATTGATCTTCTCCTCATGAGGGTTTGGGTATTCTTGAGGCTTCTTGGGTAGCTCAGATAAAGCTGCAATGTGACTTCTATGAGCATCAATGATGGAATCTTGAGTCTCGTTCACCTTATCCACAAAAACAGAACCCCCTGAACTATCCTTGGTTGTACTAGCCTCATCTTGTTTAGCACTAGGCCCAGGTTGAGGTTGATGCTCCTCATGCACTTCTTGGGATGTAAAAGCTTGATCCTTCATGTTTTGTTTAGAGACTTCTTGAGAACTAGTGGATGCACTCTTAGTTTGCTTGTTGCGGTTCTTTTTCCTCCTAGTGATCCTTTTTCTATTGGAATGTAGGGTCTTGTCCACTAGATTTACCTTTGCATCCCTAGTTCGAGGTGTCTCATCAGTCTGCATTTCAGCATTTCGTGTCTTTGATCTAGTCATGACTCTAAGTGGCACGACATCCTCATTCTTTGATGAAGGTGGCGATGGAACTGCCTCTACAAAGTTGAGTGAGACCTTTGGTTGAGAGGTAGTTTCCTCATGTGGTTTCAGCAAACAATCCTTTGAAAAGTGTTCTACACAACACCCTAGACAATATCTTTCAATTGGTGGAAACTGTGGTACTGTTGTATTGGATTGAGCTGCTTGCCTTGGGTGATGTGAACAATCACGAGCCCAATGAGGTTCTCCGCACTCATAACAGGGGCCCATTAGTTTGGCTTCTACTTTCCTTTGCTGCCATTGACCTGAGGGGCCTGGAGTCCTAGGTTGGTAGCCGCCTAGCAACATCAAAGAATTTTGTTCCCTTGGTTGAGGTTCCAGTGCTTGGCTTGGATATGCAGGATTTTCAAGGAGATTTTCCTTGGATGAATATGATGCATATTCCTCCTCCACATAGCTTGGGTTTACCAAGTCTCTACACATATTTGAATTGTCGTAGAAGTCAACAAACCTCACAGGAGCAGTCCCAGGAGCAGGAGGTTGAGCTCCAAGTATAGGTCGTGCTTGCTCTTGTGCCATCGGTGGCTTACGTTCAAAATTAGTATACTGTTGATGCATTTGTGGAGCCACTGCACCCCTTTGTTGCTCACGCTCTTGTCTCATTCTTGCAATGCGAGTACATTCCTATGTGGTGTGGGTAAAATTCCAAGCACAGGCCTGGCACCACTTCTTTGTGGGTTGGTTTGTGACTAGAGGAGAAAAGGTATTACATTCTTTGGTTTTATGGTTACCGCCACACGCTCCACAAAGATGAGGACCTGTAGGTAGTACACTCCTCATTCGCTGCTGCTGCTGTTGTTGTGGGGGCTGCATGGGTGGGCAGGATGTGGTCTGGATTTACTAGCGCGCTAGACCCTGAACTTTGGTCATCACCCCACTGATCTCTAGGCTTCACCTTAGGGCCAGTATCCTCTTGGAATTTGAAGTTATATGTGAAATCCATAGCATCATGGCAACACTCATTGAAATTTGTATGCTTCTTTGCACAGAGATGTGTGTGCAATGTTGAATTTTTGAGTCCTTTTAAGAAGAGAGAAATTAATCAACTCTGGGTGGGCTTCTCATCTTCTGGGCAATGATTAATGTACTGCTTCATCCTATTTACATAGTCTCTAACACTCTCAGTCTCACCTTGCTTGAAAGAGTAGATGTTTGCTACTGTGTCATGTTGAATCCCCATCAAGGAAAAAGCAGCAATGAATCGCTCTTCCAAAACTCGTAAAGAAGATTTGTCTGAAGCCTCTAGTGCGCCTGAAACCAAGCAAGGGCCTTTCCCTCAAGAGTGAGCCCAAATCCTTCAATTTGCGTATGCTTGTCAGTCACTTGCTCAGCTCAAACTGCTTGCCTAAATGCTGCTACATGGTCATATGGATCTCCCGACCCTTCGTACTTCTTTACCAGTTTCTGAAGAGTTGATGGCCTTACTTGTCTTGAATACTCATCATAGGGCCTACGGCCTCTCACTCTCAGTAGGAACTATTCCTCTATTTGGTAAGATGGTCCACATGCATCCCAAATTGGTGTGGGTCCCCTATTACCTGCCTCACCAACCCCCTCCAAAGATCTTGTTACCCGCATTTCAGGAGTTGCATTAATGGGAGGCGGAGTTGGCTCCCCTACCGTCCGATTGTCATAGTGAGAGAAACGTTGTTGTTGTGGTGTGATCTGTGGTCGCACTTTTGGTGTAGGATAATATCTTGGTGCTAGAGTTGGGCTACTTGCAGTGGTCCACTTTGATGTTGAGGGTCCCTCTCTAGTGAACTCTTGTAAGGGAGGAGCAACAGTTTCTCCAAGAAAGACTGTCTCTCTTGGTTTAGCTGTATTAGTTGAGAACACTTCCATGAATAATGGTTGTCCTCTCCACGTGAGCTCGCGAATCTCCTTCCAATCTAAGGTTCGGTATTCATTGGCCCATTTATCAACGATTCGGTTCTTATGTCCTGCAAGCTTCTCGACTACCACCACAAGTGCTAGAGGAAGATCTAGCTCTGGCAATCTAGTTGTGGCATAATATCCTTCTAAAGAGTCCTTACATTAGGAACTCAATGGAGTCTTCTTGGGCCCTTTTATTTGGCAGTTTAAGGAAGTCAAACCTTTTCTCTTAAGAAGAAACGTTTTCTAATTTGAAGCTTCAAAACGGCTACTTTATTCGAATTTGAATTTGGGGGGGAAAATGGAATTTAAAATCTGGCGGATAAAGCCATATCATGTAACATATCTATGGAAAGCTCTTGATGCGTAGATCACGGATCTGTAATCTCCGCTCAGATCGGAGCTTGTATGTAGAAGTTATGGAGGTCCGAAAATTGTAAAATTGCCCTCACCCCTTTTTGGGGGGAAAAGTGTACCCTTTGACCACTCTTACACCTCTCTTACAAACCAATGGTTTTTGCTTACATGGCGGGCTCCTATTTGTCAAAAAGTTAAACGTTTCCATAACCTCATGGCAAATTAAAGGGCCCAAGAAGACTCCATTGAGTTCCTAATGTAGACCTCTTGAAGTGGGTCATCCTGAAAGACCTTTGTCACTGGAATTTGTCGTACAAACTCCCATTGGTTCTCAGTCCCCTGATCCATTTTGCTCTTGCCTTTCCTGTCCCTTTCCAAATTTAGATCTACATAAAGTAAATCATCTATGGATGGCTTTGAGGACTGGGCATTGGATGGTCCAAGCATGTCCGGCTCGATGAGCCAATCATTTCTAGACTCCCTTGCTCCATAAGGCTTTAATAAATCTAGGAACTCACTCTTAGAGAGCTCTCCTAATTTGTCTACATTCTCAGGATGATAGGTGACTTCGTAGCGAGCACCATCTCCACCCATGTACATGTTACCCTGGTCATTGACTAGAGGTGCTCTATCAAGCTCTGAGAAAAAGTTTGCAATCTTAACGAGATACCGTTGTTGTGGATTCCTAAAGATCTCAGCTCCTTGAGCATTCGTGTAGACATATTGAAGTCTCACATTGAGTGGTAACCCCATGGTGTCGGCTTCAAATGGATTAAAAGATCTTGTGGGTGTCCTATTTGGGGCTAAGGGATGACTATTTGATGGCCCTAGATTGTCCATAGACAATGAGCTAGTTGTCCTGGAAAGGGTATCAGATTGGGATTCAGAAAAGGTTTCAGCAATATCTGCCAAATTTTCTACCGATTGGGTCCCACTTTCCTGCGTAGGTACTCTAGAAGGTGCCCTAGGCCCTATGGCAGTGTCTATATGACGTCCCGACCGCAAGTGCATAAGGTCAAATTTTAAGGTTTTTTTTATTTTTAAATTTTTTTTCAAAAAAAATCCAAAAATTTTCAAGTTGGCTCAAACTTTGCCAGAACCCATTTTGAATCCCCTCGAACACATCAGGCCAAAAAAATAGCGTATTTTTTTGGGTCAAAAATCGCCTAAAATTTACCAGTTTCCCATACTTACTATGGGAAAATGGTTCCGGGACCGAAATTTCGATGATGGGTGTTTTCTAACTCCTCTCGAAAAGTTAGATAACCTCCCAAATTTTTGCGGTAGAAAATGAAAAATTTTCCAGACTTTTTTTTTTTGGCACCCCCTTATCCGGTGCGGTGGCGGTCTTTACGGTACAGTGTGTGGGTCTCTCCTCGCGGTGCGCTGTTCACGCACAACCGCCTTCTTTTATTACTATTATTTTTTTTCTTTTTTGAAATGCGTGTGCAGTGAACTCAATGCGTGTGCAGCTGTCAGATTTACAACGAATCCAATACATGTGCAGGGAACTCAATGCATGTGCAGCTCTGAAATTTGCAGCAAATTCGAAATGTTCAATCTTAATGTGTGTGTACAGATTTCAGTTTCTCTACATGTGCAGGTTTAACAGAGAGAACGAAAATGCAGGTTTAACAGAGAACTAAAATGCACAAAATTAAAGATGCAAAAAACTAAACTAAGCTAAGAACAGAAAATAAAAGGAACATGCAGAAAATTGAAACTGTAAAAATTATCCTCAAACAGAATGACAAAAATGCAAAAACAGGCCTCTCTCTCTTTCGCACAAAAATTAAAATTTGCAGGTTAAGCGCCTACCTCCAATCCTTCCCGTGTGTTGAATCCTTGTCCTGACCTCAAGGGAGAAGCGTAGCTCGCCAATCGCACCCAAATTGCAAGACAAAAAAAGAGAATTTAACAACAGATTAGTCTTAAATAAATACCAAAATTAGTCCCAAAGCCTGCTCTCCTATCCAACAGTTTTGCAACCGATTGGAGCTTAACAAGGAGTGGTAGTGTGTGTATGGTGCTCAACTAATGTAGGCACTCGCTCCCCGGCAGCAGTGGCGCCATTGTAGAGCGGTTCTCTCTACCGTGCAATATAGTGCTCATAGAGTACTACCGATCAACAAATGTGTTAAGAAACACATTTGTCAATCCGAGGACTTGACCCGATTAGTGCATGAAGGCTTATCCCATGAGGGAGAGTTCACATACACAAACCACCACTCGACAATTCAACCATTCATTCAACACCTCAATCACTCTCTCAATCCCTTAAATCCACTACACTAATCAAGACAACAAGCCATTCAAACATTGATTAAATCTTAGCTTTCCCTAATGCCTGCAAATCCATAAGCGTGCATCTACTAACCCACAAGCTTAAGCAAGCAGAGAATGTAACATTCACAAACCCATAAGCTCATAGAGAGAGTCTATCCATGAATAACTCATTGCCAAAGAAGTGGGCAAGAGCTTGCATCAATGGAGACTACACACACACACTACAAGCATGCAGCATACACAAGAGAAAGAAAGAAGCATTCAACTAATCATAGATTAATATACTTCAATGATGCTAAAACAAATTAAGAGAAAGAAGTGGAGCTATACTCATTGGAGCTTGATGCTCATTAGAGTACAATAGAGAGAGAGTTAGAGAGCTGCCATAGCTTGAGAGCTCAAGAGCTTCACTCAATAGCTTATGAGAATGGCAAAAACGTCCACTTTCTTTAGCTAACATCTCTTTTGTAGAGATGCCACTAACCCTAACCCTAGGCCTCTTTCACACATGGGCGGACAACCCCATAAGTGAGCCTTGCTTAATACACTTAGAACTCTCATTTAGAACCCATATTGGCCTAAAACGATTTACATTGCACTTCGGCACAAAAATATGGAAAAATTATGTGCGTCTTCATGTTCCCATGGCTGTAATCCCGCTCTCTTGCATTAATTGCTTCCGCCCTCCTTCCATAATCCGTGTTCCCATGTGTGTTCCCGTGGAACATTCTCTTCTCATCCGGCACATGTACATAAGAAATACATCCAAAAACCTTGAAATGCCCAATGTCTAGCGGCAAAGAAGAAGACTAAGGCTCCTTAGACTTGCTACTATTACAAAAAGAAGGGATACATAATCAAGGATTTCTTCAAAAGGAAGAAGGATGAAGAGGAGAAAGAGAAGGGCAAGGCAAAGCATCTAGAGAAGGAGGTGGCTAACGTTTCTGACACATTATTCTAGAAGTTTCTATGTATGACATTTTATAGCCCGTGGAGCATTTTCATCTTAGTGATGTCTTAGTGGTTTTATCTTAGTGGTAGACTTGATCCAAGAACACCCTACATGGTATAGATGCTTGATCAAGGGAGAGTTTTGGCAAATATGTGATGATCTAACATCCATCTTTAGTAGGAAACCATTAGTGGCACCTTAGAATAAGTGGTATAAGGTTAGAAGACAATTGTTTTACTTGATTACTATGTGTAATTCAAGTAGGTGACTCCGTAATTATAATAATCACCTTTTAGGTGAGTCAGGTGAGAGATCTTATACACTGCAAGAATGGTCTATACATAGCGACCCTCATACAAATATGAAGAAAACAGCGGGGGTCACTTTTGTGGATGCTTATGCGACCTTTAAAATGTAGTCTTATATGCCACCGTAATAGCGACCATAGCAAACTGGAGTTGAGTAGCATAAGCATCAAAATTGCGATGCATAACCCATGTTTTTATTTGGGTCGTTTATGAGACCAAGCTTCTTTAAAAAAACTTCAGCGTGTAGTCAATTTCGTTTCGCGCGCACTGTAGCAGCTTCAAACAATCGACTTCCTCTCACAATCCCAAGCTCACGGCCAGCACATGTAACGTGTGTGTGTGCGTGTTGGGGTATCGATGCTCTGTGTGGTGTGTGTGTGTGTGGGGTGTGTGTGAGTGTGTGTGTGTGTGTGTGTGTGTGTGTGTGAGAGAGAGAGAGAGAGAGAGAGAGAGAGAGAGAGAGAGAGAGAGAGAGAGAGAGAGAGAGAGAGAGAGATTTTGACCATAGAGTTTAATGGAGACACCACGGCTGCATTCTTCGGCTTCCTTGGAGCTGCTGCAACGCTTGTCTTCTCCTGTATGGGTGCTGCTTATGGAACTACAAGGAGTGGGGTTGGAGTGAATCTATTGCTAGACAGGTCAAGTTTAGATAAAAAGGGGCATTTCTGCAATGCTTCATGAAGCTTAATTAGTAGGCTACCTAACAAGTTGTTGGACATTAGCAATGTAGTAAGAGAAGAACAGTTTTGCAATGTGGGTAGACTTCCTACTAGCTGGTTTTTGGATAGGTCCACATACTCTAAGCTATCTTGGAAAATAGAACTGGGTGCGCATCCATGGGCGTACCAGGTGCAACATTTTGCTAGGCAACCAATGGCACTTTAGCCTTAACCTGCCCACCAGGAGCTCTACGTACATTTAGTTTTTGAAGCTTTTTTTTGTTCTTTTTCACTCCCAATGATCGAGTTCAGCTCTTCAAGCAGTGCAGACAAAAAGGTATCCTCCTTAACATTCATTAACCGCATGGCATGATGAGGCCTGAGCTAGTGATGAAGTCTTTTGTACCAGTTGTCATGGCTGGTATGCTAGGTATTTATGGCCTTATTATTGCTGTCATTATAAGCACGGGTATCAATCAATATCCTAAAAGCATTGCCTACTATCTGTTTGATGGTTACGCGCATCTATCATCTGGTCTTGCTTGCGGGCTAGCTGGTCTTTCTACCGGAATGGCCATCGGCATTGTCGGGGATGCGGGTGTCGGAGCTAATGGAGCTAATGCATAGCAGACAAAGCTGTTTGTGGGCATGATTCTTATTCTCATCTTTGCAGAGGCTCTCGCTCTTTATGGGTTGATTGTATCATCCTATCAAATCAAAAAAAAAAGTGTGTGAGTGAGAGAGAGAGAGAGAGAGAAGGGCTGCCAAGTGTGTGTGTGTGTGTGTGTGTGTGTGAGTGAGAGAGAGAGAGGGGAGAGAGAGAGAGAGAGAGAGAGAGAGAGAGAGAGAGAGAGAGAGAGAGAGAGAGAGAGAGGGGGGGGGGCTACCGAGTGTGTGTGCGTGTGTGGTGTGTGTGTGTGTGTGAGAGAGAGAGAGAGAGAGAGAGAGAGAGAGAGAGAGAGAGATTTGATTTGATTTGATTTGGTATTTACGTCCGTGGGGGCCAAAAATGACCCATGGGACCCTCATGTCTACAAATAGTCTCCCCTTGCGGGGGTGTGATTCGTGTCACCTGTAGATGTTTCCATTAGTAGTTTGTGGTGTTCTAGGATGCACGTAAGATATGTCCCTAGACCTGTAGGAGAGGGTTTTGTTTTTAGAAGCAAATCTGCAAAAGTGTGGCATCCATGGATGAGCTGCTGAAAATTAGCTCGAATGTGCGCATATGCGGGGCATTTTAGTGTCACGTGAGCTTCATCCTCAAGGGCTTGCATAGTGCATGCTTTGCATATCCTTTTTTTAGCATCAATTTTCAGCCATCCTCCCGTTTCTATCTTAAGCATGTGTGATCTTGTACGCATCAAAGTTATGGCTCTTCTTGCCATATGGGGCATGGGCATGCGGATGTGAACTTGTGCTTCCGGTTGGCTCATTTTGTATGTCTCCCAATATCCTGGGTTTACATTTTTGCAGTAGTACTCATACTTGGATCTGTGTGTAGTCGTTTGCCATTTATTGTGAAGGCAATCAAGTATTGCTATGTCAAAATTCAGCATGCATTCTCTTTCTTTCCCCGTGTCAATCGGCATGTCTACATATGCCTCCATCCCATTTGGTGAACCACTTTCTGATGTCTTGAACAAGACTAGAGGAAAGAAATTTTCTCTTCCTTGTCTTTTGTGGTGCGCATCCAATTTCCCATGCTATGCGGGGGATTCGAGTAGCGGGCATCATTTTGATTTTCAATATGTATGCATGCATTCTTTTTAAGGCTTTGATCTCTAGAGGCATGTTTCCTGTTTCTTGCAATAGCACCAAGTAAGGTGTGGTTTTCTTAACGCCCAAGTGTCTACATAGGAACTTCTTTTGTATTTTCTCAATCTCATTCCATGTATGAGCTGAAATGCTTGCGCCCCACACTTCTACTCCATATAGAATGGCCTGCACTACACATGTCTCAAAGATTATGTTCTTTATCTCCCATCTTCTGATGTTTTTTTGCATGCACATGTTCTCAAATTGATAGTACTTGGTGTGGCCGGCATCAATCCTATTTCTTACGCATTGTCCCCAGGCATAATTGGATGGAATATCAATTCCCAAGTACCTGAAGCTGTCCACTTTCTCAATTGGCTGCCCTTGATATGTGAGTGATGGCTGAATTTCTTGTGGACGAGTTCTTATGAGCATAAACTTCATCTTGTTTACATTGACGGAGAGACCCGTAGTGTCACAAAAGGTGTGTATAGCATTCATCAATTTCTGTAAAGATGCCATGTCATGTGCAAAAAGTACATCATCATCTGCGTAGATTAGCAGCAAGAGGGTGAGCATTCCAATGGCTGGTCCATCTGTTTCTTCCACTAGTGCTTGAGGGATGAAGTCTTCTAGTTGGTCAATGCATATTGGTCAATGCATAGTCCGAAGAGAGTGGGGGATAGGGGGCACCCTTGTTTGACTCCCATATTGCTTGAGAATTCTTTAGACAAGCCGGTCTGTGTCTTTAACTGGCATCTAACTTGTTGATAGAGTTGTGCTACTGCCACTCTAAGATGCATCGGGACCCCTATATATTCCATTCTCTGCCATAGCCCACTTCTTGGGATCGTGTCAAATGCTTTTGTAAAATCCACAAAGCAACAATGCAAAGTTTTCCCTTTTAGCCGGGTTTCTTCCATGAGAACCCTAAACGATATGAGATGATCAATGGTACTATGTTTAGGTCTAAAACCTGCTTGTCCTTTAGCCCGTTTGCCATTTGCCATTTGCCTCGGCCCATACGCTTATAGCTTGTTCTAGGATGCTCCCTAGAAGCTTAGACATGCAAGATCCCACCATGATGGTTCAGTAATTAGTGGGCTGATTTGCATCCCCTTTCTTGAAAAGTGCTTTGATCCAATTCTTTTGCCCAATCAATGGGTAGCCCTTGTGTTATGGATTTATTGAGGAGTCCATGTATCCATTGCCGTGCAATACTGCCTGACCATTTGAGCATTTCTGAGTTGAACTGAAGCATGTCTGGTGCTTTGCCATTGGCTAGTTTTTTTATGCTCTTTGTTACCATCGGAAAGTCAAAGCATTCTTCTGATTGTTTTGTCTCTTGCATATTAGGCATCCCTTCTGCATCTTTGTGTACATATAACTTTTCTACGTATGCATACATATTTTCCGGGCTTATGTCTCCGGTAATGTCTTGTCTTTTGCCTTTCATCCTCATCCATTCCTTTTTGGGGTTTTTCTTGAAGTTTATTAGGGCTTGTGTCTCGGTGTGTAGTTCATGTTCTCTTCTTTTTCTCCTCTTGAGAGTTGTGTATGTTTTTGCCAAAGCTGTCCAGTCTATGGCTGTTTTGGGGGTTGACCTCAAATGTCTTTTAGCAATCTTGCATTCTTCATCAAACCATGAGTTGTGTGGCAACCCTTTCACCTTTGTTTCTTGTCTATGAGTTTTCCCCATTGTTTCCCCTCTACTGCTTCACTCATTGCTTGCTTGAATTTGTTCCATGCTTGATCTACATTTATTGGCATGCATTCTCTTGCTAGTTTATCATCAAGGGAAGCGGCATAGGTTTTCTTTTTTTCAATTTGCATTTTGTATGCCCATGCTCGAATTTGAGCCTGTTTACCTCTCTTGTGAATGGGTACCCGTAACCATACATGAATGGGTGTATGATCCGAGTTTGGTGATCTATCCCCAATTTCAAAGTTATGCACCATGTGGGATGCCTCATATTGGATCAATACATAATCAATAGCACTCATTCCCTTGTTGGTGGTGTAGCATGTGCATTTCCCTGAGTTGGCAAATTTGTTCACTCCATTTATAGCTATTAATTGCATAGCTGTCATCATGCTTAGTAATGTTGTTCCTTGTGGGTTTGTCACTTGGTCTTTTGAGCATCGCTTCCACATGTGGTCAAGTACATCCATTTTATGCTCTAGACCCGGAGGTGTCATGAGATTTATGACTTGCATTTGCACATGTGCTATGCGGGCATTCATGTCCCCAGTAAGCATCACTACCCCTTCTTGCATGTAAGTGTTAATATCTGCATACAAATCTTCAAAGGGGTTGTTCTTCTCTATGTTGAAAGCATTATAGAATGGTGATTCCCTATGGGGAATGTAGCACCCTGCTATGAACACTGGTTTACCTTCTGTGTCAATCTTGATTCTTGACCCATATGTATCGCTTATGAGCATCTTTTTTGCATATTGTAATCACTTTTTGAAGCTCTTCTTTGTACATCTTTTTCCCAAAGAGCTGCTCTCTTTATCCAGAAAAGTGCCTTTGTCTAAAGGCGATTCTCAGCTTGGCTGGCCTCCTTCCTTTTGTGCTGAGCAAAAGGAGCCTTTCCCCTCACTTTTAGAGCTGCGATTCACTTTTGGCATATGCCTTTCTGTTGATATAAATGACCTTAGCCAGTTTTGGTGTGCGATTTCCTTTGTAGGCTAGATCTAGCTCTAACACGCACCCCCAGCCCTTATGCTCTCTCTCTCTCTCTCTCTCTCTCTCTCTCTCTATCATATGCCTTAGGGACATGGGCTGCCCTAGTGGCCTTTAGGTTTCCATACTTAGGAAATTGTAGAAGAGTTAATCCACAGCAAGCTGCGAGGAGTTAATCCACAGCAATCCACAGCTGGCTGGTATTGAACTTATCTATCCTTCACTAGCTACTTGTAGCCATACCATCTCGTTGTACTTGTGCTCATATCAGAGCCTTACAATATCTTTAGGACTACCTCTCACTAAATAGCTTAGGAGCTTCTGTGGTGTCCATCCATGGTTCTTCTGGTAATTATCCTTAATGTATGTATTAAATTTGATTAATATAGGTTGGTGACATCTTTTATACAGGATGAAGGGCCAGCACACATGGAACTGAGAGAGAGCATGTACACATGGTGCATCTTGCACAATTGGAACCTAGAGCAGCTATAGTGCTGGAGCGCGAGGAAGAGGACCATGTACTTCTTGGACACGGTAAACATGAAGTCTATGTACATCATGTACATGATGAGCATCAGGCTCAACCATGGCAGCTGAGGCATGGGAAAAGGCTGTACGGGTAGTAGAACAATAGAGTTGGCTGACATGGCATAGCTGCTTTTATATGTGGCAGTCTATGCTGACTTGGCAAGATCGCTTTTACAGCTAAGTCCAGCTTTTGGGGGAGATTTAAGTTAAAATTAGCTGATCTAAAGATCTGCGTTTTTTTAGAGAGCTGAGACCATCATGGGTTGTGTGTGCCATCATGGGCCAAGAATTCCACGCGGGTAGAGAACTCCACATGCGGACTGAGAGCATCCTTGTTGGTTGGAAGCTTCTTTTATTGGTTGGAACACCAAAGCTGGAAGCGCAAGTTTGGTAACATCTTTTGAGAGTACAATTAAGTGTGGCCAGCCAAAAGAAGGGTCTTCGCAAGAGGTGTCCATGAGAGTTGTTATTGCTTCTCAGAGAGGGTTTGACAACCATGTTTGTACCTTTTGATTCGATAATAAAAGTAAAGAAATACCTGCGGGGGTGCTAATCTCTCACAGCAAGAAACTCGGTGCTTAGCCGGTTCCCCTCCCAAATTGCTTAATCCCCGACAACGTTATCAAATCTTGCACAAAATAGTTCTTCAAGGTGTAATTGACATGCACCCAAATGCGTTAGCATAGCATATACGGACCGTCGGCTGGTCCGTATGCACTATGGATGTGCAATTGGTCCATTCGGAGAGCTAGTACGCTCTCCAAATGCACCCAATTGAGCATCCATAGCGCATACAGACCGCTACATTTATCTATTTATCTATCCACCTACCTATGTATATGTGTTTATATATCCATCTATATGTTTATTGATCGTAAATTGTGAAACCTTTGTAACACACTGTTGTTAAATGCTTAGGAAATTTGTGGCCGTCCCTGAGCATACACGCCCACCTGCGATGTGCAGAGATTCTTGGCGGCACTTCAGGAAAGAGATTTGCCTTGAGAGTGACATGGCCTCAACAGAAGGTACACAAAGTTAATTCACTCAATGCATATGATAGGTACTTCTCGAATAGCATTAATTATATATTCATATAAAAGCGCATTTAATTTGCAGGAGGCAGCACAGGCTCGTGTCCAGTCAGGGCACACCTCTCGGCTTGGCCGAATGGGCTCTAGTGGCTTTCAAGCACTCTTTGTAAGTGCACAAATTTTTTGTTCGTCTATCTATAGCTATTTGTATATATATATATATATATATATATATATATGTATCCATGTATCTATGATCTCATATGCATTCAATTCACTTCTTACTTATATATATGCATGCAATGTTTAAATGATAGAGACCTTTGCAGCATCGTTTATGCCACCTAAAAACGTGGTTTATGCCACCCTCGTAACGTCGTTTATGCCACCCAAACGCGATGTATATGCCACCCTCGAAACGTGGTTTATGCCACCCAAAAACGTGGTTTATGCCACCCAAAAAGCATCGTTTATGCATCTCAAAAATGTCGCTATAGAGGTCGTTTAAACGATGGTCAAGAGCGACCTTTGGAACGACTTTTGTAGCGACCCCCGTAAGGGTCGCTACAGGTTTCTACTCTTGTAGTGCTTGATCGGCCGATGGCTCTAAGAAGCCCTTCAGCTATCACCACTTAAGTGGTGATAGCTGCATGCTGGGGAGATGGCACCGTGGATGGAATAGGAGTGAGCACTAGGAGGAGCTGAAGGCCGAGGAGTAGGGAAACCAAAAGTATGAGGGGTAGGCAAAGTAGAAGTGATAGGGGTAGGGGAGGTGGTGGGAAGCATGGATGTCAGTGAGGATTCTGCATGCTGGGGAGATGGCACCGTGGATGGGATAGGAGTGGCATCATGAGGATGCTGCATGCTGGGAAGATGGCACCGTGGATGGGATAGGAGTGCGTTGAGCACTAGGAGGAGCTGAAGGCCGAGGAGTAGGGAAACCAAAAGTATGAGGGGTAGGCAAAGTAGAAGTGATAGGGGTAAGGGAGGTGGTGGGAAGCATGGATGTCAGTGAGGATGCTGCATGCTGGGGAGATGGCACCGTGGATGGGATAGGAGTGCGTTGAGCACTAGAAGGAGCTGAAGGCCGAGGAGTCGGGAAACCAAAAGTATGAGGGGTAGGCAAAGTAGAAGTGATAGGGGTAGGGGAGGTGGTGGGAAGCATGGATGTCAGTGACTGTGGGATAGTTTACATGTCAAGTACATAATAGATAGGGGATAAGCCCAAGCGACTCATTTGCTCGGCCCCATACTTAGAGTTCAGGAAGTTCCAAGCCACCTGTGCCTCTAAAACATGTTACAAATCTGGGTCATCTATGGGTATGGGCATCACACTAGAGGATGCCCCTCCATATATCCAGTCTCTGTCCATTGTGGTGATGAACCCCATGATGGCCACATCTATATACATTAAAACATTACATAAACACATAAAAATATAGCTCACATAGAGCATACATTACATAAAAAGCTTATGCATTAAGCTTAATGCACAAGCATTATGCATTAATGCCTAATGCATTAAGCCTAAATGAGGATTCGGACTCCTTGGACGACACAAGGAG
Organism: Cibotium barometz; assembly: GCF_041138505.1. Lineage (NCBI taxonomy): Eukaryota > Viridiplantae > Streptophyta > Polypodiopsida > Cyatheales > Cibotiaceae > Cibotium > Cibotium barometz. The sequence continues at coordinate 56,433,581 of NC_141052.1, read as the reverse complement.
TCCGAATCCTTGGACACAAGGATTCGGACTCCTTGGACACAAGGGTTGATTCTGAACAAGTTAGCAAAATACCCTCCAAAACCAAGAGCATGGGGAAGGAGTCCTCACAGGAACATGTAATTCTTGAAACTAGATCACACATGACAAAACATAGCTCTTATCCTAACCCTCAGAAGGAGTTTGAGCAACTCTAAGAATTTGGTGATTTAGTTACAAAAACACAAGAGGAACTTGAACCAAGACCTAAGAAAGTGAGAGTCTCAGATATTATACACCCTAGTATCTTAAACGTCAACTACTGAGATTCACAAACCTCTAGATGTGCCGAGTGTCATCATGGAAGACTGTGGCCTCCACCTCTCATAGTTTGATCCTTGATTGGTTCAAGGGACAACTACCATAAGAAACCCTAAGCCCATCTCGGAGATGGATTTTCCAATCTCACTGACACCTATTTATGGAAAGGAGGTCATGAATGCACCTCTAAATATCCCCAAATTGTTAGACTTTATGGCCTTACAAACCAGTACAACTGTGAATTGTTTAAAGTGATGAGATCTCTCCTTAATGGGGAACTCAATGTTTGATGCTGACATACATAAGGCACGTTGTCCCCAACATACAATGGAGATACCTCGAGTTGTACTCAAATCAATAGTCCTAGTGGAAGAAGAAAATACCAAATCTATGGTTAAAATTCCACTTAACAAACTGGAACAATACTTTGAAGGTGATGAGTCTAACGCACCACTACCAATCATCGCCAAGGGCATCACAGTAATGGGAGTCCTAGATGGTGGTTCATGAGTGAGCATTATCGCCAAGAAACGCTAGGAGAAAATGGTCAAGCCATGTCTAGAAGTCTCAGACATCATTGTCAAGATGGCTGAGACTATCGCCAACAAACCTATTGGGATGCTACGAGATTTAAAGATCAAGGTTCTCAAACATCAAGTTAAACATACCTTCATTTGTTATGGACTTTTCCAAACAACAAAAATCATATGAAATGATCTTAGGATGCCCATTCATGAGAGAGGCAAAGATGGTGCATGACTCGTCTAAGAACCATGTCTACCTCCAATTCCATGATTCCATCACCAAGGTTGATCTTATGACTGGCCGCGTACATTCTATGGATAGTGGAGGAATTTTTGAAAACCGTTCATACACCGCCACTTATTCAGTCCCATTACAATACTTCTATACTTTTCGAGAAGAGACTGATGAAGGAAAGAACCCAGCCCTCAAGGATGCTGACAAACAATCTATGGAGCCTGAGGATGATCTAAATTGGATACATATGATGGGACAATCGATAGCTGAGGAACTAGAGGATCTACATGGGATACACCTGATGGTGAGGAGCTCCTTAAGGTCATGCCTCTACGAATGATTCGTGCCAAGGAAAGGACCCTCAAAAGAAGGCCCAAGCCCCGGAGGAGGCAAGGGAAAGACGATCCAAACGTCAACAATGTCGATAAGCAAACCTTAGATTTGTTGCACAAGTCTTTGTTGGAAAGGTTGGAGGAGACACAAAGGAGCACATAGCACCTCTACAAACATCCGTTCAATTTCCTAGCCCTTACGGTAAAGTGCTTTATAATGCATTATTTGATACACGAGGACTACTCACAATCTGATTTCCTTCAATTTCCTAGCCCTTATGGTAAAGTTCTTTATAATGCATTACTTGATACACGGGCTACTCATAATCTAATTTCCTTCGATGCATGGAACTAGTTGGGAAAAACCCAACTCGTAGATATCTCCTTAAAGGTGAAAGGTATCCATGGTACAAATGACAAGGTTCTTGGGCTATTACAAATAGAGATATATTGTGATGGCAGTAAGCAATTGGTGGGAGACTTCCTGGTTATGCGTGCCCAGAAGATTACTGTGCGCTTTTGCCACACAGGTCGTAGCTGGGGACTTGCCAAACACCGTATGCGAGCCACGAATGGCTGCAAGCATACAACCAGAGAAGGAAGCTCAAACAGAATGCCAAAGGGTGTGTCACTCACCGCTCAACCGCCGCCTTGAAGGATTCCCGCGTCGCAGCCGTGATGAAGGAGCCGCCGTCGCCACTCTACCGCCTCTCCGCTGCTGCCGTGCCGCTACACAGTGCTCGATCGCTCTCTCACTCTCTCTCTCTCTCTCACACACACACGCAGGAGAAGGAAACCAAAGAGATAAGGCAAGAGCACTCTTGTATTCACAACACATGAGGATGAGGATTTTAGGGTTATATTTGACTCTTATAGGTGACTTGGCCGTTCACACTTGGGCGCCCATACATGGTCGGCCGACCCTAACCCTTATCCTACTGATATTCAAGGTGCGCCTCTCATCGGCGATCACCCAATCCCTTCATCCTTAACCTATGGTGCCGACAAGCCCGGCCCATGACTCAGAATATTTAAATTAATGACGTAAAACATAGTACGTCTCAATGTCCGCCATGGGTTAACATGCCCCCCTTCCTGATGTAGATTCCGTCCTCGGAAGCTATGGTATGGTAAGCTCGAGAGGGTTGTTGTGGTAGACCGTCTGCAAAACAGGGAAGTAGAGTGAAGGTATGCTGGAATTCAAAAGATATAAAGTGTATAAGTTCAAGCATGTTAGACCACAATGGATGTTGCAATGAGAACTTAGTTGAAGGGTCACATGAGTGAGCTAGTGTAGTAAATTAATAGGAGTTTAAAATTATTGAAAGTAAATCAAGAGTTAGCAAGGTGTCAAAGGTTAATCAAGGTTTATAACTGGTCTAAGTCAAGGAAAATAACCAAGCTTAATAAATAAACAGATGACCACACTGTGTCTACTCTAAGAACAAGTTAATACCACGCGTCTAGGGACACAAGAAACATCAGAGTTACAGGAGCCTTTTGCCTTTTTTTTTTTTTGCACGTGACAATTTTTACACACAATGGCAACCTTCCTAAGGCAAAACTAACATCGATCCTGGTACCATGTTTAACACAAGGCATTATCCAGGAATCTATTAGCTCACTTTAGGCGAGGCTACCCCCTACCAACCAAGGCATCGGTCTAGAGTAGAATACTCCTCGCCTACCAAGTATCAATAAGGCGATAGGCCAACATTAAAGCACATCATAGACTTGTATTGCCATTTATTGTAGGCTTTTTTTTTTAAATCTATTTCTTTTTTATCTTCGCTCCTGAACTATAATTTATCTTGCATCCTTTCGACAAAGGGTAAAAGCTATGTCCTAGAGGTCAACACACACACAGCCAGGTGTCAAACATTAAGATGGTTTGATCCTAGACCTAAGACAATCGTATTCCAAGGTTAACTAAAGATGTCATGCATTCTCAGGAATTTATCCAATAAGGTTAAGCTCATTAATGATTTACACTAGCACGTCAAGCAACTTCACAAACTAAGTATTACATTGACAATTTCCATGTGGTCATGCATTATAGTTCATGCAATTAATTGAACAGAAAAAACGGAAGAGAGTGGGTATGGAAGAATTACACCTGTATTTTGGAGATCTCCTTGATTTGACGAGACAGCTTGCAATTTGATGTAGATATATTTTGATGAACGTTGCGGCAGTCTCAAGACTTGAAAGCGAACCCACCTCAAAATTTTTAACCTGTACAATCAACTAACAAGCACTATACCTCGAGAGGCACATCAGTGTGAAAATTTCAAGACTCGCTTAAGGAATCTAAACTAGAAAAAACTTGAAAACACTAACCTACCTACCAGTCACCACACTACTACTGAGGATACGGTAAGAGGATGTTGTAGAGTCCTGGCTCTAGCCCTAAGGCTAAGCCTCTATCCGCATCATCCAAATAAATAAAGTCAATCTCAGTAGTGCCATGAGTTTCATCCGTCCATTCATCATTGTCAAATATTTCCTTTTCATTTTCCCATCCACATAAACTCTTCAAGAATGTAACCATGCGAGGATAGTCATCTTGTGGAAAAGGAAAGCATTGGGCTATCGGGGATATGTCCTCTACGGAGTAGGGGTCAGTCATGGTCAATAGGCAAATTAGCCATTCTAATTCCTCAACATTTTCCTCTCTGGCTAGTACATCTATATGATCCCATTCAGTTTCAATTACAGGATAGCACATGTGGAATATCTGAGAAAGGTACAGATGATACCTCTCTCCAAAGGTAGGAGTGGATGAAGTGTATGATGATCGGGCATCTGCCATATCTGCAAACACAGATATAGCATCAGTAGGTTTATGACAGGTCAATCTAGTTCTGGATGTATATACTGATATTTCTGCTCTTAACGTGCTCTTGCTCTTTTTACTATTTTTTGTTTTTCTTTTCTTTGTTTTTTTTTAAAAAAATGTATGAAGCTATATATATACATCCCCTTGAATTTGGCAATTACATGATCAGGGGAGAAGGTTCTGGAGGAAGCAATAGAATGTCGAACGTGAGTACATGCTCTCCCTTTCCTTGGGTAGATCATATTATTTGCAATGATGTTGCAGCCTCTTGGAACCAATTTGTCCAGCGGGTCATAGGTTGTGATGTGGGCAGATAGCTTTTTATGACCCTTGTGGCCACATCCAATTGCAGAGATGGTAGTGTACGCTCCCATTGACGAATGGAGGAAATGGTTTCCAATGATACTATTACAAGGGGAGACGTAGACTCATCGGTTTTTTGTTAGGTGTTGGCAAGAGTAGGTGTAGAGCATGTAGAAACTTCTATATCAGCATGTGCCTGGCATGAGGAGCTAGAAGCTTCATGTGGCTCCCCCCTTCCTGAGCTAGGTGGTAATGATCGATATCGTTTGGGAATCCAAACTAACTCTGGAAGAAGTGGTGTGGAGCACTCTGTTACCTTTCCCTTATCACGATCTTGAATTATTGTTGGGGTGGCAACAATTGGTTTGCAAGGTTTTACAGGTGATGTAGAGGGATTCAGCTTATGTTTAGGGACCCAAATCTGGTCATTCCCCTCGTAGTACCCTTGGGCTACTAATAGTTTTTTAGGGATCCATCGTGATGTTACATTGCCCTTTCTCGGGTGGGTAGCTGCTTTCCTTTTACGAGGCTTCTTGGTGGCTGAGCGAGATTGAGCAGGGGAAGTAGCTGTTAACGAAGCTTTGGGGGACCCTTTTGTATGTACTCTTTGGCATAGTAAGCGAAGCTTTAGGGACCACCTTGCCTGTTTTCACTCTTGGCGTTGAAGCGTTAGAGGGGTGGCCAACAATCGAAGATGGTTTTGCCACTGGACTTTGTGATTTTTCATTATCTAATATTTGAGTGGATGACTTAGGTGCGGGATTTTGAGCGGTCAGACCTAGTGTTGGTTCTGGCGTTGTGACTTGTCTGGTTGCCCAATCGATATTGCACTTGGTGGCCATCATCCATTTGCGCCCTAAGATTACAGTCCCTTCCATGGTACCAGCAGACATAACCAAAAAGCTTTGAATTATGGTTCCCTTGTCATAAGCAACCGGAGTGTGCAGAATTCCTGAGACAGGGGTTTTCTTCTTGTTGATTCCTTGAACTTGGATAGAACTCTTGGTTAAAGGTGGTTTTCCTAGTTGACACCACACGCCATATGATAGCAAATTGTGTTGAGCTCTTGTATCCAATAATGCATTATACAGCACCTCCCCGTAAGGACTCTGTAACTCAATTGGGTATCTTAGAGGTGGGTCAGATTCCAGTGCATCCTCCTCTGCTTCCTCGAAAAATACTTGCGTAATTCCCAAGTTGGCTTCTCGTTGTCTCCTAGCAAGCTGTTGACATTCTTTTGCTTCGACTCTCGCTTGTATCTTTTTAAGCTCAGCTTGTTCTTTGGCTGCCTTCTTTTGATGGATTGCATGTAACTCCTCTTGGCTCAGGGGGTCATAGTACCTTTTGAATTTGCTCCCATTAAGGAATCCAATGGTTTCAACTCCGTCGAGAGTCTCCACTCTAATGGTACCTTGCGGGGTAATTTCACATACTCTAAATGGTCCCTTACCAGCATATTTGAGCTTCTTCTTTTCGTTACGCACTCCATACATCAGGACTTTATCCCCAACCTTGATGTCCTTGTCCTTTAGGTGGCGATCAAACCATTTTTTCCTTCTATCCTTCTCCACAAGGGCATTGTACACAGCCAATTGTCTTTCTTCATTTAGCCGCTCAAGGATATACAGACGCTCTGCTAAGGGATTACCATCCCAACCCTCTTGAGTAGCAACACGAAGACTAGGAATGACAAATTCCCACGGCATGACTGCTTCTTTACGTGAGGGTGTGCTTTGGGGAGTAGCTTCTCAACTCCAAAAAGCTGAACGCGAGGAAGGGGAGTCAGTGAGAGACTTTATAAGTCGATTGAAGCATCTAAATTCTCGCTGCACTCCCGATGAACGCTTCAATAACAACCAACTCCTCGATAGATTCATCCGAGGATTGCGACACGAGGACATTTACAATGGCCTAGTCATTAGAGGTCTTACAACGTGGGAAGCAGTCACTGCCAATGCAATCCAGTTAGAAGACAACTTGATGATTGCAGGTAAAAAGGTGTCTTCAGAAACAAAATCCATTAGTTCGCAAGTATCTGGGCACGAGCCAATGACGGTAAAACCTATTGCCAAGGAGCCCAAGATATCTGAAATGTCTGTGACCGACCTTACTAAGGCTCTCCAAGAATACTTTAGGGGTAATCAAGCTCCTCAGAATAGCCATATGTACCCAAGGAGAGAGCAACAATGGTGTTCGGTGTGCTTAGGACCACATAGCACGAGTGAATGTCCCACATTCAGAGTCAAATTCAATGGGAATTGCAATGCATGTGGTAAGTATGGCCATCAATCTAAAGATTGCCTAGTACTTAAGCGAATGTTGGCAAATCAGGCACCACTAGCCTGGTCAAACACACCTCAAGTACCCGTGCTAATGCCTGCACAACCTGTCGAGCAACCGTCACAGCACATAGTTCCAAGGAATCCGAATGTAGTCCAGTCTGTGCCGTTACCACCGCCAGTGCTAGGACCATAACCTCCACATCCAAGGATTACCGCTGTAAACCAGATGGGTTGTGAGTCACATAGTGCATGTGGGGATTATGAAGAGGAGATAGACCCCACTGCTCCATACGGGATTGATACGTTTGAAATGATTTCCCAGTACTACATGGAGGATCATTTCGGGCAAGTTAAGCCTGTATATCAAGCGGCTGCTCTCGCCACAAGGGGGAAAAACCTTAATACCTTGGCGAGGAGACCACCTCTTCAATGCTACGAGTGTGGTGGACCGCATCGTGTAGCAGAGTGCCCTAATAGGCTACAGAAGATCTCTACTCAGATGCAACCAAATCAAGGGAGCACATTGGGAATGCCGGTACTTACATGTAATCGTTGTGGCATAGATCATTTGATCGCTCAATGTCCACATAATCCTAATGCACCCAAGATTACGCCATTGAATTTGGTTGAGGTCACCAACCAAGCACGAGGAACCACACCCGTTGTACCCGCGAATGTAGTTACACGGTCAATGCTTCAAAATCAAAACTACATTCTTGAAGAGAGGGATACTGCATCAATCGCTCAGGCAAAGAAAAAGAAAACACGACAGAAGAGATCGCTTAATCCCACGAGCTCCAAGCCTAGTTCAAAGACTAACATAGGGACAGGAGACGACCCCGTGTGTATGAATGATCCTGAAGATGATTCCGATTCAATAGAAACCATGGGGACCAAAGCCACTACCTTAAGGGAGGAATCCACTCGGGAGCTCAATGAAGGAGAATCAAGCAAGTACATAAATAAGGGGAAACAGAAGGAAACTTCCTCGGCCCCACAACCAAGTCAGTTAATGCCCTCTCGACCACCCAAACTGACTGAGACTCCCCAAAACAAGCCACGTGGGCCAAAAACCCTCAAGAAAAAGATTGGAACTTACCCAAACCCAGTTGAGGAGATTGAACAAGTGCAACACTTAAGGGGTTTGGTGAAAGAAACACAAAGAGAACTGGAGCCAAACCCGAGAAAAATCAAAATTCCAGACACCGTGTTCCCTACGCAAGTTTAGCCTCACAGGACCCATAAACCGTTAGCTATACCTAGTATCATTCGGGAAGAAAGTGAGGATAGGACATCCGGAAGTGGGCAAACACCCTTCTTGCTGGAAAGAATGTTTAGTGAGGGAATGCCTGACCCCATTGAAGAGGAAGTGATTCCATCTTCACCAGTCCCTAGTCAAGGGGCGATGTCTCGAAAAGTACCATTGAATGTGTCTAAGCTAATGGATTTCATGTCCTCTGAGATCAGAACCACGATCATATCCAAATTATACGGAGATCCGGAGCTATTATTAGCTCTTCGGGCATTTCTCAATGGAGAACTTAAGGCGGGGCTACCGCAATTTGCAAATATGGATAGACCCGACACGCTTCAAGATGAAGGAGAACATTGGGATCTACAACCCAACCTAGATGAAAACTCAGTCGTGGAAATACCTGTTGACAAGTTGGGACAGTACTTTGAAGGGGACGAATCTAATGCAACCCTCCCCATTACTACCAAGGGGTTAACTCTAAAGAGAATCCTTGATGGTGGTGCTGGCGTGAGCATTGTGACTAAAAACTGTTGGGAATCTATGGGAAGACCTCACCTCGAAGTCACAAACATAGTGGTTAAAATGGAAAATGGAACTATTGCTAAACCTATTGGAATGTTAAGGGACCTTAAGATCAAGGTCCTGGGATACAAGGTAAAACATACCTTCATTGTAATGGATTTCTCCAAGCATCCTATGTCATATCAAATGATCTTAGGACGTCCTTTCATGAGGGAAGCACAAATGGTACATGACTGGTCGAAAAACCATGTCTACCTACAATTCCAGGACTCTGTCATTCGAGTTGATCTTGAGAATGGTCGTGCACATCCTTTAGGAAGCAAGGTTATCATCGATAATCGATCGGACACCACTGTTCATTCCGCCCCATTAAGGTATTGCTATACATGCAAAAAAGAGACTGATGATGAGAAAGATTCTCCTTATATGGATGTCCTACCGGGTATGACTGAGTCAGATAACGTGGATTGGGTACACCTAGCGGCAACCATAGACACATGGGGAAATAGAGGCACAAGTTGGGTAACACTTGAGGGGCAAGATATGCCACCGTTAGTGCCAATAAACATGATAGGTGTTATGCACTTGACTCCTGATGGCGAGAAAGTGGCAAACTCCACTGGCACTGAAAGTAGCGAAGACTGTGACCAATGCAACTCTGAGTATGAATCTCAAGAAGAAACTGACTCTGAGCCTGCTGATGGGGAAAATGAATCAAATATTCACCCAAATGTGGAAGCAAGGTGCTCAAGGCCTAGAACAGTGACCTCTTGCAGTTCATCCGAAAGTGAGGGGGACACAAGTGAAGATCGACCAAGTGAGTCCGAATCTGATAGAAACAAAAATCAAAAACTTGGTAAGAAGAAAACGAGACATAAGTGCCAACGCTATCGAGCTAATGTACGAACTGCAATAAACAAGGAGTGATCCACTGCAGAATGGCTTAGTTATGTAGGAGCTATTGATGCTCATCGGAAGTTAGCAGATAATTGGGGACAATACCTCCAAAGTGTCATGTGGTGTATTCCACAACCTCATGACGTCGCCCAATTACCAATCTCCGGCCTTCCCACTCAAGGTTAAGCCTAAGGCTTTACACTTATGCAGCTCATTGTGCTCTTCCAAGGAATCACACACGTGTTCAAAGACTTCAATGTGCTTCCTAACATCCTCGTTACCACTGAAGTTTTGAGTGAGCTTAGCCACTTGTACTGCCTTGCTTCTAGGTTCTCTCTCAGGCATACCCCACATGTTTTCCGCAATAGATCATCCGATCGTCTGAGCAAACGCTGCGAGATCACCTAGGTGAGCAGGCATAGCTAATGGAGGCACTTCTGGGATAGCCTGGCTCATAGGAGTTGGCGTTGGTCTGAGTATGTTGGCAAATGACGTAGGATATGATATGTGACTAGGCCTAGCTCCCCTTGGATAATGGTTATGATAAGGTGGTCGTGGAGCATACGCCATTGGCATACTAAGAGGCATAGGAGCTACATGAGCATGAGTAGCGATAGGTACATATGGTTGATAGACACTGGCACGCACTGTTGTAGGTACTGTTCCACTAGGTAGTGGTGTCGTACTAACTACAATGGTAACAGGTGCGCTTTCTGTCATGCTCATCATTGGGGTAGGCATTGTGGATTCCTTAATGGAAAGTTGAGCCAAGGTTGGAAAACTAAAGTTACTACTCATGGGCTCAACCTGCATTGAGACTCCAGGCGAAACAACATACGAAGGGTCTATGGGACTCACCGAGGGAGTCTCCAATTGTGATAGGGTTGGTTGTTTGGCCTTGCCTGTATCCAAAAATCTCATAGGGCCAGTGGAACCTAAGTTCACTCCCCTATTTTACCTCTCAATTTGGATAATTCTATGAATAACCTCACATATCATTTGTTGTTGCTCCTCTAGATTAGTGGCGCTAGATGTAGATCGTAGGACTTCTAACCAACCTACATGGTAGGTGTAACCCGTGTATAGGTCCGTTAGAGTCTCTGTGTGTAGATCATATTCCCAATTTTCATTGAGAAATATCCCATCTAGACTTGGTGTGCCAAACGGTTCTCTTGAAGTGGACGCAATGTCACTTCTTATGGATTGGCTTCTAGGGACCTCTACTTTAGGAAGAGCATCGGAAGTTGGTAGCTCAGTAGGGCCCTCATTAAACGAAGTGGGTAGAATATCCACATGGACACTCTTTGGGAGGGTAGGGTCTACATAAGATGTGAATGGTGAATCTACTACCCCTCCTTCTTCATTTACTTTGCTTGTCACATGCTCAGAGCGTGTAGCTCTACTAAAGGTCTCTATTAGACGACTAAACATGCTAGATCCGGGTTGTGGAGCCCACACTGGCATGTTTTGGCTTGTCTCCTCAGGGTTCTTGGTAGGGTGCCCTTCCATGGCTTCTGAGTCAGAGGATGAGTCACTATCCACTATTCGTGGATCTTGGGTTGCACTCCCTTGGGTTCCAACCGAAGGCCAAGATGCCAACGTGGAGGGATGGTGTGAGCCTGCGTAAACTGAATCACTTTCTAGTGGTTCAGGCTCTAGCACCCGACCAGAACGTAGATGCATGTGACGTGGGTACTCTACGTGCGTTGGTAACTACCCTTGAAACTCACACAAGTGGTTTCTTAGGTGTTTCGCACTCCGTTTTTACTTGTTTTTAGATTGTTTTTAACCCGTTTTTGACCCCCTTACTTACAGTCGAACTTGGGCTAGGGCGTGTGATAGCTCGAAACGAGCGTATCGTTTAAAGGGTCCTAGTGTGCTTTACAGCACCGTGTTCGCCTATCTAGAGCTCCTGTAGTCCTCAAAACAGTCCGTTTCCCTATGGGGGAAGGGGCAAAAGCCTATTTGCTTGTGGAGGAAAGGGTGAGGGTTTTATCCCACATGCTCACTTTACTCCTTGGGGAGTGGGCTACATATAGGGCACAACTTCCCATAAGCTCTCACTTGAAAGAAAGCTATGGAGGCTCACTCTCCTATATATATATATCAAAAGACCGAGACCGAGACCGCGGTCGGGGCCGTGGGTCGTGGGTCAATTGGGGTTCTTTCTTTTCAAAAAAATTTTCTCCAATTAAAAAACCTTTCCTCTCCACACGTTTGGTTCTTTCTTTGAAAATAAAATTTAATTTTTTATTTTTTACATTTTTATATTTTTTATATTTTCTATTTTTTAATAAGTTTTCTAGGGTTTCTTTGGGGTTCAGCCTTGGCTGCGGCGCAGTTCGCACACAGCACAGATCTGGGGATTCAGAAATCCCCCCGCGCGCAGAAAACTAGATAACAGAACGCACGCCCACACGCAGAGCAGAAAAATAACAAACGAAACAGAAATACAGAGGACAAATTGCAGAAACAGATTACAAAAACACAGAAACACCTCAACAACAAACACACATTCGCTTTCCTACAGTGTAGATTAAACTTCACGTAGCAGCCGAGCTGCAAACTGGAGCTTGGTGCAGGGCAACTCCCCGACAGCGGCGCCAAAAATGTGCGCTTTTGCCGCACAGGTCGTAGCTGGGGACTTGCCAGACACAGTATGCGAGCCACGAATGGCTGCAAGCATACAACCAGAGAAGGAAGCTCAAACAGAATGCCAAAGGGTGTGTCACTCACCGCTCAACCGCCGCCTTGATGAAGGATTCCCGCGTCGCAGCCGTGATGAAGGAGCCGCCGTCGTCGCTCTACCGCCTCTCCGCCGCCGTGCCGCTACACAGTGCTCGATCGCTCTCTCACTCTCTCTCTCTCTCTCTCACACACGCAGGAGAAGGAAACCAAAGAGATAAGGCAAGAGCACTCTTGTATTCACAACACATGAGAATGAGGATTTTAGGGTTACATTTGACTCTTATAGGTGACTTGGCCGTTCACACTCGGGCGCCCATACATGGCCGGCCGACCCTAACCCTTATCCTACTAATATTCAAGGTGCGCCTCTCATCGGCGATCACCCAATCCCTTCATCCTTAACCTATGGTGCCGACAAGCCCGGCCCATGACTCAGAATATTTAAATTAATGACGTAAAACATAGTACGTCTCATGGGTTAACAATTACATGAACCGGTAATACTTGGTCACACATGGATGAAGGCTGCAAGATGTATGATTGACTAGTCACACGATAGGCTGTGTCTCTGTGGGGGTGAAACCATAACTGAACAACCTACTCATAAACCCTTACCACCTCTCACTATTATCAAGGGTCACAACAATGAGGAGGAAGCTTCAACATCCATAAAATCTATGGAAACCCCCTCCACTTTAGCATCCACTATTCAAAAAACTCTTGATTCTTCTGTCTCCACATAGCAAACACTTGCATATCAAAAGAACAAACAGATACAATGAGCTATAAAGTGGCAACCCAAATCTACCTTAAAATGTGTTCCCAATATTTCTCCATCCATACCACCTCAACTGATGACCAAACAAGGAGCGCCTTAACACACAAGAATTGGCATAGGATGTTCAACTTACAAGTTACTCCAAAATGGATCCCCAAATGCTTATTAAAATCTCAAGGCTACTACAAGGATAACCATTGTATTTGGATACCAAAACATAAAAGTATACCACTAGTCTCACTGCTGCCGTTACTTACAAATTCCCAAGTCTCCTTAGTGATGGATAAAAGATTCAATAGCTTAAATGACAACAAAGAAAAAGATATTATAAAAGAAACTTCACCACCAACGCCCAAACAAGTTTGGATCCCAAATTGAAACCCTATCACATGAGCCATGGTGATTGATGGTGAAGCTTCTATATCACTAAAGGTTACAAAACCGTTGTTGGCTATCCAAGCCCCAACCCCATTGATTTCCCTAGAGAGCAACCCACTATGCAAGTGTCAACTCCATTACTCATCTATAAGGGTGAACCCATAAGCTCCATCTAGTCTTATGAGAGCTAGAAGTTGACATGCCACAACAAGTAACAAAGGGCATTCCTAGCTAACAAACACCGATGGAGCAAATTTGGAAGGGTTGGTTACAAAAAACCTACAATACCTTCTGCGAGGTCAACGTATGATAGAAAGTAGGAAAGGGGGGCATATTCTTATATCATTACGTTTACCCTTCACGTTTTGCTCCCTAACAAGATCATTTCCATATCAAGAGGGAGCCTATTGGAAAAAAGCTAACCCACGACAACATAGCTTGAACCAATAGTGTGTAGCAATATAGCAACTATACACATACTAGAAATCCCACTATAACCATATAAATTTTAATTTTTTTAAACAAAATATGATGAGAAAGAGCACATCTGTCAAATAAAAGAATAAAGTATGACTCTGCTGTGAATACAAGCCGTGAGCATGGACTTTTCGTGGATCGACACGAGTGACCCCATCGTGGACTCAGATTTTTAGGAATGGTACTACTGAGGGCAGCTCAGTATTCCTCCTTTCCAAACCCACTCATGCTACTTTTATGCACCCCTAGGGGAAGAGATGTTGTGGAGCCACCATTGTGGACCTGTTCTACCTATGGTTCCATCCCCTTACACCATGCCTTACCTGTAGGCATCGCATGTTGTACACAACGTCCTATTTATTTTGAAACTATAGAACTTATTTTAGGCGCTAGGCGACAGGACTATCGTAGTCCATGGTAGGAGAGACACCATAGTGACACAATCACGTGAGTGTACATTACCCAGTGGGAGGACCTATCAAGCTAGAACTACGTAGAAACAACTTGCAGAGTAGGGGAGGAGGGTAAGAACTTATGAACTTCAACCGTCATTTTTTGGAGTAATATTTTTGCTTTCTTGTCCCTTCTAGAGTATGGTGGGTGAATTCCTAGACAGCTTAGCTCACGGTAGTAGCTACTTAGGTCACTTACCGACAGTACCCATGCCATATCACATTGAGGATGCACTCAGACCATTGCCTAGTATACCAGAGGACACACACACACACACACACACACACACACACACACACATATATATATGAAGCACACCCAAGTGAGGGGGAAAATCAACCTAGTGATGAAGAATCAGAGCATGCTTATGAACTATGGTTATCTAATGATGAGCTTGCTAGACGAGTTTAATTTACAGGTTATTGAGGTGTAGTCGTGAAGACTAGATACATATGGTGGACGTGCAACCTCGATATGGACATGATTTTCCTAATTTCTCAGGTGTATTCTAAACCCTTCCTCACCTTTTGCTATTGTTTCAATCTTTTTTATGATTCTCCATTTAGTGTTTGTTTGAGTGCTTTCTTGCATCATTATGTAACTGGTCTTTCAATTTTCTAGTTATTACTTGGATAACCCTTTAGGCTTTCAATTTTCTAGTTATTACTTGGATAACCCTTTAGGCTTTGGTGCTAGTTTAATCCTCCTTGAGATCGACCTTAGAGTATTGTTAAAGTCAAACTATTTTATTACAAAAAACAAAACAAAGCAAAATAACTCAAAAACAAAAACCCATAAGAAGATAACCATCACCATGTGCGATCTAGGTAGGACTTTTGGCTCTTAATGATGGAGCCTTGGAACCATAGTCTTGATCTCCATGGGATGGGACCATATGGCTAAAAACCTATTAATAAAGGGCTTTTACAAAAAACATCGCTGTGGAGGTACTTATCGATTCTTAGATACTCTTGTATGAGGTCTCTAAACCATTACTTGGGTCTCTATAGGGTGGTGCCCTACTTTTATATTTTTACAATAAAAACAAATGCTTATAATAATCACTTAGCAGTTTCATTTATGAGGCTAGACAATAGCTAGAGATGGTTTCACCAAAGTGATAGTGTGTCGAGAGACTAAGGTCATAACCCAAGGCATGCTTTTTTCTCCATCTTAGTTTAGATCAAATTTGGACCAATCTTAATATTACCCTTGTCTTAACTAGAAAATTTGACAAGTTGCCAAAAACTTTCCTCACTAATTAATTGGTGTTTGCATTATGCTTAAATTAAAATATTTTTCATTAAGAGAAACTTACTCGTGGTACCATGTTGCCTTGAAGACCTTACAAGATCTTCGACATTTCATGCATCCAGCAATAGCCTCAACAAATCTTCATCGGCATATTCCGAGGATGGAATCTACATTAGGAAGGGGGCATGTTAACCCTCATTGGACACCTCTCTAGCATAAATACCATCCATTGTCAATTGTCACTTCATTTGGCCGTTGATATTAAAAATGCTAACATTCTATATTTTACGTGTGCGATCGTGGCTTGTCTATGAAAGGTGCATCACGGGATTGATTATGGAGATTGCATTCTTATATTAAGTTTTGCACAAGCCTAGGCAGCCCTCAATAGCCATGGACCTATATTTTAAGTATGGACACCCAAGGTGTGAAGACTGGGGGGCCAAGATAAGGGTCATTTTGTATTCTCATCGTTCATTCTCTTATGCAACTAATAGAGTGCTCTTCTTCTCTACTCACTTTCTCTCTTGTGTGTGTCTTGCTTCTTGCCTAATTCAATTAGAGCTACTATATGCTCATTGTGTATATGTGAGTGCATATGAGAGAGGGAGATCAATTGAGAGGCGGGTCAAGCTTCCATTGGAGTGCGGCAGCATTGGAGTGGAGCTTTGGAGTGTGGCTACACGGCAACATCATCTCCTATGAGAATCTAAGCACAAGGGTTCACGAGGTGAGTGACACACCTTGTCCATGCAATTGTGAGCTAGGTTATGGAAGATTAGCTTCCTGGTTTTAGTTGTTTTAGGCTCTCGAGTGCGGTTGGCAAAGCCCCATGACCTTGGTTAGTTCTTGCACTCTTTCTATGGTGTAAGGACTTCCCAATCACTGCAAATCTTTTGAGTACTTTTGTAGGTACTTTGAAAAGTTTTGCATGTACTTTTAGTATTGACCCAAGTACTTTGAGTATATTTGCAAGTACTTTGAGTACTTCTATAAGTACTTTAAGTATATCTACATGTACTTTGAGTACTTCTACAAGTACTTTGAAGACTACTACAAGTCTTTTGAGTACTTAAGCAAGTACTTCTACAAGTACTTTGAAGACTACTACAAGTCTTTTGAGTACTTAATCAAGTACTTTAATATTAAATTGATTTTGTAAGTACTTTAAGTACTGCCACAATTACTTTGAATACTTTTGCAACAAGTACATTAAGTACTTTTACAAGTGCTTTGAGTACTTCTTGCAAGTAACTCTTAGATTGTTTGTTATTACTAGAAATACTTTTACAAGTACATTAAGTACTTTTACAAGTGCTTTGAGTACTTCTTGCAAGTAACTCTTAGATTGTTTGTTATTACTAGAAATACTTTTTTATTTTCAAGTAGTTTCTTTGTACTCTAAAATTGATTGAATTCAAAACATTTATTATTTAGAGAAGACACGAGACACTCCTCGTTGAGGAGAAAGAAGCTTCACATCATTACCAGTTTGTCGATGATTTGGTATAGGAGCTGAAGTGGGGTGAAACATTCACCATACTCCCTACCCTTCATGAGAAGTGCACATCACCATCCATTGTACCTTTCCTAGGCAACTGCATTGGGTGTGGTTTAGGGTTGGAAGCTGTAGATGTTGTCGATATGTACATGCAAGCATAAGTACAACTGCTGTAGATGTTGTTGGGATGTACATGCTTTCATGCAAGCACAAGTACCACCCCATGTGCTTTGCAAAATGATAAGTGCCAGTTGCAGATGTTGTCGAGATGTACATGATTTCATGTAGGTACAAGTACCACCCCATGTGCTTCACAATGACAAGTGCCAGGAGAGTGCACTGTGCAAAACCTAGGTGCACAATAGAAATTTCTAGTATAGCAAGGCAATGGCTATTTGGGAATACTTATGTTATGGCCAGGGAAGGAGGTTTATTTCCTTGCATGAATTACTTGTATTGTTAGTGTTAATAATCTATGTACACCAGACCAATTTAGGGTTGGCTCTTTTCTTTTGGTTTCAGGTCCACCTAAAAGGGAGAGAACAAAGCATCACCAGTCTAAAGAACACCACCATTTGTTTGATGATATCAAGTCTGAGCCAGTCGTGGATGTGAACAGTAGTCTTGGGGGTGCCAACAAACAGGCAGAGATAGTAGCAGACATGGAGGATACCGTAAAAGATGGTATGTTAACAGTGTCTCACGATGTATGATGATGATAGCCTAGACATGTTGGCTACAAAACTCAACAAAAAACAAGGTATGCTAATTCTTCAACCTATCAGATTGTTGGTTAACATGTATAGCACTATCTTAATTTCTTTTTCCATGTTGCCGTAGGTGGGAAACCTGCACCACAAGGAGGATACCTACCCTAAAAGAAAAAGAGTGAGGCACCCATTGACCTGACGGCACCAGGAGGCAACCCAAAAACACCTATTGATCTAGCCAGGAAGGAAAAGAGTGAGGCACCCTGTAGGAGACAACCCATAGGCACCTACTAATCTGACAAGGAAGAAAAAGAGAGAGGCACCCACTAACCTAGTGGCACCAGGAGGAGGCACCTCGCAAGAACCTACTGATCTGACTAGGAAGCAAAAGAGTGCTACACCTGCTGACCCTACAACACCCTCTAGGCCCCGTGCATGCAAAAAATTGTAGAGAAGCCAAACTGCAACTATTTTCCAGCCCCTCATGTGTTGTACAATTTTCACTTAATGAAAAATGGTCTTTTATATGAAAATACTATGTGGTTGGTTTGAGAGCACCTAGAACATTTGAGAGAACTTGAAATCACTTTCAAGTGATTTCTTGGAAGTATTTCAAGGCTCTAGTAAAGTAGTACTAATACTTTAAAGTAGCAAGTAATGTCAATCACCTAGGGCTTATCAAGCAAATGTACTAGATGCTTCACATGCGCTTTTTGCCCTATCCTCTTGGCAGACATCTTTTTTGTTAGGGGAGATACATGTATCTGATGTGGAGAAGGCAAACATGAGGCCTTTGATCTCTTGTGTGGTGATGATAGTACTTCATGTTGGTTGTCTTTGGCATGTATGGAGGGGTAACACTTTATCCTCTTCAATGTGCAGACGAGAGTTATGTTGTAGTGAGGTTTTTGCTGTGGTGGACACCCAAAAACTTAGCTGCTTTTCTAAAACCTATGGGTTCTATATAGCACCATTGAGAAGCATCATTACAGTTACTCTCTTAAAATAGATCTCGGGGCACCTTTAGCTATGTCAACATGTTGCAAATGGTGGACAAAATAGCTCTTTCTAGACCACAAGCTTCCGGTTGTACATCCCTTAATTTGGGATGGAGTAAGAGCTCCTGGAAAATTTGCATTCTAGTACATAAGTCTATCCCTTCTATCTGCTCACACCAAGACTTCAAACCACACTGCATATTTTTTTCTTGTCCTTATTATCGGTTGATTTGTTCTCTTGGGCCCTTTTTTGTGGCTTGATATTCTCCCGACGCTCCCTTTTCTTCAAAGTCCAATACTTCTGTAATTTATGGGTACCTTCAGATCCAAGGTTGATAGTCTGTGCACCCAGATTCTGCATAGGATCTCCTTCTCCCAAGGCATGCCTATACAGAACAATGCTCTATTCACCTTGATTCTGCATACGCTGACCTTCTCCCATAGGGGCTAAGCTCCTCCCATAGTCTGACCTCCTCCCACTATAGGCTTATTTTCTCCCATGGCTTGCTCCATATTCTCACTTGGAGTTACAAAATAGCTGGTAATTCATTAGAATATTTTGGAGGTCATTTGGAGGGCCTTTTAGAAGAGAGAGAAAAGAGAAGTAGACCAATGAGCAAGCGGGCAATGTAACGTTGAAAAATAGCTATATTCAAATAAAAAAATTTTAAAAACTTTAACTTATAATAAAAAAACTATCGTATTCATTTAAAAAGTAACATTCTTTTGGAGAACGTGACTAACAATAGCAATAAACATGCCTTTTCATCTAAAAAGTAGCGCTTTTTTGGAGAATGTGACTGACAATAGCAATAAAGAGGCTTGACCAAGTATGAAGCATATATTTTCTTTTGATGCAAGAGAGGGAGAACTTTGAATGTTCTCTTCATTCCTCGATCTTCTTCTTCTTGTCTTGCTCTTCTCATCGTCGTGTCTTCTTCTTCTCTTTCTGTTCCTTTTTTCCAAAAATAGCTACAACACGCCAATGCTCGAAAAAAGTTGTTTCCCAACACACCAATACATTAGATAGCCATTATGAGCTATAAAAGAGAGAGCCAAAACAATCAAGCCAAAATTATCTGGCAATATACTATGTGATTACATCAAATAGCCATTTAAATCTATACAAGGGTGAGAAAGAAAAATCAAAGAACTAATATGTGTCAAATGGCTTTGATAGCCATTTGGAGCCATACAAGGGAGAGCAAGGAGAATCAAAGCACCAATGTGCTTGAAATGGCTATGATAGCCATTTGGAGCCATACAAGGGAGAGCAAGGAGAATCAAAGCACCAATGCGCTTGAAATGGCTATGATAGCCATTTGGAGCGATATAACGGAGATAAAGGAGAATGAAAACACATATGCATGATAAATGGCTATGATGTTAAAATGTAATGGGGGAAAAACTTCTCGGGAGGTCACCCATCCGAGTACTGTCACCAAACGAGTGCACTTAACTACAAGGTTCCACAAATTGATTTAGCCATCCAAACCCTAGAATCTTTAAGTGTTAAAGGCCTCCAATCTATCTAATTTGAGGTAATCTTACAAGTAGGCACCCCTTTCCAACATCCCCTCTTGGTGCCAACTTGTCCACTTAAGAAAAATGCTGAAATTTGCTAATTTTAGTTATAAATACCGACATTTGATGGGTTAGTTTTCATTCACAAAACTCGTTTGAGCTATAAAAGAGAGAGCAAAAACAATCAAGCCAAAATTATGTTGGGCACGTCTTTCGAGACCGTGCACATGTGAGGTGATATGCCGATTGTACGGTTGAGGTTTAACGTTCAGCCGAAAATAGAAACTACAATTTTTTTTTCAAATCTAGTTTCTAGTGTTAAATGAGAGAGAGAGAGAGAGAGAGAGAGAGAGAGAGAGAGAGAGAGAGAGAGAGAATTAACCCTTGGCCATAGGAAGAGCTCCGTGCGTGTCTGCAACGCTTCCCACAAAGAGAGATGCCAGAGGGGGCTGTCGAAGAGAGAGAAAGATAGGCAGCAGGCATGAGAGGGAAGCAGGTTGGGGGGGGAGGGAGAGAGAGAGAGAGAGAGAGAGAGAGAGAGAGAGAGAGAGAGAGAGTGGCGAGAGGGGGCTACGAGGAGAGAGAGAGATGGCCGAGTCCTTTTGGGGCGAGCAAAGAGAAGAGAAGAGCTTGTGGGGGCGCAGTGAGAGAAGCGAACAAAGAGAAGCAAGCGAACAGAGAGAAGTGAAGAGCTTGTGGGGGCGCAGTGAGAGAAGCGAGGCGAAGAGAGAGAAGCGAACAGAGAGAAGCGGGAGAATAGAGAGAAGCAGGCAAACAGAGAGAAGCGAACAGAGAGAAGCGGGCAAATAGAGAGAAGCAGGCAAACAGAGAGAAGCGAAGAGCTTGTGGGGGCGCAGTGAAAGAAGCGAAGTGAACAGTGAGAGAAGCGAAGCAAAGAGAGAGAAGCGAAGAGAGAGAGAGAGAGAGAGAGAGAGAGAGAGAGAGAGAGAGAGAGAGAGGGAGAGGGAGGGATGGAGGGGGGAGCACAATGGAGAGATTGCATAACACAATGAAGAGAGAGAAGTAGTCGACTCGGTAGCTCACCTTGGCCTTCCATAGCTAAGTAGGTTTCACAAAGAGAGCTAGAGATTATAAGCATAGGTGGGTTGGTGAATATGTAACTTGGTCGAGTTACGTATTGGACATCCATGTATATAGCTTGTAACTCGATCGAGTTCCATGGAGGATGTCTAGAATACTATATATGGACATGGTTGCCATGAGCTAAGGTATCCAATGCTTGTGAGTATCCACCCCTTCTACACCTTGTACATACTCCTCCATCCTCCAGAGTCTGTCTAGATCGCCATCTAAGCTCTACTTGAGAGCGCACCTCCATCCTCCAGAGTCTGTCTAGATCGCCATCTAAGCTCTACTTGAGAGCGCACCGCTGGACAGCACCATCACTTGTACCTCTTTGGTATAATCATAATTTTAAATTCTCTGCATTGTGTATCTATTGCATGGTCTATTGTTCTTTGTCTTGCTATCTCTTTCCACTATGCCATATTCTTATAAAGAAAGACATCTGCTGTCAGGAGCGTCTTGGCTACAAGCAATACATTGAGCTCCCAGTGCACTTACTTGATGAATCTCAGGTATAAACATATCTCATACCATATCTTCAGTGTTATCATTGCACACACAATACTGTACATACCACATGGTATTGCCTATGAGCTATCAAGTTCTTCTTATGCTATTTAGCTCTATCTATCATATATAGCATTGTCAGTGCTATATAGCCAGCACACAAACATTGAGGAATAGCTCTATTAGTGCATGTCTCTGTGCTATATAGCACAAAAACCTTTGCTAATATGTGCTATGAACTACACATAATACATATAGCATGCATATTTGCTTCATTGCACAACCTTTATGGTGTATATGTCCTTGTGATATATAGTAGAGACAGTCTCCTATATATAGCTATGCTGCTAAGCTCTCTGGGCTATACAATAAACAAACTAGCTATATAGCATATTGACTCTGAATATACAGGTGTTATAATTACTTCTAATGTGCTAATAACTCAGTCTATGCTATATGGAATTATTTGTGCTATATAACACAACTCTGTATATTAATAACACAGTAGCTCAATCTTTGCTATATGGCATTATCTGTGCTATATTACACAACTGTATATATTAATAGCATAATAACTCAATCTATGCTATATGGCATTATCTATGCTATATAGCACAATTGTATATATTAATAACACAGCAATAGATAATTATATGTGCTATGAAATACACCTCAAAAATATAGCATGCATATGTATGTGCTATATAGCTATTAATATTTAATAATACCTTTTCTATGCTATACAACTATGTGTATGCTATATAGCTAGTGCATAAAGACTTACATGTCCCTCTACTATATAGCACATGAATAAACAAAATAGCACATTTACATAAATTATGTGTGCTATGAACTACACATCAGAAATATAGCATGCATATGTATTTGCTATGATATATAGCTATTAATATTTTAATCTCTCTGTCTATGCTATACAATTAGTGCACAAATATTCAAAAATATGTCTTACTCTATCTCTACTATAGCACAGTCTGTGGTATATAGCTATATGTGTCTTCTTATACTTTATATATATGGATAGTTATCTTTCCACAATTCATACATGTGAATAAATTTGTGGTATTTTTAATGATTTTGTTTGTCTTTTAAAGATGTGATTATAAATTTTTAACTGAATTCTCAGCTTTTTTAGAAAGAGTATTTTTTGAAGTTTAGAGACACCCACCCACATGTGTAAATTGGGAAAAGGTCCTTTGAGAAGCTCATGAAGCCGTGGTTTGTACGAAAGTTGAAAGATCGAAACACATGTTGTTGTGTGTACCACATACAAATAATATTTTTAAAAGATGCATTTAATATTATGCAATCACATGCTTTTGATTTTCATGGCAAATTCATGTACATGTGAGTGCAATGCTTGCAAATCATCTATGGTTGGGACCAAATGTCTCGCTGTTGAGCACTCTTTCTCAAGGATTACACAGTTGTGGGAATCATGTGTATGTACAAAGGAGCGGGATTCAAGATTTCACCAATACAAGTGTCTTATGGGCAAGTGCGATGAATGTGGTGTCAAAAGGCTTTGCTTCTGTCCACATGAATAAAAAGAGCCAATAAAGACAGTTCCAGTTCAAATCTTTGAGGACATTCAAGTTCAAAACAAGCATGGTCAAAGTAAATGGGAAGTGTTGACCCTCAAGCATGTGGATTTTAGTGAGCTGATGAAGATGAAACAAGTCTGCACTAAAACCTTCATCAAGGACAATTTCACTTATAGATGGAAGGTTGATCAATATAGAGAGTGCTTAAAGATCTTTCCTTTAGATACCATGGTATCAGTAGTAGATTTTGTCGAGAAATACTCATTCAAAGAGCAGAATGAGATACAATCCATGCATTGGCATACAAATCAGTGCACAATTCTTGTTCATATTACGTATATCAACATAGTAAAGTAACATGATGCCCTCCTTGTCCCAGCACTGTTTTCTTCTTTGTGACTAGTGGCTTAAAAAGCAGGGTTTAAATTTCAAGAAGCACTGGGTGTGGTCAGATGGTACAGCTTCACAGTTCAAAGCTGTAAGGCATGGGGTTGTGAGATGGTACAAGGATCTCGAGCCTTACACTGCTTTTTTGGGTTTTTCCGCCAAGACCCTACTCAAGTCACGGATAAGAATGCTACTCAAACTGAAGCCTATATTAGAAGAATCATTTGCTTCATCACAGAACATGAATTACATGCTAGTGTGGTACCATAGAAGACTTCTATGGAAGAGTGTCAAGATGACACATGTATTTTTGAGGGAATAAACACATTCTACTATGCATCCTATGTAGTACAAAAATATAGCGCAGTATGTGCTATATAGCACATAGCACATGGGCACCAGTGGGATGTCAATGAACCTTAAGCAATGAATAAACACAATATACCATGTGCTATATAGCACAATCTGTCGTCCTATACATCACATAGTACTTGGGCACAAGGGGGTTGTAAATGAACCTTAAGCAATGAATAAACAATTTATTGAGTGCTATATAGCATAGTCTATGGTATCTAGCATAGAGCACACTACCACAAGTGGGCTGTCAATGAACCTTAAGCAATTAATAAACACAATCTATTGTGTGCTATATAGCACAGAGCAGACTAGCACAAGTGGGTTGTCAATGAACCTTGATCACAGTTACTGGTCCACAAATGAAAGATAGAACCCCTAATAAATATGGTTTTTTCAACAAATACCTTCAAAATCAGCTATTGCAAACTTTAACTATTAGAGACTCTGCCACAAATCAAGGCCATAAATATCTACCACAAAGGCCTCCAAAAAGCCAAAAAACTCAGTACAAATGACATTGTATGATACTAGCTATAGTAGAACCATATGATACAAATTGGTTTGTATCGGATTTTGACAACCTTGACAGCTATATATATATATATACTCTTAAAAACATATGCTTCATAAAGTCTAACATCATCACCTTCTCCGATCTCATTTTGCAAACTATTGTGGTGCTCGATCACAAGGCCAGATAACGTGTCCTTAGGATTATACATCATGTTCTAGTGTGCAAATTGGGCGAGATTTGTAGAAACTCTCCATATCACCAGCCAAGGGAGTAAAGTGGCAGTAAGAAAATTTGGGTTCCGATCACCATCCTTTGGGTCAAAAGAGCGAGGACAAATGCAGCAGTCTCACGGGTTTAGCATGCTCTTGTACCGTGTATCATCTACAAGCAGTGTGTTGTCTTTATTAAAGTTTGTAAGATGGTGCCAAAAGTCTACCAAACACCTAAGAAAGATGGGCTTACTATTATCCCTTGCTGGTAGGGACCTCATGAATATTAGCTAGAGTTTAATCATCTTCTCTACACCTATCTTGTGTGATGACATCAAGAAAGAAGCATCTATTCACAGCTGGAAAACATATTTGCATGGCTACTCCATAACACAAGATTGAAACTCTACCCACCACCACAGCCTTGAAGAAACTGTAGTGTATCAGGTCTTACAACATATTGAAAATGTTCTTGTCCCTGAACCTTTGGGGGGTCATGACCGTATACAAGTTGCTTATGTCACCAGTCACCCATTCCCTTCCCATTCCTCGAACGTAGGTAATTTCATATCTTTTTAGCAAAATCCCACTGAGGTAAAGAATCAAACATTTATCCTTCGAGGATACATGCAGCACAATAACCTACAAAGGCATCACATGGGGTACTATTTTAGTTGCATCATCTTTAACCTCAACATCTGTATCAGCCATTTTAGCATCCTCAATGATAATTTTATCATTCACAACTCCACATGTCGTAGCCTCAACATTGGCAGTTACATGAGCATTAGTAACATCCCCAATGTGGTAGTTCCTTGCCCTGTTAGCATCATCTGCTGCTCCACAATTTTGCGTATCATCCACTTGATTAGGAAAAATATCATCAGCCATCTTGGTTGCTATGTCAGCATATGCTCCAAGAAGTACATCTCACGCATCATCCACTAATGTAAGGGATGTTGTATTAGTCATCTGGCATGCCTTGTCACCTAAGGCCCCAAGATGTACATCTTGTACATCATCCATTAGTGTAGGGGATTTTGTATCAGCCATCTTGCTTGCTATGTCAGCATCTGCCCCCTAGCATTAAAAGCTTGCACATCAACTGTAGCATCAGTATCTGCCCTTGCGTCAAAAGCTTGCGCATCAACTATAGCATCAACATCTTCCCCAATTTTAGAAGCTTTCACATTGACTGTAGCATCATCATTTTCCCCAGTGTTGTCAAAAGCTTGCACATCAACTATAGCATCAGCATCTGCCCTAGTGTCAGAAGCTTGCGCATCAACTGTAGCATCAATATCTGCCACAGCATTAGAAGCTTGCATATCAACTATAGCATCAACATCTACCCCAACGTCAAAAGCTTGTGCATCAACTATAGCATCAGCATCTGTCCCAGCGTTAGAAGCTTGTGCATCAACTGTAGCATCAGCATATGCCCATCATCAAAAGCTTGCGCATCAACTATAGCATCAACATCTTCCCCAATGTCAAAAGCGTGTGCATCGACTATAGTATCAATATTTTTCTTATGTGTTGCATCAAATGACCAGCAAGAAAAGAGGATTGTACCAGCGGGATTGCATTCCAATTGTCCGCTGCTTGTGCTTGGGTTGTAAGTGTTTGTATCTGCAACCCTTGCCATATATCCTACTTGATTCATCTTAGCATCTCTCTTCAAATTTTGGCCAGATGCACTCTTATCCTTTGGAACTTTGTACTTGAATGGAGCTTTCGCTCTTTTTTTAATGGCCGTTCATGAAGGACATCTTGCACATCATTGTCAAGAGAGACTGCTCTGCCAGATGACATGACTCAGAATGTTTTTGGTCCCATTTTGACGATGGTTGACGTATTTGGCATATCTATAACATGCACCAATAGAAAAATAATTAACAATACACATTTTTGAACTCTATACCTTAACCATGTAGTGTGAAGTGTATAATAAATAGTGCAAGTGTTTAGCAATATGCAATAAGGAAAATATACGAATGTAGAGAATGAAACAACTAAATTAGAAGACAAATCCATTTTCAAATAATCTTGCAATTGGCAAATGGTTTTTTCTTCTTTACAAAATGACTAAGGGGTACATCTAGCTCATCACCACCTAGGCTCTTTGGGGTTAATCTCATGCACTTTGGGGTTTTCTTATTCTCCCTTGGCAATGGCATTCTCTTCAAGCAATTAGCTTTTGCACGTATCCCTACCAATGTTTCTTTCAAATCAACACGAAGTGTTGACTTCACTTCACTTTCCTTATGCACCATCGACATTATCGATTCATCTTGGGTAATAGAATTGACCATCTTTGTTGGGCCGACATGTGAGAATTGTTCTAAAATAACACGTGGAGACATAACTGATAACTAAATTCAGTATTGCAAGTTAACTTTAAACCATACAACAAGCAAAACAGAGTGGTGAGGCTATAAAAGTGACGAGAAGGAGGAGCTTGCATATGGCTGTGATTACCATGTAAGTGAGTTTATATATATACACAAGAAACCATAAGACATAGTCTGGCATAAGTTTCTATTCATGACACAATTTCATGATCTTCTTTTGCTTGCAGTATCGTAAATTTGGTGCACTTTTGTCACGCGGTCGTCACTTTTGAGTGGAGCAAATAGATAAGAAGAGAACAACATTTGACTGCGGTGTCAAAGCAAATTTCATGCAAGAAAGTCATTCAAGTGCAAGTGATCTAAGTAGTGAAGTTGGCATGCTTGATTACTGTGGAACGATATAAGACATTATCAAGGTTGGGTTCATAAAGTTTTCTATTTTCATTTTTGATGTGAAGTGGTTCAAGGTAGTGACTCCACAAAGATATGGACAAAGGGACACATTTGTGCTACCAGAGCATTGTGAGCAAGTCGTCTTCAAGGTGGAACCAAGAGATCATAGGCAGGGATTTCATTAACGTTTTCACAATTTCGTGATCACGTTAACAAAACCTGTTGTTAACATAAAAATTCTTGTGATTACAATGTATATTCACGGGCATTTTTTATGACCTACAAAAACCTTCTCTGCCAGTAATCCCGCCGGGAAAATGTCAATTTCCCAGCGGGCCCGCCGGGAAAACCCATTTTCCCGGTGGACAAATTAAAAAATAAAAAAATCAAAAATAAAAAAATAAAAAAATCATGTTCACAGTCATTCTTACCATTTTTGGGCCTTCTAGACTCATTTATGATGTCAAAAGTTCAAAATTCTTGGCACAAAAAAAGTTTTGTATAATTTGCTGGCCTTAAGTTTAATTGACACACCAATTAAATCTAACTATACTTACATCAATTGACTCAATTGTCCATGACATCATTGCACTCAATTGAGCCCAATTGGACTCAATTACACTTGATTTACACTCAATTGATATTAATTGGGTGTCAATTGATGTCAATTGTGCCTAATTCGACGCAATTGAGCCCAATTTACACCCAATTTACATAAATTGGGTGTAAACTAAGTATCAATTGAGTCGAATTGGACTCAATTGATAATAATTGGATGTTAATTGATATTAATTAAGCCCAATTGACTTCAATTGGGTGTTAATTTATTACAATTAATGTCAATTAAGCTCAATTGAGCTCAGTTGACATCAATTGGGTGTCAATTGATATCAATTGAGCTCAATTGGGCTCAATTGACACTCAATTGGGTGTTAATTGCATCCTATTGTGCTCAATTGAGCCCAATAGGATGCAATTAACATCAATCGGGTGTCAATTGATCACAATTGATATCAATTGGGCTCAATTGGGCTCAATTGCACTCAATTGTGTGATCGATTGTGTGTCAATTCAGCCTAATATGATACAATTGAGCTCAATTCACACCCAATTGGATGTAAATTGGGTGTCAATTGATATCAATTGAGCCAAATTGAGTCTAATTGAGCCCAGTTAGACTTAATTAAGCCAAATTGAGTCTAATTGGATGTCAATTGATATCAATTGAGCCAAATTGAGTCTAATTGGGTGTCAATGGAGCCTAATTGACATCAATTGGGTGTCAATTGATGTCAATTGAGCCCAATTGAAGCTAATTGTGTATCAATTGACACACAATTAATGTTAATTGGGCTCAATTGACATCAATTGGATTCAATTGACACACAATTGATGTCACATGGGCTCAATTGACATCAATTAACACCTAATTAATGTCAATTAATATCAATTGGGTGTCAATTGATTATAATTGATGCTAAATTGAATGAATTGAGTCCAATTGACATCAATTAAGTCTAATTGGGTATTAATTGATCAATTGGGCTCAATTGATATCAATTGACACCCAATTGGACTCAATTGACATCAATTGGACTCAATAGGGTGTTAACTGATGTTAATTGAGTCCAATTGACATCAATTGGGTGTTAATTGAGCTCAATTGGACATAATTAACAATAATTGGGTATGAATTGAACTCAATTGACATCAATTAGGTGTCAATTGAGCCTAATTGCATCCAATTGAACTCAATTGACATCAATTGGATAAATTGCATCCAATTTAATTCAATTGACATCAATTAAGCCTAATTGCATCCAATTTAACCCAATTGGACTCAATTGAATCCAATTGGACTCAATTGACATCAGTTAGGTGTTAATTGAGTCTAATTGTATCTATTTGGACTTAATTGACATCAATTGGGTGTCAATTAAACCCAATTGGAGTCAATTGATATCAATTGGGTATTTATTGATGTTAATTGAGTTTAATTGACATCAATTGGGTGTTTATTGATGTCAATCGAGTCCAATTAGATGCAATTGGACTCAATTGGGTGTGAATTAGACTCAATTAATATCAATTGGGCTCAATTGATATCAATTAGGTGTGAATTGATGTCAATTGAGCCCAATTCGATGCAATTGATATCACTTGGGTGTCAATTAGACTTAATTGGCACCCAATTGATGTCAATTGAGTCCAAGTGGACGTCAATTGATATCCCAATTGATCAATTGACATCCAATTAGACTTAATTGATACCAATTTGACTCAATTAGGTGTTAATTGATATCAATTAGACTCAATTGGGTGCTAATTAATTGAGCTCAATTAGACTCAATTGACATCAATTAGGTGCTAATTGAGTGTAATTAATGTCCATTAAGCCCAATTTGGCTTAATTGACATCAATTAGGTATCAATTGACTACAATTGATGTCAATTGAGCTCAATTGACATCAATTGGGTATTAATTAATGTCAATCGAGTCCAATTAATATCAATTAGGTATCAATTAAGCCAAATTGATATCAATTGGGTGTCAATTGAGCCCAATTCACATCAATTGGGTGTAAATTGAACCTAATTGGACTCAATTAACATCAATTAGGTGTGAATTGATGTCAATTGACCCCACTTGGATGCAATTGATATCAATTTGGTGTCAATTGGACTCAATTGGCACCCAATTGATATCAATTGAATTCACTTGGATGTCAATTGATATCAATTGAGCCCAATTGATCAATTGACACCCACTTAGACTTAATTGATATCAATTTGACTCAATTGGGTATTAATTGATGTCAATTGAACTCAATTGGATGTTAATTGATGTTAATTGAGTCTCAATTGACATCAATTGGGTGCCAATTGAGTGCAATTGATGTCAATTAAGCTCAATTTGGCTCAATTAACATCAATTGGATGTCAATTAACTACGATTGATGTCAATTGAGCTGAATTGACATCAATTAGGTGTTAATTGATGTTAATTGAGTTTAATTGACATCAATTGGGTATTAATTGATGTCACTTGAGTCCAATTAGATGTAATTAGACTCAATTGGGTTTGAATTGGACTTAATTGATATCAATTGGGCTGAGTTAATTGGGTGTCAATTGAGCCCAATTGACATCAATTGGGTGTGAATTGAACATGATTGGACTCAATTGACATTAATTAGGTGTGAATTGATGTCAATTGAGCCCAATTGGATGCAATGGATATCAATTGGGTGTCACTTGGACTCAATTGGCACCCAACTGATGTCAATTGAGTCCAATTGGATGTCAATTGGTATCAATTGAGCCCAATTGATCAATTGACACCCACTTAGACTTAATTGATATCAATTTGACTCAATTAGGTATTAATTGATATCAATTAGACTTAATTGGGTATTAATTGATGTTAATTGAGTCTAATCAGACTTAATTGATATCAATTGGGTGCCAATTGAGTGCAATTAATATCAATTAAGCTCAATTCGACTCAATTGGCATCAATTCCAGGTGTCAATTGACTACGATTGATGTCAATTGAGCTCAATTGACATCAATTGGGTGTTAATTGATGTCAATTGAGTCCAATTAACATCAATTTGATGTCAATTGAGCCCAATGGTGTGAATTGAACCGGATTGGACTCAATTGACATCAATTAGGTGTGAATTGATGTCAATTAAGCCCAATTGGATGCAATTGATATCAATTGGATGTCACTTGGACTCAATTGGCACCCAATTGATGTCAATTGAGTCCAATTGGATGTCAATTGATATCAGTTGAGTCGAATTGATTAATTGACACCCAATTATACTTAATTGATATCAATTTGACTCAATTGGATATTAGTTGATGTCAATTGGACTTAATTGGGTGTTAATTGATGTTAATTGAGGACTCAATTGACATCAATTGGGTACCAATTGAGTGCAATTGGTGTCAATTCGACTCAATTGGCATCAATTGGATATCAATTGACTAGGATTGATGTCAATTGAGCTCAATTGACATCAATTGGGTGTTAATTGATGTCAATTGAGTCCAATTAAGCCCAGTTGTGTCCAATTGGGTGTCAATTGATTGAATCCAATTAAGTCCAATTAAGCCCAATTGAGTCAATTGATGTCAATTGAGCCCAATCGATCAATTGACACCCAATTAAACTTAATTGATACCAATTGGACTCAATTGGATATTAATTGATGTCAATTAGACTCAATTGGAAGTATAATAAGATCTAATTGATGGTAATCAAGCTTAAGGTGATACATTTAGAGATAACTTTTTTTGTACAAAGAATTTTGAACTTTTGACATCAAAAATGAGTCCAGAAGGCCCAAAAATGGTAGGAATGATTGTGAACATGAAAATATTTTGACCATTTTTTTAAAACTTTTTTTCCCGCCGGGAAAACAAAAAGCCCGGCGGGCTTCGGCGAGCCCGCCGGGAACATGAAAACATGTGAACATGAAAACATGTGAACATGTGAATAACATGTTCACAAGTGTTATTAACAAAAAAAATCTTGTGATCACGTGAATATAAAATCATTGATCATAGGTGGTTGTTTGTAATCCAAATTGATCCATGTAGTAAACAAATATTTGAAGATATGGAAATATCAGATGAAGTAGAGGTTGAGGAACCCACTCAAGAAGCACAAGAAACAGATATTGATCCAGTTGAACAACTAGAAGAAGGATCAAATGAAGGTATAGTAATTCAACAATTACTAGCACTTGAACCAAAGGCAAACAAAACAACTAATCTGGAATTTGAAGAAGAAATAGAAGAACAAGTTTCAACACAACCACCTCTAATGCTGCCTGAAATAGAAGAGGACGGCACGGAGGCTATACCCATTGGCAAAGATACAGACGGAGAGGTATTTATGGAAATAGATGTATTCTGAACCATGGATCTAGCTGAGGATAAGAGAGTTGTTGATGAGCTATAACATCTTATTTCATTTTTATTTACCAAAGTAATACTTGGTTTTTTTTCACTATTTTCTTATTTTGCACACTTGAATGTTTTTAAGAACTCACACAAAACCCCCCCCCCCCAAAAAAAATTCGATGCGCTTTTCGAAGCTTATACCGAATTTTATCTCAACACACTTTTCAACGTATTATTTTTTTTGTTATTTTGACGGTCATTTCGACGTTTAAATTTGCAAGTATTCCGACAGCATGGCCACTGTCAAAACTAGGCATTGGAAATGGGTCATCCTGTAGTAGTGAATCCCAAGCATTCAACAAGGTAAAGACCTTACCGCATGAGTCCCAAGTATTCAACCATTTTATAAGAAGGGAATGACAAACTTATTATCGCAGGATTCATTTATGAAATCAAGCACACTAATTGGGCATTACCCATTGTCATTGTTTCAAAGATAAATGGAAAGCTACAAGTATATGTGCACTTGAAAAAAGTCAATATGGCCATGCAAAAATATCATTACTTATTGCCATATACTAAACATGTTTTAGAGAGAGTTACCACTAAGGAAGCCTACAACTTTCTCTAGCTACAACTACACCTGAAGACTAGCACAAGATTGCATTCACCACTATGTGTGGCAAATTTTCCTATCGAGCTATTTCCTAAGAAGAATATAGGGGAGAGGGTGAACTTGATCTCCTTGTTGTAAGAAAAACACACACACACACACACACACACACACTTAAGAGTAGACAAGCACAGAAGAGAGATGGATGACTAATTTTTTTTCTCTTCTCTTCTCTTCTCTACAACCATAACATAAAGATAAGAGTACATACTATGAGGGAAAGCACTCTCCTACTATAACATATAAAGGTTGGTCTATCGTGTGAACCCAAATTCATGAGCTGGTAGTGCTATAACTTTAGTAAACCAAAATGGTTGTCACATAGCCTGTAACTATGCTGCCATAACTCTAGTAAACCAAAATGGCTAGTCACACAGCTTGAAAGCCACTGGTAGCATATCACCCATGATCTCACCAATGGTGTAAGCTAGCGTTTAACCCTCATGTTAATAAGTCCTCCTCACTAACATCTATGTTATACTATAAGAAGGAGATCCTCGGTTATTTATGAGAAAAACAAGTTAAGAGTGTGTGGAGGGGTCCTCGGCAACAATAAGGCCAAGTATGATACGAGTGAAAGCATGGAATTATGGAATTATGGAATGCTATAACAATTATATAACTAAATTTCATAGAAAGGGTAAAGGATTAAAACATATCTTTTTTTTTTTGGGTTTGAATGCTATATAGCACAGAAAATGAAATATTAGAAATTTTCACTAGATATTTGTTTGAGGATACGTTTGAAATAAAACGAACTAAAAATTAGTGGCCTCTTTATGTCATGATAATGCACCACCATTCTACAATTCTCTATAGCATTCACGCCATCGACTTCCTTCTGCACCGACGCGCTAATCACAAGCTACTACAAGGAGGTGACTAATGTGATTTCATGCATTGAATTTTTTTGAAGGGCTTTTGCCCAGGTGACTTTGCTTTTCTTTATGAAGAGATTGGAAGGGCATATAACTCTTCTTATGAAGGTTTTAACTCCCTAGGATGGGTACTACAACCTTCAAATTCTAGCTTTGTTTGCATGTTGAGAGGTTGTGTTTTGGTGCTTTGTTTTCATCTAATTATCTACAATTTGTAGTGCTGATATTTGGAGAGAAAAATTGAGAGAAAAGAGTTAAGAAACTGAGCGTATGTGTAGAAATTGGGTCAATAAAGATGCTCTAGCATGTGTAGAGTATTTTTAAATGTTAATGAAGGGTGTGCAAGTTAGCTACTTACATATTTATGCTCTTTTGGGCTACATTTGATTTGGTGCAGGATGGGCAAATCAAGATCTTCAAGCCATCATAATGAAAATTCAACATATATAATAAAGAATCTGGCCCCACCCTTCCAGACTCGATTTTGTTATTATGCACATGAATTTCATGAGGATTAGGACCTTTCCTTAGATGGAGTTGATCCTCGGTCTCTACATGGCAAGAACAACATTCTTGATAAAGAGTGGACTATAGTGTTCACATGACCAAAGCTGGTTCAAGGGAGCAATAAGAAGGTGAAAGTCTATCATGTGAGGGTAGATTTTGCAGAGGCATTGGTTCATCGTCATTGGGATGTGTATCAAGAGGGTCCATTCATATACGAAGTTGATCAACAATTTGTAAAAGACTTTTGCCATGGAGAAGTGTGTTGCCGCAAGAACAGCCTGCATCTAAACTAGATTACACTATTGCTTGGGCTTACTTTACAGAGAGGGCTATGAAGAGCTCAACGGAAAGGCATCATATAGCAAACAAACATGAAAGAGATGGGAAGAAAAAATGCATGCGAAAGAAGGACAATCAAATGGACTTGGGTGGTCCACTAAAATAGATGATGATGCATGGGTGACCAGGGACCACACACCATGTGGTTTGATGTGACAAAAATGGACCAGATCTGCAACATGAAACTGGGAGTCCAAGAGAGGCTAATTCTAGAAAAGAGCTCCTTCAAAGAAGCAACAAGCATGGTTGAAGTTGCAGTGAGAGATTTGCATAGGGTTGAGGGTGCCCAACAACATAGCAGTTGTGTAAGCGAGCTTCAAGGAGATATCAACTCCTTAAGTTTCGAATTTGATCGAGAGCAGCTTTTGAAACTAATGGAGAAGTTTCAGAAGACAACTCAGCAGGACATTACACAATTAGAGGAAGAGGTTGCAAAAGCATTTCTTTGTTCGAGTCTCAGTGAACGAACGTGTTCGTCTCTAACCCCGGCTCGAAAAACAAAAACAAAAAATTGCAAATGCAAAGGTATGACACTTAGCTAGCTAGCCTTTAAGATTACATAGCTTGGTATTGTAGGTATATTGGTTTTTGTGTATTATATATAATAGTCCCAAAATAACACCATAACATAGAGGAAATGTGGTTTGTAGTATTTCATATTTATCATGAAGTGTGTGCTATTGCTATGTAGTGTATACTATGTTATATAGGTATGTAGTGTAAACTGTGCTATATAGCTTACATTGGGCTATATAGCTCACTTCTTGGTGCTATATAGCCTAGATTGAGCTATACAACAAAGATTAGGCTATATATCCAAGTGCTTTATTCTATATAGATGAAGATGCAGGTGCTGTATGCTATATTAGACTATATAGGTCAA
This sequence comes from Cibotium barometz, assembly GCF_041138505.1. NCBI lineage: Eukaryota > Viridiplantae > Streptophyta > Polypodiopsida > Cyatheales > Cibotiaceae > Cibotium > Cibotium barometz. The sequence goes on along the minus strand of NC_141052.1, from coordinate 56,397,768 downwards.
TGCCTTATGGTTTGTTCTTTATGTGATATAGCTTAGTGATTATGCTATATAGCTAAGACTAGGCTGTGTAGCTCAATGCTTTGTGCTATATACCTTAGATTGAGCTATATAGCAAAGATTTGGCTATATGGCTAACTGATTTGTGCTATAGAGCTGAAAATGCATGTCTTTTATGCTATGTTAGGCTATATAGCTCAGTGAATGTGCTATATAGCTAAGATTTGGCTATGTAAGCCTAGTGATTGCAGCTATACAGCTATGTAAGCCTAGTGATTGCAGCTATATAGCTAATATTGGTCTATATAGCTTATAATAGGTTATATAGTTAACTGCTTTGTGCTACATAGCTGAAGATAAAGATGCACAATGCTATATTAGGCTCTATAGCTTAGTGGTTACGCTTTATGCTATATAGCTAAGATTGGGCTATGGTGCTCATTGCTTTATGCTAAATAGCCAATATTGGTGGTCTTTATACCTCAGTGGTTTGTGTTATACAGCTAAGATTGAGCTATATAGCAATTTCAATAATACAAGACAAGCAGTACTCATAATCTCTTGGAGCATGTGTTATGAACCTAGTGCAAGGCCAATGATTCTTCTATATAGCTAAGATTGTTTGTATATTGCCCCATGCTATATAGCTTATTTTGTGCTATATAGCTTAGATAATACTATATATAGCTCAATGCTTTTGCTGTGTGGAATTTTCCTATAGGATATAGGTTAGTTTATGCTATATAGCTCAGAGCTTTGGCTTTAAATATTTCCACATATGCTATATAGCAGGATCATTAATAAATGGTATAAATACATGAATACTAGCATGAATGTTCAATAAATACTGACATGATTTTGGACTTGTTTCTTGTTTCCGCAAAGATTTTTGGCAGAAACTAAGTTGGATTTGTGACCATCTTAAGTTTTGTGAAAGTATGGAGGTGACATCTGACCATAGGGTAAAGTGTACATTTTTACCTTTCCCCCCAAATGTAGTTGAAGACTTCAACAAGAGAGCCTTATTTGGGGACTCCTTTCTTTGCATAGGTTGTGGGTTCCCTTTTGACGCTAGTGCCCTTGATGTATTTTTGTTGCCTTGACCTGCCATGTGTACCATATGTTATGCTTTACTCATACCTGTAGAGAATATGGAACTTGTGTTGCCCCTAACTGCAAACATGTTATGCCTAAGAGGGCAAAGCGTATGATGGGGCTAAATCGCAAAGCTATCAAGAAAAAACAAAGCACTTGTACGTGATACACATGATATCTTAGTAGTTTCTAAAATTAATGCTTCAAGTGTAACATCTGACATGTGATTTTCAGGTACAGAAAAAGGAACTTTTGGGTTTGTGGTCGAAGAGCCTACGAGAGTGGCATCACAAATATCTATGCAAACCACAAGTAACTATACTATGTTATTTTATATGCTGAAGCCATCTACTAGAAGGAAATTCAAGAAGTTGAGCGAGTGAATCTGGGTATGGCAAATGCTATAGCGGTTCCACTCTTTCTAAGATTCAAATGATCTCGGTCTCTTTCCCTCTTTGCTAGGTTATATCTCTCGATCCATTTCTCCATAGCACTTGAGTTGAGGATGAAAAATTTATTTATTCTCTCGCAATGCCATATCCATTGTTTTATGAAGCCCTTGTCCTTGAGGCTCTTCCCCAATGAGTTGATCATCCTCTTCTGTCCACAATAGTGTGAATGCTCCCTTCAAGCAATGCATACAACCAATGGGAGTACGAAACTCACTGATGCACTTCTTTGCATGCCACTTTTGTTCTTTGGTTAAGGCCCAAGAAGGTGCTCTAGGGAGAATCACCTTCCAACCAGGTCAGCTTCATGCCCATAAGTATTGCATGCAATCCACCTCTTGTAGATCATCCCTTTGTGCCTTTCTCTCTTTAGCACTTGTGATGGTTTTCCAAAGCATATCAGCTATGTTCTTGAAAATTTGCACAGGGTCAAGAAGATTACTCCAATATGGGAGTAGATGGAAGATGGATAGCCGCTTCATTCTGAGGGTTGAACAACTTGGATCCACTTCTCATGCCTTCTTCCAATCACTTAGCTTTAGCACACGAGGAGGCCTCCCTAGAAATATCTCTCGCAACTCATAGTTGTCAGAGAGATACTTTTTGTTGCCCTCATACACAACCGGTTAAGTATCGTGCCTCAGTCCTGCCATGGCTGGGGCTGGGGCTGGGGCTGGGGCTGGGGCTGGGGCTGGTGCGGGTTGGGATGAAATAGGCAGGGTAGCTGGGCTAGGCGAGTAATATACCATTGGGGGTCCTTGTCTTGAAGGAGGACCGGTTTGTTCTTCATAGGGTCCCATATGGTATCCAAGGTATATCTCGCGAGGTGGGTAATGTTGGAACGTTAGTGTGGCAAATTGATAGGACTGTGCAGGGTATGCTCTCTCTCTTTGGTAGGATGTTTTTTGACCGTGGAGAGAGGGCACCTGATCGAGGTTTAGCATAGGCCTATAGTTTTGGTGTGGGTCGGCCATTCCGATGGGCGGAATGGCCCCCTACACTAGTGGATTAGTCTTGGTTGGGATACCCTCGCTTTGCCCTATCTGCATAGACTTCATTCTTTGCACACTCACATGTCCAATTCTTTTATGCCAAATGTCTGTGTCTGCGCAACAATTCCTGAACCATTTGCAAACATCGCAGCATGCACTTTAGGCATGTTTATATTCAATGTTAACATTCTGCCCACTCTGTTGCCTTTTGCAACCAACCTGCACTTGTTTTTAAAGTCTTCAACATAACAACCATCAGGGTTAAACCGAACCTGCAGACCCTGCTCAATCATCTGGCCAACTGAAACCAGATTCTTTGTTATGTTCGGAATATGAAGTACATCTGCAAGGTACTTCACTTTGCCATCCTGCATAGACAATGGCACATCTCCAACATGGGTAATTGGATAAGCAGTGTCATCTCCTATTTCCACAAAACCTGGTCTTTCAAGGTTTTTTATCTCCTTGAACCACTCCCCATGACTTGTCATGTGGTTCGAAGCACCTGAATCAACGTACCATACATCATCTTTATGTGCTGCTTCAACATTTTCAGACATGGCATTAACGACATGCTGCATAACAAACAACCTTTCATTATCCTCATTGTTTCTGCTCGAGGATGCATAGTTGTTTTGCTGCAATTTCCCATTTTGCATGTCAGCCTCCATCTTATAACAATCTGCCTCTGCACATGTCCACGCTTACCACAATAAAAGCATCCACGTGTATCATTATACTACCTTTGTCAATTTCCACGACCTCTTTGACTCCCCCTGCCTCTGAATTGGCCTCTTCCACCTGCGTGTTGTTGTTGTTGTTGTGAATTCTGGGACTGTTGTTGTTGCTGCTACTATTGGCCATAATTCTGATTACCTGTTCAGCCACCTCCTTGGCCGCGTCCATGGCCTCCTCTACCTCGTCCTCTTCTTGAACTTGTGTAGAAGGCTTGTTGCTCTGAGCTGTTTTTGTTTTGTGAAGACTGTTGGTCTTCACCCAAGCTCTTCTCTTCTATAATCAACATAGACACCAAATCTGTGAAATTAGGAATGTTTTCCTGAGTCTGAATAGATGTTTTGAACACCTTGTATTGTGGCCCGAGACAATGTAGACAAACTTCCACCTTATCATCATCATCTACTGAAATGCCAATAGATGCGAGGGATTCCACAATACCCTTGATCTTCAATGCATAGTCACAACCACAAGGATAAGGTTATGCATGGGGCACCTCCACCTCCACTAGTCCTCAGCCCCACCACAACCACCTCCACTAGTCCTCAGCCCCACCACAACCACCTCCACTTAAGATAACACCAATTAATCGAGTTTTGGTTGAAGAACCACTAGAGGAAAGTGAATATTCTTGTGAGTTGGAAGTAAAGTCATGACTATTATGAGGAGCCACAAGATATTGTCCTTGACATTTAGGTTATGTAAGGAGCTATACTAATACTCGTATTTTAAACCTCTGTCTAATGAAAAGGGGAGAGAAATGAATACAACAACTCACACGGTCCCATTGTAATGTTATCATTGTCAAGGACCCCATTGAATAGCAAAGATCCCACTCAAAATGGTTGTTTCCTACTTAATATCAAACTCCTTTAACAAGTAATAATAATGGCTCTTGCATTTACTTGTACAAAGTGTGGATTAAACCATATCAATCTCCTTCAACAACTGATTATGGCTCCTACATTTACTTGTATTATGAAGTGTGGAGAAGACCATCTCATCAAGGACTGTCCATACAAGTCAAGCGAAGAAGCCACAACTTCCACCAATCCTACAATCTGTATTGAAATACTATATTAAGAAGTTTGGAAAAATCTCAATTCTTTGGGAATTTTCTTTTCAACATACTTTTTAGTGTATCTTTAGCATACCAAATCCAAAGTTGATGGAGATTGTGGATTTAGAACCTACTCTAAAAGAGCTTTCCAACAATATGTCAGATGAGCTAGTTTTAATAAAAGCTTAAAAGAATTCACCATGCCCCCATATTTTTTATCTTGTAAAATGGGAATTGGGATCTTCTTAAACTCCTTAATATGGTATCAATAAGCCTTTACTTGATAAGTATACAACTTGGACAAATAGTGGTTGCATTAGATGTGTTAACCCAAGCTTAGACCCACTAATTGAATAAAAACAAGATGGATGTTCATCATCTTAGTCATTGAGCTTTGTCTCTAAAAAAGGTAGGAGAACCAAAGAGGGTAGGTAATTCAAGATGGTCTAGATGAAAGGACTATAGAGATAGGGTCAACAAGTTCTAGCCAAGATAGCATTTTGATATATAAATCCCCTCAAGTTCTAAAGGTGGATTGCAAACATGGAAGACCCATCTGATGGAGGGTAACCACTTTGTAAATGACTCTATTACAAACTAACCAAACCACATCAGTGCAAGTGTGCAAACTATAAATTGTTTGAGACAATGGTAGAGAGGAAGATATGATGTATTCATCCCTTCCTCCTCCAGATTATAGTGAAAATTGGATGCATGTGTTGTCAATAGTTGATGTACTCCCTAGTCGACAAATCGAGTACATGGATTTGGTCTCAATGAAGGAGGGTCCTTTGGGTTCTATCTTGATAATAAGAGTTGGAACCATTACTGGTGTTTTTGAAGCAAAATTGTCAATAAGTTCTGGTAGTAGTGAATCATCACAAAAATGGAAGTGCATTGACGAAAGGTCAAGGTGAAAACATTATCATGCCAAAAGTAAAATGTTATAGAGAAAATGGGCACATGCTCCAATGGCTAAGACATGTTGAAGCTATAAAGGTGCATGAGGAGTTTTCCAAGAATTGGGTCAAGGAACTAGAAAAAGTCACCATCCTTAGTAAAACATAGGAGAGACCTCAATTGCCACGTAAGGTTGAGCCACAACTTTCTAGATAAAAAAGGTGCAAGAGAAATTGAGCCAAAACTTTCTAGATCAAAAAGGTGTAGGAGAAATAGAGCCTTGGCAGCAGAAGAAGATGAATGAGAGGCCAAAAGGATTTTGGCCCAAACTGAGACAAAAGAAGATGATGTAATGGACTAAGACCAGTCCTTGAGCACTATAAATTGTATATAGTGGATGACTAAACAATTGTTTGTCTTAAAGCTCAATAATCTACGGAGGGGTAAGAAGTGCTTCATATGAATCTGACTGCATGTCCGAGCGAACTTGGAGAGGAGTTGAAACCAGTGTACATTACTAAGGATCTAGATGAGTAAAGTGAGATGATATATTTGTTAAAAGAGTTTAAGGATTGATTTTCCTAGAAATACATTGACATGAAGGGAGGAGTACCACCTACTGAGGTGGTACAACACACAATCCCTATCATAGAAGAATGGGTGCGTCTATTTAGCGAGCCAAGAGCAGTGAGCACAGAGCAGTGAGTAGAAATAAAGTCCTTGTGAAAGTGAGCAAGTAGGGGCATGGTATGATGTTAAGCGAGCATGTAATGTTAAAGAGAAGAGTGAAACCATAGTGCAACTCTATAATGAACAGAACAAAGAAGACTAAAAAAGTTTAAAAATGACTATTGCAAATAAAGCATTTTCAAATGAATGGTGCGGATATAAAAAATCACTACAAAACTCATACTACTTGGCTCGCTAAAAAGACGTTGAATTGGTCATTGAGCTACTAATAGAAACAAACTATTGTTTGCAACCACATGGAAACCACAGCGACCAGAGAGCATAGAAATCAAGCCATTAAGATGTACACCAATTTTAATAGCCATACCACTGACACAACAATATAATACTCTTTAGAAACCATAACCATAGGATTTAAATTTTTTATAATCCAAATAAAAATTGTCCAACAATCAGCTACATGCTATTGTAAAAAACATTCAGAAGCATAACATCCATCAAAACATTACTTCCAATAGTCCCAAAAAAATGATTGTCTCAATTAAAAAAAAGACTATCTCTAATGGCATTCTGATGTAGACATGTGATCCTCATAACTGCAAGAGACACAAAGAAAAGAAAATAAGCTTTATCAATACAAAATGATTCTCTACTAACATATTTATCTTTTCAACATGCATACCTTTGCTGAGTATGGTTCTAACAGGTGATCATAGATCCGCTCATCCTTGTCTAACGTTATGACATTGCGATCCATAAATGCTGCCACTAGCCCAAGAGTTCCAGTGCCAGCAAACAAATCCAAAATCGTGTCCCCAGGACGACTGAAGACGGAGATGATGTATTTGCTAAGCCGCTGACCTCTCTGACAACCGCCCCGCCATGGTCTACCCTTTCTCTTCACCAGATCCTCCGATGGCACTCTTGAAAACGCACACAAACCATTAACCATATGCCATAAAGATCACCGAAAATCATTTTAAATTCTATCTTGATTTGAATGCATACATACATGTCAAAGATAAGATCTTGCCCTACATCAAGATCATCACCTAGTGCCAAATCCCTTAGTTGATCCCCATGCATCACAAAGCTTGTAGCAGGAGATGTTGAGCGAACAAAAACAGCCAATATTAGACAAGTGACCTACAAGCAAAGACACATTGGTTGTTCATGCATTTTCACCTTAAATGGGACAAAGAAGATTTGCACAAATGACAGCCCCAAGGAGAACAACACCAATACCTGGGTAGTAATAATTTGCCCCATCTTCTTCCCAATAGGTGGAGTACACCTCACAACCTGTCTATGATAAATGCCAAACCCAACGCTCTGTGCAACCTACTCAATGGTCACTCCTTCTTCCATAGTGTAAAGGCATGTAAAGAAGCCTCGATCCGAGAGACAAGAATCAACAACTTTAAAAGTAGAGTCATACATGCCATCCCCAATCTTATTCCAATATGGAACCTTGTTTGCAACACAACCTCCAATGATGATATTTGAGGGGAAGTCTGCAAATATCAACTCCACACAGTAATCGGACCCTCTACTCTTGACATTCCCTACTGTGCAAATAAAATTCATGGCATCAAGCACTTGCTTTCCCAATGAGGATGCATCCTCCATGTTCACAAAAGTAGCTGCAAGGTCCTCAATACTGACATTGAAGGCATAAATGGTTCCTATAGACAGGTTTTTGACATTTAACACACATAGTCTCAAGTCAAAACAATCGGATCACGATAGAGATGAGGTAGGAAGCTCACATACCTGGAGCTTGCAATGTCTTGGTTATGATGTCAGTTGGTTGTATCCCGCCTGCACTACTATTGGATGTCTGTTGACTCTGCTCCCTATTTGCTTCCATTGCTCGATTCACCTCCAATGCACGATTTACTATTTCCCTCCCTAAATTCACTAGCAATGACTTACGAAAAGAAGCCGATGCAATCAATGTTGCATGTGATGTGGATGTGGCCTCATTATGATCAATTTGCTGGCTACGAAGCTCCAATATAGACTTATGTTGGCGATACAGATCAAGCTCCTCCTCAGGCACATGGTTTCTTTCAAGGTCCAACCACCACGGGCAGAAACGAGACTCTATGCTTGACATGGCCTGTTCAATGACAAACATGGGTAAACACAACTCACCCTCAATATGAACATGTTTCTCAATCATGGATTCAAAATGACAAATTCAATCACTTACTCTTCCAAGCTTCAAATCGGCATACATATAAGATTGATTGTCAACACAAAGCCACACACTAGCGAGAGGGGGTAAAATATCCAATTGGTGCTCCTCAATTTCAGAAAGCAACCATCTGCAAGCCAAAGCACAAATGATAAAACAACACACAGAAAGAAGCATGCATGTTTTTTAACAAGGAATATCTGGGTTATGTTGGAGGAAAACCTATAAACGACTCGCCGTGCAGCACTTTGTAGGCCTGGTTGATGGTCAATATCATGGCTAAATTTTATGCCTCCTTCGTGCACTTTGAAAGCCCTTTTGAAGTACTTTCTTCTGCATAGAACAACAAAAGAGGTGAATCGGCTCTCACCTGGCAACCTGACTCGATCGGCATTTTTAATATCATTTTGGATTCTCAAACCTAGCTCCTGTTGAAATTTGAGCTAAATGATGAGCTATGGTGGATCAAACACTAGAATCAGCATAATTAACAAAGTGATTAGCAAGTGATTAAGATGTAATTAGTGAATAATTAGCACATAGATTAATGTAGGCATGGATACTCAAAAACCAGCAAATTCTCATTAGGGCTATGCCTCAATTTATAGAGTTTACATCAAGCATCAAATCCCATTGATTTCTCCATGATTCACTCCCTGAATATCTCCACCTCTTGCCTGATTCTCTCCACCTCTTCTCTTTTCCCTAAATATCTCCCAGAATATCTCCACACTCCTAAATTCTCTCATGCTACCCATTATTCTCTCCCAGTAGATTCTTCTAACCTTTTCACAAGTTCTTTCACAATTACATCTTCTCTTTTACAGCCTCTATCCAAGAGCTTGTTCCCACACACACCCTTTTCACTTGTATATTTCAACACCTCCCCTCAAGTGAATAATCCTAACACACCTGGACCCTGTATCAAGTTTCCCTCTTACTTGATAGCCCGCGACCAGTGCCTCAAGTCCCTAAACTCCATAGTCCTTGACACTCTCTTTCTCTATGTGTCCAAGGCTACTATAAGTGCCCGCGACCTTGACTAAAGTGCTCACACATACATCTACCACTTGGCCTACATCATCGGTGGCTCAGAGGTGGTTTTACTTTATTGGGGCAGGTTACATTGGGTTGTGGGTTCTCTCTCTCTCTCTCTCTCTCTCAGAAAAGATGATCCGACTCCACTTCTCTTGGAGCCTCCATGAAGTTTGCCGATGTCGTTCCTTCTTCACTGGGTTTGCTGTAGCAGTCTCTTGCCATGTGTCCTGGCTTTCCACATTTGTGGCAAGTGAAGGTCCTCCCTCCTACTCTGCCTCTTCCTCGTCCTCGTCCTCGAGAGAATCCTCCTCGGGTGAAGAATGCTTTTTCCTCTCCTGCTGTTGAGTCGAGCTCTTTCTTCTCTTTGCCTCTGCTCTCTTGCTCCAGTAGAGCTGCTTCTATCTCGTGTATCTTCAGTTCAGGTACATTCTTTAGTGTTGCTACAATGTTTTCATAATCTCCTTTGTCCACACTCTTCAAAAGTACAGCTAATGCTTCATCATCTTTTACCTTTTTGCCAATAGCTGCCAGCTGTTGCTTAATGCTTTTATATTTGTTCAAGTGTGTGATTAAAGGTTCACTTTCCTTCATGTCCAGTTTGTAGAATTGCATTAATAGATTTATCTTGGAATTTTTTGCTTGTGTACCAAATAATTTATTGAGTTCATCCCATGCATCTTTTGCCCACTGTATCCCTGTGATATGATGAATGATCTCATCATTTAAACTGAGTGCAATAAGCCCCAATGCTTTTTCATTCCTACTCTTCCACTCATTTTCCCCTCTCTCTGGGCATTCATCTCTCCCTTCAACTAATCCCCACAGATTTTTCCTCATCAGCAAATACATGGTTTTTGTTTGCCATGTATAAAACTGTTCTCCATTAAATTTGGCTATTTCCTGTGCTGAATTCATGGTGATGTGAAGGGGGTCTTACCTCTTGATCCAAATTCAAGATTCAAGGGCAGTGTCTACCCTTTTACAACTCAATCTGGTGTTTAATAGATGATTACAACAATTTTATCAGCATAAAATCACCAGAAATTACATTAAATTGAGAGTAACCAATTTGTACGGGATGGTTGGAGTATCAAACCAACTCCGATTTGCAATCTGAAGCTTTAGGGATCTGTATCAGATACCTAATGGTTAATTTGAACCCTCAATTGCACCAAAGTACAGTGATTAGCACTGATTAATCACTAATTAGCAAATTAATGCTCTGGTTTGTGTGCAGAAAACAGAGTATGCGGGGAGCTCAGATCTGGTGCCTTCCACTTCAAATGAGCTCAAATGCTTTCAAAGGCATCAATAGCAATGAGTCTAGTAGAGGATTAAGCCAAGAAACACAAGATTTGACCAAATAATGAAAGCTTAATCTCTGTTTTACCAAAGTCACCTGCAGATTTGATGAAGAGCTTTGATCTCTCTGTAGACTTGATGAAATTGATTTCTGTCTTCACCAGCTTGTAGAGCATGCTTGATTACCCCTTGGGCTAGGAGGAATTGAAGTAATTTGATTGGAGCAAAGAGGAATCTGCAGTTTGCTTCAGAAAAAATGCGCCGACCAAAAACGTAAAATCAGCTTCGTCCGTTGTTGGCGGTTTGCTACGCCGTCTTGCTGAGCCTGTAGCCAAGGATGTTGGCTAGCTTGAGCTAGAAGCACAAGACCTAATTTTAACTGTGCTAGATGCTAGAGACCCTCCACTGGCTGGTGGGGGTGAAGGGGAAGAGTGAAAGCTTACTAAAAAATTGATTTTTTGCTAATTATTTTACTAATCCTAATTAATTCACTAATGGGCTCATAAATCTGGTTGATTCTAGGCATGGCTCTGATACCATGTTGAAATTTGAGCTAAATGATGAGCTATGGTGGATCAAACACTAGAATCAGCATAATTAACAAAGTGATTAGCAAGTGATTAAGATGTAATTAGTGAATAATTAGCACATAGATTAATGTAGGCATGGATACTCAAAAACCAGCAAATTCTCATTAGGGCTATGCCTCAATTTATAGAGTTTACATCAAGCATCAAATCCCATTGATTTCTCCATGATTCACTCCCTGAATATCTCCACCTCTTGCCTGATTCTCTCCACCTCTTCTCTTTTCCCTGAATATCTCCCAGAATATCTCCACACTCCTAAATTCTCTCATGCTACCCATTATTCTCTCCCAGTAGATTCTTCTAACCTTTTCACAAGTTCTTTCACAATTACATCTCCTCTTTTACAGCCTCTATCCAAGAGCTTGTTCCCACACACACCCTTTTCACCTGTATATTTCAACAGCTCCGTGATCTGAAGCCAGTAGGAGTACATGTGCAGCCATTCCCTAACCTTTGTCTTATCATTTGGCATACCCTCAAGTGATCGCACTGCAGCCTGAGAGTTGTCCAATAGCTTGACAATGTGAGCCTTATCTGTGTCTCTGATGCAAGCAGAACCTATCATATTGAGCTTTTCCTCTGTGGCCACATGATTGCTTGACGCGTGCCATGGGAGGGAGAGCACTGCACACCAAAAGGCCTCACCGTTGGAGGGATCAGCAATCCTTGCATATTTTGATGTTTTTCCTCTGTAGAGAACTTCTACCTTTCGAGTCACATTCTCCCTAGCAGACTCGGCAAGTGGTCCATTTGATGCCTCATCAATTTTTTGCTCCATCTCATCCTTGAACAAGAGCCAAGTCATAATCTGGATTGGCAAATGAAGCCAACTAGGCCTTCCTCTGGCAGATGCACTCTGCATCTCTCTCTCAACCCATAGCTTGTCCTCATTGTCCAAATGTGCCATGAGAGTTGTTAGGTCGGACTCTCCCAATCTTCTTAGTTGAAATAGACGATCACCAAATGTGGTTGGCACAAATGCATAATCATGCGTCCTACAAAACAAAGAAGAAATATGTTAATATTCTTGAGTACAAACAACTTACTTGACATAGAAGGAGACTCTGATAACAAATTAACTTACTTGTTCAACCTGGACAATGAAAACAAAAGCTCACCCACATCCCTCCGCTCGAACACATAAAATTTACAGAGAACACAACAATGCATGGACAAATCCCCTTGAAACCCTGTAATAAAACACAAAATTAGGAAGGACAAAGAAGCATAAGAAACTATAACATCCCAATGAGAACTCACCTGTAGAAATGCAGTCCATCCAAGCATTGTGTCGATTATTACCATCAAGAATATGCACCATTTTTCGGCTCAAGTACGGACCCCACTCGGGGTCAAGTGCAAGAGTTTCCTCAAATTGTTGATTCACAGTCCTCCAATGCTCATCCCAAGATTCCTCCCTCTCTTGTGTCAATGGTGTCTCCTCCCCTTCCAAGTCCATAATTGATACTGTGAAAGCTCCCATGCTCTCAATGTACCCACCTAGTTTTTTGAAGCTTCGAGTAAGAGATTTATCTGTTGAGGGAGAAACCTTTTGGATTGCCTCCGTCTGGATCATCCTACAGAGAGGAACACGTGGAGGTGGAGACCTAAATTTGACTCCTATCCTATCTAAAAAGGCTTGTGGAGTAGATGTCTCTAGAATCTTCCCAAAAATATCAACCTTATTTTTTTTCTGCTTGCTTCCTTCAGTTTGGGTTGTGACAACTGTTTCTTCTTGATCCTCTAGTGGATGTGTGTTCTCTTCCCCCTCTATCTCTCTCCCAGTATCCTCAGTATTCTCACCTTCATCCTCATTATCACCACCTTGAGTATTCTCACCCTCATTTTGATCACCTTTATTTTCCTCAATTTCCCCCACTACATTTTGTCCATCCTCCTCATTTCTTTCATCACTATGTAGATGCTGCCTATCCATATCCACCTCCAGGTTAGTGTCATCTATGATATGTACCGCATGCTCTGTAGTAGTAGGGTTTGAGGAGGCGGCTTGCTCCAAAGTGCTAGAAAAATCAGCTTGCCTCCTTGTGTGTCTCGATGAGCTCTCACCTGGGCCAACCTGCACACTCTTTTTCCGCTTAGCAAGAGGTAACATCCATTTTTGCACAACAAGAACCTTTCAAGCAAGATGCTCTAGTGAAATGACTTGAACTCATTTGAAAACCGAATAGCCATGCAAAAATACAAGAACAAATCTTCAAATAGTATTGTACTCGTATTGTATAATTAATTGATTATTTTAACAGCAAATTCAGTAATACGACACAAACTTAAAGAAAAGGTGGCACATTCACTAAAGAGATTAAATTCAGTACTGCAACACAATCATCAAACAAAGGTGGCACATTCACTATCCAACAAAACGGCCAACTCATTATAACGAACAGAATATCTTTGAGATTATCATATGGAGTGCTTTGGCCCAAATTCCAAGGCATTCAAAGCCGTATTGAATATTTTAAAAAAATCTCCATTGGAAAATATTTACGGAGTCCTTTTCAGGTGATCAATTCAAGGCATTCAAATTTATTGGAAAATATATAAAGATTCGGTAGCCCAAATCTGAAGGCATTCAATATTGAGTACTAATAAACTTTAGAAGTGATATTTTGCAATCCAACACTTTTTTAAGGACAAACTTTTTTCTTTTTGTGCTATTGTTCTTTAGATGCACATGTTTGCTGGTCTCCTCTCTCGACTGTGTGAGCCGTTTCTCAACCAAGAAGACATCAAATGTGAGTTTTTTGAGCTTCTTGTATACACAAAGTCTGCATAATATAGACAGTAGTAAGAGAGACAGTCTATGCAATGTGTTTGAGACAGCACCATATAGATAGCATGTTCTTACACTACTCTCTCCAAATTTCTGCCGCCGGGGGGATCCAAGGGGGGCCGGCTTGAAATGAACTCAAAATCGTGATGATTTTGTCAATGCTCGGCAGCAAAACATCCTATTATTTTGTGCGCTGAGCGCACAAATTAATTCAAGAAAAATAGCAAGAGGTAACGCCGCACATCTCATACTGTGTGTGGAGTGTGGCAGCAGCAAAACATCCTATTATTTTGTGCGCTGAGCGCACAAATTTATTCAAGAAAAATAGCAAGAAGTAACGCCGCACATCTCATACTACTGTGTGTGGAGTGTGGCGGCAGCAAAACATCCTATTATTTTGTGCGCTGAGCGCACAAATTCATTCAGGCAAAATAGCACAAATTCATGGATGATGATACCTTTCTGTGTCTCTTTGTTGGGGAGAAAGATTGGAGTGGGGAGAGGGCCCTGCGCATGAGATCAGCGTTTCTTTGCTGGGGAGACGTATGATGCTTCATGATCGCTTCTCTGCGTGTGTGTTCGAGGGAAGATGCTTCTGTGTGGAGGACGACTAAAAGCGTTAAGTAATTGCTTCATAAGAAGTATCCGACTACTAAAAACCCTAAGTTAGGCACTGGACAAATTTTTTTATCCTAACACTAATGAATTTCAACACTAAAATTTAAGGGTTTGGTCAATATTTTTCCGATTTATTTAAATCTATAGCACAGTTATGGTATGGCATCCAACTGGTAGAGTTTTTGAAATCTAACAGGAGATTATGAAAAAGCGCAAGAACTAACACAAATCAAATATGTGTGTGTGTGTGTGTGTGTGCGTGTGTGTGTGTATACATACACACACGTGTACACACAAACATATATACATATATACATGTACTCTTTTTGATACCCTTCATTATGACTATTTTTGCAATAAATATTTTTATTTGCTTCTACCCATAGTCTTAAAATGAGCTTGGTAAAATTGTATTATGGCTAGTATATGCTATTGATTAGAGCAAGAACATCTAGTATTAAAATATTTTTGGCTAATATTCAATGTAAATTCCTTAATTGTTGTTGTGATTGCATTATGCAGGGAGGCTCGTGTTTTCCTCCATTCTACAATGGGTGCATGCATCCGAGTCCCCTTCTTGAATGGCGAATGTCTTGTGTCAATCAACATGATCCGGGGGAAGCTTGGAACTATTGGTGGGATAAATGTGGAGGCCTTACTTGAAATTGGAGGAGAGTATGAGCCCATTTGTCCTTTACACTTGTATGCAGGGATTGGAGACGAGGCATATTTTATCTTGGAGCATTCATTGTCCTCTGTATATATTGCCAAATCAGAGAATTATTTTGAGACCCCAGAACAAGGCTCCTCAACTATATTTCCTCTCGGTTCTCGAAAGAGTACTCCAATGTAAGTGGCATTAACTTTGACTTTGACATTTTCTGTTTTGCATTGCGCATTGAATTAGAGAGCATTGTGCTTTACAGTGACTTGGACACTGAAGAGATAGAAGAAATCAATGTCCAAGCACATGGATCATTGCAAGAGGAGATAGAGGTCTCTCCTGTGGAAAAGTGCTTTCAACATTTGGAAGAGGAAGATGTTCAGTTTGATACTGCGGTCTCTTGCTTTCAAATAATCCGCATGTTACCTCCTACTGATGTCTTACACACTTTAATCCATGATTGTGATTACAAAGGCAAGGTAAAAGAGCTTCCCAAGGTGTACCCAGAGTTCAGTACATATGAGCTTGAAGGTGGGAAAGGTATGGAAGGGATGGAGCAAAAATACGAGGGCAACATTTGGACAAAGCCACAAACGCAAACTAGGGCCAATAAAACTTTTGTTCTTAGGAAGAGCTTCTGCGGGGGAACCTTCCAGTGCATGAATGAGCACTGCTCCTTTAGGACATGTATGAATCAACCAAACAAACTCCATTGGAATGGGCAGCTGATAAAATCTCCAAAATATGGGAATTTAGCAATTGGGAGCTTCGGGAACCTTGAGTGTTTTTTCTGCAAGCATGTGCCAATGTGTCTTAAAGAATGTCCTGCCTGTGTCTATTACTTTATGCCAAAAGAATCAATGCATAGCAGACTATTTATTCATTATGGCAAACATACACACATGGTTTCCAAGGGAATGTGCCGAGCATCGATACGAAATATCAAGGCCTTTGTAGCACGTGCAGTGCGCATCGACCACAACGCTGGGCCCAGAAACGTACAAATGATTGTGGCAAGGGAGGTGGTTCTAAGAGCATTCACTGATGATGACAAGGCACAGGGAGAATTCATGACAGAGAGGGAGCTACAGGAGATGTCACAAGAGTTGCAAAGTTTGATAAATGTCAAAAAGTACGTAGGAAGTGCAATTTAGCAAAGAATAGTATGCAATTATCATCTTTAATACACTAAGTATGCTTTATGAATGCAGGGTGAAGCAGATGGTAATGCAAACACGAAAAACAACACGGCCTCTGGGTGAAGGATATGAAGCCATTCTTAATCTAAAAAGAACATGCCATTTTGAGTTCTTCCATGGTTCTCGATTTCCATTGCAAGCCACCACTACTACTGAGCGTTGCTTTATCTTTAAGATGTCTACTACTGGACCTGGTTCTGGGATTGACATTGTTCGGCGAATGGACAAGGATGGTAATGGGGATCTTAATCAAGCATGGGTCTGCTTTGATCATGTGCATCGAGTGGATACTGGATGGCATACAATGGGAGCACATGTTTATGACCACATGTAAGTTACAAGCGGTAGAGAGCATTGCTTAATTTGTGTCTTTAATATAACTCTATTTCCATTTGTGGCATGCAGGATTGGTGAGCTATTGACAATAGCAACTTGTGAATTTAGAGAAGAGGATGAGAATGCTCAAGTCATGTTTTGGGAAAATATGAATTTGGTAATGGTGGAGCACACAGGGAAGTAGCAAATTTTTTTGGGTTTATGGCGGATGAGGCTGGCGCTAACTGGAATGCAGTGAGACGTGTCTTCAACGACGGAAAGGAGATGATTGAAAGGGAAAGGTCATGTTTATGGCATTGGGAAGACAACCTTCATGTCCACACGCAGAGGTACATCTATAGCCCACATCAAGAAAAGCACAGGGAGATGTGTGAGAAGTGGAGGACTGCCCCAAACAAAGAAAGTGCCCTTCAGCAATTTCGCAGGATACGAGCATGGTGGGCAACTGGCAAGGCAGCTGATAGAAACATCCCTAAGCTTCTTAGCTGGTTGAGTTGGTGGCACTATAGGGTTAGTCGATGGGGTCATTTCATTTTAAAGGTAATGTTTGTAAGAGATTATTCATTGTATTATTGTGTGCCTCCTACTTATGTGCACTGCATTGTTTTTAATCAATTTCTACCACTCTCTTGTAGGATGGAGAGCCTATTGTCAATGCTCTTGTCCCAAGGACAAATATGTCAGAGACCAAGCATGCAAGCTGGTTGGCAGGGGAGGGGTATAGGCAAAAGATTAGTCTTTATGATGCTTGTGTGACAGATCTAATCAATGCTTACTTCCAATGTGCCAGACAACTGGCTTTCTTGGAAGGAAAATACACAGGTTGTGGGCCTACATTGGAGCTTTTGGTTGAGAGAGCTCTTTCTCGACAGAAAGCAAGTCCATCCCCAATAGCTACCTCACGAGCAGTGGATGATGCAGTGGCGGGGACCCCTATGTTTTCAAATAGGGTAAAATTCAAGGGTGAGAATAAAACTATTCGAGCCAAAAGGCCACTACATGACTCGACAGAAGAAAACTTTGGCAACTCTAGCCATAGGCCTGAGTTTAACTATGTGACAAGAGAGAGGTTAGAGCCTGCAATAGAGGTCGATGAGCAATGCAAAGTTTTAGAGAGCCTTGAAAGTGATGTGCATGATACAAAGTGGGCCTTGCGGAGGATACCAACAGTGAATCGAGTTGAGTGCAACCACTGGGCATCAGGGAAAAAGTGTAGCTCAAGGTTGCGAGGGGGTGATGTCAGTCCTTGTTTTTGGAGTGATTGTCAACTATCCTCCTGGAAAAAGGAGAAGTATTGCTATTTTTGTAATACAGATGTTAGGCACACTTGGAAAATTACAAAGACAATATTACATCCACCAGAGGATGTCCCTTGTGTTTGGCCCATTGCTAAAGGTACCAAGTTACAAGTGAAAGAAGCCTGCAAGCTTATTAGAGCAGGATATGACATTGGTATTCCTCTTGAGTTTTTTCTAGAAAAGGAGCTTGCAAAAGGCACTAGCGAGACAAACAAGGAGGTGAAACAATTTCCATATCGACGAGGAATTCCAAAGGCTGCATTTGGTCAAATCACTGCAGCCTTAGATATGCATGCAGAAGTTGTAGGCAGCCATATACATATAGAAGGGGTAAAGGAAACATTTAGTATTAATCCATTGACCAATGGGAGCCAAGACACATCTCTGATAGAGGTCACTATTCAGAAGAATCCAATGTGTTCATGTGTGGAGTTCAGAGATAGAGTGGCCAAGAAAAGACCATATCTTGCATGCAAGCACATATACTTTGTGTTCTTAATGATTCTTGGACAGGATGTGAACAACAATATGCATATTCATCAAGTTTGTATTTCTGAGAGAATTGTAAAAGACATGCTAACTAAGTCTATTAGAAGTCATCCTCAACAGCTTTAGGAACCTGCAACCCACTTTAGTTGAAATATGTATGGGGGTCATGTCATACCAGCTGAACCGTAGTACTTGTTTTGGAAATGTTTTGGTTATTTTATAAATTTTTCTGTCTATTGTCTTTTGTTTGCTAATGACTCTCCAACATTGTGAATACTATAGATTCAATATCTTTTTAGCGAGCCAAGCAATATGGGTTTAATAGTGATTTTTTGTATCTGCACCATTGGTTCGAAAAAAAAAATTATTGCAATGGTCATTTTAGATCATTTCATGTCTTCTTTGTTTGATTGCTACAGAATTGCACTGTGGTTCCACTCTTCTCTTTAACATTTCATGCTCGCTTAACATCATACCATGCCCCTACCTGCTCACTTTCACAAGAACATGAGCTCTACTCATTGCTTTGTGCTCGCTGCTCTTGGCTCGCTTTTTGACCACCCCTAGAAGAATCAATACCAACAAGGAAAAGACCTTACCGGATGAATCACTATTATGGGCGGGTTGATTTTTGACGTTTTTTTAAACGGATTTGAACATGTAAAAAATCCCTGAAAGCTTCGATATGCATGTCAAAAAGCGTTGATATGGAACCGTCGATATACGCATTGAAATACACGTGTGTATAAGCATTGAAATACACGGCATTAAAACCATCGAAAGTAAAAGTTATTTTTCGACTTCTATTTCGATATTGATAACGACATTTGTTGCTGGTTTTGATGTTGACAATGATAGTTATTGCGATGCTGGTTTTGATGCTGACAACGACACTTATGCGAATAGTATTTTGACATTGATAATGACATTTGTTGTTGCGACTAGTATTTTGACATTGATAACGACATTTGTTGCGACTAATATTTCGATGCTTTCAGTGACGGTTATACTAACAGATGCAAGTTTTATCTTTTTAATAATGGTACAGTCCTGAAGCTAGGTGTACCAATATACCAATTTTACAAAGTACATCCCTATTCTCTATGGAAAGGTCATGAAACTTAAATTTTTATTAAGTAACAAAAGTTACATAGCTCATAATGGAGCTGACAAAAAAGTACACAAAAGAGGCATAGAGCTGACAACAATAAGTACACAAAAGAGACCCGACTCCTGTGCATATAACCTAATGCCCTTAGGATTTTGCACTGGTCCCTACAAAAGAGTATTCAAGGGAAAAAAACTTAGAAATGAAAATTGAGGAAAAAACTAATTGATAGGTGAAAAATGTAGAAGGTTACCATATTCACCACATCCGTCCAGTTCACGTTGTGGCCCTCTCGCTTTGAGGAGGGCATACATCCCATGCATTAGGGCATACCTTTCCTTCGCATCACTCGCAGCATGACTGACCACTCTTTGCTAGAAGCATGAAGCATGAGCACTTATTTAAAAAAATGAAATGCCCATTATGCCAAAAAAAAGTGAGTGATGGTACTATTAACACTTACAAAGTATGTGTGGAAAGCATCCCAACCACAACTTCCAATATGGGAGCTCTCTGCTTCACTGCGGCCTCCTCTTTCTACTTATACCTTTGGGGATTTGCATGGTGCTTTCTACACTCCTCTTCCCAAATATCCTGTGTGCAATTCCAAGGCTTTTTCCCCAAGTCTTTACCTTGTGTGTGATGTCATTGCGCCAATGCTTCATCACATTCACCATGTGATGTTTTATCCATCTAGGATGGACCTCTTCACGACCTTGTGCTAGCATAAACTCACTTTTAATTTGATTCACAACTCGTTCCTTCTTGGTGCTATTAAGTTTATGCCATGTAATCATGCAGTTGTGGGCAAAGGCTATATGGCATAGCTCCCGGATTCGAGACTTCATCTCATTGCCAACGTCATCCAAGGCCACATTTCTATCCTGTTGCTTGCAAATGAAGATCAATACCAGGATGCAACAAAAACGATACTTAGGGCTCTTGAAAAGAGTTCCACTTTGTAGATGAATGTGGGAGAGGGTTTGATAAGAATCCCACATGGGGACTTATGGGAGTCCTAGAATTTTTGTATAAAAGGTGGCTCATTTGAGAGCTTTACACACTTTGGGCTTAGTTCATGCAAGAGCTCCTTTGAGAGACCTACTCTCCCTCTTCTCCATAGAGGTGAAGACTCTTCTCTCACCCCATCTACATTATTGTATGAGGTAAATCTCTTCATTGAATCACTAGCAATGTCATGAGTCTTTCTCATCCTCTTCTCTAATCATTTTACTCTTATGCATGCTTTTAGTATTTCATTTTTGAGTACATGGATTGATTTGAAGCTTTCATGGAAGCTTGATGCTTGAATGTGTGCATGCTTGTAGGAAGATAGGAGTGGAGTGAGGTCTTTCTCTTTGCTTGAGTGCATAGTGATTGTATTCCTCTTGCTTGTATTTGTGAATGAAGGGGTGTGTAGGAATGAGGACAAGTTGAGCTTGTGTGTGTGCTTAGTCTAGTGTCAAGTGATGGTAGCCATGAGCATTCTCTCCATTTGTGGATAAGCTCTTGTGCACCGGTACGGGTCGAATCCCTAGCTCCGACAGGGATGCAAATCCCATTGGATTGAGCTACACGTGGATCGTGCTACTCTTACTACAAGTGAGAGAGTTTTCCGTCTCTCCATTGGCGCCGCTGCCGGGGAGAAGACTCAAAACCGGTTGAGAAGCTTGCATTACTACCACTATTTCTTTTTATTTTGAGGTTTAGGGCATTGAGTGTGTGATCTCAAGGGCGCCTTGTGTGTTTTCATTTTTTTATGAGAAGCAAGAAAAAAATTTAAACCCCATTGCGGTAGAGAAATCCCGCCATTATTCAGATTTAAGTACTTTCAGTTTTTTCATCTTTGACGAGGTTTGTGAGAAGTTGGTAGGAAGTAGTGAAACGGCTGTTTTTCCTTTATCGTTTTGTGTTTTGTAGTTTTGTGGGGAGTCTTCGCAGCAAAGAAAAATAAATAAATAAATAGACATATATACATATATATATATCTATTTAGATACATATGTATATGTATGTATGCGCCGCTGTTGAGTAGCCGATTGAAGGGAGTGCAGAGGCGGTTAGGCCCAGTAGTGAAGAGAAACAAAAAGAAATATATAAATATATATATATATATATATATATATATATATATATATATATATTTCTTTATATATCTGTTCGTTGAAAGAAGGGCGATTGCAAGCCGGCGGTGAAGCTGTAGGCTGCGGCTTTGGTAGCTGGCGAAGAAGCAGAGGCGACGTGGCCTGGCGAGAGGCAGCAGGCCGCTGAACGCAGCAGCTGCAGGAGCTAAGGCTGCTAAGTGGGCAAAGAAGGAGAGCCTGTGTGAGTGGCCACTGGCTGTAAAATAAATAAATAAAAAAACGAAGGGCACGGCCGGCGACTCAGGTGAAAGGCGCCGGCGATAAGCAACAAAGGGGTGGTGAGAGCTTTGGAAGACGAAGTGGGGGTGGCCGCAAGTTGGTGAAGTGGTCGCTGCCTCAAGAAAGCAGGTGGAAGCAGCTGGCAGCGGAGCTACAAGGAGGCGCTGCTGGGTGGCGTTGGCATAAGCTAGCGCAGCAAAAACAAAGAAAGGCAAGCAGCGAGCAGCGAAGGTGGCGGTTGCACGGGCGACGAGAGCCTGGAGATGAGGCGACTGCTGCTGGCACAGTTGAAGGCCGGGCAGCAGCGAAGGTGAAGGCGAAGCTGTAGCCAGAGGGCAGCAAAGACACACGCGAAGGAGGCCATTGAAGGCTGGGTGCTGAAGGCGAAGCAGTAGCCAGCAGTGAAGACGCGTCTAAAGAATCGGCGAGCGGAGCGGCGACGAATCCGGCGAGCGGCGAGCAGACGATAAGGTTAGTGGATTTTTTCATTTTTTTATTTTTTTTATTTTTTAATTAATTTTTATGTTTTTTTATTTTTAAATTTAAAAAAAACAAACAAAAAAAATATTTTTTATTTTAAAAAAGAAAAAAAGAGATTAAAAAAGAAGAAAAAAAAAAGAATTAAAAAAGAAAAAAAGAGATTAAAAAAGAAAAAAAGAAAAAAAAAGTGGAAAATTTAAAAAAAATATATATATATATATATATAGAGAGAGAGAGAAGAAAGAAAGAAAAAAAATTAAAAAAAAATTTAAAAAAAATTAAAATAAAAAAAATTCTTTTTATTTTTTTTAGGAGTCCATATTGTGTGCATATTTTTATTTTTTTTCATTTCTGTATTTTTTAGAATAATTGGGTAATTTGCATTGTTTTAAATTTTTGTAATATAACAAAACAAAGCAAAACAAAACAAAACAAAACAAAATTAAAAAAAAAGAGCAAAAAGAAAAAAAAAACAATTTTTATTTTGAAATCATTATTCATCATTTAAAATTTTGCATAATTTAAGTAGCTTGCATTTTTTATTTTTTATAAAATTTTTGTAAATGATGCATAATTAGTATAGTCATATTTTTTTTATCTGGCACGAAATTTATTCATTTTATTAAAAAAAAACAAAAAAACAAAAAACAAACAAAAAAAACAAACAAAAAAAAAACAAACAAAAGGAAATTTTTTGATTTTTTAGGAGTCTATTATTTTTCGCATATTTTGTAGTTCTTCATTAGTTTAACTTGCATTTTTTAAATTTTTGTAACTTTGTGCATAATTAGTATTTTTTAGTGTGATTCATAATTTTTGTGTTAAAAAAAAAGTAAAAATCATAAAATCATAAAATAAAAAAAAACATTAAAAAAAAACAAACAAATAACAAAAAAAATAGGGTAGATAGTTACGCCACACAGACCCATTTTTAGTTGCCTTTAGTGGTTAGGTAGGGTAAAAAATATATATATATATATACATATATATATATATTTTTATCAAAAAAAAACAAAAACACAAAAACCAAAAAACAAAACGAAACAATAACACATAAAAAAACCAAAACAAAATTTTGACCTTATGCACTTACGGTCAGGACGTCTGATAGATTCTGCCATAGGGCCTAGGGCACCTTCTAGAGTACCTACGCAAGAAAGTGGGACCCAATCGGTAGAAAATTTGGCAGATATTGCTGAAACCCTTTCTGAATCCCAATCCGATACCCTTTCCTCTAGAACAACTAGTTCATTGTCCATGGATAATCTAGTGCCGACAAATAGTCATCCCGTAGCCCCAAATAGAACACCCACAAGATCCTTTAATCCATTTGAAGCCGACACCATGGGGTTAACACTCAATGTGAGACTCCAATATGTCTACACAAATGCTCAGGGAGCTGAGATCTTTAGGGACCCACAACAACGGTATCTTGTTAAGATCGCCGACATATTCTCAGAACTTGATAGAGCACCTCTAGTCAATGACCAGGGTAACATGTACATGGGTGGAGATGGTGTTCGCTACGAAGTCACCTACCATCCAGAAAAGGTAGACAAATTAGGGGAGCTCTCTAAAACCGAGTTCTTAGACTTATCAGAACTTTCCAGAGCAAGGGTGTCTAGAGATGATTGGCTCATCGAGCCGGACATGCCTGGACCATCCAATGCCCAGTCCTCAAAGCCATCCATAGATGATTTACTTCTTGTAGATCTAAATTTGGAAAGGGATAGGAAAGGTAAGAGCAAACTGGATCAGGGGGCTGAAAGCCAATGGGAGTTTGTACGACAAATTCCTGTGACAAAGGTCTTACAGGATGACCCACTTCAAGAGGTCTATAAGGACTCATTAGAGGGATATTATGCCACAACTAGATTGCCACAGCTGGATCTTCCTCTAGCTCATGTGGTGGTAGTTGAGAAGCGTGCAGGACACATGAACAGAATAATCGATAAATGGGCCAATGAATACCGAACCTTAGATTGGAAAGAGATTAGGGAACTCACGTGGAAAGGACAACCATTATTTATGGAAGTGTTCTCAACAAATACAGCCAAACCAGGAGAGACAGCCTTTCTTGGAGAAACTGTTGCTCCTCCCCTACGAGAGTTCACTAGAGAGGGACCTTCAACATCCAAGTGGACCACTGCTAGTAGCCCAACTCTAGCACCAAGATATTGTCCTACAACAAATGTGCGACCACAGGTCACACCACCACAACAACATCTTTCCCACTATGACAATCGGATGAGAAGGGAGCCAACTCGGCCTCCTATAAGTGCACTTCCTGAAATGAGGGTGACAAGATCTTTGGAAGGGTTTGGTGAGGCTGGTAATAGGGTACCCACACCGATTTTGGAAACATGTGGACCATCTTTCCAAAGAGAGGAACAATTTCCACTGAGAGTGAGAGGCCGTAGGCCCTATGATGAGTATTCACGACAAGTAAGGCCATCAACTCTTCAGAAATTGGTTAAGAAGTATGAAGGGTCGGGAGATCCATACGACCATGTAGCAGCTTTTAGGCAAGCAGTTCGAGCTGAGCAAGTTGCTGATAAGCATACTCAAATAGAAGGGTTTGGACTCACTCTTGAAGGAAAAGCCCTTGCTTGGTTTCAGGCATTAGAAGCTTCAGACAAAACTTCTTTACGAATTTTGGAAGAGAGATTCATTGCTGCTTTTTCCTTGATGGGAATTCAACATGACACAGTAGCACACATCTACTCTTTCAAGCAAGGCGAGAATGAGAGTGTTAGAGACTGTGTAAATAGAATGAAGCAGTACATTAATCGTTGCCCAGAAGATGAGAAACCCGCCCAAAGTCGATTAATTTCTCTCTTCTTAAAAGGCCTCAAAAATTCAACACTGCATACACATCTCTATGCGAAGAAACATACAAGTTTCAATGAGTGTTGCCATGATGCTATGGATTTCACCGATAACTTCAAGTTCCAAGATGGTTCTGGCCCGGAGGTGAAACCTAGAAATCAATGGGGTGATGACCAAAGTTCAGGGTCTAGCGCGCTAGTAAATCCAGACCAGATAGCTAACCTAGTACTAAGGAGATTGGGACAGACCTATCGTCCACCCATGCAGCCACAACAACAGCAGCAGAGAATGAGGAGTATACTTCCTACAGGTCCTCATCTTTGTGGAGCATGTGGCGGTGACCATAAAACAGAGGACTGTAATACCTTTTCTCCTCTAGTCACAAACCAACCCACAAAAAAGTGGTGCCAAGCCTGTGCTTGGAACTTTACTCATACCACACAGGAATGTACTCGCATTGCGAGAATGAGACAGGAACGTGAGCAACCGAGGGGTGGAGTGGCTCCACAAATGTATCAACAATATACAAATTTTGAACGTAAGCCACTGATGACACAAGAACAAGCACGACCTGTTCTTGGTGCTCAACCTCCTGCTCCAGGGACTGCTCCTGTGAGGATTGTCGACTACGACAACTCAAATATGTGTAGAGAATTGGTAAACCCAGGCTATGTGGAGGAAGAATATGTATCATATTCATCCAAGGATAATATCTTTGAAAGTCCCGCATACCCAAGCCAAACACTGGAGACTCAACCAGGGGAACAAAACTCTTTAATGTTGCTAGGCGGCTACCAACCTAGGACTCCAGGCCCCTCAGGTCAATGGCAGCCAAGGAAAGTAGAGACCAAACCAATGGGCCCCTGTTATGAGTGTGGAGAACCCCATTGGGCTCGTGATTGTCCACATCGCTCACGGCAAGCATCTAGATCCAATACAACAGCACAACAATTTCCACCAATAGAGAGATATTGTCTAGGGTGTTGTGTCGAACACTTCCCGAAGGATTGTCTGTTGAAACCACATGAGGAAGGCACCTCTCAACCAAAGGTTTCACTCAACCTTGTAGGTACAGTTCCATCGCCACCTTCATCTGAGAATGAGGATGTCGTGCCACTTAAAGTCATGACTCGATCACAGACACGAAACGCTGAAATACAGACTGATGAGACACCTCGAACCCGGGCCGCAAAGACAAATCTAGTGGACAAGACCCTACAGTCCAATAGAAAAAAAACCACTAGGAGAAAGAAGAACCGAAACAAACAAACTAAAAGTACATCCACTAGTTCTCAGGAGACCTCTAAACAAAACATACGGGATAAAACTTTTACATCCCAGGAAGTGCGTGAGGAACATCAACCTCAACCTGAGCCTAGTGTTAAACAAGATAAGGCTAGTACGACTGAGGATAGTTCTGGGGGTTCTGTTTTTGTGGATAAAGTAAATGAGACTCTAGAGGCCATCATTGATGCTCATAGAAGTCGCATTGCAGCTTTATCTGAGCTACCCAAAAAGCTTCAAGAATACCCAAACCCTCGTGAGGAGAAGATCAATCTAGCTGTACACCAGCAACTCATTAGGGAAGCTCAGTCGATACTTGAGGGACCACCACCACCTATTCCTCGGGGCCCAACCTCTCTTAAGCCAACATTAGAAACCATACCAGAAGTGTCGTCAAGTCGGGAAATGAAAAGTGAACTCATTTCACAAGCTCAGAGCGAAAGGTCTGCACCAATTGACACTCCATTGAAAGATGACATTCTGCCATCACCTAGCCTTGTCTTCCCATGCAATGATGAAATTATTGATGCTAATGAGGACATGGCAAATGACATGTGGGCCGCAGTAAATGAGAAAATTAATGGGAACATGTCTTCTGTTAGTTCGCCTCCATTCTCTGAGGTGGATTTTACCAGAGACACGGAAAACAACTTTGGACGCCCAAGCATCCAGGAGGAAGGTCAAACAATGGTTTCTCCTAGAAGTAAGCATACAATGAAAACCTTACCGTCCTATCTGGGAGAATATGAGAACTGTTCTCAAACTTTGAGGATACCCTCCATGCATAAAAGGTTGACAAAGGAGAAAGATATGAGTATGGTGCAAGCTATTTTGTCTGCACCAGTGGCTTGTACCTTACCTTTGCTTGAATTGATAAAGCCTAAACCTGAGTTGTGGAATGATATTGCCACATGTTTGTCAGAGCAGGTATTGCTACAAAAGGGTCACCATGAGTGTACTATACACCCTGAGACAAAGCATGTAATGCCAGTTCCTATCAACAAAGTTGGAAAATTTTGTGAGGACGATCAGGGAAATGCTACCCTCCCATTAGAAGTGCGAAAAGTATCTTCAACTGCAATACTTGATAGTGGTGCAGGAGTGGGCATTGTGACAAGGTCCATTTGGGAAAAGTGGGGCAAACCAGCTATTAGGAGTACCAGGATGCGCTTGCAGCTAGCAGATGGAAGCCTAGAACATCCCCTTGGGCTGCTTGAGAACATATTGGTCACCACATGTGGGATTGAATATGAGCATACCTTTGCAGTAGTGGATTTCGGAAAGCATCCAAACTATGAAGTGATATTGGGTAGACCATTCATGCGACAATTTAAAATGATACAAGATTGGGGATACAATTACTTGTACCTCCGACATGATTCTGTCATCACAAGGGTCAACCTAAGGAATCACTCATATCGTGATGTAACAAGATCTCCAATAGATGAGTTTGATTCTGCTTCATCTGAGGGCTCAAGAGTTACATTGTCAGATGGGCGAGAAGATCTATGGATGTGTGGAGCCTCATGTAGGGATTTCAACACTGAGAGACTTAAGGGTAATCGAAGTGTATCAGACGAGGCATACATTCCACAACCCTTCCCTGAGCATTTAATTGATCCATTAGAATGGAGTCATGTCCTTGCAACATTATCGACATGTGCTTTACCGAAGCCAATTCAATTTTGTGACTCAGATGGATATGATATTGTTCCTATACGAATGGTACAACCACATAACCTTCGAGATGATTTGTACTATAAGAATGCATCCACAACAGCTATGCATGTCGAGGAAGTCTCAGTTGAGAATTTAACACTCAAATCTGTTAATGATGCTGATAAGAAAGAGACACAAGCTCCAAAACAAATGATGTGGATAATTGATGAGTACTCATGTGAGGGCCACGGCTGGCATGTTCCAACTACTTTAGTTGCTGCTCAAAGAAGGCCAGGCAAGAAGGATTCATCAATGTGGCTACCCAAAGCTGCGTACAAACTTGTACCATCTATTCCAGTTGCTAAGCCTCTTAAGAAGCACATCATTTCGAAACCTAAATCTCGCATTGTTACTCGATGGATCCCAAAACGGGTTCTTAAAGCACAAGGTTATTATGAGGGTGCAACATCAATTTGGCTTCCAAAATGCCATGGATTGCTAAAGGTAAAAGAATGTTTCAAAAAGGTTCCAAGAGCCACCCTTGATTTTCCATATCAGTGGGTACAAAAGAAATCAACACAAACTCTTCAAGATAGGAAAGGTGGCTGTGATAGCACCTACAAAACTACTTGTGTTGATCTTCCTAAAACATGTATTGAAACAACTGTTGCCCCTATTTCTCCTTGTTTCACAATTCAACCATCAACTGGTGTACCTAAGACAAGTCCAAAGGAGTCTCATTTGAGCATAGATTCTAGCATTTCAATGCCTAAATCCTCTTATCTTGCTCAAATTCCAAAACAATTGATAAAATTCGCACCCAAGAAGGACATACCTAAAACCAAAGATAAGGCATTAACACTACAAATGAAGCTCTTTGGTAGATCAATGTTTGAATAGTGTGGTGCCTTACGCCTTTAAAGGATTATATTCTTTTTGAGATAATCTTCACCACCAGCGCAAGGGTAAGTTCAACGACTCCACAATAAGATCGACAAGCCAGGGCACTTTTCTCCCATTGGGTTTTTTCCCCTCGGCTATATTCGGTGATTGGCACCACTAACAAATTTTATTCCTTTGTTTTCCTTTTTGTTAATAAAACTTTGTACAGAGATCTCAGCTTAAGAAGAGCATCAGATACGCCCCTACAGTCCACCTATCGTGCACACAAATTAGGAAGGGGGGAGATATGCTATGCCTACAGGGATCAAGGAAAAGCAATCTGCACAAAATCAGCAATTATTCAAGGCAAACGAACAACATCAACAGGGCACTACATCAGGTGTATGCAAATCTTAATCTTTATTTCTTTAAGTGCTCTTATCTTTCGAATATATGGTTTGCATGTACACAATATTGGCTGGTTTGAGTTTTTGATTTGTAGTTAAAATATGGTGAGTGAATTCTAGAGTCTTAGAAGACTTAGTAAAAGATATGTCTATCCAAAGACAGTGTAGGATATATACCAAGGGTGTATGCCAAGTACTTATGTCTTCAAGGTATATTAGTTATCCCTAGTGGTAGTTATCTCTTAGATATGAGCTAGGTGCTACGAGTAATAAAAATTTATGAAAATATACCCTACAAAAATATATATATACAAAGTGAATTGCGACATGAAGTGTCTACCGCCATGCGAAGTGCTTGGTAGGACCTGGGGATGTCTCAGCACCTTGGGGCCGATGCCTTGGTTTCCATGGGGTGAACACTGATGTCTAGAAGCTTCAGAAGAAGACCTTTGAGGAATCTATCGCCTTGATAGATGTGGGTAGGACTCGGGGGTACACTATGGGCCCTCGAAACCGATGCCCTCATCTTCAAGGGGTACTCCTTAGGTCATAAAAGGAAAGAAAAAGGGTCTGTCGCCCTTGAGATACTTAGCGGTCTTTGGATTCTCTTGGCGGAGGTCTCTTGGCCATTGCTTGGGTCTCATGGGGATAGAAACTTAATCTTTATCACCTTCTACACACATATTTAAAAAATAATATAAAAAAGAAAAAAAGAAAAAAAGAAAATGAAAAAACAAGAGAGAGCTCCAATCACCTTTGCTCATATTTAGGAGTAGGTTTGCCACTTAGGAATAACTTAAGTACTGGTAGGACATTGAGACTGCGGTCATAACCGGCGGTGTACTAAGCACATTTGCCTTTGCATAGCATTATCTACCACTCCAGTCTCACTTTGACTCATCTCTACTCACCTATTTTAGTACTAATTAAAACTATAATCAGCCCTGCACTTGTATGCTCACGTGTGAAGTCATCATTGCTGATTTTTCTTTTCTTTTCTTTTCTTTTCAATAAAGGACTTTACTAGTATCAATTGTTTTTTTGTTGCAGCTCTTGCTACTACCGCGCTCGAGGACGTGCGCAAAATAGGAAGGGGGGAGTGTTGCTTGCAAATGAAGATCAATACCAGGATGCAACAAAAACGATACTTAGGGCTCTTGAAAAGAGTTCCACTTTGTAGATGAATGTGGGAGAGGGTTTGATAAGAATCCCACATGGGGACTTATGGGAGTCCTAGAATTTTTGTATAAAAGGTGGCTCATTTGAGAGCTTTACACACTTTGGGCTTAGTTCATGCAAGAGCTCCTTTGAGAGACCTACTCTCCCTCTTCTCCATAGAGGTGAAGACTCTTCTCTCACCCCATCTACATTATTGTATGAGGTAAATCTCTTCATTGAATCACTAGCAATGTCATGAGTCTTTCTCATCCTCTTCTCTAATCATTTTACTCTTATGCATGCTTTTAGTATTTCATTTTTGAGTACATGGATTGATTTGAAGCTTTCATGGAAGCTTGATGCTTGAATGTGTGCATGCTTGTAGGAAGATAGGAGTGGAGTGAGGTCTTTCTCTTTGCTTGAGTGCATAGTGATTGTATTCCTCTTGCTTGTATTTGTGAATGAAGGGGTGTGTAGGAATGAGGACAAGTTGAGCTTGTGTGTATGCATAGTCTAGTGTCAAGTGGTGGTAGCCATGAGCATTCTCTCCATTTGTGGATAAGCTCTTGTGCACCGGTACGGGTCGAATCCCTAGCTCCGACAGGGATGCAAATCCCATTGGATTGAGCTACACGTGGATCGTGCTACTCTTACTACAAGTGAGAGAGTTTTCCGTCTCTCCATATCCACTACTTGATAGCAAGAACGAGCCGAATTCGGGGTAGAGGGATTTATGTCAAAGTGACGGGATGAGTGCGAGCGCAGTGTCCCCTCACAACTAGCAATGTGTGGGCACTCGTGGCGCTGCGGGGAAGAAGCGTCTGTGGAGTCACCACCATGCAAAAACCCTCGAACAATCTTGTCTTCTACAACTAGAAGTATTTGAGCAAGCCATGGGCGGGGTTTGTGTGACATGCCATGGAGTGTCCAAGGGTGTGGCCTATATGGTGGTGGGCTGCGATGGCTGTGCAAAAGTGCCAACACCTCCCCCAAAGTAGGCTTGAGCCCTAGCCCTTTGCTCGGGTCTCATCTGCAATGTGAAATGATAAAATTGGCTGAGGGACATTTCTTGTGGTGTAGGCAAGGTAGAGAGATTGGGGTTATATGCAAGTGTGTCATCGGGTGTACGATCCATGGTCTACACACATACCATCACAACAAACATAAACAAAACAAAGCATATTAGCTACTTTTGAAAACCACACACCCCACACCACACCACACCACACATATAATCAAAACCATTAAACTCTATGCATAGATCTTAATGCATGCATTAAGATCTATGCATATAGCTTAATCTATGCATCCATTAAGCTCTATGCATAGATTAAGCATTAATCTATGCATAGATTAATGCTTAATCTATGCATAGAGCTTAATGGATGCATAGATTAAGCTCTATGCATAGAGCTTAATCTATGCATTAAGCTTTATGCATAGATATTAATGCATGCATAGAGCTTAATGCATAGATTAAGCTCTATGCATAAAGCTTAATCTATGCATTAAGCTCTCTATCACCCCTACCATGCAATATTTACTCACATAAGCCCGATCGGGAGATAGAAAGGATCCGGCAAGAGCACGAAACTCCGGAGGCTCAGGATCTCGTAGCTGTAAGATCCCTGACCCCACTACGCAACAAATTTGGGGGTGCTAGCAATGGAAGTAGCACTTCTTGCACGGGGCAAGGTCCCACACTCGGGGCCTCGTCCCATGGATATCTAGACAAGAGACTAATCCATCGGTTCTTCCAAAACCGAACTAGGAAAAACTTCCCTTACCCGGAAAGCACGGGCAATTCCTCGAGGATAACTTTTCTCTAACGTAGTCAAAAGCCTGAACTAACTGAACTGATCTGACCGAACCCGTAAGTCCCATAGTCAGATCAGGGAAAAGATTGTACTTGGATCATAGAGACTAATGCTTTTTTCCTCATTGAGAGGCACAGCCATTGATTCTTTTTCATAGAACAATTTTTATCTAGGATTTACCTTGTCTATCATACTATACAGAAATTGAGTCTCGTTTTACGGATGCATCAGTCCAGCCTAACCCCATCCAGAGACCCATGGGTTAGACAACCACTGTAGTGATGGGATCCAATTAGAAATTTGGTTAGGTTTTTCTCGGGTACCAGGGAAAAGAGTTCCCAGGCCCCCTAGTCGGATATTCATGAATGCAAACTTAAAACTAGTCGTATCACTTACACACCCAATATGAAATTGCCTTTTTTCATAGAATCAACATCTTCTAAAAAACAATCTTTTAATGAAACCATTGTGTCACTGATCATAATCGCCAAAATCTCTGGTTGAATGCTTATTTCCAATCATTCCTTCATCGGTGTACCTATGGCATCATTGGCAACCAGAACACTCACCACCTGTCCACTCAAGGGCCTTTTCGATAGTTCCTAGCCCATAGTAACCAGCAATATATTCACATATCAAAATGGAATCTCCATTGAAGATCAGCAAGATCAGCCAACGAATCCATATAAAAGAGCCATGGACTCATCTATTGAGGACCAGCAAGGTCAATCAACCAGATCCATGCCCGAATTCAAAAAACAACTCTTACTCCTTATTCCAATATCTTCCCCGATGTACTTGTGGTGGGTATCTTGAGCGACCCAGAGCCCGAGCACCGTATGGTCAGTACCCTCTAGGATCCTTCGCAGGTCACCTAGTGCTTCACTCATAGGCCGCTTCCTTGGTCCCTCATCCACTGTACCGAAAGCTCACCATTTAAATCAAACCGAGGCTGGTCAAGACCTCGGTCGACCTTGCTACGTGAGACGTCCTCTGATGACTCTCCGTCTCAGCAGTTGCAACTTTAACAGCAGATAGGTCTCCACGACCTCATTCACAAGATGGTCAAAATGCTTTCCCAACATTCTTGACATAAAATAGTCATTTAAAAAACAGATTTCACATACAAATACAGTTCCAACAATATTTCCATCTTTTCTTATTACTCCACATCCTTTCACATTAGTCTCCATCTTTTCTCATCTTCTCACAATTTTATTTTCTTCATCGATCCCTATCACATCACATCATTCCCACATCAAATCACATCCAATCGCATCATCCACGCATCAATCCACATCATCCATACATCCATCCACATCAATCCACATCATCCATACATCCATCCATATCAATCCACATTATCCACACATCCATCCACATTATCCACACATCAATCCACATCATTCACTCATCATACACACACCAATCCATATCATCCACATCAATTTATATCATCCACTCATCAATCCATATCATCCACATCAATCCACATCATCCATACATCCATCCACATCAATCCACATTATCCACACATCAATCCACATCATTCACTCATCATACACACACCAATCCAGATCATCCACATCAATCCACATCATCCATACATCAATCCTCATCATTCAGACATCCATCCACATCAATCCACATTATCCACATTCATTTCATAAGCATTCCCATTCTCATCTAATCACATCTTTTTCTATCTCATCACTTATTTTCTCATTTATCCTCATCAGATATCATCCGCTTGCATCTACCCATATATCTCATCACTTCACATACATTAACATCTATCCAGTTTACATCGCATCTTATCACATTCATTTCACATCACATCTCATTAATTCACATCCCGATTCATATGCTAACACATTCATTCACATCCTATATCATTCATTCACATCCCGATTCACATGCTAACACTTTCATTCACATCCTATATCATTCATTCACATTTATCTAATTCACATCACATCTCATCACATCTATTTACCTCTCATTCTCATCACATCTATTCTCTATTCATTTCCATCTATCTGATTCGCATCCCATCTCATCACACCTATTTACCTCTCATTTTCATCACTTCTATTCCCATCACATCCATTTATAGAATGTAAGAGAATTTTTATTTTTGATATAAAGATTCTTTACACATCTATTTATGCATAAGCATAACTTCAGTGGAAAATACCACTTTTATAAAAATCTGTTTATGTATCTATTTATGCATAAATTCACTTTTAAGAAGAATAACACTCTCGAAATAAAAATAAATCTTTTATGCATCTTTCTATGCATAAAATCAAAATTGATGAGAATAACTCTTTGGAAATAAAAATAAATTTCTTTATGCATCTTTCTATGCATAAAATCAAAATTGATGAGAATAACTCTTTTAGAATAAAAATAATTTCTTTATGCATCTTTCTATGCATAAAATCAAAATTGATGAGAATAACTCTTTTGGAATAAAAATAAATTCTTTATGCATCTTTCTATGCATAAAATCAAAATTGATGAGAATAGCTCTTTTGGAATAAAAATAAGTTTCTTTATGCATCTTTCTATGCATAAAATCAAAATTGATGAGAATAACACTTTTGGAATAAAAATAAATTCTTTATGCATCTTTCTATGCATAAAATCAAAATTGATGAGAATAACTCTTTTGAAATAAAAATAATTTTCTTTATGCATCTTTCTATGCATAAAATCAAAATTGATAAGAATAACACTTTTGGAATAAAAATAAATTCTTTATGCATCTTTCTATGCATAAAATCAAAATTAATGAGAATAACTCTTTTGAAATAAAAATAAATTCTTTATGCATAAAATCAAAATTTGATGAAAGTAACACTTTTATAATAAAAAAATTCTTTTATGCATCTATTTATGCATAAATTCAATTTTGATGAAAGTGACACTTTTATAATTAAAAAAAATCTTTTATGCATCTATTTATGCATAAAAATCAATTTTGATGAAAGTAACACTTTTATAATCAAAATAATCCCAATATGCGTCTTTCTATGCATAGAATTTTAATCTAATGGAAATCACACTTTTATAATAAAAAGAAATTATCCAATATGTATCTTTCTATGCATAGAATTTAATTTTATTATCTTTTGAATAATAAAAGATAAAACTTATTTCACAAAATTTAAGAAAATTTTGCCATAACCTCCTTTGTATGGCTGACCATTTTTTAATTTTTCCTATCCTTAAGTTACTTAATAATTATCCCCAAATAGTTTTAAGCATTCTAAACTAATCAAATTTCACTTTTAAAAGAGAAATAATATGAAAAGTTTAATTCCAACAATTAGATTACTTATGTAGGATAAAGAAAGGCTGAATTTAAGAAAGAAGAGAGGGAGAGTAACAGTGCATAAAACACTATTAGCCATTTACAAAGGGGGAGGCTTCATTTATAAGAAAAAGTGAGCCTCTAACCAAGCAAACTGATTCTAGAATTTTCCAGATCAGTTTGGTCAATTTTTTGACCATTTTTAGGTTAGTTTAGCTTACTTTTTGGATTTAGTTGAAGCAAGAGAGAGGAGAGATGAAAATATCTCATTATTTGTAGTTTAAAACTCAACCACACATGTGAAATAGGTGCCTCCTTCATGAGGGGAATTCCCCCACACTGAGGTGTCAAAAATGCATCATTTCTCTAAATATCTCTTCTTTTTTAACTAATATCCTTGTCCTTAGTCAACTCTTTATCTTATGTGAGTATTTACTCATTTTTGGGAGATTTTCTTTATTTCTTCAATTTATCTCCTCCCTACATTTGGATGAATCTGATTGGCCCCTCAGAACCTTAATTTAAAATTTTTCAAAAATTTGGACCCTTAGGATAAGGCCTTTTGAACAGATTATAATTGATTTCTAATGCACCTTCTGAAAATCTTTTTGAACTTCTGTTTCGGGGGAATTTATTTTAATAAGAAGAGATATTTTTTCATCCAAAAATATCTAAAAATTAAATAATCTCTCTCTAGAATATTTTCTCTCTCTAGGTCAAAACAGGGTAAAACAGGAACTTTCTTTTATTTCAGAGAGGGGAATAATTATAAGATCAGAAGGGGAGGTTCTTACACCTGCACACCTCAAAAGTCGGAGGGAGGAATCTTACACTCTATGCATGCATTAAGATCTATGCATAAAGCTTAATTCATAGATTAAACTCTATGCATAGAGCTTAATGCATGCATTAGGCTCTATGCATAGATTAAGACAATAGAGCTTATGCATAGATTAATATCTATGCATAGAGATTAATTTATGCATTAAGCTTAAGTTAGATGCATGCATGCTTAAGCCTAAGCTAATCCTAAACCCCAACACCCAAGGGTGCAATAATCAAAAGCAAAAAGATACTTAAAAAAAAAACCCATAAGCATGAGATTAAGGCACTTACCAAGAGAGAGCTGAGAGGGAGGGCTTGAGAGGGACAAACAAGAGAGAGCTGAAAATGACTAAAAACCTACAAAACAAACACAAACAAAACAAAGCATATTAGCGGCTTTTGAAAACCACACATGCATTAAGGCTTAATCTATGCATTAAGCTTTATGGATATATCTTAATGCATGCATAGAGCTTAATGCATAAATTAAGCTCTATGCATAGAGATTTATCTATGCATTAAGCTCTAATCTATGCATTAAGCTCTATCCATGCATTAAGATCTACGCATAAAGCTTAATGCATAGATTAAGCTCTAAACATAGATTAATATCTATGCATAGAGCTTAATACATAGATTAATATCTATGCATAGAGCTTAATGCATAGATAAAGCTCTATGCATAGAGCTTAATGCATGGAGCTTAATCTATGCATTAAGCTTAAGCTAGATACATTCATGCTTAAGCCTAAGCTAATCCTAAACCCCAGCACCCAAGGGTGGAGTTATCAAAAGCAAGGTAAAGAATAAATCAAAAACAAGAGAAAAGGTGAAGCGCTACCTGGAATCTTAGCAAATTAGAAGCTGCAAAATGAACAAAAACATAACGTGTTAGCTCACACACATACAAAAAATTAGAAGCAAGAAAAGGATGGGGAAAGGGCTTAGATTTAGGGTTTAGGGATGGGGAAGGTGAGAGGAGAAAACTTGCAAAAATTTGGGAGAGAGAATAGATCTTGAAAAAAAAACAAAAAACATAGCATGTTAGCACCACACATACAAAAAAGTCTTAAACAAGAAAGGGATGGGAGAAGGCCTTAGGTTTAGGGTATAGGGATGGGGGAGGTGAGAGGAGAGAGGAGAGAGGAGAGAATCCACAAATTTTTGGGGAGAGTGGTGAAGAAAATCTAGGTTTCAAAAATGCTAATAGTGAGGCATCGCGATTCTGTTAAAAATTCCTAGAGTCAAAATAGGCATTAAAAAAAAAGCGTTGAAATACACGTCGATCAAAACTATTTACGATACTTGTTTTGACGGTGATTTGTGATGCTTATTTCAACAAAGTACAAGGTTAATAACATGGATATCTACTTGGATCCATTAGTTGACGAGCTATGCACGTTATGGGATGGTATCCAAGTTCATGATGCATCTAAGCGGTTTGGAGAAAGGGCTGCAGGGCGAGGAATACTTATGTGGACCATGCATGATTGGCCGGGCTATGGAGAGTGCTTTGGTAAGTTAATTATTCTAAAATTTCTTGATGTGATTTAATTTCATGATTTTGGTATTTTTGTATTATTTGCATATCTCATCACAATGATTAGCATGTTTGGCAAGGCTTTCAGTATCTGGTTTTATAATGCATGCCCTATATGTGGGCTTGAACTAGAGGCACGATACTTAACAAATTTGAGGAAGGTTGTCTACGAGGACAACAAAAAGTATCTCTCTGACAACTATGAGTTGCGAGAGATATTTCTAGGGAGGCCTCCTCGTGTGCTAAAGCCAAGTGATTGGAAGAAGGCATGAGAAGTGGATCCAAGTTGTTCAACCCTCAGAATGAAGCGGCTATCCATCTTCCATCTACTCCCATATTGGAGTAATCTTCTTGACCCTGTGCAAATTTTCAAGAACATAGCTGATATGCTTTGGAAAACCATCACAAGTGCTAAAGAGAGAAACTTGGCACAAAGGGATGATCTACAAGAGGTGGATTGCATGCAACACTTATGGGCATGAAGCTGACCTGGTCGGAAGGTGATTCTCCCTAGAGCACCTTCTTGGGCCTTAACCAAAGAACAAAAGTGGCATGCAAAGAAGTGCATCAGTGAGTTTCGTACTCCCATTGGTTGTATGCATTGCTTGAAGGGAGCATTCACATGATTGTGGACAGAAGAGGATGATCAACTCATTGGGGAAGAGCCTCAAGGACAAGGGCTTCATAAAACAATGGATATGGCATTGCGAGAGAATAAATAAATTTTTCATCCTCAACTCAAGTGCTATGGAGAAATGGATCGAGAGATATGACCTAGCAAAGAGGGAAAGAGACCGAGATCATTTGAATCTTAGAAAGAGTGGAACCGCTATAGCATTTTCCATACCCAGATTCACTCGCTCAACTTCTTGAATTTCCTTCTAGTAGATGGCTTCAGCATATAAAATAACATAGTATAGTTACTTGTGGCTTGCATGGATATTTGTGATGCCACTCTCGTAGGCTCTTCGACCACAAACCCAAAAGTTCCTTTTTCTATACCTGAAAATCACATGTCAGATGTTACACTTGAAGCATTAATTTTAGAAACTACTAAGATATCATGTGTATCCCATACAAGTGCTTTGTTTTTTCTTGATAGCTTTGCGATTTAGCCCCATCATACCCTTTGCCCTCTTAGGGATAACATGTTTGCAGTTAGGGGCAACACAAGTTCCATATTCTCTACAGGTATGAGTAAAGCATAACATATGGTACACATGGCAGGTCAAGGCAACAAAAATACATCAAGGGAACTAGCGTCAAAAGGGAACCCACAACCTATGCAAAGAAAGGAGTCCCCAAATAAGGCTCTCTTGTTGAAGTCTTCAACTGCATTTGGGGGGAAAGGTAAAAATGTACGCTTTACCCTATGGTCAGATGTCACCTCCATACTTTCACAAAACTTAAGATGGTCACAAATCCAACTTAGTTTCTGCCAAAAATCTTTGAGGAAACAAGAAACAAGTCCAAAATCATGTCAGTATTTATTGAACATTCATGCTAGTATTCATGTATTTATACCATTTATTAATAATGATCCTGCTATATAGCATATGTGGAAATATTTAAAGCCAAAGCTCTGAGCTATATAGCATAAACTAACCTATATCCTATAGGAAAATTCCATACAGCAAAAGCATTGAGCTATATAGCATTATCTAAGCTATATAGCACAAAATAAGCTATATAGCATGGGGCAATATACAAACAATCTTAGCTATATAGAAGAATCAGTGGCCTTGCACTAGGTTCATAACAGATGCTCCAAGAGATTATGAGTACTACTTGTCTTGTATTATTGAAATTGCTATATAGCTCAATCTTAGCTATATAACACAAACCACTGAGGTATAAAGACCACCAATATTGGCTATTTAGCATAAAGCAATGAGCACCATAGCCCAATCTTAGCTATATAGCATAAAGCGTAACCACTAAGCTATAGAGCCTAATATAGCATTGTGCATCTTTATCTTCAGTTATGTAGCACAAAGCAGTTAACTATATAGCCTATTATAAGCTATATAGACCAATATTAGCTATATAGCTGAAATCACTAGGCTTACATAGCCAAATCTTAGCTATATAGCACATTCACTAAGCTATATAGCCTAACATAGCATAAAAGACATGCATTTTCAGCTCTATAGCACAAAGCAGTTAGCCATATAGCCAAATCTTTGCTATATAGCTCAATCTAAGGTATATAGCACAAAGCATTGAGCTACACAGCCTAGTCTTAGCTATATAGCATAATCACTAAGCTATATTGCCGCATAAAGAACAAACCATAAGGCATTGACCTATATAGTCCAATATAGCATACAGCACCTGCATCTTCATCTATATAGAATAAAGCACTTGGCTATATAGCCTAATCTTTGTTGTATAGCTCAATCTAGGCTATATAGCACCAAGAAGTGAGCTATATAGCCCAATGTAAGCTATATAGCACAGTTTACACTACATACCTATATAACATAGTATACACTACATAGCAATAGCACACACTTCATGATAAATATGAAATACTACAAACCACATTTCCTCTATGTTATGGTGTTATTTTGGGATTGCTATATATAATACACAAAAACCAATATACCTACAATACCAAGCTATGTAATCTTAAAGGCTAGCTAGCTAAGTGTCATACCTTTGCATTTGCAATTTTTTGTTTTTTGTTTTTCGAGCCGGGGTTAGAGACGAACACATTCGTTCACTGAGACTCGAACAAAGAAATGCTTTTGCAACCTTTTCCTCTAATTGTGTGATGTCCTGCTGAGTTGTCTTTTGAAACTTCTCCATTAGTTTCAAAAGCTGCTCTTGATCAAATTCGAAACTCAAGGAGTTAATATCTCCTTGAAGCTGGCTTACACAACTGCTATGTTGTTGGGCACCCTCAGCCCTATGCAAATCTCTCACTGCAGCTTCAACCATGCTTGTTGCTTCTTTGAAGGAGATCTTTTCTAGAATTAGCCTCTCTTGGACTCCCAAATTCATGTTGCAGATCTGGTCCATTTTTGTCACATCAAACCACATGGTGTGTGGTCCCTAGTCACCCATGCATCATCATCTATTTTAGTGGACCACCCAAGTCCATTTGATTGTCCCTCTTTCGCATGCATTTTTTCTTCCCATCTCTTTCATGTTTGTTTGCTATATGATGCCTTTCCGTTGAGCTCTTCATAGCCCTCTCTGTAAAGTAAGCCCAAGCAATAGTGTAATCTAGTTTAGATGCAGGTTGTTCTTGCGGCAACACACTTCTCCATGGCAAAAGTCTTTTACAAATTGTTGATCAACTTCATATATGAATGGACCCTCCTAATACACATCCCAATGACAATGAACCAATGCCTCTGCAAAATCTACCCTCACATGATAGGCTTTCACCTTCTTATTGCTCCCTTGAACCAGCTTTGGTCATGTGAACACTATAGTCCACTCCTTATCAAGAATGTTGTTCTTGCCATGTAGAGACCGAGGATCAACTCCATCTAAGGAAAGGTCCTGATCCTCATGAAATTCATGTGCATAATAACAAAATCGAGTCTGGAAGGGTGGGGCCACATTCTTTATTATATATGTTGAATTTTCATTATGATGGCTTGAAGATCTTGATTTGCCCATCCTGCACCAAATCAAATGTAGCCCAAAAGAGCATAAATATGTAAGTAGCTAACTTGCACACCCTTCATTAACATTTAAAAATACTCTACACATGCTAGAGCACCTTTATTGACCCAATTTCTACACATACGCTCAGTTTCTTAACTCTTTTCTCTCAATTTGTCTCTCCAAATATCAACACTACAAATTGTAGATAATTAGATGAAAACAAAGCACCAAAACACAACCTCTCAACATGCAAACAAAGCTAGAATTTGAAGGGTGTAGTACCCATCCTAGGGAGTTAAAACCTTCATAAGAAGAGTTACATGCCCTTCCAATCTCTTCATAAAGAAAAGCAAATTCACCTGGGCAAAAGCCCTTCAAAAAAATTCAATGCATGAAATCACATTAGTCACCTCTTGTAGTAGCTTGTGATTAGCGTCGGTGCAGAAGGAAGTCGATGGCGTGAATGCTATAGAGAATTGTAGAATGGTGGTGCATTATCATGACATAAAGAGGCCACTAATTTTTAGTTCATTTTATTTCAAACGTATGCTCAAACAAATATCTAGTGAACATTTCTAATATTTCATTTTCTGTGCTATATAGCATTCAAACCAAAAAAAAGCTATGCTTTAATCCTTCACCCTTTCTATGAAATTTAGTTATATAATTGTTATAGCATTCCATAATTCCATGCTTTCACCTGTATCATACTTGGCCTTATTGTTGCTGATGTGAGTTCGAGGACCCCTCCACACACTCTTAACTTGTTTTTCTCATAAATAACCGAGGATCTCCTTCTTATAGTATAACATAGATGTTAGTGAGGAGGACTTATTAACATGAGGGTTAAACGCTAGCTTACGCCATTGGTGAGATCATGGGTGATATGCTACCAGTGGTTTTCAAGCTGTGTGACTAGCCATTTTGGTTTACTAGAGTTATGGCAGCATAGTTACAGGCTATGTGACAACCATTTTGGTTTACTAAAGTTATAGCACTACCAGCTCATGAATTTGGGTTCACACGATAGACCAACCTTTATATGTTATAGTAGGAGAGTGCTTTCCCTCATAGTATGTACTCTTATCTTTATGTTATGGTTGTAGAGAAGAGAAGAGAATAGAAAAAAATTTAGTCATCCATCTCTCTTGTGTGCTTGTCTACTCTTAAGTGTGTGTGTATGTGTGTGTTTTTTTCTTGCAACAAGGAGATCAAGTTCACCCTCTCCCCTATATTCTTCTTAGGAAATAGCTCGATAGGAAAATTTGCCACACACATAGTGGTGAATGTAATCTTGTGCTAGTCTTCAGGTGTAGTTGTAGCTAGAGAAAGTTGTAGGCTTCCTTAGTGGTAACTCTCTCTAAAACATGTTTAGTATATGGCAATAAGTAATGATATTTTTGCATGGCCATATTGACTTTTTTCAAGTCCACATATACTTGTAGCTTTCCATTTATCTTTGAAACAATGACAATGGGTAATACCCAATTAGTGTGCTTGATTTCATAAATGAATCCTGCGATAATAAGTTTGTCATTCCCTTCTTGTAAAATGGTTGAATACTTGGGACTCATGCGGTAAGGTCTTTACCTTGTTGAATGCTTGGGATTCACTACTACAGGATGACCCATTTCCAATGCCTAGTTTTGACGGTGGCCATGCTGTCGGAATACCTGCCAATTTAAACGTCAAAATGACCGTCAAAATAACAGAAAAAATAATACGTTGAAAAGTGTGTTGAAATAAAATTCGGTATAAGCTTCGAAAAGCGCATCGAATTTTTTTTTTGGGGTTTTTTTGTGTGAGTTCTTAAAAACATTCAAGTGTGCAAAATAAGAAAATAGTGAAGAAAATAGTGAAAAAAACCAAGTATTACTTTGGTAAATAAAAATGAAATAAGATGTTATAGCTCATCAACAACTCTCTTATCCTCAACTAGATCCATGGCTCCGAATACATCTATTTCCATAAATACCTCTCCGTCTGCATCTTTGCC
Source organism: Cibotium barometz (assembly GCF_041138505.1). NCBI lineage: Eukaryota > Viridiplantae > Streptophyta > Polypodiopsida > Cyatheales > Cibotiaceae > Cibotium > Cibotium barometz. The sequence continues at coordinate 56,354,037 of NC_141052.1, read as the reverse complement.
AATGGGTATAGCCTCCGTGTCATCCTCTTCTATTTCAGGCAGCATTAGAGGTGGTTGTGTTGAAACTTGTTCTTCTATTTCTTCTTCAAATTCCAGATTAGTTGTTTTGTTTGCTTTTGGTTCAAGTGCTAGTAATTGTTGAATTACTAAACCTTCATTTGATCCTTCTTCTAGTTGTTCAAGTGGATCAATATCTGTTTCTTGTGCTTCTTGAGTGGGTTCCTCAACCTCTACTTCATCTGATATTTCCATATCTTCAAATATTTGTTTACTACATGGATCAATTTGGATTACAAAAAACCACCTATGATCTCTTGGTTCCACCTTGAAGACGACTTGCTCACAATGCTCTGGTAGCACAAATGTGTCCCTTTGTCCATATCTTTGTGGAGTCTACTTGAACAAATCCACTCTTATCTCTGTGCATGGTTACTTGTGGTCTTTGAGTCACTTTCTTGAACCACTTCACATCAAAAATGAAAATAGAAAACTTTATGAACCCAACCTTGATAATGTCTTATATCGTTCCACAGTAATCAAGCATGCCAACTTCACTACTTAGATCACTTGCACTTGAATGACTTTCTTGCATGAAATTTGCTTTGACACTGCAGTCAAATGTTGTTCTCTTCTTATCTATTTGCTCCACTCAAAAGTGACGACCGCGTGACGAAAGTGCACCAAATTTACGATACTGCAAGCAAAAGAAGATCATGAAATTGTGTCATGAATAGAAACTTATGCCAGACTATGTCTTACGGTTTCTTGTGTATATATATAAACTCACTTACATGGTAATCACAACCATATGCAAGCTCCTCCTTCTCATCACTTTTATAGCCTCACCACTCTGTTTTGCTTGTTGTATGGTTTAAAGTTAACTTGCAATACTGAATTTAGTTATCAATTATGTCTCCACGTGTTATTTTAGAACAATTCTCACATGTCGGCCCAACAAAGATGGTCAATTCTATTACCCAAGATGAATCGACAATGTCGATGGTGCGTAAGGAAAGTGAAGTGAAGTCAACACTTCGTATTGATTTGAAAGAAACATTGGTAGGGATACGTGCAAAAGCTAATTGCTTGAAGAGAATGCCATTGCCAAGGGAGAAGAAGAAAACCCTGAAGCGCATGAGATTAACCCCAAAGAGCCTAGGTGGTGATGAGATAGATGTACCCCTTAGTCATTTTGTAAAGAAGAAAAAACCATTTGCCAAGTAGAAATTGTATTCTAGTGAGTCTAAGCACTCTGATGATGCTAATTAACAATGCGGCATTCCATCGTTTGCATATATTGTAGCCCAAGGGCAAGATTATTTGAAAATAGATTTGTCTTCTAATTTAGTTGTTTTGTTCTCTGCATTCGTATATTTTCCTTATTGCATATTGTTAAACACTTGCACTATTTATTATACACTTCACATTACATGGTCAAGGTATAGAGTTCAAAAATGTGTATTGTTAATTATTTTTCTATTGGTGCATGTTATAGATATGCCAAATACGTCAACCATTGTCAAAATGGGACCAAAAACATTCTCAGTCATGTCATCTGGTAGAGCGGTCTCTCTTGACAATGATGTGCAGGATGTCCTTCATGAACGGCCATTAAAAAAAGAGCGAAAGCTCCATTCAAGTACAATGCATCTGGCCAAAATTTTGAAGAGAGATGCTAAGATGGATCAAGTAGGATATATGGCAAGGGTTGCAGATACAAACACTTACAACCCAAGCACAAGCAGCGGACAATTGGAATGCAATCCCACTGGTACAATCCTCTTTTCTTGCTGATCATTTGATGCAACACATAAGAAAAATATTGATACTATAGTCGATGCACACGCTTTTGACGCTGGGGAAGATGTTGATGCTATAGTTGATGCGCAAGCTTTTGATGATGGGCATATGCTGATGCTACAGTTGATGCACAAGCTTCTAACGTTGGGACAGATGCTGATGCTATAGTTGATGCACAAGCTTTTGACGTTGGGGTAGATGTTGATGCTATAGTTGATATGCAAGCTTCTAATGCTGCGGCAGATATTGATGCTACAGTTGATGCGCAAGCTTCTGACGCTAGGGCAGATGCAGATGCTACAGTTGATGTGCAAGCTTTTGACAACACTGGGAAAAATGATGATGCTACAGTCAATGTGAAAGCTTCTAAAATTGGGGAAGATGTTGATGCTATAGTTGATGCGCAAGCTTTTGACGCAAGGGCAGATACTGATGCTACAGTTGATGTGCAAGCTTTTAATGCTAGGGGGCAGATGCTGACATAGCAAGCAAGATGGCTGATACAAAATCCATGGATGATGTACAAGATGTACATCTTGGGGCCTTAGGTGACAAGGCATGCCAGATGACTAATACAACATCCCTTACATTAGTGGATGATGCGTGAGATGTACTTCTTGGAGCATATGCTAACATAGCAACCAAGATGGCTGATGATATTTTCCCTAATCAAGTGGATGATGCGCAAAATTGTGGAGCAGCAGATGATGCTGACAGGGCAAGGAACTGCCACGTTGGGGATGTTACTAATGCTCATGTAACTGCCAATGTTAAGGCTACCACATGTGGAGTTGTGAATGATAAAATTATCATTGAGGATGCTAAAATGGCTGATACAGATGTTGAGGTTAAAGATGATGCAACTAAAATAGTACCCCATGTGATGCCTTTGTAGGTTATTGTGCTGCATGTATCCTCGAAGGATAAATGTTTGATTCTTTACCTCAGTGGGATTTTGCTAAAAAGATATGAAATTACCTACGTTCGAGGAATGGGAAGGGAATGGGTGACTGGTGACATAAGCACCTTGTATATGGTCATGACCCCCCAAAGGTTCAGGGACAAGAACATTTTCAATATGTTGTAAGACCTGATACACTACAGTTTCTTCAAGGCTGTGGTGGTGTGGGTAGAGTTTCAATCTTGTGTTATGGAGTAGCTACACGAAGGAAAATTTGGATACAGCCATGCAAATATGTTATCCAGCTCTGAATAGATGCTTCTTTCTTGATGTCATCACACAAGATAGGTGTAGAGAAGATGATTATACTCTAGCTAATATTCATGAGGTCCCTACCAGCAAGGGATAATAGTAAGCCCATCTTTCTTAAGTGTTTGGTAGACTTTTGGCACCATCTTACAAACTTTAATAAAGACAACACACTGCTTGTAGATGATACACGGTACAAGAGCATGCTAAACCCGTGAGACTGCTGCATTTGTCCTCGCTCTTTTGACCCAAAGGATGGTGATCGGAACCCAAATTTTCTTACTATCACTTTACTCCCTTGGCTGGTGATATGGAGAGTTTCTACAAATCTCGCCCAATTTGCACACTAGAACATGATGTATAATCCTAAGGACACGTTATCTGGCCTTGTGATCGAGCACCACAATAGTGTGCAATGAGATCGGAGAAGGTGATGATGTTAGACTTTATGAAGCATATGTTTTTAAGAGTATATATATATAGCTGTCAAGGTTGTCAAAATCCGATACAAACCAATTTGTATCATATGGTTCTACTACAGCTAGTATCATACAATGTCATTTGTACTGCGTTTTTTGGCTTTTTGGAGGCCTTTGTGGTAGATATTTATGGCCTTGATTTGTGGCAGAGTCTCTAACAGTTAAAGTTTGCAATAGCTCAGTTTGAAGGTATTTGTTGAAAAAACCATATTTATTAGGGGTGCTATCTTTCATTTGTGGACCAGTAACTGTGATCAAGGTTCATTGACAACCCACTTGTGCTAGTCTGCTCTGTGCTATATAGCACACAATAGATTGTGTTTATTAATTGCTTAAGGTTCATTGACAGCCCACTTGTGGTAGTGTGCTCTATGCTAGATACCATAGACTATGCTATATAGCACTCAATAAATTGTTTATTCATTGCTTAAGGTTCATTTACAACCCCCTTGTGCCCAAGTACTATGTGATGTATAGGACGACAGAGTGTGCTATATAGCACATGGTATATTGTGTTTATTCATTGCTTAAGGTTCATTGACATCCCACTGGTGCCCATGTGCTATGCGCTATATAGCACATACTGCGCTATATTTTTGTACTACATAGGATGCATAGTAGAATGTGTTTATTCCCTCAAAAATACATGTGTCATCTTGACACTCTTCCATAGAAGTCTTCTATGGTACCACACTAGCATGTAATTCATGTTCTGGTGATGAAGCAAATGATTCTTCTAATAGAGGCTTCAGATTGAGTAGCATTCTTGTCGTGACTTGGGTAGGGTCTTGGCGGAAAAACCCAAAAATGCAGTGTAAGGCTCGAGATCCTTGTACCATCTCACAACCCCATGCCTTACAGCTTTGAACTGTGAAGCCGTACCATCTGACCACACCCAGTGCTTCTTGAAATTTAAACCCTGCTTTTTAAGCCACTAGTCACAAAGAAGAAAACAGTGCTGGGACAAGGAGGGCATCATGTTACTTATCATCAAAAATGTAGAAATGCACCTCCTTGACAATACTGTCATCCTTACTACTATGTTGATATACGTAATATGAACAAGAATTGTGCACTGATTTGTATGCCAATGCATGGATTGTATCTCATTCTACTCTTTGAATGAGTATTTCTCGACAAAATCTACTACTGATACCATGGTATCTGAAGGAAAGATCTTTAAGCACTCTCTATATTGATCAGCCTTCCATCTATAAGTGAAATTGTCCTTGATGAAGGTTTTATTGTAGACTTGTTTCATCTTCATCAGCTCACTAAAATCCACATGCTCACTAAAATCCACATGCTTGAGGGTCAACACTTCCCATTTACTTTGATCATGCTTGTTTTGAACTTGAATGTCCTCAAAGATTTGAACTGGAACTGTCTTTATTGTCTCTTTTTATTCATGTGGACAGAAGCAAAGCCTTTTGACACCACATTCATCGCACTTGCCCATAAGACACTTGTATTGGTGAAATCTTGAATCCCGCTCCTTTGTACATACACATGATTCCCACAACTGTGTAATCCTTGAGAAAGAGTGCTCAACAGCGAGACATTTGGTCCCAACCATAGATGATTTGCAAGCATTACACTCACATGTACATGAATTCACCATGAAAATCAAAAGCGTGTGATTGCATAATATTAAATGCATCTTTTAAAAATATTATTTGTATTTGGTACACACAACAACATGTGTTTTGATCTTTCAACTTTCGTACAAACCACGGCTTCATGAGCTTCTCAAAGGACCTTTTCCCATACACATGTGGGTGGGTGTCTCTATACTTCAAAAAATACTCTTTCTAAAAAAGCTGAGAATTCAGTTAAAAACTTATAACCACATCTTTAAAAGACAGACAAAATCATTAAAAATACCACACAAATTTATTCACATGTATGAATTGTGGAAAGATAACTATCCATATATATAAAGCATAAGAAGACACATATAGCTATATACCACAGACTGTGCTATAGTAGAGATAGAGTAAGACATATTTTTGAATATTTGTGCACTAATTATATAGCATAGACAGAGAGATTAAAATATTAATAGCTATATATCATAGCAAATACATATGCATGCTATATTTTCGATTTGTAGTTCATAGCACACATAATTTATGTAAATGTGCTATTTTGTTTATTCATGTGCTATATAGTAGAGGGACATGTAAGTCTTTATGGACTAGCTATATAGCATACACATAGTTGTATAGCATAGAAAAGGTATTATTAAATATTAATAGCTATATAGCACATACATATGCATGCTATATTTTTGAGGTGTATTTCATAGCACATATAATTATCTATTGTTGTGTTATTAATATATATAATTGTGCTATATAGCATAGATAATGCCATATAGCATAGATTGAGTTATTATGCTATTAATATATACAGTTGTGTAATATAGCACAGATAATGCCATATAGCAAAGACTGAGCTACTGTGCTATTAATATATAGAGTTGTGTTATATAGCACAAATAATTCCATATAGCACAAACTGAGTTATTAGCACATTAGAAGTAATTATAACACCTGTATATTCAGAGTCAATATGCTATATAGCTAGTTTGTTTATTGTATAGCCCAGAGAGCTTAGCAGCATAGCTATATATAGGAGACTGTCTCTACTATATATCACAAGGACATATACACCATAAAGGTTGTGTAATGAAGCAAATATGCATGCTATATGTATTATGTGTAGTTCATAGCACATATTAGCAAAGGTTTTTGTGCTATATAGCACAGAGACATGCACTAATAGAGCTATTCCTCAATGTTTGTGTGCTGGCTATATAGCACTGACAATGCTATATATGATAGATAGAGCTAAATAGCATAAGAAGAGCTTGATAGTTCATAGGCAATACCATGTGGTATGTACGGTATTGTGTGTGCAATGATAACACTGAAGATATGGTATGAGATATGTTTATACCTGAGATTCATCAAGTAAGTGCACTGGATGCTCAATGTATTGCTTGTAGCCAAGTTGCTCCTGATAGCAGATGTCTTTCTTTATAAGAATATGGCATAGTGGAAAGAGATAGCAAGACAAAGAACAATAGACCATGCCATAGATACACAATGGAGAGAATTTAAAATTATGATTATACCAAAGAGGTACAAGTGATGGTGCTGTCCAGCCATGTGCTCTCAAGTAGAGGTTAGATGGCGATCTAGAAAGACTCTGGAGGATGGAGTATGTACAAGGTGTAGAAGGGGTGGATACTCACAAGCATTGGATACCTTAGCTCATGGCAACCATGTCCATATATAGTATTCTAGACATCCTCCATGGAACTCGATCGAGTTACAAGCTATATACGTGGATGTCCAATACGTAACTCGACCAAGTTACATATTCACCAATCCACCTATGCTTATAATCTCTAGCTCTCTTTGTGAAACCTGCTTAGCTATGGAAGGCCAAGGTGAGCTACCGAGTCGACTACTTCTCTCTCTTCATTGTGTTATGCAATCTCTCCATTGCTCTCCCCCTCTCTCTCTCTCTCTCTCTCTCTCTCTCTCTCTCTCTCTCTCTCTCTCTCTCTCTCTCTCTCTCTCTCTCTTTGCTTCTCTTCTCTCACTGTTCACTTCGCTTCTTTCACTGCGCCCCCACAAGCTCTTCGCTTCTCTCTGTTTGCCTGCTTCTCTCTATTCGCCCGCTTCTCTCTGTTCGCTTCTCTCTGTTTGCCTGCTTCTTTCTATTCTCCTGCTTCTCTCTGTTCGCTTCTCTCTCTTCGCCTTGCTTCTCTCACTGCACCCCCACAAGCTCTTCACTTCTCTCTATTTGCCTGCTTCTCTTTGTTCGCTTCTCTCACTGCGCCCCCACAAGCTCTTCTCTTCTCTTTGCTCGCCCCAAAAGGACTCGGCCATCTCTCTCTCTCCTCGTAGCCCCCTCTCGCCACTCTCTCTCTCTCTCTCTCTCTCTCTCCCCCCAACCTGCTTCCCTCTCATGCCTGCTGCCTATCTTTCTCTCTCTTCGACAGCCCCCTCTGGCATCTCTCTCTGTGGGAAGCATTGCAGACATGCACGGAGCTCTTCCTATGGCCAAGGGTTAATTCTCTCTCTCTCTCTCTCTCTCTCTCTCTCTCTCTCTCTCTCTCTCTCTCTCTCTCTCTCTCTCTCTCTCTCTCTCTCTCTCTCTCATTTAACACTAGAAACTAGATTTGAAAAAAAAATAGTAGTTTCTATTTTCGGCTGAACGTTAAACCTCAACCGTACAATCGGCATATCACCTCACATGCGCACGGTCGTCTCGAAAGACGTGCCCAACATAATTTTGGCTTGATTGTTTTTGCTCTCTCTTTTATAGCTCAAACGAGTTTTGTGAATGAAAACTAACCCATTTGTCGGTATTTATAACTAAAATTAGCAAATTTCAGCATTTTTCTTAAGTGGACAAGTTGGCACCAAGAGGGGATGTTGGAAAGGGGTGCCTACTTGTAAGATTACCTCAAATTAGATAGATTGGAGGCCTTTAACACTTTAAGATTCTAGGGTTTGGATGGCTAAATCAATTTGTGGAACGTTGTAGCTAAGTGCACTCGTTTGGTGACAGTACTCGGATGGGTGACCTCCCGAGAAGTTTTTCCCCCATTACATTTTAACATCATAGCCATTTATCATGCATATGTGTTTTCATTCTCCTTTATCTCCGTTATATCGCTCCAAATGGCTATCATAGTAGCCATTTCAAGTGCATTGGTGCTTTGATTCTCCTTGCTCTCCCTTGTATGGCTCCAAATGGCTATCATAGCCAGTTCAAACACATTGGTGCTTTGATTCTCCTTGCTCTCCCTTGTATGGCTCCAAATGGCTATCAAAGCCATTTGACACATATTAGTGCTTTGATTTTTCTTTCTCACCCTTGTATAGATTTAAATGGCTATTTGATGTAAGCACATAGTATATTGCCAGATAATTTTGGCTTGATTGTTTTGGCTCTCTCTTTTATAGCTCATAATGGCTATCTAATGTATTGGTGTGTTGGGAAACAACTTTTTTCGAGCATTGGTGTGTTGTAGCTATTTTTGGAAAAAAGGAACAGAAAGAGAAGAAGAAGACACGACGATGAGAAGAGCAAGACAAGAAGAAGAAGATCGAGGAATGAAGAGAACATTCAAAGTTCTCCCTCTCTTGCATCAAAAGAAAATATATGCTTCATACTTGGTCAAGCCTCTTTATTGCTATTGTCAGTCACATTCTCCAAAAAAGCGCTACTTTTTAGATGAAAAGGCATGTTTATTGCTATTGTTAGTCGCGTTCTCCAAAAGAATGTTACTTTTTAGATGAATACGTTAGTTTTTTGACTATAAGTTAAAGTTTTTAATTTTTTTTATTTGAATATAGCTATTTTTCAACGTTACGTTGCCTGCTTGCTCATTGGTCTACTTCTCTTTTCTCTCTCTTCTAAAAGGCCCTCCAAATGACCTCTGAAATATTCTAATGAATTACCAGCTATTTTGTAACTCCAAGTGAGAATATGGAGCAAGTCATGGGAGAAAATAAGCCTATAGTGGGAGGAGGTCAGACTATGGGAGGAGCTTAGCCCCTATGGGAGAAGGTCAGCGTATGCAGAATCAAGGTGAATAGAGTATTGTTCTGTATAGACATGCCTTGGGAGAAGGAGATCCTATGCAGAATCTGGGTGCACAGACTATCAACCTTGGATCTGAAGGTACCCATAAATTACAGAAGTATTGGACTTTGAAGAAAAGGGAGCATCGGGAGAATATCAAGCCACAAAAAAGGGCCCAAGAGAACAGATCAACCAATAATAAGGACAAGAAAAAAATATGTAGTGTGGTTTGAAGTCTTGGTGTGAGCAGATAGAAGGGATAGACTTATGTACTAGAATGCAAATTTTCTAGGAGCTCTTACTCCATCCCAAATTAAGGGATGTACAACCGGAAGCTTGTGGTCTAGAAAGAGCTAATTTGTCCACCATTTGCAACATGTTGACATAGCTAAAGGTGCCCCGAGATCTATTTTAAGAGAGTAACTGTAATGATGCTTCTCAATGGTGCTATATAGAACCCATAGGTTTTAGAAAAGCAGCTAAGTTTTTGGGTGTCCACCACAGCAAAAACCTCATTGCAACATAACTCTTGTCTGCACGTTGAAGTGGATAAAGTGTTACCCCTCCATACATGCCAAAGACAACCAACATGAAGTACTATCATCACCACACAAGAGATCAAAGGCCTCATGTTTGCCTTCTCCACATCAGATACACGTATCTCCCCTAACAAAAAAGATGTCTGCCAAGAGGATAGGGCAAAAAGTGCATGTGAAGCATCTAGTACATTTGCTTGATAAGCCCTAGGTGATTGACATTACTTGCTACTTTAAAGTATTAGTACTACTTTACTAGAGCCTTGAAATACTTCCAAGAAATTACTTGAAAGTGATTTCAAGTTCTCTCAAATGTTCTAGGTGCTCTCAAACCAACCACATAGTATTTTCATATAAAAGAACATTTTTCATTAAGTGAAAATTGTACAACACATGAGGGGCTGGAAAATAGTTGCAGTTTGGCTTCTCTACAATTTTTTGCATGCACGAGGCCTAGAGGGTGTTGTAGGGTCAGCAGGTGTAGCACTCTTTTGCTTCCTAGTCAGATCAGTAGGTTCTTGCGAGGTGCCTCCTCCTGGTGCCATCAGGTTAGTGGGTGCCTCTCTCTTTTTCTTCCTTGTCGGATTAGTAGGTGCCTATGGGTTGTCTCCTATAGGGTGCCTCACTCTTTTCCTTCCTGGCTAGATCAATAGGTGTTTTCGGGTTGCCTCCTGGTGCCGTTAGGGGTCAATGGGTGCCTCACTCTTTTTCTTTTAGGGTAGGTATCCTCCTTATGGTGCAGGTTTCCCACCTACGGCAACATGGAAAAAGAAATTAAGATAGTGCTATACATGTTAACCAACAATCTGATAGGTTGAAGAATTAGCATACCTTGTTTTTTGTTGAGTTTTGTAGCCAACATGTCTAGGCTATCATCATCATACATCGTGAGACACTGTTAACATACCATCTTTTAAGGTATCCTCCATGTCTGCTACTGTCTCTGCCTGTATCTTTACAGTCTCCTTGGTTGACTTTGCATACTTCTCTGTGTCCACACTCTTGGACATAGTGCTAGCTAGCTCAACATCAACCCTCGCATTAGAGACATCTAGGGCAACTACATCCTGATTGTTGGCACCCCCAAGACTACTGTTCACATCCACGACTGGCTCAGACTTGATATCATCAAACAAATGGTGGTGTTCTTTAGACTGGTGATGCTTTGTTCTCTCCCTTTTAGGTGGACCTGAAACCAAAAGAAAAGAGCCAACCCTAAATTGGTCTGGTGTACATAGATTATTAACACTAACAATACAAGTAATTCATGCAAGGAAATAAACCTCCTTCCCTGGCCATAACATAAGTATTCCCAAATAGCCATTGCCTTGCTATACTAGAAATTTCTATTGTGCACCTAGGTTTTGCACAGTGCACTCTCCTGGCACTTGTCATTGTGAAGCACATGGGGTGGTACTTGTGCCTACATGAAATCATGTACATCTCGACAACATCTGCAACAATTGGCACTTATCATTTTGCAAAGCACATGGGGTGGTACTTGTGCCTGCATGAAAGCATGTACATCCCAACAACATCTACAGCAGTTGTACTTATGCTTGCATGTACATACCGACAACATCTACAGCTTCCAACCCTAAACCACACCCAACGCAGTTGCCTAGGAAAGGTACAATGGATGGTGATGTGCACTTCTCATGAAGGGTAGGGAGTATGGTGAATGTCTCACCCCACTTCAGCTCCTATACCAAATCATCGACAAACTGGTAATGATGTGAAGCTTCTTTCTCCTCAAGGAGGAGTGTCTCGTGTCTTCTCTAAATAATAAATGTTTTGAATTCAATAAATTTTAGAGTACAAAGAAACTACTTGAAAACAAAAAAGTATTTCTAGTAATAACAAACAATCTAAGAGTTACTTGCAAGAAGTACTCAAAGCACTTGTAAAAGTACTTAATGTACTTGTTGCAAAAGTATTCAAAGTAATTGTGGCAGTACTTAAAGTACTTACAAAATCAATTTAATATTAAAGTACTTGATTAAGTACTCAAAAGACTTGTAGTAGTCTTCAAAGGACTTGTAGAAGTACTCAAAGTACATGTAGATATACTTAAAGTACTTATAGAAGTACTCAAAGTACTTGCAAATATACTCAAAGTACTTGGGTCAATACTCAAAGTACATGCAAAACTTTTCAAAGTACCTACAAAAGTACTCAAAAGATTTGCAGTGATTGGGAAGTCCTTACACCACAGAAAGAGTGCAAGAACTAACCAAGGTCATGGGGCTTTGCCAACCGCACTCGAGAGCCTAAAACAACTAAAACCAGGAAGCTAATCTTCCATAACCTAGCTCACAATTACATGGACAAGGTGTGTCACTCACCCCGTGAACGCTTGTGCTTAGATTCTCATAGTAGGAGATGATGTTGCCATGTAGCCACACTCCAAAGCTCCACTCCAATGCCACCGCACTCCAATGGAAGCTTGACCCGCCTCTCAATTGATCTCCCTCTCTCATATGCACTCACATATACACAATGAGCATATAGTAGCTCTAATTGAATTAGGCAAGAAGCAAGACACACACAAGAGAGAAAGTGAGTAGAGAAGAAGAGCACTCTATTAGTTGCATAAGAGAATGAACAATGAGAATACAAAATGACCCTTATCTTGGCCCCCAGTCTTCACACCTTGGGTGTCCATACTTAAAATATAGTTCCATGGATATCGAGGGCTGCCTAGGCTTGTGCAAAACTTAATCTAAGAATGCAATCTCCATAATCAATCCCGTGACGCACCTTTCATAGACAAGCCACGATCGCACACGTAAAATATAGAATGTTAGTATTTTTAATATCAACGGCCAAATGAAGTGACAGTTGACAATGGATGGTATTTATGCTAGAGAGGTGTCTAATGAGGGTTAACATGCCCCCTTCCTAATGTAGATTCCATCCTCGGAATATGCCGATGAAGATTTGTTGAGGCTATTGCTAGATGCATGAAATGTCGGAGATCTTGTAAGGTCTTCAAGGCAACATGGTACCACGAGTAAGTTTCTCTTAATGAAAAATATTTCAATTTAAGCATAATGCAAACACCAATTAATTAGTGAGGAAAGTTTTTGGCGACTTCTCAAATTTTCTAGTTAAGACAAGGGTAATATTAAGATTGGTCCAAATTTGATCTAAACTAAGATGGAGCAAAAAGCATGCCTTGGGTTATGACCTTAGTCTCTCGACACACTATCACTTTGGTGAAACCATCTCTAGCTATTGCTAAGTGATTATTATAAGCATTTGTTTTTATTGTAAAAATATAAAAGTAGGGCACCACCCTATAGAGACCCAAGTAATGGTTTAGAGACCTCATACAAGAGTATCTAAGAACCGATAAGTACCTCCACAACGATGTTTTTTGTAAAAGCCCTTTATTAATAGGTTTTTAGCCATATGGTCCCATCCCATGGAGATCAAGACTATGGTTCCAAGGCTCCATCATTAAGAGCCAAAAGTCCTACCTAGATCGCACATGGCGATGGTTATCTTCTTACGGGTTTTTGTTTTTGAGTTATTTTGCTTTGTTTTGTTTTTTGTAATAAAATAGTTTGACTTTGACAATACTCTAAGGTCAATCTCAAGGAGGATTAAACTAGCACCAAAGCCTAAAGGGTTATTCAAGTAATAACTAGAAAATTGAAAGACCAGTTACATAATGATGCAAGAAAGCACTCAAACAAACACTAAATGGAGAATCATAAAAAAGATTGAAACAATAGCAAAAGGTGAGGAAGGGTTTAGAATACACCTGAGAAATTAGGAAAATCATGTCCATATCGAGGTTGCACGTCCACCATATGTTGGACCTAGTCTTCACGACTACACCTCAATAACCTGTAAAGTAAACTCGTCTAGCAAGCTCATCATTAGATAACCATAGTTCATAAGCATGCTCTGATTCTTCATCACTAGGTTGATTTTCCCCCTCACTTGGGTGTGCTTCATATATATATATATATATGTGTGTGTGTGTGTGTGTGTGTGTGTGTGTGTCCTCTGGTATATATGGCAATGGTCTGAGTGCATCCTCAATGTGATATGGCATGGGTACTGTCGGTAAGTGACCTAAGTAGCTACTACCGTGAGCTAAACTATCTAGGAATTCACCCACCATACTCTAGAAGGGACAAGAAAGCAAAAATATTACTCCAAAAAATGACGGTTGAAGTTCATAAGTTCTTACCCTCCTCCCCTGCTCTGCAAGTTGTTTCTACGTAGTTCTAGCTTGATAGGTCCTCCCACTGGGTAATGTACACTCATGTGATTGTGTCACTGTGGTGTCTCTCCTACCATGGACTACGATAGTCTTGTCGACTAGCGCCTAAAATAAGTTCTATAGTTTCAAAATAAATAGGACGTTGTGTACAACATGCGATGCCTACAGGTAAGGCATGGTGTAAGGGGATGGAACCATAGGTAGAACAGGTCCACAATGGTGGCTCCACAACATCTCTTCCCCTAGGGGTGCATAAAAGTAGCATGAGTGGGTTTGGAAAGGAGGAATACTGAGCTGCCCTCAGTAGTACCATTCCTAAAAATCCAAGTCCACGATGGGGTCACTCGTGTGTCGATCCACGAAAAGTCCATGCTCACGGCTTGTATTCACAGCAGAGTCATACTTTATTCTTTTATTTGACATGTGCTCTTTCTCATCATATTTTGTTTAAAAAAATTAAAATTTGTATGGTTATAGTGGGATTTCTAGTATGCGTATAGTTGCTATATTGCTACACACTGTTGGTTCAAGCTACTATTGTCATGGGTTAGCTTTTTTCCAATAGGCTCCCTCTTGATATGGAAATGATCTTGTTAGGGAGAAAAACGTGAAGGGTAAACGTAATGATATAAGAATAAGTCCCCCTTTCCTACTTTCTATCATACGTTGACCTCGCAAAAGGTATTGTAGGTTTTTTGTAACCAACCCTTCCAAATTTGCTCCATCGGTGTTTGTTAGCTAGGAACGCTCTTTGTTACTTGTGGCATGTCAACTTCTAGCTCTCATAAGACCAGATGGAGCTTATGGGTTCACCCTTATAGATGAGTAATGGAGTTGACACTTGCATAGTGGGTCGCTCTCTAGGGAAATCAATGGGGTTGGGGCTTGGATAGCCAACAACGGTTTTGTAACCTTTAGTGATATAGAAGCTTCACCATCAATCACCATGGCTCATGTGATAGGGTTTCTCTTTGGGATCCAAACTTGTTTGGGCATTGGTGGGTGAAGTTTCTTTTACAATATCTTTTTCTTTGTTGGCATTTAAGCTATTGAATCTTTTATCCATCACTAAGGAGACTTGGGAATTTGTAAGTAACGGCAGCACAGTGAGACTAGTGGTATACTTTTATGTTTTGGTATCCAAATACAATGGTTATCCTTGTAGTAGCCTTGAGATTTTAATAAGCGTTTAGGGATCCATTTTGGAGTAACTTGTAAGTTGAACATCCTATGCCAATTCTTGTGTGTTAAGGCGCTCCTTGTTTGGTCATCAGTTGAGGTGGTATGGATGGAGAAATATTGGGAACACATTTTAAGGTAGACTCTTTGGGTTGCCACTTTATAGCTCATTGTATCTGTTTGTTCTTTTGATATGCAAGTGTTTGCTATGTGGAGACAGAAGGATCAAGAGTTTTTTGAATAGTGGATGCTAAAGTGGAGGGGGTTTCCATAGATTTTATGGATGTTGAAGCTTCCTCCTCATTGTTGTGACCCTTGATAATAGTGAGAGGTGGTAAGGGTTTATGAGTAGGTTGTTCAGTTATGGTTTCACCCACCACAGAGACACACCCTATCGTGTGACCAGTCGATCATACATCTTGCAGCCTTCATCCATGTGCGACCAAGTATTACCGGTTCATGTAATCTTCTGGGCAGGCATAACCAGGAAGTCTCCCACCAATTTCTTACTGCCATCACAATATATCTCTATTTGTAATAGCCCAAGAACCTTATCATTTGTACCATGGATACCTTTCACCTTTAAGGAGATATCTACGAGTTCGGTTTTTCCCAACTAGTTCCATGCATCGAAGGAAATTAGATTATGAGTAGCCCGTGTATCAAGTAATGCATTATAAAGCACTTTACCATAAGGGCTAGAAAATTGAAGGCAGATTGTGAGTAGTCCTCGTGTATCAAATAATGCATTATAAAGCACTTTACCGTAAGGGCTAGGAAATTGAATGGATGTTTGTAGAGGTGCTATGTGCTCCTCTGTGTCTCCTCCAACCTTTCCAACAAAGACTTGTGCAACAAATCTAAGGTTTGCTTATCGACATTGTTGAAGTTTGGATCGTCTTTCCCTTGCCTCCTCCTGGGCTTGGGCCTTCTTTTGAGCGGTCCTTTCCTTGGCACGAATCATTCGTAGAGGCATGACCTTAAGGAGCTCCTCACCATCAGGTGTAACCCATGTAGATCCTCTAGTTCCTCAGCTATCGATTGTTCCCATCATATGTATCCAATTTAGATCATCCTCAGGCTCCATAGCTTGTTTGTTAGTATCCTTGAGGGCTGGGTTATTTCCTTCATCAGTCTCTTCTCGAAAAGTATTGTAATGGGACTGAATAAGTGGTGGTGTATGAACGGTTTTCAAAAATTCCTCCACTATCCATAGGATGTACGCGGCCAGTCACATCAACCTTGGTGATGGAATCATGGAATTGGAGGTAGACATGGTTCTTAGACGAGTCATGCACCATCTTTGCCTCTCTCATGAATGGGCATCCTAAGATCATTTCATATGATTTTTGTTGTTTGGAAAAGTCCATAACAATGAAGGTATGTTTAACTTGATGTTTGAGAACCTTGATCTTTAAATCTCATAGCATCCCAACAGGCGATAGTCCTATCAGCCATCTTGACAATGATGTCTGAGACTTCTAGACATGGCTTGACCATTTTCTCCTAGCATTTCTTGGCGATAATGCTCACTCATGAACCACCATCTAGGACTCCCATTACTGTGATGCCCTTCGCGATGATTTTGGTAGTGGTGCGTTAGACTCATCACCTTCAAAGTATTGTTCCAGTTTGTTAAGTGGAATTTTAACCATAGATTTGGTATTTTCTTCTTCCACTAGGACTATTGATTTGAGTACAACTCGAGGTATCTCCATTGTATGTTGGGGACAATGTGCCTTATGTATGTCAGCATCCAACATTGAGTTCCCCATTAAGGAGAGCTCTCATCACTTTAAACAATTCACAGTTGTACTGGTTTGTAAGGCCATAAAGTCTAACAATTTGGGGATATTTAGAGGTGCATTCATGACCTCCTTTCCATAAATAGGTGTCAGTGAGATTGGAAAATCCATCTCCGAGATGGGCTTAGGGTTTCCGATGGTAGTTGTCCCTTGAACCAATCAAGGATCAAACTATGAGAGGTGGAGGCCACAGTCTTCCATGATGACACTCGGCACATCTAGAGGTTTGTGAATCTCAGTAGTTGACGTTTAAGATACTAGGGTGTATAATATCTGGGACTCTCACTTTCTTAGGTCTTGGTTCAAGTTCCTCTTGTGTTTTTGTAACTAAATCACCAAATTCTTAGAGTTGCTCAAACTCCTTCTGAGGGTTAGGATAAGAGCTATGTTTTGTCATGTGTGATCTAGTTTCAAGAATTACATGTTCCTGTGAGGACTCCTTCCCCATGCTCTTGGTTTTGGAGGGTATTTTGCTAACTTGTTCAGAATCAACCCTTGTGTCCAAGGAGTCTGAATCCTTGTGTCCAAGGATTCGGACTCCTTGTGTCGTCCAAGGAGTCCGAATCCTCATTTAGGCTTAATGCATTAGGCATTAATGCATAATGCTTGTGCATTAAGCTTAATGCATAAGCTTTTTATGTAATGTATGCTCTATGTGAGCTATGTTTTTATGTGTTTATGTAATGTTTTAATGTATATAGATGTGGCCATCATGGGGTTTATCACCACAATGGACAGAGACTGGATATATGGAGGGGCATCCTCTAGTGTGATGCCCATACCCATAGATGACCCAGATTTGTAACATGTTTTAGAGGCACAGGTGGCTTGGAACTTCCTGAACTCTAAGTATGGGGCCGAGCAAATGAGTCGCTCGGGCTTATCCCCTGTCTATTATGTACTTGACATGTAAACTATCCCACAGTCACTCACATCCATGCTTCCCACCACCTCCCCTACCCCTATCACTTCTACTTTGCCTACCCCCCCTCATACTTTTGGTTTCCTTACTCCTCGGCCTTCAGCTCCTTCTAGTTCTCAACGCACTCCTATCCCATCCATGGTGCCATCTCCCCAGCATGCAGCATCCTCATGATGCCACTCCTATCCCATCCACGGTGCCATCTCCCCAGCATCGCATCCTCACTGACATCCATGCTTCCCACCACCTCCCCTACCCCTATCACTTCTACTTTGCCTACCCCTCATACTTTTGGTTTCCCTACTCCTCGGCCTTCAGCTCCTCCTAGTGCTCAATGCACTTCTATCCCATCCACGGTGCCATCTCCCCAGCATGCAGCATCCTCATGATGCCACTCCTATCCCATCCACGGTGCCATCTCCCCAGCATGCAGCATCCTCACTGACATCCATGCTTCCCACCACCTCCCCTACCCCTATCACTTCTACTTTGCCTACCCCTCATACTTTTGGTTTCCCTACTCCTCGGCCTTCAGCTCCTCCTAGTGCTCACTCCTATCCCATCCACGGTGCCATCTCCCCAGCATGCAGCTATCACCACTTAAGTGGTGATAGCTGAAGGGCTTCTTAGAGCCATCGGCCGATCAAGCAGTGGGGGAGGTGGGTGTGGCGAATGATTTGGGAGAGGTACACGGTCACCTTCGCGTATATGGCAACAAGCGACGTGCCGAACGAGGGTGGGATGGTTTACTATACCCTAAATGAGGAGGGTGGGCCTTATATGGATGGCACAGGATGGAGGGTTTATTATACCTTTCATCATTTAGTCAACCAAACCTATGGGATGCCTTCAAACCGTGGGGAGAACAAAAAGACAAAGATTTTATGTATGTAGTTCAATGTATGCATGAGTGGTTTCCAAACCCATCGGGCACATGTTTTTTCGATGAGTGGGCGAGGAATCACATTATAAAGATCCTCAGTAATAGGAGGACTCGCACAAGGGGGTGCGCGAAAGAGGGAAAACAAATGCCTGCCAACTGTACCATTAAGGATTGGAAGAAGGAAGCAAGGGAGGCAACGCATGTGCGAATCAACTGCTGAAGTATGGTACGAAGAAGTATGGATCCAGAGGAAAGACATGCTGGCTCGCACAATTTGTAAGTTTTCTCTTTGCCATTTTTCACCAGGTTTAGTTCATGTGTCATCGTGATTTTCATATCTCATGCATGTTGAAATTTGTTACAGGAAAGGGTAATAGGTCGCCTCCCAACGTCTGGGGAGAATAGGTACTGCAAGTACCACAACAAAGCAAACACTTGGGAGTGGCTCAAAAGCCATAGAGTGGTCACTAAAACAAATATCCAATGAGCTCGGCATAGCAACTTGGTGAGACTCTAAACTTGATTTTCAATTATCACCCAAATTGTTTTGCTTGTGGCTTTGCATTGTATCACTATTTAACGTAGGAAGACGAGGATGTTGAAAGTGATGATGATGATGAAGGTGGTGGTGCACGTGGTGAAGATGCGGGCGAAGATGAAGATGAACACGAAGACACACCGCAATGAATTAATTTGATTAGTGCCTTCTTCTTTATTTGTTTTTAGGACATAAACACTTTATGTATTTTGTAACTTTGTATATAATTTGCAAGGAATAAAACCCATGACATTGTTATTTTGTAAATTGTTTTGTGTTTTAAGTGTTTGTCTTAAAAAAAGTTAAAATAATGATTTTAAAAAAAACAGGGATAGAATGGGTGAGATATGTGGGGACACATGTCCCCACATATCTCACCCATTCTGTGCCCATCTTTTTTTTTTTTTGCAGACAGTACACGGCTATACATGCTGTTGTAAACCTGGCTATATGTGCGGCTACACATGTTGTTGTAACCTCGGTTATATGCACGATTATTAGCACGGTTATTTGTGTGGTTGTAGTCGTGTACATAGCCGCGTAAATGTTTTTTTTCATTTTTTAGATCCTTTGAAATTTTTGTGGCTCTTCACGTGCCTATGCTCTTCATTTATTGTAGTGGGAGTGCAAAAGTTATGGTCTACACACATTTATTGCGTGCTAGAACCGATCAAAACTACAGTAGAATTCAATACACCTTACTATGCTTAATTGAGTGTGTCAAATTCCACAAGGTCTTATATTCTAATGCATATTACAAAGTTATTATTATATAGCTCAAGTTTATAACTTTTGTTTAAACCATTGCTTTGAAGCTCAAGTAATAGTAGACATGACCTTAAATAAATCATTTTTCAAAAATCCACTACTCAAGGTATCACCTTTTCGAAAGAAAAATTGAATCACTAAAGATTGAGTATTATACCATCTATGAATTTTCTTGGTGGGGAATCTCACATAATTTCTTAGACAAAAGCTATGCTTTGAAGTTTAAATGAAAGGAGACCCCATAAACTTGAACGAGATTTTTACGATTCCTAGAAGATGCTAGTTTACAAAAGGATTATAAAAACTATTCATTAATAGGAAAGAAATCAAAGAAAGAGACCATTTTTACTTGTTGGTGCTATCGATAATGATGCAAAGGGAGTACTTTTAAACTTCAAAGCTATGCTTTGAAGTTTAAATGAAAGGAGCCCCATAAACTTGAACGAGATTTTTACGATTCCTAGAAGATGCTAGTTTACAAAAGGATTATAAAAACTATTCATTAATAGGAAAGAAATCAAAGAAAGAGAACATTTTTACTTGTTGGTGCTATCGATAATGATGCAAAGGGAGTACTTTTACATTTTCATGAAGATGAGGATGATGATGCAGGTGAACAAAGTGAGGGTGGATAGAAAAATACACATGAATGCATTTCTTATTGTAAAATGAATACATGTAATACTTGATGAATGCATTTCATAATGGAAAATGAATGCATGTAATACTTGATAGTTGCATTTTGCCACTTGATATAAACTATGTTCCATGGTAATATTTAAGATCTATATATGTTAGTTTTCTCTTTCAGCATGTGACTAAGTTTTTTTAATGCTTTTTCTTTTATAAATATAAAAAGTGAATACATTAGATGCTTATGTTATTCTCCATTTTTGGAAATATCCCTATACAATATCTTAGCATTTTTGAAAATGCTAAAAAGTGCCTACTATTTTCGGTATCTTGGAAGTTTCTCTTAGTTTTGAGGACAAGCTTTAATTTCAGAAGAGAGAGGCATTTGACCTAAAAGATTTCTTTTTACACTTGAGATGAAATAAATTGGCTTTGGAATTCTTTTGTAAGATTTTAGAAGAGATATATCATATTGGTGCAATAAATAAATAATTTAAAAGTTACTTTGGATGGTATAACAAACCATTTAAGGTGTATTTATATAGGTAAATGATTCTAGGAATCAGTAAATTTATGAACCCCAGCAACTAGTCTTTTTGTGGCTTGCTTTTTAAGTTGTGCTTTACGTTGAGCTATAAGAATTCTCTAGGTCAAATTTGGTCCCAATCACAATCTCATCATTTAATATCTCAAGCCTAGTCTTTCTCTTTTGCATCAATTATTATCCAAATGTTGTGTATGTGTTGATGTTATCACAATCAACCCACAAGTCATTGAATATAGGCAAAATGATGAGCAAGTTTGTACAACAATGTTTGAAGGGCAAATACCTTTCCTCTCTTTTATGGATGCCTTCTTTGCCTTGCACTAAAGTTGGCAAGTGAGATTCCAATATCAAGGTAGTTTCTCTGTGTCACATATATACGATTTTTTTGGGAAATATATATTATATTATATAAGGGATATTACTTCGTGACCATTCTTTCATCTCTCAAAAGTTACACACAATTGGTTTTTCTCATGTATAGACATATTTGATTTTTCTCTAGGTAAAGTTGAATGTTTTCAAGCGATAAGGATGCCGTTGGGAAGAGATTAATACACAATTTTCTAAGACGTTGGAATAACTACTGCTACATCTCCCAATAAGGAAATCCCTTTTGATTCTCGGAATGAAACTGCTTCTCGCATAGTTCCATACAGGTAGCAAGGTTACTCTTTCCGGATATATGGATCTGCAAACTTCGTATCTTCGTGCAGAACCTTCTTCTCAATCAATCCTTTTAGAGATCTTGATGTTACATCGTTGCGTAAAGAGAATCTTAGCGACCAATAAAGCGTTTCCAATTCTTCTGGTTCCTAGAAAGAACCAATAGATGGATACACAAAGCAATGCCCACACTCATAGAACACCAGCATGGATTTTCCCATGAAATCTGAAACCCTAGCTGAATGCATGCTTCCCTCAAAACCTCAGTAGTACAACCTTTAGGTGACTGATCTTCAAAAACAACTCCCTGCTTTGTCCATCTTTTGTATTTGAAGATGAGAGATGGGATGTGATCTGTAAAATATGCTGAACGGGGTTGAAGGTAAACTTGTTATTTGAGATGTAATTGGTTTTTTTGGTATATTAATACATATTTATATTGGTCCAAAAAAAAAAAAGAACATGAGCATGGAACTTAGAGCCTGTTGAAAGATTAAATTTTAAAAAAAAATGTATATATATCACATGGGAGGCCCATGACCAATAACTTCGTGCCTTCTACTAGATGCTAGTTTACTAAACAAAATATTAGATGGGCAGGCTTATAACAGCTTTTTTTATTACATATCACACCTACACGGCCTTTAAAGGGCCACGATTCACAGAGGGTGAATCCAAGAGGGGTTAGGCCTATGGCAATCACTTCCGGAATCCTTGGAGCCGGCCGTGAAGCAATTGGCCAATGAAAATCTTACAAATGGGAGTGTGACCAAAACATGAGCGACATCTCCCAAGGTGGAGAATGCCCAGTAGCGTGTACGGCGGAAGGGGCCGAGGGACGGGCGATGATGCCTAGACAGCCATAAGCCCGCATAGGCTGTGAGAGCCCTAGCCTTCCCCACCAGTAAGCAGGATTGCAGCCGGAACCTATGGAGGGCCGACGCGGCGACGATGACGCACGGCAGCGTGCCCCCTCTGGCAGCTTCTCCGCATATAACCGCCCTCCTGACCGAGCAGGCTTCTTAGTGCCTGCCCCCCTCTCGCCTTCCGCCCCAGTTGTGCCCATCTGGGCACATGGAGCCGCCGCCGGCAACCGCCACCACCGCTCCTCCGGCATTGATCATTTGTCGGTGCTGCAGCGACGTCCACACACAAGTACTGAAGCTATCGCTCCGGATCTAGGAGCCAGATCAGGCAGAGGTAACGAGCGTAATATAGTACCTCACGGCTTATCTCCATTGCTGCATTGCAATATAATTGATGAGGCTAATGCGTGTTACTGATTCTCTACCAAGGCGTTCTGTGAATATGCAGGAGATGGACTTCTGCCTCTTCCTACAAACGCCATGAACAGCATCAGCTACAATACTATTGGTCCCAGCGTGGCGCATTATGTCCGCCAACCAGCTGGCCCTGCCGTCAAGAAGCCCCAGCTGGTGAAAAGCTGCATAAAAAAGGGCCCCTCTTCCATCCTTAGGGCCGCCATTACAAAAGCTGACACCGCTAAACCCAGCCAGAGCAAAGATCATTCTAATTCTGTTCATATTGGGCGGCCTAAAATGGGCACCCTGGGAAAGAAGATCATGGTTGCAACCAACCAGTTCCTGGTCGACTTAACCAATTCTAAAATGATCTTTCAGTACAAGCTGGTGATGACACCTGCTCTACCAGATGGTGAACCCATTTCGAAAGCAATGGCGCTGGTGATAGAGAGAGAGTTTGTAGAGCAGTTCAGGGCAGAGCTTGACGGAAGGTTGCCGGTGTATGACGGAGGTCACGCCCTCTACACGGCAGGGTCTCTGCCCTTCACATCCTTCAAATGTACAGTTCATCTCTCTGCAGAAAACGATAAGTATTCCAAAGACTTTCAGCTAGAGATTCAAGAAGTGGCATCTCGCCCCTATGAAGCACTCTTGGATTACCTTCAAGCTTGCACAAGCGCTACCCCTATACCTCAGGATACCCTTCAAGCTCTCTCTATTGTCTTTAGAGAAAACCCTTCCCGTCACCTTACCACATTAGGTAAGTACTTCTTCTCCAAAGGCTTCCATGAGGCATGCATGAGCAGCAGCACCTTCACTGCTTGGAGCGGATTCTCACAAAGCCTCCGTCCTACCCAAATTGGGATCCATTGCATTGTAGACCTCTCCGCCATGCCCTTCTGCAAGAGCATTCCTGTTATAGACTTCCTAAAGGAGGAAGTCCGGGGTTTCAATCCCGATAAGGAAATGTCTCCTAGGATATGGGAGTGTGCCAGGAAGGCTTTTGATAAGCTGAAAGTGGAGGTGATTCACCATAAGTCAGAGAGGAGATACAAAATTGTTGGTTTATCTCAGGGCCGAACTGAAGACTTGGTGTTTAGCTATCATGGGGCAGGTGAAGGGAACATGAAAGCTGCTGAGGAGAAGACTATAGTACAGTACTTCAAAGAGACTTACAACTTCTCAGTTTGCTACAAGAAGCTGCCTTGCTTGCAGATGAGAGCTAGCAGGACCACTTATCTACCCATGGAGGTCTGTAGGATTTCAGAGGGCCAAAAGTTCCGAGGGAAGTTGAGCGTTCGTGACAAACATAGTCTGAGGGAATTGACTAACATGGAGCCTCGCAAAAGGCAAGAGATCATTCAGATAATCATGGATCATGAGCACGGTCCAGCTAAGTAAGTTCTCCATAATTATTCTTTAAGTGAAATTGTAGATAACACGTGAGTTCAATTAAAAGGATTTTATTTAAGGTTATATATATATATATATATATATATGAGTTTTTTTAATTATTTAGTCTCCACGTACAGAGGACAAAAAAGCCCTGAATGTCACCTGAACTATTTTTTAATTAAATAAATACACACATTTTCACTTTTTAATTCGAAAATCCTTTATGCTTTCACGAGCTTTTCAGGTTTGAAGTTTGACCAAACAAAACTTTTTTTTTAACCGAGTAGAATAAAGATAATTTTTAAAGGTCGTCTTTGTAATTGAAAAAAAAAACATCATCATCGGGTTTATAACCAAAAATTTATGTAAAAAGCCAAATTTCAATGGGATTTCTCAATTTTAAAGAGAAAAAATACTGAGTTTATTGTGAAAAAAATGTTGTTGGTCTTTATTCTAATGCAGGGGAGAATTTCTTAGAGAGTTTGGAATTGGCGTGAGCACCGAACCGACGCTGGTGGAAGCCCGCCAGCTTCCACCTCCGACTCTAAGATACGGGGGGGCGGGGGTGGTGACGGAGATAACACCCAACTACGATGCCGGCAAGTGGAGCATGACGGAGGTGGGTGCACAGGTGGTGGAGGGATGCAGCGTCAGCGAGTGGGCCATGGTGAGCTTCGACTCGCACACCAGCCTGCAGGAGATGAGGACCTTCGCATGCAAGCTGAGGGAAAGGTGCCTGGAGATGGGTGTGTGGATGAGCGAGAGCTTTGCGGTGGAGCCCGTCTCCCGCTCCCATGACTATCTCGTCGCCACCAAGCTTCAGCAGGTCCTCCGCAGCATCAAGGACGAAAGCAAGCAGCCCCTCCAGCTCCTTATATGCGTCATGCGAGAAAAGCACAACAGCTATGGCGCCATCAAGAGATACTGCGACGTCGACCTCGGAGTCGTCACCCAGTGCTGTCTGTCGGCGAATGTGAAGAACGCCAACCCTCAGCTTCTCGCAAACCTCGCCCTCAAGATCAACGCTAAGCTCGGAGGTCGCAATGTGGCGCTCGCTCGTGATATACCTCAGCTATGTAGCGTGCTTGACAAGCCAACCATCATCTTTGGAGCTGACGTCTCTCACCCTCCCTCCAAAGATGACAAATCACCTTCCATAGCCGCCGTCGTGGCAAGCTCCGATTGGCCGTCCCCGACTAGATATGTTGCTCGCAGGAGAGCCCAGGAGTGCAGGTCAGAAATAATTAAAGACCTCGCAGAGATGGTGAAAGAGCTCTGGCAAAGCTTCTGTGAGAAATCCAAGCAGGTCCCCGAGAGGGTTCTCTTCTTCAGAGATGGAGTGGGCGAGGGTCAATTCTCCTGTGTGCTTGCAACAGAGCTGAAGATGCTGAAAGAAGCCTTACGCGAGGTGGGAGGAGAGGGCTACAACCCCAAAATCACACTCGTAATTGTGCAGAAGAGGCATAACACAAGGCTCTTTCCAACACATCACGATATTGATCACCAGCACCATAGCCAGCGTGACCATCATCTTCCCCAAAGCCAGCAAAACCCTCACAATGCATCCCATCCTCATCAGCATACAGATCGACCTCACCACATGAACAACGTCTTGCCAGGCACCGTCGTTGACACCACCATCACCCACCCCACAGATAAGCTAAATTTCTACCTCTGTAGCCATGCCGGAGAGAGGGGAACCAGCAAACCTGCCCACTACCACGTCCTATGGGATGAGATCGGCTTCCAATCGGATGACCTCCAAAGCCTCATCTACCACCTCTGCTACACCTATGCCAGATGCACTCGTTCCGTCTCCATTGTGCCCCCCGCCTACTACGCACACCACGCCGCTTTAAGAGCTCGCTACCACTTGCAGGCAGCGATGCGCCCGAAGCTAAACTACAGCAAATCTGTAGTCCCTACTCTCCCTGACATCCATCAAAAGGTCAAAAACTTCATGTACTACTTCTGACAACAATAGCTGCACCCCATCATTACATGGTGATCTCTGAGAAGAATTGTTGCACCCCATCGTTACATGGTGATCACATCACGTATTCCGCACGTAAACTCTCAATATACTACTATTTGTATAGCCCCAATCACTGAGGTGCTTACCTGTAACCTCGCGTATCGGTGAGTTTGGGGAGTTCTTGCCATTTGTAGACAAGTCACGTAGAGCAAGCTGCCTGCACAATTTTTGATCATCCTTGTAAAGTGTAAATACTTATTAATCATCCTTGTAAAGTGTAAATACTTATTATTAGTAAAAGGTTTGATGTGTTTAGTTATCTTAATATTGCTAGAGAGAGAGAAAGAGAGAGAGCTACAATACATTCATAGACTAGGGGATGAGTAGGGGATAATCTTTTATGACTACAGTCTACAAGTCAATGTCATGCAAGGGGGCATCGCGACTCGGAGGGGATATGTCCGTGTGTGGCTAAACCATGTGTGAATTCAATTTACGGGTGACATATATGCTCATTTTTTTCACTACAAGCCATTGGGGGGTCTAGCGAGGGGGTTTAAATTATCTAGCATCGCTTATACGATGAGATGAATATGTCGTTTAAGCGACGTTTAAAATTTTAAAAAAAAATCGTCGCTTATACGACATTTTGAGAGCCGTCGTTTAAGCGAATGTCTAAAACGACTGTTTTAGCGATGTTTGCATACTGATTTGCGTCGCTTAAGAGACGGCTAAAAATTTTATATCCCCGGCCAGCCGCGGGAGAGAGATTTGTTTATTCGAGTTGCGCGCGCACAGAGGGTATCTTGGACTAACAAATAGGAGGGGAGCTACTACAAGGCAGCTAGACTTGACAAGGTTTATGTAAATTTCTCTCTGTCTAATTTGTCTTTTGTTTTTGATTGCTCTCTTGACAAGTCTATTCTCATTTTTGATCACTTCCCTCTTGATCAAAATAGAGCCCTATTGATCAAAATAGACTGTCACGTATTTTAGCTTAAGTAAAAGGAGTGCTGGACAAGGTTCTCTCCTCTGCAAATCTTTATGTCTAGGAAGGAATTCATTCTTAAAGGTTCAACTCTGATTAGGAACATGTGGGGGGGCTGCTTGGAAACCCTACCTTCAGGTAAAAGGCACCCACCATTCTAAGTCTAGACTCATTCTAGAGGACTTTGGCTGGTTTGGTTCCCTTTTCCTAGCATAGATAAATAGGACTTCAATAGAGCTCACAAGCTGTACAAAGTCGGTATCAAATCTTGGAGAGATTTGTGGAACAAAGATAAGTGGGAATGCTCTTCACAAATCTTGGAGAGATTTGTGGAACAAAGATAAGTGGGAATGCTCTTCACTTCTATTGGGACACTTGTCTACTACTTTTTGTTGCAGGGCACTTCTAAGGGAAAGGATCAGACAAATTTCTGATATAGGTATTTGGCCCCTCTCATAGGGGATGGTAATGAAAAGATGCAGGGGGAAGAGAGCTTGAGCTCTTGCAAGCACACACACACACTCACAAAACCCTAATAGAGAACACACAAGGTGAGAGGCTGAAAATCTTCTTCTTCTCTACTCAACACTCAACACACCATATACAAGATAAGAGTACACACAATATGAAAGGTACTCAACCAATACATACACGGGTTCTCTATAGTGTGAACCCGACTAAATGAGCTGGCGCTATAACTATGCCAGTCTCTAGAATGGCTGTCACACAGCCTGTCATCCCACTGGCCGCATATCACCCAAGATCTCACCAACCATGCCAGTGGTGTAAGTGCGGGGCCCATCCCCCAGGCGGGTCATCAGTGTCCACCGCCTCACTAGAGCTCGATATCTCAACACTCCCCCTCGAGCTCAACTCCATCTCATGTACACCAAGCGAAGCCCTGAATCTGCGGAGCTTCTCTGTACCCAATGCTTTGGTGAAGATGTCAGCTACCTGATCCTCTGTGCTGACATAAACAAGGTCAAGGTCTCCTGCCAAGACCTTCTCTCTGACGAAGTGGTAGTGGACCTCTATGTGCTTCGTACGAGCATGAAAGACTGGGTTCCTGGCCAACTGTATACTACTAATGTTGTCACAGAAAATGACAACTTGTCTATCCACTGATAGACCCAAATCTGCAAGTAGCTTTCTCAACCAAGCTACCTCACATGCTGCCATAGCAGCTCCTCTGTACTCGGCCTCTGTACTCGATAGAGCAACCGTAGGCTGCTTCTTGCTGCTCCAAGTCACAGCAGCACTCCCCAAAGAAAACATGAATCCACTGGTAGATCTTCTATCTGAGATACTACCAGCCCAATCAGCATCTGTGTACCCATGTACACATATCTCTGTCCCAGTCTCATAGAATAGTCCACAATGCAAAGTAGACCTCACATACCTCAGTATGCGTCTGACTGCATCCAAATGCGGTTTCCGTGGAACCTGCATAAACTGACTCACCAACCCAACAGCATAGCTCAAATCTGGTCTGGTGATCGTCATGTAGATCAAACTTCCTACTATGCTCCTGTACATAGTAGGATCCTCCAAGATCTCTCCTGAATCTGCACTCAACTTGCCATTCTGATCCAATGGCACATAAATAGGCTTACAGCCTGTCATACCATACCTCGGGGGGGTCACTATATGTAAATCCTCTATATCACGTGCGTTCAAGGCCTATTTAAAAAGTCCTTATCTGTGAATTTTTTAGTGAATATAATATATCATTTCCTATTCAAATCTGTAATTTTTTTTAAAAATACAATAAATAAATCCCCTCTGTAAATATATTTCTGTAAGTTTTAAATATTTAAAATGTCCTTCTGTTGAACCCACGTGATACTTACATATTTATACGAGTGACCCCCCCGAGTACCATACTTGGACAACATGTCCAAGCCATACTGTCTCTGCAGTAATCCAATACCATGTGGTGACCTAATCACCTCAATGCCCAAGAAATATCTGAGCTCCCCCAGATCCTTCATCTCGAACTTCTGTCTAAGCAAGATCTTTACATCAAAGATCTCTGCATCATGGTCCCCCGTAATGATCAAGTCATCTACATAGATGACAACAAGCACAACCCCTCTATCACCATGTCTCACGTACAATGAGAAATCTGCATTGGCTACATGAAAGCCAATAGTGACAAGATATTTAGAAATCTTGTCAGACCATGCTCTTGGTGCTTGCTTTAAGCCATACAAGGCTTTCTTCAACCTGCAAACATGCTCGGGGTGACCCACATCCTCATAACCAGGTGGCTGCAACATATACACCTCTTCTTGCAAATCCCCATGCAAGAATGCATTCTTTACATCCATCTGATGTAAAGACCATTGCTTTGACGCAGCCACTGCTATCACAACTCTCACCGTTGCCATCTTGGCAACTGGGCTGAAAGTTTTCTCATAATCAATCCCATATGTCTGCGCATATCCTTTGGCTACCAATCTAGCCTTGTACCTGTTTATGCTTCCATCACTGTTATGTTTAACTTTGTACACCCACTTGCATCCAATGGCTTTCTTGCCTTCAGGCAATTGCACTAAATCCCAAGTTTCATTTCCATATAGTGCATCCATCTCCTCATCCATAGCTTTCTCCCAACACACATTTCCAACAGCCTCATCAATGCATGTGGGCTCTACAACCTACACAACTTTTGCCATATATGCATAATGATGTGCCACATAACCATCATATGTAAATCTCTGCACAGGGTTCTTCACTCTCCCTGATCTTCGCAGCTTCTCATTCATGGCTTCCATAGCCTTCTTTACACCAGGTGTTCTCATAGCTAGGATCCCAAGCTCCTCATCAAGACTCATATCTGAGCCACTAGACTCTCCATCAACATGAGAATGCCCTGCAGAAATGTCAGGCATACCAAGGGGCTCAACCACTTTCTCTTTTCCTTTACGTGATGTACTAATCACATTTGCAGGGCTGGTATTATGACGCAGCCTGCCACTCCATGGTCTATCAACTGACCCACTAGATGAGGACTCTCCTGGTCCACTCAAAGACTGTGATTGCTGACCTGCATTCTGTGCAACCACACTTCCACTCACATCAGCCCCAACAGCTTCTTTTTCAGCAGCATACCAGCTGCTCATCTCATCAAAGACAACATCCCTGCTTACTCTCAACTCACGTGTAGCAGGGTTATAACACCTGTATCCCTTTTGCTCAAGGGAATATCCAATAAACACACATTTTTCAGCTTTCGGATCCAGCTTAGTTCTCAGCTCATCTGGCACATGCACATATGCAATGCATCCAAAAACTTTCAGATGAGACAAATCTGGTTTTCTGCCAGTAAACTTCTCCTCTGGAGTTACATCATGTATGGCTGCAGTTGGAGTCCTGTTCATGATGTATACTGCTGTAGAAACAGCCTCAACCCAATAGCAATGCGGCATATTCTTCTCTTCCATCAATGCTCGCGCAATCTCAGCAATGTGCCTGTTTTTCCGCTCAGCAACTCCATTTTGCTGTGGAGTATATCTGCATGTGAACTGTCTCCGAATACCATTCTTCTTCAAAAATTCAGAGAACTCATTGGAGAAGTATTCTCCCCCTCCATCTGACCTTAGGCACTTGACATATTTTCCTGTTTGCTTTTCAACCAAAACTCTGAAATTCTGAAAGTGAGTGAAAACCTCACTCTTCTCCTTCATGAAATATACCCACACTTTCCTTGTGTGGTCATCAATGAAAGTGACATAGTACCTGCAGCCTCCCATAGACACCGTCTTCGTAGGACCCCATACATCTGAATGCACAACATCTAGTGCATTTCTGCTCACATATCTGTTACGTGGAAACACATGCTTTGTTTGCTTCCCAAATTGGCATGCTTCACATATTTTCTGCATACCTTCCACTTTAAATTTTGGCAGCCCTGTCACAATTCCTTTTGTCTGCATAGACTTCAATCTCTGCACATTTACATGTCCAATTCTTTTATGCCATATGTCTGTGTCTGCAACAACTCTTGAACCATTTGCAAACATCGCAGCACTCATTTCAGGCATGTCTGCATCCAACGTAAACATTCTGCCCACTCTGTTGCCTTTTGCAACCAACCTGCACTTGTCTTTGAAATCTTCAACATAACACCCATCAGGGTTAAACCGAACCTGCAAACCCTGCTCAATCATCTGGCCAACTGAAACCAGATTCTTTGTTATGTTCGGTACATGAAGTACATCTGCAAGGTACTTCACTTTGCCATCCTGCATAGATAATGGCACATCTCCAACGTGGGCAATTGGATGAGAAGTGTCATCCCCTATTTCCACAAAACCTGGTCTTTCCGGGTTCTTCATCTCCTTGAACCACTCCCCATGACTCGTCATGTGGTTCGAAGCGCCTGAGTCCACATACCATACATTATCTTTTTGTGCTGCATCAACATTTTCAGACATGGCATTTACAACATGCTGCATAACAAACAACCTTTCATTGTCCTCATTATTTCTGCTTGAGGATGCATAGTTGTTTTGCTGCACTTTCCCATTTTGCATGTCAGCCTGCTTCTTATAACATTCTGACTGCACATGTCCTGGCTTACCACAATAGTAGCATTCACGTGCATCATTATATTGCCTTTGCCAATTTCCACGGCCTCTTTGACTCCCCCTGCCTCTGAATCTGCCTCTTCCACCTGCGTGTTGTTGTTGTTGTTGATTCTGGGACTGTTGTTGTTGTTGCTGCTGCTGGCCATAATTCTGATTACCTGTTCGGCCACCTCCTTGACCGCGTCCACGGCCTCCTCTACCTCGTCCTCTTCCTGAACTCGTGTAGAAGGCCTGTTGCTCTGAACTGTTTTTGCTTTGTGAAGACTGTTGGTCTTCACCCAAGCTCTTCTCTTCGATAATCAGCATAGACACCAAATCTGTAAAGTTGGGGATGTTTTCCCGAGTCTGAATGGACGTCTTGAACGCCTTGTATTGTGGCCCGAGACCACGTAGACAGACTTCCACCTTGTCATCATCATCTACTGACACACCAATAGATGCAAGGGATTCCACAATACCCTTTATCTTCAGCGCATAGTCATTCACAGACATGCTCTTTTTCTCCACAGTATGAAGTTCATTCTTCAACTGTATCTTACGTGCCTTGGTATTTGTTTCATAAAGCTTTACCAAGGTGTCCCACGCCTCCTTGGGGGACTTGGCATCCTGAATGTGCCCAATCATGGTGTCCTGTATACTAATGGAAAGCCAATACATAACCTTCCTGGCTCCTTGGTTCCAGTCTTTAAACTCTTTCACATCTGCAAAAGTCGGATTTATATCCGGTATCTCCGGTGCCTCTTCATGTTCACCTTCTATGTAGTCCCAATAGCCTTTTCCCATCAGGAAATTCGTTAACCTGAACCTCCAAGCATGGAAGTTATTCTTGTCCAGCTTCTCAGCCACAATCTGTGTTATGCCATCATTAGACATCTTGCCAAACACACAATTTTACCAGAAACTGCACTCTGGTTTTTCTGCACAAATGCTGTATTTTCTGCACAGCGGTACTGTAGTACTCTCAAATGTCACAACCAGTGACTTCAATGCACATACATACACCCAATGGCAACTGTAGACCTCTTTGCAGCACCCACAGTGTCTGCACAGTCAATCTGTCTTCCTGCAGTTCTTAAAACAGAGTTCTGCAGAGAATCGGTGACTTACCCGCAGTACTCGAAATCGCCTGCTTTCTGAAAAACGGAGGTCCAGACGCGCCCGAAACGCGTTTTCGGCCCGAAAATTGTAGTCCGAAGGACTGTATAGTTGCCCTGTAGCTTCACTCCCGCGAAGAAAGCTCCTCAATCGGAGATCGTTTGCCGGTGCCTCCCGTAGAGCTCCCGACAAGGGTGTAGTCACCAACACAATAGGGAAGAGTAGTTGTAGCTCTTACCCTCGTACCGCTTCTTGTGGTTCTCTTGCTTGCAGCTCAGCCCTTAGCACGAACCAGGCTCTGATACCATGAAAAGATGCAGGGGGGAAGAGAGCTTGAGCTCTTGCAAGCACACACACACACTCACAAAACCCTAATAGAGAACACACAAGGTGAGAGGCTGAAAATCTTCTTCTTCTCTACTCAACACTCAACACACCATATACAAGATAAGAGTACACACAATATGAAAGGTACTCAACCAATACATACACGGGTTCTCTATAGTGTGAACCCGACTAAATGAGCTGGCGCTATAACTATGCCAGTC
Source organism: Cibotium barometz (assembly GCF_041138505.1). Taxonomy (NCBI): domain Eukaryota; kingdom Viridiplantae; phylum Streptophyta; class Polypodiopsida; order Cyatheales; family Cibotiaceae; genus Cibotium; species Cibotium barometz. The sequence continues at coordinate 56,320,375 of NC_141052.1, read as the reverse complement.
TCTAGAATGGCTGTCACACAGCCTGTCATCCCACTGGCCGCATATCACCCAAGATCTCACCAACCATGCCAGTGGTGTAAGTGCGGGGCCTATCCCCCAGGCGGGTCATCAGTGTCCACCGCCTCACTAGAGCTCGATATCTCAACAGGTAAGAGGTATTAAAAGGAATCTCTCTTGGATATCAGGTGCTATAATCAACTTTCTAGGTGATAACTCTGCTCTTATAGCTAATTTGAATGATAGATGGGGCATCAATTTGAATGCCTAGATCAATGGACATACAGATTCAAATCTATTTGGGTCTTTTCTAGTAGCTGCTCCAAACATGCTTGTTTTCTCGGGCTTATTCTGCACAAAGTAGTTTGGTCTGGCTAGAGAGCTACAAGAGTGGGGGTTTATAATGGCATTTGCTCTAGGTGTGGCAAAGGTGTAGAATATTTAATGCATCTGTCCATGAATTGTGAAAGCAATAAGAAATTTCTTAACATCTTGCATGATTACTATCCCCTTCTCATGGAAAGAGATACTTCTTGGTGAATGTAGGCATATGGATCCTATTCTATGGAATAACATTGGGAGTAGTCTTCTCTGCCATATTTGGAAAGATAGGAATTCTAGTGTCTTTGGGAAAGGGTGTACTAGTCACATTTATGCCTTTGTGACTAACCTAGAGCTATTGGCTCTATAGGCTAAAATGGCTATTAAAGAAGCTCGTGATGAAGATTCTAACATCCACTCGATGATAAAGAAATACAAATGGTAGGAGTGGTAGGTTAAGGTGTCAAAAATTTATGCCTCCACAAGGCTCATTATGGTGGAGAATATCTTGGAAAGAGCTACTAAGATCCCACCACTAATGTTGATGGACATTTGCACGAATATAGTTTTTTAGGCATACATGTTTAATGTCACATTTGAGAATATTGTTGCTAACTGTAGGGGGACGCACACTTGAGAAGGGAGTAGCTAGGTATACATAGGTAAACTTGGGAAGGCTTGCATCATAGTGCTTGGAGGATGGTTGGTATAACCCTTATTATAGCTTTGTGTGGGACGACCAAGGTTGTAGTATGCGGAAGCTTCAGAGAAAGATCGATACTTCAAAACTCAAAAATCAGCACTCTTTTCGTGACGAAAATTAATGCACAAACTGAAAGAAGATGTGCAGAAAATAGAGAGAGAAGGGGGAGATGGAGAGGACACAGTATTGGGTCCCAATTATCCTCTGTAGGGCCCCCACCACACGGATGGTGTATTTGCTTTATTAGAATGATGTAAATCTAAAAACAAATACAGAAAACTTGACCTTTCTTGGGTGGAAAATCCTGCCCTTGACCTGAATCCTTCACCCCTTTGCGTTAGCAAGCCCTTGGCTATCTTGGCCCCTTGGTTTGCTTGAGCACTTGGTGAAAAATGAGATGAATTATGGGATTGTGGACCTCTCCTATTTATACTACCCTTCAGGGGCAGTCGGTCAGCATCATAAAAGCAGGCGGCCAGTAGCATATTCCCATGACTGAGTATTTTCAGCATTAAATGCTCAAATAAATACTAATAAATGCTACGTAAATTCCCTAGCAAGTTGGGGAGGCAGGTGCTTGCTTCTAGAAGGCTGGGCATAGCCTTTGCCCACAATCCATGGGCTGGGCAGCCTGTATGGGCTGCCCCATACTTGCCCTACAACCCCATGAAGACTGTAACCTCCTGAAAATGGCCTTATTCCCTTAGGGCTGTCCCAGAGCCCTTGCATGGCTGGTGGGTCCAGACTGGGCCTTACTGGCCCACATGGGGATGGTTTCACACCATTCCCATGCCCATGCTAAGCTCCATGGTAGCCCTATGGGCTGGCCCCTTGTCCTAAACATAGTCTACTTAGTGATCTGGCATCCGATACCATACCAGATACACAGAACCACTGACATCATTCTAGAGGGAGACTCACAGCGCGGACTGGCACTGTTTCATGTACAGGACAGTGCACATCTGACCTTGAATTCATTTGCAGGACAATGCACACCTGACCTCGGACGACTGAGATGGATCCCTGGGCTGACTCGTTCCCGGACTGGGCTCACATGGGACCAGTTCACCATCCCATGTCCTGCACCTTCTGTACAGAAATGTCTACGTGGCATCCAAGTGCGGGATGCACGTGACATCCCCTTCTGCTTAACTTGACGGAAGCTGCATAGCCTCCAAATAATTCGTCAATAATGCCGGATAGTCTTCAAAGAACTCTTTGTCGAGCCATACCGCTTCATGAGTTCCTTGGTCCTGAAACTTTGTGAGGAACTGTCGTAATCTTCAGCTTGAGCCATGCTTGAAATGGTGCAGAAGGATCTGTTCTGGAACCATTACTTCTGCTTCATCACAATGTCTGGTTCCGCTTCATCTTTGACCTCTGAAGGGGGTGGACCTACATATGGCTTTAACCAACTGACATGAAATACATCGTGCATAGTCCAACTCGGAGGTAGCTTTAACTGCATAGACACCTCATTAATCTTTTTCCGGGATGGGGAAAGGTCTGAAGCTCCTGAAAGACAACTTTGGGCATCGCTTGCCCACCTGCTTCAATCTTTGCTTCATAATCCGAAGATACACCCAATCTCCTTCCGAAAACTTCATATCCCTTCGGTCTTTATTGGCCTGTCGAGTATAGGCCTCTTGTGCTTTAGCCAATCTGTCCTTTACTGACTCTAAAATCTCTTGGTAGGACTCCGTCACTCTGTTCGCCTCTGGTACGGAAGACGAAGTCCTGGTTAACAACGACTAGAAAGGTCTTCCAAATGCTGCCTGAGGCCTCATATGGAGTCCTGCCAATAGCTGAAGAAAAAGAGTCATTCAAAACAGCTTGAACTAAAGGCAAAAACGATTCCCACTTACCTTGCTGATCATGGACATAACACTTCAGCACATCAAAGGCCAATTGGTTGTATATTTCTGTCTGGCCATCTGTCTGTGGGTGGAATGCACTGGAAAAATTCAACTTAGTACCAAAATTATCAAACAATGCCCTCCAAAAATGACTGGTAAACTTGGCATCTCGGTCTGACACTATGGTCCTAGGAATCCCGCCAATCGGGTACCAATGCCGAATGAATAACTGGGCAACATCCTCGGCGGTCACATTGGCCCTGCGCACGGAATAAGCATAACAAATTTGCTAAACCTATCAACAATAGTTAAGCACTGCGTATTATGCTTACTCGGACTGGGAGGTAGATTTGTGACAAAGTGCATCGAAATGTCCTGGAAAGGACCCTCAGGAAATGGCAAAGGCTGCAACAACCCTATCTTCTTTCCACGAGGAGCTTTCACCTTTTGACAAAGGTCACAGCATTGTACATATGTAAACACATCACGCCTCATCTTTGGCCAATAGTATTACCGTTCTAGTTTCTCTAGAGTCGAATTCATGCCCCTATGACCACCTGTAATGGCGTCATGGGCATCATAGAGAAGAGCTGCCCAAAATGACTTCATGACACATAGTCGGCCTTTGTAGAAAAGCCAACCATCGCGTATCAGAAAATGGCATGGTCCTGTGGTGGCATCCAATGCCTGTTCCCACTGAGTATCGAACTCCTCGGAATCCGCGTATGTGTGCTTCATGTCTTCTAGTCCTGTACCAACAAGGTCAAGTCTAGTGGTCTGAATCATAGATACTTGTCCCTTCCTGCTCAAAGCATCGGCCACTAGATTGGCCTTTCCTGGAAGGTACTCAATCATACCACCGAACTGCTGGAATATCTGACTCCAGCGATGTTGTCGATCACTCCACTGTGCACTTGGCATCGTCTGAATCCAGCGCAATGTGCCTACTGATGGTCAGTGCGAACCTCGAAGTCACGGCCATACAAGAAATGTTTCCAATGTTTCAAGGCTTGTATAATTGCTAGGAGTTTACGATCATAGAGACTTAGTAGTTCTTCTCGGCGGGCAGTAACTTACGAGACATGTAAGCTACTGGATGACCATTCTGTTGCAATACACCTCCAATTGGGATGTTACTCGCATCGGTGATCACTTGAAATGGTTCGTCCCACGAGGCAAGGGCTAAACAAGGCGCTTCTGACAAAGCCACCTTGAGGTTCTAGAATGCCTCCAACGCTCGTGGAGTCATTCGAATCTTTTGCCTTCTTGTTTTCACTCCCTTTAGCAGATTGGTGAGGTCTGCCAAGAGATCAGAAAACTTGTCAATGTGGGTGGAATATGCCTGGCATATACCCACAAATGATCTAATGTCATAAGCTGTCTGTGGTACTTCCCAGTTAACAATCTCGGCTAACTTAGCTGGATCAAATCGAATGCCTTTAGCACTAATTATATATCCCAAGTAATGTACCTGGAACAGATAAAATTCTGACTTCTTTTCATTGACATAGAGCTCGTTGCTTTCCAGCAACTTAAGGACTTTCTCCACATCAATGTCATGCTGCTCAACTATAGCTGAAAATATGAGTATGTCGTCTAGAAATATGAACACACACTCTCTAATCAACTCTCAAAAAATACGCATCATCATGCGGTTAAATGTAGCTAGGGTGTTCGTCAAACCAAATGGCATGACCACAAATTCATAGTGGGCCCGTTCTGTACGGAAGGCTGTCTTGGGGATGTCCCCCTCTACAATCCGTACCTGGTGGTACCCACTCTTTAAATCGAGTTTGGAGAACACCTTAGCTCCATTTAGCCTCTTGAGAACATAGTCAATTCGAGGAGGCATCGGGAATCTGCTCTTGATAGTTAGCTTGTTGAGTGCACGATAATCGACACACAATCGAGAACTCATAAGACCCATCTTTCTTCTTGACAAACAAGATCGGTGCTGCAAATGGCGACACGCTGGGGCGGATGAAGCCAACTCGCAACAATTCTTGGAGTTGGCGGTCCAACTCCGATTCCATTGCCTTGGAAAGGTGATACAGAAACTTGCTCGGGGGTTCCGAGCCTGGGAGGAGGTCAATCCTGTGATCCTCCCCGGTCTGGACGGGGGGAGCTGGGGAGGGAGACTCTCCCGAAGAAAAATCTTCTGGAATTTTTCATGAAGAACCGAGTACTTCTCGGAAGCACTGGCCACCATCTGGGCTGTCTGGATGTAAATCATCGCACACTGTGTGCCTTTCCTGACTACTCGCTTAGTCTGCAACAAGTGGCTTATGAGCAGAAAGTTTGGAATACCTGGCTCACACTTCATGGTCACCGGGATGTTTGACACATTTCGATTGATCTGGAACGTGTGCTTGTCCCACTTGACATTAGGAAGAAACTTGTGAAACCACTGGATACCCAAAATTATGTCTGCTCCTACAAGAGGGGCAACCATAAAGTCACGCACAAACTCTATGCCCTGAATCACTAACTTAGCACCTAGAGCTTCATACTTGACGCTCGTTGTCATACCTGTGCTAAAACCCTCAACCTGTTTGTCCACCGAAGGAGTCAGCTCAAAACGGGCACGCCTAGCCGCCTGTTCCGTGACCACATCCTCCATGCTGGCGCTGTCAAACAAGACAAAACGACTCTCTGGCCACCCATGTAGCCAAAGGACTTGAGCAATTCGTTGCGCTCATACTCCTGGTCATGGGTGCCCTTCTGCTTATCTTCAAGCTCCCGGCTAATAATTGCTCCAACTGAAGCACCAGGGGTTGAAGAACTAGGGGTAGCCGCTGGGGTCTGTGTGGGAGCTGAGCTCACCCCACGGAATCTGTGGAGGTGGCGGTGGCCTTTGGAGTTTTCTTCGGACAATCCCGAGAAGTATGTCCTTTTGTGTATGAGATAAGCCTAATTGCAGACACAAGGTTGAAATTTTATTGGCAAATTGAAGGACTGGTTGCGCGTTTTGACGCACTCCCCTGAACTCGTCTTCGAGTCGCTCAAGGTAGTGGGGCGGTAGAAACCGCTTAAGGTCACGGACAAACTCATCCCACAAAGCTGCCATACCTGCTCTGGTGTGGGCATGAGCCCACTGAGTCCACCAAGGAATGGCCTCACCTTCCAAGTACCAACTAGCTAAGATCAATTTGTCAGTATCTGTTTTCCTAAACTGCGACAAAGTAAGCTTCAAATTGATGTAACCATGAATAAAGAGTTGTGAGATCGAGTTTACCATTATACTTACTGAAATTCATTTTCTCGAGAAAATGATTCGAGGGCGCCGCCAGTGTCAATCTGGCGTCCAAAGCTCTGAGGTAACGCTCGTGTTCCACGCGTCGCATGGCATCGTCTTCTGGTTGTTGAATCTCCATGCGCATCTCCAACTCAAGCAAGGAGCTTGGCTGCGGCTGACTGTGACCCTGCGACGAGAGGGTCCCTGTGAGACGAGGATCTGGTATCTAGGATACGGAAGGAGAGGGAGGAGGAGATGGAAAATGCGACGCTGGAGGGCGGGTACGCTCCTCCAGAGCCAAGATCCGTGCCTTCTGCTCATCCAACTTGGCTGTCTGGTCTGTGAGTGCTCACATCATCTGCTGGAACATGTCTGTGACACTCAAGCCGGGTGCCCTAGCTGGGCTGCCTACTGCTGGTGCACTCTGGTCCCATGGTTTTGGTTCTCTCTCGTGTTGCCGAAGCTTGCCATAATGGGAAAATGCAATTCCTTTTCCGAAACGTAATCTTACCATCCACTATCTGTGTGGGAGACTTCCGAAGGCTTCCAGAGGCTAAAAACCAACCGTCCGAGGGACATGAGTCGCTCCGAAAGGGGTAGTCCACCGGTGTCTAAAAACCAACCACACGAGCGAGAAAAATTTTCTGGTTTTCTTTGCTGAATCTTTGTCCTTGAAGTAGGCTCTGATACCTCTGATACCACTGTAGTATGCGGAAGCTTCGGAGAAAGATCAGTACTTCAAAACTCAGAAATCAACACTCTTTTTGCGCCGAAAATTAATGCACAAACTGAAAGAAGATGTGCAGAAAATAGAGAGAGAAGGGGGAGATGGAGAGGACACAGTATTGGGTCCCAATTACCCTCTGTAGGGCCCCCACCACGGATGGTGTATTTGCTTTATTAGAATGATGTAAATCTGAAAACAAATACAGAAAACTTGACCTTTCTTGGTTGGAAAATCCTCCCCTTGACCTGAATCCTTCACCCCTTTGCGTTAGCAAGCCCTTGGCTATCTTGGCCCCTTGGTTTGCTTGAGCACTTGGTGAAAAATGAGATGAATTATGAGATTGTGGACCTCTCCTATTTATACTACCCTTCAGGGGCAGTCGGCCAGCATAAAAGCAGGCGGCCAGTAGCATATTCCCACGACTGAGTATTTTCAGCATTAAATGCTCAAATAAATACCAATAAATGCTACGTAAATTCCCTAGCAAGATGGGAAGGCAAGCGCTTGCTTTTAGAAGGCTGGGCATAGCCTTTGCCCATAATCCATTGCCCTATAGCCCCATGAAGGCTGTAATCTCCTGAAAATGACCTTATTCTTGCCTTAGGGCTATCCCACAGCCCTTGCATGGCTGGTGGGTCTAGCCTCGACCTTACTGGCCCATGAAGGCTGTAACCTCCTGAAAATGGCCTTATTCTTGCCTTAGGGCTATCCCACAGCCCTTGCATGGCTGGTGGGTCTAGCCTCGACCTTACTGGCCCACATGGGATGGTTTCACACCATTCCCATGCCCATACTAAGTTCTGAGGTAGCCCTATGGGCTGGCCCCTTGTCCTAAACATAGTCTACTACCTCGCTTCTACGACCTCTCCATTCTAGACAGCCCCATGGCGGAGATACTTGATCTAAGGAGAGGGCAACACTTTAATTGATCAGCATACATGGATCTACTTGATATACATTTTCTAATATTTTCCAGTATTTTCTACTCAGTATCATCTCGGAGTCTTGCAGTTCTGTTCTTATAACCGTAGGACAATCAGTTTATTGTACTTTTTAGTCTTGTTCTCTTTGATGAGACACCAACTTCAGATGTACTCTCAGTTTTGGTCTCATAGGCCATTATGGCCTCTTAGAGACGTTCATATATCATTTCATTTCATTTCATTTCTATGCCTTGTCAACCCATGATCTTCCTCTCTCCACCTATGCTGTAGAATGGTGATGGTTAGCTAGCAGTGTTTGGAGTTCCTTCCTCTCTCCCTCTCACACTATCACCCTTTGCCACTGTAGTGATTGTAGTAGTGCACCTTGTTGATCGCCCATGGGTGACGAAAGTTAATTAGAGGCCATACAAGCTCCTCCTCCTTTCTCGGTATGTAGTATAAAAACACACACATACTCCTCCTCTTTCCCCATCGTTTTTTTCCCCATCGTGCGTGCGTGGCGATTGTTCGTGTAGGGGCTGATGGCATTTGGTCATCCCTTTTTTTAATCAAAGGTCCAAGATTTTTTTTTAAAAAAAATTAATGAGCTTGGACCTTTGTCACGTGCATCTCGCACTTGGATGCCACGTAGACATTTCTGTACAAAAGGTGCAGGACCTGGGATGGTGAACTGGTCCCATGTGAGCCCACCGGGACGAGTCAGCTAGGGATCCATCTCAGTCGTCCGAGGTCAGGTGTGTATTGTCCCTGCACATGAGTCCAAGGTCAGATGTGCACTGTCTTGCACATGAAACAGTGCCAGTCCACGCTGTGAGTCTCCCTCTAGAATGATGTCAGTGGTTTTGTGTATCTGGTATGGTACCTCCGATGCCGAGCAATAATGGCTCTGATCTGGCGATGGTGAGGATGCCGTGGTCGGGATCCTGGTGGGCGTGGCCGACAAGCACGACATAAGATAACTGCTCTATCAGTGGTGACTCCCTGGGAGCGTGGTCGGTGCTCTGATGGCCCAATGGAAGGAGGTATCAGGAGGTGTGTGGGCTGGGTTGCTGGTGCTGGTGCCGAAATAAATCTGTCAGGGTCCTCTGTCTAGGTACATCATGGCTCGGCCTCCTGTCTACCAAGAGGGTCTCTCTATGTCTCCTGAGCTCAAGTAGAAATAATCCGAGTCATCTCTGATCCTCAAACTCCATGACCCTACGTAACGGCCCAAAACCCTCTCGAAAGAGGTAGTGATATCTCCCTCGGATCTCATAATAGACTATACATCGAAAAATGTAGTGTTCCTCTGTCTCTACCTCGTGGTAGCATAGCTGACAAATGCGGTCATCCACGATCTGATGCACATATCGCCCTGTCTCAATCTGCAGCTGGTGTTATGAGGTCTGGATCTGTCCAATGGCACAACGTATCCCATGTGATCCGAGGCTCCCATTGGAGGGGGGGTGGGGGGCTGTCCTGGTGCATCATATAGCTCTCTAGCATAAGTATGCCATGCCTTAGATGCAGTATTCGGAGTACCAAGCTGTCTCTCCTAAAAAATTGGTAATAGAGAGATAGAGAGAAAGGGTGCTACTGGCCACATTGCGAGTTAGTAAGATAGAGAGGTTATGATTCATGGAGAAGCTCTGATGCTTGGGTCTTAAGTAATGTCTCTTAATGTTTTGAGGGTTGCAAACTTGGGTAGCTACTAGTAGAAATAATGTTCTTGACCATAGATGCCATTGCTATGGGCCAAATTATGGGATCCTATATATGACTATTCGACATTCTTTGCAACAGTCCATATATGACTCTTGCAAACTTCGAGATGTGGATGCATCTTGCTTGGAGTTATTTAGTCAATGTTTCTGATTAGATAGATTGAGCTCTCCTCTAACAATGTATCTCTAGTCTGACATATAGTTGTTTTAAATATATAGATACAATGAGTGACCACACCCATAAAGTGAACATCACTTAGGACTTCATCCTAGCTTGCTACCACACGCTCTTGAAGCGGGAATCGCCATAAATACTCTGTCACACCATTACGGGTGCCCGTCCAAGTTGTAGCTTTGGACACCATTGCTTTATATCTTGAATGTATGACCCTTTGGTGTATCTACCGTGACTTCTTGATGTAAGATAATGGCGGTAGCTCTTGTTAACCATAGAATTGTGTTAACATCCCCCCCTTCCTGATGGCGATCGAATCCTTGTGACCGTGTTGAAGACCTTTGTGTGGGGAGAATGGACAAGCTTTGTTGATGGCTTTGATGTTGAGTGTCGTTCAATGGTCTTTGTTCCTCCGGAAGGAATAAGAAAAGCTAGTTAGTGAATGAAGAAGTTAGTGGTTTATTGGGAATTCCTAACGGGGTGGGGGGGTGGGGTTTTTTGCGAATGATTGCATATTTATGTCAGCATGTTTTTTTTTGGCTTTTTGCTCACTTTGTTTTTGGCAATCATAAGCAATGTTACATGTGATTTGTGTTACTGGGGATGCTAAGAGATGTTAATAATGGGAGAGAAGAGAGGGAAGGATCCGGAGAGGAATGTAAACTTAATCATCAGAACGAGATGGTGATTCTCAGTTCCTCATTTGATTCATTGAAGACATTCATAATTTGAAGAAATTGGCCTTCGATGATGACCCTTTGTGTGGCAGGATTCTTGTCAAATGTTGTTGAGTAGGACCTGTTCCTGCTTTCTTCTGCCCATGTGCCTTTTATTTTTTATGTATATTTAAGTGCTCTTATGAAGTAGATATACATGGAGTACAAGAATTGTCATATAGACTCTTATTGAACTACTATGTGTTGAAGTAGCCACGTGTTGGTGAGAATCGAAAGAATTACGTTGACTTACGAGGCTAATATAGATATCTTCACTAAGGATTGAAGATCATTGATTTGTGAAGATGGTGGCGTCATTTGGAGAGGTTTGTAATTTGAAAGAAAATTCAAAGTCATTCAAGACTTTGCTACGAGGCACTGGACTTTCTAGAGATACACTCTCAGAGGCCATGGCAGATTATGTGGAGATGGATGATGCGGGTTTAGATGGCGCCATCAAGATTCTTGGGAGATTCAGTATGCCCGTACGACCTAGAGAGGGTACATCATCCCAGCCACATGCAGGAGTGGAGACTTCTTCTCATGCACACACTACAGCGCATCGGTAAGCTTCTCGATTGATAAAATAGTAATGTCATCCTTTTTTTACATATAGAATTCTTAATATATATATCCTTTTGATGTCTTTGTTTGCTTAGGACTCCTATCCCAGGTACATCACATCACGAGAGTCAGTGGCTTACTCCTGATGTACCTCCTGGTACTCAGGTGACACGCGTCCCGTAGGTATATCTTTTATGGCAATTACGGATTAAATATCAAGTACTTTTTAAGAACTCACATCTCAATATATCATATGTTTGTATTGCACGCAGGCGTCAACAGTAGAGTAGCACACCACCAGTGCCCCCACTAGTGCCGATGCGCACGTGCATTGGCACTTTGGGTGTCACATGCGACATCACGCCTGACGGGGGTATCCTTCAAGTTGGAGCCAGCATCGCCTTCAGACGTCAGATAAGAGACCTTTGCATGTCTTATCTACAGCGAGTTCATATACCATGGCAGATTATTTAACATAAAGAAGATGAATTACAGTTTTTTATTTGAATTACTAACTAACTTTATTTTGCAATGCAGCGATCAACTTGAGGATGACAAGAAATATGTCATCAACACACTGGAGACGGAGTTTGGGATAGGATGGAGTTGGAAGTGGTTGCTGAAGAAAATGTGCAAACTCAGAGTCGTCGACGCGACAATGCACGGTAAGTAGAGAGAGAGAGAAATGAAACAAAATGAAATGCTATATTTACGTCTTCAAAAGGCCAAAATGACCTATGAGACCAAAAAGTTACCACCAGAGAGCTCTGATACCAATGTCAGGTACAACAGCGGTACTGATGGTTTGCTGCAGAACAAGCGTGAGATCATACATATACGTGGTCTCTCAATCTGCATTCATGAGGTGGCTGACAAGCATGGGGCCCATACTACTGTTGCATACATCAAAGCTGGGGTGACATAGTGTCATAGAGAGAGAGAGAGAGCAGAGCTGGAGCAGCAAATGGGTAGCGTGGGGGGTGCTGCGGCTAAGGGTACTGCTGGTACTCACTGAGGGTGCTGCTGGAACTACTGCCACGAAATGCTAGAAGACTGCTGGCTTCAATGGTCTACTGCTAGGCCAAGTCGATCCAGGGAACAATGCTTGATTGCGGGTACTGAAGGTTGAGATGCTGATACTGGGGTTGAAACGCGAGATAGAAGCCTTGGTAGAGGAGGGGAATCGAATCCCCATACGAACTTTCTTTCAGTGAACTTGAAGCTGAAATTGCCCCCTGTACACAGCTAGAGCAAGAAAAACGAGTCTGACGGGAATCAAACCCTGACACTAGCCATATGAGGCTATCACCACCACGAGACTCCCTACCACCCACCCTTGTTAGTAAGTTTTCAAAAGAATAAAAATCATGACTTCACAATGAATTATTTTGAGATTAAATCTTACCGAACATAGGTTGATCCGTGAGTTGACACGTAAGACTAATAGTCCTCATCATCATCTCTGAGATTAATCGTCAATAAATTTCATCTTCATTATCCTTGTTGACTTCTTCGAACTCCTCCATCGTTAAATCTGTGTTGATGTTCACTTCCTCCGTAGTAGGCTCGACATCCATTGTTTCTTCCTCTTCGGTGTCTGTAGTGTCAGAGTCTGGATCGTTGTCGTTTTCATCATCTACAATTTCTTCAGGATCGGAAAGAAGAATTCTACACCTCTCTGACGTCGATGTGTCTAGATTCGAGAACGTAATCAATTCATCCTGATCCGCTTTCTCAAAAAAACGCTATCAAACAAGTGTCGACCTCTAGGTTGGACATGCACAACTTGCCACCATGGATGAACATCTGTATTCTTGTAAAAGAACGCTTGTTCTCAACATAAGTTGGCAGAATGTAAGGCTCTTTTGTTGCACGCAATAACTTCGAGGAGTCGACGGACCAAAATCCGGATGGCTCTCTTTTCATTGTGGCATTATTGCCTTTATACTCAGCACGAAACCAATCCACCTTCAAAACCACCTGTCAAAATACACGAATCAAAACTTTCGAATCATGTATAGCTTCAAGAAATCTACATGTCATTGTTGCATGAAGAGAGATGTCATTTACCTGCTTGAAGATACGATACGATACTTCATAAATGCCGACTATGGTTCCCACGTAACCAAGTTCACTGTCGATAAGATTTGTGTCTCTTGAACTTGCACGTGACTTGAAAGAGGCAACAACGCAAGAATCTTGAGTTAGACGTAAGTCTTAGATTTTATCCGAAGATGTTGTCCATAAGCCCACATGTTGGTATACATTCGAGCCTAGACCAATAAATAAATTATTAAAAAAATGAGATTCATTTGTTTAGTTCAGAGTTTTCAAAACCCAACAAGCTACCTGTCTTTCACACCTGATCATAAACTCTCTTTGTTCCGTTGAGATTGGCTCATGATCACTAACCGCCCATTGCATACGGGTGTATAACCAATCCATGAAAGTAGGTATGTCCCCGTCGTTATTTACATTGGTTTGATGTCTGGATCTCCTCTTTTTACGTCTGCCAACTCGTTTGCTTGGAAGTTCCTTCTCGTACTCATCAACGAATTGTTGCATGCATTCGCTATTATAGACAATGAAAGTAGAAATATCCAATTTATCTTGGACCTTAAGTCGAAAAGGGACTCCCTTACGGACAATACCTCGTCTGACATGGTAGAAGACGACTCATTTTTCCATACGCGTGGAGCTTCAGAATCGGTTTTCTCAAGGTATTCACAAACGTAATACATGCATTCTTCAAGCATCCATCCCTTCGCCCATAGAACCCTCTGGTCTTGCTTTTTGACGTACATAACCTTTCAATACTCCCATAAATCTCTCGACCCAAAACATCCATCGAGTGCTCACAACACCAGCGAGCTCTATCTCGTCCACTAGATGGATTAGAAGATGAACCTGGATATCAAAAAAGGAGGTTGAAAATTCCTTTTCCATTAAACAAAGAAGCTCTATACATTCACGCTTCTTTTGTGGAATTGACCCTTTGGCAATCTCTTTAGATGTAATCCATCTATCAGTAAAAGAAAGAAGATATTAGAGATGTTTTTGAATTAAGAAGATATCAAATAAAATTTTATGTACTAAAAATTAATGACCGATAAATACCTTGCAAGTGATCCAAGGCGATATATTACATCTCGGACTCCTCTTGTAGTACATCCATCAATAACAAGGGGTACAACATGCTGCATACATGATTAATCCGATCAACAAAACATGCAAGAAAATAAATACTTACAAAGATCTGGATAGATTTACCTTCACAAAATTGTGCCAATCATGTGTTTTTAAACCAGACAAGCTCTTGTCATCTAGAGTGAACATGTTTCGACAAGATGCTCCATATCCTGTAGGCGTACGAATCGACTGAATCTTCCTGTTGATAGTCTCCAGCTCTTCTATCTTGAGCACCCATGGGGCAGGCTCGTAGGTTGTCTCACGTCGAGTTTCATCATAAAGTGGCCATAGATTGGGCTTTGAGTTTTGATCCTTTAAGTCATTTCTTGCTGCCGCTGTGTCTTTCAAGCCAACGAGGTGTTGCCATAACGAATGACCAACGTTCTTGAATATGTGCATAGGATCAAGAAGATGACATATCCTCAAATCCTTCCAATATTCCAAAGTATACCATATCGAAGGACTTTGAGCTAGAGCACGTTTTCCTCTCGCTCGCTTCTTTACAGCGTCATCATCATCGCCGCTTATGATCTCCGACTCCGGATCGATAGCGGGTCCAACAGTCCACTTTAGATACCAATCCTTCGGTGTCTTGGTATTGGACATCTCCCTTCCTCTACCTTTCCATTAAAATGTATGGCTTGCCTTCTGTCTCGTAGATAATGATCTTCAGATAAAAATCATCTATGTCGAAGATATATCTTTTTGTTGAGGTTTTTGCTATAAGTCAATCTCAACCAATCACCACAAATTGGACAAGCTTTATAACCCTTGGTACATATCCCTACATGGAAAACATAACAAAGATGATTAGCGCAATGAACATTGTATAAACGTATGAGACAATATATATATATGTAAACCATTTACCTGAGCAAAAACCATATCCTGGAAAGTCGTGGATAGTCCATGCTAAAATTCCACGAACAATGAACTGTCTTTGACCGATGCTTCTCGACATATCCATGACATCAATCCCTCTCCACAAATCTTGAAGATCGTCGATGAGAGGGGCCAAATAAACATTTAGATCTTTAACTTGTCATTTTTTCGGAATTAAGAGTGAGAGCATTAAATGCTCTTTCTTAATGCTGAGATACGGGGGTAGATTATAGTTAATAACTACCACTGGCCATGTAGACCATTTACTTGATCTCATTGAAAATGGATTCACGCCATCTATGCTACACCCATCTTTAAATTGCGTGGTTCTTTTGCAAAATCTGGCCATCGCAAATCAATATGCTCAAATGCAGGACTATCTGATGGAATTCGCATTACTCCATCTTTGCTCTTGTGCTCCGCTCCCCATGTTATAAGCTTAGCTAATTCGGGACTTTGGAACATATGTTTTATACGTGGAGCCAGGGGAAAATGTCTCAATACCTTTCTAGGGACCTTACCTTTCTCCTCTTTATAACGAGGCGTTTGACATTTTGGACACGTCACACCGTCCTCGTATTGACCTCTATATAAAATACAATTGTTGGGACATGCATGTATAGAAAATAGTCAAGTCCAAGACTACTTATCATCTTCTTCACCTCATCATGTGATGCAGGAAGGGAATTGCTTGTCGGCAAGAACTTCTGAGAGAGTAGCCTGCAAGTTCATTAAAAATATGATCAATAAGAAGCAACCATGTTTAGAATGTAACAAAAAAATATGTTAGATTGTTACATACTTCAAAAGTGCTGAAATGGATAGATTACTCCATCCAAAACGGTTTTGAAGATTAAGAATAAGTAAGCTTGCACTGAGTCGTGTCAGTTGGGTTCCTGCTGCGTAGATATGCTTTAGAGCTTCTTCTCGAAGATACTTCTCGTTGTTATTAGGAATATCACTTGCACTATTATTTTGATACCAATCCTCAATAAGATCAGACATGCCATCGTCATTATCAAAGATATCATCACGCCCATTAAAGTCCTGAGAATATTGTTTCTTTAGTCTTGCATACGCATGAGGATCACTCCTGCGTAGGATCCTCATGCACTCTATTGACATGTGAGATACGTCATGTGAATGTTGATTTGTGATATTGTCGATGTCATAATCCGGAATCTACATATTTGAAGGCAAAGAAGATTGTATCAATAGCATGCTTCTATATAAAAGAAAAGAGAGATGTGCATGGAATTCAATAATTATCACAGATACAAAATAGTTAGAGACAATAAAAGACGGTTATCAAATTAAATTAGAGACAGTAGAGAACGTGGTGCAAATTAAAGTGTAGAATTA
This sequence comes from Cibotium barometz, assembly GCF_041138505.1. Lineage (NCBI taxonomy): Eukaryota > Viridiplantae > Streptophyta > Polypodiopsida > Cyatheales > Cibotiaceae > Cibotium > Cibotium barometz. The sequence goes on along the minus strand of NC_141052.1, from coordinate 56,304,001 downwards.
GGGTACAAGAGGTCAAAATAACATTAGGAATTGTATACAATGAAGCTCTCAACCCTCATCTATTAAGGGTGCTCGTGGAGGTCTACACCATCCATAATTGATGAGCAATTCATCTCCAGCACGTAATGATCTAATAGCATTGACAACTATGTATCTTTCTACATCCCTACTCATATGTCCTGGTTCGTGACTATTCTCAGACTCCACAAACGTGCAATTGGTTCTTGAACTCATCCCTCGACTACTATTGATTAAACCTGCTATGTTTCCTTGAGAGTAAGGTCTTCCGTCAACATAGAGTCTTTGTCCTTCTGCATGTGTAATCCCTCTATCAGAAAGAGAGGCTGCATTGAGACATAACCCATAAGTACTCATGCTCTGAATGTAGCGAGTAAGCTGATGCCATGGACCCCATCTATATATAGGTCCACAAAAAGACATAAGGGTGACCTCTGAACGAGGGGGCACATGCAAATCCTGTGCAATAAAGAGGCCTCGTCCTGCTCCACTAATGGTAGACGGAGCAATCATGTAGTGATTGCCCCAGAAGCTAAAAACCACACCATCTAAAGGAAGTGATCCTCTCTGCCATCCTCCGTATCATCTTCGATCATACATGTGTACTAGAGAATGCAAACGAGTATGCAACGGATGATCTCCACCCGTCTCAGCCTCCAAAGCAGGAGGTAGAGGATGTCGAGAAACCTCGAGCTGAAACTGACAATGACATGTCCGTGCCGTGTGCGAGGGACACGTGCACCACTGATAGTGAAGTCATCCTCGACATCAAGTGAATATACCTATATATATAATATGGTTGCATTATATATGAGCCTTTGATTTATAAAATAACCAATAATAAAACTAAGGGAGAGCAGTCACATACCATAGGTCGATGTCGCTCCTTAGGTGGTGGTGCTCGCTCAAAAGTACCATGAGTCATCTCATGTGAAAAGCACTCCCGTCGTGGCCTCCGATATGTGCCACGACAAAGAGCGCACCAGCATATAATAGACTCATCGTAGTAGAAATCATCGTAAACGGGTTCATGTGCAGTATTGGAACTCTGTGCACCCCAACCACCAACAGTAGGAGGTGGCGGTGTACCCTCTGATTGGTCCCAATCTGATTTCAAGTACCATAAAAACATGAGTCATTTATCAAATGATCGAAGTTAAAAAAATCAATAAAAGAAACAAAACATTGAAATCTAACAAGTTCTATGGTATATTCTAACGCTTATTGTAATATGAAAAATAAACAGACGCTAGTGTATGGTGGAGACAAACAAGAGGAGGGCTTATATGTGCATGGAGACATGGCAATACTTCTGCAAGGAGAGGTGCCTACGCATCACTTTTCCTTAGCACAAGGTGTGTGCCTTTGCTAATGTATATTAGAATTAATATGAACTTTGCTAGATTGATTCTAACTATTCTCTAATCTATGTTATTTTGTTTAATCAAATTTACATAGACGGTAGCACGAAAGAGACTGCAAGCTGGTCACACATCTAGACTAGGCCGGATGGGACGAGATGGATTTGTGGCCACATTTATGAGTATAGACCGTTCAAATTTTAACTTTCAAAGGTAATATTATTGAATGAAGAAATCAATAAGTCTTTGGTTCTATCTTGATGCAGACCAAAGACTATGGTCGTGCACCTACGGCGTAGGAGATGGAGTACGCCACATACTACAGCTACCGCGCTTTGCAAGCGACACTTGCTGACAGGCCAAATCCACTTGTGGGTATCACTGTTTTGTTTTGTAGTTTATTTGCATGTTAACTGTAATATGTTCTTATTTGATTTCACTAACTAATGCAGGAGCAATATGGCGAGGACGACATGACAGAGGTGGCTCGATAGGAGGCCAAGGGGCGACGCCGAGAGGCTGAGAGGAGCGACGGCATGATCGCGGGTGGGGGCACGGGTGGTGGCGCTGGTGATGGTGGTGTTGCGGGTGGGGGCACTGGTGGTGGCACTGGTGATGGTGATGGTGATCACGAGTCCGATACTAGCGACTCGTATAGTGATGGCTCATGTAGTGATCATACTTAGGGATCTGTTTTGTATATGTGAAGATTGATCACCATATACTCTAGACACATGTACATATATTTGTTGATGATATATATTGAGGTATGTTCGTTGCATCACTGAATTTGTCTATTGTCAAACAATTAATTATTTACAACTCTTATTTTTCCCCCCTACTCTTACAACATTTTATAGAGTTATAACTCCGCCACTCCTTACTTGATGCAATGTCTCCTCATGTGGTTCTTCATGGAATTAGCCCCTTCATAATATGACACACTCAACCCCACTGATGTTCAACCCTCTATCTTGTAGACTATCCTCTTGCCACCATCAATGCGGGGATCTCCCATGTTGCTACACTTTTACTACCCTCTACTACTCAAGATCCACTCACTCATGTAAGGTAGATATTCTATAGCATGAGGTTTTCTTATTGCATTTGAGGTCCACCATCGCCATCGCCACTATTGGCCTCACTTCCATTGACTCTAACATTCTCAATCGATCATACAAGCATATCTCAAGCATAGGCACCAAGTCATGTAATATTTGCATTAAAAGGGGAAATATTTGGTGTGAGTTGATCATGTTTTTACAAGCATTCTTATTATCATGCAGCTATGCCTGCAATCACGCGTGAAGAAGAAGCTATAGTTGAAGTTTTCTGTAATAATTATGTCACAACTATGTTGCACACATGCACTTTACACTACTACAAGAGAAGGAAAGCATAGCTATGCTTAGAACTATATTGCTAGGAAAAAGGAAATACAAGAGTGGAAAATTTTGTGACATGGCTCTACACATAGCTTATAGTTGCATGTATAGCCACACTACAAAATGTAACAAAAAAAATATAGCGCTACAAAATGTAATGAAAAATATATGGGTATAATGGGCGAGATATTTCTCTCCTTTTTTTTTTAAGTGTGATGAACCTAAAAAAGCATATACATATAAGCCTAAGACAAAAATTGAGAGTCCAAAAAGGGCATAATTATTATTGTGATGACCTTGTGAATATAGTATATACATATAAGCCTAAAAAAGGAGGGCATAATTATTATTGTGATCACCTTGGGAATAGCATATACATATAAGCCTAAAAAAGAAGGGCATACTTATTCTTGTGATCACCTTGCAAATAGCATATACATATAAGCTCAAAATAGTTACGAATAGCATATGTATGTCTTAAAAAATGCTACAAAAATGAAGTGTTGCAAAATAAATCCCAGAGAGTAATGTGACATTGAAGCATAGCCTATGTCCTATTACAATGTCCTGAGTAGGAAGAAAAGTAATCTTCATTGTTTTTGTCCTCCTCAATGTCATCATCCTCCCCACCATGTGCTACATCTTCACCACTTTCATCCTTATCCTACATAGCATAAAATGAAAAATATACATCACTTTCATATAAAGCTTCAAAGATGTGACTAGTCTCACCTCATAGTTGCCTTGGCCTTGTTGGATGTCCTCCTTGGTTATATCACTCATTTTCAATTAGCAATTCCCAAGTTTCACCTTCTTTATGTGGTGCTTAAGAGAGCAATGTGACATTGAATGATAGCCTATGTCCTATTACAATGGCAAAGTAATCTTCATTGTTTTTGTCCTCCTCAATGCCATCATCCTCCCCACCATGTGCTACATCACCACCTTCATCCTCATCCTACATAACATACAATGAAAAATATACATAATTAATGCTACATCACTTTCATATAAAGCTTCAAAAGACCATGAGGAATAACTAGTCTCACCTCATAGCCTGGGCCTCGTCGATTGTCCTCCTTGGTTATCACTCATTAATTTAGTAATTCCCAAGTTTCATCTTCTTTATGTGGTGCTTAAGATATCTATTCTCCCGTTCAATTAGGGAGCCACCAATAACTACTAATTCCTATAAATAATTGCCAACATGCACAGAAAACATGAAAGTTTAGCAACACATAAGACATACATATAGATACAAAATGTATTAGAACTTACAAATCTAGCAATCCAAGTAACCTTTGGTAATGAACCATATTTTGTGCCACCATACTTCTCCAATTGAGAATGATGTGCTGCCTTTTGTTGTGGGTAAGACTTATTATCCTTATGCTCTTTACATGCCTTCTTTCACTTTTTTCATGGGTCAATAGACCTTTTATGGTTGTGATTACCAGAGTTTTTATATGTACACAAGAAACCGTAAGACATTTGTTCAAGTAGACTCCACAAAGATATGGACAAACCAAAGGGACACATTTGTGCTACCAGAGCATTATGAGCAGGTCATCTTCACTGGACCCGAGAGATCATAGGTGGTTGTTTGTAATCCATGTTGATCCGCGTAGTAAACAAATATTTGAAGATATGGAAATATCAAATGAAGTAGAGGTTGAGGAACCCACTCAAGAAGCACAAGAAACTTACATTGATCTAGTTGAACAGCTAAAAGAAGGATCAAATGAAGGTATAGTAATTCAACAATTACTAGCACTTGAACCAAAAGCAAACACAACAACTAATCTGGAATTCAAAGAGAAATAGAAAAACAACTTTCAACACAACCACTTCTAATGCCAGAAATAGAAGAGGACGATATACGGAGGCTACATCCATTGACGAAGATGAAGATGGCGAGGTATTTCTGGAAATAGATGTATTCGGAGCCATGGATCTAACTGAGGATGACAGTCAATGATGAGCTATAACATCTAATTTCATTTTTATTTACCAAGCAATACTTGGTTTTTGTCATTGTTTTCTTGTTTTGCGCACTTGAATTTTTTTAAGAAGTCACACAAAAAAACTAAAAAAATAATTTTCGATACTTATTTCGACACTTTATGAAATATGAAAAAACAAATTCGACACTTTATGAAATATGAAAAGGGACAATCCCATTTGTCTTAACTGAGTCTTGCCTTCTCTCCCTCTTTCTCTCTCTTAAGCTTATGGTGGCTTGCTTGCTTGTGATTGTTGGTGTATGTGAATAGGAATGGTGTTGCTCTCCCTTTGATCCTTCACTCCCTTCTCATTACTCTCCACCTTGTCTTGTTTGCATACGATTGGCATGAGGTAGAGGTTGAACTCTCCATATCTCCTTCCCTCTTGCTCCTACCTCTAGCTTGCTTGGATCTATCTTTGGGTGACATAAAGAGAGTGTAGAGTGAGCCCCTAGCAGCCTCACATCGGGGAGTTAACCCTAATAGGGTTGGCCAAGTGCTAATCACCAAATTTGACCCTTGCATGCACTTTCTTCTTCTTCTCTCTTGTGCTTATGAGGTAGTATGTTAAACCATTAACATCTTTGGCACCGCTATTGGGGAGTGGCATTTGGCTTAGGGTCCTCTACTTAATTCATTAGCTAGAGCTTGATTTAGTCCAGTTGGAGTACAAATCCACCGGTTGGTTGATTAACATTGTTTGTTTTGTGTTTTGTTGGAGATTACCCAAAGTTTGGATCACTAATTGAGCATCGGAGCATTCGAGTCTCACCGAGAGCGGGGAGAAGCAAGTAAGTGCCCCTATTTGCCCTCAACATTCAAGCAATTTTCAATTTCTATGTTTTTTCTTCATGTTTGCATTTTTATTTAATCATTCAATTAATCTAAATCCATTAGCTTAAACCATGCATTGTAGGTATCAATAAGTAGCTAGAGACTAGCTCTAGCTCCTTGTAAAAACAAAAACATCAAAAAACCTTGGGAAGGTGCCTGAATCAGCTTGCTGTGATTGGAGAGGTTCCCAAGCAAAATTGCATTCTACCAGGCTTCTCTGAGAAGCGCACATCCATGGAAAGTTCAAGGAATGTCTGTTCCAACTCTAGCACGCCTGTTTCTTCTGCCCAAGTTTGGTAGATTTGTTACCTAAATTTGGCAAGAGCATTAAAATTAGTTTAATTACATTTAATTGGGCCTCATGTGCATTGAAGTGCATTTAAACTAGGAGAATTTTGTACTCTCAGAATGGTTGTTAGACTTCCAGCCATTAGGCTAGTCAAATTTGAAAATTCCCTGCCTCACAGTGCCATGGCCGTACACTCCAAAGCGCACATCCATTCCAAGTATTTCCACGCCCGTTCGAGTTCCCCTTTTGCAACTTGCCACATCTGTTCCACGCAGCCCCCATAAACTCGCACGCCTATTCCTTCTCCTCTTTGAGAGCGAACACCAGTGCAAACCTTGAAGCGCGAATGCTCGTGGCATTACCTTGCCACGCCCATTCCATTTTGCAATCTCATTCCAAACGTTCGTTCCTTCTCTCACAAAGGAGCGAATGCCCATTCACTCACAAGCGTACGGCCATTCCTTTTTTTTTTAACTTTCCTCAGAGGGTTCTACACAATACTTCTATATTCCCATGCACCTACGCTCGGGTAGGTTGGTGAGAAATAACCCTCTCTTTGACAAAGTGAGCTCTCTAGACGCTCCTTGTCAAATCAGATCGGACCCATCGGTAAATACCATGTGGAGTCAAATGGTGCTCGTCTTTGACAGCACTAGAGAGAGCGAGGACCTCCCTAGTAGTGGACGAGGGAACCTTTTCACAGCTTCTCTCTCATTTATAGATTCTCTTTTACAGCCTCTTGCTAAGGGCTTGTTCCGGCACACACCCTATTCACTTGTATATTTCAACAGAAGGCACAAAAGCCTCCTTCAAGACCACGACCATAAAGCCTAACGAAAAGGGTAAGGAGTCCACGTCTGGAGCAACTGGCAGCCGCCCTAATGCAACAAATGACCCAGCAATGGAGAATCAACCGAGGCCGGGATCGAGGGGGCCATCCACATCTTTATCCTAGAAGGAAACTCGTATGGTGCCGACTCGTCGAGAAAACCATACTGGCACCGAATGTCCTCGTCTAAGACCCCACCCAAGTCTCTATTGCACCCTGTGTAAAGTGAGGCAATCACGAGATCTCTAACTACTACCATCAATCACAAGGCTACTTTAGCTCGAGCTATGCCTCAGGTACTAACCGCCAACCCCAAGAAACTGTTGGCTTTGCCATCTCCTGCACATCATAATGCTACTCAACCTTGCCAAGAAGGGGCACAAAGAGGAATCCTTAGGGTACCAGAAATACCCTTACCTCCCCCAGTTCTTCCACCACAGCCCCCGTTACCCAGAGTCGCACCAGTTCATCAGATAACCTTGACAGAACTCTTAGAGGATGGGAATGAGGGAGAAATCCTGGAGACTCCCACTTATGAAACCCAAGAGCCCATGAGCCCGCCCTCACAAATTCTCAATCACTATGTCATGGAGGGTGATCAGATGTACCTTGTGTACTTAGCAGTCTTGATATTGCAAGCCAGGGATATGAATCAAACAACGAGAATACCACCCATACAGTGTTATGATTGTGGTGGTGGACCTCACCGAGTGGCTGAGTGTTCCAACAGGAATAGAACGGCGAGTGGCTGAGTGTTCCAACAGGAATAGAACGGCGAGTGCCCTTGCAAGTGCTCCTGCCACCATGACTTCACTGTGCGTTGGATGTAGTATCAATCATATGTATAAAGACTGCCCGCTAAGACCAGGAACAACTGGAAAGGCTCATGAAGCTAATCCCAGCACCAACCTTAACCTGTTGAGTGTTAGAAATGGTTTCATTCAAGCAATCCCCCTCAATGTAGTAACCTGGCTACAAAATAGGCAAAGGGCTACAGCACACGCGACTGCAGGGGCATCAACCTCTCAAAACCAAGACCAAGCAAGAACAAGCCTGAGTAACTCGGTGCTCATGAAAGAAAGCCACCAAGGTTGGGAAGGGAGAAAGCCGAGTGATTATCAAAAGCGGTTCTGACTCTAGCACAATAACTCATCCTTCAACTTGTTCATCTGAAGAAGAAGATATGCTACATGCCGCCACCCACACCCAAGAACCCATTGACACCCATCAGCTACCCAAAAATCTTATGGAATATCCAAATCCTATTGAGAAAAAAGAAAGGCTCCTAGCCGCCCAAGAGTTAGTTTGTGAGTGCCAAGCTCAGTTGGAAGCTGATCCTCCTACTGCCTACCTTGAACCATGCCCATCTGTCTCAAACCAGATACCTGCACATGGTGCTCATGTTTATTCTTGCAAACTTCCAGACCAACCACTCCCGCAAGAGTTAATAGAAGAAGAAGCTACCCCCAACAGAAAGACAAGGTGGCAAAATATCTTAGAGACCTGGGAGATGAACATCATAGGGGAACCAATGCAAAAATCCATGTTGCCATCCCATACACCTCAAAAAGCTTGAGACAAAGCAAACCTGACCTTCCTCAAAGGACAGCCTCGGTTTCAAGAGACATTTCAGGTCGCTCTTCTTTCCTCTCTTCTCAGGTCCACATTCCTTGCTCCAAGGTAGCCCAAGCCTATGGAATGACCTAAAGGACTGGATGGAGGGACGTCTTAGGGAAAGAATGCAGGAAACCATGGAGCTCAATAGCTATGATGAGTCTAAGGAAGAATAATTTTGAGGGTCGTCGTTTTCCTCCACAAAGCCCAAATAATTGTCGGGATCTTCTTTATTGGCCTCTTGGGCCGGAGGGTCTGCCTTATCCTCTTCATCTTTTGCATCGGCCTTATCTTCACCAAAGCATTGGGTACAGAGCTTCTCTGTACCCAATGCTTGGGCACGAGATTGCGTCCTCGCAAGTGAAAAGATGCAAGGGGGAAGAGAGCAGCTTGAGCTCTTGCAAGCACACACACACTCACAAAACCCTAATAGAGAACACACGAGGTGAGAGGCTGAAAATCTTCTTCTACTTCACTCAACACTCAACACACCATATACAAGATAAGAGTACACACAATATGAAAGGTACCCAACCAAATACATACAAGGGTTCTCAATAGTGTGAACCTAACTAAACGAGCTGGCGCTATAACTATGCCAATCTCTAGAATGGCTGTCACACAGCCTGTCATCCCACTGGCCGCACATCACCCATGATCTCACCAACCATGCGAGTGGTGTAAGTGTGGGGCCTATCCCCCAGGCGGGTCATCAGTGTCCACACTGCCTCACTAGATGAGCTCGATATCTCAACACTCCCCCTCGAGCTCAACTCCATCTCATGTACACCAAGCGAAGCCCTGAATCTGCAGAGCTTCTCTGTACCCAATGCTTTGGTGAAGATGTCAGCTACCTGATCCTGTGTGCTGACATAAACAAGGTCAAGGTCTCCTACCAAGACCTTCTCTCTGACAAAATGGTAGTGGACCTCTATATGCTTCGTGCGAGCATGAAAAACTGGGTTCCTGGCCAACTGTATACTGCTAATGTTGTCACAAAAAATGACAACTTGTCTATCCACTGATAGACTCAAATCTGCAAGTAGCTTTCTCAACCAAGCTACCTCACATGCTGCCATAGCAGCTCCTCTGTACTCGGCCTCTGTGTACCGGCGGATAGAGCAACCATAGGTTGCTTCTTGCTGCTCCAAGTCACAGCAGAACTCCCCAAAGAAAACATGAAGCCACTAGTAGATCTTCTATTTGAGATACTACCAGCCCAATCAGCATCTGTGTACCCATGTACATATATCTCTACTATGTTATTGTGTAATTTAAGTTTAAAAGTTTTTGTGTTGTGAAAGATCCTAGTTCATGTGAGTGTTATTGTCTCTGCACAATATTATCTACCTCCTGTGAGTGTTGTTGTCTACATACACACACACACACACACACCACATGTTGTATCCTCTAACAATCTTTCTAATCATTGTAAACACACTCTTTGTAACCAATGTGTATTGCACATGTGCGAGTTCTTGATCAAGAACGTCAATGCTTAGATCAGAGAGCAGTTTCATAAAACAGTCCACAATGCAAGGTAGACCTCACATACCTCAGTATTATGCATCTCAATGCATCCAAATGCAATTTCCGTGGAACCTGCATAAACTGACTCACCAACCCAACAGCATGGCTCAAATCTTGTCTAGTGATCGTCATGTAGATCAAACTTCCTACTATGCGCCTATACATAGTAGGATCCTCCAGAATCTCTCCTGAATCTGCACTCAACTTGCCATTCTGATCCAATGGCATGGAAATAGGCTTACAGCCTGTCATACCATACTTGGACAACATGTCCAAGCCATACTGTCTCTGCAGTAATCCAATACCATGTGGTGACCTAATCACCTCAATGCCCAAGAAATATCTGAGCTCCCCCAGATCCTTCATCTCGAACTTCTGTCTAAGCAAGATCTTTACATCAAAGATCTCTGCATCATGGTCCCCCATAATGATCAAGTCATCTACATAGATTACAACAAGCACAACCCCTTTATCACCGTGTCTCACATACAGCGAGAAATCTGCATTGGCTACATGAAAGCCAATAGTGACAAGATATTCAGAAATCTTGTCAGACCATGCTCTTAGTGCTTGTTTTAAGCCATACAAGGCTTTCTTCAACCTGCAAACATGCTCGGGGTGACTCACATCCTCATAACCAGGTGGCTGCAACATATACACCTCTTCCTACAAATCCCCATGCAAGAATGCATTCTTTACATCCATCTGATGTAAAGACCATTGCTTTGACGCAGCCACTGCTATCACAACTCTCACTATTGCCATCTTGGCAATTGGGCTGAAAGTTTCCTCATAATCAATGCCATAAGTCTGCGCATACCCTTTGGCTACCAATCTAGCCTTATACCTGTTTATGCTTCCATCACTGTTATGTTTTACTTTGTACACCCACTTGCATCCAATGGCTTTCTTGCCTTCAGGCAATTGCACTAAATCCCAAGTCTCATTTTCATATAGTGCATCCATTTCCTCATCCATAGCTTTCTCCCAACACACATTTCCAACAGCCTCATCAATGCATGTGGGCTCTACAACCTGCACAACCTTTGCCATATATGCATAGTGATGTGCCACATATCCATCATAGGTCAACCTCTGCACAGCGTTTTTCACTCTCCCAGATCTTCGCAGCTTTTCATTCATGGTTCCATAGCCTTCTTTACACCAGGTGTTCTCATAGCTGGGATCCCAAGCTCCTCTCATCAAGGCTCATCTCTGAGAGCCACTAGACTCTCCATCAACATGAGAATGCCCTGCAGAAATGTCAGGCATACCAAGGGGCTCAACCACTTTCTCTTTTCCTTTACGTGATGTACTAATCACATTTTCATGACTGGTATTATGACGCAGCCTGCCACTCCATGGTCTATCAACAGAGCCAGTAGATGAGGACTCTACTAGTCCACTCAAAGACTGTGATTGCTGACCTGCATTCTGTGCAACCACACTTCCACTCACATCAGCCCCAACAGCTTCTTTTTCAGCAGCATACCAACTGCTCATCTCATCAAAGACAACATCCGTGCTTACCCTCAACTCACGTGTAGCAGGGTTATAACACCTGTATCCCTTTTGCTCAAGGGAATATCTAATAAACACACATTTTTCAGCTTTTGGATCCAGCTTAGTTCTCAGCTCATCTGGCACATGCACATATGCAATGCATCCAAAGACTTTCAGATGAGACAAATCAGGTTTTCCGCCAGTAAACCTCTCCTCTGGAGTTACATCATGTATGGCTGCAGTCCTGTTCATGATGTATACTGCTGTAGAAACAGCCTCAACCCAATAGCTATGCGGCATATTCTTCTCTTCCATCAATGCTCGCACAATCTCAACAATGTGCCTATTTTTCCGCTTAGCAACTCCATTTTGCTGCGTAGTGTATCTGCATGTAAACTGTCTCCGAATACCATTCTTCTTCAAAAATTCAGAGAACTCATTCGAGAAGTACTCTCCCCCTCCATCTAACCTTAGGCACTTTACATATTTCCCTGTTTGCTTTTCAACCAAAACTCTGAAATTCTGAAAGTGAGTGAACACCTCACTCTTCTCCTTCATGAAATATACCCACACTTTCCTTGTGTGGTCATCAATGAATGTCACATAATACCTACAGCCTCCCATAGACATGGTCTTCGTAGGACCCCATACATCTGAATGCACAACATCTAGTGCATTTTTACTCACATATCTGTTACGTGGAAATACATGCTTTGTTTGCTTTCCAAATTGGCATGCTTCACATATTCTCTGCATACCTTCCACTTTAAACTTTGGAAGCCTTGTCACAATTCCTTTAGTCTGCATAGACTTCATTCTCTGCACATTCACATGTCCAATTCTTTTATGCCAAATGTCTATGTCTGCAACAATTCCTGAACCATTTGCAAACATCGCAGCACTCATTTTAGGCATGTCTACATTCAACGTAAACATTCTCCCCACTCTATTGCCTTTTGCAACCAACCTGCACTTTTCTTTAAAGTCTTCAACATAACAACCATCAGGGTTAAACCGAACCTGCAAACCCTGCTCAATCATCTGGCCAACTAAAACCAGATTCTTTGTTATGTTCAAAACGTGAAGTACATCTGCAAGGTACTTCACTTTGCCATCCTGTAGGCATAGACAATGGCACATCTCCAACATGGGCAATTGGATGAGCAGTGTCATCCCCTGTTTCCACAAAACCTGGTCTTTCAAGGTTTTTCATCTCCTTGAACCACTCCCCATGACTTGTCATGTGGTTCGAAGCACCTGAATCCACATACCATACATCATCTTTTTGTGCTGCTTCAACATTTTCAGACATGGCATTCACGACATGCTGCATAACAAACAACCTTTCATTATTCTCATTGTTTCTGCTTGAGGATGCATAGTTGTTCTCTGCTGCACTTTTCCATTTTGCATGTCAGCCTGCTTCTTATAACATTCTGCTTGCACATGTCTAGGCTTACCACAATAAAAGCATTCACGTGCATCATTATATTGCCTTTGCCAATTTCCATGTCCTCTTTGACTCCCCCTGCCTCTGAATTTGCCTCTTCCACCTGTGTGTTGTTGATGTTGTTGTTGTGTATTCTGGGACTGTTGTTGTTTCTGCTGCTGGCCATAATTTTGATTACCTGTTCGGCCACCTCCTTGACCGCATGCACAGCCTCCTCTACCTCGTTCTCTTCTTGAACTTGTGTAGAAGGCCTGTTGCTCTGAACTGTTTTTGTTTTGTGAAGACTGTTGGTCTTCACCCAAGCTCTTCTCTTCTATAATCAGCATAGACACCAAATCTGTAAAGTTGGGAATGTTTTCCCGAGTCTGAATAGACGTCTTGAATGCCTTGTATTGTGGCCCAAGACCACGTAGACAGACTTCCACCTTATCATCATCATCCTACTGACACACCAATAGATGCAAGGGATTCCACAATACCCTTTATCTTCAATGCATAGTCATTCACACACATGCTCTTTTTCTCCACAGTATGAAGTTCATTCTTCAACTATATCTTACATGCCTTGGTATTTGTTTTATAGAGTTTTACCAAGGTGTCCCATGCCTCCTTAGGGGACTTGGCATCCTGAATGTGCCCAATCATGGTGTCCTGTATACTAATGGAGAGCCAATACATAACTTTCCTGTATACTAATGGAGAGCCAATACATAACTTTCCTGGCTCCTTGGTTCCAGTCTTTAAACTCTTTCACATTTGCAGCAATCGGATTTATGTCTGGTATCTCTGGTGCCTCTTCATGCTGCTCACCTTCTATGTAGTCCCAATAGCCCTTTCCCATCAGGAAATTCGTCAACCTGAACCTCCAAGCATGGAAGTTGTTCTTATCAAGCTTCTCAGCCACAATCTGGGTTATGCCATCATTTGACATCTTGCCAGACACACAAATTTACCAGAAACAGCACTCTGGTTTGTCCTGCACAAACTGCTGTATTTTCTGCAGCGGTACTATAGTACTCTCAAATGTCACAACCAGTGACTTCAATATGCATACATACACCCACCAATGGCAACTGTTGACCTCTTTGCAGCACACACAGTGTCTGCAGAGCCAATCTGTCTTCCTGCAGTTCTTAAAGCAGAGTTCTGCAGAGAATCGATGACTTACCTGCAGTGCTCGAAATCGCCTGCTTTCTGAAAAACGGAGGTCCAAACGCACCCGAAACGCGTTTTTGACCCCAAAATTTTATCCGATAGGACAATATGGTTGCCTTATAGGACAATATAGTTACCCTATAGCTTTACTCCCGCGAAGAAAGCTCCTCAATCAGAGATCGTTTGCCGGTGCCTCCCGTAGAGCTCTCGACAAGGGTGTAGTCTCACCAACACAAATAGGGAAGAGTAGTTGAAGCTCTTACCCTCATACCGCTTCCTGTGGTTCTCTTGCTTACAGCTCAGCCCTTAGCACGTACCAAGCTCTGATACCATGAAAAGATGCAAGGGGAAAGAGAGCTTGAGCTCTGGCAAGCACACACACACTCACAAAACCCTAATAGAGAACACACAAGGTGAGAGGCTGAAAATATTCTTCTACTTCACTCAACACTCAACACACCATATACAAGATAAGAGTACACACAATATGAAAGGTACTCAACCAAATACACACAAGGGTTCTCTATAGTGTGAACCCAACTAAACGAGCTGGCGCTATAACTATGCCAGTCTCTAGAATGGCTGTCACACAGCCTGTCATCCCACTGGCCGCATATCACCCATGATCTCACCAACCATGCCAGTGGTGCTGTAAGTGTGGAGCCTATCCCCCAGGCGGGTCATCAGTGTCCACCGCCTCACTAGACGAGCTCGATATCTCAACAGCAAGGACGTCTTCTTGCATCCCCTCTATTTGGACGTCTTCTTGCATCGCCTCTATTTGGACGTCCGTGTAGGGAGGGTGTTCTGCCCAAGCCCTGCCAAAGAATTCTACATACCACTCAGCTATAACTGATCAAAATTTCACTGGGTGCAGGTTCGGGTCCTCTTCATAAGGTATTGGTAGAGCCCCCCTACAAGCTCCATTATTAGGGGGCATTTGGACATATTTTGGGCCTTTTACTAATGAAAGTAATTAGCAACGAACCAATAGGAATTTAGAGGATTGTGCACATTTGGTCTCCTTTGAATATAGGGAGAGAGACTAGGCTATAGGGTGGGGGAATAGGCTTTCATTACTAATAATTACACTTGTCCCTTTGAAAAAGTAGGGGGTTTAGGGTAGGTATGGTCCCACCATTTTCATGGCTCAAAAAATCCTTAAAATTTTAAAATTTTCAAGATCCCCCCAAAACTCACATTTCCCCCTAAAAACCCATCTCAAATTTCATTGTAATAAAAATTTTTATTTTCAAGTCCGCTCTCCCTCTTGAACATCCAAATTAAACTCTTCCTCCCTTTCTCTTCCATCTCTATCTCATTTGCCCAACCCTAATGAAACCATCAAAGCTCGAAACCCTAAACTTTCTCCTCCATCTTAATCTCTCTCCTTTCTCAGAGCTCCATCTCTTTCATCTTCAAGGCTCCCGTAAAACCCTAGTCTACACATCTCTTTCCTTTTTACTCTAAACATAACCTTTCTCCTCTAGCTTTCAAGAAGATATGGCCGCACTAAGAAGACCAAAAGACGAGATTGAGGAGATATCCTTACACAACAAGAAGAAGGATGATGGTGCTTGGGTGGGAGAGGCATTTCGTAAGAGCGCTTGGGTTTATCTACATCCTGCTGCAATCCTGCTGCAATCGGGCCTCACCGAGTTCGACAGCGAAATGTACTGGAGTACCATTGGAAAGGTCGTTTACAAGGCTTCAAGAAGGCAAGAAATGGAAAACTAGTGGCCACGGTACAACATGTTTACACAGCATGAGATATCCATCTTCGCCCCCAACAAACTCGATTTCCATACAATTGTATCGCAGGTAGAAAGGGGCATGTGAGATTTTCTGACAGAGATGTTTCAATCTAAGTCAACTTATTTCTTGTTTGCAGATATTTTTCCTTCAAACATGGTAGCCATTGGAAAGCCTAACCAGAACATTTCAAGCATTGCATGCAGACATTGGTCAGGCAATGTTTTCTTGTAAAACAAGTGCAGAACTTCTTAAGGAAAAGGTCTTCTTTTACTGGCACTCCTATTTGGTGCCAAAGCAAGACGGTGGGTTTGGTAAGCTACAGATAATCACATCTCCACCCCTATCTTCTATAGAATGGCCAAGTCCAGATGCTTGGACTGTAATGGTCATGAAATCAAAGATGCTTTGTGACATACAAGGGTCTTTGAAGTTTGCAAAGTCCTCTCGATCTATGAGTCTTAGTTGGGTATCCAATACATCTTTTGCCAAGATGTTCAATCAATTTTGTTTCTCACAAACACCTTCCATGTTTGTGTGCAAGAAGGTATTAGGTGATGACATGGTAGCCTTGCTTGGAGACCAGTGGAGGACTGTAGAAGGGATACATAAGGATGACACATTCAAGTGCAATACAGTAGAATCTAGTCTCATTTCGGTATCTCAAAGCTCGTGCCATGCTACACATATACTTCTATTATGAGCGGTGGATGAAAAAGAATAGTTGTTGGGTCCCAATGTAGGCAGATGAACAAGTTGTTTTGCCTCTCGATATATGTGTTCGATTGCCCAGTGGTGTAGTGGGAGTTGTAGGTGCAAGTAGACATTGGAGCCTCCTAAATATTAGAGAGCACCTCAATATCATGGGAGGTGAGGATATTAGCAAAGCACAATTCAAGGCGAACAATAGGAAGATTCGAAAACGACTAGAGCCAAAGACCTTTGGTAGATCCCCGATTGGGATGTTGATGGTATATCGCTCAATTAATGGAGATTTTGAATTTTGTGAATTTTGAAGCTACTTCAAGTATGTTAATTTTGTAACGTCCTTGCCCTCAAAAAAGTGTACTGAGCAATGAATTTTTGTCTTGTAATAGCTATGAATTTAGATTTTTATATTAAAGCTATAACTCAACAAATTTACTCTAAATCTGTCTTGTATGTGCACAATAATGGTTAGCTCAGTGTAGGTACTAGGGTTCCTATTCCAAAATGGTTTAGTGGCACACAGATTTACAACACATGGTTTTTTTATGTCGATGGTTTCAAAGTCCATCCAAAACAGTATATAAAGACCAGTCCATAAGGGAATTGAGAACATAATATCTTACAACTTATAAGCTCTATACAAAAGCCGCCCATGGATGCAAATTCTTCTAATGAGAGGACTGTTCCTAGAAAGGATGATAGGCCAGCTATTTTAGCTGTTTCTTCTGATGATGACTCCTATTTCTCTGTTTTGGGGATACAGAGATGACCAACCTATCTAGATATCTGAAACCTTCAAAAAAGACCTTGAAGATGTAGACAAACTGATAGATGAAGCCAAAGAGACACATCAAAGAATTCTTCAGATGAACAACCTAGAGAAGAAGACGGAGGAAAAATCTGTCGCGTGCAGAATTAGAAAGGTCTTAAATCGATAGAATTAGGCCCAATAGAAGTCATTGTAAGACTTGTACTGAACTGTTGTATCTTAGCAATGACTAATGTGATGAAAAATTTTTACATGGACATGTGTCTACTCTACAAAGTACTCATAACGATTTTGAAGCAAACGTCTTTAAAATTCAGTTTTAACCAAAGATCAGTTATGAGAATAAAAATTCTCAGCAATCTATTTTATTATGGCAAAGCACACAATACTCACAAAATACAATAATGAGTAGGGATCAAAAAAAATATAGAATGTTTATACAAATGTGAGCCGAGCTCAATAAAAATACAAAATCTTTACAACGTTGTCTCTGGACATACAAAATGCCTCCAAGCGGTTTCGGGCTCTATAGCCTCAGCCTCGGTCTCCTCCTTTAACTTAGCCTTGGCCTCCTCCTTTGACTCAGCCTTTGGCACCTTGGCCTCCTCCTTTGTCTCCTTTGTTGGCACCTTGCCTGCCTTGTTCTTGCCCTTGCTTGCAAATGGAAGCTTCCTCGTTGCCTTGCCCTTGCTTCCCTTCTCAGGGACTCTTGTTTAAAGCTGAAATTCTTAATATAGGGAAATGAAACGACATCTTTTTTCTCTTCTTTGATGCACTAGTGCCACCAACTAGTGAAAGTGGCGAGTCAGGGTCATCAGGCGTAATTGCATTATTGAGGATAATGTTTATTGCCTTTGCCCGCACACTCCACAGCCAAAACTCATCTGAGAGAATAGACTACACAACAACATAAAAGTCAATTAGAATAATGTGGGATCTCTCATGAAATGAACATAGAGAAATTATATTATAGTGACACAAGAAACTTACACAGCTATCAAAATTAGTGTACTTGGAAAGGAGGAACTTCCAGAAATTTGCGACTACGTGCCAGCCACAAGAGTGTGAATCCTTTTGCATAGGAACGGGTTGGTTGAGAAATTTCCACTCTATATCCTTTTTCAATTCAGGACATAGAGTTTCAATCAATGCAATCGCCCTCTTACATGCCCTATAGTCAATGATATAAAGAATGACTTACAATCAACAATCAAAAATTAGGAAGCAAGAAGGAAATGATATAAAGAATGACTTACAATCAACAATTAGGAAGCAAGAAGGAAACGATATAAAGTATAATGACTTACAATTTAGACTGTCTGTGCATTCCGAGAAGGCTATTCATAAAAATTGTCTGGCATTTCACCACATTTATTAAACAAGCAGACCAGTGCCCTCTGAAATTGAGAAAGTAAACAAAAAATATAAGAAACCTAACACAGGCAACTAATAACTTAAATGCCATCAACAACTTGAAATCCAAAGAAAATACATACTTCTCTATATATGGCAGCACAACAAAGTAGGTACCCGGACTAACTCCTTGGAAATAAGGAGCAAGGTCCTCATCAGACCTCGACGGGTCAATCAGGATAGTTGATACCAAAGGATCACAAATATATACTTGCTTTGCCTGGTATGGCAAAAGCTCTTTCAACAGTACCCTGCAGATTGAATTAAAAACATTAGGAAAGGGAAAAAGAAATCAAAATAAGAAAGCATTCAAAAAAAAGGTGAAGAGTACACACCTTAAACAAGTAAGCACAATACTATCATTGATCTCTCTATTCTTTTCAATGAGCATATAAACATCTGTTGGAGCGATATGGAGGTACTCCTCCTGCTCGGCGCTGTACGAGACATTGCATATAATCTGACCAGGCACCGCCTTAAGTCTGTCGTTATTCTCTCCCTCCAACTTTAGAAGGTTTTCTGCCAAATCATCCCTATCGACATTCTCTTCTAATGTCTCCTTTCCTTTCAGATCTACCCCCTTTACAAGCCTCTTAAGCCCTTGTGGACATGCTGTTGTCACCTCTTAAGAATCTTTTAGTTGTTGAGTCGGATAGAGAGGAGATGTGATAGTAATCAATGAAGAAAATGGTTTTTAGGTGGGTTTGCTATAAAATATAAATTTTAAATTGCTAGCCTATCCGAAAATTTAAATTTAAATTAAACTTTTAAATTAAAAAACGTAAGTTTTCCTTGTCTTGTAATGACTTGATTTAGAATTTGTGAGAACTTCAAAAATGCAATGAAAGTGTATTATTAAACGAGATTGTCTTTTAATGACTGTTGATATGAAATTTAGAGGAAACTTCAGAAACACAATGAAAGTGTATTAAATGTGATTGAAAGTTATTTTGAGATAATTATTTTGAATTACAATTAAAAATATTTTTGGGCCCCTATATGAACGAGATTGATGATGTTTCGAGAGTTTTAGTGACTAGAAAGAGAATCCTAGAGTGAAAATCCTAGAGAGGAAAAACCAGAGAGATCCCCTACTTTTAGGGCCAAAAGTAAGCGTCATTATGAGGTTTGTCTCCTTAAGCCTCAATAAAATTAGTCTTATTCCTTAAAATTAGGGATCCTTACAGGGCCCTTTTTATATTCAAATGCCCCCTAATGCACAGGTCCCCATTTGATACCATGTAAAAGGGTTGTAGATCCTCTCTCCAACATACACAGAGTGCACACAAACAGAAATGTATATTCGTGTGTATTACGTTGAAGTTGGTGGTTACATTAAATATCCACGATGAGGTATGATTCCAATGGGTATGACCTTTGGTTCGTGTCTATTAGCCTCTCATTTGATTGTGGGCGCCCACACTTGATGCGGGCATTACGCCCAACATAGAGGGCGTGGCCTACGTCAAGCTCTGCCCTGAACTGCTCTACAAACTCTCTCTCTATCACCAGCGCCATTGCTTTCGACATGGGTTCACCATCTGCTGGTAGAGCAGGTGTCATCACCAGCTTGTACTGAAAGATCATTTTAGAATTGGTTAAGTCGACCAGGAACTGGTTGGTTGCAACCATGATCTTCTTTCCCAGGGTGCCCATTTTAGGCCGCCCAATATGAACAGAATTAGAATGATCTTTGCTCTGGCTGGGTTTAGCGGTGTCAGCTTTTGTAATGGCGGCCCTAAGGATGGAAGAGGGGCCCTTTTTTATGCAGCTTTTCACCAGCTGGGGCTTCTTGACGGCAGGGCCAGCTGGTTGGCGGACATAATGCGCCACGCTGGGACCAATAGTATTGTAGCTGATGCTGTTCATGGCGTTTGTAGGAAGAGGCAGAAGTCCATCTCCTGCATATTCACAGAACGCCTTGGTAGAGAATCAGTAACACGCATTAGCCTCATCAATTATATTGCAATGCAGCAATGGAGATAAGCCGTGAGGTACTATATTACGCTCGTTACCTCTGCCTGATCTGGCTCCTAGATCCGGAGCGATAGCTTCAGTACTTGTGTGTGGACGTCGCTGCAGCACCGACAAATGATCAATGCCGGAGGAGCGGTGCAATGCCGGAGGAGCGGTGGTGGCGGTTGCAGGCGGCGGCTCCATGTGCCTGGGGCGGAAAGCGAGAGGGGGGTAGGCACTAAAAGAAGCCTGCTCGGGCAGGAGGGAGGTTAAATGCGGAGGGTGGCGGCTGCAGGCGGCGGCTCCATGTGCCTGGGGCGGAAGGCGAGAGGGGCGCAGGCACTAAGAAGCCTGCTCGGGCAGGAGAGAGGTTATATGCGGAGAAGCTGCCAGAGGGGGCACCCCCGCGGCTCTGGTACCGCTGCCACGGACGCTTGCGTGCGTCGTGGTCGCCGCGTCAGGCCTTCGTAGGTTCCGGCTGCAATGCTGCTTACTGGGGAAGGCCAGGGATCTCACAGCCTATGTGGGCTTATGAGTAATCATCAACCGTCCCTCGGGCCTCGGCCCTTTCCGCCGTACACGGTATAGGCCAATTGCCTCACGGCCCCGGCTCCTGGCTTGGATTAGTGTGATATGTAATTAAAAAAGCTCTTATAAAGCCCATAGTTGGTAGAACCCTTAGGTTCTATTTTGAGGACTGGCAGCCCTGATCGAAAATCCAAGTTTTTTTAGGGCATATTTTATCGCATGGAAGTTTTGATGTTTGCATTGTCCAACTTCCTTTACTTTAGTATATCTCATGCATAAAATGCTTAGTACTTCTGTATCAAAAGTCCAATGATCATCCCAATTCACACATTGAAAGAAAGCTTTGCATAGAGCGTAACCCGATTTTTTGGAAATTTTTTAAGGTGTTTATCAATTTGTTAAAAATTTATTTTTCTTCGCTTAATTTTGTAAAATAACAAGTGATTTTCTATTCAAGATATTGGCAAATGTGAAGCTCATCATTGAAAATCCAATGATGAGAAGTTGGACAAATAGTTTAGAATATGGCCATATGGTCAATTTACAATTTTAAAGGTTGAATTTCTTTTGATCTTCTGTAAAAAATTTACTCAGTTAATTAGTTAATAATTTAATTATATGAATTGAGTTGCATGACGTGAGTGCTATGTTGTGAGCATATATATATATATATATATCCCTTCTCACAAAAAAGCTCTTATAAGCTTGCCCCATATAATATTTTGTTAATGAACTAGCATCTAGTAGAAGGCACGAAGTTAATGGTCATGGGTCTCCCATGTGATATATATACAGAACTTTTCAATGTGCATTTGAAATTAATTGAAAATGTGTATAAAGGACCTTAGCCTAAGGCTCAAGATTTTCTAAAAATTTGGATTATGATCCAATTAAGGTTTCTATGAGCCAATAAGATTAATCCAAGTGTTTGGATGAGATAAATCCAAAGAATAAAAGAAAATACCCAAAAATGAATAAATGCTCACATAAGATGAAGAGTTGACTAAGTACAAGGTTTATTAGTTAAAAACTATGAGATATTACTAAAAAAATGAGATATTTTGGAGGAATGATGAATTTTTGACACCTTGGTAACGAAGGGGAGACCTTTAAGGTAGGTGAATGTTTAACACATGTGGATGAGTTTTTTAATTCAAAAAAAAATTATGATATTTTTATCTCTCCTCTCTCTTGGATCAAACCAAATAAAAAAGGGAGCTAAATTGGTCCAAATCTTGTCCAAATTCAGCCAAACTGAAGCTGGAAAATTCTAGAACTTAGTTGGACTCAGTAAGTAGCCTCTCTCACTTATAAATAGACCCTCATTTTTTTGTATTCTCATCTTTGAGCTATACCATGCCGGTATTACATTAAAATACTCATATTTTCTATTATCCCTTAAAAATCCTCTACTTTTGGAGAGAGTGGAGCTTCTCTCTCTCTTCAACCATCCTTGGAGCTTTCCTTTCAACACACAAATCAATTGATTGGTTGGGGGCTTCTTCTATGATAGAGAAGCAAGCAAAAATAAGAGGTAAAGTGTAATTTTATGGCTTTCTTTACTATTCTCAATGTTTCTCACTTCTCAACCTCTCTCAAGCTTGAGAAGTTTTTAATTAAGATGTTATGATGCAAAATCAAGCTTTTCTTAAGAGTTGTAATGAATAATTAAGAAAAGTTTACATTTATGCTTAATTTAGGATGCTTTTTATGTTTATCTCTGTCTCCCCCAAAGAATGGTCATTCCTATGACCAATTCTCTATTCAATTGATGCTTCTCATGGAGAAATTCTCAATTCACAAATCAAACTCTAGGCTTGTGAAGCTAGAGGTTAAGAAAATGGATTTTTATACTTATATGCTAGAAAATTATGGTAATCTTATGAGTTAAATCCATAAATTGGATTTAAGGTTAAAAGATAGTTATACTATCATAATTAAATTACTAATTCTTATTCTTTTCAAAAATATTAAAAATTATCAGTAATAGCAGCGGAGCTATGGTAAAATTTTTTAAGAAATTGATACATAATTCATTCTTATGCATAACGTGAAAAGAGAACTTCCTACCATATTCTAGGATTGAATATCCTAGGCTAAAAGAATGATTTTCATCACATTCAATGGAAAACTAATTTAAGGTTTATGCATAATTAAATAATTAAGAAAAGAGAATATTGAGGTAATTTTATTTAAATGATAAAAGAGGAATTTCCATGACATTGAAATTCAATCATTTAAATGGGAAAAGTAAAATTCTTGGTATATTGGAATTAATGGATATTTTATCTAAATTTAAAAGAGGAATTTTAGATAAATTTATTTTATGTATGAGAAATATTTAAATGATAAAAGAGAAATTCCCATGACATTGGAATTCAATCATTTAAATGGGAAAAGTGGAATTCTTGGTATATTAGAATTAATGGATATTTTATCTAAATTTAAAAGAAGAAATTTAGATAGATTTATTTTATGATAAAAGAGAAATTCCCATGACATTTGGAATGTAATTAATTAAATGCAAAAAAGAAATTCCCATGATATTTGAGATCCAAGAAATTAAATGGAAAAAAGAGGATTTTTTAGTATGATTCAATTTATGAATATTTATAAAAAGTGAAAATATGGGTAGTAGAATTGATTTGTGTAAATCCCATGAATCTTTTATTCAAAAGAGGAATATTGAATATAATTCATTTGAGAAATTGAGAAAGAACATGGAAATAGTCGTCGTCGAGAAAAAGAACCTTTATCTAGGCCAAGCAATTGGCAGAACTTTAGAAAAAGTCTCATTATCGTTATCGAAATAGAAAAAGCTACTAAATGGAAATAAGATGTGAATGGATGTGATAAGATGTAAATGGGATGCGATAGGATGCGGATGGATGTGATAAGATGTGAATGGGATGTGATAAGATGTAAATGGGATGCGATAGAATGTAAATGGTGTGATAAGATGTGAATGGGATGTGACAGGATGTAAATGGATGTTATAAGATGTGAATGGGATGTGATAGGATGTGGTGTGATGTAAATGAATGTGGATGAGATGTGAAGTAAATAGATGTGGATGTGAATGATGAGATGAGAATGAGATGTGAAGTTATGTGAAAGGATGAGATATAAAGTAAATGTATGTGGATGAGATGTGAAGTAAATGGATGTGGATGTGAATGATGAGATGAGAATGAGATGTGAGGTTATGTGAAAGGATGAGATGTAAAGTAAATGGATGTGGATGTGTATGTGAAAGAATGTGATGTAAATGAATGTGGATGTGAATGATGAGATGAAAATGAGATGTGGATGTGAATGTGATGTGGATGTGTATGTGAAAGAATGTAATGTAAAGGGATGTGGATGTGAAAGTGATGTGGATGTGGATGAGATGTGATGTGCTAAAAAGAGATATGGATGTGAATGTGATGTGGATGTGGATGAGACGTGATGTGATGTAAGGGAGATGTGGATGTGAATGTGATGTGGATGTGATGTAATGTAAAGAGATGTGGATGAAATGTAATGTGATGTGAATATATGTGGATGTGAAGTGATAGAGATGTGAATGTGATGTTATGTGGATGTGGAGAAATGTAATGTGATGTGAATATATGTGGATGTGAAGTGATAGATGTGAATGTATGGATAGATGTGGACAGTCATGCATGTGAATGTATGGATAGATGTGGACAGTCATGCATGTGAATGATTGGATGGATGTGGATGAATGAGATGAGATGTGTATGAATGAGATATGATGTGGATGTGATGTAAAGTGGATGGAATGAATGAGATATGATGTGGATAGATGTGGACGTGATGTAATGTGGATAGAATGTATGTGATGGAATAGGGATACAATGAATGTGATGAATATGAATGGATATAATGTGATGTGAATTGGGATAGATGTGAATGAATGAGATATGATGTGGATAGATGTGGACGTGATGTAATGTGGATAGAATGTATGTGATGGAATGGGGATACAATGAATGTGATGAATATGAATGGATATAATGTGATGTGAATCGGGATAGATGTGAATGAATGAGATATGATGTGGATGTGATGTAAAGTGGATGGAATGAATGAGATATGATGTGGATAGATGTGGACGTGATGTAATGTGGATAGATGTGGACGTGATGTAATGTGGATAGAATGTATGTGATGGAATGGGGATATAATGAATGTGATGAATATAAATGAATATAATGTGATGTGAATCGGGATAGATGTGAATGAATGAGATGTGATGTGAAATAGATGTGATGTGATATGCTATAAATTGGGATAAATGTGAATGGATGATATGTGATGTGAATGGATGTGATGTGAATCAGGATAGATGTGAATGAATGAGATGTGATATGAATGGATGAGATGTGAATGGATGAGATGGGATGGGATGTGAATGGATGAGATGTGATGGGATGTGAATCAGGATAGATGTGAATGGATGAGATGTGATGGGATGTGAATCAGGATAGATGTGAATGAATGAGATGTGAGGTGAAATGGATGTGATGTGATGTGGATCAGAGTAGATAATGAATGGATGAGATGTGAATGAATGTGATGTGGATATGGGTAGATGCGAATGGATGAGATGTGATGTGGATATGGGTAGATGCGAATGGATGAGATGTGATGAATATAAATGTGGAAAGATGTGATGAGATGGAAAATGATGTGATTGGATGAGAATGGATTAAGGACGATGGGAATACATATGATTGGACTTGGATTAAGTAATGTGGGTTGATGTAGAACAATGTGGAAAGATGAGAGTTCGTGATAGAAACTATATTTATGACCTGTTTTTAAATGACTGAAGCCCTCAAAGAGAAAGCTTGGCCACCAAGTAGAAGAGGGTAATCTCCAAGGAAAGAAGAGGATTAGTGAAGCTCCAAAGCTTCACAATGGAGCATTTTGACCGTCTCGTGGAGACCTAAATGATAAAGTTACAACAGTTGATGGAGAGTCAACGGAGGATGTCTCGCGTGTTGAGAAAACGTGGTGCATTTGAAGATTCAGCTGCTCCCTTTGGCCTCTTTTCTTCATCAAGACATGATTGAATGACTCCTTCGAGGGTGGGATTAGGTATGTTCTTCAGGGTGGTGACCAAGGTGGGGTACACCTTCTTGACTGCTTTGAGCAAAACAGCCACTGCATCATCTTCATCCATTCTCGCATAAGGCCATTCAAGTGAGAGATGAAGGCTCCAATGCCATCTCCCTCTTTGAGTTCCAAGCTAAAAAATTCAATTTTGAGTGAGATCTTGGAATTCTTACCACGAGCTCCTTAGAGCTTATCAAGCTCATCCCATTTCTCCTTTGTAGTCAGAAGCTGGTCCACATGGTGGATGAGTGCCTCATCAAGATGAAGCATGATGATGGCTTGTGCCCTCTCATCATCTTCAATATCTTCAGCCTTTGTTCGATCAATAACCTTAGTGCCGGAGATGAATGGCCAAAAGCCTTTGGACATCATCTTGTACTTGACAAGGACTGGCCAAGTGTGGAAGCCCTCTCCCGAGAACTTCTTCATTTGAGTGTTGTCCTTTGACATTGGGTATTGAAAGAGATTATGAGAGAGTAATGGGCTGATTATGAAGAAGAAAAAACCAGAAATTTATGATATTTAGGCTTAATTAGAAAGAGAGAGGCTTATGAGAGTGCAACAACCCTAATTAAGTTGAGAATGTTGCATAAATAGGAGATTAAAATAGTAATTTTTATGGTTTAGCACTTAGGATTTGTGCTTAATTACTAATTTTGATGGAGCATTAGTGTTAAAGAACACTTTGGTTGGTGATTAAGATCACCATTAGTGTGTAAAAAACACAATTAGTGCTTTAAGTAAAAGCACATTTTTAGTATCTAATGACACTTATTTTGGTGATTAGATTCACCATTAGTGTTTAATAACACTCTTAGTGTTTAAAAACACTTTATAATAACTTTCCTTTGCTGGATTAATAGCTTCATTAGTGTTAATCAACACTATTAGTACTCATAAGCACATTTTGAAAAGCTTTGAAAGCTTGAAGGTGATGTTGATGATGGAGCTTGATGAGAATGAGGTTTATGGATACCTCATGTGGTTGGCATCGCTTCAAACTCAAGAGAAAGATCAGCAACAATCATTCACATCATCACTTGGATGATTAGAGCAAGGGAGAAGGTGATTAGAGCAAGAAAAAAACACTTATGATGGAAAGCTTCATGGAGAAGATGAAGGGGCAACTGGTTTTTTGTCTGCAGTCACCGCGTTGATGCACCATTTGAGCTCATACTTGAGCTGTAGATAGGAGAGACATTGGGCTTCAAAATCCCTCCACTCTCATCACCTATAGTAGACTACAACCGGCATATTACTGTATGGCCTTGGCTGAAAGCATGCCGGCCTGCACAGGTGAGAATGCCGCCGCGAGAGAAGACGACCAATCCAGAAATTGACTGTACGAGTTGAAGCGCCCGGACGTCCTCCACGTTTCTTCACTTGAGAGCTTCCCAAGATGAGGCCTCCACGAGTAGCTAGAGAGCCTCCATTGGCTGGGGGTTGAGCTCCACAAGTGAAGAGATAAGAAAAATGAGGAAAAAATGACCTAATCTACACCACAAGGGGCCTAATCAACCTAGGCTCTGATACCATGTTGAGAAAACGTGGTGCTCATGCTAGATCAAGTGTGTGGAGGAAAGGAACTCACAAAATACAAGAACAATATCTTGCTTATTAAGTTGTTTATGCATACAACTAGGCCTTGCTCAATACAAAATGCCTCATAGCTCCACCTTTAAATAGATGAGCTAGTGGACCTTAAGTCCATTCACACTCACACCCTTCACTTCCCCTTCTACATAACCTTAGTCTCTTAATATCGCGCAGCACGGTTGGTCGAGGTCTTGACCAGCCTCGGTTCGATTTAAATGGTGAGCTTTCGGTACGGTGGATGAGGGACTAAGGAAACAGCCTATGAGTGAAGCGCTAGGTGACTTGCAAAGGATCCTAGAGGGTGCTAACCATACGGTGCTCGGGCTCTGGGTCATCAAAGATACCCACGCGTGCGTTGAGGAAGATATTGGAACAAGGAGGAAGAGTTATTTTATGAATTGGGGCATGGATCTGGTTGATTGACCTTGCTGGTTCTCAACGGATGAGTCCATGGCTCTTTTATATGGAGCTGTTGGTTGATCTTGCTAATCTTCAACAGAGTCCATCTGGATTTTTATAAGTGAATATATTTTCGGGTACTATAAGCCAGGAACTATTGAAAAGAGCCTTGAGTGGACAGGTGGTGAGCGTTATGGTTGCCAATAATGCCATAGGTACACCGATGAAGAAATGATCAAAAACTAGAAATCAACCACATATTTTGGAGGATTATGATCAGTCATACTATGATTTAATTAAAAGATTGTTTTAAAGATAGCTGAATCTTTAAAACAAGCAATTTCATATTGGGTGTGTAAGTGGTGTGACTATCTTGAAGTTTGCATGAAGCGTCGGCTAGGGGGCCTTGGAACTCTTTTCCTTGGTACCCGGGACAAAGCATAACCAAATTCCTAAACGGAATCTATCACTACAGTGGTTGGGCGGTTGGCTAACCTATGGGATTGGATGGAGTTAGGTTGGACTGATGGATCCCTAAAATGAGACTCAATTTTGTTATGATACGATAGATGAAGTAAATCTCGGACAGTCCTTGTTCTATGGAAAAGAATCAATAGCTATGCCTCTCGATGAGGAAAAGAGCATTGGTTTCTATTATCCAAGTGCAAGTCTTTTCCTTGATCTAACCATGTGACTTACAGGTTCGGTCGGATCAGTTCGCTTAGTTAAGGTTCTTGACTACGTTAGAATAAAAATATCCTGGAGGAATCGCCCGTGCTTTCTGGGCAAGGGGAGCTTTTTCGGATTCGGTTTTGGAAGAACCGAGGGATTAGTCTTGTGTCCGGATTTCCGTGGGCGAGGCCCCAAGTGAGAGGCTCTATCCTACACAAGAAGTGCTACTTCCGCTGCTAGCACCCGAATTCGTTGTGTGGAGTGGAGAGGGATCTTTCATCTGGTATCAGAGTGAATTGGCTAAAGTGGATCAACCGAGAAGTAAGAAATGTCAAAAATTTATGAAGTACAAGTAAAATATTGTAATTGTGTGATGAAATTCATACAAATTGATATTCAGAATGAAGATTCATAAATAGGTAATTGGGTCTTCAGATGGAAGTACCGCAATTATATGGAATCCTTGACTTGCTTGAGGCCTAGACATGATGGTATTTATTCCAAGGACCGTGACTACCCGTATATACCGAGAGTATAACTGTAGCTCTTTACTGGCAGTGTATACGAGTAAATCTAAGACCTTGAAATTATAAGCAAAAATGCTATCCAAATGATGAATTCAAATGCTGGTTGATATGATTTTAAAATTTTGGTTGAGAATTGATGATTTGATTTGGATTCTGATTGAAAGATGATGATTCTTGAATTCTAGTTGAAAGAAGATAAGTTGAACAAAACCATAATGAGGATGAATGGGATGAATCCCAGTAATGATGTTGATAACTGGAATGGCGATAATGACTTCAGCAAATCACTATGAGATTAGTGTATTGTGCTAACAGATTGCTACTATTAACACTTGACCCAGTGGATCAAGTTAAGGGATGACAAATTAAAAACCTGCATAACTCAAATTCCCATGGAGGAATGTTCAGATGGAATTTTCGATCTAATGGACCATTATTGTGTTAAGAATATGAATGATATGTTCCGAATGAATTGTTATCTGATAATAATGAGTTCTATATGTTCTTCTTGTAGAAGGAATCTTTATCCCACGATTCTGTTGGGTTGACCAGACTATAAGGAACCCCAGAATCAGTTGGATCTTAAGGAAAAGAGTTGTCCTCCAGCTGCGAGATGAGGACATCTCGCATTTTTTTAAGTGGGGTAGAATGTAAGATTCCTCCCTTTAGCTTTTGAGGTGTAGAGGTGGAAGAACCTCCCCTCATGTTCTTGTAATTATTCCCCTCTCTAAAATAAAAGAAAGATCTTGTTTTACCCTATTTTGGACTAGAGAGAGAAAATATCTAGAGAGAGGTAATCCAAAATTGAGATATTTTTGGATATAAAAATCCTCCAAGTGTCTAAAATGATTTCCCCTGAAACAAAAATTCAAAAAGAACTTTCCAATGTGCATTTAGAATTAATTGAAAATGTGTATAAAGAACCTTAGCCTAAGGCTCAAGATTTTCTGAAAATTTTGAATTATGGTCCAATTAAGGTTCCTATGAGCCAATAAGATTAATCCAAGTGTTTGGATGAGATAAATCCAAAGAATAAAGAAAATACCCAAAAATGAGTAAATGCTCACATAAGATGAAGAGTTGACTAAGTACAAGGTTTATTAGTTAAAAACTATGAGATATTACTAAAAAAATGAGATATTTTGGAAGAATGATGAATTTTTGACACCTTGGTAAGGAAGGGGAGACCTTTAAGGTAGGTGCATATTTCACACATGTGGATGAGTTTTTAATTCAAAAAATTTATGATATTTTTATCTCTCCTCTCTCTTGGATCAAACCAAATCAAAAAGGGAGTTAAACTGGTTCAAACCTTGTCGAAATTCAGCCAAACTGAAGCTGGAAAATTCTAGAACTTAGTTGGACTTGTTGAAATATACAAGTGAATAGGGTGTATGCGGGAACAAGCCCTTAGTAGCAAGAGGCTGTAAAAGAGAATCTGTAAATGAGAGAGAAGCTATGAAAAGGTGAGAGGTATCTATTGGGAGGAGAGAATAAAGGGTAGCATGAGAAGATTTAGGATGTGTGGAGATATTCTGGGAAGAGGTGGAGAGAATCAAGCAAAAGAGGTGGAGTGAATCAAGGAGTGATCAATGGGATTAGCTTGGATGTAAACTCTATAAATTAAGGCATTGGCCTAATGAGAATTTGTTGGTTTTTGATTATCCATGCCTACATTAAGCTATCAATTAATTGCTCACTAATCTTATCTTAACATCATCTAATCTCTTTGTTAATGATGTTGACTCTAGCATTTGATCCACCATAGCTCATCACATTGTTGCAAATTTAACATGGTATCAGAGCCTAGCTTAGAATCCATCAAATTTATGAGCACATTATCTTGCTAATTGCCTAGTTAATTAGGATTAGAAAAAAAATAATTCTTTAGCTCTTTTTCAATTAACCTCTGTAACCCCAGCTGGTGGAGGAGCTCTCTCTTCCTTCACACATAACATTGGCCAAAACCTCTCAGCCCCACACATAGCCATACTCCCCATGCATAAGCCAGTCAAGTCAAATCACTAAACCGCCCCTAGAGAAGCTGCTGAAAATCATGTTTTTTGAAGTGCCTATTTCTGGAAGAAAACTACAGATCCAACTAAGTTCTAGAATTTTCCAGCTTCAGTTTGGCTGAATTTGGACAAGGTTTGGACCAGTTTAGCTCCCTTTTTAGTTTGGGTTTGATCCAAGAGAGAGGAGAGATAAAAATATCACAATTTTTTTAAATTAAAAACTCATCCACATGTGTGAAATATGCACCTACCTTAAAGGTCTCCCCTTCCTTACCAAGGTGTCAAAAATTCATCATTCCTCCAAAATATCTCATTTTTTTAGTAGTATCTCATAGTTTTTAACTAATAAACCTTGTACTTAGTAATTCTACAAACTTGATATGAAGGAAAGTGAACCTTTAATCACACACTTGAACAAATATAAAAGCATTAAGCAATAACTAGCAGCCATTGGCAAGAAGGTAGAAGATGATGAGGCCCTAGCAGTGCTTCTAATGAAGAGTGTGGACACAAAGGTGAATATGAAAACATTGTAGCAACCTTAAAGAATGTACCTGAATTGAAGCTGCACAAGATAGAAGGCGCTCTACTAGAGCAAGAGACCAAGGTCAAAGAGAAGAAATGGCTCGACTCAACAGCTGGAGAAGAAAAAACATTTTTCACCCAAGGACGAGGACGAGGAAGAGGAAGAGTAGGAGGAAGGACCTTCACTTGCCACAGCTGTGGAAAGCCATGACACATGACGAGACTGCTACAGCAAACCCAATGGAGAAGGAACGACATCGGCAAACTTCATGGAGGCTCCTAAGGAAGTGGAGTCAGATCATCTTTTCTGAGAGAGAGAGAGAGAGAGAGAGAGAGAGAGAGAGAGAAACCCCACAACCCAATGTAACCTGTCCCAACAGAGTAAAACCACCTCTGAGCCACCCGATGATGTAGGCCATGTGGTAGATGTATGTGTGAGCACTTTAGTCAAGGTCACGGGTACTTGTAGTAACCTTGGACACATAGAGAGAGAGAGAGAGAGAGAGTGTCAAGGACTATGAGTTTAGGGACTTGAGGCACTGGTCGCGGACTACCAAGTAAGAGGGAAACTTGGTATAGGGTCCAGGTGTGCTAGGATTATTCACTTGAGGGGAGGTGTTGAAATATACAAGTGAATAGGGTGTGTGTGGGAACAAGCCCTTAGTAAGAGGTTGTAAAAGGGAATCTATAATTAAGAAAAGTTTATATTTATGCTTAATTTAGGATGCTTTTTATGTTTATCTCTCTCTCCCCCAAAGAATGGTCATTCCTATGACCAATTCTCTATTCAATTGATGCTTCTCATGGAGAAATTCTCAATTCACAAATCAAACTCTAGGCTTGTAAAGCTAGAGGTTACGAAAATGGATTTTTATACTTATATGATAGTAAATTATGGTAATCTTATGAGTTAAATCCATAAATTGGATTTAAGGTTGAAAGATAGTTATACTATCATAATTAAATTACTAAGTCTTATTCCTTTCAAAAATATTAAAAATTGTCAGTAAAATAGCAGCGGAACTATGGTAAAATTTTTAAGAAATTAATACATAATTCATTCTTATGCATAGCGTGAAAAGAGGACTTCCTACCATATTCTAGGACTGAATATCCTAGGCTAAAAGAATGATTTTCATCACATTCAATGAAAAACTAATTTTTAAGGTTTATGCATAATTAAATAATTAAGAAAAGATGATATTGAGATAATTTTATTTAAATGATAAAAGAGGAATTCCCATGACATTGGAATTCAATCATTTAAATGGGAAAAGTGGAATTCTTGGTATATTGGAATTAATGGATATTTTATCTAAATTTAAAAGAGGAAATTTAGATAAATTTATTTTATGATAAAAGAGGAATTCCCATGACATTTGGAATGTAATTAATTAAATGCAAAAAAAAATTCCCATGATATTTGAGATCCAAGAAATTAAATGAAAAAAAGAGGATTTTTTTAGTATAATTCAATTTATGAATATTTATCAAAAGTGAAAATATGGGTAGAATTGATTTTTGTAAATCCCATGAATTCTTTTATTCAAAAGAGAAATATTGAATATAACTCATTTGAGAAATTGAGAAAGAACATGGAAATAGTCGTCGAGAAAAAGAATCTTTATCTAGGCCAAGCAATTGGCAGAACTTTAGAAAAAGTCCCATTATCGTTATCGAAGTAGAAAAAGCTACTAAATGGAAATAAGATGTGAATGGATGTGATAAGATGTAAATGGGATGCGATAGGATGTGGATGGATATGATAAGATGTGAATGGGGTGTGATAGGATGTAAATGGATGTGATAAGATGTGAATGGGATGTGATAGGATGTGAATGGGATGTGATAGGATGTAAATGGATGTGATAAGATGTGAATGGGATGTGATAGAATGTGGTGTGATGTAAATGAATGTGGATGAGATGTGAAGTAAATGGATGTGGATGTGGATGTGAATGATGAGATGAGAGGTTATGTGAAAGGATGAGATGTAAAGTAAATGGATGTGGATGTGTATATGAAAGAATGTGATGTAAATGAATGTGGATGTGAATGATGAGATGACAATGAGATGTGATGTGCTGAAAAGAGATGTGGATGTGAATGTGATGTGGATGTGTATGTGAAAGAATGTGATGTAAATGGATGTGGATGTGTATGTGAAAGAATGTAATGTGAAGGGATGTGGATGTGAAAGTGGATGTGTATGTGAAAGAATGTAATATGAAGGGATGTGGATGTGAAAGTGATGTGGATGTGGATGTGATGTGGATGTACTAAAAAGGGATGTGGATGAGATGTGATGTGCTGAAAAGAGATGTGGATGTGAATGTGATGTTGATGTGGATGAGATGTGATGTGATGTAAGGGGATGTGGATGTGGATGAGATGTGATGTAATGTAAAGAGATGTGGATGAAATGTAATGTGATGTGAATATATGTGGATGTGAAGTGATAAATGTGAATGTATGGATAGATGTGGATAGATGTGGATAGTCGTGCATGTGAATGATTGGATGGATGTGGCTGAATGAGATGGAATGTGTATAAATGAGATATGATGTGGATGTGATGTAAAGTGGATGGAATGAATGAGATATGATGTGGATAGATGTGGACGTGATGTAATGTGGATATAATGTATGTGATGGAATGGGGATACAATGAATGTGATGAATATGAATGGATGTGATGTGATGTGAATCGGGATAGATGTGAATGAATGAGATGTGATGTGATGTGAATCGGGATAGATGTGAATGAATGAGATGTGATGTGAAATGGATGTTATGTGATGTAATGTGAATCAGGATAGATGTGAATGAATGAGATGTGATGTGATGGGGTGTGAATCGAGATAAATGTGAATGAATGAGATGTAAGGTGAAATGGATGTGATGTGATGTGATGTGGATCAGGGTAGATAATGAATGGATGAGATGTGAATGAATGTGATGTGGATATGGGTAGATGCAGATGTGATGAGTATAAATGTGGAAAGATGTGATGAGATGAAAAATGGATGAGAATGGATGAAGGACGATGGGAATACATATGATTGGACTTGGATTAAGTAATGTGGATTGATGTAGAACAATGTGGAAAGACGAGAGTTCGTTATAGAAACTGTATTTATGACCTGTTTTTAAATGAATGTTTTATGTCAAGAATGCTCGGGAAGCATTTTGACCGTCTTATGGAATAAGGTCGTGGAGACCTAAACGATAAAGTTGCAACAGTTGTTGACAGAGAGTCAATGGAGGACGTCTCGCATAGCACGGTCTCGATCGAGGTCTTGACCAACCTCGGTTCGATTTAAATGGTGAGCTTCCGGTACGGTGGATGAGGGACCAAGGAAGCAGCCTATGAGTGAAGCGCTAGGTGACCTGCAAAGGATCCTAGAGGGTGCTGACCATACGGTGCTCGGGCTCTGGGTCGCCGAAGATACCCACGCATGTATCAAGGAAGATATTGGAACAAGGAGTAAGAGTTGTTTTATGAATTCGGGCATGGATCTGGTTGATTGACCTTGCTGGTCCTCAACAGCTCTTTTATATGGATCTGTTGGTTGATCTTGCTGATCTTCAATGGAGAGTCCATCTGGATTTTTATAAGTGAATATATTTCCGAGTACTATGAGCTAGGAACTATTGAAAAGGGCCCTGAGTGGACAGGTGGTGAGCGTTATGGTTGCCAATGATGCCATAGGTACACCGATGAAGGAATGATCGGAAACTAGAAATCAACCGGATATTTTGGAGGATTATGATCAGTGATACTATGATTTCAAAAGATTGTTTTAAAGTTAGCTGAATATGTGAAACATGCAATTTCATATTGGGTGTGTAAGTGGTGTGACTATCTTGAAGTTTGCATGAAGCGCCGGCTAGGGGGCCTGAGAACTCTTTTCCCTTGTACACGTGGGACAAAACATAACCAAATTTCTAAACGGATTCTATCACTACAGCGGTTGGGCGGTTGGCTAACCCATGGGACTCGATGGGGTTAGGCTGGACTGCTTGGATCCCTAAAATGAGACTCAATTCTGTTATGGTACGATAGATGAAGTAAATCTCGGACAGTCCTTGTTCTATGGAAAAGAATCAACGGTTGTGCCTCTCGGTGAGGAAAAAAGCGTTGGTCTCTATGATCCAAGTGCAAGTCTTTTCCTTGATCTGACCATG
Organism: Cibotium barometz; assembly: GCF_041138505.1. Classification (NCBI taxonomy): domain Eukaryota; kingdom Viridiplantae; phylum Streptophyta; class Polypodiopsida; order Cyatheales; family Cibotiaceae; genus Cibotium; species Cibotium barometz. The sequence goes on along the minus strand of NC_141052.1, from coordinate 56,267,855 downwards.
TGACTTACGGGTTCGATCAGATCAGTTCGGTTAGTTAAGGTTCTTGACTACGTTAGAATAAAAATATCCTGGAGGAATCGCCCATGCTTTCTAGGCGAGGGGAGTTTTTCCGGATTCGGTTTTGGAAGAACCGAGGGATTAGTCTCTTGTCCGGATATCCATGGGCGAGGCCTCGAGTGAGAGGCTTTGCCCCTGCGCAAGAAGTGCTACTTCCGCTGGTACTAGCACCCTTGAATTCATTGCGCAAAGCGGGCAGGGATCTTTCATTGGGTCATGACAAAGGAAAAGCAACAGCGTGTAAAGAAGTGCATTAGTGAGTTTCGTACCCCTACAGGATGCATGCATTGCTTGAAGGGAGCATTTACAAAGGACAATGAGCTTAGTGGCTTGAAGAGTCATGATTGGCACAAATTCTTGCAATTCGTGCTTTCTATAGCCATCAAGGATTGCCTCAACGATGACATTAGAGCAACAATTTACAAAATTGGTGCAATGGTGCGTTGGATATTAAGGAAAGAGATTAGTAGAGACACATTGGAAGCAGCACGGTTAAACTCCATCAAGGCTGTTACAATGGCTGAGAATTACTTTCCAACAAGTATTTTAACCATTCAATTGCACTCGCTAGTTCATGTGGTTGATGAAGTTGTTGTGGCTGGGGTTTTCCATAGCCGTCGATGGTGGATGTTTTTCTTGGAGAGGTTCATGAGGTTACTTAAAGGATTTGTTTGTCAAAGAGCTCATCCTGAAGGTAGTATGGCAGCGGGATGGCTTGTTCAAGAATCACTTGTATATATAACTGAATTTCTCAATACGTCTGATCCTGATATGCCAAGATTATGGACACAAGAAGAAGATGATCGACTAGTTGGGGAAGAGCCACAAGGGAAAGGCCTTGTGAGAACAATGGATATAGCATTGCGTGAGAAGATTAATAAATTTTGCATCTTAAACTCACATGCTATGGAGAAATGGATCAAGAGATATAACTTGGTGAAGGCTAAAAGGGACCAAACTCATTTGAGTTTTAGAAGGAGCCGAACAACCCGCACACTTCCGTACCCAACAGAACTTGCACTTCTTCTTCCAAACTTTCCTTCTATAATAAATGGCTCGAGCAAACCATACTACAAGCTAAACGCAATGGTGAATCAATAAGTGATGAGGAGGAGAAGCTTGCATATGGTTGTGATTTCCATGTATGTGAGTTAGAGATATCTACGCATTGTCTTTTATATTGTGCTTTCATGAATTTATACAATAAAAGTACTTATTTATTGTGCTTGCAGTATCGTAAGTTTGGGGCAATTTGGTCATGCGGATATCACTTTCGAGTACAAGGAATAGATAAAAAGAGAACCTTTGATTGTGGTGTGAAGGCTAATTTCATGCAAGAAAATCGTTCAAGTGCAAGTGATGGCAATACTGAAGTAGGCATGCTAGATTATTGTGGAACAATCCAAGATATTATCAAGGTTGGATTCAGAAAGTTTGATATATTCATTTTTGATGTGAAATGGTTCAAGTTGGTAACTCAAGGGGCACAAGTGACTGTACGCAAAGACAAGTGTGGATTTCTTCAAGTAGACTGCACAAAGATATGGACTGACCAAAGGGACAAATTTTTGCTACCAGACCAAAGCACTGGAGCAAGTTATCTTTGTGGAAGACCCGACATATCATAAATGGTTGTTTGTGATCCAAATAAATCCACGTGGAAAATAAATATTTGAAGAGGTGAAAATAGCAGTTGACTGTTTGCCAGATACTGAGGAACTCCCCCTAGATCATGTGATGGTTGAGCATACACCACTAGCACCTATTGAACAATAAGAAGAACAAGAAGAAGACATACTAGTTGAGGAAGTAGGTGAGGCTCATACGGGATTAGGATTCCAAAAAAATTTGCATTTTTACATAGTTAAGGAACTTTCTTAACTATGGGAGTCAGTGCCTGTAGCGCTTAACTGACCCGAAAAAAATACACTATTTTTGGTGCCATATGGGTTAAGAAACACAAAAGATGTTTTTCGAAAAAACTTTGGACAATCTTAAAAAAAACTTTAAAAATTAAAAAAAAATAAAAGTTTCCAAATTTGTCCAGGGTATCTGTAGGACCTTCTAACACCCCGTATTCACATGCACCTACGATCTAGGTGTGTATTAGAGGACGATATAGACGATAGTGCATCTATCAAGTTAGATGTGTACCAGCCTACACTGGGCTTGGGACCTTCGGTAGGACATGTACTAGGGGCTAGTGATACATCGTCAGATTTTGAGTCAATGGAAGGATCCCCATTCCCAAGAACTGAGAACCCTAACCACTACCTCTAAATCAAATCTTACTACATATAGACCATATGATGGAGTTGAGGTAAACTCCAAAGAGACACCTAGTGTACTCTTATCGTTGACAGTAGTAGTAGGGAGCGTTCACATTGATATCCATGTCCATACAGCTTCTGTTGCACCTGTTGGCAACTATGACCATCAATCCACCCCTCCAACCCCCCCTCCCCCCCGCCGATGGTAGGACATTAGAAGAAATGCAAGAAGTAGAGGCACTAGTCCAAGCTGCCAGAGCAAAGGAAGAGGAGACTTTTCAAGTGGCACAACAATGATTAGCAGCCCAGTATGCCCAAAATGAGTCCCAAGCTAAGACTGCATAGGAAGTGTCCCCGAGAGTCTCAACACAAGCAATAACATTGTGTCTACCTTAGGGAAAGAGCTAGGCTTGAAAATCATATGTCAACATCTTCTCACAAATGATTGGGAGTATAATGCATCAACATAGACTCTTGTAGATTTCGCCACATGCCAAGATTATGGTGTTAGTGTCCCCGAGAGTCTCAACACAAGCAATAACATTGTGTCTACCTTAGGGAAAGAGCTAGGCTTGAAAATCATATATCAACATCTTCTCACAAATGATTGGGAGTATAACGCATCAACATAGACTCTTGTAGATTTCGCCACATGCCAAGATTATGGTGTTAGTTGTGGGAAGGGATTTTCTAATCAATATCTAGGGCCAAAATAGAGGGGAACAATTGCAGGGTATCCGCGAGATTGCGTATATAGGTTCATTGAACATAAAAGGAGCCAAAGACATATGGCGCAAGTTGGGACATCCAAAGCAAGAATTCCCACAGTGAGAGAAATGGTAACACCTCATGTGAGCCCAACGTATCCTACTTTTGTAGTATCACCCAGCTATACCATGGACCAACCCACATCTTCTAACCCACAATGCCATGTTTCAAGGACTCAGGAGCATACTAGCATGAGCTTCACCTTCTTAGATCCTGGAGCTGCCCCCACCCAGGACAATACTAGTACACTACCTCACCTAGTGGCAAGCACCACACCACCAACTATGGCACCTATGACTGACACATAATTACCTTTGAGCCACAAGCCCACAATTACCACATGGTAGCCAATACCACTTCACACATGGAACCCCCTGCGCCTCGCATATCTAGTATTACCATTCCTAGAGAGGTCATAGCTCATTCTAGTGCACCCATGAAACATCCCATCCTTAGAGTGAGTGTGCTACCAACTCCTGCTCTGCGAGACCAGCTACACCTAATGCCTACATGACTAAAGCACCTATTGGGCCACCAATAGGACACATACCTTATGTAGCACACCTACCCCCACCAAGGTTTAGACCAATACATCCTCATGAAGTGCCACGTTGTGAGGAAAACTTTTGTGATGCATGTAGATGGGACCTGAGCAAGCCCAGAGGAGGAGAAGCCATGAGAGCTTCTGATGGTGTGACTTGGACAAGTCGTGGAACTCATGGCTAGGTGAATCTAGAGCAATCCTTGCATGAGGATGAGTCATGAGTTGATGAACAGTTTCTGCTACTAGAGATTTTGGATGATGCATTGGAATGGGCCAAAGAATGAAGTTGAAATAGTGGATGAAGTACATAAGGAAATGCCAATAGTCTGTGACCACAGTATACTCCTACCCATGCCTTGACGAGCATTGATGTGGTAATGTTGCCCGATGTGAATGCCTTATATATGAGACCATGGCATTTTAATATACTTACTCATGGTGATTTTGTTTGGAGCCTCGTTATTATGGGCATGTGAACCTTTAGATAATGGAAGCCATGATTTGGTCAAAGGCTTGTTAAAGCAAGTGCGAAGGTGGCAATGAAAGAGAATTGCATGCCCAAGGTGGTGAGCCGAATTCGCAGCACTACTAGGAAAATTGCCACTTGAAGCCACATGGAAGGTGATAAAAGAGACGAAAATGGGATCTAAAAAAGAGAGCAGCGTGGAAAGAGGAAGAGAAAGCTTAGGCCCTTAGCTTCCTGTGGAGCAGCGTCGCCTGAGGTGAGAGAAGTTTAGAAGTTTCAAAGGAGGAGTGAGCAAGGGGACTATAGAGGAGGGATCGCCCCAAGCTGAAGGCTTTACAAAAAAAAAAAAGGTGGCAGAGAGAAGATCGGTATAATGTTCACGAGTAGGTTTTTTTGAGTCAAAGCAGAGGGTGTGCTGAGGACCAGAGAATTGGGGATGGGATGTGGTTGCCCTAGGATCTCTCTGTGGCATCTTTGTTAGAGACTTGGCTCGGTCTAATACTTTCTCAACTGTAACTGTTATCTGCCAGGTGAAGGCTAGATTGTATGTGTTTGAGAAAGACACACTCTTTGGCAGTAGTTTCAGTGAGATTTGAAGTTGTGGGTCTGAAGATAGTTTAATGAAGAGTTGTTTCTAGGGACTACCTCTATGGAGGCTCCCTAAGGTTTTTGGTTTTTTTTTCTTGTATGTTTGAGCCGATGTCTCTGGGATATTGAGACGCTAATGTGTTTTCTTATCTACTTAAAGAAGTCAAAGAGTTTGGATTGACTCTGTTATTAATGGATGCAAAGTTTTTTATTTTTATGTTTTAGCTGTGGTGAATGTGTTGCTTTGATTGAGTTCATGGAAATGGAATGCCTGTGAGTGCTGATCTGATGTCTGGGGAGCTGATGCTAAGTCAGAGTTGACTCAGTCAACATCAGATGAGAAGATACAGAGTCAGATAAGGTTGATTGATCATTAAACATCAGATGAGAAGATATAGAGTCAGATAAGGTCAGATAAGGTCGATTGATCATTAAACAGCTGAAGGTATAGAGGACTAGGATTGGTTTATCTTGGGTGAAAGGAAGTGGTTTATCTTGGGTGAAAGGAAGTGGTTTTGAGACAAGTCTGATAGTCAGGGGACTGTCAGTGTGTGGTCAGATAAACTGGTTAATGGGCTGAATGGTGATTTTGAGTCAGCTATAAGTCAGTTGTAATCAGTTGTAATCAATTGTGAGAGTTGTAATCAGTTGTAATCAGTTGTAATCAGTTGTAATCAATTGTGAGAGTCCATAGTGCTGGATCCTTGTTGCGAGGTTTGAGTGTTTTGAGGGTCTAAAAAGTATCAGAGGACACAAAGGAGAGGAAGTCTGATTCAGCTAAATTAGTTGGGTTTGTTTTAGACAGCTGAGTCAGATTTAGTCAGATTCAGTCTCACAGGTGTCAGCAGAGGGTCTGACAAGAGAGGAAGTATGATTCAGTAGTTGGATCTATTTTAGACAGCTGAGTCAAACTAATTTTAATAGGTGTTAGCAAAGGGTCTGAGAGGAGAGGAAGTCTGATTCAATTGAATCAATTGGGTTTGTTTCAGACATCCAAGTCAGTTTCAATCAGATTCAGTCTGACAGGTGTCAGCAAAAGGTCAGCACATGCAATCAATTACTATCAATCTTGGGTTTGTTGTGTTAATTCTTGGTGTTATCTGAGGTTTTTAAGAGTGTAGTGGTGTTAGAGGACAATGGGGTTAGTGAGTTGTAAGTCAGATCTGAGAACAGCTGGGTCAGCTATTTTAGGTAGGTGGTTAGGAGGAAGTCGGCAGAGGAGAGATGATAGGATCGATGAAGTTCTAAAGTAAGGAATTTGAAGTTTGCTAATACTCGATGACATTTTTGGATCTTGGAGGACAGTTTGGGAGATTTGCAGACATATATCTGCTGTAGGCATCCAACTCAGGTTACAGTTAGCAAACTGATCAGCACAGCTGCTGGGAGCTTTTTAGATCAACTGGGTGAGAGGTTAGTTGAGGGGTTATGAGTGAAGATTAGAGCTATTAGAGGTTAGATCTGACTTGGGAGGATAGTTGGTGGAATAAGATGAGTCAGATTGGGGTGTATATAGATGTCCCGAAGGTGTCACTTGAAGGGCTGAGGATGGGTGCAGAGTTGATTGGTGCCCTTGGAGCTGGGATTTTAGTGTCCCCCCGTAGGCATCCTCACAACGTGTTGCACCTCCACCTACTCCTATCATTGCTCCTGTTATGCCATCACTAGCTCTACCCACACACCTAGTTGCTTTTGCACAAGATCTGGGAAGAACGGTAGCAGAAAGCATAGTACTTATTGTGAGGGTTGTGGTTGAGAGAGCCATGGAAAGACTACCTAGATAACCAAGCTAACTCATAAATTCACTGGAGATGGTGATCCTAAGAGACATTTAGAAGTATTTGATCAAGTGTGTGAGGACCTAGGAGAATGAAATGAGGTTTCCAAGACCAATGCCTTTAGTCTAACATTAGACTATAAGGCTAGGGATTGATATAGAACTCTCAAGGTCGAGGAATGCTTGAACTTCACCGCTCTTAGGAGATTGTTCTTAAAGCAATTTGTGGGTGAAGAAGTTTTATGGGGTGTAGCTTCACAGCTACATAAAGCCAAAAGAGAAGAAGAGGAATCGGTTAGAGATTTTACTAGCCATCTCAAGAATTTGAACTCTCGTTGCCTTCCGCATGAACGCTATTCAAAATAATTAATTGTTGGATAGATTCATCCATGGGCTTAACCATGAAGTGATCTATAATGGCTTAGTCATTAGAGGGATCACTACATGGGATGAAGTCGCAACAAATACCATCCAACTAGAAGCATCCAACTAGAAGATAATCTCATGGTCAAAGGATCTAAAGCATCGGATTCTAAATCTATTACTTCCAAAGTCATGGGACATAACACTTCTATAGTTAAACCCCTTGCTAAATACAACACTTTATAGTGGAGGTGAATTTCACAGATTTCATGAAAGCACTCTAAGAGGGTATGAAGGCCAATAGAGCCTCGCAAAATATACATAGGTACCCAAGGCGATATCTTCAATGGTGCTCAATCTACCAACAAGGACATTTGACCACTGAGTGTCCAGTCCTAAGGGCATGCTATAATGGTAATTGTGATTTTTATGGATGTTATGTTCATGAGGCTTCAGAGTGCCACACGCGTTTGCAAACCCTTGCTAATGCTTTTAGGCCTCAACAGTTGGCTTTACCGGCCCCATCATAGCCATAAGCCATAATGTCTACAGTAACATCTCAACCCGATGTTGATAAAATGACACAACAACCTATTGCAAGGAGGATTTACAATGCACAAAATGTGTCACCACCTTCACCACTGTTAGGACCTCATCCACCTCAACACCAAGGGTGACACCTCTTAATGAAGTAAGCTTCAAGGAGCCTTACCAAGAATATGAGGTAGATGTCAAACCCACCCCCACCTCTTTGAGGACCCCGCAGAGCTTCATCCTAACTATTATGTCGTGGTGGACGGGAGAGGGGGAGTCAAGCCAGTTTACCAACTTGCTGCTGCGATGGGAAGGGGTCAGGACATTAATGCTATAGCTAGAATGCCTCTTCAATGTTACCACTATCAAGGTCCCCACCATCAAGTTTTAGAATGCCCTCTGAAGTTTCCTTAATGAGTCAACCAAGCAGTGCCCTCAAACATGCCATCGGCTTACTTGTAACCGTTGTGGGCAGCATAGATCACTGAATTAAGGACTGCCCCAACAAGATTGTGGTGACAAGTCCACAAATAGGAACCATCATCACACCCCTAAACATGATTGGGGTAATTAATCAAACTCAAAGGAATATCCTTAAAAATCTATATCACACATCTTCGAATGCTATCACCCGTCTAAAAGCCCAAAACCAACATGTTCTCGAGCAATGATCTATGGCCTCAGTAGAGCGAAATCTAAAAAGAAGAATAAAAATAGGAGAAAAAAGTCGGTTAAGAATGGGAAAATAAAGGAAACCAAAAAGACAAATCTTGGGACACCTCAAGAGCCAGTCTTCATTAGGAACCTAGATGAGAACTCGGACCCCTTGGACACAAGGGCTGATTTTGAATAGGGTAGGGAAATACCCTCCAAAATTAAGAGCACGAGGAACAAGACCACATGAGAACATGTGATTCTTGAAACTTGGTTTTGTAAGTACTTTGAGTACTACCACAAGTACTTTGAAGACTTCTACAAGTACTTTGATTCATGTTAAATTGATTTTGCAAGTACTTTAAGTACTGCCACAAGTACTTTGAATACTTTTGCAATTACCTTAAGTACTTTTACAAGTGCTTTGAGTACTTTTTGCAAGTTCTTAGATTGTTTGTTATTGTTGGAAATACTTTTTTGTTTTCAAGTAGTTTCTTTGTACTCTAAGATTGATGATGAATTCAAAACATTTATTATTTAGAGAAGGCACGAAACACTCCTTGTGGCTGAGGAGAAAGAAGCTTCACATCATTGTCAGTTTGTCGATGATTTGGTACAAGAGCTGAAGTGGGGTGACACATTCACCATACTCCCTACCCCTCATGAGAAGTGCACATCACCAGCCATTGTACCTTTCCTGGGAGACTGTGTTGGGTGTGGCTTAGGGTTGTTGGAAGCTGCAGATGTTGTTGGGATGTACATGCTTTCATGTAGGCACAAGTACCACCCCATGTGCTTCGCAATAATGAGTGTCAGGAAGCGGGCACTGTGGAAAACTTGGGTGCACAGTAGAAATTCCTAATATATCAAGGCAATGGCTATTTGGGCATACTCACATTGTGGCCAGGGAAGGAGGTATATTTCCTTGCATGCATTACTTGTATTATTAGTGTTAATAATCTATGTAGAAATTTTTAATATAGCAAGGTAATGGGTGCCTGTTTGGGCATACTCACGTTGTGGCCAGGGAAGGAGGTATGTTTCCTTGCATGCATTATTTGTATTATTAGTGTTAATAATCTATGGACAGCAAAGTGGTTTAGGGTTGACTCTTTGCTTTTGGTTTCAAGTCCACCTAAAAGGCAGAGAACAACACATCACTAGTCTAAGGAACACCACCACCTATTTGATTACATCAAGTGTAAGCCAGCCATCGATATGGACAACAGTCTTGGGGGTGCTGATCAGGATGTAGTTGGCCTAGATGTATCTAATGGCGATGGTTGATGTTGAGCTGGCTAGAACTATAAGAGTGTGGACATAGAGAAGTATGCAAAGACAACCAAGGAGGCTGTAAAGACAGAGGCAGAGATAGTAGTAGCAGACATGGAGGATGCCTTGAAATATGGTATGGTAGTAGTGTCCATGATGTATGATGATGATACCCTTGACACATTGGCTACAAACTCAACAAAAAATGAGGTATGCTAATTCTTCAACCTATCAGTTAGTTTGTTAGTTAACATGTATGACACCATCTTAATTTCTTTTACCATGTTGTAATAGGTGGGTAGCCTGCACCACAAAGAGGCAACCTACCCAAAAAGCAAAAGAGTGAGGCACCCATTGACCCAACGGCTCCAAGAGGCAACTCGCAAACACCTATTGATCATCTGACCAAGAAGGGAAAGAGTGAGACACCTTGTAGGAGACGACCTGCAAGCACCTATTACTGATCCGATAAGTAAGCAAAAGAGAGAGGCACCCACTACCCTGAGGGCACTAGGAGGCACCCTGCAGGCACCTACTACTGATCTGACCAAGAAGAAAAAGAGTGCTACACCTACTGACCCTACAGACATGCAAAAAACTATAGAGAAGCCAAACTACAACTATTTTCTATCCCCTCATATATTGTACAATCACCACTTAATGAAAAATGTTCTTTTTTATCTCATCCATTGTTGTTGTTCTTGCTTCCTTCTCGTGAAGTCTCTTTCATTGTCCCTAAAATCTATCATTTTGTAATTGTGCTAAAAAATAAACATCTCTAAGGGACCTAGGTGTGTAGGAACTAGGCCAAAGCAAGAACAGTCCCCTCAATGGAGGTGGTGGTAGAATACATAGAGAGAGAATTGCCCAAATTGGAGCCATGCAAGCAGTTCATGCCCAGATCTATCCATGAGGAGTGTCCAACACCATTGTGGACATGGAAGGGATGCTAATGCACTCTTGGGACGACCCTCCAGAGACTCCAAGGAGCAGGTACCAAACATGAGTTTCAATGACTTCTATGTAGTAGAAGATGGGGAGGGGGGGTGAAATGATATGTCACAAGGATACATGTAGAGGCTTTCCTCACATCATGCAAGCCTGCTTGCATCAATATGGATTTGTAGTTGTTGGCCAGGGCACATCGTCGAGAGCAGTACGTTGAAAAATACTTTCCAACATCAAACAAGTATATTGCAGAGGCTGGTGTGGGTGGGAGCTCTACCAGGTGACCCACCTTTAAAAACCCCGACAAGTTTCCAATCTTTTTTTAGCACCTGAGCAGCTTTTGGGATAGGGTTCCAACTTCTAATGCATCTAACACGTTGTTGTTACTGATGGATGACATTGTTATATGAGACTGACAGCACTAAACACTGTAAGGTAAGACTAGAAAAGATTATTTATATATAAAAGGTTTGGATATAAATAAGGTTTAGGGGATTTCAAATTGGAAATACCTAAAGCAATGGTTAATAGGCATTAACATTAAAGTAAAAGGGATGTAGATGGTGCACAAGGGATGCCCAAAGGCCACAGAAGTAGGCGTCCCCTTCTAGGAGGATTTGAGGAGGCATTGGAGAGTGAAAAGGCCATGTCTAGCCAATGAAAGGTCAAGGGGCTGAAGTTGAAGGTCATGCGTCACTTTGCGGCCTATATAACCATGTGTTTAGGGTCCATTCGAGAAATGGTTGGGTGGAGAATCAAATTTCTAGTCTTACTAGTCCTCAAGCTTATAATGTAATGAGGATTACACAGACACTCTATACATATACTCAATGAACATCCTAGGCACGTACGTGATAGTCCCAAGAATCAAAGACATGAATATCGAATGATAAACATCTTTTTTATTATGTGAGCTTGGCATGTGGCTTTACCAGTGGGTGACAAGCACAAACATCCTTGCTTTTGCAACTATGGATTCCTTCACTCAAGAGCAAGGAGAGTAAAGAGAACAAGGATCGGGAGCACTACATCAACAATCGATTGATGAATTTAAGACGCATAGTGTCACACAAAGAGGGGGTGGATAGCAAGAAGCCATAGAAGTTTTCCCATTCAAATCAACCCTCTTCTTTTTGTATTTACCATCTAAAAATTATCAATAGTGATATATAGAGCCATGGTTACAAAAACATCATCCAGAAATCTCAATTTTTGTAATAACATTTTTGTAATTATGTATACCCAAACACCCTGGGAGCCGATGAAATTGTCCTTTATTGGATGCAAGGAAATACGATTGGATTTTGTCACACTTGTTGAGTACTTTTATTTTTATTTGTTTTCATTAAAGGAGTTGGAATACTGTTATTCTAACTTGTAAGTGCTTTATTGGATGCAAGGAAATACGATTGGATTTTGTCACACTTGTTGAGTACTTTTATTTTTATTTGTTTTCATTAAAGGAGTTGTTTTCATTAAAGGAGTTAGAATACTGTTATTCTAACTTGTAAGTGCTTGTGAGGTAGTTCAAAGATGAAGAAAGTACTTGTTATGCAAGAAAAAATACTTGCTAAGGCAAAGAAAAGTACTTCTTGCATTAGAAAAAGAACTTGTTATAGAGGAAAAAGTACGTGTTCCACAAGAAAAAACATTTGGTATGTGAAAAAGTAGTACTTGCACAAGAAAAAATACTTATTATGCAAAAAAGTACTGCTTACATTAGAAAAAACACTTGTTATAGAGAGGAAAAAGTGCTTGTTTCACAAGAAAAAGAAGTCGGTATGCAAAAAAGTAGTACTTGCACAAGAAAAAGTAGTACTTGCACTTGCATTAGAAAAAGCAATTTTTACAGAGAAAAAAGTACTTATTCCACAAGTACTTTTTCTTGTTCCACAAGAAAAAGGATTTAGTATACAAAAAAGTAGTACTTGCACAAGAAAAGTACTTCTTATGCAAAAAAAAAAAAGCACTTCTTGCATTAAAAAAAGCGCTTATTATCGAGAAAAAGTGCTTGTTCCATAAGAAAAAGAAGTTGTTATGCAAAAAAGTAGTTCTTACATAAGAAAAAGTACTTGTTATGCAAAAAAAGTGCTTCTTGCATTAGACAAAGCACTTGTAAATGTTCTCATACATAGGGCATGCTATTGTAAATGCTATCATATGTTTCAGGCCATAAAATATAACAATTATCCTTCATCCTCAATGGGTGTCATATGAAACTTAATGGCCCTAACCAAGTGTGAGTATATGATAGCAACAATCGACATGTTATCAAGGAGCTTGTACACATCATCGAACACTTTGTTATACCAGTACCCCTGAACCACATAAGTCCCTGCAAGAATAAAATTTCTCCATCCTTCTCTCCATGCCTTGCTTGTCAACTCCTTAGAGGCAGTACACTTTAGTATGTAAAAATTGAAGCCTTCCTTCTCTGTGTGATAACTGCATAGTTATCCCTTACATTCAATGCGTTGCTCAGTGCATCATGGTCCCTGGCATACAAGGGGACGTCACCATCCTCTTCATCACTTGAGCAGTCATCACCTGATTCATCTAACCCTAGCGGGACTTGGACGTGACAACCGCCTCCACCTCCACCACTCGAGCGTTGTCCTTTGCGAGCTGGACGAGCGACCTGAGGGAGGGGTTCTTATAGTTCTTCGTGGAGTCCTTTGTGTGGGGTTTCTATTGGTGAACTAGGGTTAGCGGTGGTGGTGCCCGATGGTGCGGCCGAAGTGCCTGCCCCTCCCCTAAAATATTGTTGTGCCATCGCTCTTTGCTCGGGCATGGCTTGTGCTAAAAAATCCATAAATTGGTCAAGTGACATGGCATATGGAGAGAGGGATGGAGAGTAAGCCGATGTCTCATCTGGAGTGCGGGACATGTCTCTACACACACATAACAAAGCCCACATGGGCACTTGAATAAGAGCATACACATGAAAAAACCATGCAAAGATGAATGTTAGAGCATCTACCGACATGAGATCGAAGCACTGAGGAGTAAGGAAGTGGAGAGCCAATGGAGTAGAGCTTGGGACACAGAGAGAGAACCTGCAAAACAAAGAACAAAGCAAAAACAAAAACATTATCCCCCCTAATCACACACATGCACATGCAACCAAGAGCAGAGGGGAGGGAGGGCAAAGAAGGATGCGAACTTGCTTGAGTGTGGTAAGGAAGTGGAGAACAGCTTGGGGGAGAGAGAGAGAGAGAGAGAGAGAGAGAGAGAGAGAGAGAGAGAGAGAGAGAACCTGTAAAACAAAGAACAAAGCAAAAAACAAAAACATTCATTATCCCTAATCACACACACGCACATCTCACAACACATGCACATGCAACCAAGAGGAGAGGGGAGGGAGGGCAAAGAAGGAGGCAAACCTAAGTGGAGAAGAGCTTGGGAGAGAGAGAGAACCTGCAAAACAAAGAACAAAGCAAAAAACAAGACCATTATCCCTAATCACACACACACACATCCCACAAAACACGCACATGCAGCCAAGAGAGGAGAGGGGAGTGAGGGCAAAGGAGGTGAACCGGCTGCTTGAGAGGGAGAAAAATGCACGTGCACTTCCAAAAACACAGAAAATGACATTAGAAAGCAAGGCTTTGTTTTACTGTAAAAGCCTGAACCATCAAAAACGGTTTGAAAATTAGCATGGAAAAAAGCGTCGAAAAATAATAACGAGTTCACACCCGGAATGTGGAAATAGGTGTCGAAAAAAAAAGTTTTCCACACTGTTTTTGACTGCTATTTCGACGACCTTTTCGATGTTCTTTTCGTGATGACCTTTTTCATGATTATTTCCACGACCTTTTTGACGACGCTTATTTCGACGGTCGCTACATTTCATTCAAATTCAAAATCTTTTCAAATCTTGCGCGCCCCCGACATTTCAAATTTCATATCACAGACTTTCACCCTCTACAAATACTTAAGGGAGGATCCCCCTCCAAAAATAAGCATTTGTTCCCATTGCAAATCAATATGGAAACCATGGACGATGGCACACCCTCAAATTTTGTTGATTTAGAGGAGAAGACACTTTGCCCATGTACTGCTGCTGCAAATACCAAGTGGCTGGACGTCGACGAGTTTGCAATGATCATACAAAAAAATGGAAAATATTTTCGATGGAGCGATTGGAACATCTAATTAGTGGCAATGCACGCTTCAACAATGACGAACCAGTGGATATCTGACCTGAACGATGGAGACCAACAAGAGTAGCCACAAACGAGGTGATCCAACAACCCGAGGAACTTGAGGCGAATTCGAAGCAAATACTAGAACATGACATGGATGACATGATAAATGCCTTACATGATGGGAATAGAAGATCGTGGTTTGGAACACGAAGGGGTAGAAGAAATCATATGATGATGTGTGAATTATGCTTCCCAAGAAGAGAAAGAGCTATGCAGGCTTGCTCATCTTCCACTATATCGTGGAGCACATGTGTTTGTTTTACGCGTTTGCCTATCCATATTGAACTTGCAATCAATTTTTGGATGGTCTGAGATACGAGCGTATCAAAACTTTTTGCGTAAGTGATGATATCATATGCAATTAGTGAGTTGTGTACCGTTATTTGCATTTTCTTAGCCTGTCTATTTTGTGTAACAGCTTATTGAAACATCAAATATTGCCAGAAGATAATGAGATGCCTGTGGACCGTAGTTGAGAAAAAATAATGTTGCACTCAATTGGCATGGATAGGAGAAAGGGTACCAGTAAAAGTTTTACGACACTTTTCCATCATCCCTCGGATTAAAACAATGTTCAAGTGCAAATCCATTATAGGATTGATGAGTTGGCACCATAACACTAGTAGGTCCACGGATGGTGTTATGCATGTGCTCGCAGATTCCCTTGCATGGAAGCACATTGAAGAGAAGTGGGTAGCCTTTCTCAGGAGGAGGCTCGCCATATTCAACTCGGACTAGCAATGGATGGAGTGAATCCATTTGGTCTACGAAGTTTATCATGGAGTACATGGCATTTTTTTCTAGTTAACTATAATCTTCCACCATGGCTAGCGATAAAAAAGGGCATCTTTTATTGTCTTTGATAGTTCCTGGAAAGTACAAGGTGAAGAACATGGATGTGTTTTTAGACCCTTTGTTGCCATATATATATATATATAGGCAGTGATGTGTGTGAACACACTTAGGACCGCCGGGGCACTTTTTCCCTCTTTAGGAGGTTTTTTCCCCCGGCTTGTATATACGCCCATCCTTCTAGGGCTAACTTATCTTTTGTACATTGACATAATCTAATACACTGTGTTGTGTGCATTCTTGCTTCTTCTTCTCCAAGCTTGGTGTGCTTTCTTGCAACCCTAATTCCAACAATTGGTATCAGAGCAGGCATCGGCTCCCAGGGCTACATCGCCAGCACCCTCCGACTCACGTTCTCTGATTGAGGTGAGCTTTCACGAGCGCTTGCAAGTCCCTATACTCTGTAAATATGCCTGTAGGGCTTTGAGTTCTCAGAATTCGCATCTGAGGTCGTTTCGGGCTCTGTTTTTTGCATTTCAAGTTCTGCACAAGTGTTTTCGTCATTTTGTGCAGAAATTTCGACAGTGCAGTTTTCTGCAAAACAAGCATACGTACTCTATTGTGGACTGTGCTACATAGCACGAGTTGTTTTCTGTTCAGTTTTTGCTTCATTACAGGTAGCTTTTGTATATGTTTCAGTCAATGGCCATGGCTGATAACAACAATGATGTATTTCGCATGTTG
Organism: Cibotium barometz; assembly: GCF_041138505.1. Classification (NCBI taxonomy): domain Eukaryota; kingdom Viridiplantae; phylum Streptophyta; class Polypodiopsida; order Cyatheales; family Cibotiaceae; genus Cibotium; species Cibotium barometz. The sequence goes on along the minus strand of NC_141052.1, from coordinate 56,251,867 downwards.
TCTACTGAAGACAAACTAGATGGAGACAGCAACTATCCACTTTGGGCATACATGATGTATTTCGCATGTTGTCTGCTGAAGACAAACTGGATGGAGACAGCAACTACCCACTTTGGGCATACATGATGCAGTATGTTTTGGTTACAAAAGGAGTGTGGAACATTGTGCAGGGTATGGATGTACGTCCAGGTTCTGTGGATGTAGGATCTGTTGAGGATGTTGTAGGTTCTAGCAGCTCTACTGTTGCTGCTGTTTTACCCACTGCTGAACAAGCTCGTTGGGATGGTAAAGATGCGCAGGCTCATGCCTTGATTGCACTTTCTGTCAAACGTAACATCACCCCACATATTCGTTCAGCTAAAACAGCAAAACAGGCTTGGGATATTCTAGCTGGTTTGTATGCAGGTCGTAACGAGGCAAAAATCTCTTACCTGCGTAAAGAGCTAGAATTGAAGATTATGCAGGAAGATGATGACATAAATGTTTTTCTTGCTGAGATTAAAGATCTCAAAGAACAGTTGATTTCTGTAGGTGAGATTATTCCAGATCATTCTCTAGTGGGCAGACTGTTCATGATGCTTTACCTGAGACATATCAGACTTTTGCTTCCACGTGGAGACTTCTTGCTGAGGACAGACCTGATGCTGTCAAGTATGATACTTTAGTCAACAAGCTCTTGCAAGAAGCGCAGTCCAAGCAAAACAGGGCCAGGCAGCGTGCAGTTGATCAAGCATTTATTGCTGCCCAGCAGAGCAACACAGCAGAGAAGAAGTGGTAAGGCAGCCCCTTCCACTGTTTCTTCTCCTATTAGTAGGTCTACAACTTCTTCTCCTTCCACAGGTAGCAACAATAAGTCTGAGAAGGCTCTTGATAAAGGCAAGAAAAAGACCAGGTACAACTATTGTAAGGCAAATGATCATGTCATTAAGAATTGCCCTAAGCTAAAGGCTAAAGAGGCAAAGAAGAAAGAGTCAAATGCAGCCACAATAGCGGATGCTTCTACAAATGCAGATTCTGCAAATGTTGTGTAGGATACAGAATGGGCGTTTAGCGTGTATTGCTAGTATGACCCATTTGTACATGATGCATATTTGGCAGTTTCTGTTGACTCTCATGTATGGTATTTTGACAGTGGTGCTACAAAGCACATTACCTCGCATCGTGATATGTTCACTTGTCTTGAGGCTGTCCCTAATGGGAATACTGTCACATGTGCCAATAATGCTTCTTACCCAGTGAAGGGCATTGGTAAAATTATGCTTAATGCTCTGCAAATGGTAGCGCTTTCACACTTTCAGATGCTTTGTATGTACCAGGGATAAAGAAGAATCTATTGTCTGTCTCTGCACTTGCTAGACTTGGACTTGTTGTCAAATTTGTGGATGACAGATGTACTGTTCATGATTTGACTTCTGGTGATACGATTATTGTATCTGGCACCTTGTTTCGTGGGCTGTATAGGCTCAATTCTTATGACAAGTGTGTGGAAGATTCAGCAAATGCAGTTTTTGATAAAAAGACAGTTTCAGATGCAAAACTATGGCATGCTCGTTTTGGTCATCTAAACTTTGCTAGTTTGCTGCGTTTGCAGAAATTTGATATGGTTGCTTCATTAGCCCCCTCTTGAGGCACCATTGAAACATGTTTGTGAAGGCTGTATTTTGGGCAAAATGCAGCATTCTGCGTTTTCAAAGGATGGTTCTGTGCGGGCCACTCGCAAATTGCAACTTGTACATAGTGATGTATGTGGGCCTATGCAAACTCCATCATTTGGTAAACACTTGTACTTCGTGACTTTCATTGATGATTACTCAAGGCATGCATGGGTCTATCCACTCAAGGCAAAGTCCGAAGTGTTTTTGTGCTTCAAACAGTTTTTGCTTATGGTTGAAAATGTATCCAATTGTAATGTGGGCACCCTCCGTTCTGATAGAGGGGGGGAGTGCATGTCTAAAGAGTTTGATGCATTTCTGGCTAGTCGTGGGATAAAACACCAATGTACAGTGCCGTATACCCCTCAGCAAAATGGTGTTGCTGAGAGAAAAAACAAGTCACTTATGGAGATGGCATGATGTATGGTCAAGAGCCAAGATTTGCCACATGCATTTTGGCTTGAGGCTGTCATGTGTGCTGCATATGTACTCAACAGGTGTCCCACTAAGGCCTTGCAGTCTATTACTCCATACGAAGCTTGGCATGGCAGGAAACCTTCTATTGGTCACTTGCGTGTCTTTGGTTGCTTGGCCTATGCTTTAGTGCCTGTGCAACAACGCAGAAAATTGGATGATAAGGCTGTCAAATGCATTTTTGTTGGTTACAGTGCTGAGAGCAAGGGTTACAGATTGTATCATCCGCAATCAAAGCGTATCTTGATTAGTCGAGATGTTGTTTTTGTGGAAGATGCTGTGCAGCCTTTGTTATCATGTACCAAAGAGACAGGTGTGAGCTCACGGGATGTATTTGATACATTGTTGCCTCTGTTTACAGGTGGGAATTCAAATGTAAGTCCTAATGAGGCAAATATTCAGCCTATGCAGATTTCAAATGACATCATAGATCAGCCTATTTCTGATGCAGATTTACAAGATGTAATTTCTGAGGATAGGGCTGAAAATGAGCAGGCTAGAGGTATGCCTAAATGGCTGGTGCAAACCTTGCGTGATAGTTAAATTGATGCACCTATATCTAGTCGTACTCGTTCAGGTTTTCAGCATGCCTCTTATGCATAAGATTGTTATGCTTTGTGGCTGTGTCTAGTATGTGTGAAGAGGAAGAACCTCTTTCATTTGATGAGGCACAAAAATCAGAAAATTGGTTGGCTGCAATGCAAAGTGAATATGATGCTATAATGAAGAATGGTACATGGTCTTTGTGTGATTTGCCTATTGGTAAAAAGGCCATCGGGGATGTAAGTGGGTTTTTAAATTGAAACGAAAGCCAGATGGCAGTGTTGATCGCTATAAGGCTAGACTTGTTGCAAAGGGTTATGCTCAAGAAAAGGGCATTGATTTTGATGAGACCTTTGCTCCCACTTGTCGTATGACTACCATTCGTAGCATTTGTGCATTGGCAGCTCATAATGGTTGGAATGTACATCAGCTGGACATAAAGACTACGTTCTTGAATGGAGATTTGCATGAGGAGATGTATGTATCGCAGCCTCGTGGTTTTGTTCAAAGAGGACAGGAAAACAAAGTGTGCAGGTTGAAAAAGGCTTTATATGGTTTAAAGCAAGCTCCACGAGCTTGGTATGAAAAGATACATGCATATTTGACTGCACATGGGTTTCAGAATAGTCCAACAGAAAGCACTTTGTATGTTAAACGTGTGGATGGTGTACATCTAGTCATTGCTCTCTATGTCGATGACATGCTGCTCACAGGACCAAATGAGAGTCATATTGCTGATTTTAAGGCTGATTTGAATGCTTCCTTTGAGATGTCAGATTTGGGGCATTTGCATCATTATTTGGGGATACAATTTAAGCAGTGTGATGGAGGTATTGCTTTGTGTCAAACAAAGTATATTGAGACATTGTTACGGAGATTTGGCCTTGAAGATTGCAAGCCTATTGCTACTCCAATGGAGACAGGTTTGAAGTTGAGTCTTCATGATGCTGGAGATCACTTTGATGTCACACTCTATCAAACAGCTGTTGGTTGCCTCATTTATGTATGCATTACGAGGCCGGACATTCAGTTTACAGTCTCACAGGTGAGCAGGTTTATGCATAGCCCAGGGTCTCAGCATTGGTGGAAGGCAGTCAAATGCATCTTTCGCTACTTGAGTGGCACCATACATCTTGGGTTGTTTTATCCCGAGGGGGGATCGTTGCCGCCAGATTTGCATGCTTTTTTGGACTCAGATTGGGCTGGTTGCTATGACACAAGAGTGTCCACAAGTGGTTTTTGTTTCATGCTCGGTAGCTCATGCATATCTTGGTTGAGCAAGAAGCAACCTACTGTGGCCACTTCTAGTTGTGAAGCTGAGTACAGGGCAGCTTTCACAGCTACGGTTGAGTGTGTGTGGCTCAGATGGCTTATGGCTGACTTGGGTGTTGGACAAGAGTCTGTCACCTCTATCTTCACTGACAGTCAGAGAGCATTGGCAGTTGCGAGAAACCCAGTTTTTCATGCTCGCACAAAGCACATTGAGGTGCATTATCACTATGTCAGGGAGAGACTCTCAACAGGAGAGATCAGCTTGGCCTATGTGCTAACACAGGACAACCTCGCCGATCTTTTCACAAAGGCACTTCCTTGTGAGAAGTTCGAAGCTTTCCGTAAAGCTTTGGGCTTGCTCTCCTTTGTGGACTGATCTACTTCGGGCATGGCACTCCCCTATACATGAGTGCCAGCTCTCGTTCACACCATCACTCCCAGGGGGGATTTGTTCCCATATATACATATAGACAGTGATGTGTGTGAACACACTTAGGACCGTCGGGCACTTTTTTCCTCTTTAGGAGGTTTTTTTCCCCGGCTTGTATATACGCCCATCCTTCTAGGGCTAACTTATCTTTTGTACATTGACACAATCTAATACACTTTGTATTGTGTGCATTCTTGCTTCTTCTTCTCCAAGCTTGGTGTGCTTTCCTACAACCCTAATTCCAACACCCTTTAGTTGAGGAGCTTTGTGTTCTATGGGAGGGCATTGAATTTCATGATATTTCCAAGAGGTTTGGACAACATGCGCTAACATTGAGAGAAATACTTATGTGGACTATGCATGATTGGCCTGGCTATGGAGAGTGCTCTAGTAATACTGTAGCTTGTTAACATATTATGTTAAGTCATGATTGTCATACAACCTTACCTACTACAATCTTTTTTATGTTCTACAGAGGGCTTTCTATGTCAGGGTATAATGGATGTCCATTATGTGGGCCGCAACTTGAGGCTCGGTACTCAAAGTCTATGAAGAAGATAGTATACGAGGGCCACAAGAAGTATCTCCCTAACAACCATCCTTTGCGTGAGGGATTTATAGTAGGGAGGTCTCCTCGCATATGGAAGAGAAGTGATTGAAGGATCTTATGGGAGCTGGATCCAACCTACACACCTCCAGGAATGAAGCGTCTATCCATTTTCCATCAAATTCCATACTGGAATGACCTTCTAGTGAACCATCTTCTTGACCCAATGCACATTTTCAATAATATAGCCGAGGTACTTTGGAAAACCATCATAGGAGCAAAGGAGAGCAAGGCACAACGAGATGATTTACAAGAGGTTCAATGCATGCAACACTTATGGGCCCAAAATAGAGCAGATGGGAAGGTGAAGCTACCAAAAGCACCTTGGGTCATGATGACAAAGAAAGAGCAACGACTTGTAAAGAAGTACATTAGTGAGTTTAGTACCCCTGCAGGATGCATGCATTGCTTGAAGGGAGCATTTCAAAAGGAAGATGAGCTTAGTGGCTTGAAGAGTCATGATTGGCACAAATTCTTACAATTCGCGCTTCCTATAGGATTGCCTCAACAATGACATTAGAGCAACAATTTACAAAATTGGTGTAGTGGTACGTTGGATATCAAGGAAAGAGATTAGTAGAGACACATTGGAAGCAGCACGGTTAAACTCCATCGAGGTTGTTACAATGGCTGAGAAATACTTTCTAACAAGTATTTTAACCATTCAATTGCACTTGCTAGTTCATGTGGTTGACAAGGTTATTGTGGCTGGGGTTGTCAATAGCCGATGGATGTTTTTCTTGGAGAGATTTATGAAGACACTTATAGGATTTGTTCGTCAAAGAGCTTGTCCTGAAGGTAGTATGGAAGCGGGATGGCATGTTCAAGAATCACTTGTATATATATTAATTGAATTTCTCAGTATGTCTGATCCCGATATGCCAAGATTATGGACACAAGAAGAAGATGATCGACTAGTTGGGGGGGAAGAGCCACAAGGGAAAGGCCTTGTGAGAACAATGGATATAGCATTGCATGAGAAGATCAATAAATTTTGCATCTTAAACTCACATGCTATGGAGAAATGGATCGAGAGATATAACTTGGTGAAAGCTAAAAGGGACCAAGCTCGTTTGAGTTTTAGAAGGAGTCAAACAACCCATACACTACCGTACCCAACAAAACTTGTAGTTCTTCCAGACTCTTCTTCTAATAAATGGCTCAAGCAAACCATACTGCAAGCTAAACGCAATGGTGAATCAATAAGTGATGAGGAGGAGGAGCTTGTATATGGTTGTGATTTCCATGTATGTGAGTTTGAGATTTCTACGCATTGTCTTTTATGTTGTGCTTTCATGAATTTATACAATAAGAGTACTTATTTATTGTGCTTGTAGTATCGTAACTTTGGGGCAATTTGGTTACGCGGATGTCACTTTCGAGTAGAAGGAATAGATAAAAAGAGAACAACATTTGATTGTGGTGTGAAGGCTAATTTCATGCAAGAAAGTAGTTCAAGTGCAAGTGATGGCCATACTGAAGTAGGCATGCTAAATTATTGTGGAACAATCCAAGACGGGGCTATGCCTCTTTGACGAGGAAAAAAGCATTGGTCTCTATGATCCAAGTGCAAGATCCTCCCTTGATCCGACCATGTGATCCGCGAGAAGGGAAGTTAAGGCCCTTGACTATGTTAGAATAATTCTCTTGGAGGAATCGCCTATGCTTCTAGGCAAGGGAAGTTTTTTCCGGGTTCGAATTGAGGGATTTATCATCACAGCCCACGTCAGTTGAGCCCTCGTCGTTTTTACCAGCCCGCCTATCGCCTACGACCACCACTGCCACGGCTTCAGTCACTTTGCTACGTTTTTTTTCTACTCGCCATGTAGCACCTACTCGTCGTGCTGTGGCATCCGTCGTCTCCATCTTTGCGTCAGACGCTAGCCAACGACCACCACACACCAGCCTCTCCAGCAGTCGTCTACTACTGTGTGTTGTCAGGCTTTTCTCCATAGCGTCTCTTGATCATCAGCAGCAGAGCTGCGCCGCCTCCGTATGCTGGCTGACCGCCGTTGAAGCGTTGTGCGTTCAGCTTCTTTCATGCAGCTATTCAAAAATCATCATTTTTTCTGAGGCGTCTGGACTTGCAATAGTTATCATCAACAAAGGATATTCTACATCATCCTCATCATCGTGTTCTGGTAAGCAGTTACATGGATCACTACTTCTTTCAACATTTTCTTTCTTTCAAGGAGAAAGAAGAGGATATATTGTATGCATTAGCTGTTGTATTTGACTCTTCCATGAGTATGTTTGATATAATAGAAAGTTTGTTACACAACCATGGCATTTAGAAAGGTCAAGAAAGCTATTTGGTCTTAGCTATTGGCACAACCATATGGGCTACATCATGTGCCTCTTTCATGGAGCTATGGAATCTTCCAAAGTCAAAACTGATGCCTATGTCAAGGCATCAGTGATGCCTATGTCAAGGCATATGTGATATGCATCGGCTACTTCATTGATGAGATATTCATTAACAATGGTTACTACTTCATTGAACACATCTACCTCGGAAATCGTGCTTGGAGCTGAGGTCTCTTTAGCATCGAAATGACACCGCAAAAGGGTCTTTACCGGCATCGAGGGGGGATTATTTTCCAAGTTTTTAATCTATTTTCTATTTTATGTATGAGTCAAGGGTTCTTTTCCCGGGTTGTCCCTCAAAATTTGAATATTTTGGATGTCTTTTGAAGTTGTTGTAAAGCCTTGATGCTATAAAAGGAAAAGATGTATTCTTATCCTAGTTAGGAGCCGGGGAGGTGACTAAGTAATAATCTCAGCTTCGGTCATAAGCTCATTGAGGGAATAGTTATGGCATGAGATGTGTGCATGGCTAGGTCGCCTCTCTGCAGTGATGTGATGGAGTTGGAGGAGGCTGGTTGCTTCTTTTGCATTCGGATCTCACCACTTTCACTCTAGGGGGGTGTTAGAATTATCGGAGTCTCATTGGTGTGAAAGGTCTTTGGTGTGTACACATTAGGTGTGAGCCACCTCTATCTAAGGGTCAAAGATAAGGCCTGGGTGCCTATAAAAGTATGTACTTCGACCTTCATTCATACAATGAGTACCATTCAAGTTGTGCAATCTCTCTCTCATAGTTGAGCTCTATTGCATCTCTCTCTCTCTCGCCACTATAACAAACCCCCCCTTAGCAAAACGGGGCCAAAATGATGCAATTTTCTAAATGCATCACTTAAGCGATGCATTTTAAATGTAAGAACAGCATTGCAAAGCCCATCGCAATATGGTCGCATAAGCGATAGATAATAATGCCTCGTATAAACGATGGCATAAGCAACGCTAGTAAACTGCATTACGTCGTGTAAGTGACGTCATTTATAGGTCCATCGCTTACATGACGCTCTGGGAATTTTAAAAAAATACCCAAAAGAGATGGCTCCCGCAAATTTGCAAGAGCCATCTCCTTTGTCTACATCCTTCCCTCCACCATTGAGTCTGGAGGACAATCGCCAAGCCCATCGCCGCCACCGCTTCTCCACTCGTCCGTGTCCCCAGCTGCTTCATCTATCCAGGTATGTTGTCAGCCTACAGGTCTGCATCTTCACGACTTCATATATGCCCCATAGCTGTTGTCGGTTGGTTCCCCATGCCCTGACCTGACGTGATGCATGTCCTAAATGATGTTGATGCCTTGTGTAGTGTTGTAGGTGCTACAACAGCCCCTTACAATGCTACTGCTATGATCTAATCTTGTTAACATTGATGCTGGTAAATGTTGGATTAATGTTTGAATGCCCTGCTTAATGCTCATGAATTCTAAGAATGCCATGTCACTTGTACACCAACTGGGTGTGCACATGACATTCCCCTTGCTAAACTATTGCTAGGTGGTACACCTGACAACCCTTCGACTCCTATGCTGATCCTCCTCCACTGAAACCACTGCCCCACTTCGTCTTTTGCTGTCGGGACTCAGGTCGACTGTATGAGTTAAATGCTTTGAGCCAAAGGCCTCCACTGCGAAAACTGCATGGCAAATGCTGATAAATCTTCTTGGAAAAACTTGAATCACCACCATTGACCTACCTATGGAATCCTTTCACTCACCATCTTCGTCGTTCATGAAACTCTGAACCTCTTGAGGCGATGTTGGAGCCACTTCTGTCTTCTTATGTGGAAGAGAACCCCCTATTGATGCCACTTGAAGCCCAAAACTCCATTTGCTCCTTTGATGTTGGATGTCATTCTTCCCCAGAAAACTCATGGGTAAATCATGTATGCCTTACAGATGTAAGATGCTTAGACTGACTATCTTTACTAGACTACTAGGATGACTTCTATACTGATGCAAGCCATGTGCTACCCTATATTCTATGCAAGAATGCAAATGAATGGGTTACTGATGCATGCCTAAGGGGAAAACCCTAAGGATGTCCTGCAAGATCTTGAGAACTAGATTTAACTGAGCGAAAGCAACTAACATGCTGACTTTACTGAATGACTTACAGAATGAACATAAACTAAGGCTAGCTATCCTGTAGTTATGCTCTGATACCAATGTGACATGTGAGGGATCGACCATAGTAAAACAACCTTAGGCTCAACTAAAATTCACCTAAAAACACTTAAGAGAAAGAGAATGGTCTCAATGCAAATGCAACACAACTATATTAAATGTGATGGTTACAATGAGATCTATGAATAGATCTATGGCTGTCCTAAATGAGTATCCTTCTCGAGAAGAGAGAGAGATGCTAAATAATGATGATGATTAAATGGTCCTTTCTCCAATGTTGAGGTCCACCCTTCAGATGCTGGCTTTCCTCTATGTAGGAGGTAGGAGATGACTGTATGCTGACTACTGTTCTAACTTTATGACTATATGCTGATGATGAATGCTTCCCCTTGCTCTATAGGTCGAAAATGTTAGAAAGAAGGAGATCCCTAAAATGAATGAGCCGCTTTTCTATTTATATGGAATGATGCTGCCATCAGCCAAGCTTATGCTGTCTGCCTATAGGTCTGGATCTTCACGACTTCATATATGCCCCATAGCTATTGTCGATGGAATGAGCCGCTTTTCTATTTATATGGAATGATGCTGCCCCCCATCAGCCAGGCTTATGCTGTCAGCCTGCAGGTCTGGATCTTCACGACTTCATATATGCCCCATAGCTATTGTCGATTGGTTCCCCATGCCCCGACCTGATGTGATGCATGTCTGAAATGTTGTTGATGCCTTGTGTACTGCTGCTGCTGCAGGTGCTGCAATAGCCCCATACAATGCTATTACTATGATTTAAGCTTGTTAACACTGATTTAATTGCTTGGTAAATGCTGGATTAATGTTTGAATGCCCTGCTTAATGCTCATGAATGCTAAGAATGCCATGTCACCTGTACACCAAAACTGGGTGTGCATGTGAAAGGAGCAACTAATCGGCCAATAGTAGGGACTGGGCCGACAGCCCCTAAATAGGCCCACGACTAGATAATATCCAGTCGGCTAGCATAAAAGCTAATCAGCTAGCCCACGACGAGCACCACTTGGTCGATCATGAGACCAAGTCTGGTTAGCCTAGCAAAAAAAAGGCCCTCCTAGCTAGCAAGCTACTACAGCCAACCACGGAAAAAACTACAACAATACCACGTGGAGAAAAACTGAGAAAAAAAGGAACAATGAGGAAAAAATGGAGAAACTTCTACACGAGCGGGCACACCAACAACAATCGCTCTCACTCTCTATTGAGTAATATGTACAGACAGGAGATGACTGCTAACACCCCCTCTCAACTCCTGGATGTGGAACTAATCCCTATGAGCTAGAGTGCTGACCAAGCATCTGCTGAGGTATAGGCTTCATGAAGAGGTCCGTTGCATTATCCTCCATCAAACAAAAGACTAGCAAGATGTCACCAGCCAAAATCTTCTCTCTGAATGTACAGTTCCAGTAAAAGATTTTGACTAAGGCAGAGCAGTATTAGAGCCTTGCAGTTATTGATGCCTTCAGGTATCCTGTCTATGAATTGATTATGACCTAGATTAAGGTATTGTAACTTAGAAAAAGCTATGATTTGGGATGCCATACCACCATCAAGGTTGTTGAGTGGCAAAGACAGCCAAGTGAGGTTACTAAGCCTAGCTATGGTGTCGGGCAAGGGCCGACTGAGTGCATTTGCCCCTAGATCTAGCGCTTGCAACAAGGTCAACAAGCCCAAGGAACTTGGTATAAAGCCAGTCAAGTTGTTTTGTTGTAAGTATAGGGATCGAAGGCTTTCACAAGCTCCAATCTCAGTGGGAATGCTTCCAGTTAGGTGGTTTTCGAAAGCAAAAAAATAATCCAGGCTCTTGAATACTCTAATCTCTGACAGCAAGGTGCTAGTAAGTAGATTCACTTGAAGCTGTAGTGTCACAAGGTTGGTGTAGTTGTACAGGGAGGTGGGAATGGGGCCAATTAGAGAGTTCAAGAAGAGCCTTAGATCGGTGAGAAGTTTCAAGGTCCCAATTTCCAATTTGTTCCTTCAAATCCTCACAGCCTCTGTATCTTCACCCACCAAATGTTTCCAAAGTGTGTGTCCAACATTTTTGAAAATATGCATGGGGTCAAGAATATGTGTGATTTTCAATTCTTTCCAATATTCCAAAATATACCATATTGAAATCTGAGGTGTCATTGATTTGTTTCCTCTGTCTTTGTAACAATCCTCGTCTTCCTCACCGCTTATTGTGAGCTTTGCATCTGGATCTATAATAGGTCCAAGAAGAGCCTTAGATCGGTGAGATGTTTCAAGTTCCCAATTTCCAACTTGTTCCTTCAAATCCTCCTCCCTCGCAGCCTCTGTATCTTTGATACCCACAAGATGTTTCCAAAGTGAGTGTCCAACATTTTTGAAAATATGCATGGGGTCAAGAATATGTGTGATTTTTAATTATTTCCAATATTCCAAAATATACCATATTGAAATCTCAGGTGTCATTGATTTGTTTCCTCTGTCTTTGTGACAATCCTCATCTTCCTCACACCGCTTGTTGTGAGCTTTGCATCTGGATCTATAATAGGTCCAATTTTCCATTTTTTGACCAATCCATAGGAGTCATTCGTATAGGGCACGCTCCACTCTCAATCCTTCTATTGAAATGTCTTGCCAATTCTTTCAATCGCAATGTGTCCTTCCAGTAGAAATCTTCTATGTCAAAGATATATATTCTTGTTGAGATTTTTGCTATATTTTGATCGTAGCCAATCTCTGCATGGTTGACATGCATTGTAACCCTTTGTTGATAGACCTACGAACAATCAAATTCTTAGTGCAATTGTTATTTCACGTCACTTCAAATCCAAAGTAACTCCAATCATGTACCTTAAGAATAACCGTAGGCAGGATAGTCATGAATAGTCCATGTTAGAATGCCGTGAACCTCAAAGCCTCGTTCACCTCTAGGCTTGGACATGTCAAGCACTTTTATCCCTTTCCAAAGTTGTTGTAGATCTTCGATGAGTAGTGCTAGGTACACACTGATGTCTTTGACTTGTCGTTTTCCTGTATTGAAGTGTTGTATCGAGTCAAAGTTTTCAAGAAGTATAAAGGGTGGATACAATTTCAAACCATGTTGCTTGTGCATGTACTTGGAATTAGTAAACTCAAAACTAGATGCTCTTTCTTTATGGACATGAATGGTGGTAGGTTTTAATTGATCAGCACCACCAGCCAAGTTGACCACTTACTTGATCTATGTGAAAATGGATTGATTCCATCGAGACCAACACCAAGTTTTAAGTGACGGGGTTCTTGACTAAATTATGGCCATGTTCTATCAATGTGCAACTTGAAAGCTTTATAGTTAGATGGAATGCGTAGTATCCCATCTGTGCTCACATTCTTTGCCATTCAATCCATAAGCTTTGACAACTCCGGGCTCCAAAATAGGTACTCTATTCGTGGAGATAATGGAAAATGTCTTAGAACGTTATGAGGAATAAGTGCTGCTCCCTCCTTAAAACGTGAAGCACTGCATTTGGGATAGAGAATGGAGTTTTGATGCTCTCCTCGATACAAAATGCAATCATTAATGCATGCAGGGATCGTTTCATAATCAACTCCAAGACTCATCATCATCTTTTGGGCCTCGTTCCTTGTTTTTGGATGGTGATATCGGGCGGCGATAAAATCTTACTAGAAAGTAATCTGGCAACAACAACAATTTATTAGGAAAAAAAACATACCCTATCACTTAGCATCCATGTATTATTGTATCGGATCCACTTACGTTAGTAATGCTAAAACTGATACATTGCTCCAGGAGTAGCAAGCTTGGAGATTCAGGATGAGGAAGAAGGTTGTAGATAATCTCGTCACGTAGAAGAACCCTTATATATATTTGTGAGAGGTTCTTCTTCTCAGAGATATTTTTCATGAGTATCACTGCCATATGTAGTATTACTCTGAAACCAATCATCAAGAAATCTAGTCATGTCATCACCATCATGCTCTGCATCATCAGGTTTCTCTGTTTGACATGCGTATTGCTCTCTCAACCTTTGAAAAGTACTAGGATCCTGTGCTCTAAGAATCTGCATAAACTCTACTGCGAGAGTGACCTTGACGATATAAGGGCACATCCTCTACAATATCATAGTATGGAACCTGTGATCCAATATACGAATTAGACAATCATAAAGAGAGAATAATTCATAAGGGCACATCCCCTGCAATATCATAGTCTAGAACCTATGATCCAATACGAATTCGACAATCATAAAGATAAAATAATTCATAATAGGACAAGTGACAACAAAGCACGAGTAAACACATTTGCAAAGTCTCATCAAATTAAATTTTGACATCATGTACATATGTTGTTTCAAATATACTCAAATTAATAGGACCTTTAGCGTCACAAGATATAATAAGTGAAAAATTTAAATATACTACTAGAATGTCATGGATCGAAGCCCGTTACAAAAGACATGTGTACTAAAAATGCTATGAATATATATATTCTCTATGTGGAGCTAGCGATCGCCTACGCCAACCATAATTCACTAGCGACTCCTCACCAACACGCAACAATCTAATAGCATTGACTACAATGTATCTAGGTACATCTCCACTCCTGTGCACTGGCTCATGAGGGTTACTAATATGCATTAAACTTGTCAAAATAAGATAATGTTTTTTATGTGAATATCTCAAGATATTCGCCCCATGAAAAACCAGATTGGTTTTTCACATCAAAGAAATTGTTCAAGAAAGACATGTTTGCATCTTCCATTCTAACATCTTTTTTATCTTCAAACACTTTTTTTTGCATGAATATCTCAAGATATTCATGCCATGAAAAACTAGTGTGAATATCTCAAGCTATTCATGCCATGAAAAACCAGTGTGGTTTTTCACGTCGAGGGAAGTTATCAGGAATGACGCTATTAACCTTAATCTCATCATCTTCTAGACTAGTAATCCATTCTAGCATGTTTTGCTTCAAGATGATGACATTCTTTTGATGTGAATATCTCAAGATATTCATGATTGTGAAAAACCAAAACACTAATCTAGTTTTTCATGCCTAAATAAAGCTTTCCAGATCATCACACAAGTGTATAGATAAATTTACACACTCTAACACGAGCTTTAGACATTAATATACTAACCTTTAAAAGACAAAGCAACTAAGGAATTTCCCTACTAATAACCAGCTTATATATGAGACATTTGATTATTCCTTTTACAAGATTCCCCATAAGAAGAAGCATGATGACTCTAACTATGCTTCAATAGATCTCGAGTCCTGAGGAGATATCGGGACCATCTCAACAAAGAAGAAAGGAAAGAAGAAAAAAAGAGGCTCACTCATCTAGGGCCATCCCAACCACAAGGGGAAGGTAGCCTTCCAATATCATTCACCACCAGAATGTATACTAGTATTCCTTAAAGCCCCAAAAATCAAAGTTAAGATGGAAGTGATAGGGTTGGACAATTGCTATAAACAACTCCCTAGAATCATCAATGTCTAGCTGTGTGTAAGTGCTATGACAAAAGGATAAAAATAGGGGAAGTGATTGTGCCGGTGTGGTGGATGGGACCAAAAAAAGAGTAATGATTAGAGAAGGCAACATTTGACAGGCCATTACCACCAACCACACGCACACATAGGGTGGAATGCATGGACATAGTGGAAACAATGGGCTAGAATATACTAATATCAAGGTGGAACGCACAAACAAAGTGGAACACAAATACCTACCCTTTGACACAATGTTCAAAGAAAAGGTGTTGAATAACAATGGACTAGAATATACTAATATCAAGGAAAAGGCAGATGAGTTGATCAGTAGGGAAATGTCCATGATAATGTAAATTAAGCCAGTTGACAAGTACAATGACTTTGACCTCCATAAGGTGCAAAAGATACATATGAGCCTCAAGGATGATTCGGCTTACTATCTTCACAAGGAGCTCTATGCATACCTACTACATCACCAAAACAAAGTGGTAAACCTTTACGTTCTCACTAAGGTGTTGAGTCTCATAACATGCACCCCACTTCCTTTAGAAGATGAAATCTTTTAGAAGATGAAATCTTTATAGAACCTACCAAGCTCGGCCAAGAAGATGTGGTGGAGGATCTAGAGGATGTAAATGTCCTCGTTGCCCAGTACAAAGGAAATTCTCGTAAGAAGAAATCATGACCTTGGACCAAGAAAACTCCTATAAGGTCATGTACTCATGAAGCCCAGGGTGAGCAAGAAGCATGTGATGAAGGTGAAGAATATGTATAGGGAAATCTCCCTCCCTCACTTAGGTAGGGATCCAAATATGGGGATTGAGTTTGTTTCCTTCAATAAGGCACAGACAACACCTCTAATTAGAGGATCACACCCATTGCAACAACAAAGAACCATTGTTGTTTAGTATCTAAACCCTCCACACCCTAGTGGAACCCAATAGTGGAACACACTGAGAAGCCCCTAGAGGAGGCCATGTATCTAGAGGTCTTCAAAGAGCCACCCTAGGGTCCTTCCCCACTACAAAAAGAATAACCAAAAGAGGATAGAGCCAAAGAGCCACCCTAGGGTCCTTCCCCACTACAAAAAGAATAACCAAAAGAGGATAAAGCCAAAGAGGCAAGGGAGAAAGAGGATACCAACAAGGCAAAGGAAATAAGACTAGAGGAAGTGGTGCCAAAAATAGAGCTTTGCAGTATAGAAAAGAAGTGCCAACACTCCAGTAATAGGTAGTTGCTCATGTACTCGAGTCAAAACTAATTTAGCAAGGCCATTAAGGAAGCATGGGAGGGATGAAGATGTGAAGAAGCAAAAGCATGCCCAAGTAAATTGTAGAGGAGGTTCCCTCTCAAAGATCTAAGCTCACATATGCCTACACCCAATTTCCTTAAAGATCTTCCACTATTATCTCCAAGCCATACAGAACCAAACCTTTTAAGCTAAATGTCTAAACTAGAGCATTTCCATGGCAATAAATACAGAGATACAGGTGCTTATATTATAAATCTAGAGAATTAGGATGATAATGGTGAGGATTTAGTATCAGATTATCACATGCTTACAAGTTATATTATTCTGCATCATAATCAATACCTACACATAAAAAGGCTCAAGGTGTGTGAAAAGGAGTTGGAAGGGCCACAAGACAAATTGGTAGTAGAAAGATCAAAAAGAAGTAAAGAAAATCAAACACTTAAGGAGCAGCAACAACAACATGAAGGTAAGATGAAGGAAATAAATGCTAACATGGACTTAATAGCCTCGAAGTACACGTCCAATCAAAGTGAGATATAATCACAAATAGAGTATCCACAAAGCTAAAGGCATAGGTAAGCCAACAAGAAGAGCATTCGAAGGACCTTAATTTAATGAAATAAAGGCCACCAAAAAGTAGGCTAAAGAGGAGCTTCAGCAAGCCAAGGAGATCCAAAGAAAGTGCATAACGCATTTGGAGGGATAATGTGAAGAGATTACCAAGGCACATGCACATGCGTAATCCATTCTCTCCATGTAGAGGTATAGAAGGGAAATGATCAATTAGAGTTTGTAATTAGCAAGTAGCCATCAAGTAGTGTCGTATTTAACAAGTTCACTCCATGAGGTAAAGGTTGAAGTGCAAAAAAAAAAAAGACATTCTTCAAAAGTCTTTTCTCCAACTTCAAGATATGATAAGAAAAGACCAATAACAAGTATACCATTCTTCTATAGGAAAGAGCAACTCATAAGGAGGCTATATCATAGCTCTTCTAACTGAAAAGGATGCCTGTATTAAAAGATTGGAATAGCAATTGAGTCAACTATAGAAGCCACAAAAATAACATAACCAAATGACAAAGTGAAGCAACTCTGGTGGAGCACGCATCACAGCTGGCCTCATTGTCTCGATGTGACTCCGAGGACCCTCCACATACTCTTAACTTGTTTGCCTCATAACCGACCCGATGTTAATGAGGACTTAATAAGGGGGCATATAGATTCAGTGTATGTCAACACAAAGGATTAGAAAGCTAACATCTTCACAAAGGCATTGGGTTTATAGAAGGTTCAGAAGCTTACTTAGACTGCATGGAATGGAGTTGATCTTGAGGAAGAGTGTTAAGATATTGAGCTCAACTAGTGCAAATATGGGTGGCACGCAAGGATGATGGCTCTTCACTTACATCATTGGCATGGTTGGTGAGATTATTGTTGATATGCCACCCAATGGTGTGTGATAACCATTTTGGTTTACTAGAGTTATGGCATAGTTATAGTATTACTAGCTCATAAAGTCGGGTTCACACTATAGACCAACCTTTGTATGTTATAGTAGGAGAGTACTCTTATCTTTATGTTATAGTTGTAGAGAAGAGAAGAGTATAGAAGAAAATTCATCCATCCATCACTCTCGTGTCCTTGTCTACTCTTGTGTGTGTGTATTTTTGCTTCATCCTCTCCCCTGCATCATTCATAACCGCATGGGCAAGCGTGTCACCCACATAGTGCTGAATGTAATCTTGTGCTAGTGTTCAGGTGCGCGATTGTAGTAAGAGAAAGTTATTGTTATATAGGTATATATTTTATCATATTTTTAATGCATAATGATCTTGATTTAGTGTGTGCAAAAATAAGCTTAATGGAATGTGCGAATGAGCACAAGGTTATTTTATGACTTATTTTTGTTAGCCACGTGCCAAATGTTTGTACAAATTATTTATGCATGCTTGTGCATGGCATTGCTATCTTCCTAGCACATATGCTAGAAGAGTTTTGATTATTTACACAGTGTGTGAACAAGCTCTAGTGCTTGAGCTATTTTTGTAAAAAGTGTAAAAGCAAAGCCCAATTTTGTATGCACAACTATTAATAGCTCCTTGGGCTATTTATCGAATACAATTCTCAAAATATTCATGTCGTGGAAGTGAAGCTACACGCATGAGGGGGGAGATTGCACCCAATCTTGGTATGCTTATGGGCTAAGTATTATTTGTGTTTCACTCAAATATTGAATATGTGGTATTTGATGAGTGACGTGATTTAATTCAATCAATTCTTGCAAAGTTTCTTTTAACTCTATTTTCCTAGAAAATTAGATCCGTGACAGTTATAGGCTTCCTTATAGTGGTAACTCTCTCTAAAACATTTTTAGTATATGGAAACATATAATGATCTTTTTGTGTGGCCACATTGACTTGTTTTAAGTCCACACACACTCGTAGTTTTCCCTTTATCTTCGGAACAATGAAAATGGGTGAAACCTAGTCAGTGTGCATGATTTTTTAATTACAACTATAAGTTTGTCAGTCTCTTCTTGTACAATGGTTGAATACTTGGGATTCATTCGGTAAGGTCTTTTACTTATTGGTATTGATCCTTTTATAATAGGGATTGTGTGTTGTACTACCTCAACGATGGTACTCCTCCCTTCATGTCTATGTATTTATAAACAAAGAAATCATTAAACTCTTTTAACAAATCTACCATCTCACTTTAATCATCTTGATCCTTAGAAATGAACACTGGTTTGAGGCTTCTCCCTCGGTTCAACAAGGTTTAGCCAAGTCTACTTCCTCGACTTCCATGGGCCCATATGTGGAACACTTCTTGTCCCTTTATAGATTATTGAGCTTTGAAGTGAACAATTATATTAGACACCCACTGTATACGATTTATAGTGCTTAAGGACTAGTCTTAAGTCCATCACATCATCTTCTTTTGCCTCGGTTTGAGCCAAAATCCTTTTTGCCTATCATTCATCTTTTGCCAAGGCTCTGTTTCTCCTGCACCTTTTTGATCTAGAAAATTGTGGCTCAACCTTCTCTGGCAATTGAGGTCTCTCAATCCATGTACTTGGTTCCCTAACTAAGGAACACATGAATTATTGACAGCACGTGCATCCAATTTTCACTAAAATCTGGAGGAGGAAGGGACGTATACATCATATCTTCCTCACCCTTGTCTCAAACAATTTACATTTCACACACTTACACTAATGTGGTTTGATCACTTGTAATAGAGTCATTTCCAAAGAGGTCACCCTCCACCATCACATGGGAGTCTTCCATGTCTAGAAATTTATCCATCTTTAGAACTTAAGCATTATTTTGTAAGGACACTTGGTCTAAGGCCAAATCATACACCAACCTGGCCTCCCTCAGGGAAGGTCTACCACCCCAAGTGGCATACAAATCTGGTTGGCATGCGAGAATCTCATCACCACGAATGTGTGCTGACATTGGAGCAAAAATATTTTTAATTTGATCTACGACAAGACTCCCATGGGTCTTGATGAGGTTCCATTGGCCATATTTATGACAAGATTTTTGGATGATATTGGAGTAAAAAGGTTTTTAATTTGGATATCATCGTCATCACTGGTGGCTTGCCCTTTTTGATCAAGATTACAAACCAAGGCACCAAGTGTCACTAGTTGCAAAGAAGATAAGCACAACCACTTGATAGATGCGCATTAGATCAAGAGGAAGCAAGTCATCACATTTCAAATGTATAGGGTCAAGCCCATGAAGAGGTCGTCCGGCTCCCAACCTATCCCTCCCAGAGAGAAAATAATTCATAAACATGTGCCTCCTTGCAAACATTGGTGGCCTTATTAATCCTAATGCTCAGAGAAAGGAATTGTGGCTACTTGTCCTTTGTCTCCAAGCTCCACGATGGTAGTTGCACTTGAGCCTCACCTAGCTCAAAGGCAATATTGTCCCCATGAAGAAGATGACGGAGAATATTGCTAGTGCTTTGTAATACAAGCCTTCTTTAACTCTTTTTCATGCAATGGGCCCGTAGAGGTTTTCCTTTCCTGATGTTTTTCCTTATGCATGATCTCCTATTGTTGAGTATCTTGTTAATGCAATCTCTAGCTTGTTATCAAAAAATGCATACTTTGGGGATTGGGTAACTACTCATTCATGCATTCCACTACGTAGATAAAGTCTTTACTCCTTTGCACTATGTAGATAAAGGCATCCTTGTTGTAAGTTTGGTTCACCGATTATCAGAAGGTATATAAGAACCTCTTCCCCATATCATCCACCATGAAGGGCCCAATCATCACCCAAGTCATAATAGATGTAATCATCCTTGGGATCCTTGTCTCCCCAGGACTAGGTAAAGATGATCTAAAGCACCTTGCTAGACCACCCACCACTAGAACACCAATATAAGGACAATGATGGATCTGAGAACCGCTTACACTATTAGTGGCTAAATAGGAGGCATAACCACATTGAGAGCCACTACCCTCGGTGATGGCTACTAGAACCGCTTACACTACAAGTGCCTAAGTGGTGAGTGGAGACAAAGAAGACAGAACCACATTAACAGCCACTACCCCCATGAAGAGGGGTAGTGATTGAGCATGGTCTGACAGAAAGTGTGATGACTGGAAGGGAGAGGGGCCTCATGTGGGTAGTAGGAGGACCAAAGGGGAGACGTTGTTAAAACCCTAAGATCTCTCTAGATAATTGTTATGCATAAATCAGGCATAAACTCATCCACCCAACCACCCCCGAGCCCAAGGGATGCACACATGAATTATAATGAAGTACATCATACCTTTATCTTGATGTCCCATACCATCAAGAGGTATAACTTCAATTCAGAAGCATGTAGCTATAGTGTAAAATGGTAGGTGAGTAGTTATGATCCTCTACACAAGAGAACATGACATAACCTAGCCTCAAGATAACATCAAGAGACCATAGCCTAAGCCTCAAGATATCATAGCCTTAGTCACCCTTGAGTGTGCCCCATGCCCCTATTATATAGGAGGGCCCTCAAGTGACTCTTGACTCTTCATTTCCTATGTGTGACCCTTGGATGCCTGACCCTAACCTTAACCCTTAAGGTTAGTCCTAACCCATTCTCCACTAGAGCTTGTTCCCATGCTCCCATGCTCCCATGCTCACAAGCCTAATGTGGGTTAGCCTCCTAGTATATGTACACATAATGTGTATATAAAATACTTCCCCTGTCTTAAAACATTGCACTCTTGCAATGAAAAGAAGGAGAACTGCGCTGAACCATCTCAACCTTCGACTCCCAAGTCGAATCCTCTATTTCCCTATCTTTCCACCTAATTTTAACCTCAAGGATTAGTCAACTACAAAGTTTCCTTTCCCTGAATTCAAGTACCTTATCAGGTTCATGTGGAACATAGGATAATTCTTCGACTTCAACGAGTTCTTAAGGAGTAACTGTGTTATCCTCACCTCCCAGTTTCCCTTTCAATCTATCGATATGAAAGACTGGATGAACTCTGACAATTGGAGGTAGTTTTAGTTTATACGCAACCGTGCCAATCCGATGTATAACTCGAAAATGAACCACAATATCTAGGAGATAAATTCAAGGATTTTCTTTTGACAAAGTTTGAGAATCTTTAGGAACTTTTAAATAAACCAACGCTCCTGGTTCAAAAGACCAAGTTGAGCATCCTCTATCAGCATAGAACCGTGCCCTATCCTGAGCACTCCTGATAGAATCCCGAGCTTCGGTCAACATTTCTTGCATATCATGCAAGAAATTCCTCGATGCATCAAGCTCGATGTCCTTAAGACCGACATCAATAGGTGCCCTGGGTTGATACCCATACATAAGCATGAATGGACTAAAACCAATAGCCGTATGTTTAAAACTGTTATAGGTAAATTCCATCATTGGAAGGTATTTTTCCCAATTTGATGCTTTTTCAGAGACATATGTACGAAGCATATCCTCTACAATCTGATTCATACGCTCTGTTTGCCCATCAAACTACGATGATCAAAGGAACTCATACTCAAAGTAGTTTCCTCGTTGTAAACCATTCGGAATAAAGTAGGAAAACATGGCATTATAACAGCAGGAACCAGGTATCCATCGGCGACCCGACGTACCCACATCTGCACATGGAATTATCGGCATCCCAAGTTATCCATATCAACATAGAGAGTCATTGACGTCTCGATGAGTCACATATGTTCATCCGTAAACCATCAGGTTGATTGTATAAATCACCTAAAGTACGAAAGTAGAGAAAGAAATGCCAACAAAGGAAAAATCTAAATTTCCTTAATCCGAACACAACAAGATAAACTCGTTGAACTCTAAAGAAAGAGATTTCAACAAGTGAAAATTTCGACGAGATTACACTCATCAATACATGCAGGCTATAGATAAAAGAAGTTTATCTAGAGAATGCCCACACAATAACTTTAAATGAATTCAAAAAATGAGATTGTCTTTGAATGTTGAGGTCAACATGCTAAGTGATGTAAGCAAATCAACAATCTTGAGCCCAAATTATCCCATAAGATAATATATGTGAGGGATCGCTAGCGTCCCATACCACCATGATACCACCCATACATACTTTATTAATTTAAAGCTTCCTAGTATGCCGTCTAGGAAAAATGAATAAAATCCTATATAAAAGGAATAAGATGGCCTTATCCTAGACTTTCACATACTAAAACATGTCTCTATATACCTGAGACTACATCAAGGAATAACTCTTTTCGAGTACATCATTAGAAAAGAATTTTGAATTATTGGCGCCTTTCTAATGATACTACCCAATAAACACAATAAAGCTGGGGTAGAAAAAATAACTCACCTAGATACATAAACAACTAGGTATCCAAGTTGGAATATGTACAAAAGTACAAGAAACATAGTCCAAAATTATGTGCAAAAAACGAAGGCAAATGCTACCTTCAAAGCACATGATATTATTCAAAAGATCAAAAGATCAAAAGATCAAAAGATCCTTATAAAACCATGGATAGAAGCATAGAAGCTCCTCAAATCCACGAAAACCATAGTTGATCATAAAAATCAATGCATGCCATCTAATGGTCATTAATCATGCGAAAAGAAGCATTAAAATTGGTGGCCAAGTCATCAATCCGGAGTATATGAACGTGGTGTCGTTCAAGCAAAACTCCAAAGTAAGCAAGTGAAACACATGTGTGTAGCACTCATTAAAAAACCCCTAGACACAAGTGATCTAGGTAGAACCTGATGAGTCCAAATAAAACTTGAAAAACATCCAATAAAATCCACCAAAACAAACCAATCAAATGACCCATGATATAATTTATCTTACGCTTAGGAAATTAAGCATAAACCACACTTAAATAAGTGCAAAATAAATTATCTTAGGCTTAGGAAACAAGCATAAACCACACTTAAACAAGTGCAAAATAAATTATCATGGAAAAGTGTCAAAGGTGAAACACACTTTGAATGGAAATTCTAGCCCATCATTAAAGAAATTAAGGAACATGTCCAAAAAGAATGGCTAAACAATGGTAGAAAATCATGAAAATATCGTTCAGAATTAATCGAAACAGAAATATCTATTAATATGTGTATAATCATATTAATAATATGCGAATAACCCGCATCTATCTAATGTCAGCATGAGAAAACGTACTTCAACATTAAATAACCCTCGAAAATATTAAATTCTTGAGAAAAAAATTATCATAATTTTCTCCTAATTTTCTCTAATTTTATAAGGCCTCAAAATATGATAATTTTGAATTCCACCAAACCTATCTTATGGCATTCCAAACCTATATTTTTCTTTTAAAAAATTAGCAATTAGATTTGCCAAAATACCATTGATATTTTAAAAATACCAATTTTTAGGATTTCTAAAAATAATTTCTAGAAAATTCCTAATTTTTCTAAGAACCCCATCGTTCCACAAAATTTTCAATTTTGCCTGACAATTCTCAAATCCAATGAAAATTTATAATTTTAATAGATTTTCTAATTTTTTGGGTCAAAAATATATATATATAAAGGAATTTGAATGGCCACGAGTGCCCAAATGGACACACCACATGCCAAACACCAACCCCACATTTTCCAGAAATTTAAAATAACCTTTTCCTAATTTTTGACTAATTTCTTAAAATTTTTAATTAACCCTAAATGCATTAGAATACGAACGGTCAAAAAATTTCGGAATCCCAACGGTTTTCCCGGATTACGGAAAGCCAACAATTTCGGGCAAATGAAAAGACAAACAAAATTAGAATGTGAAAGGTCAAAAGTTTCCGGAATCCGAAAGGTCAAAAGATTTTCTGGAATTCGGAAAGCCAATAGATTTCCGGGAGATGGAAAGCCAAAAAAAAGCTCCAAGAGAAATTTTCAGAGAAAAAGAAAATTTCAGAGAAATAAATGAAAAATTTCAAATCTCTCTCTTTCCTCTCTTTTTTTTAAGCTTTTTTGAAGAGCTTTCAAAAGCTTTTTAATTTTCAAAAAACATTTTTTTATTTAAAAAAAGTTTAATAAAACTCAATTAAGCTTTGTAAAAAGCTTATAAAAAAAATTCTAAGGGGGGGCAGTTTTCGCCCGGCGGCTGCTGCTGCGCAGCCCCCCCCAACGTGCGCGCAGAACTGTGAAAGAGGGAGAAGGGTCTCCCTCTCCACTCTCCTCTCTCCTTCTTCTCTAAATTTTTCATCTCTCTCACCACCCCTCCTCTGTTATATCACAGAGAGGATTAACAATTGATTAAATTACCTTAATCATAATCAAAAATTAATCAATTTGTGCCTAAGAGGCGTTCACACGGGCGGGAGGAAAATAGAAAAGAGATTCAGATTTGAGAGGTAAAGAGGATCCCACACACATGGGAGAGCATTCCATGCATTAATTGACTACCCCACACTGCTTTTTAGCAAAAAATTAGTAGAAAACCGAAAGCATACCTGTAGAAAACCCGCAAAATGCATTAAAAATATATTTTTTTTCATAAAATGCTCTAAAAATTTCTTAAAAATTAGGAAAAATTCCTTAAAATTATAGAAATTCAAGAAATCCATTCTACCAAAAATATCCACAGTAAAATATGTGGTATTTTGGTAAAAACTTCCATTAATGCCTATTTTAAACCACAAAAAATAGAAAAAATAGCATTAAACTCACGGAATTTTCCCGCAACGTCGATTCGTCCTCCATTGAATAGTAGTAGCACGTGTTCCAACCGCCATATCAACGATCCACGTGAAAATCATCAACACAAATCAATAAAATAATATTTTTTATTTAGTAAATATTAAAATTTACTTCAAAAATGCCAAAAAATTTACAATAAGAAAGAAAAAATAACAACAATTAACTAGAGATTGCTCTGATACCACTGTTAAAACCCTAAGATCTATCTAGATAATTGTTATGCATAAATCATGCATAAACTCATCCACCCAACCACCCCCGAGTCCAAGGGATGCACACATGAATTATAATGAAGTACATCATACCTTTGCCTTGATGTCCCATACTATCAAGAGGTATAACTCCAATCCAGTAGCATGTAGCTATAGTGTGAAATGGTAGTGAGTAGTTATGATCCTCTACACAAGAGAACATAACCTAACCTAGCCTCAAGATAACATCAAGAGACCATAGCCTAAGCCTCAAGATATCATAGCCTTAGTCTCCCTTGAGTGTGTCCCATGCCTCTATTATATAGGAGGGCCCTCAAGTGACTCTTGACTCTTCATTTCCCATGTGTGACCCTTGGATGCCTGACCCTAACCTTAACCCTTAAGATTAGTCCTAACCCATGCTCCACTAGAGCTTGTTCCCATGCTCCCATGCTCACAAGCCTAATGTGGGTTAGCCTCCTAGTATATGCACACATAATGTGCATATAACAAACGTGTTAGTGCGGCTCTTAGAGGACCGAAAGGGAGAGGGATCGACATAGTGGAAGTGATAAGGGAAGGGTGAGCGGTGGTGGAGTTGAGGCTAAGATAAAGAGGTGCATGTGGAAAAGCAAAAGAGTCTAGCACATAGGGAGGACTTAAACATCTCTCCCAACCACTAGGCCGAGGGTTCAAGAGAATGGAAAGGTGGTCTTATCTATGGCACCTTGGATCTTGACAAAGGAGGAGAAGAGAGTGAAGGATCAAATTGCATCATTTCATACACTACAGGTGTCATCATACAACCTTTGAAGGGGTCATTCACAAAAACAAAACAAAAAAAGAGAGCAATACAATTATATGGTCTAAAATCATATGATTTTTGAGAGGTTACATGTATGTTTAGTCTTTGTATCTACATGATTATGAAATTATAATGACACAACATTGATTGTGATGTTTTGTGCTATGTAGTTCATTCTTCTTCTATACATTAGTGGGTGTGGAGATTAAGATTATGCAAGGAAATATACAAAATGGGGGCACTTGTGAGATATGCATACAAAAAATTCTAATGTGGTTTTCTTTTGTTGTTGTGCAAGTTTTAAGGGTTCATTGTGCTACTTAAATTAAGTCACGCCATCTTAGGTAAATAAGTTTAAAAGAGATACATCCATCAACTATTGAATGGTAGTGGAGGCAGTGTATACAATCAACTCTCCAAGATCTACACTCACTAGTCAACTACATCTTGTGGTACATTTAGTAGCAAATGAAGCATCCATGTGTGGTGTTGTGCATGCTTGGTGGATGTTCTCCCCCTCGAGCGGTTTGTGAAGACCGTAAAGGATAAGAGAAAGGCTAGAAGGAAGCATGCTAGAGGGTTGGTTTGTGCAAGATTGAGTATGTGTCTACATTTCAGAGTCTCTTTCTCGAGTGGATTCGAAAATTCCATGATCAATGAGTAAAGAGGATGATGAGAAGATGGTGTCACATATGTACCACAAGGCAAATTAAGAGCAAGGATATTCTATTCTTGTCTTTCCTTCTCTAGATATTCTATCTTTCCTTTTTTATTTCTTCAACTTTGTGGAGCCAGATATTCTATTCTTTCCTTTTCCTTTTCTTTGCATAGCTTTGTGGAGCTCAGTTATCTACACTTCTGCCAACTTTTTACTTGTTTTAAAGTCATTATATGTTTGCTGAAGCTTTGACATTAGTTCATTGGATAACTCTATCTGCACTTCTACCTAGTTCTTACTTGCTTTAAAGTCATTATATGTCTGCTAAAGCTTTGCCTTTAGAGTTATCCGCACGATGAAGCTTTGCCTTTTAGTTCACTGGATAACTCTATCCCCTTTTATAGTTTCAGATCATAATTCTCTTTTATGTCCTGTAATTGCTTGACTTGTTGGCTTACCTAGCCTTTTGCAGCCTCCAGGATTCTGTCTCATGTGCTAGAGTTTCCCGTAACTTTTTGTCGAGTTATGATTTCATTACATTGAGATGGACATTTATTTCCTCCACTTTTACTTCTGTTCATTGATTTCTTTCCGGATTTACTTCTTTTTGCACTTTCTCTAATCAATCCCTCTTTTGTTCTTTTTAGCTCTTCCTCACAAGCTTGTAGTCTTTTCATGTGTAGGTGCTAATTTTTATCGACTATATAGCTAGTTAATTGGTGGCAATCGGACACTGGCCCTCATTGCGATCACCCTTCTTTGTTGGGGGTTCCATGTAGGATCTTGCATCCATCTCTTTCCCAAGGTAATATTCTATCTCTATTCTATATAGCCGACATGTAACTTAGAAGATTAGGCTCTATGTGGTGAGGGTATAAGAGTGGCAAATCAGTGAGGAATCCTATGGCTAGTATTTATAAAGTAAGATCCTTAAGAGGGAACCTACACTATACTTTACTTGGGCTTCTCTATGCCTCTTATGTACTTTAAATTTGTCATGTTTTCTGGATGGTCCAACCTCGTCTACTATGTCCAATTTTGTTACCTTTTCACCTAGAGGAGTGGCTTCTTGTAACATGGGCTTCGTAGGTGGGCTCTCTTCTTATGGCACCTCTTTCTCCTACTCCTCGGCCTTTTGAACATCTTTTGTTTCTTTGGCTACTACCATCTTACCTTTTTTTGGTAGCTCTTATTGTGATGGGGAGGGTACTTAAATCTCTTCTAGGATCTAGGATCATGGGTTGCACTAGCTCCTCCTATTGTGTAACTTCTACTTTTTCCTGTACAAATTCTTCATGAATAGGAGAGACTCGTATTTTTGTACTTGTCGTGGAGTTGTGTGACTGAAAATGGGGCCTGAGGTTTAGTGAACATGACATAACATTGTTTATGGGGATGCAACACTACACAGTAGATTTGGGATTCTATAGCCCAACTTATGGGCAAATTGAGTGGCTGTGCCATGCATGTGACTTGGGGGGGTAGTTGCTTGGCTCTCCCAGTCCGGTTTGAAACTTTTTTACGAGGGAAGTGGTACAGACTCTACTATTTTCATTCGTAGAGGTATTGCCTAGCATGCTTTGTTGCAAGATGTCCCTCACTCAGATTATACACCCCCCAGACAGAGGATTGACACCAGTTGGGAGATTGTTGCCAATATTACAGCATGGCAAATCTGGAGAGCCATATGCACGGAGGCTATTGAGGGTGTCCAAATCTTTGGGTCTATGTGCATTAGTACTATATGGGGTGATATCATCCATACTCTCATGGCTACTTGGGCTCGTATTCAAGGGTCCTCTCGTTCCGCGTAGGCAAAGCGCCTTATATTTATGCGGGAGTGGGACCATGGTATTTTCTTTTCCTCTAGTCCCACAGGTCTCTCATGGCATCATGATGCTCCTTAGTGGCATCATGGTATTGGGGTGATTCTATTCTATTCCGGCTTATAGCTGTGATTGTTGTATGCCTTTTTCATACTTTAATAGAAGTCTCTTTCTTGAAAGAAAAAAATTGCCTTGGTGGTATGATGGTTTTTTGGTCTACTCTAAAAAAATAGTTACGGATTATGGTAGCGTAAATTTGTTTTTGTAAAAAATGATATTTGATCATGTAAAGCTTGCCCTTCTACTGGCATCAATCCAAAATAAAAACAAGAGTTATATATTTATAATACACATGTCAAGAATGGTGTGTAACAAGACAACACATGAGTTACAACACACTGGTGTGGGCTCAAATTCCTTTTACGTTATAAAATGGGTAGACAAATGGGTTCAAATTCTCCTTTCCTTGGCAAAAGGGTAAAGTACATACAAAATTAATGGCTTGACTTCAAGACCAAGGTATAACGTTAAAGATCAATCTAATTAAATAGAATAATTAAAGTTAATAAGTACTAAATAAAAGGTATATAATTATTAATAGGTAGAAAATTTAACAAATTGCATAATCTAGATAATATACAATTATACTTAAAACGTTGTTAGTAATAATAATAAAAGTATTTATAGTTATTGTTAATTATAAAATATAAATATAATCAATACAAGGATATAAAATTATACTTAAAATGTTGTTAGTAATAATAATAAAACTATTTATAGTTATTGTTAATTATTAAATAGAAGCTGAGGCCTCACCGCTTTTCTGAGCTAGCTGCAGACTGGACGCTGTGCAGTGGCAGCGGGAGAATCTCAGAGCTGATGTAGGTGCGCCCGTGTCTCTCCTGCAGGTAGGCTCTCTCTGAGAGACGTACACATACTCTCTCTTTCTCTCTCTCGTTGTCGCTAGTGCTACCGCTGGGAGGGCGTGAATCACCTGCAGAACTACCACACCGTCGTCTTCCAGTACTTGGAATCTCTCAAGGTGGGAGAAGGAGGGAAACCCTGAATCCACTAAGCTGCGCCCGTCTCTGCCCTCTGCAAAATAAGGGATTCTTAAAAACGTACTTTCTGTGCCTGCATCACAAGAAAGGTTGGTGTTCTGGCTTTCCTGTTGCAACAAGCACTCCTGGAGACTCCTGCAGTCTCTCCGCACCTCCGGAAGAAGAACAGACGAAGAGATGGAGGTCGTTGTAGGCCCCTATTAATATGTTTATTTCAGAGTGTTCCCTCAACTTTTGTAGTTAAAAAGCCTCACATTGAACAATTCGGACTAGTTTGTTGGGCGTTCAGCCGCGTTCTCTTTCGAGGTGAGGTCCCACGAAATCTGTCCTCAAGTGAGCTTTTACGATTATCTTTTTCTCCAATATGTGACCTTGGCTTCTTTTATATAAAACTAATGATCCCCACGTGTGTCAATGATGATTAATGGAAAGGCAATCGGGAGCAGCTTCTGGAATAAGGGCCTTATGTCCTGTTTTCGATAGTCAGGGATGATCCGGCAAGGTATCATCATCCTTGAAAGGTATCAGCATCCACTTTCATTACGGAAGGAATCGTTGTCGATCTTGCCAAACATCCTTGTTGACTTCGGTATGATGCATGTCAGTCTTGCCATTTGTTCTCGTTGAGCCTGATACAATGCATGCCAATCTTGCTAGAAGCCCTTGTTGACCTCTATATGGTTGCATGCCAATCTTGCACATCCTTGCTGATTTCTAGATAATGCATGTTAGTCTTGCCAGACATCCTCGTTGCATGTCCACCTTGCGGGCAGATCATCCTGATATGATGCACATAGGCCTTGCATTATATCCTGGTTGACCCCAATATGACACATGTTGGCCTTGCCAGACATCATAGATATGATGCATGTCGCCTTGCCAAACATCCTTGTCGACTTGGATATGATGATGCATGCTAGCATTACATCGTGGTTGGGGCCAATATGACATGTCGGCCTTGACGCGCATCCTAGACATTCTAGTTATGATGCATGTCACCTTGCCAAACATCCTTGTTAAACCCATGATGATGCAGACTAGCCTTGCCAAATATCCTATTGGACCTTGACATGATGCAAGCCAGTCTTGCTTGTAGACCACGATATGATGCATGCCAAATCTTGCCTGACATATTTGTGGATCCCAATATGATGCATGCCAGTCTTGTGAGACATCCTTATGATGCATGCTCATCTGTTCAATGCTAGACTTTGTCTTTGATCCCAACATAATGTATGTTAGTCTTGCTAGGCATCCTTGTTGGCTTGTTGGAATGATGCATGCTAGTCTTGTAGACATTCTTTTTGGTATTGATAGCGTAGCATATGCGGACCGTGTGAAACAACGAAGCCTTGTTTAAACCTGAGTTTATTGAGTCTTTAACAATCCTTTAAATATCATACAATGAATCTGAAAGATGTAGTTGAGACGCCACCATATGGGGTCCCAAATTACCCACTGAAGGGTCCCTCTCTTGCAAGCAGGAGTATTTGCTTTATTTCTTCTTCTGGAGAGCTGGATACAAGTTGAACTGTGTCCACAAGATTGAGCGGACAAACTGACTAACTGACCACCAAACGCAAGGACAAAGCGACCAAACGCCGGGTAGAACTGTGTATTAGGTGTAGGTGATTGTGAAGCTGTCTTCGAAGAGGATACACCGGCCCAAGACTGAGGGTTGGTGTGTTGAGATCTCTTGAAGAGGCTGAGCTCCGTTTGCCTTGGGCTGAAAGCACAAGAATGGCTGTAAATATGCAAAGGTGGGATGCCTAAGCACACATGCTGGACTGTTTTGCTTGAGTCTTGATTTGATTTCTGATGATTTATGGACTAAGGGCTGAGGTGCCTTTTATACGTCCATGTATATGCTGGTATTCCGGCCTCTATGTGGTGTCACATGTGCAAGATCCATTTTCAGCATTTGTGGATGTTTTGTCCAGCTTTTAAATGTTTAAATGTTTTAATATGCATTGATGGTATCAACAAGTGTGTCAAAGGCCCTAGTCCTCCGGGCACCCGCCCGCGAGTTTCATTGGTATCAGAGCATAGGCTTTCTTGGAAGCGGAGGCTTCCTTCTATCAATAAGGGAGAGAAAAGATCTCAAGTGGGGACCACACTTACCATCATTGCTATTAAGCATGGCCAGCGGCCAGCCACTTCAGAGCCTATGAAGCAAGAGCATGAGCCAATAAAGGATTTATGAATTCACAAAATTTTATCTTGGAAGTGTGAAGTTGGCTTTGTGTGCACACGTTTAGCACTCTTTCCATATGGATATTGTGGATTATATTATCAAGCTTACAGGCAAGCTATACGGAGATATATCTCAGGATATCTTAAGGATATGGTGACGAGATATTTCTTTTGGCTTCATGACCAAGGTAGCAAAGAAAAGCTAAGTATACTTTGAGTTTGCAAAGTTGGTGCTTTGGCTATTTACTATGAAGTATTTTTGATGTTCACTAACCCTTGTATAGCCATGCAAGGAGAAAGGTGTTATTTTTTGCCTTGAGATGGTTTCAGGGAAACATTGTTTATGGCTCCCTTTATTGGCATGGATTATATCTATGGAGATTTCTTTCTTGGACGAGATTTATATAGATATTGGGCTTAACATGCAATTTCTATGGACGAATCTGTCCCAGTTTATAGAGAAGAAATACTTGGATCTCTCATGGATATGATACTTTTATGGATAAAAGTCCACCTCTACTCCAAGGTGTGTGGTTAGCATAGAGTATGTGGTAAGAGGTATGGTATACAGGTCTATGGATTCCTGGACTTCTTTTCTAGGGATTTGGATCTATCCTCAAGTTTATGGATTATTCTTTTTGGCTTCCTTTATTTGGGATGCATTGGACTTATGGAACTCATGGTTCACATACCTTGTGTAGTGTTCGCCTTGTCCTACGTGCTCTCTTGAAGATTGTTTCTACCATGTGTGGGTGGAACAATAGAGAGCAGATGGAAGGGAACATGGGCACTTCAAAGGGTAGTGACAAGCACAATATACCTTGTGTAGTGTTCTCTTGTCCTACGTGCTCTCTTGAAGATTGTTTCTACCATGTGTGGGTGGAACAATAGAGTGCAGATGGAAGGGAACATGGACACTTGAGAGGGTAGTGTGAGTTGGTGGCCGAAATGCCTACAAACTATCGGTGGCCGAAATGTCTATAAACTATGTGCAGCAAAAATGTCTATAAACTATTGGTGGCCGAAATGTCTATAAACTATGTGCAGCAAAAATGCTTATGGAACACCAGGCTATTTATGCCTGCGAGTGATTGTTTTATCTTGTTACTGGTGCCCATCTCTCATCCAAGGTGTGTGGTCAGAGTACCAACACGGAGTGCAAGTGGTAAAGTGGACATGACACCTGGTTGGCAAGGGACTTATGTGTACGCCAAGGGTCATGTGGATTGGCACATGTTTGTGTGCTTTGAGCTTGGATTATGATATCTGGACTTATGGGATTGATTTGTCTCGTCCATGTACTTGGGACATGATTATGATATTTGGACTTATGGGACTGTTTTTGTCTCACCTATTTATCTTGGGACATGATGTGAGGATTATGTTGTTAATCCCTCATATTGTGTACTAATTACTACTTAAGTACTTAACTTAGAGAACAAGAATCTTCAGGAGAACACTTGAGAGAAGATTGAATTGACTTGAATTGATTAAACTGAGTACAATAGGTCTCTTATATAGGAGATGAAGAGACACATTTGAAGAGGCATGTCCTTTGACGAAAGGACATGACCATAGACGAAAGGATAGAACTTTAGGCTAAGGGATGTGTCTATTCGATGTAGAGGCACAACCATTCATCAAGGGATACAACCATTCGTCGAAGGGATGTGGCTATTCGATGAAGAGGTACATCCTTTGGCGAAGAGTCAACCAATTGAGGATAGGGGTTCCCTTGGCTGGTTACTCTTTGCATCTGCAACAGGAATCAGCAATGAAGAGAGTATCTGATACATACATACGTCACAATCGTGACATTCCCTCCCATTTAAAATAAAACCCATGTGTCAAATGATAGACATCCGTTTGTCAAAGAATTCCTGAAGAAGATTAGGATACTGTTGCATTTCTTCATTTGTTTGCCAAGTGGAATCAGACTCATCCAAGTCCATCCACTTCACAAGAAATTCTGTAGTCAACTTTCTTCTTGTTTCCTTCTGTCGCACGTCAAGAATTACTTCTGGAACAAGGATAATATGGTCATCTTCAATTTCTGGTACATATGAAGATAAGTCTGGAATAGGTGAATCTCCTTGAACATACTGTTTGAGCCAAGAAATGTGAAAAGTCGGATGAACCTTCCCCCATGAAGGTGGAAGTTCCAACTTGTAACTGACAACTGAATTTTTCTTAAGAATCTTGAAAGGCCCATAGAAGCGAGGTCGCAACTTTGGAAAAACTGACTTCACTGTTTTGTAGCGGTGAGGTGCCACATATAACAAGACCAACTCTTCTTCTTGAAAATCTCCATGTCGATGATGCTTGTTGGCCTGTTTTTGATATTTTTGTTGCACATGGACCAATTTATCTCGAACTTGCATAAGCACATCTTGCATCTCCTGAACCAACTGATCTGCCAACGCCACTTTGTGTTGTAAAACAAAGTTTGTAGGCACAAGAGGAGTATGCCCATATGCTGCTTGAAATGGAGTTAATCCAATTGCTGAATGATGGGAATTATTATAAGCAAATTCCACGAGTGGCAAATAATCTTCCCATGATGCCAAACAGGATTGAATGTAATGTCGAATCATTTCTTTCAAAATCTGATTGACTCTTTCAGTCTGTCCATCTGTTTGAGGATGATAGGCTGAACTGAACAGCAAATTCGTGTCAAGAGATTTGAACAAAGACGTCCAAAAATGTCCAGTGAACTTTGGATCTCTGTCAGAGATGATGGTCTTCGGCAAACCATGCAATTTGAAGACATGTTGCACGAACAATGACGCCACATCTGGGGCTGAAGCAGCTTTCTTGCAAGGAATGAAATGCGCCATTTTGGAAAATCGATCAACCACCACAAGAATTTGAGCATTGCCTTTGGATGAACGAGGCAAAGTGGTAATAAAATCCATACTGATACTTTCTCATCTCTCATTGGGAACTGGCAATGGTTGAAGTAACCCTTGAGGAAGTTGTCGAGATGCTTTCATTATCTGACATGAATGACAAGCTTTGACAAATTTGATAACATCTTGTTGCATCTGAGGCCAGAAGTATGTAGTAGACAAAAGCCGATATGTCTTGTTGATACCAGGATGAGCAGAATAAGGAACTTCATGATGCTCTTGAATGAGAATCTTCCGCAATGAAGTATTGTGAGGCACACAAATGCGATCAGAAAAGAACAGCAACTCATCTATGATGGTGTAGGCTGCAAACATGTTCATTTCTGCAGGACTGGGATTAGAAGATTTGAGAGCACGGAACGCATCTCCAAAATCTCTATCAGTCAAATACTCATTTTTGAAACAAGCAGGGATTTCCATTTGTACATCTGTGATGGCAAAATTAGTGGCTCGAGGCATGCGGCTCAAAGCATCTGCAACCACATCGGCCTTGTCGAGAGTTCATAAGAGGTTGAGTGAAAATGTACGTCAGAGATTGATGATCTGTACGTACAACTGAATCTACTCCAAGAAGATAATGTCTCCAAGTTCGATAAGCATGCACGATTGCCAAAAACTCCTTATCATACATAGGATACCTGCTTTGAATGGCTGAAAACTTCCTGCTGTCAAAAGCAACGACACGATCATTCTGCATCAAAACTCCACCAGAAGCACGATCTGAGGCATCTGTCATTACATCAAAGGGTTGGGTGGGATCTGCAATGGCCAAGACCGGGGTTGTCGTCAAGGCATGCTTGAGATCATTGAAGGATTGCTTAGCTTCAGAAGACCATGATCCATCCTTCTTTTTGACAAGCAAAACCGGGGCGCCGAAGGGACTTTTGCTGGGACGGATGTGACCTTTGTCCAGCAACTCCTGTAATTGCCTTTGTATCTCCTGAGATTCAGAGTAAGAAACACGGTATGGAGCTCGGGTTGGAGGAGGTTGACCTGGGATAAGATCAATCGGGTGATCCACAGGACAACGAGGAGGCAATGTCATCGGAAGATCATTCGGAAACAGATCTTGAAAAGGCCTGAAGAAGGGTTGCTCCAAGTAAGCAGTTGTTGATGACGAGGCTTGAGATTGCTCACTAGTTTCTGCTTCAATCTCCCGTAACATGACCAAGGATGTTGTACAGTCACGTTTGCGGACAAGGCGCTTGACTTGCAGGGCAGAAACAATAGTGATGGGTTTGGCACTGAAAAGGCCACGAAGTTCCAGCTCTCGACCATCATGGTATAACTGGATTGAATGAGAACGAAAGTTGATCACTGGATCATATTGATACAGCCAAGATTGTCCCAGTATCATGTCATAATGTGACAACGGCATCACTGAAAAATTAAGGTGATCTTGGTAATCTTGAATCTGGAATTGAAGCTGTTGCACCTTTTTGTTACAATTAAGGAAGGAACCATCAGTAAGCTCTACTTGAAAAGCATCCACAAAATGTCGGGTCTGTAGGCGAAGCTTGTGAACCAAAGAAGTGCCCACAAAATTAATGGAACAGCCACTGTCCACCAGCACATTGATGGGATGGTCGTCAATGAAACCCAGAAGACTAAGGACCTGCTTGGAAAGATTCACCGGAACAGGGTTGATACTCTGGCCATTAAGCATCAGGGTACTGACAACTTAAGAAACACGAACAGAACAAGCTATTTGTTTGTTTTTGTCTTTCACAGGAGGCGGGTCATGATCACCATGGTGGCAACTGTCCACCTGAGAATTGCGCCGAGTGTTGGAGGGTTTAGGGCGCTGAGGACATTCATACCACCGGTGATCGCCAGAACAAATTGTACAGAGGCTTGGACGACTAGGTTGGGATGAAGTGGCAGTCGATGAAGAGGTTTGCTGTCCTGAAGAGGTGTCTCGCTTGAAGTTGCGCCGATCATTGCTGCGACGGTCCTGTCGGGACCGATCTCGGTTTCTGCTGCCAGAGGATTCGGTCTGAGAGGATCCTGCGTTTGACGCGGGAGCTTGCCCGGAGAAGCGCGACCGGAAGGATTGTTGTCCAGAATATGGTCGCCGAGAGTTGGGTTGTCCATAATTGGGACGCTGGGGTTGGCTAGTCCCATTGGATCGATTTCGCTGGTAAGAACGGGCGCCAGAGGAAAAGTTCTTGGGAGTACGCCTGTAATCACTAATGCGCTCGACATACGAGATTGCTTCACCCAAGGTGGCAGGATTGTACTTATGGACTTCGTCTTGGATCGTGGGTTCAAGCCCGTCAATGAAGCTGTGAAGCTGGTTAGAGGGGCTGAGTGTCTCTATCTCGAGAACCAGTTTTTGAAACTCTGAGATGTATGCGGCCACGGAGCCAGTTCGACTCAGGCGGCGGAGAGAAGACCTGGCATGAAAGTTCGCATTGGCAGGCTCAAAAGCCTTGCGAAGAGCACACCGAAATTTATCCCATGTCGGAGTATACTTGTCGTCTGAAATCCTGCGTCGCCACCAAAGGAAGACGGTATCTTTCAAGAGGTGTTGGGGTAAAGGCGTTATGCCCACCCTTATAGTGTGTACAAGCCCATAAGTTATAGTACATAGTACACTTAGTACTTTTAATGTACTAAGTGCACTATGTGTACTAGTGCAATATACATGTGTGATAGGGGAGTCACACACTCATGCCTCATGAGTTGACTTATCCCCACAACTCTCTCTCTCTCCCTTGTTTCTCTGTGTATGTCTCCCACATGACCTAACCCTAATTCTCCCATCAACTGGTATCAGAGCTTTGGTCCCTCCCTCTTCTCCTTGATGGCTCCTGCATGAGACAGCCCTGTCACGCTGGTCGCCTGCTGAATCCCTCTTGGAGCTGCCTGTATCCTCTCTGTAGCTCTGTCGACCTGATTCAGCTGCAACCTGCGTAAATTGCAGAGAGAGACAGAGCTACGTGTAGCATTACACAAGGCGCATACCCACAAGGCGCATACCTGGTATAGGCCAGACTGGCGCTAAGCGAAGATGTCAGCAGCCAGGCGAAGCGTGAGCGAATGCTGGCGCTAGGCGAATACGTCAACAAGCTAGGCGAGCGAAGCGCACAGCAGCCGTAGGCGAACGAAGTCCACAAGGCGGGCGTCAACCGTGCAAACGTGGCGCTGCTGGCGGAGAAGGTTGACGGGCGGAACTGGCGCACGTTGAAACCTGTGCTAGGCGAAGTGTTGGGCGGATGAGCGTGGAACGAACACGCGAGAGCTCCGCTGCGTTCCCTGCCGTCGCCGGCCGATACCACCTCTAAGGGGCTGGCCAACGAGCATACGTGGCTGCCCACGACAGCCCACGCAGCCCAACAAGGGCTACCCAACTGGTTGCCCACAGCCAGGTGGGGCTGCCCAGCTGCTTCAGAAACTGCCCAGCACCGAAGTCGCCGCCACCACCGCCTCCGTCTCAACCTGCAAGTCAAGAAACTCAGAAAAATCAGAAATTTCAGAGGTATTTGCCTTCAATATTTTGGGAATTTCTTATCAATTCAAGCAATTGAGCAGGTACAGGTGTCCAATTGCTCAATTTTTGAGCAAAATTGGCAAAATTGGGTGACATTGGTCACAATCAGGATAAATTTGCAGGAAATTGGTCAAATCAGGATCAATTTGCAGGAAATTGGATGTTGAAATTTGGGGCTTTTGATGTAATTGTGCAATTAAGCACTCATACATGCTGTATGATGTGAAAAATCGCACATTTGGGCAAAATTGCGGCAAATTGCAGTGCAAATCAAGGGGCTTTTGTGCCGATTTGGTTGATTTGCATGCAGGCGATCGCATTTGATGCTGTGGATAATGTGCTGATGCCTTACAAGCACTCAATGTGCCTGTAAATCAAGGGGCTTTCATTATTTGGATGTACATGTGGCCAGGGGGAAGCATCGTGAACACTCTGGATGCCTTCATGTGCGTCAATGTACCATGTATGATCAGAAATTGATCTTAAATCAAGGGGCTTTTCAAGTTCGTATGCTTGTTGAGCTTGGCAAAGCAGCAGGCAAGACATTTATGCCTTGAATCCTCAGAAATCAGCTTGCAGTCAAGGGGCTTTTGCCCAATTTCTGTTCGGGACTGTTGTATGCAGTGTATGGGACTGTAAAAGTCTGATTTTCACTCATTTGGACAGCCAAGAGAGCATTTATTGCTATTGTACCTGCTGGTACAGATTTGGCACAGCTTTGTGCAAGTTTTGGCATGGCTGTACACTGTTTTGAGTGACCAAAAGGTTCAATTTCAGCTGCTGCATTTGCCGGGACAGGTTTGGTACATTACAGGTGAGCACTTAGTACTGCTGTACAGTACTTTGGAAGGGCAATAGAGCACATTTAAGGTGCTGTCCAAAATCTGCAGCAACCAGATTTTGTTGTTTTCATCACATAAAGTGGGAGAAAAGTTGCATTCTTGCTTCCGCAGTGGGAGATAAAGCTTGGGAGAAAAACTGTGAGCACTTTGTGTGCTTTTGGTGCAGTGTTTGCACATTTTTTGCCGGGAGTCAGGCATTGACAGGTTGCATTTTGCTATGGCAACCACAGGTGAGAGCTCTTCATTGCTTCACATCAAGAAGCTTGAAGGCTCGCATAATTATGATATTTGGCAAACCCAGTGCTACAATGTGTTGCTCCAGAAAAAGCAGCACAAGCCTATCAAAGAAAGGGGTGTGATGCCCGCTTCTCTTACTGCTGAAGAGTGGGAAGATATGGATGAGCTGGCAAGATCTACTATCATGTTGTCTGTGTCAGACTCTTTACTTTTCAGCATTCGTGAAGAGAAGACAGCTTGGGGAATGTGGCAGAGATTGCAGGACTTGTATGCCCAACAAAGTGCCTCAAGCAAAGTGTATTGGTTGAAGAAACTCATAGGTCTTCAGATGAAGGAAGGGGCGTCTATGACAGCCCATCTAAATGAGTTTAATGGTATTGTCAGCCAGGTCATTAATCAAAAGTTGGCAATGGACGATGAGTTCAAAGCCACTTTTCTGTTATGCACTTTGCCAGAGAGTTGGGACACATTCAGGACAGCCACTAGCAATTCGCATGCTATGCTGTCATATGCAGATGTTGAGGGTGCTCTTCTTCAAGAAGAGATGAACAGGAAAAACAACTCTGTTGGAAAGTCCAATGCAATGAATGCACGTGGGAGATCCCAGCAAAGGGGAAAAAGCCAAGAAAGGGGAAGGAGCAAGTCTCGCTCCAAAAAGGATTTGGAATGCCATTATTGTGGCAAGAAGGGACACATTAAAAAGCAATGCTACAAATGGAAAAATGATCAAAAGGAAAAGGGAAAAGGCAAAGACAAAGAGAAAGATGAAGCCAAAGATGTAAAGCCAAAGGGCAAAAGTGGAGTCAAGATTGAAGAAATCAATGTGTCACATGCAGGTGGCAGTGAGGATGAGGTCCTCTTTACGTCTTCACTTGATGCCCATTCACTTCTTACAGGTGGTCATGGTATGCACTCATGGATCATTGATTTAGGTGCCTCCTTTCATGTCACAGGTTGCAGAGACTTGTTTGTCAGGTATACTGCTGGCAATGAAGGAGTGGTTTATTTGGGTGATAACCATGCATGCAAAATTCTTGGCAGAGGTGATGTGAGGCTTGTATTTTCAGATGGCTCACAGCTTATGCTCCATGATGTCAGGCATGTGCCTGAGATCAAGAAGAATCTGCTTTCTACTGGACAGCTTGATGATGCTGATTATGTTACCACATTTGGTAGTGGAAAGTGGAAAATTTGTAAGGGCTCACTGGTTGTTGCCAGAGGCTCTAAGGTGGACACTCTTTATTTCATGCATGCAGGTGTTTGTCACCATGCTAATGTAAATGCAACCGAGCTGCCGGAAATTTCTATGTGGCATAGCCGGTTGGGACACATGAGTGTCAAGGGAATGGAGCAATTGTCTCGTTTGGGTTACTTGCCTTCTCTAAAGTTTTCAAGTTTTCAGTTTTGTGAGCATTGTATATATGGTAGGCA
The DNA here is from genome assembly GCF_041138505.1 of Cibotium barometz. Lineage (NCBI taxonomy): Eukaryota > Viridiplantae > Streptophyta > Polypodiopsida > Cyatheales > Cibotiaceae > Cibotium > Cibotium barometz. The sequence goes on along the minus strand of NC_141052.1, from coordinate 56,210,831 downwards.
ACTACAGTGCCCCCACAAGAAAGCTCTTGGACAAAAAGATGCTCAGTTAGAGCTTGTGCATACAGATGTATGTGAGATGCCTCAGCTTTCTTTGGGAGGGGCAAAATATTTTGTGTCTTTTATTGATGATGCCACACGTAAGGTGTGGGTCTATCCTCTTCGTTTGAAGAGTGATACATTCTCAGTGTTTCAGAAGTTTGTTGCTCTTGTTGAGAATCAAACTGGCAAAACACTGAAGGCTTTGCGTTCCGACAATGGTGGAGAGTATACGTCCAAACAGTTTCAGGACTTTTGTGATGCTAAAGGCATCAAGAGGGAGCTCTCTACTCCTTATGATCCTCCACAAAACGGGACAGCAGAGAGGATGAACAGGACCATACAGGAGAAGGTCCGTTCTATGTTGTCACATGCTGCATTACCTCATGGTTTTTGGGCTGAAGCTGTTATGACAGCCGTTCACCTTATAAACAGGTCACCTAACACGAGGCTTGGTGGGAAAGTGCCAGAAGAAGTATGGACAGGGAAGCCTCCGTCATACAAGCACTTGAGAGTGTTTGGTTGCGTTGCGTACGTGCACATACGCAGGGAAATGCGCACCAAACTTGATCCTAAGTCTCACAAATGCATATTCCTAGGATATGGTGACAGAGGTGAAATGGGGTATAGACTTTGGGATCCCATGAATAGAAAGACCATACGCAGCAATGATGTCATTTTTGATGAAACATGCATGTATAAGGAGCCTGCAAGGCAACAGGAGCCTGGCAGAGTCATCTTTGATGATGATGGACATCATGGACAACAACAAAGGGCTGTAAATCAGCCATCACAGCAGGAAAACTAGCCCTTAAATGGTGCTGAAAATGGTCCAAATGGACAGCCAGAGATGGCAGAAGATATCCCTATGGATATACCACAGTTAGAGGAGATACCGGGCATGATTTTTCAGCCTTATGGCATGGAACAGGAGCCACCAATGGGTGATATGCAGGCTGGACAGCAACCTGCAAATGATGGTCATTGGGTACGGAGGTCCACTAGACCCTCCCGAGCCCCTGACAGGTTTGTTCCAGGGGTTGACTACTTGATGCTCACTGACTGTGGGGAGCCCTCATGTTATAAGGAGGCTTTACAGAGGGCAGACAAGGCTCTTTGGGAGCGTGCCATGAAGTCAGAGATGGATTCTCTGCATAAAAATGAAACATGGAAATTGGTGCATTTGCCTGCAGGCAAGAAGGTTTTGCCATGCAAGTGGGTATACAGGCTCAAAGTTGCACCAGATGCAAAGCCAAGATACAAAGCCAGGTTAGTGGCTAAGGGCTTTAAGCAGGAATATGGTGTGGACTTTGAGGAGATCTTCTCTCCAGTGGTCAAAATGACCACACTTAGAGCTGTGTTAGCTTTGGTTGCACATGATGATCTGGACTTGATTCAGATGGATGTGAAGACTGCTTTTCTTCACGGTGATCTCCATGAGGAGATATATATGCAGCAGCCAGAGGGTTATGCAGTAAGTGGAAAGGAGAAGCTTGTATGCAAGCTGAAAAAGAGTCTTTATGGGCTCAAACAGGCACCAAGAGAATGGTATCATAAATTTGATACATTCATGAAATCTCAGAAATTCAGGAGAAGTGACATAGATCACTGCTTGTACACCAAAAAAGCTTTGGATGGCAGTCTATTGATTCTCATTTTGTATGTTGATGATATGTTGATTGCCGGGAAATCTCGTAAGGAGATGGATGCCTTGAAGCAGAGGCTGCATCAAACCTTTGATATGAAGGATTTGGGTGATGCAAATCACATCTTGGGTATGCGGATACTTCGGGATAGAAATCAGCATGTGTTGTATTTGTCTCAGAAGGAATACATTGGCAAAGTCTTGCAGAGGTTCAATATGGACGGGGGGAAGAAGACTAGTACTCCTTTGCCTCCATATGTGAAACTCAGTGCTATGGACAGCCCACAGTCGGATAGAGACAGGGCTGATATGGCCAAGATTCCGTATGCTTCAGCTTGTGGCAATCTCATGTATGCCATGGTTGCTACTAGGCCGGACATTGCATTTGCAGTGGGAGTGGTTTCTAGATACATGGCCAACCCTGGCAAGAAGCATTGGGAAGCAGTGAAAGGTGTCATGAGATACCTGAAGGGCACATAGGATTTGTGCATTTGCTTTGGCAAACAGGATGCATTAGTGCATGGTTACACGGATTCGGATTATGCCGGTCATCCAGATAACCGGAAGTCTACTACCGGTTATGTATTTACATTCACAGGAGGTGCTGTGTCATGGATATCCAGGATGCAGAAGTGCACAGCCTTATCTACTACAGAGGCCGAGTATATTGCAGCCACAGAGGCTTGCAAGGAGGCATTATGGCTATCTCGGTTAGTGGTTGATTTGGGTTATACAGGGGATATTCCATTGTTGCATTGTGACAGTCAGAGTGCCATTCAGTTGGCAAAGAACCCTGTTTTTCACTCAAAGACGAAGCATGTGGATGTGAAGTATCACTTCATCAGAGAGGTGATAGAGAACAAGCAAATTCAGACAACCCGGCTGATCTGTTGACAAAGAGTTTGCCTCCGGAGCGGTTTGCTCATTGTAGACACTTGATGGGCATTGGATGAGGCCAGTTTCAGCCTTGATATGGCCTTGTATATTATCATGTACATGCTGATTTTTTCTTTTCCTTCATTTAAGGGCACTTTGCCTTTAAGTGGGAGGTTGTTGGGGTAAAGGCGTTATGCCCACCCTTATAGTGTGTACAAGCCCATAAGTTATAGTACATAGTACACTTAGTACTTTTAATGTACTAAGTGCACTATGTGTACTAGTGCAATATACATGTGTGATAGGGGAGTCACACACTCATGCCTCATGAGTTGACTTATCCCCACAACTCTCTCTCTCTCCCTTGTTTCTCTGTGTATGTCTCCCACATGACCTAACCCTAATTCTCCCATCAAGAGGGTATTGGCCAATGCCACGTTTTTATTTTCGGGCAATTCGGTATTTGAGAAATAAACCTCCATCTTGTAGAGCCAGTGATCGATTAACCGCTTATCGCGGCGGCCATTGTAGGGCTCAAGTAACTTGATATCCATCTTTCTTGTCTGTGCTGTGGTCATTAATTTATACAAAAGTTTGAGTTTAACATTGTCTACCTCGGCGGTCGGATCGGGAGGAGTTGAGGGATCGTCCTGCTGGCCCACCGAGGATGATGATGATGATGTTGGAGAACGCGAACGACGCGCTCGTTGTGACTTCCTGGATCCCTCGCGTTGGTGTTGGTGCCGTTGTTGCATGTCTTCCATTTGTGATCGCATTGATGCCATACCGTCGAAAAGGGCCCGTTGCAAGTCCTCCATCTGTTGTTGAAGAGTGGTCATCTGCAAGGCCTCCATCTGAGGATCGGCGGGTGGCATGTTGTGCGAAGTCGACATCTGGAGAACTCAGAGAGAGTACTGAGGTGAAGCAGGAAAGGTCCACCCGAAATGTAGGATGGAAGGAACAGCTGCTGGAGAGGCAGTAACGGGATCCTCGTACTTGAAGTCGGGGTCTTCCACTTCCTCGGGATCGTCCTCGGAGGTTACTTCGTCTGCTTCCACTTCTTCGTTTGGTTCCGCCAAAGAGCCGGGCACCGGAGATAATGGAGTATAATCGGGGACGAAGATCTCGCAGTAGAATGTCACAGGAGGGCGCGTGGACGAGATATTGCGGAGGCCATCCACACTGCACTCTGGAAGAAAGTGTGCCAACTGAGGGTACCATGACAGAAAGTACTCGAAATGAGTAAGGTGCAGTGGCTCGCAGGTGAGGAAAATAGTCCAGATCGCCCAAGTGTCGGGTTCGGTTACATGCGGGCTGCTGACATGTATGCGGTACACCTGTGAGGCCGGGGCTACTGGGATAGGAGAGTACGGGAGACTTGGAATCCACCCAGCATCGGCGGAAAGTGGCACTGGTTCCGGAGTGGGGGCATGAGGAGGGCTGTGTTCGGGAAGAAGAGCCTCGGGGATCTCGTCGATGTAACTCAGGTAGGAGATGTGCATGTCGGGCTCCTCCGGAAAATTGTCCATGAAGCATGCTCGTGGATGGCGAGAGCGCGCACACAGTGTGGCGTGGGCAGAGCCGGGAGAGGGGATGAAGGTGAACGTGTAACTAGCGGCATCTTGACAGCCGGGGGGAGGATGGTCGCCGAATCGCCAACGGAAAGGGGGGCGCTTCACACGCGTTGAATCGCCAACGGAAGGGGGGGTTCGGTTCACACTAGCGCACGCCCTTTTTTTTTTGATTAGAGACCCAAGTGCCAATGTTATTATTATTATTTTTAATGGTGTAAAGGTGACGGGGCCTGGATCACGTAGCCGACCGGAGGAAGGGTGCGCCGCTTCGAAAAGGCGCCGCCAGCTACTATGCGAAGAGGGGGAGGGCGGTCGATATTCGGTGGCGAGGGGCTCAGGGCCGGCAGCTGCACAAAGCGAGCTAGGGCTCACGGCCTGCAGCGAACGAAGCGAGGAGGGGGGGGGTGTTCCATACTCGGCAAAGAGGGGAGGGTTCCTGCCATGTAGCGAACGACTACCACCACCGGCAGCAGGGAGGGGGGTAATCCAGGTATGCAGTAATGGTTCCCTCTCTAAAACACACGGTGCGTGTGTATGGGTGTGGAAATTTTTTTTTTGATTACATCACCATGGGCAAAGATTTATGCCAAGTCCACCATCGCTCAGTTGCTTCCATACAACACCGAGAAGAGGGGTGGACGAGGGAGTGCCGTGGAGAGGGTGAGGGCTTCACAACCCATGGGTAGGAAAAATTTTTGCTCTGATACCACTGTGAGGATTATGTTGTTAATCCCTCATATTGTGTTCTACTTAAGTACTTAACTTAGAGAACAAGAACCTTCAGGAGAACACTTGAGAGAAGATTGAATTGACTTGAATTGATTAAAGTGAGTACAATAGGTCTCTTATATAGGAGATGAAGAGACACATTTGAAGAGGCATGTCCTTTGACAAAAGGACATGACCATAGACGAAAGGATAGAACTTTAGGCTAAGGGATGTGTCTATTCGATGTAGAGGCACAACCATTCATCAAGGGATACAACCATTCATCGAAGGGATGTGGCTATTCGATGAAGAGGTACATCCTTTGGTGAAGAGTCGCAACCAATCGAGGGTAGGGTTCCCTTGGCTGGTTACTCTTTGCATCTGCAACAGGAATCAGCAATGAAGAGAGTATCTGATACATACATACGTCACAATCGTGACACATGATTTTGATATTAGAATTATGGAGACTTATTTAGTCTCACCCATTTCTTTGAGACATGGATTCTTCAATTATATTAGATTTTTGAGACTGTCTCGTCTCGCCCACTTGATGGGACATGATTATATCTTGAATATATGGCTTGAATCTTAAAGTTGCGGGTACGAAGTTGGGGAGGATGTCACTAGCCTGGACATTTCTCAATATGAAAGGGGTTTGGTGGACTCAAGGATGTCTAAATGTTTGGAAAGTACAAGCTTTGGGAATGGGGGATTATCCTAGAATACAAAGGACCACACTCCTAAAATTTAGGAGAGTTGCTATTTTTGGCCCGACTCCGATGGAAATTCTGTTCACGTCATTACATCTGGAATTGAGCAGATACCAAAAGTTGGCAAAGTGCCTATGACAGAATGTCTACCAGTTGGGATATTTTTAGAGATAAAGTTTATGGAAGGACCCATCTCTTAGATTGGGACATGTGGCAAGAAAGTGGACCAAAGTGAGACAAGTGGCCTGACACTTGTTATAAAGTGGATCAAAGTGAGACAAGTGGCCTCACACTTGTCACTTCAGCTATTGTGTGGCTCTCCACTTGTCATTGTAGCCTTCTCTTGCCATTTTAGCTCATGGGAGGCCCAAATCTATAAATTGGAGCCCTCTCTCTTCATTAATGGAGGCTCTCTTGCTGCACACTAGCCTCTACCACCGTTATAGGCTGCCCTAATGATGGCTACTCTCTTTCTCTCTCTCTCTTGAAGGCTGCCCATCAAGAATACCGGCTGTTGGGGATTGTTTTGGAGGCTTTCATCGCGAACAAATACTGAAGGCAAGGGTATTTAATCATTTATTATGATTTCTAGTCCTTGGACCGGTTGTACCAACTTTTGTACTTGCTGTACCAGCCACTGTATCTGTTGTACTAGTCACTGTACATGCTATACCAGCATTCGTACTTGCTGTACCAGCCACCATACCAACTGTACCAGTCATTGTACCTGCTGTACAAGCCATTGTATCGATTGTACCAGCCATTGTACCTGCTGTACCGGCTGAATGGAGAGTTGTACTTGCTGTACCAGCTCTATTGCATGAAGACCCATGGTTTTTGGGGAAGAATCAGTACCCACACGGAGGTATATGGATTATGTTGTTGGCTCGGCATTTCTATAGCCTATGTTCCGGCTCAGTTGCCTTGTGTTGGGCTGTGTTATGGCATTTGTATATGGATAATCCGGCATCTCCCGTGGGGAGAGTAAGGCCCTCAAAGCTTGTACATGATATTATTCTCCTTGGGTAATAAAATACTCCAAGGGGGGGGTCGGTCCATTCCGGCCTCTATGTGGTGTCACATGTGCAAGATCCATTTTCAGCATTTGTGGATGTTTTGTCCAGCTTTTAAATGTTTAAATGTTTTAATATGCATTGATGGTATCAACAAGTGTGTCAAAGGCCCTAGTCCCCCGGGCACCCGCGGCGAGTTTCACTCTCTTCATTAATGGAGGCTCTCTTGCTGCACACTAGCCTCTACCACCATTACAGGCTGCCCTAATGATGGCTACTCTCTTTCTCTCTCTTTTTGAAGGCTGCCCATGAAGAATACCGGCTGTTGGGGATTGTTTTGGAGGCCTCCATTGCGAAGAAATACTGAAGGCAAGGATATTTAATCATTTTTTATGATTTCTAGTCATTGTACTTGTTATACCAGCCTTTGTACCTATTGTACTAGCCATTTTACTGGCTGTACCAGTCCTTGTACTTGTTGTACCACCCATTGTATCGGTTGTACCAGCTTCTGTACTTGCTGTACCAGCCACTGTACATGTTGTATCAACATTTGTACTTGTTGTACTTACTGTATCAGTCATTGTACTTGTTGTACCAGCCACTGTACCGGCTGTACCAGCCATTGTACCTCCTGTACCGGCTGAATGGAGAGTTGTACTTGTTGTACCAGCTCTATTGCATGAAGACCCGTGGTTTTTGGGGAAGAATCAGTACCCACACAGAGGTATATGGATTATGTTGTTGGCTCGGCATTTCTACAGCCTATGTTCCGGCTCAGTTGCCTTGTGTTGGGCTGTGTTATGGCATTTGTATATATGGATAATCCGGCATCTCCCATGGGGAGAGTAAGGCCCTCAAAGCTTGTACATGATATTATTCTCCTTGGGTAATAAAATACTCCAAGGGGGGGGGGGGGAGGGGGGACGGCCCATTCCGGCCTCATGTGCAAGCTCCATTTTCAGCATTTGTGGATGTTTTGTCCATCTTTTATGTTTTATGCAAAGTGATGATGGATATGTGTTAAGACTGTGGCCATGTTTAAATGTTTTAATATGCATTGATGGTATCAACAAGTGTGTCAAAGGCCCTAGTCCCCCGGGCGGCGCCGCGAGTTACAGAGTGCGTTCCCACTTTATTAAAGTTTGGGCGTCCAAAAGTCACTTATAAATTATGACCGCTTCCAAGTTCACACTCACTGAAGTCCCGAGGCGGACAAGACTCAATGTCCAGGACCAAATCCTCCCCTTTCCTGATTGGACCCCAATTCACTTACTTATTAAGAGAAAATTCGTGTTTTCTCTTCATGAAGATTTTTGGAGGCTGAAAACTTTATTTTTCTACCGTTTCTCTCCATTTCCAAGCTCTCCATAGCCATACCCAACTTTCTAGGGTGTTTTCCAAGCTTCCAAGAGTGTTTCCAAGTGCTAATCACTCTCCTACTCACTCCCAATGACTGAAATTCAGCAAAACAGTTCTCATTTTTGCTGTAATTGTTGGAAATAAGTGCACACTAGGGGTACTCTTTTCCTAGTCTAGTATAAACTTTTGTCTTGAGTCTTGTGTGTCTGCCATGTGGCATCTTATTTGTCCCACATATCAGCGTGGCTACTATCTCTTGTACTACACCTATATATTGTGGGTGTCACATCATAAGAAGTATCTAGCTTGTGTCTTGTCTACACTCATCTCAAGGTAACTCTTTGTCCTTTAATCTTGTTCTTATTTCACTTCTAGTCTTCTAGTTTCTAGCTCTTGTTTCCATATTTTTACATGGTATCAGAGCGAGGTTCCTCCTAGCCTCTTCAGCCCATTGCCTTCATCTCAGCCATCGGGCTGTCCTTATTCAAAGTTTTCGTGGAGCTGCTACTGTTATCTCTCTTGGAGCTGCTGCTGCCCGTCATATTGGAACTGCTACAGCCCGCTGTACTGTTGCTGCTCTCCTTTGGCTGCCTTCTTCATCGACTCAAGGGACTGTCTCTGCCTGGGATTTATTGCGCATCATGATGCTAAATGGGTAGATGAAGAGTTCTTCAAAGATTGCCCGCATGTGCTTCAGACATATTTGGATGCTTTTCAGTTGCGGACAATGTTAAGAAGCCGGGGGGGATGTCACCATTTGGCCACCCAATTGGTCCACCCGTGCTTTCTTATCATGTATGTACATTGGACTGGTGTCCATGGTAGTTGTTTATACCGGGGATCGATGCCACTCATGTGATACTGTAGACTTGGCTTTCCGTTGGGACTTGTGCCTCCGTGTACATGCCCGGAAATGCTTGGTGGATTGGTGTTCCATTGGGTCTGGTACCTCGTGTACTTGCTTGGAGCACGTCTATTTTGGTATAGTCTCATGAACGGGGTTTGTCCATACCAATGCTGCATTGCATAGCATCTTTATGTGCTTGTTTGCAATTAAAATTGCATGCTGTTTTTCATGCTTGCTTGACCAATGTGTAGTTCCGGGTAAGGGGGCGCCCGCCCGTGAACCGTGCGTGTGAAACTGTCTGCTGACATGGTTGTGTGGCATGTGAACAGGTGGTAAGTATTACCCAATCTAGGCTCAAATAGCCCTTAGGACTTAGCCAATATTTATAAGTGAGTGCGTTAAAGTTTGGGCCCCCAAAAGTCACTTATAAATTATGACTGTTCCAAGTTCACACTCACTGAAGTCCCGAGGCGGACAAGACTCAATGTCCAAGACCTGATCCTCCCCTTTTACTCATAAATGGGCATCTCCCTATGTCACTTCACCTGATTGGATCCCAATTTACTTACTTATTGAGAGAAAATTCGTGTTTTCTCTTCATGAAGATTTTTGGAGGCTGAAAACTCTGTTTTTCTACCATTTCTCTCCATTTCCAAGCTCTCCATAGCCATACCCAACTTGCTAGGGTGTTTTCCAAGCTTCCAAGAGTGTTTCCAAGTGCTAATCACTCTCCTACTCACTCCCAATGACTGAAATTCAGCAAAACAGTTCTCATTTTTACTGTGATTTCTGGTCTTTTTGCTGAAAACCCTAATTTCAGCCTTCCTTTCTCAAGTTGAACCATAGGGGAAGCTTTCCCAAGGTTCCCTTCATCCTCTATCAAAGATCTCAACACTCCAAGGACTTCCATCGCGAAGACTTCCGCTGTCATCGACTCTACTTGCTATTGGTAAGCTTTTATGCTTAAATATGGGAGCAAGTAGTATTCGCTTGCAGCGGTGGGACAGCATTCAGGCAAAGGCCAGCAAGGTGGGGCGGCATAAGAAGTGAAGCGCAGCATTTATGGCATTTATTGCCCATTTCCTTGTCCAGTACCTGGCCATCAGCCTCTTTTGCTGGCCCACCAGCACTCCAAGCATATATAGATACATCAAGTCATAAATCTAGTACCTGGCCGACAGTCTCTTCTGCCGGCCCACCAGGAATATATAGATACATCAAGTCATAAATCAAGTTCATCAAGCAATCATTCACTCATTCAACAGGTCAACTCCTTTGGGGCCGACTAAGGGCCTTAGCCATGTACATTCATTAAGCCACCTTTTTGTACCATATTAAATACAAGAAAAACCTTGATACCAATCTCTCTCTTCTTTTCTTTCCTTTGTCTTAATCATATTTAAATCAGCATCTTGTTCTTAATCAGGCTTAGGGTTGTGGATCAGTACAGCAAGGCTTCCATGCATGCAACAATGGCATTGATTCCCATGGTATCATTTTACTATTCATGGTTGTGCCTTGCAATGCCAAAAAGTTTTAATAGACTTGTTGTAAAGAGCATTTCACATACCACCATCAGCTTTGCATGGAAGTCGGGACTGTTAGGAAGGCTTTCCATGAGGGGACTACTTGACTTTGTCCTTTATCAACACAATGCAGAAATTGGATGTTGGAGAAGCTTGACCTGTATTGGGTTGACTTTGTTTCTTATGTAAAAGCCTTTTTTGTCCTCCTTTTAAGATACTTGCATACTTGCGTAACTTGGAAGTGGTCAATTTAAAACAGGTTTTTTTGGATGCTCACTCATCTGGGAGGTGTAATGTTTTGTGTATGGTCATGGCAGTTACAAAGATGATAGATGTTAGGGAGGAGGCATTGATTGCACCATTGGAAGACTTACCTCCTGTTGAGTTTGCGTTTGCATATGGATCTGGAGTATTTCAGCAGCCTGGGAACTCGCATGCAGCTAGAAATGAGGTGGGATGTCTCATAAATTGATGTGGATCATTGCATGAACGTTCATTCTTGTTAGCACTGCTTATGATAATAGGCAGGCCATAGCGTTGTTTTTTATGCAATGCACTACTCCTTAAAGCACCAGTTATGTTAGTTAATTGACTAGTTATGTGGCAATGCATGCATGTATTACGTACGCATCTTGTTACATAAGCTGAACATGTGTCATGTGTACATTGCACATGGCATGCAGAGGAAACTTTATTGTAAGCTATAAACTGGCTGCACGGGAACCAAAACTTAGACTATTGGTGTAAGTGTTCCCATCAACAACAGGAAGTTGTCCATTTCTAGAGTTTGTCTTTTTTTTTTTGGGGGGGGGGGAAGGGATGTGTTTGTGCTTTTAAATAGAGCCAGATCCCTCCATTCAAATGCATCTGCATCCAACCAGCTGACAGCTTGCTTAAAAGCATTTATCCCGAGTTGAAGTCGGCCCAAACTGCCCAACCACTTTATAAGTTGTGATGGCTGTTTGGGTGCTCAAAGCAGGCTAATGTCCTTACTTCATGCTGAGTGCATTTTCTCTAAGCCTGATTTGTCTACTTTCATACTTTTTGGCTGGGCTGCTCCTTAGTGTTGTATTTGGGCTTGCGCTTGGCCTGGTTTTGTTGCATCTACACCTCTTGTATTTTGATGCACTAGTTGTGCTTCACTAAGGTGAAAAACAGACCAAAGTACGATATTTTAGAGCCTGGACTCCCCCTTAGATACGGCTCTCTGCCAATTTTTATGGATAGTCCTGATTAAAATTTAGGAGCTTTTATGCCTTGTCTAAGCATGCATGTTGTAATGGATGATTTTTTCTTGATGTATGTTGATGACAGTAAGAGTTTGTTAGCACATTCATCCCCAGATTCTGCTCATCATTGGAGTCCCCCTTTTGGTCCCTTTTAATGGCCCTTCGTAGTGGGCTGGCCACCCTATTTTTGTATATTTTTCTGGCATTTTTCCCAGGTCGGGTACCTCATGCCTAGTCGGCCAGCTGCCGCATGTCCAGTCGGCCTATTTCAGGTGTCCATTCGGCCACCCCTTCTTACCTATAAATAGGTGGGCTTCCTCCGGCGCTTCTCCATTGCAGATTCGGGTCTTCCTTCACCGGTTTTATCTCTGAGATCCCCCTTTTCACCTGCCGGCTGCTCCTTTTCAGGACTGTAGCATTTATTTTTTGTTGCATTTTCTTCCCTACAGGTGTTTCTTGTGGTCTTTGGTGTTCTGAGTTGAGGATTGGTGGCTTCTGGTACCTATGGTGGACACTCCTTCCGAGATTGTGCATTTTCCTTCTAAGATTGAGTCCAAGCTCTTGTGATGGCTGCCCCGACTACACTTCATATGTTCTTTGAGTTTGCAAAGTTGGATGGCTCCAACTACACTTTGTGGAAGGTGAAGGTGAAATCAGCCTTGCGTGGCGTGGATCTCTGGGATTGGCTTGTTACACTTGCCAATGCTACCTCTCCCACCTTTGCTTCCGGTGGTGTGACTTAGACACAGATTGATATTCGGTAGGCAAATGATCGTCGTGTTTTCTCTTTTCTGATGTTGAATTGTCAAGATTTTGTTCTCTCTCATGTGTGTACAGTAGACGCTGCACATGAAGTTTGGAAGGCATTTGAAGATCTTTCGTGATTAAGTCTCCGAGACAGATTTTGGCTTTGGAAAAGCAGCTTATGAACTTGTCAGTTTCTGCCTTTCCATCTTTATCTGCTTTCATCTCGAAGATGAAAGATCTCCAGGACGAGCTTGGCTGTTTGTGGCAAGGATATCTCTTCAGAGGATATGGCTATTTGGCTTCTCTCCAAGCTTCCAAAGAGGCTTGATGCTTATTTTCAATCTCTTGTTTCTTCTCCTCATCCTGTTCTAGTTGCTTGGGAGGAAGTTCTCCCCTCCATTATGCAGATTGAGTCCCGCTTTGAGGAGCGGACTGGCACCTCTGGTGGTTCTGATGGAGCTTTGGTTGCACGAGATAAAGGGAAGGATCAACAGAAGAAAGGGAAAGGGGGTTCTGACAAGAACTCCAAGGATAAAGACAAAGACAAAAACAGATCTTCTAAAAACAAGGACATTGAGTGTCATTATTGTGGCAAGAAGGGTCATAAATCGCCCCAATGTCACAAGAAGAAGCGGGATGAAGAAGCAAAGAACTCTTCCTCTACAGCGGTGTCTCAGACCAAGAAGGATGATAGTATTCTTCTATTAGCAGGTACTTGTCGTGTACTTGCTCTTGTGACTTTTCAGTCGTGGTCGTGGATTGTGGATAGCGGTGCTACTGCTCCCATGACACCCCATCAAGATTGGTTCGAGGACTTCACTGTTAGGATAGGCGAGATCACTTTGGGTGATTCTTCTTCCGTGCCAGTGCATGGACATGGCACCATCCCCATCTTCCGCGCCTCCGAGGACAAGAGGTACTTCTCTGACGTTCTGTACATTCCAGATTTGGCATTTAACCTTTTGTCAGGGAGTGCTCTTACAACTCAGGGTGCGGAGGTGATCTTCTGTCGTTACGAGATTACCATTCATGATAAAGAGACTAGTAGCATCTTGGCTTAGGGACTCCAAGAAGGTGGTTTATACAAGTTGACCGCTTTGCTTTCTTCTGGTTTTTCTTCAGCTCTTTGGCATGCTCGGTTTGGCCATTTGAGCTATCAGCTTCTACAACGAGCTTCGAAGGATGGGTTGGTTAAGGGTTTACTGACCATCAAGGCTCCATCTTATGTTTGTTCCTCTTGTTTACAAGGGAAGCAACACCGAGCCGCCTTTCCGAAGGAGGCGACACAGATCTTCGACATCACTTGCTCTTGTTCATGCAGACTTATGTGGTCCTATGAGTACCGCGTCTTTGAGTAAGGCGTTGTACATGCTCATGATGGTGGATGACTTCTCTAGATATACTTGGGTCTTCTTTCTGAAGTCCAAGGATGAGGCTTTTCAGCACTTTTGTGATTGGAGGGTTGAGGTGGAAAAAGAGACCGGTTCCTCGGTCAAGGCTCTCAGGACCAACAGAGTGGGTGAGTTTACATCCCAGGAGTTTCAACAATATTGCAAGGCTCATGGCATTCAGAGATAGCTTACTACAACATATACTCCATCACAGAATGGAGTTGCAGAGAAGAAGAATAGGACCACCATGGAAATGGCCAGTGCTATGCTTCTTCATTACCTCGACGTTTCTGGGCTGAGGCGGCTTCTACTACTGTCTACATTCAGAACAGGTCTCCTATTGTTGCTCTTCCAGATAAAACTCCATATGAGGCTTTCCATGGTGAGAAGCTCTGTGTTGTTCATTTCCGGATATTTGGTTGTTCGGCGTATGTACATGTGCCTAAGAAGCATCGCTCCAAGTTGGACTCGAAGTCTCAGCGCATAACTTTTCTCGGATACAGTTCTGTGTCCAAGGCATATCGTCTCTATGATCAGCAGGCCGGCAAAGTTGTTGTGAGCCGTAATGTGGTGTTCGACGAGACTCCTACATCTTCAGAGGGGGGTGGTGAGCTTCTTCTTCCTCTGCATCCTTCTCCGCCTCCTCCTCCTCCTCTCTCTGCTTCTGTTACACCTCCAGATGTGGATTCTCAGTTAGATGATGATGACTTTGCTCCTCCTCCAGCGATTTCGAGCAGATCTGTGCCTGGATGGTATTTTCAAACAGTTTGTGATTTTGGGTTACGTGAGCTTCCTTCTGCTCTTCCGCCTGGTTCTCTCAGGCGATCTTCCAGAGTTTCAGGGAAACAAATTCATGAGGGCAACATGTTTGTTAACTATGCTCTTATGTCCTCTATCATTCATGGTCCTTCTGATCCCACTTCTGTGGACGAGGCTCTTTCACATGAGCCTTGGTATCGTGCTATGCAGGAAGAGCTGGATGCTATTGAACTTTGGTGCCTAGGCCATTGTAGCGTAAGGTGATTGGTGTGCGCTAGATCTTCAAATCGAAGTACCAAGCTGATGGCAGCATGGACAAGCACAAGGCGAGGTTGGATGCCAAGGGTTATGCTCCGCGCCTTGGAGTCGACTTCGATGAGACTTTTGCTCCAACGGCCCGGATGATTATCATTCGCACCGTTCTTGCTCTTGCAGGACATCATAGATGGCCCGTATTCGAGATGGACGTCAAGTCGGCTTTCTTGAATGGAGAGCTTACACATGAGGTTTATGTTGATTAGTCGCCGGGATTTGTGGTTCCAGGCAAACAGGATTAGGTGTACCAGCGGAAGAAGGCTTTATATGGTCTGAAGCAGGCTCTGCGGGCTTGGTACCAGCGGATTGATGAGTTCTTTCAGAAGCTCGTCCTGCGCTGTTCTCATGCAGATTTAACTTTTATATCCTCCTTGAGAGAGGGTTGATTGTTATTATTGTGGTCTATGTTGATGACCTCGTCTTTACAGGTTCTTATTCTGTGAGGATCCGTTCAGTCATGGATGCTTTGGAGACAAAGTTTGAGATGATGGATCTTGGCCTTTTGCATTTTTTTCTTGGCTTTGAGATTTGGCAGACCTTGAAGGGTATTTTCTTCTCTCAGCGAAAGTACACACGGGAGATACTTAACAGATTTTAGATGACTGGATGCAGATCAGTATCTTTCCCTATGGATACTAGTGAGAAGCTTTCTCTTCTTGATGCTTCTCCAAGGAATGATCAGGGACAATATCGGGTTCTCGTTGGTTGTTTGGTGTGGTTGACCTACTCCCGATTGGAAGTTTGTTTCGCAGTCAGCTTATTGAGTTCTTTCTCATCCAAACCCCGTCACTAGCATTGGCGGTGTGCTCTCAGAGTTCTTCGGTACTTGCATGGTACTCTGGACTTTGGCATCTTCTATGGCCAAGGATGCACTCTTCTTGGATAGTTTGATTCAGATTGGGTTGGAGATCTAGATACTCGGCGTTCGACCACCGGTTGTGTTTTTTCACTTGGGTGGTTTGCAGCCATTTCATGGAGCAGTAAAAAGCAACCTACTGTGGCGCTTTCCTCTACAGAGGTGGAGTATCGTGCAGTTTGTTATTGTGCATGTGATGCGATTTGGTTGTGGAGATTATTGGGGGAGCTTGGCTTGCCTCCTACCGGATCTTCTTTGGTGTGACAATCAGAGTTGCATCGCCATCGCTAAGAACCCTGTGTTTCATGCTCGTACGAAACGCATTGAGATACAATATCGCTATGTTCGTGAACGGGTTCTTGTTGGAGATTTGTGTTTGGAGAGTTGTCCTTCAGCGTAGAATGCAGCAGATTTGTTCACCAAGCCGGTTTCTCAAGGTTCTTTGGCTCCTCATCTTCAGCTTCTCGGAGTATGTTCAACATCTGGTGCTGAGAGGGGGTGTTAGCACATTCATCCCCAGATTCTGCTCATTATTGGAATCCCCTTTAGGTCCCTTTTCATGGCCCTTGGTTGTGGGCTGGCCACCCTATTTTTGTATATTTTTCTGGCATTTTTTCCCCAGGTCGGGTACCTCATGCCCAGTCAGCCAGCTGCCCCGTGTCCATTCGGCCTGTTTCAGGTGTCCAGTTGGCCAGCCCTTCTTACCTATAAATAGGTGGGCTTGCCTCCCTCTTTTCTCATAGTCTAGTCTTCCTTTTTGCTTCCCTCACTTATGAGACTGTTCATGTCTCTTGCTTGGGACTGTTATCACTTCAGTATATTCAGCATAGTTGCTTCATATGTCTCTCTCTCTCTCTCTCTCTTGCACTCTCTCACAGCACACTAGTGCTTGTTTGCTTCCGCTCTGTGTACTCTCTCAGAGTCATCTTGTGTCTGGAGTGATGTAATGTTGTGCTTGCTTGAAAGATAAACCATGCTGATCTCTTTTATATGATGATGGGCTGAGCAGGCACCTATGATGGACTACATTTTAGGTGTCAAGGTACCCGTGCTGTGGCATTCGGAGGTGAAAGTTATTGCTTGTTCTTGGTTTGGTTCCTTTGTGGACACAACTTAGCAAAGCCAATATTTTATGGAGTTGGTCTCTTTTCTGCAGAACCTTGAGAGAAATCCACACCATTACAACTCGTTGCTTGCTTGTTTTGGAGGAAAAGGGGTAAGCAGTTCATGTGAGGAACTTGTACAGATGGGATTTCTCCTTCTATGGCATCAAGTGCTCCTTGAGAGAGTCTCTTGACAAGCACGAGCATAAGGACAATACCTTCTTAAGACTTGAGTATTGCGGTTATTCTTTTTGTGAGCTTTGTGAGCATTTGAATGATTTGAGATTTACCTTCACTATAGGTTTCCTTGATTGCAGACAAGGTTGGTGCTGGCGTGCACTTCAATGCCTTTGTGCCTTGGAAAGGGAAGGTACGTATGCAGCTTTGTGGCTTCTTGTTTGAGTACACATGATCACAACCTTCTAAATCCATTAATAGACATATGCTGCAATTGTGAAGGACTCTTTAGATGCCATGTGACCTGTTGGTCTTTTGACACAGGATATCACATTTGTATGTAGGTCTGGAGGGCACTAACCTTTGCATGTCTTTGCAGATGATCAAGTATGGGGTTATCAACATGAAGTATCTGACCCAAGACATACTGTCATGGAAATCACTGTACATTAGTGGGCGGCTTCAAAAACCAGTATGTGTGTGTTTTTGTAGCAGCAATACATCAAAGACAGCTTGCAGTGTGTAATATGAATCCATCTGTGGAACACGGTCCAAAATTCTCTCTTTGGTTCACCATTTAGGTGAAAATACTTGTAGATGACTGGGCTATGGCAAGGGTGAATCAAGTAAATCTGCAAGCAGCAGCTTCAGCGGCACTGCTTCTTCTTCCTGCTGAGTTCTCAGAGGTTGTCTGAACTATCTCAAGTGATTGTTGTCTATTTTGTGCAATAGAAGTGTGAATCTTTGAAGCTAAGGGCCTCTACAGACATAATTCCCACCGGCGTGAAGGGGAGATCTCACCCACTTGTCTCTCATGGGTGGGGGATCCTGCCCATCTGATGGGCAGGGGATCTGTCTGTAATGTCTTTCAAAAGAGTGTGATTGTCCATTTTTTACATTGGGTTGGATGTTATTTAAATGGAAAATCTATATGCCATGTCTTGACTCGAGTTGCACACTACCAGGATTTGGGAAAAGGTAGGAAGGCAGATGGTGCTTGACATTCTGGGAGAGGAGAGGATCAGCAAAATTTGGATACCAGAACTGGCAAGGGGAAGGAAAAGAATGGAGGTTGAAGGAGGTTATATAGTAAGATAAGCCCTTTCACACCGTCCCACACAATATGTGACTTATGATAGTGACCCAAAAGTCACTGATCCTTTCCCTCCTTTTACCTAACCCCATTATAACCCTAGCTTAGATACGTCTGCTTGGGACTAGATATGTTTGCCACTTTGTGACCACAAGTTGTAATGCGTCTGGGTGGGAAGACCAAGCTGCCTTCTGGGTGGGTACAAAACCTTGCGACTACAGAACGATCTACCCATGGGGAAAAAAACACAGAAGTTCATGGTTAATGGTTTTAGGAATCACCTCTCGAGGGAGACGTCTAACTCTCTGGAACTAACTTGCTTAGAGCAGTCCCCTTGTTTTGTAAGCATCTCTAAAGGTGAATCCTCTTGCACAATAATGGTTTTAGGAATCACCTCTCGAGGGAGCTCTAACTCTCTGGAACTAACTTGCTTAGAGCAGTCCCCTTGTTTTGTAAGCATCTCTAAAGGTGAATCCTCTTGCACAATAATTCAGAACTGTTTATTGGTTCATCAAATCGAGCAAGGTCCAACAACTGAATGAGGATTGTTGAGAAGAGCACCCATCAAGTATTCCATCCACTTCCTCCAAAAATCCCTCTTTGTCTGTGAGTGCAATTACTCATCAAGCATGAGATAGGCAGAGCTGGAGTTCCCCCTCTAGCTGCTTTGTCACCATTTGGCCACCCAACTGTTCCACTTGCACTTTCTCATTATGTATATACATTGGACTGGCGTCCATGCCGGGGATTGATGCCACTCATGTGATACTGTGGACTTGGCTTTTGGTTGGAACTTGTGCTTGTATGTACATGCCCAGAAATGCGTGGAAGATTGGTGTTCCGTTGGGTCTGGTACCTTGTGTACTTAATCTACTTTGGTATAGTCTCATGAACAGGGATTGTCCATACCAATGTTGCATTGCATAGCATCTTTATGTGCTTGCCTGGAAATTGAATTTGCATGCTGTTTTCATGCTTGCTTGATCAATGTGTAGTTGCGGGTAAGGGGACGTCCATCCATGAACCTTGTGTGTGAAATTGTCTGTTGACATGGTTATGTGGCATGTGATAGGTGGTAAGTATTGGTCAAAACCTACCCTTAGAATCTAGCATTAATTTATGAGTGAGTGTGTACACACTTTATTAAGTTTTGGGCGACTAAAACTCACTTATAAATTATGATCAATCCTGTGTTCGCATGCACTGATGTCCCAAGGTGGACAAAGCTCAATACCTATTGTGCAGACCTTATCCCCTTTGTTCAAAGAGAGGAACCAGCCATGTGTCCATCCCAACTTGCATCCCAACTCACTTGCCCTCTCTGCCTGACACTCAGGGTGGACATCTCATCATCTCTCTTCCTTCTCTCTTTAGAAGTTGGCGCCCTCCTTCGTGAGGCTCTTTGGCTGTATTTTCTGCACTTTCTCCTTTCCAACACCATATCCAAGCTTGCTAGTGTGTTTTCCAAGCTTCCAAGAGTGTTTCTAGGTGGTATTCACTCTCCTCAGTGTATTTAAGTGTATTGATTAGGATTGTGTTCAACCAAGCATTTCACACTGATCGGTGGAGTTACATTGGTATCAGAGCATATGGTTCTCTTTCACTTTCATTGTGAGGGGATACAAGTGCTCTCTCTCCTCCATAATGCATATGAGGACTTCCTAGGTTGGAAGTAACAGATTGCAATGTCTATACATCTCTCTACTGTGATCTGCAACCTCACCCACATAAAGCGTGCCTCTGTGTCTCTGTGGACTATGGTGATCATGGGCCGTAGGTTTGTCCTGAATAGCTTGACCTGTCCGTGTACCTCACCACATGCATGTGTCTCCTCTTGGTAGGCGAATGCCCACTCATAGCCAAAAATGCATGGTAGCCTTCTCTTTGGGCTCTGGTGGGTCTCTGTGAAGAGGATGATGTCCCTTTGTATAAAAACTTCCCTAAGCTCCCCGAATGTGCGACCATAGTGTCCCATTGCAGTTCCAAACTCCCAGCTCCAGGTGTGTGGTCCCAGAGACCTTGCGCCTCTATTTGGGACGCCGCTTTATGATGAGGACTTGCCCATCCCTGTCCTTGTATATTGCCCACTTCCCGCCTTGCGGGCCTTGTGCATCTTGGGCATGTTTGCCCGTTTGTACTCTACCTGGGTTTGGGTAAGATCATCCCCGTAGGTATATCTTCTCCCCTCGGAGAGCTGTCCGTGTGTCCATGACGGCCTCTCGGCTAGCAAGTCTGGGAATTTCAAGACGAGGGGGTGCTCTCACGGGGTGTCCCATCCCACACGCCATGTGTCCACCGAAGGGGTCCCTTCCACTTTGAGTTTCTTTCATAGGGCTAGGGCGTTAGCCTTGGGGTATTCCCCCTCCTTAAGTCTTGTCACCCTCACATGAAGAGCACGGACCTTCCTCCTCTTCTCCTCTTCCAAGCCTTGGGAGATTCCCCCTTCTTAAGTCTTGCAACCCTCACATGAAAAGAGAGAGAGAGAAATGAAAATGAAATGAAATGATATATTAACGTCCCAGTCACCTAATCCTCTGTGCTGACATATACTATATCTACATCTCTTGCTAGAATCTTCTCCCTCACAAAGTGATAATGCACCTCAATGTGCTTCGTTCTGGCATGTTATACTGGGTTACATGCCAAGTGTATTGCTACTCATGTTGTCACAATAAATGACAACAACCTTATCACCCATGTCACCAAGTAGCTTTTGAAACCAAGCTACCTCACAAGCTGCCATAGTAGCACTCTTGTACTTTGCCTCTATACTCGACAAGGCCACTGTCGGCCGTTTCTTGCTATTCCAACTCATAGCAGCACCATGGTCACCAAGAAACTCGTTTCGGGGGCTTTGAAACTCGTTTCACATTTCGGTGTTGAAACGTTTCATGTGCACATTGAAACCATATCGTTTCATGTGGGGAAAAAGGTTGATTTTGTATGCTTTTTATCTTTTATAATTCTTTCTCTTTCCTTCTTTCATCCTATTCATTCTTTTCTCTTCTCTTTTGTATGTCTTCTTTGTTTACTGATGATAAATATGCTAATATCATCTTATAACTATTGGCCAATACCTTCACATTTTATGTATATGATCGTTTCGGTCCAACGTTTCATTGTCCACCTACCTGGTGCTGAAACGTTTTGTTCCAAAATAAATCGTTTCAGCATCGTTTCGTTTCAGTAGTGAAACGTTTCGCGGTGACCTTGAGCAGCACTCCCAAAAGAAAAGATAAAGCCACTGGTAGATCTCGTCTCTGTGACACTACCAACCCAATCAGCATCTCTGTATCCATATAGCTGTATCTTTGTACCAGCCTCATAGAAAAGTCCATAATCAACTGTGAACTTTATATACTTGAGAATCCATCTAGCCACATCCAAGTGTGGCTTTCTAGGGGCGTGCATAAATTGACTCACAAGTCTAATAACATAGCTCAAGTATGGCCTAGTAATGGTCATGTAGATAACCTACCTACTATGTGCCTATACATACTGGAATCCTCCAAAAGCTCACTTCTCGTGGAAAGCTTTGTGTTCTACTCCAATGGCATTGAAATAGGCTTACACCTTTTCATACCATACTTGGATAACATGTCCAAGCCATACTGTCTCTGTAACAACAAAATGTCATGAGGTGATCTCACCACCTCTATGCTCAAGAAATACCGTAGGTCACCCAAATTCTTCATCTCAAACTTTTGCTTCAAAAGTCTCCTGACATCATGTATGTTAGCATCACTATCACCACCGGTGATAATCAAGCCATCCACATAAATGATTAATAGCATGATTCCTCTGTCTATCTTTTTCACATAAAGTGAAAAATTTGCATTGAATCTGAAATCCAATGGTGACAGGATACTCCTCGATCTTGTTTGACCATGCCCTGGATGCGGGCTTCAAGTCATACAAGAGTTTGCGTAACCTGCACACAAAATCTGGGTGTGTATCACTCTCATAACTTGATGGCTGCATCATGTATACTTCTTGCAAATCACCATGCAAGAAAGCATTCTTTACATTCATGTGATGTAAAGACCAACTCTTTGCTGCAACCATAGCAATGACAGCTCTCACTTTTGCCATTCTCGCAATTGGGCTGAATGTCTCTTCATAGTCAATGCCATAGGTCTGCGCATAACTCTTGGCAACCAATCTTACCTTATACCTGATCACTGATCTATCTGCGTTATACTTGACCTTACACATCCACTTACATCCAATTGTCTTCTTTTCCTTAGGCAAAGGCCCTAACTCTCATGTTGCATTTGTATCTAATGTTGCCATTTCCTCATTCATGGCATCTTCCTCATAGTCACATTGGACACGAAATGGGGACGGGAAACGGGGACAGAAAAGATTGAGAATGGCCATTCCCTGTGACTATAGAGTGACATGGGATGGGAATGGGAACGGGAACGGGAAGATGCTGCCATCACTAACATTCCCGACTCTAAAAATGCTCATTCTCTATGACTGATCTTCCTATTTTTTATTTCCAAGTGCCTACTCAAAATAAGTGGGGTCCAACTTCTGTATTGCTTTCACCATGTAAGCATAATGATGGGTTGTACATCTATCATATCTCAACCTGTCAACAAGGTATCTAACCCTCGTAGATCTCCGTACACCTGGATCAATGCGAGGTGTCCTCAAAACAGTCTTGGGTTTTCCTTGCACCAAGAGTAACCACTGACGGACTGCCAAGGTCCTCATCAAGGCTCTGTTTAGAGCCACTAACGTCACCATCCACATGTGAGTGACTTGCTGACACATAAGCACAAAAGTGAAAAGAGTGCACAAAGCGGAGCACTAGAGTGTGCTGATCTGAGAAGTGCAAGAGAGAGAGAGAGAGATATAAAGCAACTATGCTGAATATACTGCAATGAAAGCAATCCCGAGCAAGAGACAAACTAGTCTCATAAGTGAGGGATACAAAAGACGACCAAACTTTGAAAAAGTGAGGAGGCAAGCCCACCTATAAATAGGTCATGAGGGTTGGCCGACTAGAGCAAAGCTACTGGCCGACTGGACAAATCAGAGCTAGCTGGCTAGGAAAAAGTCACCTGACGTGGGAAAAATATTAGGAAAATAGAAAAAAATACCAAGAAAATAGGGGTGGCCAGCCCACAACCAAGGGCCATAAAAGGGATCAAAAGGGGACTCCAAACATGGGCAGAAACTGATGATGAATATGCCAACACTCCTCTTAGTACCAGATGTTGAACAAACTCCGAGAAGCCGAAGATGAGGAGCCAAGGAAGCCTGAGAAACCGGCTTGGTGAACAAATTTGCTACGTTCTGTGTTGAAGGACAATACTCCAAACACAAATCTCCAACAAGAACCCGTTCATGAACATAGTAATATTGAATCTCAATGTGTTTCGTACGAGCATGAAACACAAGGTTCTTGGCGATGGCGATGCAACTCTGATTGTCACACCAAAGAAGAGCAGATCCGGTAGAAGGAAAGCCGAGTTTTCCGAATAATCTCCGCAACCAAATTGCCTCACATGCAGCATAACAAACTGCATGATACCTTGCCTCTGTAGAGGAAAGCGGCACAGTAGGCTGCTTTTTACTACTCCATGAAATGGCTCTTGACCCAAGTGAAAAAAGACAACCGGTGGTTGAACGTTGAGTATCTGGATCTCCTGAATCAGACCATCCAAGAAGAGTGCACCCTTGGCCATAGAAGATGCCAAAGTCCAAAGTACCACGCAAGTACCGAAGAACCCTGAGAGCATACCACCAATGCTTGTCACGATTGTGACGTATGTATGTATCAGATTCTCTCTTCATTGCTGATTCTTGTTGCAGATGCAAAGAGTAACCAGCCAAGGGAACCCCTACCCT
Source organism: Cibotium barometz (assembly GCF_041138505.1). Taxonomy (NCBI): domain Eukaryota; kingdom Viridiplantae; phylum Streptophyta; class Polypodiopsida; order Cyatheales; family Cibotiaceae; genus Cibotium; species Cibotium barometz. The sequence continues at coordinate 56,186,999 of NC_141052.1, read as the reverse complement.
CGAGTGGTTGCGACTCTTCGCCAAAGGATGTACCTCTTCATCGAATAGCCACATCCCTTCGACGAATGGTTGTATCCCTTGATGAATGGTTGTGCCTCTACATCGAATAGACACATCCCTTAGCCTAAAGTTGTATTCTTTCGTCCATGGTCATGTCCTTTCGTCAAAGGACATGCCTCTTCAAATGTGTCTCTTCATCTCCTAGGACTTCCTACCATATTCTAGGATTGAATATCCTTGGCTAAAAGAATGATTTTCATCACATTTAAGTATTGTACTCAGTTTAATCAATTCAATTCAATCTTCTCTCAAGTGTTTTCCTGAAGTCTCTTGTTCTCTAAGTTAAGTACTTAAGTAGTAATTAGTACACAATATGAGAGATTAACAACATAATCCTCACAGTGGTATTAGAGCAAAAACTTTTCCTACCCGTGGGTTGTGAAGCCCTCACTCTCTCCGCGGCACTCCCCCTTCCATCCCTCTTCTCGGTGTTGTATGGAAGCAGCGGAGTGATGGTGGACCTGGCGTAAAGCTTTGCCCATGGTGATGTAAAATATTTTTTTCCTCCCCCCGTGGGTTATGCGGGCCACTTAGCCTCTTTGCTCAGCGTTCTCCCCCCTCGACAACCCACAAGTGTGTTGTATGGAAGCTATGGAGTGATGGCGGACTTGGCGTAAAACCCCCCTCATGGTGATGTAAACCTCTCCCCCCCCCCCCGCTCACGCAGATAGAGAGGCGATCTTCCACTTACCGGGCCACTACAGGTGTACTTACCCTTCCCGGAGGCCATTGCCCCCTCGCGCCTCGCGGTGGACAAGACATGTGGGCCCCCCCTTCTCGCACACAGGAGTTACTTCTTCCTCCTTGCGCTGGTGGCTGCCCCTCTTCGTTGAAGGCCGCGCCTGGCCCCGCTATGGCGTGCAGATGGTACCCCCTCCCTTTCTAGGCGGAACCCCCCCCCCCCCCCCCCCTCCCCCCTCCATGCCCACAAGTGAAGCCCCCTCTCTCTCGTGCGATGGCTGCCCATCCCCCTCTCTGGATCGCGCCCTTTCCAAAGAGCACTACAAAAAAATAATAATCCCCTCTCTCTCGTGCGATGGCTGCCCATCCTCCTCTCTGGATCACACCCTTTCCAAACAGCACTACAAAAAAATAATAATTTGTACGCTGCGTAAACAAACGGGTCCAGCCCTAGGTAAAAAAAAAAAAAGCAACATGTCACTTTTTTTTTAAAAAAAAAGAAGAAGTCCTCCAGCATGCATACGGGCAGTCACGTTCAAAACACAAACAAAATAAATCCTCCCCACCCTCTTCTCACGCACGCACGTGTGTGAAGAAGCCTTGAAGTTGGCGTTAAAAAAAAAAAATCACCCGAAGCACGGTTCTTTGGAGACAACCAGACACACATTATCTTTGTTTGAGCAACAATAGACTCGACATCGACATTCTTACCGTTCACAACAACTTTTTTCTTCGAATCAACATCAGCAACACAAAGCAGCAACATGAAGCTTTCAGAAGGTCTCCCCTTGAAGAGCACTTAACCTCTTCAAAGTGGACTTCTCTAATGGCACGAACTTCTGACCCTAGTCGAGCACTCGGTCGTGAAGGCCGCGATGATGGACAAGTTTTCCCTCGCGAGCCATGCCCTTCTACTTCGGAAGCCTTAATACACCCGCTGAACAAGCTGAAGATTTAAGAAATTATGGTTCGTGTGTGACAACCCAAAAGCACACAACTCCTCCGGCCGTGATCCAGGCAAAAACAATGGCCTCGTCACCGCCCTTACAAACTTAAGTCTTTGTCTCTGACCAGAAAATCGATGCAGTGGCGAATGAGAACCTTAAGTCAACTTTGAAGACTCAAGACCTTACCTTGAATGGTACAACGGATACTGCGGACTCTTGCAGCATGACTTTAGTCGCTGCATATGAATATTTGAACAATACCTCTTCGGTGTCAACAACAACTCTTGAAGATTCCACTTGGCAAACAGATGAAGAAATGCAGCAATACCCTAATCTTCTTCAGGAATTCTTTGACAAACGGATGTCTATCATTTGACACATAGGTTTTGTTTTAAATGGGAGGAAATGTCACGATCGTGATGTATGTATGTATCAGATTCTCTCTTCATTGTTGATTCTTGTTGCAGATGCTAAGAGTAACCAGCCAAGGGAACCCCTACCCTCGATTGGTTGCGACTCTTCGCCAAAGGATGTACCTCTTCATCGAATAGCCACATCCCTTCGACGAATGGTTGTATCCCTTGATGAATGGTTGTGCCTCTACATCGAATAGACGCATCCCTTAGCCTAAAGTTGTATCCTTTCGTCTATGGTCATGTCCTTTCGTCAAAGGCATAGTCACAAGGGACGGGGGACGGTGACGGGGACGGGGACGGGACAGGGGACGGCCATAAGTAGGGAACGGGGACGGGGGAGGGAACGGCACTCAAAAAATACTTTTTTAAAAAATTTTTCTACTCTACACTTATTCTACTTTGGAAGTACATCAAAATGAGCACAAATTTACACTAAAATGGTAAGCTTTTGAGTCATATTAATAATTAAGTAGATACAAAATGAGTCAGGACTCAGGAGTCAGGACTCAGGAGTCAGGACTAAGCCTTAAGGAGGCAAAATACATGGACGGACTCAAATGAGTCAATGACAAAAAAGTGCTGAAGACTAGAGGCTAGAGGCTAGAGCTAAGTAGTAAGGCTCATGAATCATGATCCATGAATGATCATCCACGTGAAGTGCTCGCCTCATGGTCATGGGTAGCTTGTGCCAAAGAAGCATCAAGCTCATCCTTAGTCTCATCCTCACTGGCATGCTGCTCCTGCACCTCATCCTCTTGTTGCTCTTCTTGTTGACTCATCTTCCACTCCGTGAAGGAATCTGCCTTCTTGGTTACGCTCTTGCAAAGCATTCGCAAATTCGCACTGACGAAGACAAGGTCATTGGCACGCTCTATCCCGAGTCGGTTCCTCTTCCTAGAGGCAATGTGGCTGTAGGTACTCCAAAGTTGCTCCAAGCAAGAGGAGCTGACGGCTTGGCTAAGTATGCGGATGGCAAGCCGCTGCAGCTCCGGTCCATCTGAACCAAAGTCCTCCCACCATAGAGCAGCACCAACTTTGGAGCGGTCAACCTGTGCATCATGATAGCCATAGGAGCCATGAAATGACCTGTACATCGAAAGCTGGTCCCTGATCTTGCGCCTAACCGATACATCAAGCACAATACGATCCAAGATGATCCTCCATCCAGCGCTCACCTCCCGGTCGCTCTCTTGCTTGTTGCCTTGGAATTCTGGGTCCACCACATAAGCTGCTGCATGCAATGGAGAGTAGTAGGAATTCCACCTTCCTAGACACAAGGCATGGATCTCCTCGTATCTGTCTTCGTCAGGCACAAAGTCTTTCAACTTCTCTATCATGCGATCGATGGCCTCGTAGACCTTGCCTATGCATGGTTGCATAGCGTCTACATTCCTCAATAGGTGGACTATGGGCCTCACCATAGCATCTGTGGTCTTCACACGCTCCCACCAAGACGCGTCATCCGCCCGTAGCCTACACTCTTGGCCAGTGTTTGTATGGGACTCTTGCATGGTGACAAACTCGTCGCTAAGGAAAAGCCCCCTCAAAGCACCGCTACAATCCTTCAACCGACCCAACATGAGAAAGTTGTAGGCAAACCAGGTGTCGGAATATTTGAGGAGAGAGAGACAGGACCGCTTGTTGAATTCATGCCGAAGTCTTTGGTGGTTGAGGACAAAGGAGACCATGGTGTTGGCCTCCTCAATGAGTGGGCTGATCCATTGTAATGCCCCGATGTCCTTGAGGAGGTTGTTTAGGCAATGAGCCATACAAAAGGACACTGTGACATGTCCATACATACTTTGGAGAATAGCTCCCGCCGCCCTATTGGAAGGCTCCCCATCCGCAACAAAGCCCACTACATGCTCGGGGCCAACGATCTCCATGGTCGTAGCCCACTCCGCCGCAAGCACATCCGCGCTCTTCCCAGTGCCGGATGCATCATGAGATGAGATGAAGTACATCTCTGTGCGGGAATATGCAACCATGCCGTGAATACTCCTCTTGCGGGTGTCACTCCATCCATCCACAATGAGGGAGACTCCGTTCCTCTCCCATTGCCGCTCTGTGTTGTCGGCCTCTTGCTCTACAATGCGCTTCTCCTTGTCGAGCAATGTAGTGCGCAAGCTCTCGGATGAGGGGGGCGTATAGGTTGAGCCATACTCCCCAATCTTCTTAACCATGACCTTGAAGTATTCCGACCTATTCAAGAAAGTAATTTACTAATGAGAAGGGGACTAGGATGATGAAAACATGAATGATGAATTGGCAATGATCCATTGCACTTACCTAGCCGCTTGAAAGGCAATGTGGTCGTGGAAGAAGAAGTGGGCCACCGCCATATCCACCTCCTCCTTCAACTTGGGGCTCCAATTCTCCCCAAGTGTAGATTGTCGCCGTGGGCCACGCAATGATTGAGAGGCCGTGGAGATGGAGGGTGCCGGTGTCGTGGATGGAGTAACATTCCGACTTGATGGTGAAGGTGATGGTGTGCATGATCCCAATCCACCACATGACTCCATTGTAGAGGCTTGAGTTCCTCTCCCCATCGTCGCGGGATCCACGGCCACTCGTGGTGTCCTTCTTGTCGCTTCGACCGCTTCATAGACGCTAAGCTTGTCAAGAAGTTCCCGTCTCTTCTCGGGCGTGACATTCGTGCAAAACCTCACCTCATGCAAGAGGTGGGCTCGCACTTTGTCGGCGCCACCCGTTCGCCGGTACGGGCAAAGCTTGCATACCCATGGCCGACGAAGTCTCAGCGCATGACTTTTCTCGGATACAGTTCTGTGTCCAAGGCATTTCGTCTATATGATCAGTAGGACGGCAAAGTAGTTGTGAGCCGTGATGTGGTGTTCGACGAGACTCCGACATCTTCAGAGGGGGGTGGTGAGCTTCTTCTTCCTCCGCCGCCTCCTTTTGCTTCCCCTGCTTCTATTACTTCTCCAGCTATGGATTCTTAGTCAGATTTATGATGATGATGACTTTGCTCCTCCTCTAGCGAGTTTGAGCAGATCAGTGCCTGGATGGTATTTTCAGACAGTTCGTGATTCTAGGTTACGAGAGCTTCCTTCTGCTTCTCCGCCTGGTTCTCTTAGGCGATCTTCAAGAGTTTCAAGGAAACAAATTCATGAGAGCAACATGTTTGTTAACTATGCCCTTATGTCCTGTATTATTAATGGTCCTTCTGATTCCACTTCTGTGGATGAGGCTCTTTCACTTGAGCCTTGGCGTCGTGCTATGTAGGCAAAGCTGGATTCTATTGAATGGAATGGCACTTGGATTTTGGTGCCTAGGCCATAGCAACGTAAGGTGATCGGTGTGCGGTGGATCTTCAAAACGAAGTACCGAGCTGATGGCAGCTTGGACAAGCACAAGGTGAGGTTGGTTGCTCAGCGCCTTGGAGTCGACTTTGATGAGACCTTCGCTCCGACAACGCGGATGACTACCATTTGCACCGTTCTTGCTCTTGCAGGAAATCTTGCTCTTGCAGGAAATCATAGATGGTCCGTATTCGAGATGGACGTCAAGTCAGCTTTCCTAAATGGAGAGTTAACACAGTAAGTGTATGTTGATCAGCCGCCGGGATTTGAAGTTCCAGGCAGACAAGATCAGGTGTACCAACTGAAGAAAGCTTTGTATGGTCTGAAGCAGGCTCCGCAGGCTTGGTACCACTGGATTGATGAGTTCTTTCAAAAGCTTGGCCTGCGCCGTTCTCATGCAGATTCGAGCCTTTATATCCTCCTTGAGAGGGGGTTGGTTGTTATCATTGTGGTCTATATTGATGACCTCATCTTTACAGGTTCTTATTCTGTGAGGATCCGTTCAATCATGGATGCTTTGGAGACAGAGTTTGAGATGACGGATCTTGGCCTTTTGCATTATTTTCTTGGCTTTGAGATTCGGCAAACCCCTAAGGGTATTTTCTTCTCTCAATAGAAGTACACACGGAATATACTTGACATGTTTCAGATGACTGGATGCAGATTAGTATCTTCTCCTATGGATACTAGTGAGAAGCTTTCTCTTCTTGATGCTTCTCCAGGGATTGATCAAGGACAGTATCGGGTTCTCGTCAGTTGTTTGGTATGGTTGACCTACTCCCGATTGGACATTTGTTTCGAAGTCAGCTTATTGAGTTCTTTCACATCCAAACCCCGTCAGCAGCATTGTGAGGATTATGTTGTTAATCCCTCATATTGTGTACTAATTACTACTTAAGTACTTAACTTAGAGAACAAGAGACTTCAGAAAAACACTTGAGAGAAGACTGAATTGAATTGATTAAATTGAGTACAATAGGTCTTTTATATAGGAGATGAAGAGACACATTTGAAGAGGCATGTCCTTTGACCATAGTCATAGGGGACGGAGGGGACGGAGGCTTGGAATGCCGGGACGACGAAACGGGACGGCGAAACGGGACGGCGAAACGGACGGACGTCCCCCACTGGACGTTTCTCACAGGGGACGGCGACGGGGACAGCGCAGGGACGGGGACGGCTGTCAGGGACAGCACTGTGCGGGGACGGCAGAGAGCCGTTGCGCCTGCTGTTGCTGCCATTTTTGGCCGTTGCACCTGCCTGCCCGTTTCTAGCCGTTTATGGCTGTTGGGCCTTGGCTCTTTGAGGCTTGGCCCTCTCTCTCTCTCTTGCCCTTGAGGCTTTCCTCTCTCTCTTGCCTATCTATATAAGAACAAGCCTCTACAAGGCTACAAGCACACACAAGTTCACAACTCTCAAGGCTCAAGCTTTCAAGGCTCAAGCTTCTTGAATCTTCTCTCTTCCAACTTCCAAGTTCCAAGCTCTAGGGCCTAGGCTCTCACCTCTCCCTCAAGCCTCTTGAGTCTTGACTCTTCCAACTTCCAAGCCTCTAGGCTCTCTCTCTCTCTCTCTCTCTCTCATTCCTCAAGGCTCAAGAGTCAAGCCATCTTCAACCATGGCGAGCGATGCTCCTTAGGCACACGTACATACGCTGAACAACCAAATACCCACAAATGAACAACAGAGGGCTTCTCACCATGGAAAGCCTCATATGGAGTTTTATCTGGAAGAGCAGCAGTAGGAGACCTGTTCTGAATATAGATAGCAGTAGAAGCCACCTTAGCCTAGAAACGTCGAGGTAACGAAGAATGCTCAAGCATAGCACGGGCCATTTCCATGGTGGTCCTATTCTTCCTCTCTGCAACTCTTGATGGAGTATATACTATAGTAAGCTGTCTCTGAATGCTGTAGAAGCGGATAGCTCAAATGGCCAAACCGAGCATGCCAAAGAGCTGAAGAAGAACCAATAGAGAGCAAAATGGTCAACTTGTACAAGCCACTATCCTGGACTCCTTGAGCCAAGATGCTACCAGTCTCCTTATCACGAATAGTAATCTCGTAACGAGAGAAGATCACCTCCGCACCCTGAGGTGTAAGAGCATTCAGTGACAAAAGGTTAAATGCCAAATTTGGAATGTACAGAACGTGAAAGAAGTACCTCTTGTCCTCGGAGGAGCGGAAGATGGGGATGGTGCCACATTCATGAACTGGCACGGAAGAAGAATCACCCAAAGTGATATTGCCTGTCCTGGTAGTGAAGTCCTTGAACCAATCCCAATGAGGTATCATGTGAGCAGTAACACCGCTATCCACAGTCCAAGACTGCGACTCATAATCACAAGAAACGTTTCGAGGTTTTTTTTGTTTCAAAGTTTTTCGGGTTTTGTGTAGAAAGGTTCTGTCCCTCGCTTAAGAACCGCGAGGTTTCGAAAAATCAATAATTTCATAAAGCATAAATACTTAAGAACTTATAGTAACCATCTAAAAACATATTGTAATGATGAAAAAATGGTGTCTTCTCACACATCTCGGGGAACCATCCTTATTTTACTGAGGCATCATGGCAATTTTGCTTGATTAGATACCACAAATGGTTCAATCAAGGACTTAAGAAATTGAAGAAGAGAAGGTAGAAATTGGGAAAGATTTAAGACATTGAAGAATGGTCTATGAAGAAAAAGGGAAAAGAAGAGAGGAGAAGAAGAGAAAAAGAGAAGAAAGGAAGAAGAAGAGGAGAGAAGAAGAGAATGAAGGAGGAGTAGAGGTGAAAGAAGTAGCAGAAGATGGAAAAGGGAAGGAGGGAGGCAGGAGAAGAAGAGGGAAGGAAGGATATGGAAGAAAAACAAAAATAAAAAACCCCATAAAAACTGAGGAAGGGGGGAGGGAACGAAACTTGAAATTTGGGCAAAACTGCCGTACTTGAGAGGTTTCGAGGTTTTTTTAAAACTTTTTCGAAGTTTCGAGGTTTCGAGGTTTTGAAAGCTAGAAACAGTTTTTTTTGTTACTATGCGGTGACTGAGAAGTCACAAGAGCCAGTACACGATGAGCACCGGCTAATAGAAGAATACCATCATCCTTCTTGGTCTGAGACACCCATGTAGAGGTAGAATCTTTTGATTCTTCAAATCGCTTCTTTTTGTAACATTGGGGCTGTCTGTGATCCTTCTTGCCACAATAGTGACACTCCATGTCCTTGTTTTTAGAAGATTTATTTTTGTCTTTATCTTTGTCGGTATCCTTGGAGTTCTTGCTAGAACCCCCTTTCCCTTTCGTCTGTCGATTCTTTCCTTTATCTCGAGCAGCCAAAACTCCATCAGAACCACCAGTGACTGGAACAGGACGAGGAGAAGCAACAAGAGATTGAAAGAAAGCATCTCTAGAAGCTTGGAGAGGAGCTGAATAGTCATATCCTGTGTAGAGATATCCTTGCCACAAACTACAAGCTCGTCCAGGAGATCTTTCATCTTCGAGATGAAAACAGATAAAGATGGAAAGGTAGAAATTGACGAATTCATAAGTTGCTTTTCCAAAGCCAAAATCCGACGCGGAGTCTTAATCTCGTAAAGATCTGCAAATGCCTTCCAAACTTCATGTGCAGCATCTGCTGTACGCACATGAGAGAGAACAAAATCTTGAGAATTCAACATCAGAAAGGAGAAACACGATGATTATTTGCCCGCCAAACATCAATCTGTGCCTGAGTCACACCAAAGGTAGAAATGGTGGGAGGGGTGGCATTGGCAGCTATAACAAGCCAGTCCCAGAGATCCACTCCACGTAAGGCTGATTTCACCGTCACCTTCCATAAAGAATAGTTGGAGCCATCCAACTTTGCAGACTCAGAGAACATATGAAGAATAGTTGGGGCAGCCATCACGAAAGCTCGGGCTCAATCTCAGGGGAAAAAAAAAACCGCAATCTTAGAGGAAGAAATGTCCTCCATAGGTACCGGATGCCACAAAACCTCAAATCAGCAACCCAAAATCTGCAAAACACCTGTAGAGAAGGAAACATAGCAGAAACAGTCTGCTGCTCTAAAAACAGAGCAGGCCGACAGCTGTACAGGGGTCCCGAGCGTCAAAAACGATGATGATTGACCACAACCTGCAATGGTGAAGTGCTTGGAAGAGTGAGGCTGACCAGCAGCAGATCTGGGGAAGAAAACGCAGAAATGAAGGTACTGAAAACAGGGCAAAAAACTAGGGGTAGTAGAGAAATTCTGAACCTAGAGCGATGATACCATGAGAGAGTGCATAGAGCGGAAGCAAGATAAGCACTAGAGTGTGCTGATCTGAGAAGTGCAAGAGAGAGAGAGAGAGATATAAAGTAACTATGCTGAATATGCTGCAATGAAAGCAATCCCGAGCAAGAGACAAACTAGTCTCATAAGTGAGGGATGCAAAAGATGACCAAACTATGAAAAAGTGAGGAGACAAGCCCACCTATAAATAGCTCATGAGGGCTGGCCGACTGGAGCAAAGCTATTGGCCGACTGGGAAAAAGTCGCCCGACGTGGGAAAAATACTAGGAAAATAGGGGTGGCCAGCCCACAACCAAGGGCCATAAAAGGGATCAAAAGGGGAGGCCATAAAAGGGATCAAAAGGGGACTCCAAACATGGGCAGAAACTGGGGATGAATATGCTAACAAAAAGGTTAATCTATCTTTTCCTTCCCTTTGTGTGATACATGTGTCCTCAACCTGCCTGACCATGGACTAACATTGGATCCATTGCTAAAGGACTCTCCAGGTCCACTAAGCACTTGTGGTTGCTGCTCTACATGTGGGATAACATCACGATTCACTACTTACATCTGCATCTTATGTTGCCTTCACTAGTGCATACCAGCTACTCATCTCATCAAAGACAACATCTTTGGTTACTCGCATCTCACAAGTGGTAGGGTTATAACATCTATAACCTTTCTGCTCCAAAGCATAACTAATGAAGATGCATTTCTTTGCCTTTGGATCCAACTTTGTTCTCACTTCATCAAGATCATGCACATATGTAATACACCCAAACACTTTCAAGTGAGACACATCTAGTTTTATGCTTGCAAACTTTTGTTCAGGCGTCATACCATGAACAACTCCAGTGGGGGTCTTGTTCATAATGTACACAGCAGTTGCCATTGCTTCTGCGCAAAAATAATCTGGCAAGCACATGCCACTTCTGCAATTGCCTATTTTTTCTTTCTGCAACACCATTCTGTTGTTGCGGAGTATACCTGCATGTAAACTATCTCTTGATTCCTTGCTTTCTCAAGAAATCACTGAACTCGTTGAAAAAATACTCTCCCCCACCATCCAATCTTAGACATCTGATCTGCATTTCTTTTTTCTTCTCAACCAAGGCTTTAAATCTCTGAAAGTGAGAAAACACCTCACTTTTCTCTTTCATAAAATATACCCACACTTTCCTCGTGTGATCATCAATGAATGTAATATAATATCTGCAACCTACAATTGTTGCAGTCATGGTCGGTCTCCATATATCCGAATGTATAACATCCAATGGCCTTGTACTGACATGCTTGTCATGCGGGAACGCATGTTTGGCGTGCTTACCAAGCTGGCATGCTTCACATACTTTATGCATACTATGAACCTTAAACTTTGGTAAACCTGCAACAATATTTTGGACCTGTAAACTTCAGCCACTATATATTCATGTCACGTACACACTCTTTGGATTACATGGTGACAAGCCGGCATCATCATCATCAATAGCAGCAGCACGTCATCATCAACATCAGTAGCATCATCAACAGCATGCGCATGGGAGCTGAGTACCCTGTCAGGAGAGAGAGAGAGAGAGAGAGAGAGAGAGAGAGAGAGTTTCCTTTTTAATGTAAAGACTAGTTGTGTGCTTTCACTTTAGCTAGATGTGTTCCATTCCTTCAGTAGTTGTTTCCACTCAAATAAATCCAGTATTAAAGATTTTACAGGTCATCATTATAGGCTTTAGCCTATATTTGCATTAGTAATCCTTCATTTGCATTTGCATAGCATATAGGTTGCATTAGCATGTAGGTCATTTTAGCCCTGCATCTCATTCAGTCATGCATTAATCCTTTGCATCTCATTCAGTCATGCATTAATCCTTTGCATTCGCAAGGCAGACAAGACCATCCTTGGTTGTCTAGAAGAAGTCCGACATCCATCATCAAAGGGGAAAGTGGAGTTTTGTGCATCAGTTGGCACAAGGAAGTTCTCTTGAACATCGCCATCGGTTAGCGCATGTCCCGGCAAATAAGTGGGTCTTGCGTATGGTAGTAGGAAGGGGTTTCAAACATTCACCTCAGGAGGTACGGAGTTTCATGCTTTCTAGAGATGGTGTGTGAAAGGTTTCAATAGGCCAGTCAATGGTGTGTGAAAGGTTTCAATAGGCCAGTCAATGGTGTGTTAAGTTTTCTAAGCAGTTTTACGCCGCATCGCTAGACAAGTTCTCGCAATTCAGGACTCTTGGTTCAAGTATTTCTCGGTTGCTCCTGCATAAGCCTCAATCGTCGCAAAAGAAGAAGTATGGGGTCAGTGGAGTTGCAATCAGTTGCTGGAATCAAAGTGTTGCAAGGTCTCCACCCTACCAACAAGTTAAGCAGAAGGGAATGTTACGTGTACACCCTTCGTATTGCACGGTGACAAGCTAGCATCATCGTTATCATCAACAGCAGTAGCACATCATCAACGTCAACAGCATCATTAGCAGCATGAGCATGGGGGTTGAGTACCTTGTTGACAGCCTGCGCATGCAGTCAGCAGGTGGCTCAGGTAGCAGGCGGTTAGGCATCAATATGCATGGTAGAAGTTGTGGGAAAGGCTAGAAGCAAAGCGCAGTATTAAATGGATTATATCATGATTATTTGTCCCACAAAAGAGGCCGATAACAATTGTTATTGGCCGACTGGCATCCCTCACATATATATAAGCAAAACGGCATAATTCAGTCATTCATCGAGTTCTTTTATCAAATCAAACGTTGATCAAGTCAGAAGTTCAGCAGTGGAAGTCGTAATTTAGCATGAAGTCAACGTTAGCATGAGCATCATAGATCTGTTCACAGATCTCATCTTAGTTGTAATCATTTGTATCATTAATATAGTTTCATTTGCATTCATATAAATTCATCTCTATAGTAATTAAGTTAATCAAGATTGTGATTACTACGATCAACCTCAATGAATGTTACAATTTACATGCACAATGCACTTGTGTCAAATGTCAATATCATGCTTCACCAATGCACTCGTGCCATATATTAATATATGCAATGACACTTGTCCCATGTGTAAACATGACTGCTTTCACCTTAAGCATGTTAACATTCAAAGTAAATATCTTGCCATTTCTATTTCTCTTTGTAACCAATCAGTATTGATTTTTGAAGTCTTCCACAAAACATCCTTGAGGATTAAATCTTACTTGCAAACCCTACTCAACCATCTATCCAACAGAAACTAGGTTCTTTGTAATATTTGAAACATGAAGTACATCTGTCAAGTACTTTATTTTGTCATTCTGCATAGATAATGGCACTTTACCAACATGTGCATGCACAGTATTATCACCTGTTTCTACATAACCTAGTTTTTCCATTCTCTACATGTCTCTAAACCACTCACTATGACTAGCCATGTGGTTAGAGGAGCTAGAATCCACATATCAAACAACTCTAGATCTTGACACATCTCCTGTTGTAAAACTAAGTATATGCTATATCTCAAACAACTGCTCACTTGTGTCATCACCACCCTATTTACTTGATGATGTATAGTTGCCTTGCTACAACTTTTCACTTTTAATATCATTTCGTTTTTTATAGCGATCCTTTGCCATGTGTCTTAGTTTGCCACAGTAATAATACTCTATGTTATTTGCACTCTGATTTCTTTGCTAACTACGTCGGCTCCTCTGGCTCTCCTTGCCTCTAGAGTGGCCTCTTCCACGTGTTTGTACATTTGAATCCTGTTGTTGTCGTTGCCCATGATTTCTGTTTCGAAAACGGTCTCCACCTTGGTCTCTAGATGATGATCTTCCTCTGCCTCTATCTGTATCTGAGTAGAAGTCCTGCTCATTTGAATTTCCAGAGAATGAACCTCTCCTAATATTCATCTCCTCACATATGAGGAGAGCAATCAATTCTTGAAAATCAAAAAATTTCTCTCAAACTCTTGAACTCCAATGGAGATTTGAAGCTGACTGTATTCATAGTTATTAGGTACGATACCGTACGGGAAAATACGGCGCGACATAATTTTTTTTTCTTATCGTATGATAAAATACGATGCTTTAAAAAAAATACTTATAAACTTAGGTATTTTCAATTCCAGATATGGAGTATTTTAAAAAGGAGGGAAGCATTATAGTACAGAGGAAGCTCAAACAACCATAGATAAGCAAAAAAAAAAGACCATTATATTCCAAAATTTTATTAAAAAAAAAATTCAGATTAAAAAAAAATCCGCACAAGTCTGTATGGTATCATACATTCCATACAATAAGCCGTCATACGCCGTACGGAAAGAACCCTGGCTGGATTCTTTGCCAAGACCATTCAAGGTCACAGACACCATATCATCATCATCTACTGGGGATGCAATAGAAGCAAGGGTATCTGTAAGCCCTTTAATCTTCACTGAGTAATCATTTATACTCAGCTTTCCTCTAGTCATATTATGCAGCTTCTGCTTTAGCTACATCTTCCGAGCTTGGGTGTTTGTGACATCTTCACCAAGATGTCCCAAGCCTCCTTAGGCGTTTGTGCATCCTGTATATACACAATTATAGAATCTATCACACTGACAGACAACCAATATAGCACCTTTTTAGCTTTTTTATACCATGCTTTATATGCTTGCACTTGCTGAGGGGTTGAATTTTCTTCAGCAATCTCTGGCTCCTTTTCATTACTTGTGATGAACTCCCGATATCCTTTTTCCATAAGGGAATTGGTCATCTTGAACTTCCATGCTTGGAAGTTATTTTTGTCTAGCGTCTTGCTGCTGTAAACTTGTTATAATGCCACTGTATGTGAACCAGTCACATATATGCACATCCATCAACAACCTACAACACTTAGATTCTCTGCACAGACTGCCACAATCAAATTTCTGTTGCAACTTTGCACCGAATGAGAAATTGGGTATATATAGTCAAAATCGACACTTCATAGAGTGTCTGCAAAAAATATGCAGAGCCAAAACGAGACCCGAATCGTGCCAAAACACGCAAAAACTTAATTTAACTACACGCAATATCGTCTTCTTCCTTCACCCAAGAGGATGCCTCAATTTGAGACAGTGACTTCCTTGTCTGCCTGCAGCTCTCACAGCTATTGAAGAAGGTGTTGCTCCAAAATCAAAGAGGGAAAGAGATGGAAATACTCTCACCCTTGTACTGCTTCCTTGCTTGCCTTGTTCTCTTGCCTCGTGCTTGTCTTCTTAGCTCTCACACGAACCAAAGCTTGGATACCATAAAGAGAATGTGGGGAAGAAGAGCTTGAATTCCTTGCAAGCGAAACACACATACACAAAAGAGAGCAAGACACGAGAGAGATGGATGGCTGAATTTTCTTCTATCTTCTTCTCTTCTCTATAACTATTAACAGAAAAGAGATAAGAGTACATACTAAAAGGAAAAGTACTCTGCTACTATAAAAGAGCACATACTATAAGGTAAAGTACTCTTCTACTATAACATACAATGGTCAGTCCATAGTGTGAACTTGACTATATGAGTTGGTGCTATAACTATGCCCATAGTTGTCAGGTACGAAAAGTTCGATTCGGTACGGTACGTTCAAATACGGTCTCGGAACGCACCACTAAATTTTGAAAATAAAAATACGGTGGAGGTACGGTCCATTTAAAAAATACTTAAAAATAAAAAAATACGGTGGAGGAAGAGGGAGATGATTGAGAGTCTCTAGAGGGGAGAGGCTTGAGCCTTGAAGGAGAGCTCAAGGGAGAGGATAGACTTGAGCAATGAGCACTTGTGAGTGAAAAAAAGATCAAAAAACAGCCCCAAAAAATGGTCAAAAAAAAGAAGGGTAAAAAAACAGTCGAATCTTAGTCGACCGTACCTCCACCGAACCGTACCGAACCGTACCTCTTGGTGGGCGGTGCGCGAACCGGGTGCCACTATGACTATGCCATAACTCTAGTACTCCAAAGTGGCTGTTACATAACCTGTCATCCACTGACAGCATATCAACCATAACCTTACCAACCATGCCAGTGGCATAAGTGCGGAAGCTATCACCTAGGCGGGTTATCAATGTCCGCAACACTAGTTGAGCTCAATATCTCAACAAGTGGGCATATATCATCACCACACACAATGCCCCAAAGCCCTTTGGCTACCAACAGATTCCGAATCATGAAAGTCCATAACAGGAGTTTGATCCATCTAGCTTATCCTCTTGGGATAGCACACGAAATACATTTGTCACATTTTGAGCCATGATGTCAAAGTGCACACTTTTATACCTGCAGGCAAATCAAAAAGCACTTACGTGCACTACCAGGCAATGTAAGCCCAACGGTGGATCTTGCACAATACACCACACTGAGCGAGGAACGAGCCTTGTGGGCCGCCCTGTCCCCGTTCTTGAATTTATTCAAGAACAATCCACGGGCACGTTGGCCAAGATCAATAAAATCAGTGAATACAAAACAAACAGATATGCCGATGTAGGATATCCAAGTCGATGTCGAGGCACAAGATCTCTGATGCGAAGCACACCACGAGGATGACCCACAAGAAACTCTCACCGGGCTAGTACTAGATCCAAATCCAATGAATCCAAGTCCAAGTCTAAATCCAAGTCCAAGTTCAAGTCCAAGTCCAAGTCCAAGTCCAAGTCCAAGTCCAAATCCAGATCCTAATCCAAGTCCAAGTCCAAATCCAAGTCCAAGAATCACTCGCTCATCCATGAGTAATCTCCACAACTCCTATAGCCTTGTGGATGAAGAATTTTTTGGAAAAGCTCTTTCTGGCAAGAAAACTGATATAAAGTAGATGATGATGGAGAAGATGATCTCCACGCTTCAATGAAGATGGCAGTGCGATGAAGAGGTTCTTCTTCAACTTGATGCTCAAGAGAGGTTCATGCTTCTTTTATACTTTGGGAAGCCTTGCTTTTTGCCAAAAAGTGATGCTTTTGCTTTGCTTTTGGCCTTTTTAATAGTAAAATATTACTCAACTTTAGTCTTGTTTTGCTTTTCTATCTTCAAGGCCTTGCTTTCTGGGTCTAGAGCTGCTTTTTGAAAAAAGCGGCTTTTAGCTTTTTGGTCTGGCTCAGTGTCCTCTTTCCAATGGTGCCCATTGGCTTGCGGTCAACCCTATAAGACTTTTTACTTTTTCTTGCTTTTTGACCAAGAATGGTGCTTTTTTCTTAATCAAACCTTATGGACCCTGTCCCCATGTCTTCTTCCACTTGTCTGGTGTCCGTGCATGGGTTTCATCATGTGAAATAGAGCTAGAAGGGCCAAATAGTTACATTCCCTCCCTCTTCTATCGCAGTTGTCCTCAATTGCAGACTGCAACAAGTGTTCCAAGCACATCAATGTGCTCTATGTATATTCATGTGTTCCAAGTACATCTGCTCATCTGGCAACATCTCAATGCCTTTTTTTCTTTGACCGATATCCTTGCTCTTGATGGTACATCTTCATGGCCTATCACATGTGTTAGATATAATAAATGGATACTTACCTTTTGCAAAAACTAGACAGAAGCTAGTCAACAAACAAGTATGCATCATTCGCATCTACTGGGTATTCCAGGTAGTCTAGAGCCCAGTGGACTATCACATGCCATAAATCCAAGCATTGTCCACACATCAAAAACAGCACACAAAGTCAAAGAAATTCAAACATACATGAGTATGTAGTGCACAAGGAATGATCCTCCTGTTCATAGATTGTCCT
Source organism: Cibotium barometz (assembly GCF_041138505.1). Taxonomy (NCBI): domain Eukaryota; kingdom Viridiplantae; phylum Streptophyta; class Polypodiopsida; order Cyatheales; family Cibotiaceae; genus Cibotium; species Cibotium barometz. The sequence goes on along the minus strand of NC_141052.1, from coordinate 56,169,643 downwards.
GTCTTGTTTTATCGGAAACCGTGCTAAGCTATCTGGCTCTTGAGGGACACCGCTCAGACTCTCGCTCAAGGCCATCTGGTCACTAGGACTGCCCGAGAATTCTTGTATAGTCATCTGGGCCATCTGGTCGCATTGACTGTCCGACTATGAAATCCAATACAGTCATGTGGACCATTTGGTCATAATGACTGTCCGACTATGAAATCCAATACAGTCATGTGGACCATTTGGTCATAATGACTGTCCGAGTGCGAATGTCTGACTGCGAAGTCCAACATAGTCATCTAGGCCATTTGGTCGCAATGACCGCCCAACTATGAAATCCAATACAGTCATCTGTGAAGGCAATGAAGGTGTTAGGGTTAGGGTTTGGAGATGCTGCAAACAAGCGTGGAGAGCAATAGAGAGGGAGAACACGACTTTAGTATTATGCTTGATAGAAAAAGTGAAGTACAATAGCCACATAATAGTGACCCTAAAGATATGTGTTCACATGTCCGGCCATAAAATGTGCCGGGTGGACCAAAATACCTATAAACTGAATATAAGTGAAACTAGGCTAAACTGGGGGAAAAAACCTCCACTAACTGAAGTAAAAAGTGCCCTAGTAATCTACTGATGATCACTAGCACTCCTCTGGGTGCATACACAGCGTAAAACCCAACAAACCCCCCTGGAGTGATATGTGATCACTGTACATCATCCACCAAAAGGAAACAAATTCAAAGCAGTGCGGAATGCTTCAAATTTCGGACGTGGTAATGCCTTGGTGAAGATGTCTACCACATTCTGATCTGTAGGACAGTAGATCAGACTGATATCTCCTGCCTGGAGTCTTTCCCGAACAAAATGATAGTGAATCTCAATGTGTTTCGTGCGAGCATGAAACACAGGATTCCTGGCCACAGCAATGGCACTCTGACTATCAGTATAGATAGGTGTAGGCTCCTCCACTGAAATATCCATATCAGTCATGAGACGACGCAGCCAAACACACTCAACAGTAGTAGTGTAGGCTGCTCTGTACTCTGCCGCCTCACAAGACGAAGTGGCCACTGTGGTCTGTTTCTTGCTTAGCCAAGAAATGCATGAAGAGCCAAGAAAGAAACAATTTCCACTAGTGGAATGTCTGGTATCAAAATCACCAGCCCAATCTGAATCACTGTAAGCGTATAACTGCATGTCACCCCCCTCAGGATAAAGCAATCCAAGAGACAAGGTACCCTGCAAATAACGGAATACACGCTTCACAGCTTGCCAATGTGACAACCGCGGGCTGTGCATGAATTTGCTCAACTGAGAGACTGCATACTGAATATCTGGCCTTGTATTACACAAGTAAATGAGGCACCCAACAGCCTGAGCATATGTAGTGGCATCAAAGGAAACACTGTCATCTTGTAGTGACAGTTTCATCCCAGGCTCCATAGGAGTACTAATAGGCTTGCAATCCTGAAATTTAAACTTCTCTAGAAGTTTAGCAACATAACGTGATTGCAACAACCCAATGCCTCTGTTATCCTGCACAAACTGTATGCCCAAATAGTAATGTACAAGCCCCAAGTCAGACATGTCAAATGTTTGTTGCAGTATCTCCTTAAAAGCTGCAATTTTGTCATCATTTGATCCCATGAGCAAGAGATCATCCACATAAAGACTGATGACCAGCAGATCTGTCTCCTCTTTCTTTACATACAGAGTGGCTTCTGATGGACTGTTCACAAATCCCTGAGTGAGTAGAAAAGCATCTATTTTTGCATACCAAGCTCGTGGAGCTTGTTTCAAACCATACAAGGCCTTTTTCAGCCTGCATACTTTCCCCTCATGACCATGTTCTGCAAAACCCGTGGGCTGAAATACATAAACTTCCTCCTCGAGGTCCCCATGTAGGAATGCAGTCTTTATGTCCAACTGGTGAACAACCCAACCACGATGTGCAGCCAATGCAATGACACACCTAAGTGTCGACATACGGGATGTAGGAGCAAATGTCTCCTCATAATCAATGCCCTTCTTCTGTGCATAGCCCTTTGCAACTAGACGGGCTTTGTACCTGTCAATGGATCCATCTGCATGTCTTTTCAACTTATAGACCCATTTAGTACCAATTGCTTTCTTGCCTTTGGGCAGATCAACCAAATCCCATGTTTGATTCCTTTTAATAGAATCAAGCTCATCCTGCATGGCTTTGTTCCAATGCACATTATCTCGTGCATCCACAAATGAATTAGGCTCATCATCATCCTGTAAACTGGCTGCCATAACCAGATTCAAATCCATGATGTGTGCATGCTCATTGGTCCTTGTCTCCCTATGAGTACGACCAGCAAGAGGACCCTCTAAATGGCTGTCCTGTAATGTCCTCAAATACCATCTAGGTATGTGTCTGACCTGTGGTGCCTGCTGCCCCATATTTGGTTCAGCTTCTGGCTCATTTTGCTGCTGAATTTCTGCACCACCTACATCATTTGCTGGCTGTCCTATACCCTCATTAGTTGGATCACCAACTGTGGAATGAAATTCCATAGGTAGTAGACCTTCAAACACATCATTTTCAGCCTGATTTGCCTCATAACCAGCCATGGATATTTCTGATTTTTCATCAAAAATCACATCCCGACTAGTGAATATCTTCTTGGATAGTGGGTCATATAACCTGTAGCCCTTGCTCTCACGGCTATACCCAACAAAAATGCATTTTGTGGCTTTATCATCCAGCTTCCTCCTCAACTCTTTGGGTATGTGTGCATATGCAAGACACCCAAAGATACGAAAATGCGATACAGAAGGCTTGCGGCCATGCCAAGCCTCAAAAGGAGTAATAGAAACCAATGCCTTTGTGGGACATCGATTCAAAATATGACAAGCACACATGACAGCTTCCACCCAAAAGATATGTGGTAGCCTTTTTGCCTTTAGCATACATCTGGCCATCTCCATGAGTGACCGATTCTTCCTTTCTGCAACCCCATTCTGCTGTGGAGTGTAAGGAGTAGTATACTGATGTTTTATACCTCTACTCCCAAGAAAGGAATTCAACATATGTGACATATATTCCCCCCCTCGGTCAGAACGGAGAGTCTTGACCTTGCATCCTGACTCTGTCTCAGCAAGTGCTACAAAGGCCAAAAATGCATCATATACCTGTGATTTCTGTGTCAAAGGATAGACCCAGCATATACGAGAGAAGTCATCAATAAATGTTGCAAAATAAAAGCAACCACCTAATGACTTCGTCTGCATGGGACCACAAAGATCACTGTGTATAAGCTACAACTTTGCAGTTGCTCTTAGAGCCTGATCACGTGGGAAGGAAAATCTATGCATTTTTCCCAAAATACATCCTTCACAAATGTGATCTGGAGGCTTCTCCATGAGAGGTAGATCTGTAAACATGTTATGTCGTTGCATAAGCATAAGACTACCAAAATTTACATGCCCCATGCGAGCATGCCATAACTCCGCATCAACCATAGCTGGAGTAAGAGTGAATGCATTATAAGCAGACTGATCCATTGGCTGAAATGCATCCAACTGATAAAGTCCATGACATAATGTACCAGTAAGCATCAAGGTCAAGGCCTTAGCTTTGTCTCTGACCATGCATTTATCATCATCAAAGTGGACTTGCATACCACAATGTGCTAAAGAAGAAATGGACAACAAATTCTTCTTTATCCCTGGTACATAAAAGGCATCCGTAAGGTGGAGAATGGAGCCATCAATGGCTGTGAGCTGAATCTCCCCAATGCCACGAACTGGATATGAAGCATTGTTGGCACACTGAACAGTTTTGCCAACAGGGGTAGGGCCAACATGACTAAACAAATCCCTGCGAGATGTGATATGTTTTGAGGCACCACTATCAAAATACCAAGTACATGCATGCTCTGTCATACTGAGTGCCTGTGAAGACCAAGAGGCATCATAGCTGCATGTATAAAAACAGTAATCCCTGTCCTCAACAAAAGAAGCAGTCTCTGGAGGAGCTTTAGAAGCATCATTAACAGACATCCCAGCTTCCTTTGCCTTCTCTTTGGCAATCCTCTTCCTACATTCCGTGATGTAGTGACCTGGCTTCTTACAGTAATGACATTTGCCCTTCTTCTTGGGCTGTCCATCACCTTTCTTGGTATCCTGTGAAGAACCACCATCACCTGAATTTTGATTTGAACTCTTTGGCTGAGTTTTTCCTTTACCCTTTTGACCTGTAGTAAATGCTTGTTCAGCATTTGTGTTCATATTCATATTCTTCCTCATTTGCTCCTCTTGTAGTAAGAGAGCAACAAGTTCCTGATACTTGAGGGGTTCAACAGCGTTCCTCATGCTGAGGTTCAAAGAGGTATGAAAAGCCAAGTAAGATCTTGGCAAAGAGTGCAAGATGGTGGACACAAGCTGTGTCTCAGGAATAATCCCATCCACATTGATGAGTTGCTCTCTCAAATCCTGCAGCTTGTTTGAGTGGCTAGACATATCATCTCCTTCATTCATTTTCTGATTTTCCAGCTCTCTTTTCAAAAATGAGATCCTAGCCTCATTACGAGCAGCATACATCTGCTCCAAAGTCACCCATGCATTCTGTGAAGAGCCAGCTGAACGAATATGAGGTATAATGGACCTCCGTACTGACAATGCAATGAGTGACAAAGCTTGTGCATCCCTGGCATCCCATGTCTTTTGAGCATTTGTTCTTTGAACAGGCAATGGCTGTCCTGGAGCCTGTACCTGTTGTCCTCGTCCACGAGCACCCCCTTGGGGAGGAGTTTCTGGAGCCAATGGACCTGGACGTGGTTCATCACCACTTACAAAATCCCAAAGACCTTTTGCCACAAGCACATTTTTCAGCATAAAACTCCACAAGGAGTAGTTCGTGCCATCCAATTTGTCTTCCTTAGACAAATACGTGAATACATCACTTTGCTGTTGATTTGCCATTATGCCTACGCACAATGTTGTACCTGTTTATCAAAAATCCCAATAGCAAAAACCCTGAAAACAACTGTACTCCACTGAATACAGTTCACCCAAGTATGCCTGCACTCTCAATCCTCTGAATGTGCAGCTCAATGCACCAATGACTGAGTAGAGTAGCAGATGGCGTACACAATGCCAAAATGCCCCAAAAATGCCCAAATTTACTGCACCCAAACTGTGCAAAAAACCTGTATAGTTCTTTGCTAGAAAGTCTGTCTGTATTTGCCTGTAGATTTTCACAGAGAAAATAAAAATGCCCAATATTCAAAACTTGTAATGCTTACCACAGTTGTACTCAGTAATTGAACAAGTACAGTTGACTGTACTATGCAGGTACAGTCTACTGGTTCTGTACGGAAGCAGGTATGGAAGTTGCAGTTGTATCACAGCAGGTACAGTCGAAGCAGTACAGTACTGAAGCTTCAGTCGAATGTACAGAAGGTACAGTCGACTGGTACAGAAGTAGGTACGCAGCACTGAATGCTGCACGGCTGTCTGCGCAGGTTTGTACGGAGGACTGTACAGAGCAAGGCGACCAGATGTTGAAGGCGGCGCAGTTTGTATACGGGCAGGTACAGTACCTGAAGGCGGCGCTGACTGTACCGAAGCAAGGCCACGCCTGTTGCACAGTGAAGAGCAAGGCGACGCCTGTTGCAGCAGTCGACTGAGTACACGACAGACGACCAGCATTGACAAGTACAGTCGACGCTGACTGTACGGAGCAGGTACGGGTGCTGACAGCGACGAACAGGTACGGCAGCTCTGCTGCAGGCGAGCAGCTGTACGATTACTGCAGGCGGCGCTCAGGTGTACGGGCAGCAAGAATGATGTACGGAGCTGTACGGGCAGCAGCAATAATAACCTGGCAGTGTACGGGCAGGGCAGGGCAGGGCAAGGCAAGCCTTCAAAGCTCTGATACCAAATGAAGGCAATGAAGGTGTTAGGGTTATGGTTTGCAGCATCTCCAAACCCTAACCCTAACACTGACAATGCAATGAGTGACAAAGCTTGTGCATCCCTGGCATCCCATGTCTTTTGAGCATTTGTTCTTTGAACAGGCAATGGGTGTCCTGGAGCCTGTACCTGTTGTCCTCGTCCACGAGCACCCCCTTGGGGAGGAGTCTCTGGAGCCAATGGACCTGGACGTGGTTCATCACCACTAACAAAATCCCAAAGACCTTTTGCCACAAGCACATTTTTCAGCATAAAACTCCACAAGGAGTAGTTCGTGCCATCCAATTTGTCTTCCTTAGACAAATACGTGAATACATCACTTTGCTGTTGATTTGCCATTATGCCTACGCACAATGTTGTACGTGTTCATCAAAAAACCCAATAGCAAAAACCCTGAAAACAACTGTACTCCACTGAATACAGTTCACCCAAGTATGCCTGCACTCTCAATCCTCTGAATGTGCAGCTCAATGCACCAATGACTGAGTAGAGCAGCAAATGGCGTACACAATGCCAAAATGCCCCAAAAATGCCCAAATTTACTGCACCCAAACTGTGCAAAAAACCTGTATAGTTCTTTGCTAGAAAGTCTGCCTGTATTTGCCTGTAGATTTTCACAGAGAAAATAAAAATGCCCAATATTCAAAACTTGTAATGCTTACCACAGTTGTACTCAGTAATTGAACAAGTACAGTTGACTGTACTGTGCAGGTACAGTCTACTGGTTTTGTACGGAAGCAGGTATGGAAGTTGCAGTCGTATCACAGCAGGTACAGTCGAAGCAGTACAGTACTGAAGCTTCAGTCGAATGTACAGAAGGTACAGTCGACTGGTACAGAAGCAGGTACGCAGCACTGAATGCTGCACGGCTATCTGCGCAGGTTTGTACGGAGGACTGTACAGAGCAAGGCGACCAGATGCTGAAGGCGGCGCAGTCTGTATACGGGCAGGTACAGTACCTGAAGGCGGCGCTGACTGTACGGAAGCAAGGCCACGCCTGTTGCACAGTGAAGAGCAAGGCGACGCCTGTTGCAGCAGTCGACTGAGTACACGACAGACGACCAGCGTTGACAAGTACAGTCGACGCTGGCTGTATGGAGCAGGTACGGGTGCTGATAGCGACGAACAGGTACGGCAGTTGCTGCAGGCGAGCAGCTGTACGATTACTGCAGGCGGCGCTCAGGTGTACGGGCAGCAAGAATGATGTACGGAGTTGTACGGGCAGCAGCAATAATAACCTGGCAGTGTACGGGCAGGGCAAGGCAAGCCTTCAAAGCTCTGATACCAAATGAAGGCAATGAAGGTGTTAGGGTTAGGGTTTGCAGCATCTCCAAACCCTAACCCTAACACCTTCATTGCCTTCAATCTGGGCCATCTGGTCGCAATGACCGCTCGATTGCGAAATCCAATATAGTCATCTGGGCCATTTGGTTGCAATGACCGCACGACTGCGAAGTCCAAAAATATCCGGCATCGTTGCCGTCCAATGGGTCATTTGGCATTGTTGCCTCCCATATACAAATCTTGCTCCTTGGGCTATCAGGCATCGTTGCCACCTAACTAGAGCATGTCCAAGTAACCATTATAAGTAGAATAATGATCAATTCCAGTCCAATAGATATATACAATGGAGAGGGCTAGGGTACAATCCCTCCCTCTCAAATCTGGCTTGATCGCAAGATGTCAATATACCTGTACTTCAAATATATCTGAACCAACCACCTCCTCATAAACTCGAAGTATATCTGGATAGTTCCTCTGGCATTCCTTTCGCATCCAATAGCGAATAATTCTCGAAGTCCAAGAGGAACTTTCTGACCTTTGTCTTTCCTCTTTTTTCTCCCAGAATGAAACTCAATTTGTTCTGGCTCTTCCACCCCCGGATCCTTCAATACAAGCTTCTGTAAGGGTAACCTTGTACATGGTTCTAATAAACTGTCAAGGAAGGCATTATGTATCCTCCATTGATCTGAAAGGTCTAACCGATGACATACATGGTTGATCTTCTTGGTAATCTGAAAGGTTCATATACCATCATTCCCTGACTTTGGCAATCCAAAGATATAATCCATAGCAATAGTCTCCCATAGAACATTCAATGGGTGCCATAATCTTGCTGGTGTTTGTCAATCAAACTTGACCTTCTGACAAACCGAACATTCTTGAACATAAAGTTCAATGTCCTTTCTCATAGTAGGCCAATAGAAATAGCTCTCCAAAGCTTGAAGTGTAGTCAATGTGTCTCTATGTCCCATGTAGGGAGGAGCATGGTACTTTTCCATTACTTTGGCCTCAATTCCTTGTGTCACACATAACCTGGGTTTGCATCATAAGAAAACCCTACTTGATGACATAAAAAAGTCCCCAAATCTCTAATATGCAATCTGTTCCAAAACATCTTTGAAATTCTCTTTGGTAGCATAAGGATCCTTCATCAAAGTGAAATCCATATGGTAACCCATAGACCACATAGCTCATGGGTCTCCGAGATAATGCATCTACTTCCTTGTTGTCTTTGACATTCATAGGCCACAACATGACCTACTTGGTTCAAGACTGCTCCAATGCAATCTCATCTTGTTCAACCACAAAAAGGTCTAGAATAACCAACACCGGTCCTTTGCTAGCATAAAGTCTCAATGCTTCAAAAGGGTTTTGTTTCAACTTTGGTCCACAAAGATTCCACGCCTTTCTTTGTCGAAGCATGTAATGGGCTAAACACACCACTGCAAACCATTCGTCAAACTTTTCGGTGTGATGTCAATCTGATAATCCTTCCAAAATGGTGGTTCTAAATCCTTCCGAAATGGTGGCATCTTTGGCAACTTCAACTCCTTCGGCTCGGTGACTCTTTCCCTGATGAATCCTTCAAACATTTGAGCCCTTCTTTGGTCCTGTTCCCTCTTGGTTCTCCAAGAAAAGAATTCTTTATCTCTGAGAAATCTTTTGAACCGCTGAAAGTCTTGGTCATGAGAAATAGACTGTCGGCCTTGGTTCCCATCTTGAAGTCCTAGATTGGCCTCAGTTGTGTTCCCTTCATTAGGCCCTTGGTTTTCCTCTGCTCTCGACATGGCTCTGTCAGCCCAAGAAAGTTTCTTTAAGAGAAATTATGCTCTGATACCACTGTAAGCCCAACGGAGGGGCGCGTAGTGACAGACTCAACCATGTGTCCAAGAGATAAAGATATATATAGAGAGAGAGAGAAGGGAATAGGGATCTTGCATAGTACACCACACTGAGCGGGGAACAGGCCCCGCCTCCTTTCAGGAATTTATTGAAGAACAATCCACGGGCACACTGGCCAGGATCAATACAATCAACTACTTAGTAGCTGTACTAATTCTTTCTATCTTTAGCGGTGCATTTGCCCTATCAACTACTTATTAGGTGAACTAATTCTTTCTTTTTGTTACTTCCCTTAGTGCTAGGCTTCATTATGGCTGAGTTCCAAGTCGATGTCGATGTTGAGGCACAGGATCTTTGATGCCGAGCACACTATGAGGATGACCCACAAGAAACTCTCACCGAGCTAGTACCAGATCCAAATCCAATGAATCCAAGTCCAAGTCTAAATCCAAGTCCAAGTCCATATCCACGTCCTAATCCAAGTCCAAGAATCACTCGCTCATCCATGAGTAATCTCCACAACTATTGCCTTGTTGATGAAAAAAGCTCTTTCTGGCAAGAAAACTGATATAAAACCTATTTTAATGGTTTTTGGGCGATAAAAACCTCGAAAAAGCATTTTTTAGAGTTTTTGGAGCAATTTTAGGGTTTCTAAAATTTTCAGTCAATACAGCTCCATACATGCCCGTACAGTTCCATACGGTTGTACAGATCCGTACATTTGTAATTACAAGTGATGATGTGGCACAACAGTTGATGAAGGCACTCTGAATCAGTGGGCAACGATGAAAAATCCCATGATCTGGTTCATGATCAAGTAGATGATGATGGAGAAGATGATCTCCACGCTTCAACGAAGATGGCAATACGATGAAGAGCAGCTTCTTCAACTTGATGCTCAAGAGAGGCTCATGCTTCTTTTATACTTGAAGCCTTGCTTTTTGCCAAAAAGTGATGCTTTTGCTTTGCTTTTGGCCTTTTTAATAGTAAAATACTACTCAACTTTAGTCAAAAGTTCTTGTTTTGCTTTTCTAGCTTCAGGGCCTTGCTTTTTGGCCCTAGAGTTGCTTTTTGAAAAAGTGGCTTTTAGCCTTTTGGTCCGGCTCAGTGTCCTCTTTCCAATGGTGCCCTTGGCTTGCGGTCAACCCTGTTTGACTTTTTTCTTTTCTTGCTTTTTGACCAATAGTGGTGCTTTTTTCTTAATCAAACCTTATGGACCCTATCCTCATGTCTTCTTCCACATGTCTAGTGTCCGGGCATGTGTTTCATCCTATGAAATAGAGCTAGGAGGGTCAAATAGTTACAGGCAACCCAATGTTGTGCAAACTTTCTACTTGCAAAAAATGCAACCTCAAGGAAGAGATTTCTTGCAAATTCTCTCTAGTGTCGAGAAAAACACTCAATGTGTGTACATATGTTTCAAATCTCCTAATACATGCTCCAAATAGAAAAGCCCCAAATTTTGCATAGAGTGTTGGCTTCAATTTGTGCTGAATTACATGAATTTCAGAAAAAGCCCCAAAAGTTGTATAGAGTGTTGGCCTCAATTTGTGCTGAACTGCATGGATTTTAGAAAAGCCCCAAACTGTGTAGCTCTGTATCGTAGTACCTGCAAGCTTAAAGCCTCATGAAATTCAGAGATTCAAAGGTGCAGACCTGTAGATCTTCGACGAAGGTGTGCGGGTCGGAGGGGCACTGTAGTAGTAGATGGTGACTTGGTTGGCGACGACAGGGACGTACTGTAGGTGCAGGCATGGCAGTTGACCTGGTACTGTAGGCGCAGGCATGGCAGTTGACGGGGTAATGTAGGTGCAGGCACGGTGGCTGACGGGGAGCTACTGCAGTAGACGGCGAGGGCACGATAACTCCAAGTGAGTCGGCGAGGGCAGCTGACAGTGATGGCACGACAACAGCACGTAAGCGATGGGGGCTGCAACGGCGACAGAAAGAACGATGGAACGATGACGTCATCCGCAAAGAACTTGGGCCTATGCCATGTAAGCCCAAGAATGGGCTGAGTCCCACCCACCGGCTGGGCGCGGGGGTGGTCCACGCCGCACTAGTGCCACCCAGTTGGTTGGCGGAAAGGAGCAGAGGTGGTAGTGCCACCAAGGGGGGCTGAGCAGATGGGTGGCTGAATATCGCAGGCGTCCACATAAGCTCGAAGGCAGGTAGGTGTTGGGTTTTATGCTGTGTATACACCCAGAGGAGTGCTAGTGATCATCAGTAGATTACTGGGGCACTTTTTACTTCAGTTAGTGGAGGTTTTTTCCCCCAGTTTAGCTTAGTTTCACTTATATTCAGTTTATAGGTGTTTTGGTCCACCCGGCACATTTTATGGCCGGACATGTGAACACATATCTTTAGGTCACTATTATGTGGCTATTGTACTTCACTTTTTCATCAAGCATAATACACAAAAGTCGTGTTCTCTCTCTGTTGGCCTCCACGCCTGTTTGCAGCTTCTCCAAACCCTAACCCTAACACCCCTTCTGCCTTCATTTGGTATCAGAGCATTGAAGGCTTGCCATTGCTGTACACAGTCGCTTTCATAAACTGCCTGTACATTCTTGCTTTGCCCGTACACTGTGTGCCTTCTGCAAACCGTAGAGCTGCCGACTGTACTTGTTCGACTACAGTCACTGTACCTGCTCGCCGCCGCCAGCTGGAGTACTGAAGTACATTCCGTACAACCCGTACAGTCAGCGCCGATTGCATCTTGTCAGTGCCGACTGCATCTTGTCCAAGCCGACTGCACCTGTCAGCCTCTGTACCTTCTCCGTACAGTCAACGTCGACTGTATCTGTCAACGCTGGTCGTCTCTCGACTGCACTCAGTCGACTGCTGCAGCCCGTATACTGTACCTGGTCGCCTTGCTCTACTCTGTGCAACTTCAGTACCTGTCAGGCGTCGCCTTCATTCCGTACCAGTCAGCACACGTCAGCGTCGCCTTGTCAGTACTTGCACAGCAGCGCCGCCTCATCAGTATCTTCACAGTACCTGAAAAGTATTAGCCTGCAGTCGCCTTCAGTCGTGTAAAGTACAAGTCGACTGTACCTGCACAGTACAGTCAACAGTACGTGTTCTTTTTGGTGGACTGTACCTGCATATGTACCACAACCTGCTCAGTCAATCTGTGGTAAGCATTAAATATTCTGTTTTTTGGGCAATACTATTTTCTCAGTGAAAAACTACAGGCACAACAGGCAGATTTTCTAGCAAAGAACTATACAGGTTTTTTGCACAGTTTTGCGTGCAGCAAATTTGGGCATTTTTGGGGCATTTTGGCATTGTGTACGCCATTTGCTGCTCTACTCAGTCATTGGTGCATTGAGCTGCACATTCAGAGGATTGAGAGTGCAGGCATATTTGGGTGAACTGTATTCAGTGGAGTACAGTTGTTTTCAGGGTTCTTGCTATTGGGTTTTTTGATACACAGGTACAACATTGTGCGTAGGCATAATGGCAAATCAACAGCAGAGTGATGTATTCACGTATTTGTCTAAGGAAGACAAATTGGACGGCACGAACTACTCCTTGTGGAGTTTTATGCTGAAAAATGTGCTTGTGGCAAAAGGTCTTTGGGATTTTGTTAGTGGTGATGAACCACGTCCAGGTCCATTGGCTCCAGAAACTCCTCCCCAAGGGGGTGCTCGTGGACGAGGACAACAGGTACAGGCTCCAGGGCAGCCATTGCCTGTTCAAAGAACAAATGCTCAAAAGACATGGGATGCCAGGGATGCACAAGCTTTGTCACTCATTGCATTGTCAGTACAGAGGTCCATTATACCTCATATTCGTTCAGCTGGCTCTTCACAGAATGCATGGGTGACTTTGGAGCAGATGTATGCTGCTCGTAATGAGGCTAGGATCTCATTTTTGAAAAGAGAGCTGGAAAATCAGAAAATGAATGAAGGAGATGATATGTCTAGCCACTTAAACAAGCTGCAGGATTTGAGAGAGCAACTCATCAATGTGGATGAGATTATTCCTGAGACACAGCTTGTGTCCACCATCTTGCACTCTTTGCCAAGATCTTACTTGGCTTTTCATACCTCTTTGAACCTCAGCATGAGGAATGCTGTTGAACCCCTCAAGTATCAGGAACTTGTTGCTCTCTTACTACAAGAGCAGCAAATGAGGAAGAATATGAATATGAACACAAATGCTGAACAAGCATTTACTACAGGTCAAAAGGGGAAAGGAAAAACTCAGCCAAAGAGTTCAAATCAAAATTCAGGTGATGGTGGTTCTTCACAGGATACCAAGAAAGGTGATGGACAGCCCAAGAAGAAGGGCAAATGTCATTACTGTAAGAAGCCAGGTCACTACATCACTGAATGTAGGAAGAGGATTGCCAAAGAGAAGGCAAAGGAAGCTGGGATGTCTGTTAATGATGCTTCTAAAGCTCCTCCAGAGACTGCTTCTTTTGTTGAGGACAGGGATTACTGTTTTTATACATGCAGCTATGATGCCTCTTGGTCTTCACAGGCACTCAGTATGACAGAGCATGCATGTGCTTGGTATTTTGATAGTGGTGCCTCAAAACATATCACATCTCGCAGGGATTTGTTTAGTCATGTTGGCCCTACCCCTGTTGGCAAAACTGTTCAGTGTGCCAACAATGCTTCATATCCAGTTCGTGGCATTGGGGAGATTCAGCTCACAGCCATTGATGGCTCCATTCTCCACCTTACGGATGCCTTTTATGTACCAGGGATAAAGAAGAATTTGTTGTCCATTTCTTCTTTAGCACATTGTGGTATGCAAGTCCACTTTGATGATGATAAATGCATGGTCAGAGACAAAGCTAATGCCTTGACCTTGATGCTTACTGGTACATTATGTCATGGACTTTATCAGTTGGATGCATTTCAGCCAATGGATCAGTCTGCTTATAATGCATTCACTCTTACTCCAGCTATGGTTGATGCGGAGTTATGGCATGCTCGCATGGGGCATGTAAATTTTGGTAGTCTTATGCTTATGCAACGACATAACATGTTTACAGATCTACCTCTCATGGAGAAGCCTCCAGATCACATTTGTGAAGGATGTATTTTGGGAAAAATGCATAGATTTTCCTTCCCACGTGATCAGGCTCTAAGAGCAACTGCAAAGTTGCAGCTTATACACAGTGATCTTTGTGGTCCCATGCAGACGAAGTCATTAGGTGGTTGCTTTTATTTTGCAACATTTATTGATGACTTCTCTCGTATATGCTGGGTCTATCCTTTGACACAGAAATCACAGGTATATGATGCATTTTTGGCCTTTGTAGCACTTGCTAAGACAGAGTCAGGATGCAAGGTCAAGACTCTCCGTTCTGACCGAGGGGGGGAATATATGTCACATATGCTAAATTCCTTTCTTGGGAGTAGAGGTATAAAACATCAGTATACTACTCCTTACACTCCACAGCAGGATGGGGTTGCAGAAAGGAAGAATCGGTCACTCATGGAGATGGCCAGATGTATGCTAAAGGCAAAAAGGCTACCACATATCTTTTGGGTGGAAGCTGTCATGTGTGCTTGTCATATTTTGAATCGATGTCCCACAAAGGCATTGGTATCCATTACTCCTTTTGAGGCTTGGCATGGCCGCAAGCCTTCTGTATCGCATTTTCGTATCTTTGGGTGTCTTGCATATGCACACATACCCAAAGAGTTGAGGAGGAAGCTGGATGATAAAGCCACGAAATGCATTTTTGTTGGGTATAGCCGTGAGAGCAAGGGCTACCGGTTATATCACCCACTATCCAAGAAGATATTCACTAGTCGGGATGTGATTTTTGATGAAAAATCAGAAATATCCATGGCTGGTTATGAGGCAAATCAGGCTGAAAATGATGTGTTTGAAGGTCTACTACCTATGGAGTTTCATTCCACAGTTGGTGATCCAACTCATGAGGGTACAGGACAGCCAGCAAATGATGTAGGTGGTGCAGAAATTCAGCAGCAAAATGAGCCAGAAGCTGAACCAAATATGGGGCAGCAGGCACCACAGGTCAGACACATACCTAGATGGTATTTGAGGACATTACAGGACAGCCATTTAGAGGGTCCTCTTGCTGGTCGTACTCGTAGGGAGACACGGACCAATGAGCATGCACACATCATGGATTTGAATCTGGTTATGGCAGCCAGTTTACAGGATGATGATGAGCCTGATTCATTTGTGGATGCATGAGATAATGTGCATTGGAACAAAGCCATGCAGGATGAGCTTGATTCTATTAAAAGGAATCAAACATGGGATTTGGTTGATCTGCCCAAAGGCAAGAAAGCAATTGGTACTAAATGGGTCTATAAGTTGAAAAGACATGCAGATGGATCCATTGACAGGTACAAAGCCCGTCTAGTTGCAAAGGGCTATGCACAGAAGAAGGGCATTGATTATGAGGAGACATTTGCTCCTACATCCCGTATGTCGACACTTAGGTGTGTCATTGCATTGGCTGCACATCGTGGTTGGGTTGTTCACCAGTTGGACATAAAGACTGCATTCCTACATGGGGACCTCGAGGAGGAAGTTTATGTATTTCAGCCCATGGGTTTTGCAGAACATGGTCATGAGGGGAAAGTATGTAGGCTGAAAAAGGCCTTGTATGGTTTGAAACAAGCTCCACGAGCTTGGTATGCAAAAATAGATGCTTTCCTACTCACTCAGGGATTTGTGAACAGTCCCATCGGAAGCCACTCTGTATGTAAAGAAAGAAGAGACAGATCTGCTGGTCATCAGTCTTTATGTGGATGATCTCTTGCTCATGGGATCAAATGATGACAAAATTGCAGCTTTTAAAGAGATACTGCAACAGACATTTGACATGTCTGACTTGGGGCTTGTACATTACTATTTGGGCATACAGTTTGTGCAGGATAATAGAGGCATTGGGTTGTTGCAATCACGGTATGTTGCTAAACTTCTGGAGAAGTTTAAATTTCAGGATTGCAAGCCTATTAGTACTCCTATGGAGCCTGGGATGAAACTGTCACTACAAGATGACAGTATTTCCTTTGATGCCACTACATATGCTCAGGCTGTTGGGTGCCTCATTTATTTGTGTAATACAAGGCCAGATATTCAGTATGCAGTCTCTCAGTTGAGCAGATTCATGCACAGCCCGCGGTTGTCACATTGGCAAGCTGTGAAGTGTGTATTCCGTTATTTGCAGGGTACCTTGTCTCTTGGATTGCTTTATCCTGAGGGGGGTGACATGCAGTTATACGCTTACAGTGATTCAGATTGGGCTGGTGATTTTGATACCAGACATTCCACTACTGGAAATAGATTCTTTCTTGGCTCTTCATGCATTTCTTGGCTAAGCAAGAAACAGACCACAGTGGCCACTTCGTCTTGTGAGGCGGCAGAGTACAGAGCAGCCTACACTACTACTGTTGAGTGTGTTTGGCTGCGTCGTCTCATGACTGATATAGATATTTCAGTGGAGGAGCCTACACCTATCTATACTGATAGTCAGAGTGCCATTGCTGTGGCCAGGAATCCTGTGTTTCATGCTCGCACAAAACACATTGAGATTCACTATCATTTTGTTCGGGAGAGACTCCAGGCAGGAGATATCAGTCTGATCTACTGTCCTACAGATCAGAATGTGGCAGACATCTTCACCAAGGCATTACCACGTCCGAAATTTGAAGCATTCCGCAGTGCTTTGAATTTGTTTCCTTTTGGTGGATGATGTACAGTGATCACATATCACTCCAGGGGGGTTTGTTGGGTTTTATGCTGTGTATACACCCAGAGGAGTGCTAGTGATCATCAGTAGATTACTAGGGCACTTTTTACTTCAGTTAGTGGAGGTTTTTTCGTGTTCTCTCTCTGTTGGCCTCCACGCCTGTTTGCAGCTTCTCCAAACCCTAACCCTAACACCCCTTCTGCCTTCAGTAGGTCTAGGCAGTTCGACGGGCAGCTCTCTCCAGGAGAGACCAGCTATAATACCAAATGTTGGAAGGCCACAACGAGAGAGAGAGAGAGAGAGAGAGAGAGAGAGAGAGAGAGAGAGAGAAATGAAAGAAAGAAAGAAAGAAAGATTTTATTAACGTCTTCCAAAAGACCGAACTCGGCCTATGAGACAAATCGGAGTACCTGTATGGGGTATCCTCACAACCAAAATAGAGATTGAGGTAGACAACACACCAAAATGTTGAAAGTGAGAATGAGGTGATGGAGTCAGCCATCCACATATATCCATCCATAATAATAATATGAATGTACAAAACAATAGATAGAGTGTCCTTTCACCTTGGATATCCAAGGGGAAAAACCACATGGAAAAAAGTGCCCTTGGTTGGGTCCTGTTCACACTTAATGACTACCATAAGTGTCCATTTGCCTTCAGATTATGGTAGAAAGAATTGGGTGTATTTTCTTAAGGAAAAGTCCCAGGCTTTTGGAAAGTTAAAGGAATGGCTTGGATTGGTTGAAACTGAGGCGAGAACAAAATTGAAGCAGTTTAGCACAGATCGAGGAGGAGAATTCATGCCTGAATTCTTGGATTTCTGCAAAGAAAGAGGCAATTCACTATCGCTCACACTTCGTACTATCGCTCACACTCCGCAGCAAAATGGTGTTGCAGAGTGCAAGTATCGTGCTATTGTTGAGATGGCAAGGAGTATGCTTAATGGCAAGAATCTACCTAAATCCTTTTGGGCTGAGTTAACACGGCTGTGTACATTCTTAACAGGAGTGCAACAAAGGCCATCAAAGGGATAACTCCGTTATAGGCCTACTCGGGTAAGAAACCTTCAGCTGCACACTTGAAAGTTTTTGGGTGTGAATGTTATGTACATGTTCTAGATGCTGAGAGAACCAAATTGGATGCCAAAAGCCAGAAATGCATCTTCTTCGGTTATAACATGGAGTCGAAGGGATATCGGCTCTATGACTCTCAGGCGAAGATCATAGTGAGCCGTGATGTGGTATTCCACGAACATTTATGTCGGATGGCGGAGGAGCTTCCTTCTTCTTCATCATGCAACAAGGAAGTTTCCAAAGCAACACAACCTCCACATGCAACACGGGCTTCCTCGCATTCTAATGGAGGGGAGTCCGTTCCATTTCCTATGGACATGGATTTTGAAGATGAAGAACAAGAGCATTATGTGCCACAAAAAGGTAAGCCATTCACTAAGTAATGAAGGCAACTTTTGGATGGAGCAAAACCTCTGGCCATTGAGGATGTGCCTCAAGATGTTCGCAGATCTAGAAGGTTAGAGGAGCAAAACAAGGCTCAAGAGAGTCTTGTGAATTTTTCTCTTATGATAGAGGTACCCAAGATTCAGGCGAGCCCATCACCAGCGATGCAAGCAGAGTATGACTCTATCCTAAAAACCACACTTGGGACCTTGTAGATCGTCCTCCAAGGCGTAAGGTAATTGGCACTAAGTGGGTTTACAAAGCAAAATACAGATTTGATGGTATTTTGGAAAAGTTCAAGGCACGGCTGGTGGCCAAAGGTTTTGCACAAGTTAAAGATTTTCACTTTCAGGAAACTTTTGCTCCTGCAACGAGGTTAACCACAATCCATACCGTTCTTACATCGGCAGCGCAAGCGGGATGCCCTGTTCACCAAACGGATGTAAAATCTGTTTTGAAGAATCAATCCAGGGGTAGACATAAACAAAGAAGCGGATGATAGAGAAAACCGTAACTTAGGAGATGAGGAAAATCCTAACTTAGGAGATGAAGGTCAGGACTATCCGGCTCTCAGAAGGAGGAGATTCCAAGAGAGAGAAGACCTAGCAAATTTAGCACTCAAACAGGTTTTTAAGAGGGCAAGGTTATCAGAGTTTTAGGATATCAGGAGGCTAACTGTTTGACCAACCTGGAGTACTTAAGGCGAATACCTTTGATTCATGCAACACTCGCTTTCTCTTGTGAGCAGGGTCATTTAAAAAAAAAAAAACGAATAGTAATGTCACCTGCTGCTCTTGCAGAAAATCAAAGGCTTCCTACACCTTAATTAATGCTCTTCAAATTAACAGGTTATGGAGCTCTAGGGGGGAGTCCATACACAAACATTAATGGACTCAACTGAACCACTGCATGCTTTGCAACACAGCAGCATGCAAGAGATAAAGCTTCTAATCAGTGTGCTTATTGCAGACATTGGCACGAAGCTTATCCTCCAGTGTCAGAATGCTACTGTGCCCCCAGCAGTCCAATTTGAGATGATCCACGATCAATTGCAATACTTGCCAACAGCTGAATATAATTTCCACTAACAATTGAGCAAGTTAAGGAGCAGTCACAATAGATAAACCTGGTTAACTTAGTTAGGCACTCCAATCACGCATGTGCTGGGGTATTTCATGGTAAAGATATTTCCCCTTGTCTGGAAGCCTCTAACGGATATAGCAAGCCACACTGTCACATGCCACCGTGCCTTATCGACTTGACATTGTTGACAGTTTCGAACATACTAATCGATATCAGTCCACATCTCTGGTCAAAAGAACTTCACATGTTGATTATTAAGATGTTGGTCACTGTAAGGGATCTCCTGTCCTTGTGTTTAGAACATCACACCATTCCAGATGATTTCGTCTCCATGAAAGAAAAGAGCAGTATTCCATAAATCAATTTGTGATGGAAGTGGGCTCGTGCGTGTAGGAAGAACTGTATACGAAGATATGTGGCCTCTCATACATGGGTGATGTGAGGATGCTGTTTGCAGAGGACAAAAACAAGGTCAGCCAATGTTAGCTTTGAACTTTTGAGTGTATCTGCTCAGCATTGCTAAGCTAAAAGTAGAGGCTTGTCTCGTCTTTGAACCTCTACATTTTCAGGTGCGCAGAATAGTACAAGGCAGTGCAGAGCGATTTCACTCTCTATATCGCACCCCTCTCTGTCATATGGCTGCTTTGGGACTGTTGGAACTACCAAGATCCTTTGGAAGTCTCGGATCAATTCTCAGAAGAGTAAGCTTTCTCCTAAAGAAAAGCTGGCTTTTATATGCTCTTGAGTTTTTAATAAAGGGAGGCCAGAAGGGACTCGTTAACAGAGATAAATTGGCGTACAGGACTGCAGCCCGCTTGCTGTTGAGTCACTCGTAAGCTCACTTCCTACCACCGTGTTGCATAAGGTGGTTCCACAGATGGGATTGGCAAGCAGTTCAGGTATAGTTTACTAGTGTTTTCTGATGGTGTTTGTTTATATTAGCAAATAGCAAATGATTGAAAGTAAGAGTTTTGTAGGGAAGGATATCCTTGTAGGTGACCCAGTGAAGCCTTTGCAAAGGGCCATTAGGAGTATAGTTCGGACTTCGAGTGTGAAGCAAATGCTTTCAGGCCTTTTGGCAGCAGGGGGTATAAATTCAATGCACTATGTGTGGAAAAAGGCATCAAAGGCCTGGTGGTCAAGATGCTGAATGCAAGGAAGATTTCATTCAGCAATTTTAGGGTTGAAGCATATACAAACCAATGTGATTGTAATCTATGGGTGTGCATACCTTTTCAAAGGCCCCATAAGAAGCTTTTTATTATGAAAGAATTTGAGGCTGCCTGTTGTGGTTATGTTCTTCATTGAGAAGCAGCTGAAAAGTCTAGGGGTCTACAAGCCTTGGTTATTGCAGGAGTGTGTATTCTATTGTGTAAACTCTGGGGTTCATGAGTGTTTCCCTCTCTTTCGGTGGCATCAGAGCTATGCTTTGATTTTTTTCTTGCTAGGTTTAGTGGGTAATGCACCACATTGAAGTATGCACCCATGTTCTTTCCATCTTATATATCCATCGTGTCATTTAATTGCTATTTTGTATACACGGTTACTACAAATACTGCTGGACACCAGCATGCTGTAGTGTAATGGCCTCCTTTGATTGATGTTATCTAATCAGGTTCTTGCTACACAATACTATGCATTCACCTTTTTGTCCATTTAATGTCAAGTTATTAAATCTGAGTTTCATCTTCCTTCATGAAAGATTACTGAACCAGTGACTAGGATAAATAGATAATAGGTTGAAGCTACATAGAGGTGGAGATAATAAAAGAGTAGTTATCTCCTATTACCTTGTCTTAGATCACGCTTTGACAATCATTTTTCAATATGCATTTTACCCAACCTCTCATATATATGGTTCACGGAGGTCTAGTTATGTTCTCTTTCATACACTGCCACTTATACAAGCTTTCTACATAACGATGGGATAACTACTTGGTAGCATACGGCTATATTGGTATTCCAACATGATCTTTGATTGTTTCATTTTGTGTAAAGGGCTGTTCGTCGATCTTAGCTCTTCTAGAAGGAAACCTTTGCCTCAAAGAGATTCTCACAGTAATGCTGGTAGACATAAGATGGAAGAAAGGCAAACTAATATCAATTGAAGTGAACATCCATCTACTGCTGTCCCTTCATTCTCCTGCAAAAAGAGAGTCTCACAGCAATGCTGGTAGACATAAGATGGGAGAAAGGCAAACTAATATCAATTGAAGTGAACATCCATCTACTATATCCCTTCATTCTCCCCCAAAAAGAAGACCACAAGGCTTCCCTAGTAACCGGATGCTTGCAAGTATTTCACCATGCCATCAAGCCAAGACCAAAGAAAATTCATGATCGATCTCCCAACCTATCCTATGGATGCACACAAGAATAATACTAGTAAGATGTAACAAACCGGGTAGTGGGCAGTAACACTTGCTTTACTACTACCACATGGCGGCGAATAAACCAACATAGAGATTTGGATCAAACATTAAACACAATTGCATTATTAACCATCATTCAAACATTCAGATTATGCGCTACACACATTAGTGCACTTACAACACTTACGAATGCAAAATTGCACAGAATTGTGAAGGTAAATCACACATCTAACTGTGAATCTTTGTATTTTCCTTCTTTTGTATATATCAATGCTTAGCGCCTTACATAGCAGCTTGAATCGAGGAACAAAGCGTCACCTTCGATCCGACATGACTATTCAAGTCTTATTCCTAAGCTATCATTGAGCTAAAGTATAAATGATTTATAAGACTGGGGGTTATTTTCTAAGCTAACACTTGACACACCCAGTCGGCAATCCGTCTTGCGGACAAAAGTCGAACCCATTTGATGATGGGGATTATTTGGATGAAAAAAAGAAACCTAGAATGTGCAACTTTTTGAATTAAATTTGAATCTTGATTAAATCCAAGTTTGGATTTATCTATTGGGATGGTTAAAATTGATGTCTATTACATGGGGAGAAGGAAAAACTTGCCTATAAGAATCTAATTGAGAAGACAAATAATTGGAAAAAGAACTATGTACTTTTGGATTATTGCACCATGCCTTTGCGCACGAACATTTCTCTTTTTACTCCATCATCTCAACGTGCTTTGCATGGATGATTTCTAGTTTGAGAGTAGTGATGGAGGTGGCATTATAGTGCTTGACAATGGGCATGGCTTGATCATGGGCTCGTTGTTGCAAGCCGCACCATTCCTGCAAGAAATACTTAGTAAGGTTCTCGGAGGGCATCTTGCTATCCAGAGATATCTCGTCCATTTCTCGAACCAAGCATTGGAGCACGAACTGAGCCAGGAGGAAGGCGAGTGAAGGGAAGGATGTCCGATAGTGGATGTGCACTAGAAGCTAGTAGCAAAGTGGCTGAAAAGAGAAAGTGGATGTGTTGAGGAGAGGAAGTGCATTTGTTAGGTCCCCTTGTACACTTTGGAGAATAAATCAAATTTCCCACGTATTTTAGTTGAACAAAAGCTTAGACTTCAGATAAATTATCAAGACAAGCATCACATAAACAAGCTGTAAGAACATCACTGTTGACACCAATCGGGTCAAATCTTCCCCCTTATGTGTGTAGCTCCCTTCACGCATGAGTACTTTAAATATTGTATTGCAAAAATTAGACCTAGAGCTAATAATAGATGATTTGTACAAAAATTGGGCTCTGCTTTTTCGCTTCAACAAAAATAACAAGGACTAAGAGCTTGCTCACACACAAAGTGTAATAAACTATCGCTTGCGCTAATATAATTGCAACACCGCACTCAAATGTAGATAAATAATATGTATAATCATTTGGCTCAAGGCTAACCAAAAATAATAATGTTCACATCATCCAGGAAATATTGGCACAAACAAAATCCATTGACACCTTGATCAGTGACCCTCGTACAGTGCAACACCTTAGTCGATATTCTCGCATTACTCATGACCCGTACAACATATCAGTCCGGTGACCTCACATGCCTCAGTCAATATCCTCGCACACGTATCACGTAAATCCACAATAACAATCAAATCATGTCATGTGATAAGGCACAAACACACCAAAATACACTAGCATAGTATCAACATGAAAAATATCACTCACACAATATATAGTCACTAGCATGGCCCCATTAAGCATATGTCAATAACACTAACACATTAGTAATTGTATAGGTGAAATCATTAGGTAATTGTAAGGTTCCATAATTTTTTGAATATGGTCTCCTTTAAAATCAGAGGTTTCTTACTATTGACTCCTTTATGCCTCTTCTTGGGGGATAGACTATCACCTCTTTTTGTGGGATAGCCTATCTTCTAAATCCCTTCTCAACTCCTTTTTAACCAAGATCTAATGTTGAAGTGCTTGAATTTACTCTTGAATGGTTGGGGGTTAAGGATATATGATGAAAAGAGAATGTAGATAGATAAAGAATGTGAATTTTAAATGCAAATAGATGGAAAGAAATTGCTGGGCAAAATGATATACTTATCGCTTTGCTGCAATTTGTAAGAAGTCATAAACTCATTCAGTGTGAAGCAAGAAAAATAATCCCTAAGGTTTTAGAATCCGTCGAGTAGCATTAAATTTTTTGGGTATCATGTAGCACTAAAGTCGAAGGAATTAAAATTGTTCTTCACTGAATGCTCGACTACCTGAGTATGATTATAGAATTCTTTTTTGAAGGCTGAATGTTTAGCTGTTATAAGCTTTATAAGTTCTTTCTTAAAAAAAACTTCAAGACTTTTAAAGTTTTAAACCTAAATATTTAAGCTTAAATTAGCCATACGACAGGTAACTGGTGAGTAGAGAGAAAATAAGAATTCTACAGTGATGATAATCCACCATCGGAACGACTATAGCACATAAACACTTGTGCTTTTGCTTAGTCAAGGCAATGCCTTTTTTCAAAAATCCATTGGGAAGCCCTTGCGCCATAGAAAGAACACAAGAACAAACTAATGTCATGGGGCTTTGTGCTCCGATCACACTCGGGAGCACAAACGGCTCAACCGAGAAACCAAATTACTATGGCCTAGCACACAAATGCATAGTCGGGGTGTGCCACTCACCTTGAAAGCTTTTTTCCTAGGATTCTTGTAGGAGACAATGTTGTCGTGCAACCACACCCAAAAGCTCTACTCCGTCCGCCATTATCACCGCACTCCGTAGGAAACTCGACCCTCCTCTCACCACTTAATCTCTCACACTGACTCTCTCACATGCAAGCAAGTAAGCATACATAAAAGCTCAAGCAAGCAAGCAAGCAATAGCATAAGATAGTAGATAGAGAAGAAGAGCACTCTATTGATTTAGCATAAAAGAATGAGTTGTGAGAGTTACATTTTGCCTCTTATGTGTGGTTGCTAGGGTTTACACTCTTGGGCGGCCAAAGTTACAATTAGGTCCTAGGACTCATTTGACCACTCTAGCTTGTGTAACATCTAATCCACAAATAGTACTCTTTACCTAAAATCCCATGGTTCACCTTCAATAGAAAAGCGGCAAGCACACACATAAAATATACAATACATGACTCTGAAGTGAATTCCTGCCATTCTAGCACTTGTGGCCCAAAGGTGGAGAAAATGATACGGTGACCGGCATCGACACCATAGAGGTCTCTGGCAAGGGTTAACATACCCCCCTTCCTGATACAGATTTCATCCTCCAAACATGTCAGTGAAGATGTGTTGAGATTCTATGCTGGATGAATGTTGGCATTGGAAATGTTGGAGGTCTTGTAAGCTCTGTAAGGCAACATGGTATAATCAGTAAGGTGTTCCTGTGGAAAATAATTAAAATTTAAGCACAATGCAAACACCTAATTAATTAGTGACTGGTCAAGGGTAATATTAAGGTTGTTCTAAATTCGATCTAAATTAAGATATAGCAAAGGCATGCCTTGGGTTATGACTCTAGTCTTTACACACTATCATTCATGAAACTATCTCTAGCTATTATCTAGTCTCATAAATAAAATTGCCAAGTGATTATTATACAAGCTTTCGCCTTGATTTATTTATTTTTTATTTTTTAAATTTAATAAGAAGATAAAAATGTAAAAGTAGGGACCACCCTACAGAGACCCAAGCAAAGGCCTAGAGACCTCATATAAGAGTATCTAAGAATAAGTACCCCTACAGTGATGCTTTTTTTTTAAAAGTCCTTTATTGGAAGGTTTTTAGCCACAAGGTCCTAACCCATGGAGATTAAGGCTACGATCCCAAGGCTCCATCACTAAGAGCCAACAGTCCTACCTAGATAGCACAAAGTGATAGCCAAAACAATGTAAGGAAGCACTCAAACAAACATTAAATGGATAATTATAAAAAAGATCAAAACTGAAAACAATAGCATTAGTTGAGGTGGGTTTAATGGTTGGAAAGTCGATCTTGCGAATTGTACTTGTAATGTGTTTTTTGTGAAGCTTAAAAAACCTTCAAAAATCAGTACAACAAGTCATCATTAGATTACCATAACTCATATGCTCGGTCAGACTCAGTGTCACGAAGCTCATCATCCTCACAATTTGATTCTAGTATATGTGCCTTTTCGAGGCAACATGCCGAGTGCACCCTCACTATGATATGACATGGGTACTACAAGCAAGTGAGCTAAGTAGGTACCGCTAGCTAAGCTATCTAGGAAATAACCCACTATGCTCCAAAAGGGATAAGGAGTCAGCAACAATATTTCATAGAATGATGGTGTGAGTGCATAATCTCTTGCACTTCTTCCCTGCTCTACAAGCTCTTTCTGTGCATACCTTACTTGATGGGGTCCTCCCACTGGGTAAAGTACACTCACGTCATCATGTCATTGTTGGGTGTGATGTCTCTCCTACCATGGACTACAAGAGTCTTGTCCCATAGCACCTAAAATACATTCTACAACACCCGCATAAGTAGGATGTTGCGGACAACATGTGACATTCACAACTAAGACATGATGCAAGGGGATGAAAGTGTAGGTAAAATAGGTCCGCAAAGGTGGCTCCACCACATCGCTCCCCTAGTGGTGCATAAAAATAGTGTGAATTAGTTTGGAAAGGAGGAATACTTAGCTATCCTTGATAGTACCAATCCAGACAATCTGGGTCTAGGATAGGGTCACTTGTATCAATCCACGAAAAGTCCATGCTCATAGCCTATAGTAACAACACAATCATACTTCATTCTCTTATTTTGATATGTGCTCTTTCTCATCATCTTTTTTATTTTTATTTTTATTTTTATGGCTAGTCGGATTTTTAGTATGTGTATGGGTGCTATATTTTGTACATGTTGGTGTAAGCTATATTGTTATGGGTTAGCTTTTTCTAACTGGCTCCCTCTTGATGTGGATATGCAATTCGTTAGGGAACAAAATGTGGGGTGTAGAAGTAATGATTTTAGCATAAGTCCTCTCTTCCTGCTTCTATGACACCTTAACTTTGCGGAAGGTATTGTAGGTTTTTTGTAACAATCCCTTCCAACTTTTCTCCATCAGTGCTTGTTGACTAGGAGCGTCCTCTGTCACTTGTACGGCATATCAATCTTTAGCTTTAAGGGCAATAAGGAGCTTTCATAAGATTGGATGGAACTTATGGGTTCTTTGTTATAGATGGGTAATGGAGTTGACACTTGTGGCAAGGCAATTTGTACTTACGTAGTGGGCTGCTCAAGGGAAACCAATGGGGTTGGGGCTGGGATAGCTAACAATGGTTTTGTAACATTTTATGATGTAGAAGCTTCACCAATCACCATGTCTAATGTGATAAGGTTTCTCTTTGGGATCCAAACTTATTTGGGTGTTGGTGGTCTTACAAAACAATAGTCTTCCCTTTGTTGGAATTTGGGCTACTGAAGCTTTTGTCCATCACTGAGGAGACTTGGGAATTTGTAATCGGTGACAGTGAGGCTACTGATATACATTTATGTTTTGGTATCCAAATACAATATTTACCCTCGTAGTAGTCCTATGAGCTTTTAATAAGCACTTGGGTATCCATTTTGGAGTAACTTGTAATTTCGATCTCCTACACTGATTATTATGTTGAGGCCTTCTTTGCTTGGTTGGTTGAGGTGGTATAGATGGAGAAATCTTGGAAACCCATTTCAAGGTAGATTTGGGTTACCACTTTTTATCCTGTAGTTTGTATCTACTCGTCCTTCTGACATGGAGATATTTGCCATGTGGAGGTAAAAGAATCGAGAGTTCCTTGAACAGTGGATGCTAAAGTGGAAGAGGTTTCCTTAGATTTTGTGGATGTTGAAGGTTTCTCCTAGTTTGCGACTCTCAACAAGAATGAGAGATGGCAGGGGGTTATGAGAGTAGAATGTTCAGCCTTGGCTTCACCCACAGAGACACACCCTGTTGACCAGTCAATCCTATATCCAACAACCTTCATCCATGTGTGACAAATTATCACCGATTCGGGTAATGTTCTTGCAGGCATAACCACGAAGTCTCTTACCATGTGCTTGTTGCCATCACATTATGTCTTTCTTTGTAGTAGCCCAAGAACCTTGGTATTCCTACCCTGGATACCTTTCACCTTTAAAAAAGAGCTATCAATGAGTTAAGGTTTTTCCAACTAGTTCCATGCATTGAAGGAAATTAGATTGTGACTAGCCCTCGTTACAAGCAATGCATTGTATAGCACTTTACCCCATAAGGGCTAGGTGATTGAATGAACGTTCATAGAGATGCTATGTGCTCTTGTGTATCACACTCAACTTCTCCCACAAAGGCTTGTGCAAAATTAAGGATAACTTCTCGAAATTGCTACTGTCAGATTTGTCTTTCTTTAGCTTCTTGTTGTCGAGCTTGATCTTTCTTTAATTCTGCTTTCTCCTTGGCCGCCTTCTTATCATGTGCAACCCGTAAGGCTTCTTCGATAAGAGAACCACAATACTTTTTGAATTTACTACCATTAAGGAAGCCAACGTTTTTAACCCCATCAAGGGTTTCAACACGCATGGTACCTTGAGGTGCTATTTTGTTAACTCGAAATGGTCCTTTTTTGGTATATTTTAGTTTTTTTTTTTTTTGCAGAGTACAAGGTCTCCCTCATTGATTTCCTTATCCTTGAGATTATTATCAAACCACTTTTTTCGTCGATCCTTTTCTGTTAATATGTTCTGCATTGCAATTTGTCTTTCTTCCTCCAATCATTCAAGAATGAATAGCCGGTCGGCCAACATGTTACCCTAAAGTCTCTCAACACTACCACCCTTAAGCTGGGTATCATGAATTCCCAGGGCATTACCACCTCAACCCCATATACCATCTTAAATGGTGTGCAACCAATTACACCTTTATAAGAGCTCTGTTGCTGTGAGCTTTAATTTCTAATCATTGCATCAAGCTTCAACAGTTTTTGTTAATATGAAAATGAGGCCTTTGTTGGTGCTCTCAGCTTGACCATTTACTTGTAGGTAGTATGGGGTAGACTTGTGGTGTGAGATCATGAACGTTATAGTGAGATGTTGGATTACATTATTTCTTTTTGTGAAGCTCTTGCTTCAGCCTATTTCATGACATAATCTGTAGCTATTAAATAGTACCTTGTTTGGGTGCTATGTGCAGCCAAACTGATGGGTTCCATAAAATCAATGCCCCATTTCATAAAGGACTCTAGAACTTTAATAGGGTGCAAGGGCATCATGTCCCTCTTTTGTGGTTTAGCACATTATTGGCACTCGTCAAATCCTTTGATAAATAGTGCACAATCCTTAAAGAGCATGGGCCACCAATACCCCAATTGGAGGATTTCTCTTGCCATAACGTCTCCTGCTGCGAAGTGTTCACCAGCTACCCCTTGGTGTGCTTGTTATTGAGAATCATGGTGGATTTCGCTCTCCTCATGCCAACACATCTACCTAATCAAAAATTAATTTTACATTAATGATAACACTAATCTAAGGTGGATAAAAATGAAGAAAACTCATCATGAGTGTGTGCTAATTAAGATGCACTCAAGTACAATTAAACACCAAGATGAATTAGCTTGGATACATAGAGAGACTTGAGATAAGTGCAAGTGATATGATTCATTGTGCTTGAAATGGTCCCCTTTTATATGAGGAGGTACATCCTTGGGCTTGTACATCAATGTGGGATGAATCCCTTTGCTCATGTGGCTGCATGCTATGTTTTGCACTTTCTTGGCTACTCTTTCTCACTACCCTTGTGCTCTTTGGCACCACATTTCTCAACAACCCCCCTTGGTATGAAATCTTTGGGCTACTCAAGGTGGTTGGATGCGAGGTTTTACAACATATTTTCATCACCCCCCTTGATGGTGACTTGACCTATCTTTGAGGCGTAAAGTTCATCTCTAAGAGTGAGGTCCCCCCCTTGATAGAGACTTGACCTATCTTTGAGGTCTAGAGGTCTCTTCTAAGAGTAGGGTTACTACATGATTTTGTTTATTACTTTCTACATTCCCCTATGTACCATGTACTACTTTGGTACTTCTCCCCCTTAATGAATGCTACTTTGGCTCTTAGGTGGGATGAATTTCTAGCTTGGGTACATCTTCGATACCAGAGGCTAGATACAAGCACATTTTATAGGAAGTAGGGATTTTTTATAACGAATTATTATTTAAGAGAAGGGTGGTGAGAGGATTTTTAATGGCATGCTCATTTGGTAGCTTACAACATATTTGAGAATTTTTTTGATGATAGGATGATCAACATTCTTAGCTTACATTGATTTTATGAAGTCCATGAAATTTTTTGTTTTTGTTCGATAAGTTTGGTGTTGATCTTACCAATGATTGCCATGAACATGTACAAAAGCTTTGATTGATGGTGGCTACAATGATGCCCATGTGAACAACCTCTTACAAAAGGTAAGGTTTATTAAACCTTAGAAATTTTTGTTTTCCTTTTATATATTTTTATTATTTTTATAATTTTTTAATAACATAACCTTATCTCCTTATTTGGAAACAACGGCCGCCGATGGTGTTCTGATCTGCTCTCTTCTTTCTTGAACAAAGTCTGTGAGTGTGTGCGTCTGTGTTTTTTTTTTTGGCAAGCAAAGAGCTATGTCAACGCCCTCTCTCGCAAGCATGTGATGGCGAGATTTTAAGCGACTGCAGCACAAGCCTCCCACAGGCATGTGTGAGGCTTGATGATACTCTCAATTCAGTCGTTGTGTGACCCGAACCCCAATTCACCCAGTAAACTAAGAAGCTGCTCGCATGTATAGTGAGAATCGTCGTGAGTACAACAAACATGTCCGAGACATAGTAGAGCAGAGTTGGACGATTGGATGATTACATGAGAGCAGGTTTATTTGCCTACTTGTATCCAAAGATGCACAAGAGAGCGTCTCCTCCATCATTTTTTGTTTTGCTTAATCTTTGCTACTACTCGATCTCTTACTACTGGCTAAAATTTGCGACGAGCCCTTCTTTCAGCTATGCATAAAATTTGTGTAACTCCCAAGATCAAGAGCTTCTCCTCCTCTATGTGCTGCTTCTATGCTGCAATGATACTCTTGCTAGGCTTGCTTCTCTTCACAGTGGCTTTATTCCAATGGTGGCAAGATGACCTTTGTGTTGCTGAATGCAGGCTGCACTAAGTTTCTTTGCTAGTCTTTCTCATACTCTAGATCACTATGGTGGTGTGACCAATAGTGCTCTCAATGATACTTAGGGATAACAATGTTAATCTCGTTTTGGATTAATAAACATCCCGTTTTGGATTAATAAACATGATCCTCCAATTGAGGACATTAATAAGTGTCATGAAATGGCACTATAAAAGTTGTACATTATGAGATATTGATCACCCAAGACCTAGTTAAGTAAGTTTTGGGCGTCCAAGTGTGAATAAGGGCCAAATGTATATAAGGCATTTTCTCATAATGAAAAGACACAATCTCCTTTGTGCTATAGAGAGCTCTTCCTTGTATCTTGAGAGAGATTGAGAAAGAGAGAGTTATTGCCTTATGCGACGGTGCGAGCAACTCTACGGTGACATCGTGGAGGTGGAGCTTGGAGATTGGAGCTTAACAAGCGAGCTTGGAGGCCTCAAGGGACTCAAGTTCAAAGCATTCGTAAATTTCCTACGATAGTTGTGATCTATTGCTCATCCTTTAGGTGAATGCATTGAGTTCCCTCTTGGAGGTGTGGTAGCCCATAACATTTTTGGCGCCACTGCTAGGAAAACACCTTTGTTTCTTCCATCCTCTTGGAGTCTCAGCTCCCATTGCATAAGATTCATGATTGCCCTTGCATTTTGGTAGTGCATTGTGTAGAAAATGAATAGATAAGATTTGTGTGGTAGTAAGAAATCGTTAGAAATTGGTTGTGATGTGTATGTGTGTGGTGGAGTGGTCTTCTTAGGATAGAGCTTCACTGTTTTTTCTTGTTAATTTTGATATTTGCATCAATGGAAGCACCAACGTGAATGAACAGGTTGGTGTTCTGTTTTTCTTCTTTTTTAAAAATTCACAAAAATAAAAAACTTAAGGATCCATTGACTGTGCCAAGAACTTGCATTCCATTCCTTAGGCGTGGCACAATCAATTTGGGATCCGTTGGATAGGTATTTTGGACCCAAAAACATAACATTCGACGCGGGAAGTTTCCACATGAAACTGTAGAAAAACATTCATGCCATGAACGTTTTCTGCAACTTCACGCCGCACTCGCTCTCGACATCAGAGCCGCAATTAACGTCGTAAATCACGGGCTTGCCTTGCCAAAAATAGGCAACCTTATCCTGACACCTCTGACGCCATGAAGTCTGACAAAATTTTTGATCACGTAAAAGTTCAGAAAAACGTTCACGCCATGAACCCTTTTAGAAAATCTTCACGACATGAACCCTTTTAGAAAATCTTCATGGCGTGAACGCTTTTGTGTTCACGACGTGAACTTTTTCTACAAACTCACGGTTTAGTCCAAACCAACAAATAGTTAGGCCAAGGCCACGAAGGTTGGTAAGGGAGAGATGCCTATAGCAAAGAAGAGGGGATCTGATCCTAGGCGCAAAAAATTTTGAACACGTGAAAGATTAGAAAAACGTTTTACGTCATGAACCGTTTTCTGAAACTTCACACCGTGAATATTCTCTACAGTTTCACAGTTTTAGAAACAGAGTGATAGAATCGAAACAAAATCAAATTGGGTCGACAAAGTAGCTTATCAAATCATACATAAATGCACTTAACATCTGGAAAACTCATTGGAGACGATCTTACATCTGACGATAGTGCATCGAATCACCTAGGATCTTCCTATCAAAGAAGTGGGGAATCACGACAGTCCGCAAGCACACACTTGAGTGTCTTAAGAAACCCGACCACCGTTGAAACTAGTAGCGAAGAATCCATGGAAGAAGGGCTAAGATACGCTAGGTTTGGGGAAGAGGAGAAACCACCCTCCCTAACTAGGTCCAGTGGTATCATTGATATCGCCCGGGGATTTTTTGGTCTCCAAACCAGTCACATGAGGAAGAAGCACAATCTCCGGGCATGGGTCCGTCAACTAGCGCTTGACTCAGTCCATGATAAGAAGTGCCCATCCAAACATTGAATTCTAGGTTATCGAACACCGGCACACCCCTTGAATGAGACGGGACATGGAAAGTGCGGCCAAGATGGGTCAAATATTCTTCCCCACCTCCGAGGAAGTAGAGTGAGATCTCAAAAGGAGGAGCGAGGTGGAATGACAACTACGAGAATTGAGCTTAAGGAAGCAAGAGCTTGATACTCGAAGGGCGAGAGCTGAGCAAAAAGAAATGGGAAGTTTAAACCCACTCCAATCACGAGGTAAGGAACCAGAATTGGTTATGGAAAGAAGTGAGGGAGAAATTCCAAACTTGGAACCCATAAATGAGGAATCCAAAGTTGAGAAAGGTTTTACAACCATAGAAGAAGAGGATAACCTAGCAAGAGTGGCGGGCAAAGTAGAGGACCGTCTGTACACACCAAAAAGGAGATTGAGCAGATGATCAATCACCCTACGCTCCTACAAGACATAGAACTTCTGATTCTGCAAGATGTACGAAGGCGACTAATGATGATCCACTCCAAGGTACAACGGCAGGACCATTCCATGAACCAGAAATACCTAGAAGAGCCATTACAGGAAGGGGACGAGGTCTAGGAAGGGGGGAGCAATTCCTCAAACCAAGAATGGATCTAACCATGGACTTTAATGCAGCCACAAGGACAGACCTACTAAATATGGCGACGAAGATGGGCCGAGGAATGGTCAGAGACTAGGCACTGCTCTAGAATCCCGACCCTCCCAGATGAAACCACATATCATTTCCAAACTCGTCCAAAAATTCTCTGGGGAGATGGAGATCCTATCCAACATGTAGAGATTTTTAAATCCACATGTGAAACCTGCAGGCCTGTCAGTGATGTGACAATGATTCATGCCTTCTCATTGACTTTGGAAGAAAAAGCTCATCAGTGGATCCGAACCCTCAAGCCTGAGGATAAGGTTAACTTCACAAGACTCAAGAATGTTTTTGTGCCCAGTTTTGCCCGAAGTGGTGACAGATGGAGCCCTGTGGCACAGTTACATAAATATCAAACAAAAGAAAGTTGAGTCGATGAGAGACTATGTGTCTCGTCTTAAGCACTTAAATTCAAGGTGCAAACTACGGGAGAGGTTAACTGATGATCAGTTATTGCCTTGCTTCTTCTGGAGAGGGGTTAGAGACCTCAAAATGCATGATTATCTGGTACTAGCCCGACCCGTTACTCTTGATGCATGTTGCAAATTGGCAATTAAATATAAAGATAGTATGTTGGAATTGCCGCAATCGGAAGATGTCAAAACATCTTTAGCACTACGACTTCACGTGTCTCGAGTCACCAAGAAATTGGAACTCGGAGCAAGCAAGTCAGAAACATGGCAGTGGATGAGCTCAGTAATGCCATATTAGAGAAATTGAAAGTAAAGGAGGGAAGAGAAACATCTGGGCATGGGCATAATCATCTTTACCCCCCGTCGCGCAGAGGGAATTGGTGTGGTGCTCTATGTGCAGATTAAATCACAGTACCACCGAGTGTCCACAATTAAGAGCAAGGCCATTACTCTATTATGCCCACTGTGTAAAATTAGGAAATCACGACACTTCAATGTGCAGATATCCAAGATTTCAAAA
This sequence comes from Cibotium barometz, assembly GCF_041138505.1. NCBI lineage: Eukaryota > Viridiplantae > Streptophyta > Polypodiopsida > Cyatheales > Cibotiaceae > Cibotium > Cibotium barometz. The sequence continues at coordinate 56,135,224 of NC_141052.1, read as the reverse complement.
TGTTGCACAGCTACCAGTACTTAGAGCCCCATTGGCTTTACCTGCGCCTCCTGTATACAGATCACCGCTATTGTTGGACAACCCAACTCTTCCTACTTACCTAGGGGGATGTTCTGGTACAATCAATACTTGATTGATTTTAGCCTGCGGTGGTTGTGGTGGTACAATTGGTGGTGTGGCAGAGGTGAAGTGTCATACTTGTCGGTTGTGTTGGGGTAAAGGCATTATGCCCACCCTTATAGTGTGTACTAGCCCATAAGTTATAGTACATAGTACACTTAGTACTTTTAATGTACTAAGTGCACTATGTGTACTAGTGCAATATACATGTGTGATAGGGGAGTCACACACTCATATCATGAGTTGACTTATCCCCACAACTCTCTCTCTCTCTCCCTTCTTTCTCTGTGTGTATGTCTCCCACATGAAACTCTAACCCTAATTCATTCTCCCATTCAACTGGTATCAGAGCCAACAGCAAGAGCCCTGGTTTTAGGGTTTTGTTCTCAAGGGTGCAGAGCTGGAAATCGGCGTAGAAGAGTTGCAAAACGACCTCATGTGCTGTACGGACTCCTGTGTGCTGCTGTGCAGACCTGGTAACCCTGGTTGCCATGCTTCTTCAGCCAAGTCATAGGCAGCGTGAGCAGCTTGCAGCAGGCGTCGGTCCACAAGGCATAAGGCTGTGTGAACGTGGGAAAGCATGTAGACGCATGGCCACGAAGCGTGTAGCGCTACTAGGCGGAGGTGTCGAAGGCGATCTCGAGCGACTGGGTGGCGTTGAGGCGTTTGGTCGCTAGTCGGCTGGCTACTAGGCGAATGCAGGCGGGCATCCATCGAACACGCCTACGAGCAAGTACCCGTAGCGCGAAGGGGAGGCAGGTGAGCGAGGAGTAGCCGCAGCGTCAATAGCATTGTGGTGCGTGTACCAGCGTGCCGTGCAGCTGTTGAGTCGATTTTTTTATCAAATATCTTGTAATAGGAAATTACACATTTTCTCGCTGTATGTGAGACATGGTGATAGAGGGGTTGTGCTTGTTGTCATCTATGTAGATGACTTGATCATTAGGGGGGACAATGATGCAAAGATCTTTGATGTAAAGTTCTTGCTTAGACAGAAGTTTGAGATGAAGGATCTGGGGGAGCTCAGGTATTTCTTGGGCATTGAGGTGATTACGTCACCACATGGTATTGGATTACTACAGAGATAGTATGGCTTGGACATGTTGTCCAAGTATGGTATAACAGGCTGTAAGCCTAGCAGATTCAGGAGAGATTTTGGAGGATCCTACTATGTATAGGCGCATAGTAGGAAGCTTGATCTACATGACGATCACCAGACTAGATTTGAGCTATGCTATTGGGTTCGTGAGTCAGTTTATGCAGGTTCCACGGAAGCCGCATTTGGATGCATTGAGACGCATACTGAGGTATGTGAGGTCTACTTTGCATTGTGGACTATTTTATGAAACTAGGACAGAGATATGTGTACATGGGTACACAGATGCTGATTGGGCTGGTAGTATCTCAGATAGAAGATCTACTAGTGGCTTCATGTTTTCTTTGGGGAGTACTGCTATATGACTTGGAGCAGCAAGAAGCAACCTATGGTTGCTCTATCCAGTACAGAGGCTGAGTACAAAGGTGCTGCTATGGCAGCATGTGAGGTAGCTTGGTTGAGAAAGCTACTTGAAGATTTGGGTCTATCAGTTGGATAGACAACTTGTCATTTTCTGTGACAACATTAGCAGTATACAGTTGGCCAGGAACCCAGTTTTTCATGCTCGCACGAAGCATATAGAGGTCCACTACCATTTTGTCAGAGAGAAGGTCTTGGGGCAGGAGACCTTGACCTTGTTTATGTCAGCACACAGGATCAAGAAGCTGACATCTTCGCCAAAGCATTGGGTACAGAGAAGCTCCGCAAATTCAGGGCTTCGCTTGGTGTACATGAGATGGAGTTGAGCTCGACGGGGAGTGTTGAGATATCGAGCTTATCTAGTGAGGCGGTGGACACTGATGACTCGCCTAGGGGATAGGCCCCACACTTACACCACTGACATGGTTGGTGAGATCATGGGTGATATGCGGCCAGTGGGATGACAGGCTGTGTGACAGCCATTCTAGAGACTGGAATAGTTATAGCGCCAACTCATTTAGTTGGGTTCACGCTATAAAGAACCCTTGTATGTATTTGGTTAAGTACCTTGTGTGTTCTCTATTAGGGTTTTGTGAGTGTGTGTGTGCTTGCAAGAGCTCAAGCTCTCTTCTCCCCTGCATCTTTTCAGAATCCTCATGTAAGGATACAGAGAAAGAAGGTAATAAGTCTAAAAAGAAGGGCAAGTGTCACTATTGCAGGAAACCAGTGCACTACATAAATGAGTGCAAAAAAAGACTAGAGAAAAAGAAAAAGAAAGAATCAGGCATCGCTATGGGGCTGATGCGGGTGACAAGATCTTTGGAGGGGTTTGGTGAGGCTGGTAATAGGGGACCCACACCAATTTTGGATGCATGTGGACCATCTTACCAAAGAGAGGAACAATTCCCACTGAGAGTGAGAGGCCGTAGGCCCTATGATGAGTATTCAAGACAAGTAAGGCCATCAACTCTTCAGAAACTGGTAAAGAAGTATGAAGGGTCGAGAGATCCATATGACCATGTAGCAGCATTTAGGCAAGCACTTCGAGCTGAGCAAGTGGCTGACAAGCATACTCAAATTGAAGGATTTGGGCTCACTCTTGAGGGAAAGGCCCTTGCTTGGTTTCAGGCATTAGAGGCTTCAGACAAATCTTCTTTACGAGTTTTGGAAGAGAGATTCATTGCTGCTTTTTCCTTGATGGGAATTCAACATGACACGGTAGCACACATCTACTCTTTCAAGCAAGGTGAGAATGAGAGTGTTAGAGACTGTGTAAATAGAATGAAGCAGTACATTAATCGTTGCCCAGAAGATGAGAAGCCCGCCCAAAGTCGATTAATTTCTCTCTTCTTAAAAGGACTCAAAAATTCAACACTGCATACCCATGTCTATGCGAAGAAGCATACAAATTTCAATGAGTGTTGCCATGATGCTATGGATTTCACCGATAACTTCAAATTCCAAGATGGTTCTGGCCCTAAGGTGAAACCTAGAGATCAGTGGGGTGATGACCAAAGTTCAGGGTCTAGCGCGCTAGTAAATCCAGACCAGATGGCTAACCTAGTACTAAGGAGATTGGGTCAGACCTATCGCCCACCCATGCAGCCACAACAACAGCAGCAACGAATGAGAAGTGTACTTCCTACTACATGTCCTCATCTTTGTGGAGCATGTGGCGGTAACCATAAAACTGAGGAATGTAATACCTTTTCTCCTCTAGTCACAAACCAACCCACAAAAAAGTGGTGCCAAGCCTATGCTTGGAACTTCACCCATACCACACAGGAATGTACTCGCATTGCAAGAATGAGACAGGAACGTGAGCAGCCAAGGGGAGGAGTGGCTCCACAAATGTATCAACAGTATACTAATTTTGAACGTAAGCCACCGATGACACAAGAGCAAGCACGACCTGTTCTTGGTGCTCAACCTCCTGCTCCTAGGACTGCTCCTGTGAGGGTTGTTGACTACGACAATTCAAATATGTGTAGAGACTTGGTAAACCCAGGCTATGTGGAGGAGGAATATGCATCATATTCATCCAAGGAAAATCTCTTTGAAAGTCCCGCATACCCAAGCCCAACACTGGAGATTCAACCAGGGGAACAAAACTCTTTGATGTTGCTAGGCGGCTACCAACCTAGGACTCCAGGCCCCTCAGGTCAATGGCAGCCAAGGAAAGTAGAGGCCAAACTAATGGACCCCTGTTATGAGTGCGGAGAACCCCATTGGGCTCGTGATTTTCCACATCGCTCAAGGCAAGCATCTCGATCCAATACAACAGTACAACCGTTTCCACCAATTGAAAGATATTGTCTAGGGTGTTGTGTGGAACACTTCCCAAAGGATTGTTTGCTGAAACCACATGAGGAAGGCACCTCTCAACCAAAGGTCTCACTCAACCTTGTAGGGGCAGTTCCATCACAATCTTCATCTGAGAATGAGGATGTCGTGCCACTTAGAGTCATGACTAGATCACAGACACGAAATGCCGAAATACAGACTGATGAGACACCTCGAACTAGGGATGCAAAGACAAATCTAGTGGACAAGACCCTACAGTCCAATAGAAAAAAGACCACTAGGAGGAAAAAGAACCGAAACAAGCGAACTAAAAGTGCATCCACTAGTTCTCAAGAAGCCTCTAAACAAAACATGAGGGATAAAACTTTTACATCCCAAGAAGTGAATGAGGAACATCAACCTCAACCTGGGCCTAGTGCTAAACCAGATGAGACTAGTACGACTGAGGATAGTTCTGGGGGTTCTGTTTTTGTGGATAAAGTGAATGAGACTCTAGATGCCATCATTGATGCTCATAGAAGTCGCATTGCAGCTTTATCTGAGCTACCCAAGAAGCTTCAAGAATACCCAAACCCTCGTGAGGAGAAGATCAATCTAGCTGTACATCAGCAACTCATTAGGGAAGCTCAGTCAATACTTGAGGGACCACCACCACCTATTCCTCGGGGCCCAACCTCTCTTAAGCCAACATTAGAAACCATACCAGAAGTGTCATCAAGTCGGGAAATGAAAAGTGAGCACATTTCACAAGCTCATAGTGAAAGGTCTGCACCAATTGACACCCAATTGAAAGGAGGTATTCTGCCACCACCTAGCCTTGTCTTCCCATGCAATGATGAAGTTATTGATGCTAATGAGGACATGGCAAATGAGATGTGGGCCGCAGTTCATGAGAAAGTTAATGAGAACATGTCTTCTATTAGTTCGCCTCCATTCTCTAAGGTGGATTTTACCAGGGGCACGGAAAACAACTTTAGACGCCCAAGCATCCAGGAGGAAGTTCAAACAATTGTTTCTCCTAGAAGTAAGCATACAATGAAAACCTTACCATCATATCTGGGAGAATATGAGAACTGTTCTCAAACCTTGAGGATACCCTCCATGCATAAAAGGTTGACAAAGGAGAAGGATATGAGTATCGTGCAAGCTATTTTGTCAGCACCAGTGGCTTGTACCTTACCTTTGCTTGATTTGATAAAAATTCGACCTGAGTTGTGGAAAGATATTGCCACATGTTTGTCAGAGCAGGTATTGCTACAAAAGGGTCACCATGAGTGTACTATACACCCCGAGACAAAGCATGTTATGCCAGTTCCTATCAACAAAGTAGGAAAATTTTGTGAGGACGATCAGGGAAATGCTACCCTCCCATTAGAAGTGCGAAAAGTAGCTTCAACTGCAATACTTGATAGTGGTGCAGGAGTGGGCATTGTGACAAGGTCCATTTGGGAAAAGTGGGGCAAACCAGCTATTAGGAGTACCAGGATGCGCTTGCAGCTAGCAGATGGAAGCTTAGAACATCCCCTTGGGCTGCTTGGGAACATATTGGTCACCACATGTGGGATTGAATATGAGCACACCTTTGCAGTAGTGGATTTTGGAAAACATCCAAACTATGAAGTGATATTGGGTAGACCATTCATGCGACAATTTCAAATGATTCAAGATTGGGGATACAACTATTTGTACCTCCGACATGATTCTGTCATCACAAGAGTCAACCTAAGGAATCACTCATATCGTGATGTAACAAGGTCTCCAATAGATGAGTTTGATTCTGCTTCATGTGAGGGCTCAAGAGTTACATTGTCAGACGGGCGAGAAGATCTATGGATGTGTGGAGCCTCATGTAGGGATTTCAACACTGAGAGACTTAAGGGTAATCAAAGTGTATCAGACGAGGCATACATTCCACAACCCTTCCCTGAGCATTTAATTGATCCATTAGAATGGAGTCATGTCCTTGCAACATTATCGACATGTGCTTTACCGAAGCCAATTCAATTTTGTGACTCAGATGGATATGATATTATTCCTATACGAATGGTACAACCACGTGCCCTTCTAGATGATTTGTACTATAGGGATACATCCACAACAGCTCTGCATGTCGAGGAAGTCTCAGTGGAGGATTTAACACTCGAATCTGCTAATGATGCTGATAAGGAAGATGGATGGGACTCTGATTTTGATAATGATGTGACAATCCCTGAGGAAGAGTTAGGAAAGGCACGCCTACTCTTGAGAGGAAGGGAGGTTCAAGTAGAGATCCCTCGAAGCCGACCCAAACGTAAATGCTGTAAGAGCCATAAAAGAATCCGTAAACAAGATGAGAGGGAACGACGTGAGAGACTACAAAAAGAAAAGGAGGAGTCTAAGAGTCAAAACTCTCGACCACCACCTCACTTCTCAGGAAAGAACGGATATCTATACTATGTCCAAGCACAAGATCGTATCAAAGACCAAGTAAAACGATTAGATGGATTCCAAGCAGGAGATAAGCTAACAACTGTTAGCAAAAATCGTAAAAAAACGAAGAAACAAAAACCAAAACTCAAGTCTAAAACCGATTCAAAAGAGAGTGTCGGAAGTGCAAAAACAACGGTTGAACAAAAAATCCAATGCAAGATGGCAAAGGAGAGCTCAAAACCGCATGGTCTTCAATGAGTGAAGACTCAAGTGGACAAGAACAAGGTCTCAATGTCCCTCCCAATTTCACACAGTACACTCTTCAAGATCGGAAGATTGTTCTTCAACAGCCCATGCGACAAAAACCAAGCATGCCAGGGGTTTCATACGATGGTCCAGAAGATGCAAAAAAGATTGATATTGCTAAGCCAGGAGAAGAGCCTCGCTATGTGTGGATTGCCACAGACTTGTCCTTAGATGAGGAGAAGTTATTAATTCAAACAATAAAGGAGTATCGGGATGTTTTTGCTTGGAGACATAAAGACCTCAAAGGAGTTGATCCAAGCATATGTCAGCATACAATTCCTTTGCGAGAGGATGCAAAGCCCTCCAAGCAACGTCCTTATACTTACAATGAAAATTTTGCACGGAAGATAAAGGAAGAAATAGACAAGCTCTTAGAGGCAGAATTTATCTATGAGATTGAACACACTGAATGGGTCTCCCCTATTGTAGTGGTGCCCAAGAAAAATGGAAAACTTCGAGTATGTGTAAACCTCAAGAAGGTAAATGCAGCTACTGTGCGTGATCATTACCCGCTTCCAATCACGGATCATGTTCTGGAACGAGTTGCAGGGAAAAAGGCATATAGTTTCTTGGATGGATTCTCCGGTTACAATCAAGTGTCAATTGATCCAAAGGATCAACACAAGACAGCCTTTGCTACTGAAGATGGCATCTTTGCCTATCGTGTTATGCCATTTGGTCTAACAAATGCACCAGTAACCTTTCAGCAGTTAATGAGTCATGTATTCAAGGAGTACCTTAGGCAATTTCTTGAGATCTTCATGGATGATTTATGTGTTCACTCACAAGAGCGTGATGATCATATAGAACACCTCAGACTTGTGTTTCAAAAGTGTCAACTTTATCGTATATGCTTGAATCCTGACAAGTGCAAATTCATGGTAAGACAAGGGAAAATTTTGGGCCATATTGTTTCTCGCAATGGGATTTCAACAGATATGGATAAAATTGATGTCATTGTCTCATTACCTCGGCCTATCAACCCTAAAGGGGTACAAACATTCATGGGACATTGTGACTATTACCGTAGATTCATCTACATGTACGCTGTCCTAGCCAGACCATTATATGCTCTTCTTGTAAAGTTTAATTGGACTGATGAGTGTGAGGAATCCTTTGAAAAGTTGAAGCAAGCATTAGTGACTGCACCCATCTTACGGGCACCAGATTGGAACCAAATCTTTCATGTCCATATTGATGCTTCAAACTTTGCAATTGGATGTATTTTGGCTCAATCGGGAGAACATAATAAGGATTTCCCAATCTCATATGCTAGTCGACAGTTGAACAATGCTGAGAAGAATTACACCACAACAGAAAGAGAAGGATTGTCCATGATATATGCAGTGAAAAAGTTTCGCCATTACCTTTTGGCAAACAAATTCATATTTTTTGTGGACCATCAAGCATTGCTATATTTGGTAAATAAGCCTTGTGCAACTGGAAGGATTGTGAGGTGGTTTATCATCCTTCTTGAGTTTGATTTTGAAGTGGCAGTTCGAAAAGGAACAACTCATCTTAGGGCAGATCATTTGTCTTGAATCACCTCTCGCGAAGCTCCTGTGGGTGTGAATGATGATATGTTAGATTCAACACTTTTCCTTGTAGAGACAGCTCCTAGATGCTCTGAATCCATTTTAGAAATTTTGACAAGTGGACAGATACAACTAGCGGGTCCTAATGTGGACCTATGGCGACCATTCAAGTTAATCTCAGGGAGATTATATCGTCAGGGTAATGATGGAGTATTGCGGCTTATACCTAACCCAGACCAATATGAGGAAATCTTGGAATGGGCACATGCAGGTATCGATGGAATCCATGCATCAGCTACTACTTATGTACGACGTATATCTCAGGATGGGCAATGGTGGCCTACCATGCATGCGGATGCTGAAAAATTTGTTCGTAACTGTGCTTCATGTCAAATTCAACAGCCAATTCATAATGTCACATTATTCCAAATTTCAACTACACCAAGTTGGAGTAAGTATATTGTGGACTATCTTCAGCATGGTCATACGGATCAAAAAATTCCTAAACATCGAAAGCATGCTATTAAAGTTGAAGCGGCAAACTATATGCTGATAGAGGGCCAACTCTACAAGAGGGGCAAGGATGGCAACTTACGCATGTGTGTATGTGAAGCTGACTATTTGAAAATCTTAACTCATGCACATGCAGGTGTTGGGGGTGGACACTTTTCGGGCAATACCACAGCTAAGTTGATTAGGTGGTCTGGGCTTTGGTAGCCAACCTTACAAATGGATGCCGAAGAATATGTGAAACGTTGTGACGATTGTCAAAGGACCAAACCTCCCATCACAAAGGACAATATGCCATTGCGACCTGTGTTAAGCACACGTGCTTTTACAAAATGGGGTATTGATTTTGTCGGTCCCATTAAACCTCCAGCTCGTCACACGCATGCTGAATATATTATAGTCGCAACTGACTATTTGACCAAATGGGTAGAGACAAAGGCAACAGTCAAAAATGATGCCAGAACCACAGCCAAGTTCCTGTATGAGTACGTGTTTACACGCTATGGCTTACCTATTGAGATCGTTAATGATCAAGGTGTGCACTTTGTGAATGAGGTCATAGAGTTTTTGCTTCAAGAATTTATGGTAATTCACAAGCGTTCTGCACCCTATCATCCCCAGACCAATGGACAAGCTGAGAGTACTAACAAGATTCTCTGCACAGCACTCACAAAGATTGTTGAGGGACATAGAACTGATTGGGAGAAAAAGTTGCACTCAGTTCTTTGGGCATATAGGACAGCCTATAAAACATCTGTGGGCACAACCCCATTTGAGCTTGCTTTTGGATTAGACGCAATTCTTCCCATTGAATTTCTTGTACCTACTCTACAAGTAGCTAAACAATTGGATTGGACTGGTCATGAGCTTTCACAACGCGTTGACGAATTGGAAAAACCTTGATGAGACCCGCTTATTGGCGGTAATGGGGATGTATGCCGAGAAGAGGAGACAGAAGCAATGGTACGATAGAAATGTAACAACTGGCCGATTCAAAAAAGGGGACCTTGTGCTCTTGTACACACTTAAGAAGCATAAGAGAAAGCTCAAGAAACGTGGCCTAGGACCGTTTGTGATTAATGAGCTTACTCCAAGTGGTGCAGTGCGTTTAGAGACACTAGAAGGTGAACAAATGCCTAACTTCATTAATGGAAGTCGTCTCAAGAAATACAATGAACCATTAACTGAAGCCATGCTGCAAGAAATGCATGCCGCACAAACACGGAAAGAAGCACTTGACCTACTTAAACGTCAGGCTCAAGAAGAGGCTAAAGCTAGAGTTGCAAAAGCCAAGGAGCGTCGCAAAGTTTCTATGATGGCCTTACAGTTGGCTACTGATGAACCATATGTCGATCCTTTCAATATTCAAGTGTGCCTTCATCTTCATGAGACTACCTACTTTGTCTCTGCCTTAATTGACTCTGGTGCAGATTATAATATTCTCTTGTTTGACATATGGAAAGCCTTGGGACAACCACCACTTGTGCAAATTCTTGTTGATTTACGAAGCTTCTCAGGTGAAGATAACCCTATAGAGGGAAAATATAACATTATGATGTCCATTCAGGATCACCAGATGTCAGTGTCCTTTTATGTGGCACGTAAGTCCAAGGCAGTAGTAGAGGCTGTTCTCGGTCGATCGTGGTTAAATGCTACCAATTGCTCATTAGATTAGAAGAATAGACAATACAAGTTGCAAATTGATTCGGATTGCATCTTGGGATCTGCTACTCCACGAGCTTTATCGTGTCAAAAGGGTAATGTTTCTACCTTACACAACCCACTCTCAAAATCTGCTCTTGAAGCTCCAAAACAAATGATGTGGATAATTGATGAGTACTCAAGTGAGGGCCATGGCTGGCATGTTCCAACTACTCTAGTTGCTGCTCAAAGAAGGCCAGGCAGGAAGGAATTATCAATTTGGCTACCCAAAGATGCGTACAAACTTGTACCATCTAGTCCAGTCGCTAAGCCTCCTAAGAAGCACATCTTTTCCAAGCCTAAACCTCAGATTGTTACTCGTTGGGTCCCAAAACATGTTCTTAAAGCACAAGGCTATTATGAGGGTGCAACAGCAATTTGGCTTCCAAAATGCCATGGTTTGCTAGGGATAAAAGAGTGTTTCAGAAAGATTCCAAGAGCCACCCTTGATTTTCCATATCAGTGGGTGCAAAAGAAATCAACACAAACTCTTCACAGCACCTACAAATCTACTTGTGTTGATCTTCCTAAAACATGTATTGAAACATCGGTTGTCCCAATTCCTCCTTGTTACACAATTCAACCATCAACTTGTGTACCTAAGACAAGTCCAAATGAGTATCATTTGAGCATAGATTCTAGCATTTCAATGCCTAAATCCTCTTATCTTGCTCAAATTCCAAGACAATTGCTAAAATTTCCACCTAAGAAGGACATACCAAAAACTAAAGATAAGGCATTAACACTACAATTGAAGCTCTTTGGTAGATCAATGTTTGAATAATGTGGTTCCTTATGCCTTTAGAGGATTGTGCTCTTTTTGAGATAATCTTGTTTTTGATTGGAATTTTAATGATGGATATGAGTGTTCTAAATTTCATTGTTCTACGTCCAGATAACTCCTGATGGATATTTGGCGAGATACATGTCCACCATGCATGGACCCTGATAGTACTCGACCTGATCATCGCGGGGGTTATAGTGCTCCTCCGTTTCAAACACATTCTAGGTACTTCTATGCTCCCTTAGGTGAAAATTGCTGTGGGCATCACTTTGTCACGTTATTCTATCAACAGCATCACCCATTTCCACATTGTCAAGAGTGTGCACGACTCGTATTAGGAGAAGCTTCACATATTTGTTGGATATGCCGCTCTTACTTTAGACGATATGGCACAGGCTTAATGAAACAAATTGTGGGAATTACACCCCAACGCCATAATCTTCTCAATGTGAGAATACCAGAGAGAGGACCAAATCAACGTAGATTACCTGAGGAGGTTCAAGCACAACAATGGAGGGATACAAGCTTAAATGACTTGCAACCACCTATCTTGCAAGCCCTCCTTCCCCAAGCCTCAACATGTCAATATTGGATCAATATGAGTACCTATATTGCGCAGTTCCAAAATCAAAATTGTCTGCTTAACCTTCCCATAGAACCAATGCCATATTTTAGTGAGGAAGCACTCAACAATGTCTTTCATGTAAGCCTTTTAAGAAGTATTATCCCAATAGTGAACATGTATTAGATGATGAGCAGATAGTGATGCCAATTCAAGGCTAGATGGAACTTGAACCTGAAACTATCCTAGATACTCGGGAGAAACCCTTAAGGAACCAGATATTAAAGGAGTATCTAGTCAAATGAAAGTTTTTCCCAGCAACCGAAGATGCGACTTGGGAAATGGGGGAATATCTGGTTAGACACTATCCCCAGTTTGTGAGATGAGGACATCTCGATTATTTAGGTGGGGGAGGATGTAAGATCCCTCTTGGAAAGACAAAATTGGGCATTTGTAATGTTACTCTCATGAGGAGAGATAAAATCAACTAAATTATGGATTTTTACTCATTATGGTTCCTTGTGTAATAGAATTCTATGGATAAACTAATCCCTTAGAAAAGTGCATCTAAAAGTGTAGAAATTAAATTTAGATCATGTTTATTTAATAAAATGTGCACCTTAGATGTGTGTGCACATTTTATTTAATAAAATGTGCACCTTAGATGTGTGTGCACATTTTATAGTTCCTTGTGTAATAGACTTCTATGGATAAACTAATCCCTTAGAAAAGTGCATCTAAAAGTGTAGAAATTAAATTTAGATCATGTTTATTTAATAAAATGTGCACCTTAGATGTGTGTGCACATGTGCAAAAATGCACATAAGTCTAAAAATAGTAAAAATCTTGTCCCAAAAATCATGTAAAGTTAGGAGATATTAAGATTACCCTAAACTACTAGAATCCTAGAGGTTACCCTGTTTGGGAAAGATTTTGCCTAAATGCGATGTAATTACAAACCCTGGAATGGGTGCATTTGAACTACACCTACATTTTAGGGATGGAATTTTGGAAATCTGAGGGCACCAGTGTGTTTGGAATGTGGTGTTTACCCCTAGGCCAAGAGGGTTTAATTTTTTTATCAATCCTGGGACATACATTAAATTAAATTAATATGAGAGTAAGGTCTAAACCTTAATAAATTAACTATTTGATGAATAAAAAAGGGTAAAATTATAACTAAGGTGTGTAGAGATAAGGTTAGGATAAATGTGAACTACTAAAGTAAACTAATGTGAGGCTCTCATGTGATGTAGGTCACTCTAAAATTAGTTAGTTGAAAAATGAAAGGAGATGCTAATCGGATTAGTAAAAGATAAGGAAAGGAGAGAAAGTTTAGTTCACTTTCCAAAACTAAATTTATCATGCACCATTCCTTTCTAGTTTATGCTAAAATTGACCAGTTACTTTGGAGAAAATCATGTAAAGTGCATGGGGGGTTGTGCATGGGGCTTTATGCTATAAAAGGGGCATAAATCCCTCATTTGAACACCATGCTTGGGTCTAAGCAAGCTCCCTCTTCATCTTTGTCCAATCACACCCTTTGGACAAACCCCCATACTTGTACCAAACCATTGAAGTGTCAATTTTGGGCATTTAAGGTGCAGTTTTCACATTTTCCAAGTCTCCTTCCCCATTTGGAGAACTTGTGGAGTTCTCAGTGCATTGGGAGTCTCCAGCCATCACCATCAACCTCCCTCAACATCTCAATTTGCTTTTTGTTCACGTAACCATTTTAATTGCAAATTTTGCCAATTTCTTTTGTAAATTTCAATTCCTTTCTTCTCCATGTCTTTTTCGATTATTTTAAATTTTGATCTCTTCTTCTTGTTTTCTGCATCCTCATGATGCAGATAGGCAAAATTTTTATTGAATTTTAATCATTAATATTAATTTTTACTTTAGCATAGACTAAGTTATTTTAATAACCTTAGATGATCCCAAACCCTTAGGAAACATTAGAACTTAAATCTTAGGCCTTGTTAATGCTCAACCTTAGTTTTTTTGTGTAGATGAACCTTAGTTGAGGTTAAGCCTTAACCTTCTTGTACTAAGATTAATTAATTTAATTTTAATTAAATTATAGTCAAGTTTAGCTTGGTTTTAAATTCTAAAGGAATCTTTATTTTTAAGAATGTGCTAGGATGGGCTAAAAACATTGGATCTTAGTTTAAGACCCCTTTCAAATTTTAGAGAGAGAAAATACACCTAGAGAGAGAAACTAACCTAAATTAGCTTAAATTTAGGTATTTTGTTAAACTAAACCTAGTTTAAGATTAAGATTCTTCTAGAAGAGAATTTTTAGTAAGAGAGAAGTGAGAGGTGACCCAATTCTAGAGAGAGATAGCTTTTCCTAGAGAGAGATAACCAAAAATTGGAGAGATAAGTTCGATTCTAGTGAGATGAAGTCAAATCTTAGTAAGTTCTTAATAGAAGATTTATTTTCTTGGTTTTTTTCTGAAGTGGAAAAAGTCTAGTTTAGATGCATGGGATCAACTGAAGTTATATCCCCTTTTCCTGTATTTTCATAAGACTTTTACAAGAATGTTTTTTCCTTTAAATTTTCGAAGGAGTTATAAAAATCCCATTGAATTTAGTTAGGATTGGAAGTTAAAATTAGCTAAATCTAAGTTTATAAAGAACCTAAGTTTAGCTTTATTTCCTATATTTTAGACATGGTTAGCTAAGTTTAGAAAGCCTACCCAAGTTTAGCCTTATTTCCTATTTTTAGACATAGTTCAATTAAAATAGTTGTCTAATTTTAGATCTAGACATTAGCCTAGCAAGTTTAAACCATATTATTTAGATTCAAATTTTAGATTATTAGAGTTAAATTTAACTAATTTTAGATGTGTAAGACCTTATGATCACATTAAACCTTAGGAAAAGGTCTAAGTTAGAATTTCACTTAAACTTTAGAACTAATACTCTATTAAGAGAATATTTAGAATCCCAAAAATGAGAAAAAGGATTTTAGGACTATTACCTCGTTTTAGAGGAATTAATCTTAGAAAATCAGAGATAATGACCAACAAGCAGAATAGAAGAGGACCCTAAGCAAGTTAGAGAAAGTTAACAAGAGTATTCTCAAGCTTGGAGTAAGGATTCCTCCTTGTTGTTAAGTCCACAAGAATGCAGTAACCCAATTGAAGGTATTCTCAAGCCCAGTATAAGGATGTTATTGTGATATTAAGTTTACAAAGAGACCAACGAAGAAAGCTCCTCAAGTTGTGATATTAAGTTTACAAAGAGACCAACGAAGAAAGCTCCTCAAGTTTGAATTCAAACCCATGTATGTATGTTGGGATGATGACTTAGACTTTAAGAGGACCCTAGACAAGAATAATTCCTCCAATGTGATAATCCTGAAAAGTGAGATAGAAGGTTTTATGATCCTTAATGATGATACTATAAGATTGAATAACGGGGGCCAAAATGTTTAAAAAAGAACTATAGCCGCCCAGCTTAAATCAGGTGAAAACTTTTCAAGGTTACTTAGAAGACCTTAGGTCTTTACGATAAGGTTTAGAATAAATGAACACAGCTGCTCATCATCCCTCATGATTGAGGGATAAGACGGGGTGTGTGCGATAATTATAAGGCCGCCCTATGACTTTTGCCCATGAGAATCATGGAGATGAACGAAACCTCAGAGGCCATATGAGTGATTTATGAGTAAGGACCTTCTTCAGTGTCAAGTCCATATTGTTAAGCTGGCCAAACTTAGAATATCACAAGTAGATGCCTTGTTGTGGGACTTCTCTATCTCTTGCATAGAAATTCCTTTTGTAAATTTCAATAGAAAATGGAAAAAGACCTTAGAAGGTAAGGGGGGGGGTCTCACAATGAGAAAGAATTGGTTGAAACCGACCTAAGATTAGAGCTACATAGAAGACCAAATCCAGGAAAAGAACATGGTCTAAGTGGGGGGAGGGACGTTCTGTACGTACCAGTAATTGATCTTGCTGTAGATTTGGTTGTTGCCACAAGAGCTGACCTATTAAACATGACTACTGAGATTAGTAGGGCAGTGGCCAAGGAATAATACAGTACACATGATTCTAGACTAACCCAGATGAACCCCATCATATTACAAAATTAATGCATAAATTCATCAAGGATGGTGCCATTCAATACAACACATAAAGATCTTTGAGTCTACTTGTTGTGATATGTGTGGGCCAATTGATGATGTGATGATGATTCATTCATTTTTCCTAATGTTATATGTGGAAAGTCTTACCAATGGTGTAGAACCTTAAAACCTAAGGATAAAGTCAACTTCGCTCGATTGAAGAATTTGTTCATACAAAGTTTCACAAGAAGTGGTGACAAGGTGGAGTCCCGTAGTAGGACAACTCCACAATATTAAGCAACAAGAGTATAAGTCTATGAGAGACTATGTCTCTCAGCTCAAGCATCTGAATTCTCATTGTAAGCTTTGAGAAAGGCTAACTGATGAGATTAATTAATGCTAGAATGGCCCTAGGGACATTCTAGCATGTACAAGACTATCTACAGTGGCCTAGGGCCATTCTAATATGCATAAGAGCATCAAGAATGGAACTAGGGCCATTCTACATGCACAAGAGCATCTAGTGTGGCTCATGGACATGCTAGAATGGCCCTAGGGCCATTCTAACATGCATAAGAACATCGAGAATGGCCCTAGCATTCTAGCATGCTCAATAGGATCTCACGGCCATTCTAGCTTGCTCAATAGCATCTTGGGCCATTCTAGCATGCATAAGAGAACCAAAAGTGGCATCAAGGCTATGCTAGAACGGCTATAGGGCCATTCTAACATGCTCAAGAGCATCAAGCATGCTCTATAATGTCCCCAGGGCCACACTTGAATGGCCTTAGGACCATTCCATGCATGATGTGCATGCTAGAATGGACCGATGGCCTTTCTCAAATGCATTGTGCACAATGGTTGGCACAAGAGCTCTAGAATAACCGTTGGGCCATTCTTTCAAGCACATTGTGTATGGGTGAATGGCCCTAAGGCCATTCTTAACCATGTATATTCTTTGTTTTCCATACATGTTACAAGTAGAGAATGGCCTTAAGGCCATTCTACCACACATCTCAGATGGGAGATAGGGAGTAAATATTAATGATTCACCACCACGAGCATGTCTCGGGTGAGAGAGAGAGTGCACCACATATTAATGTATTAATGATTCAAAATTTCACACACTAATTTTAACCAAATTTTGCCAGTAAAACCTTCCTTGTTTGTGCCTTTTCAAAGCACAAAATAGCAACCTATGCTTTTTGGGGCACCTATGCATGCTTACACCCTTGCACTAGCTGCCAATCCATTTGGTCTCATGGATAAACATATGAATATACAATAACTAATGTTGTTAGATGATTAAACATTTAATCACTAATATTTTGAAGAAACTATTTTAGTGTACTTACAATTTGGTTGTTAAAATGGAATGCCATTAGGGAACTTCTCCAATTTAAGCTTCTTAGCATGTAGACATGCTGCACACAAGAACTTCTTTTATTGTCTTTTTAATATTAGAGAGCATAAAGTCTTCTACTCTACCTTTCCAACTTGAAATAAACTCGTTTGTATTTTGTTATCTCCTTCCCTTTGTTTGCTGCAACAACAACAAGACCCAACTACCTTTTACAATATCCAATTATTATGCTCATCTAAGGTATTAGAAATTGAAATAGATTGGATAGAAGCAAAGTGACGCCTAGAACGTTGATTAAGGGCCATGAGAGGTGAGAAGAAACAACATGATGAGAGGCAAGAAGTGAGAATCAACAATGATTAAAGGCCATGAGAGGTGACAAGAGGAAAAATGACATGAAAAAAGAAGTGATAAGAGGAAAAATGAGAGGCGAGAAGAAGTAAATTCAAAAATAGAAAAGAATCTAGTATATATGAGAGTTAATGATATAACAGTATGACCTATTTAGTGTGCCATTATGAATTATAACAAGCAAGAATTTAACCCGGGTAACTACTTAGACATTGACAATGCATTAAGTATTTAATTAAATGTTTTTTTATAATAAACTAAAGAAAAATATAAAAGTGGTAAACATTAAGTAAAGGTATAAGAAAAACCTCCATTACATAAGGTCATTGTTTGTCAAGGTACTTAGCGTATACAAGGAGGTGAGTTCCTTGTCATTAGACATAGCACATCTAATGCTTATTGTCTTGGGCAAGATGTCCACATTTGCTAGAATGTGTATCCAATTCTCAAAGTCCTCAGCTACCTATTCTAACATATGTTATGTGAATAGTAAAAAAGATAGTGATCTTAAGCTATAGTTGCATTGACCTTTTTGAGATCAATACACACTTTAACCATTTTTTCTTTTGGGGTACCATCACAATAGGCAATACTAATTTATTATGCTCTATCTTGTAGATGTATGCAATGTCAATAACTATATCAATTTCCTCAAAGACCATCTTGGACCATTTGGGGTTCATTAGATATGCGCATTATTTCTATTATAATAGAAACAATGTTCTTGACTACTTTTAGACACCCTTCATGTTTGTGTACTTCCAAGTAAAGCAATCTTGGAATTTAGTGGGAAATTAATAAAATCCTTCTCTTTTTTGGGGGTCAAATCCTTGTCAATGTAAGTAGGTTTGGGATCTTATCTAGGTCTTGCCAATTTTAACCTCCTTGACATTGGTTAGTCCATTATGAGGCCTATTATAAGATTTTTATGGCCTACCATCAATTTTTCTTTGGGATTTCTCAAAGAGTACATAATGGTCACCCACATTACATGACTTACAGTGCTTGGGTACCTATCTAAGGTCTTCCACTCTATTACTCTCTTCATTAGCCAATCTCTTGGCTTCTTCTTTTTTGCCTCCGCTAGAGCTTTACTATATGCACTCTCCGTGCAAAGCATGAGAGTTCCTTTGGTTGTTTTGGTTTTAGTGATTTTGATGGTTCTTCCCTTGTGGCCACTTCATCATAGCTCTTTTTGTTACAAATGGTTATGTGTTACTTTGATGTATCAAATCACTGCTTTTCATGTGCACTTATAAATAAGATCCTTATCTCATCATCCTCACTTATATTTTTGGCAAATTTAGGAGACTTGTGTCATGATTTTCAAGGATTTTCTTCCCTTTAATTTGCCTCAACCTACTAATCATGTGG